>NC_136065.1:266393830-267625330 GCF_964261635.1 Lissotriton helveticus | reverse complement strand
GGAGTATGTAGAAGAGTGTTCCTGTAGTACCAGCTCCCAGACCCATAAATGCATTTGTGAATCAGATCCATAATGTAGCAAAAGCCCATACTGCAATGCCTCACCCATTATCAGTGCGGTCTGCTTTTGTCTTCGCTGTGGACTGCACTGCTTACTTTAGTCTCTCTTTGCCATTGACCACACTGCTAGCTGGTGCCTTCCGTACTCTCTGTGCATGTGTGGATTGATGCACTTCTTTACTGAGAAGGCTAGCATTCATTAAGGGTCAGTACTACATTTCTGGGGGCAGCTTCTCTTTTTATTGTGCCCGTGACCTGGGCGGTCTTTAAACTAGGGGGCAGATTTATGAGGCCCTTGCGCCACGTTTACGCCGCTGTTGCGTCACGCAAGGCTTCGTAAACGTGGCGCATCCCTACGAACGATTTACAACGTGACGCATCTAGGCAGATGCGTCACGTTGTAAAGCCCTGCGCCGCTTGTGGGCGTTCCGGCACAGGGTGGGCGTTCCGGGGCAGGTGCGCCTCGCAAAAGTGGCTGAGTGAAATCTATAAGATTTCACTCAGTCACTTTCAGGCCAATGCTGCGTCAAAAGCCTGCGCCTGCTTGAAGCAGGCGTAGGTCTTGACGCAGCATTGTTAAGATGGGGCACCCCCCGAGCCTTGCTGGAGCTGCGTCGTGCTTGCGACGCAACTCCAGCAATGCGCCACCTTAACAGCACAGATGCGTCACGCATCTGTGCCGTTTTTGCCCCATGGTGCGCCGCATTGTAAATGCGGCGCACCATGGGTGGCGGAGCTGTGGCGCACTGTGGCGCACATTAACTGGCGCATCCCTGGGGATGCGCCAGTTAACATAAATCTGCCCCTAGGTATTTAAGCCTGTTGGGGCCCTTTCCTTCATAGAATGCACAGAAGGTAAAAGCAATGGTAATATTCCACAGGAGTGTTATGATTCCATCCAACATGGTCCCTTCTGTATTTATGACAGGAGAGGCAATCCCTGTAGGGTCTATCTCACAGGGAATTGGCATGGAACAACAGATAACACTTTGAGAAGGTTAGTGGGAATAGGGCAGCCTAACAAGCCCATCTGCCACAACCCCTGGCTTCATTTTAACATTTAGTAGGTCCAGGATTACCCCAGGCATTTTCATTTAACTAAATATATATGTATAATAAACTTACTTAAATGGACTTTCAGCCAACACTCTTCATCCATTGGTCTATTGTTTTGTCATTCACATTTTTCTTCCACCCAGTATAGAATGAAGCATTTGGTCAGCCCACTTCAGACATTGACTAAATTCACTGTGAGTACAGTATTCTTCTCTTGCACAATGAGCGCATCTTCACACAAAGTAATGTTCTTTAGTACAGGGGACTACTGTGCTAATGTGGGTTTTATGATCAGAAAACTATATTTTGCTTTTAGTCAATGTTTTTATTTAACATTGTTGAGGTCCCATCACCTACCATAACAATACACGTTTATAAAAACAATTACTAAACAAACATTGACAAAGCCAAAATGCTGTCAGCCAATACCACACCTATTATCTTTGCCCAATGCTTCTGTATGTTAGGTACCAATGTTATAGAGCCAAGAAAGTTGTGCTCTCCTGCTCATCAATTATAGCTTTCAGAATAGAATCTGCATCCCGAAATAGTGCACCAACAACAGCTCAGAACAAGCTATGTTGGGTTAATGTACGTTCATGCCTTTGAATCTGTCCATTTAATGATTTGAGCCTTGCAGTTGCTTTTCTGAGAATCTGAAATTTTAACATCAACTTTCTAGTAACATTGAGCTAGAGTTCTACAGAACGCTTTATGAAATTACCATCACACCAGATTTACCACTTCACCATGAGGGTGATTTAGATGCAGCTGGTGTCACTTATTAAAGTACAGTCTATAGAGTGAAATTCTAGGCAGATTACAGTGTTCTTTGTGATATAACTGTGGTATTCACCAACGAAGATAGGTTGTGCAATTGGGCAATTGTTAGGTATTTCAGAATTCTCGCCTGTGCTATTTTATAAAACTGTGCTGTTATTCGCCATGGTAATTCAGCTCAGTGGGTCAAAATCTCCAAGAAGATCAGAGGACAGGACACATACAATATTGTCATTGGGTAAAACACGAAATGCATTTAATTTAGAGATAGTTAATTATAGAATCCCAAAGAAACTTGTCAAAAAATCTTTGAAATGCCCATACGGCCATAAACGTTCCTGAAAATCATTGGAAGATAGTTTTCGAAATTAACATAAGAAAGTCCGAATTTCCAGTCATATGGGTTAAACATTCCATAAACGTGCCATATATGTCTTTGTATAAAATGCATTTTTTTTGTTTAAAAAATGTAGGTGACTAAAACTTAGGTAATTATCTAGCCTGACCGATCGGATTGATCAGATATCAAAGACAGGCATACTGAGTGTTGGTGCGAAAAAGGTCCCCTGCGTGGTTCTGCAAAGCATGAACCCCTGCCTCAGTTCCCCATAAGAAGCTGTAGCATATTTGACCACAACTTCGGCACACATGACAATCATGTGTGTGCTAAAGCCCTCTAGTGATATGGAATGAGACAGAGTGGGGCTCTGTGGTCAAGAGGGCACACCATGTTCACCTTCTTTTAAAAGAGAGTAACTACTCTCATCTCAATGGGTTGTAGGACGCTGAGTGGTGACAACGAAGTGACCATAATTGCAGGACCGGCCTTTTACCTGTCACCAGCTAATTAGAGTGACCTTCTGCCCCCTTCTGTGTCTGTCCCTTACAACTCGGTCCTTTGTTTATCTAATGTAACATGACTGTCAAATGTGTTAACTTAACTAAATGGGTGGAAATTTACATGGAGTGTGGGTGGTGCATGTGGTCAAGTCTGCATTAGCTGGGGGGGCGCTAGGTGGCGCCAGACCAAGATGGCCGCACTGGAGTGAAGCTCCTGCCTGACCGGGCACTATAACCGCTCCTACAGCTATCCTGTCCAGCTAGACCACGACACTCACCTTCCCAAAGTGTCGGGGACGCCGCGCTGAACCCAGCCGTACCCCTCTTGTGGCTGACAAACTTTCTGGGGCGGAATTATCTGCTGGAGAGCCCGCACCGCGCCGGCGCCCGGGTGTACCTGTGACCCTGGGGCGGACTGCTGCGCCAGGTGACTCCGGGGATCGGGGGCCTACTGGTAGAGCGCCGGCGGAACGAAAACGGAACCAACGCTGGACCAGCCTGGCCCCCTGCAGTGGTGAGCGGTACCGAGGGGGGGAAAGAACGCTCTGCTTTTGCGACCGGCCGGCCTTTGTGCGCGCTTCCCGCGTGCGGCCGCTGGGCGTTCTCTGCGGCCAGGGGAGCGTGGAGACTGAACTGCCGGGGGCATGGGCGGGGGTGCCGGAGCCTGCTGCCTGCCATCGCATCGCTCCTAAGCCCTGCTTTCTGGATCGGAACCTGTGGGCGGCTGCGGGCGCGCACACTCTAAGGACGCCCACCCCGCTCCCCACGTGGCGCGGCCTGTGAGAACGTGCTGTGAACCTTGCGGGCTACCTCTTGGGGGAACGTGCGGGCGCCACTGCCCTCCTTTACCTTTGCTGCTGGTTCACCGGAGAGCCTGTTGCTCCCCCCCACGCCAGGCCACTGTAATTGCTGACTTGGGCCCTCTCCTGCTCCGGGTGTGGAGTGTGGGCGCTCCGTCCTCCAGGCGCTTAGCCCCAGCGCGGTTTGTGGCCCCCGTGTGGGACATCGGTCCGCGGGGCGACCACATCCCGCACTTTTGACAACTTGCCGCACAACGCTTTCCCAGAAGAGTGCGGAGGACTTGCACATCAATCTTTTACATAAGTGACCCTGGTCACTACGTCCTGCTCCTCCGGCTGCAACGCCACGGCCTACGTCTAGACTGCGACTGCCACTAGCTCCTCTGCTCTGGCTGTGCAACTCGGCCCTTGTCCTCGCCTCCCTGCCTGTCTGTGGCTAAACGACTACACTGCTCTGCGGCTCGCCCCGGGGTCTAGAGCTCTGCCAGTGCCGAATCCCCCCCCCCCCACCTGCCTAACCCTCTTCAAACCTGGCGGCAACTGCCTCCACTGCGTCGCGGACGCCAAGAAGAGACATGGGCCGTAGTGACGCAAGGCAGTCAAAAATACCATTTGAGACCAGGAAAACGTCCAAAACAACACCAGAGGACGGAGGCAGCCCCACCACGCCGGCCCCGCCGGAGGAGGACTGGAAGACCCTCTTGCTGGGTATGAAACAAAGCCTCTCAACCATAGACTCCAAGATCGACACCATTAATGCGCGTATGGACAGTGTGGTAACTAAGCTGGAGCAACACGACACGCGCATAAAGGAAGCCGAAGACCGGATTTCAACGCTGGAGGACGGGGCTGCCTCCTCCTCCAAGCAGGTCACTCAGATGGACAAGCTGCTTAAAATAATCGCTGACAAGAATGAGGATTTGGAGGCGAGGTCTCGCCGCAATAACGTTCGCATTTTGGGCCTGGCAGAAACGACCAACACCGGGAAAAGGGAGCCCTTTGTTGAAAAACTTGTCATCGATCTGTTCGGAAAAGACTCATTCTCCCCTCAACTCATAGTGGAAAGGGCCCACAGATCCTTGGCGGCTCGACCCCCTCACGGGTCCCAGCCACGGCCCATCATCGCGCGTTTTTTGAACTATAGGGACCGCGATGCGGTGCTGCGTTGCGCGAGGGAGCTGGGGACCGTACACTATGGCAATGCAGTACTGTCCTTTTTTCCTGACTTTACCCCTTCTGTCCAAGAGGCTCGACGCAAATTCGCCGGGGTAAAAAAGAAGCTGCAGGCTCAAGAGCTCCCTTATGCCATGCTATACCCTGCAAAACTAAAAGTCTCCTATCAGGGCAAACAACACCTGTTTCAAAACCCCCAACAGGTGGAGGATTTCCTAAAACAGCACAAGAGGGACAGACTTGCGGAGGAATCTCCACGCCATCGCTCTAGGTCACCATCACCAATGTCACAGCAAGACTAACTCAATGCATTGACCTTCTGGGCCCTGAGAAAGCGTGGCCCTCTGATTGCCAGGAATGTGTTTTTCCCCCACGTGCAACCGAGAGACCCTCCTGGTCTCTCCTAAAAACTCTGTGGGTCTTCTGGCTCTCTATGTGCTCGGTCACCCACCTCCGTCCCACATGAACTGACTGGGGTAACTCGGTCCTACGTGGGTGTAAGAAGGGAGGTGGTGGGCAGGTCTGGTGCCCCTAGTTCTGACCCCCAATGGGCGAACCCCTACGTTTCACTGCCCCCCTGAGGGTAGAGATGTGTGCACTGCTTTTTATGTTAAGGCTATGTTGTTTCTCAATGTTCTTGTTGGTGGGGGTGGGTGGGTGCTATTTCCCCGGCGGGTTGGGGTGGCCGGTGTGGGTGGGGGGGATTCCGACATTCAAGACTCACGGTCATAAAGGCTCTGGCAGAAGTTTGGATCGTGGTGGCTGGGCTGGTTGTTGAGGCTGCTGGGTCCGCTGCTGCCCTTGATTCTGGTATATACTGTACTATCATGCTTGTGTATAGCACATTTTCACGTTGGTTGGGATGGGGGACGTAACGAATATACAGTCAATCCAACAACTGCAGCTAGTTTTGTGGAATGTAAGAGGACTAAATAACCCGAGGAAAAAGAGACAGATTCTAGGCTACTTAGATAGACAGGGGATCTCCATTGCTATGCTACAGGAAACACATTTAAGTCCAGGTGGTTCCCCACTGTTTGCATCTCGCTGGGCAACTAGCAGAGTATTTTCATCATATTCCAATTATGCTAGGGGGGTCACTGTCCTTGTTAAACAAGGTGTACAGTTTACCCCCGCGGGTACCGAGACCGATGCAGGAGGCAGATATTGCTTTGTATGGGGCAGGTTGTATTCCCACACTATACTTTTTGCTTGTTATTACGGGCCGAACATAGATGACCCCTCATCCCTCCTCATGCTGTGGGGTAAGATTCAGTCGATGGGGATTGCACATGTTATACTGGGTGGGGACTTCAATACTACACTGCGACCGTCAGCGGATAGATCTCACCCTCAAGCTGTGCACTATACACGGACGCAACGTACCCTATCAGACATAGTAGAGGAACATCGCCTGATAGACACCTGGAGACATATTCACCCCGCGCAAGCGCAGGGCACACACCACTCAGAGGTGCACTCTACTTGGGCACGGTTGGACTACATCCTCTGCACGGCTGGGCTTTCCCCCTGGCTTGCTAAAGCTACCCACCTTGCACGCACTTTCTCAGACCACTCCCCAGTGTTAGTGACCCTGTGTGTCCCCCTTGAAACCTCCCCCTACTTAAGCTGGCACCTCAACCCGGCACATTTAAATGACTCGGCCTTCAGGGCGGAATTAGAACAGGACATAAAAGATTTCTTTGACCGCAACATATCATCTGTGTCCAGCATTACCACGGTATGGGAGGCCTTTAAGCTCACGGTGAGAGGCTGGTGTATTGCTAAGGGGGGTGGAGTCCTCCGATCCTTGGCGATGAGCTGCGAAAATTGGAACTTGAACTGAAGCAGCTAGAGAGAGCTGTGGGTGACCCTATGCAGGGACACTCGGTAAAAGCTACACTGCGAGAAAAACTCAATGAATATACTGAACTTTCGGAAAAGGAATGCAGGTTCCGAGGGAAACCCTTTGCTGCGCGTATATATGGGGAGGGAGACAGGCCGGGCAGAGCGCTAGCTTCCGCTGTTAACCCCCTAGATATCAAAAGTACATCACTACTCTGCTGGATGAACATGGCGTCCCACACAGAAATTTGCCGGATCTGCTCAAGGTCCTCACTGAACATTACTCTACATTATACACCTCCCATAGATCCACTCCGATAAACCTGAACACATACTTGGCAGACACTGCGCTCGCTTGGTTAGGCCCCTCCCAGCAGAAATTTCTTCATCATATAATTGAGTTGGAAGAAATAACTGACGCCATAATGTCCATGAAATCGGGTAAGTCGCCGGGCTCTGACGGGTTACCGATAGACTTTTATAAAGCATACATGCATATCTTAGCCCCAATCTTGCAGCAGGTGTATTATGCTGCGCTGGAGGAAAACATTCTACCGACTACTATGCGGGAGGCCCTAATAACATCACTACTAAAGCCGGGTAAGCCGCCCGAATCTTGCGATTCATACCGTCCCCTCTCTTTGTTAAACTCGGACGTTAAGATTCTGGCTAAGGTTCTGGTGTCGCGCCTTAATTTGTTAATGGAACGACTGGTACTGCCGGACCAGGCGGGCTTTGTCCCGAATCGCGCAACGTCCCATAATTTGCGTACCCTTCACGTGGTGATACAGGACATGACCCCCAACTGTGAGGCTGCAGCTATTTTTCTCGATGCCACGAAGGCGTTCGATTCGCTAGAATGGGACTACCTGTTGGCGCTCCTGGAGAGAATGGGCTTTCCTTTCAGCTTCCTAGATTGGATTCGGTTATTATACCGACAACCTCAGGCCTCAGTGGTACTAAATGGATCGCAATCAGCTCCCTTTGAAATCCATCGTGGCACACGGCAGGGATGCCCATTGTCCCCAGTTCTATTCGCTATTGCTAACGAGCCACTAGCGGCCAAACTGCGCCAACACCACAATCACCGCTCTCTCATCTACCCGGACAGGCAGTTACTCATAGCACTATATGCTGACGACATGACCCTTTATGTACATAAACCCCAAGAGAACTTGAACCCTCTGCTGCATGAGATTACCAGATTCGGAGGGATTTCGGGTATACAAATCAAGTGGTTGAAATCTGCCCTATTCCCGCTCACCGACAAGACCACACAGTTTCCCCTAGACTACCCCTAGTCTGGGAGGCAGAGGAGATTAAATATTTAGGTATAACAATGACTAGAAAACGCGACACGCTCATCAGGGCCAATTATGGGACAGTCATTGACAAACTGACGGACAATGTCACTAAATGGATACACCTCCCATTGTCCATGGCGGGTCGCATCTCACTTATTAAAATGGTAGTTCTACCGAAACTACTATACCTCTTCACTAATATACCATATAACCCAGGCGCGAATTTCTTTTGTACATTAAACTTGCTACTGTCACGACTCATCTGGGGCGGGAAACAGGCCCGAATGAGCTTACAGACCCTAATGCTCCCGTACCATCAGGGCGGTTTCGACGTCCCTAACTTCAGACATTATTATGACTGTGCGCAAGGCCACTTTGCCACGTACTGGCTCCATCCCCCCCCTTTCATGGCGCATCTTGCGGTCGAAGATGGCTACATGAGACCGATGCAACCATCGGGTTACCTCTACTCAGAGGCTAAACTTACTGATAGCGACCCTTCTACAGTCGACTGCATGGTACTGGCCTGGAGGCGCTTGGCAGCGGCCATGGGGACGACGTTCTTATACTCGCCACTCATGACCCTAGCGAACGACCCACGGCTTATTATTACTTGCGAGGAAATTGGCCGTAAATTACTCGCACGATTAGCATTCCGCACGTGGGGGGACCTATACCTACTGGGCAGTTTCCGCACATCGGCACAATTCTTCGGTGGCGAATCCCCCTCTGTCATGGATACATTCCTATACGTACGTCTGAGGCAGGGAATCAGGAAGGTCACCCGGCCTTCCCAGATGAACCTGATACAGTCCAACCTCTCCACTTACTACTCCAATCTGACACTCCAAAGCACGTGGTCTCTATGCTCTATAAACGTACACAGACTGCCTCGTCCCCTCCTCTTCTTAGAGCCAGGAGGGACTGGGACACTGATCTGGGAGCCCCTATGTCTGACGACCAGTGGGAGGTTAGCTGCGCGCACACTACCGCAGTTACGGGAAACACACGCCTCCGGCTGGTACATTATAAGTTCCTGCACAGGCTCTATTACACTCCTGCCAAACTGCACCGTTTTCACCTCCGGGACAATGACAGGTGTCTCCGCTGCAAGGCCGAAGGCGTGGACTTTCTCCACCTCGCATGGACATGCCGAGCGGTGGCTACGTTCTGGGAGGAAGTATTTGGTGCCCTGTCCGATATGGTTGGTGTACCTGTGTCACCTTGCCCGAAGATTGCGCTGCTGGGGCAGGCTTGCCCTGCACTGACCGCACATCGTAAATTCTTTGCGCTCGGCCTTCTCCTGGCAAAGCACCATGTAGCGTGCCGCTGGGGTCAAGGTCGAGCACCCAAGTTCAAGGACTGGCTTACCGTCATGACTACATGGCAAGACCAGCTACACAACTACGCGGAATTACTTCCACACAAGTCGAGGCCCAAGGACATCTGGGGTCCGCTTGTTGCGTACCTTCAACGACTACAGGCCGACTCTCAGTCGGAAGACGATGAACCAGAGCGGGCGACTATTCCTGCGGCACCAGACACAGCACACCGCTCCTGAATGGTCATGTACGATGTTTCCCTCTCCACTACAGGTACCGCACCTCCAATACGCAACCCCTCCTATATCCATGCACACTGGGGCTCCTGTCCTGCGTCTCCACAGTAGAGTTGCCTGCCAGCGCAATTTGGAACCTACATTCCACTCTCACCTGCAAGCAGCACCCCCCCGTGGCAGTCCTAGTATTCAGGACCACCTAGCTGGTTATACACGTGCAATGTGACCCACTTGACATTCACGTTGCGCACAGTAGTACCCGTTGCACCTAACCCATCCCCCATACTCACACAACAGTTTGGGATGCAGCTAACGGGATAGTTTATAGGCAAGAAAACAACCTAATACAGGCCGCTGAGTTTATCGGATTTTTTGGTTACGGTTATGTTGATTTAGTTGGTATGGAAGGGAAGAAAAACTGAAAAATTGTGAAACCTCAGGCATTCTATTTCCTACATCCATTGTTACTCTCAGTACTTTGCAAATGCTTCCTTATACAGCTTCCAAAAGCCCTTTTTGGGCCGGCCCTGATGGGTTGAAGGCGGCTTGCTGTGTCAATCTAATATTCCCCTAAGGTATAGCACACTCCCAAGATGATGCAGAAGCTGCCAGCCTGATCATACAGGTTGTAGGCGACAAAGCTGTGTAACCTCTACTGATCATAATAAAGGTTTAAAAAAAAAAAGGCTACATTAGCTTCCATTTTGTATGGACAGAGGATGAATGGAGGTTCAGAGGGAGAGACCATAGAGCCAAAGTGGATTGGAGTACTCTCGCAGGCATTCTAGGTACCTTTGTAGTAGGCAAACAAGAGAGTGTTGAAAAGAGGAGTGCTCTCCCAATATCCCATCAACTTTAATACAACTTTATTATTTCCTATGTCACTTCTAATAAAGCAGGCCGAATATCTGTCACGTTCGGGACTTGAGTGACCCATCTGCCAAATTTTAATCCATGCCCTTTATTTCGTAGGACTTTTATCATGCTTATCATTGCATTCAAAGTGATTGTGATGTCGGTCTAGCATATTATGTGTTGTCTCCCCAGTTTTTCAACAAATTCTGAAGTTGCCTATGATGTCTGTTCAAATTGTTTTGGATTGAGATGTCCCGCTCTCTCATTTTTAGGTCCTGGCCTGATCCAGTGCATGCGTTGGTCTGGCCGAGACATTTAGTAGGTGCTCAGAGAAATGTTACTTTGCCGGCGATCAGCTTGCTAGAACGCGCGCAAGAGCGCACGCGTCCTGCACAGCTGTCTCAGCTGATTAAGCGCTCGTGAATGCTTTCCCCTACCCCCAGCTGGCATGCAGCTTCTTTGACCTTCTTTTTTTTTTTATAATTTTTTATTCACAACTCGGAACAGAGAAAAAAATACAAGTTAATAGTACAAAACAGACAAGGGAGAGAAATGACAAAATAGCAGAATGAAAAATTAAAAAAATTACAAAACCTAATTAATACAGTAAAAAACAAGAAGGAGAACATATCACGTTGCAGGTCATTTCTTCAAGATAAATGCCAAAACGAATAATAAACATTCACATAATAAAATAACCCCACATTTTTTCACATTTTATTAAAGAGCAAGCGCCTCTTAGTGTGGCCAAAGCAAATTCCATAGAGTAAATATTGTTGATCAGTGTCCACCATTCCATAATGTGTAGAGGTTTAGGAGAGATCCAGGCACGTGCAACAACTAGTTTAGCACATGATAGTACAATAGTGACAACAGCATGCTGCGGAATAGGAATTATATGAATATCGAGTAATACAGAAGATGCTGTAAGGGGGGGATAAATCAGTGTTAGTTTCATAATTTTATCCAAAGCGGACCAAAACTCGGATAGAACGGGGCAGGAAAACAACATATGTTCCAAATTCGCAGCAATGAGGCCACATTTTGGGCATTTAGTTCGATCACTAAACAAGATGTTGGTAGCCCATTTAGATATCCTATCAGGTGTATGGTAGAGCATACAGGTGGTTTTAAATTGCTGTAGCCTTAAACTTGAGGTCTGAACTAAGTTATTAATATTGCGAAGAGATAAGGTCATCATGGTAGGGGTGATATTAAGCCCTAGCTTAGTGCTCCATTTTTCTGCCAATTTTGTGCAATCGCTGATTTTATAAGTATTGAGACACTTATAAACTCTACTAATTAAAGATTCATTCTTAAATGAATAGAAACAATCCCAAATATCAGAGTACAATATTTCTCGTATTCTCATCTTGCGAATAAAAAAATCATACATTTGCATATATTTAAACCTCATTGATTCTGTAACTTTATCTGTAACTTTGTATAGGATTTTGAGTGTCTCAAAGCTCAGAAAACCGTGAGTGCCAAATAGCCTATTTAGCCCAATGCTCAGCCGGACGCGCCGAAACAGCGCCCAGTGCCACCACCCCTGCTCATTTTTCAAAAATTAGCCTCTCCCGTGATGAATTGCTGGAATTAAACACGGGTTACTGTGAAAAACCCACCATCATGCTTGACCACTGCATTATAAACGCTAGTGGCTGCTCTTCCTGTGGCATTTTGCTTAAGAATCCTCCAGTACTTCCTAGAGATGGTACTAAGCTTACAATACTTACAAATACTACAGGACGCAAGATAAACAACATCTCCCATAACCCAGCAACTGCTTGTGCACAAATTTAGCCGGTGGGCTCACAGATGACAACCATAAAATAATAAAAAGTATTCTAATAAATGTCAGATCTAGGTTTAAACATAAATATGAGCTAGAAACACTAATAACAGACAACTTGGCCGACCTGGTCTTCCTTACGGAAACCTGGGCATCTGACTCGTCAGGACCAGATTGGAATATCGCTGTCCCTACTGGTTACTCAGTAGCACAGGTTTTTTTTTTTAAAACCTTTATTTATCAGTTTTTAGGTAACAGAACACAGACATATTGGTTATATTCATGCTAGTTACATTCGATAGTCAGACGTACTGGTGCATTTTCCAGAGCTAATAAGACGAGCAAATAGAACATTTTCTTCGCAGTCACATACCCTCGACATTTGGCCTGACCTGAAATCCCCAGGGTCACAAAATAGGTATAGTAGGTGTGGTTGAGTAGCCATATACAAGTATAGATTCTTTCAATCTGCAGCAGCGTATAGTATTATACAGCGAGAAGGATACATGGCACCCCCCATCAGACCTGAAGGCTACATCCACAGGTGTGTTCTAGCTACAACCCTACAGCTTCGCTGCCCCCAACCAACCACCCATGTGACGTGCCATCTTTCATCAGATATATCTGTAGAGGACCCCAGATGTCTTTCGGCTTGCTCCGAACGTGCAGTAGGTCAGCATAGATATTGTGTTGGTCTTGGCAGTACACTACGTCATTCAGCCAGTCCTTAAACTTCGGGGCTCTCCCCCTACCCCACCGACATGCTACCCTTCTTTTTGCTATCAGCAGAGCGATATCAATAAACCTACGGATAGGCTTAGGTAGGGGCAGTGTATAGCCTAACAACATGACCAGTGGGTCCCTATCAATTACCCCCTCCGCCATAATCTGTAAGGCATCGTGCACCTGGGACCAGTATTCATACACCGCAGGACATTCCCAGATGGATGAATCCCGCCCCCTCTGCATGGCACCGTTCACATCTTGCATTATCAGCTAATCGGAACCTCAGTTTCCGAGCCGGCGTGTAATAGAATCTTTGTAGAAACTTGTAATGTTTAATTTTGAGCCTACAACTAGATGATATGTTGGCAGTGATAGTGCAGCAATATTTCCATTGATCGTCTGTAACGGTCTTGCCTATGTCCAGACTCCACAAATGGCGCGCTTGATTCTCCTCCCCCACTCACTGTAGCCGGGTGTTATTGTACAGTCTGGAAACAAGATGTCGGCCATCTGACTACTACATAGCATGCAACGGTAAAACTACCTCCGGTTCATCCGGAAAGTGCGGCAGCACTTCTTTCAGCCCCTGTCGAAGCCTGATGTAATAGAATACCTCCAAGGGAGTCGGCGGTGTCTCCTGAAACAGCTGTTCTCTAGTGCGAAATTGCCCCTTGTGGAACAGGTCTCCCCATGCGGCTATCTTTAACTTCTTGCACATCAATTGAAACCCCACATCCTGCAGAAGCGATAAACGGGGGTGATATGTGAGTGGCATTACGGGGGAATACAGCAGTGGGGTTTGGAGGATTGTTGCCAATCTACGCCATGCGTCGATCGTGCATGTCACCGTGGTGAACGGTGTATCAATAGCCTCCACCGTGCCTTGTATCATCCCGCTAAGGGGAAGAGGACGCGCAACCCAATCTTCTGCCGCTATTTGCGGCATAAAAGGTGTAGGATGTATCCAGTGGTAAGCATACTGCGCCTGGGCACCTACATAATAAACTTCGAAGTCCGGGACATCGAAGCCCCCCTTTTCATAGGGCTGTGTCAGAAGAGACCATTGCACCCGTGGCTGCTTACTCCCCCCAAAACAAACGAAGGAGTTCTGACCTCAACCGCTTAAAAAAATATGCTCCAGGGTAATAAGGAATATTTTGAAATAGATATAGAAAGCGCGGCAGTACCACCATTTTTATGAGCGACGCTCTACCCGCCATGGATAGCGGTAACGACATCCACCTGGAAACGTTGTCAGCCAGCTTAGTAATGGCCACGCCATAATTAAGTCTAAGTGTCTCCTCCTTATCGAGAGATATTACAACGCCTAAGTATCGTAGATCAGTGTCGCACCATTCAAGTGGGTAATCCAGCTGGAATTTCGTCACCGCCCCTGTGATTTTTTCCAATTTATTTGCACACCAGATATCCGTCCGAAAACTATAAACTCGCGCAGTATAGGATTAAGATGAAGCTGCGGATGTTTTACATATAACGTAATGTCATCCGCATACAGTGACACCCCTATCTGACGTTGGAAGCAAGTAAAAGCACCCTCCTTGTGCAACTGACGTATTCGACATGCCAGCGGTCTATGGCCACGGCGAACAGCAAAGGAGAGAGGGGGCCACCCTGTCGAGTGCCCCTCGATATGGGTATCTGGGGTGATAGCACGCCGTTGATAAGCACTCTAGCAACTGGCTTAGTGTAAAGCAGTTCTATCCACGCCACAAATATTTTGGGAAACCCCATTCTATGCAATATGGCGAAAAGATAGTCCCATTCTACAGAGTCGAACGCTTTCGTTGCATCAAGAAACACGGCAGCAACCGGGAGCTCAGGGGCTATCGTAGGGATCAACAAAAACAGCGTCCGGAGATTATGAGTTGTAGCCCGTCCTGGTACAAAGCCAGCTTGGTCCGGTAGCACTATCTTGGTCATAATCAATGTTAGGCGCGTTGCAAGGACTTTAGCAAGTATCTTCGCATCGCAATTGATGAGGGATAGCGGTCGATACGGCTTTAACAGCGAGGTTATCACTACCTCCCTCATTGATCCCGGCAATTCCCCAACTTCCAAAGACTCCTCAAAGACCTCCTTCAGGACTGGCGCCATAATATCTATGTAGCATTTATAGAATTCAGCGAGCAGTCCATCCAGTCCTGCCGCCTTGCCATTAGCCAGGGACATAATAGCGTCTTTGATCTCGTCCAGCTCCAATGGAGCTCCGAGAAACATCCTATGGACATCACGCAACCAGCAGAGCGCGATATCATTTAGAAAACTCCCTAGGTGTACTCCATCTGCGTGTTGAGAGGTATACAGTTGTCCATAGTGTGCCACAAATTCCTCCTGTATTCCCTGTGTGTCCTGACATTGCGCACCATCTGGCGTAACAATCTCCATTATATTAGTACTGAAGCGCGGTTTCCTGGTGATCACTGCCAGTATTTTCCCCGGCCGTTCCCCTTCGCAGTATTTACGCGCAATCCAGTGTTTCCCCTTATATTTGACCTCTCTAGCCGCCTCTTCCTCATATTCTGAAAGCTTGTCCCTAAATTTCTTATGTGCCTCTGGTTCACCATCTCTCGTCATCACAATTTTTAGCTCTCTCAGTTCTCTTTCCAACTTCTCTATTGTTCTACGGATGTCCCTCAGCACTCCGCAACTCTTGGAAATACAAAAACCACGCACAGTGACCTTAAATGCCTCCCATACCATTTCCACACTGCTGACAGAATCCTTGTTTCTGGGGAAAAAGGCCTCTATTTCTTCCCCCAGTTCCGATTTGAATACCGTGTCCAATAACACTGAGGGGAATAATCTCCACGGGGGAGGTGCCCTATCTTGTCCCGGTACAGCCAATTGCACTAACACCGGGCAGTGATCGGAGTACGTCCTGGCCAGATGTGCCACCCATCCCATTCCCGTGCTCAGTCCACGAGACACAAAGCAGTAATCAAGCCGAGCCCATGTGTTCGCATGTGTCGTAAAGTGGGTGCCTTCTCTATGCTCAGGGTGAGTAAACCTCCAACTATCCACTAAACCAGCTTCCTCTATTATACCTAGTAGTACGTCTCGTGCCTGTCGATTATACTGACCACAGCCATCTGATCTGTCAGCTCCTGGAACTAGTGCCACGTTAAAATCACCCCCCAGATGATATGGGTAGCTCCCACTCCCATCACGTGTCCCCAAAGTGTTGTAAAGAATACTGGTGTGTCCACATTAGGAGCATAGCAACTCACTATAACTACCGTATCAGTGCCCAATCTGCCCCACAATATCACATATCGTCCATTAGGGTCAATTAACTCTCCCATCACGTGCATTTTGAGTGATTTCTTAATGAGCACTGCTGTCCTCCTAGCATATGAGGAATATGATGAGAATTTCCTAATTAGTGCCCATTTGCTTGCAAACCTGGGCTCAGTGCGCGGGTGTATATGCGTCTCTTGTAATAAGGCTATTTGCACCTTGTGTCTGTCTAGGTATGCAAGTACATTCCTACCCTTTCTGGCATCGTTAAGGCCACGTACATTCCAGGACAGTACTGATATTTTATTTGTTACTTCTTCAGCCATAGTCCTTAGTGATGCTTTTATCAACCATGTCTCCTACTTGCTCAATTCTTTGTCCAGTCGCACCGCAACACAACTTCCAACCAATTTCTAATTGCACGTGTAACCAAATGTCATCGTACTCACTCCACAAGCCCCCCCCACTGACATCCCCCAACTATGTCAGAAAGTCTCCACCTCCCCCGCTCCCTCCCCCTCCCCATACCATCATCAACACCCCCATTTCAGTTTCCATTCCACGAGTGCTGAGGCCTTGATCATATGCATGTGGCTCCACCCCAGCTGACTGACGCCAACTTTTTCAGCACATCCCCCCCCCTCGCCCCACATTCCTAAATCTTTGACAATTGTTGTGACGTACCCCCTCCCTCCAACATGCATTCAGGTCTAGTTCAGGACCCACCGCACTAGTCACATTTCGGCCAACAAAGAACATTAGCATCTTCGTTAAATAGTTTCCCGGTCCCCCCCCCACCCACTGAAGCATCCCCAACTCGCCAGCATCGCCATCCCCCCCCTCCCTCCACCGCTAGCAAACAACCCAACAGCTGCAGTGTAAAGAACATTGTAAATGGGGTATTCCCTACAGGGGTCATCTGAGGTTCACACAGTGCCACCCCCTACTCCTCACCCTTCGACCTGAGCCTCCCTTACAGGGTTTAAGAGGGGAGGGGATGGTGCCTGGCATACGTTACCACCTAGTGTTCAATATTCAGTCCTCCACATTGTCAGTACGATGCTGCATTCCCCCATGAGTTACTTGAAAGGACCCTCCGACACCCAGACAGCATCACATCCGCTAGATAATTGTCTCATTGCTCATCCGGTATATGTGGACCTTCTTCGTCCTCCCCGACTTCATCTCTATGTTGTCCTCCTCGGTCGCGTTTCAGTGTTTTTATGAAATCCTCCACCTGTTGCGGATTCAGGAAAAAATGTTGTCTCGCCTGGTGGGTCACCCTGAGCTTCGCTGGGTACAATAATGCATAATCAATCTGCATCGCCCGTAATTTCTTTTTAACATCCAGAAACTTACGTCGCTGTTCCTGCGCGATGGGTGTGAAGTCCGGGTAGATGGAGAAACCCACACCTTCACACGACATCTTTTGATTGTTCCGTGCAGCACGTAGCGCAGTGTCTCTGTCGCGATAATTTAGAAGCCTTGCAATTATCGGCCGGGGCGGGGCACCAGATTTAGGTCGTGGGCCTAAGGAGCGATGAGCTCGCTCGACTATAAATTGTTTGGAAAAGGCCTCTGCTCCAATCGCCGTCTGAAGTATCTTCTCCACATATTCCTCCATGCGTCCCGTGTTGGTTGATTCTGGTACACCGACCACGCGGATGTTATTGCGTCTGCTACGCGCCTCCAACTCCTCGTTCTTCGCAGCAATCACTCTAAGGACATTGTCCATCCTTGTAAGTCGGGTGGCATGGGAGGCAGTGGTATCCTCGGCAGTCGAGATACGTCTCTCCGCTTCATTGATGCGTTCTTCATGGATATCCATCTTTTGCGCAATAGCATCCATCCTGGAGGATAGCCGATCGACCTTGTCTACCACTGTGGCAAATCCTTGCTTCATTTCTTGAAGTATCAACTGCATATCCGGAGCCCCCACACTGTTGCTAGCCCCAGCTGTTGATGGGCTGTGAGTCCCGCCAGTCTCCGGTGCCGGCCGTACTACCTTCCTCGACGCAGGTGCAGAGTCAAATGATAATTTGGGCTGCTTATTGTCCTGTCGACCCATCTTTGAGCGTTTGCAGAGGTTCGCCGTGGTCGGAGACCTCTTTCCAACCCCACTGTTTCAGGACCAGCAATAGTCGTTATGTACGAGCAGGGCCACCTCACAGGGTCGTTTCTGCTCACGCGGTTCTGGGATCTCAGGGCTCCTTGAAGGCAATTATATTTTATTTCATGTCCCACCGATCCGGGCCAGGAGTGGTGAGCTAGGTCACCCCGCTCATCCGATGCCAGCGTCGCAACCAGCCCCTGACGTACACCCGTTAGCTCCAAGTGGGGACCCAGTCTGCGAACACAGTCCGAGAAATGTTAGACCTGTCACTAGGCCGATGCAGCACTGTTATATCACCATTCAGCGTATGCCCCAAGTGGGTCCACCATGGCCTATTCCAGACTGTCCCCACAGGCAATGTCGGAATCACTGCAGCAGAGCGCCGTGATGTAAGGCACTAGCGTCGCAGGTGCAGTCAGGCCCAGTCGTCTCCCTGACCCACTGCCAGGCTCCGGGCTTACAGCACTCTCCAGTCCCACTCGCGTGGGGAGCGTCTCGTCGTGCCTCAGGTGCAGTCCCACCACTCCGCATAAGTCACGTTGTGCCAGACCGTCGCAGCAGCCTGTTAACCCAGTTAAGAGCAGTGGGAAGCTCCGTCACCCTCTCACACCCGTCGCCTTTCTGCTCGTAGTGACTCCTTTTCGCACGGCGCCACCTCACACCAACTTCAGGACCCTTACAGTTCCTGTGTGTTCACACGCACTCCGGTTGGCGGGTCTCGTGGATCCGGTATGTACCCCAGCGCTGCTTCCGATACTCTCTCCGCATACTCTCAGTAGGGCCAGGTCCCCCAACTCTCCACGCAGCGGCAGCTCCGGCGGTCCCCGCCCGTTGCTGCAGTAATGGCGGTCCCAGCACACAGCAGTCACCAGTGCCTCACCGCTGTTCGCGTCCACCGAGGACGTCTCCCTGTGAGCACCAGGTCAGGCGATTGTTCAGCGCTGGCTAGCGTACTTGCCTGCCGCTCCGACTCCTCGAGCTCACTCCCTCCAGTACAGCGCCACGAGCAGTGCACTCGCCCGCAGAACCGCTACATGCAGGCCTACATGCCTCGTGGGCGCCGCGACGTCCCGTAGCAGCCGACCCCAGTCGCGCAGACAGGCAAGCTCCGCCACTGCTCACGGGCAATCACTCCGTCACTGCCAACTCCCGTTTCCGAGGTCCGATGGCTTCCAAACTTCGACTGATGGTGTATGCAGGGGTGTGTGACAATCGTACAGATTTTTATCGGGTTTGGTGGTGGCAAAGTAGGATAAATGACGGATATGAAGCTCAGGCTGCAGGAGCCTCACACAAGTGCGGCCATACTGCGTGTGCGCCCTCTAGCGCCCCCCTCAGTAGCACAGGTTGACAGAACAGGAGCAATGGGGGGTGGAATCGCACTAATCTATCGCTCCTACCTAAAAGTAAACGTCCTCTCACAATCAGGTTTGGAAGCAGAGACCATGACTTTTAGTGTCAAGGAAAAAAATCAAGAAATTCTATCAGGCCTACTGGTATATAGGCCCCCGGGACCAAGAGCCCCTTTCATTAGAGCACTTCAAACCTTCCTCGAATCCTGCCTCGATACAGCCACTTTTGCGGTTCTTCTTGACTTTAACTTCTATCTAGAGGAAAACAATGACACTGACGCAGCCACCCTCATCGATAATTTCCAAGTTTTTGGGATGGAACAGATAGTTTTAAAACCAACGCATCAAGCGGGCCATACGCTCGACGGCATCTTCACTAATAATGACCATATTAGGATAACCTCGGTCCTGCCAGTTCCTTGGTCGGACCATGCAGCCATCTTTTTTCATTTAAAAACTAATTTTTCCATCATTCGCCGAAGGGATCATTCCCTTCCAGCCAAAACGCGATCCTGGAAGAATATTCAAGCTGACCAGCTCACTAAAATCCTATTAGAAAATACCCCCTTAATTGAAGATAGCAACAGTGGGGCAAATAAATTCAACGCCTGGATTAGCCAGGCGATAGATGAGTTGGCCCCAGAGGAAGCAAAGAAACCTAGAACACGACTAGTTACCTCGCCATGGTATACTGCCGACGTCAAACTAATTAAACTTAAATGCCGTCATTTTGAGCGAATCTGGAGATCCGATTACAGCATCCAACATAGGAAAGAATATACTAGGGTTTTACTTGAATATAAAACAAAGATACATCAGGCCAAATCGGCCTTCTTTACCAAAAAAATTCAAGAGGCTTCTAATTCCTCAAAAGAAGTATTTAAAACTGTCTCAAATTTAGCTAAGAGTCCTCGAGACACTGTTTTTATCCCGGATCAGAATTTTGTGGACAATATGGCTCTGTTTGTCCAGCATAAAGTCCAAGCTGTTTATAACGATCTCCACAATCTGTCAACAACAATAGCAACGGGCCGCAGGGAACAGACTGTACCCCTTGCAAATCATTTCTCTCAATTCTCTCCCCTAAATGAAAATCAGGTTACAAATCTGCTAACTCAGACCAAATCAGGATCACCCCTGGACCCTTGTCCTCCTTACATACTTCATCTGGCCCCTGAGGCAACTAGCTCAATTTTGACCCCTCTTCTGAATGTAATAATAAGCTCTGGAGTCTTCCCTCAAAGATGGAAAAAGGCCTGTATAAGGCCCATTCTGAAAAAAGAATCCCTGGACCCACTGGAATCCAAGCACTATCGCCCGATATCATGCCTTCCCCTACCGGCCAAGATACTTGAAAAAACAATGAACCAGGAACTAATGGAATTCATAGACCAAAATAACATCCTAGATCCTACCCAGCATGGCTTTAGATCGTGTCACTCTACGGAATCTGCTTTAATTATGGCCACCGAGGAAATCCGTTGGACCATGGACGAAGGAGGAAGAGCTGCCATGATACTGTTGGACTTGACGGCAGCATCTGATACCGTCAATCATGGGGTCCTAGTGGACAGGCTCGGAACAATAGGCATTACAGACACCGCCCTAATTCTACTCAGGTCCTTCTTAGAAGCCCGAGTACAACAAATCGACTGGGAGGGTATCTTCAATCAGTAGAGTTCTCTCTCCCATGTAGCGTCCCCCAGGGATATGCGCTCTCCCCTACCTTGTTTAATCTGTACGTAACCCCACTGGCAAAACTAATAAAATCTCATGCTCTGCGTTTAGTTTCTCATGCCGACGACATCCAGTTAGTGGTGTCACTTTCCCAGACGGTGGAAACTACAGCAGAGCGCTTTGGTAACTGTCTCCTAGACGTAAAGAGCTGGATGAGCAAGAACTTTTTAAAACTCAACACTGAAAAAACCGAGGTGATTGAGTTTGGCCAAAAACCCTCCATCTGGAGTCACCTTTGGTGACCTCCAGAAGCTGGTACATGCCTAGTCCCAGCAAAAAAGGTTAGGAACCTTGGTTTTATGATTGATAAAGAATTAACTTGTACCGCTCAAATCAGTCAAGTTACATCCGCTTGCTTTTTTACAATTAAGGTTCTCCGGAAAATCCTGCCATATATTCCTTTTATTTTGAGGAAAACAGTGATCGGAGCCTTGGTATTGTCCCGTGTAGACTACTGCAACGCCCTGTCCACAGGTACTGAGGAAAAACAACTGGCAAAACTTCAATCAATTTAAAACGCGGCAGGCAGAGTCTTGGTAGATCTTCCTAAGCGCCATTCGACATCACACGCCATATGGCAACTCCACTGGCTCCCTGTCAGGCGTAGAGTGCAATTTAAGGCTCTCTGTTTGGTCCATAAGTCCCTTAATGGTAGAGGGGCGGAGGACATGACAAATTTATTCCCTCGCTATGTGCCACCCCGCACACAAAGATCTAGTAGCCTGGACCTGATCTGTACGCCTAGAATAAGGAGAGTCCGATGGGGCGGCAAGTCTTTTTCTTACCAGGCAGCGAAACTGTGGAACACCATGCCCATTGCGCTACGCTCTGATACGAACAGAACCAGTTTTAGGAAAGCTTTGAAAACCTGGCTTTTCTCAATGGTCTAACTGGCAGCCCCATTCATCTTCCGTCTATAGCGCCAAGACGCCTCGGCATAAGTGCGCTTAATACATAATTCAGTCAGTCAGTAGATGCCCCAGTGTCTTTATGCCATGGGTGCACCAGATATTTGCCATATTGTCGCTAAATATCCCTGGAAGTCCAGGATTGCCCCACAATACCAATTTGGGATGAAGAAAAGAGGTTTTGCAAAAGGCCAATATGTTAAACCATATCTTAACCATATCCCTGGCAGTCTTAAATGTAACTCTTTTGAAATAATTGGGGTCATTAACTCTTAGCAAAAACATATTAGAATCCGAATTTAACATAAAAACATGAAAGTAAAGTTGGTTGTCTGTATTGAGTAAGCATCGTAGACAACCAATAAAGGTTGCCCAAAAATATAATATAAAATCCGGAAAGTTAAGTCCCCCATTATCTAAGGAGCTTTTAAGTAGTGTCATGGAGCGACGGGCTTTACGATAGCCCCAAATAAAGCTACTAAATATTCCTTTTTTTTTTTAACAATTCTTTATTGAATTTTTGTAGCAACTAAATTAACCCACCCTCCCCACCCCTAAGAGCCCCCCGATACAGGCGACATTCTATACTTGCAGATACACCATCGTGGTATTGTCCAAAATAAAAAGTTTGAAATAAGGCAGTACAAGGAACAGAAGAAGAAAAAAAAAAAAAAAGAAAAAAAGAAAATCAAAAGAAGGTCCAAGGACATCTCCATTTTAGTAATTACATATCATTACTAATCATTATATCCTTACTAATCCGGTCACCCTATCCATAATCTGACCGGGTCCCATATTTCTAGTCCTTTTTTTCTTCTTCAAGCCCTTCCGACTATAAATAGCTATTTCAAGGTTGTATGTAGCTAAAAAGCGCGTCCGCCATTGTTGGAATGTAGGTGGATATTGATCCAGCCAGGCGGATGTCAGGCAAATTCTTAGTACAGCCATCGAGATAAATATAAGTCCCTGCAGGGCATTAGGTCTAATATCCCTATCCACCCCTAGTATTATTTTAGCTGTGGTAATCTCTATACTAGTCTCTAAGATTCCAGATAAAAATATGGAGATTTCTCGTTTAATAGTGTCTAAGGTGTGGCATGTGGCCAGCATATGTGTCAGATCTGCTTCGGGCATCATACATCTAGGGCAAAGTGTACCTTTGCCCACACTCCATTTGGATATCCTTTTAGGGGTGTAATAGAGTTGGAAAAAAGTTTTGTAGAATTGGGCTTGTAGTTTGGTGGACATTAATATAGAGCTTGACAGTTCCAATGCTTTCTGAGTTAGCGGCTCTGAGATACCTAATTTATTCTGCCATTCGCATACATGTTTATCTAAATTGTCTGGTAGTGCTGCAGTTAAATCTTTATAGATCTCTCCAATTTTAACCCTATCTGTTCTAACCACGGTTTCAATTGCTAAAGTTTTCTTAAAGGACCCGCTGCCACCCCCCTTCTTTAAGATGAAATCCCTGACTTGCAAATATTTAAAAAAATCACGGGAATCGAATCCATATTTAGTTTTTAAAGATTCAAATGAGCAAAAACCCATAGAATCATACAGCGAGCCGAACTGTGAGATTCCAGATCTGACCCATCGCCTCATACAGGAATCCATAAAGATTCCAGGAAGATTAGTATTGTTTTCTAACGCAGTATAATAGGAAAACCTACCAATCCCCAAAAGTTTTCGAACCTGGTTCCAGACGGTGTAAATACCTTTAAGTGTTTTAAAGCGCACTTTTTTAAAATGACAATCATACGTTAATTTCCATAGGTGGTTACTTGCTTCATTGCCTAGGATTAGTTCCTGTGGAGTTGGAACTGACCGGACGGGATTCGAATCTTGCCTGGGGGTTAAAAGTAGACGACTGTATTTAATAATTGTAGCCCACCAATACATTTTTAAGTTAGGCAGCGCTAGACCGCCTCTTTCCCTTGTATGGGTAATGAATCTATGGGCTCTGCGTGTTCTTCCATATCCCCAGATAAAGCGAGAAAAGATGTTGTATATTTCCTTGAATAGTGATGGGTCAAAATTTAGACAAATTGTACGAAAAAAGTACAGAAATTTAGTGAAGAATACCATTCTGATAAGGTGGCACCTTCCGATGATTGTTAAGTGTAAATTATGTAACCTAGTTAGATTTTTTTTTGTTTGTTTCAATAGTGGGTCCAGGTTGAGGGTCACTGAGCTATTTAAGTTGGAGGTGATATTTACACCAAGATATAATGCATTATCCACAACCCTTTCATCAGAAAAGTTAATTTTGTTATTAATTATAATCTGGGTTTTTGTTTGGTTCAATTTATACCCGGAAATCTCCCCGAACCTTTTCGCTTCTTCCTCCATTGCTTTAACTGTTGCCATTGGATCGGCTGTAACAATCGCAATATCATCTGCGAAAGCTAAGGTCTTAGTATCGCCATTGGAGGTCTTCATAGGTTGTATAGATTGGTTCGTTTCCAGCCTCACAATAAATGGATCGATAAATATGGCGAAAAGTAGGGGAGAGCAGGGACATCCCTGCCTTGTACCTCTCGTCACTTTGATGGTATCAGAGATGTCCCCATTGACCATAACCACTGCTTCAGGAGTGGCATACATTTTCCGAACGGCTTTAATGAATTGGTCCCCGATCCCACTCTTTGACATGGCTGCCCATAGATAATGCCAGGAGACCCTAACAAATGCTAATAAAGCTACTAAATATTCCATCAAGTTTTTCAAAGAAAAGGTTGCTAAGAGAAAGGGTAATGGACCGGAATAAATAAAGAAATTTGGGGAGTATTTTCATTTTAATTAGATTAATCCGACCAATAATATTTAAGGGGAGTTTATGCCATTTCTTTAATTGCACAATAGTAGCTTTAACTAAAGCGTCATAATTAATTGTGACTATCTCTGTGATTTTTGCTGATATTTTAACACCAAGATAAGTGGACGCCTGACATATCCCTGATACTGTAGTTGCTGCTTTATAATTAGAAATGATTTTAGTTTTATTTAGATTTGATTTGTAACCGGAGACATCGCCATATCTACTAGCATCCGTGGTTATTCCATGTAGAGCCTTTACAATATCAGTAGAGTAAACAGCAATATCATCGGCGTATGCCGTTATTTTCAATGAATGAGCTAAAAGGTATTATGCAGGATTGTAACTGCAGAGCATGGAGTAATGGTTCCATCGAAAGAGCGAACAATAAAGGTGACATGGGACACCCTTGACGGGTGCCCTGAGATATAGAAAAGGTGGTCGAAGTCAAACCCGCATAACTAATTCTCGCGGTAGGGTTATCATATAGTGATCGAATCCACGTTACGAACTGACCATTAAAACCCATAGTTGTTATTACCGACCAGAGATAATCCCACCCCACTCGGTCGAAAGCCTTCTAAGCATCCAGAAGGATCATACCGAGTGGGGAGGGATTCGCCTCTGCTATATCAAAAGCAGTAATGGCCATATTAATGTGAGCTGTAGTATCCCTACCAATTACAAACCCATGCTGCTGTGGATTGACTATCTTTGGTATTAATGAAGCCAGTCGCGTGGCCAGCACTTTTGCAAATACCTTTGCATCTGTATTTATAAGCGAGATGGGTCGGTATGAGCCGGCTTATCCTTTTTCAAAAAGAAAATCAGTTTAGCAGTGTTCCAGGAGTTCGGGGCTTTCCCATTCTCGCCAATATAGCTAATGACCGGATGAAAGAGGGGCAGTAGCTCATCGATACAGATTTTATACACCTCTAAGGGTAGAGTATCTTCACCAGCTGCTTTTCCAGATGGTAGAGACAAAATAGCTTGCCATATCTCTAAGAGACTAACATGTTCAGACAGTTGATCAAGCCCGAGATGATCACATTTTTCTGAGATATAATAATCCAAATAAGCCTAGATACTAGCCGGGGTGGGATAACTTTCTGGCGTATATAGTTTCTTGTAAAATTCTACAAACTGTTCTAGTATCTGTAGGGGTTGATCAAATGTTGTATTATTAGGACCTTTTAGGCTTTTAATCAGAGTGTTAGCTCTCTCATCGGCTGCTTTATAAGCTAGAAGTTTTCCAACTTTATCTCCACTTTCAAATTGGGAGATTTGAGATTTATGTAATTTTATACTACTTTTTTACCAGAGTATTGTTTTTAAAGCAGCTTTTAAGTGTCCTAGTTTTAGCCCTAGTTCCACCACATTAGAAGAGCATGTGCGTAGAGCGTCGGCCAATAGAAGTTCAAGTGAGAGAATACTATTAGTTAGAATTTTATTAGTTTTGCGGCGCTCAGAGTTTTGTCTAAAGAGAAATTGCTGGGTGAGCCCCCGAATACTGGCTTTACAAGCATCCCACACAATGATACATGAGGTAGAGTTGAGATTATTTTTAACAAAGTCTATAATATGAGTCTTAAGTTGGGAAATAAACACTGTGGGGCCCATTACGATGTCAGGCGGATTGCCTCCGCCAGGCTGGCGGTAGCCACCGCCGGCCTGGCGGAGGCAATCCGCCCGACATCCATTCCCGAGTTCCCCCCCGCCATATTAGTATGGCGGGGGGGCCGCGGCGGACGGAAAGACCGTCCTCCGCGGCGGAAAAGGTCTAATATGGTGGCGGTGTCTATCAGACACCGCCAGCCATATTAGGGGGGTGGGAAAGGCATACGGTCTTTGCTTTGGGGGCCCGTTGCGGGCCCCCAGGGTGAAGTGGGATGGGGGTGCACATGGGGGTACCTATGGTACCCCCCAGCATTTCAATGTACAACACGACAGGCACCGCGCGGTGCCTGTCATGTTGTGCATTGAAATGTACAACGTGCATTTTTTGCATTGCGGCGGCCGGTGCTTCAAGCACCGTCCGCCGCAATATTAAAAATGCGGGATGCACCCGCCACTGTGGCAGGTGCATCCTAATTGGGGGCACGGTTCCTCCACCCTTGTGGCAGACGGTGCCTGCCCCCGACAGGATGGCGGACGGACTTTGTCCGTCCGCCATCCTAATGGACCCCTGTGTTTGTGAATAGATGCCTGGGAAAGGAAAACATCCTAGGACCTGTATGGATTTGTGGGATATTAAACAGAAACAAAATAGGGTTATGATCAGAGGTAACTCGTGGCATAACGCAATAGAGCTAGTGTTCAGTAAATTATCAGATGCCCAAGCCATGACAATGCGAGAGCAAAGTTTGTAAGGGGCCGAGTAATAAGTATAGCCGGCCACTTTGGGGTGAATACTACGCCAGAAATCTTTAATATTATGGATGCATCCTATTTCTAGGATAGCAGCACGAGTCCTGCCCATACGTTGAAAAGCACCATGTCTAGTGGTGTCCAGTTGGTAGTCCATAATGCAGTTAAAATCGCCCAAAATAACTAATTCTCCCTCCCAATCCAGAAGTTCAATATTCACTTGATCAAAAACATAAGAATCATCAAAATTAGAGCCATAAACCACACAGAATACAAATTTGCACTTTTCGATAATTTTTTTTTTTGAAAAACAATTTTTATTGCAGGGTTATGTACAACATACAGAGCCACAATTAGTATCACATAATATAGAGTCGCTGTTCATCGAATGCTTTCCAGGTGTGTTGGACACAGCCATTTAGCCCAAATCCCGGAGGCAGGGCGGCGTCAATTCTCAATACAGGCCTCCCTCTGGACCGTCCTGTTCACTCCTGACAACGTTTAGCGTTCTCCGCCCTCTGCTTTTATCTTTTCGGTGGATTGTGTTGCACTGTTGTTCTAGTGAAGATGTACATGTACCACTGCGGTGTCCCCCCAATACGTAACTCCCCACCCATCCCGCCCCTCCCGGTGCCTGCTTCTGTGTCCGGTGCAAATGTAAATATCTATATAGTGGGATTCCGGATCTATTGTGTTTTACTGCGTGTGTGTATCCTGTGGTAGTGTCGCAGGCATGTCCTCCACTGTTGGGGCTGAACCTTCTGCTGCCTCCTCCTCCTCTTCACCATCGAGTGTGCTATCTCTGAGAGCCTGTACCAGTATTTCCCAAGCCATTGCTGCTTCCTGCGCCTTATCATCTGAGATGCGGCGGGCCAGTTGGTAACGAATTGTGCTCTCCGCAGTCGCCCATTTCAGGAATTCATTTATCCATCTTCTATGTGTCGGTCCCACCCTTGACTTCCACCCTTTAGTCAGCTCTCTCTTCGCTATGAGTAAGCCCATGTCTATAAATTTACTCGATAACTTGTTCTTTTTCGTGTGAGGGAACCAATGCAAAATAGTGACCGCGCTGTCATATTGCAACTCCCTGTCTGTGACTGCGTTCAGGGTCTCCTCAATGTCCTTCCAATACTCTTGTAGATCGGGACACCCCCTCAACATATGTACTAGGTCAGCTCCTATGTGGTTGCATCTAGGGCAAGCCGCGTCTACTACTTGAAAGTATGCTGTAAGTTTACTCGGGGTGAGGTAGGCTCTGTGGAGGATATAGAGGTGAGTTAGTTGGAAGCGTGCGTTCCTGGTGCTCTTTCTGGCTCTCCGCACCAGCTGTGCCCATGTCGTGTCCGGGATGTCTAAGTGCAGGTCCGCCTCCCATTTATTTTTAAGTGGTGTAAGAGGTAGTAGTGTTTCCGAGAGCATTCTGCGATAGAGGCATGTGACTGCCTTAAATGTTCCCGCCGCCATCATTGTATACTGACACGCCAGCGCTGTTGCAGGCTCCATCAGCCCCCCCCCCAGTGCACCTGTATGGCTCTCACCACCGCCGCGTGCAGCAAGTAGTCTCCCCTTGGAAGGTCGTACCGCTCTTGTAAGGCCTGATAAGTAGATAACACTCCGTCCTCGTACAGGTCGCCTAACATCTGCAGCCCCGCCTCTTCCCAGAGATGCAGTCCTGACCAATCCCCGCCATGCGGTAGTGCGGTCACCATGCCCAATGGGATTTCAGGAGCATATGGGTGACCGGGTCCAACTCGCTCTGCGAGCGGTTCCAGCACAAGCGGAGGGTCCGTTCCTCTTGAGATAGCCCCCGTAGTAGCAATTTTTGTTGTAGGGTGATATACGCCAGGACGTGGCGGGGAGTGCCGTTCTCTCTCTCCTGTTCCGGCCCACGATACACTCTCGCCACTTCCTGTGTGAAGAATTGCAACTGAGCCGCTAAGTAATATAACTCAAAAACCGGGACAGCTAGTCCCCCCTCATCTCTAGGGCGGGTTAGCGTCGCCAGTGCAATCCTGCGCCTGCCCGTTCCCCATAAGAAGGCTACTAACACTGATTTCAAGTGTTTGAAGGTCGGACCGGGTATCCATACGGGAAGGGTCCGGAAGAAATACAATAGTCATGGCAGGGCAATCATTTTCAGAAGCGCAACTCGGCCCGCTGTCGAAAGGGGCAGGGTGGCCCAGAAGGACATACAACCCCTCAGGGCACGGATACATCGGCCTACGTTACCGTCGAGGAGATCCGCTGGATCATGGTATATGTGCACCCCCAGGTTCCCATCGAAGGTTTGGGCGGAGTGAAGGGCTTTCTTCCCCCCTCCGAAGTGGGAAGAGGCAGGTTTTCGTCCAATTTACCCGCAGTCCCGATATATCGCCAAAGCGCTCTAGTGATTTCGCGGCACCCACCACAGCCTCCTCCGCATTATCTAGAAAGAGGAGGAGGTCATCCGCATACAAGGAGATGTAATGGAGTTCTCCCCTGAAGACCAGTCCGTTATAGTATTCCCCTCTCCTAGCCATAGCTGCGAGCGGTTCCACCGCAAGTGCGAACAGCAGGGGGGAGAGTGCGCACCCCTGTTGGGTTCCCCGAGTCACTTCGTATTGGTCCGACACTAACGATCCGACCCTCACCCTGGCCTTCGCCGAGGAGTAGAGCACCCTCGTCCACCGTATGTATCCCTCTCCTAGGCCAAACTTACGCATCACTCTGTAGAGGTAGCTCCATTCCAGGCTATCAAAGGCCTTTTCTATATCAACAGCCAATACTAGGGGGGATCTCGCCTCCGGAGGCGGAGCATCCACCAGCCGGAGTAGTCTGCGAATGTTGTGCGTGGTATTCCTCGTGGGTATAAAACCTGACTGGTCTTTATGGACCAGATCCTGCATATGGGATAACAGCCTGGTGGCCAGCACCGTGCTCAATATTTTGTAGTCAGTCGTCAGCATAGAAAGCGGCCTGTAGGATGCAGGATCCGTGCTCTCTCTACGCGGTTTCAACAAAGGGATCATTATGGCTTCGCTCATTGATCGGGGGAGTCGGCCTGCCTCTTTGGCCTCGTTATAAATCACCTGGAGCCTTGGGGCTAGTTGGTCTAAATATTTTCCGTAGAACTCAACGGGCAACCCATCCATTCCCGGTGTTTTATTGCGCGCCATTCGCTTCACTGCACCCCGTATTTCAGTCAAGGCAATGGGGCCTCCCAAGGTATCAGCTTGTTCTTGCTCTAGGTGTGGGAGCCGCAGGTCGTCCAGAAAGGCTTCCAGCACTTCAGTGTGGTCACCCAACTCGGTTCTATACAACCTCTCAAAGTACGATCTGAAACAGTCTAGTATTGCTGATTGTGTGGTGTGGATGTGGCCTCCATAGCCCCGCAAGGCTAGAATCGGCGGGCTATTTCTGCTGGGGTTTGCTAGCCAAGCCAGGAGTGATCCAGTCTTGTCCCCCTCAGCAAGAGTCTTCGTCAGGTATGTCTTGTAATCAAAATACTGGGTGATCCGATCCCCCAGCTCAGCGCGGAAGGGCGGGTCATCCAGTGTGTCCGGCCGCAGCCGCCACGTTGGGATCTTGGGAGGTTCAGTCATCCAATCTAGCCTCAGGAGGAGCGGATTATGATCAGATAATGTGCGTGCTAAGTATTCCGTCCGGGCCACCGCAGTAAGTACCGCTGGGGAGCACAGAAAGGAATCCAGGCGCACGTGCAAGTCGTGCAGACCAGAGTAGAATGAGTAATCCCGCTCAGCGGGATGCTGTGCGCGCCAGCAGTCGGTCAGGTCCCATGTACCCTGCCAGTCAGACCTGCACTTTGCCAACCGGTGCACTGGGGAGGTGCGCAGCGGTGGGTGTGACCTATCTAGTGTAACATCCGCTATGGAATTGAAGTCTCCGCCCATTAGCACAGGACCTATGATATAGCTGGCAAGTACCCCGGAGAGTTTTGTAAAATAAGTTGCTTGATCTACATTCGGCGCATAGACGCTACAGAGTACAATGTGCCGGCCTCTAAGTAGACCCTCGATTGCCACATACCTCCCATCCGGGGCCTCAGTGTGCCTAGTTACCTGGAGGGGGACACCCGCCCTCACCCAAATTAACACTCCCCTAGCGAATGCAGAGTATGTAGTATAGAACAAGTGGCCCCTCCATCTTCGCTGAAGCGCAATTCCCTCTCGTTTGGTTAAATGGGTTTCCTGCAGGAATGCTATATGCACTCCACGGCGAGTCAGGTACGAGTGGATTTTGTGTCTCCTCGCCATTGTATTTAGGCCCCGCACATTCCAGGTCACACATTTCAACGGGCCCACATTAGCCATTGTCCCATTGGACGTAAAGAGGATGTCTAGTAGTTTGCATCCGGATTACAGGCACGGCCCCGCCCCCTCCCTTCCCCTCCCAACCCCCAGACCCCCCTCCCCAAACAGTTCCCAGAGTCTCCCCAACTGCTCCAGGCCCTCCCTCCCCCAGAACAGGACCTAACTTCCAAAGAGTCGCTCCCATCCAAACAATTGAGCAACGTGCTCACAGATCCACTAATCCGTAATCAATGCTACGTCGGCCTTATGGGCCTCGGGGTGCGCACGCTAGCCTCTGAAGCCTTCAAGTGCTGCCACCAAACCCCCGCCCCGCAACACTCTTCATATCCTATAACATTCCAATCTCACAGCGGCCTGCTCCAGAGTCCTCAACAGCTGCATAAGTCCCCTGCATTACAACCAGGTACCTTGTCGAGGGTTCAGCTCTCTATGATTTCACCTGACGTCTGCGGTGTGACCTTCGGGCCTCCGGCTCCACCCAGCTCCGACAATTCAGTGTCCAAGCCCGTTCCCTGGCCCTCCGAGCACGAGTCCTTCTCCGAGTGGGTCAGTGCTGACCCCGATACTTCCTTCACCGCCTGCAGCGCTGCTCTACGTTCATCCGCTATTTGGAAGGTCGTTGGTCTTTTGGAGCCCCGTCCGCGCCCTCGGTGCCATTTCGATCGTCTGAGAGATTGTTCCTGGCGCTCCTCCTCAGCCCTGAACCTAGCTCCGTCCGTGCCTGCTTTGTAGGTGTCCCACCAGGTCCAAGCTGCATCTGATGTTGAGAAGAACAGGGTGTTCTCGTCCACCACCACTCGGAGTCTGGCCGGGAACAAGAGCGAATATTGTATGCCTTCCGTGCGGAGCTCTCTCTTGATTGAAAGGAAGGAGGCGCGCTGTTTTTGGGTTTCGAACGTGTAGTCTGGGAACAGCGTCACCTTACTGTCACCTGGAAAGGGCCGGCTTCTCTGGCTCGCTGCAACAGCCAGTCCCTGTCCCTGTAGTGTAGAAGTTTTATGACCACAGGGCGAGGCGGGAGGCCCAGTTTCGGAGGCCTCGATGGCACTCTGTGCGCCCTCTCCAGAGTGAAGAAGGGGGAAAGACCCTCCGGGGCCACCACCGACTGCAGCCACTCGTGTAGATAGCCTACCATGTCCGTACCCTCTATTTTTTCCGGAAGGCCCACGAGGCGCACGTTGTTCCGTCGGCTGCGATTTTCAGCGTCCTCGGCTCTCCTTTCCAGGGTATGGATCCGGTCCAGTGCCTCCGTGAGCTTCCCTTCCATCGACTTTTGCGCCGGGACAATGTCCTTTAGGGTGGCCTCGGCGTCTTTGACTCTGTCCACTAGTTTCGCATGGTCGGCCCGTAGAAGTCCTAGGCCAGCTGACACCTGCGCAATGTCGCTGTGCAATGCGTCTTTCGTAGCAGCTATAGCCTCCAGGATCCTGTCCTGCATTTGTTGCAGGTCCGTCGCTGGCTGCGTGGCGTCGTCGGGTATGTCTGAGGGAGGACTCCTATCACCTTTGGGGCCTTTGGTCTTCCCCATGTCTCCCTCGTGAAGTCGAGCCGAGTCCTAGGGATGTACAGCAGCGGCAGCGGCAGACTCCTCCCGCAATAAATAGATCTCCGGGTGCTTGTCTGGGGTCTACTCCACCCCTCCTTCGGTAATCCGGCCTCGGGGTCTTCCCTGGTGCAAAGGTCCTCTTCCCGGGTTCCAACTGCAACCCCGTGATCGCTGTAATGTAGTCAGCAGGGCTCCCCGTGCAAAGCCTGGCAGCGGTGGATATTTAAGGTGCACTCCTTAGGTGGCCTCTCCCCAGGGCGCCCGTCCTGTACAGGTCGGGAGGCCAGGTGGGTTCCCGATCCTCTCCGTGAAGTTCGCCAGTCGCCTCCGAGCCAGGCAGCACCTCGCCCACCGCCTCAGGCTCAGTTCAGTCCAATCGCCTTCTGGTTGCCCTCGATGGGAGCCATTGTGCCCTCAGCCCTCTGTGCAGGAGATCACACTGCACAGCTGGGGCAAGACACAGTTAGTAGCCAGGGCTCCAATCGGCGTTCTATTACGCAGGGGGGCACTCAGTTCCAGACGACTAATGGGGCAGGTTCTCCTCAGGGTCGCCGCCACTCAGGGCGCCGTTGTTGGCGGCGCGCCGACCAGCCCCAGCACGTGGTCCAGGCCCCTATCAGTACCGCCCGAGAAAGTGGCCAGCTACAAGGACGGGGCTGCAGCGTCCCCCGGGCAGGCCCCGCAGCGGGGTTCCGCTATTCCCACACGCTTACCACAGGCTGGGCGGCGGGGCTCCAGGGGCCAGTCCGCTCCCGTCAGCGTGTCTTTGTTGTGGTGCCCCACGCGGCCGGGCGGGCTCCGGGACCACGGGATTCCCCGCCAGGAGTGCAGGCCCCAAAGCCGGGGCGTGAAGTTGTGGTTCTTCGGGTGGGGCGGGGCTTCACCGGGACTCTCCGTCAGTAGCGCTCCTCACCGGTCTCGCCGCTGACGGGGGATGGCGGCTCGCCAGGATGTCTCAGGTCGCATTCAGGGACTCGGCGACCTCACGCAGTGCAGGCATGCGCCGGGGAGGAATCCTCAGGTTCACTCGGCGTTCGGCTATCTGGGAGCCGCTATCTTGCGAGCCGGTGGCCCAGGCACTCCGCAACGCGCGGTTACCGCTGCAGTCAATCCGCAGGCTCAACACTCGCACCAGAGCAGGCTCGGGTGTAGTACTCGGGATCTACCCGATTTGCGCGGGGATCCCGGGTCTCAGCAAGGTTCTATGTCGGATCGTCGGGCGGAGGGTCGGGATCCTCGTTAGGCTGCGACCTTCCTCATCGGCCGCTAGCCACGCCCCCCCCTTCACTTTTCGATTAATAATTGCACAATAGCCCATCGTCCGCTTTTATCACAGGTGGTTTTATGAATTTCTACTCTTAAACGTCGATCTTTAAGAATAGCAACCCCCCTGATTGAGGCATTGAAGGTTGAGCAGATGATAACCTCATAACCAAGTTGTCCCAATAGCTTCCTGTCCTTGTAAGCAATATGGATCTCAGATAAGAAAACAAAATGTGGGTCATACAGTGCTAGCTCTTCTCGAACCAAGCGTCTTATATTCTTATTATTAAGACCTGCAACGTTCCAAGCCAAGCATTTTAGTCGTAACATTAAAAAAAAATCATGTATCTCTTATCATTCTGCAAGAATAAAACAAATAAACCTCTCACTAGTGCGTCCATCAAATCTCCTACCCGAGTTGCTTTTATCAAACATAATACCCCCCACCCAACCATCCCCTAGAGAACCCATGCCCTTCACCTGACTCCCTCACCTCCCTCAGGAGGGAACACCCCTCGATGTTCTGCTGCCGCTGAATTGGCAGCTACCCTAGGGAGCTGCATGAGGCTCGACCCACTACCTTACCCGGAAATACATAATCAGAGAGATAAGTGAGAAAAACTAACCAAGAAAAAAATAAAAATACATTTTGAACATTAAATTTAGAGATCTAGGCTTTCAATCTCTCTGAATTAAACAAATGTAGATAATACACTCTCAGCCTCCCTTTCGTCGGTGAAAAAATAAGTACGACCTCCCTTAATAACTTTTAGGCGGGCAGGTTCCTGGAGGAACACTTGCCTGCAGAGGGACTTAAACGGGTCGATAAGCTTACGCAGCTTCCAACGCCTGTCCATAGTAGCTTTACTGAGATCAGACCGTACAAAAAAAGACAGATTTTCAGTTATAACAGGAGAGTTAGGCCTTGCTTTAAATGAAACTGCCTGTCTCAGTAAAAAATTCCCGAAATAAATAAGAAAGGGGCAGGGGAATTTGCTTTCTTTGTTCCGCAGAACAAGTGGTAATCTATGCCTTGATGTCTTTTTCAGCAACGGCTATAGGACGGATCGAAACGTCGACGAATACCCTATCCCACTAGTTACCTGGACCTTATACCCGCCCTTTACGTGCATTTACAAATAATATATTCATTGTATAATTATGAAAATGTGAAATATTACTGCATATGAACTGTTTTTGCCCAGGCTTTTTAGGACGGTGAATTACAACCGGTCCTTCTGTACATAAAGTATTTGAATTTGTTCTTTCCTATGTCACCTACTTTGAGCCCCTTATTTTCTGGTAAAACCCCCCCCCCCTGAGCACTGAACCCTCACGTCGGCAGTAGCTAAGAGTGTATCACGAGTTGTTTGCTCCCCACACCTTTTCCCCTAAAAGCGCTAGAGCCGCGAACAAGCAACTGATATCCTGTTGTCTCACTTTGTTTACACCGAGCGGCAAGACGGAACGAAGAGCCATTACCCCGACGGAAACCCGACAGAGGGCGTCGAGCAGATTCAGCAGAATCCGGTATCCGAAAAGCGGCAAGAAGTCGATCACCAAGAGGCACGATATCCACCAAAAAGAAGAGCTCTGACTCGTTGTATATAAAAATAAAGCACAAGAAGACTAAAATTAACGTCTTGCCTATTACTCCCGCGCCCGTAACAGTGGTGGAGAATGCGGGCATAGACACCATCTGTGGAGAAAAGATGGAAACCGTTGTGGAACAACTCGTAAAAGGACAGGAGAGAATTGAATGGGTGCTAGAACAGCATATGGTATCTGCCCAAGCAGATAGAGAAGCGATAAAGAAAGCGTTTGAAGACAAAAGCGAACATCCATGGGTAGACCCCGTCGCAAGGGGAGGAGCAACAGAAAGAACCATATCACATGGAACACCAGCAGTGTCATTACAAAAATATCGAACCGGAGAAGATCCGGATGCATTTTTGCTAAATTTTGAAAGGGCAGCCAGAGCCTGTGGTTGGCCTGTGTCCAAATGGCCTTTCTTTTTGGCGCCGCTATTGGGTGGAGAGGCCCAGGCCGCTTATCAAGTGGCTAATCCCAATGGAGATACCACCTATGCGGAAATAAAAAGAATTATATTAGACCACTTAGGTCTAGATCCGGAAGCATATCGCCTTCGTTTCCGTAAAGAGAGAGGTACCATTGGGGAAAACCCAAAAACATTGTTTGTAAGACTTAAAATGGCCGCGGACAAGTGGCTTACACCTGCTACTAGCACTAAAGAAGAGATACTTGACCGCATATACTTGGAGCAGTTTCTGGAAGCCCTCCCCGATGCTACCCAGAAATGGCTTCGACAGCATCATAGTTTAACCACCGCTCAAGCTGTCGAAATGGCCTCATCTTTTTCGCGTGCCCAACCGAAAAACTTCCCAGTTGATTTTGAAAGAGAAAAAAAAATGGTGTTGAGACCGGAAAATAACTTTTCCAGGGGAAAAGAACCAGCACAACCTCGGACATGGAGGACCGAGAACAGTGTTACTACGGGACCACAATGTTTTGATTGTGGACAATGGCGCCACATTGCTAGGTTGTGTCCCCGAAAAAGATGTGATGAGGAACCTATGGAGGTCGGATACCTACCCAAATCCGTCCTCTACTCTGCGGAGATGGGCTGGTCATTTCGTGTAAGTGTAAATGTAAATGGACATTCCCTGTTGGCTCTGTTAGACTCCGGCTGTCGCCAGTCCGTGATCCAGTCCCCATACGTGCACTCAGAACAATATATCGCACAAGGTACGGTTAACATTAAATGTGTACATGGGGATATTAGACCATACCCGATTGCCGACATCATTATCGAACCGCAAGGGGGCACTAGACATGAGGTAAGGGTGGGAGTAATGTCCAATTTACCGGAAGATCTGATCATTGGGACCGATAACCCCGGCTTTCTGAACATGTTTAAAAAACTCTTGACCTTGACAGTAAGGATAATCTTACCTTAAAAGATCACACAGAACTTGAGGGTACAGGCCCAAGGGCAGGACTGTGAGAGGTTAGTCTCAATTTTGTAAAATTAACGAAAAATGCCAAGTCTCCCACAAAGGGGTCCGCCAAAGCCGCGGGATACCATTTGTACAGCGCCTATTATTACGTCATACCAGGAGGTGAAAAGGCACTGGTCAAAACGGACCTGCAAATCGCGATTCCACCGGGTTGCTATGGTAGGATCGCCCCCCGTTCAGGTTTGGCTGCTAAACACTTCATAGACGTTGGCGCAGGCGTTATTGATGAAGACTACCGGGGCAATGTTGTAATACTCCTGTTTAACTTTGGGAATGAATCATTTCATATCCATGAAGGTGACCGGGTGGCCCAGCTTATTTGTGAGAGTATAGCTTCCACCACGTTGCAGGAATTGGAAACGCTAGACGTAACGGAGCGGGGGTCTAAAGGTTTTGGGTCCACAGAGACACGACACAAGCCAGTACACGCGGTTCTTTCTAAAGATCCCTGGGTTCTCGATAGGAACTTTAAGTTTGCACAAACTAGTGACCCCACTCTCTTCAATGCATGGGAACAGGCCCACCAAAGACCTGAGGACTCCAATGATTTTCCCGTGTTCATAGTTCAAGGGGGGCTACTATATAGAATAGGGAAAGCGGGAGATTCACCGCAACTCCTGGTGCCCATGTCCTTTAGAGAGCAGGTTCTTTTTTTTGGGCATAGCCATCTGGTTGCCGGACAAACCGGCGCCGAAAAAACTACTCAGAATATCCTCAGGCAATTTTTTTGGCCAGGGATTTATAGGGACACTGAGGTTTATTGTAAGACCTGCGAGATATGCCAGAGAATGAATATGGTCAAGCCACCAGCTGTCCCGCTGCAGCCCTTGCCGGTCATCGGAAAGCCTTTAGAAAGGGTCGGCATGGACCTTATCGGCCCATTGCCGAAGACTAAAAAGGGATTTCAACACATCTTGGTGGTAGTCGACTATGCCACGAGATTTTCAGAGGCATTTCCTCTATCAGCGGCCAATTCTAAACAGGTTGGGGACAAAATGATTGAGTTATTTAGCAGGGTCGGCTTTCCTAAAGAAATTTTGACGGACCAGGGTACCCCGTTCATTTCCAAACTTATGAAGGAGATATGTGGCACGTTGGACATCCACCAGATTCGAACATCTGTGTACCATCCACAGACGGACGGTCTGGTGGAACGTTACAACCGTACCCTGAAGTCCACCCTCCGCAAAATGATGGAGGTTAGCGGGGCTGATTGGGATAGGATGTTACCACTAGCCTTATATACTATCAGGGCTCAAAGACAGAGCAGCATGGGTGTGTCGGCCTTTGAGCTGTTGTACGGTCGTCAACCCCGCTCCCTGTTGGAAATGACTAGAGACGCTTGGGTTAATGAAACCTCGGAGGAAACTTCGGCAACACTTGAATACGCCACGGCTCTGAAATCTAAGATAGGTAAATTGAGGGATTTGGCGTTGGCTCACCTCGAGGTGAGCCAACGTAAACAAAAGAAGGCTTATGACCGGGGGAAGAAATGGAGACGACTCGACATCAATGACTGGGCCTTGGTCCTCCTACCTTCCTCTTCTCATAAGTTTAGGGCCGAGTGGATGGGTCCCTATAAAGTGATAGGAGTTATAGGTCGCACCAGTTATAAATTACAGATCAGTCCCAACAAACAACAATCCTACCACATCAACCTTTTAAAAAAGTGGTTAGGTCCCCCCCCCCCGCCGAGATCCATTTGTCTGATAGTTCCCAGTCCTCTATTTCGACAGCTGAACAGCTTGTCCATAATGAAGAACTGAAGACTTATCAAAAAGATGAACTGAAATGCATGTTGGAAAAATTCAAAGACGTTTTTTCTACTCGACCAGGACGAACGTCTCTGGCTGAACATTCTATCATTACGCCACCTGACAAAAAGGTTAGGATTAAACCCTACCGAGTCCCTGAGGCCAGGAGAGCAGCTATAAAAAAGGAAATTGAGGAAATGCTTCGACTGGGCGTGATACGACCTTCTACGAGTGATTGGTCCAGTCCCATAGTGATGGTCCCTAAGCCTGACGGCAGCAGGAGATTTTGTATGGACTTTCGTGCCCTGAATGACATCTCTCTCTTTGACGCCTATCCCATCCCTAGAGTGGATGAGTTAATTGAGAAACTGGGTAACTCGAAGTACATCTCTACCCTCGATTTGACCAAGGGATATTGGCAGGTTCCCCTAAGGCCCGAGGATATCAAAAAGACTGCCTTTTCCACTGAGGAAGGACATTTTGAGTTTACGGTACTCCCCTTTGGCCTTCATGGGGCACCAGCGACGTTCCAACGTCTTATGAACACTGTCCTGGCTGGCTTGTCGGATTTCACGTCTGCTTATCTGGACGACATTGTCATCTACAGTCCAGATTGGCAGACTCATCTCCGGCACCTGAGCAGGGTGCTGCTGACTCTCAGACAAGCCGGGCTCATGGTTAACGCTAAAAAGTGTAAATTGGCGTTTCAGAAGGTCAAATACCTTGGATACGTTTTGGGACACGGGATGATTGAGCCTCAAATTGAAAAAGTAAGAGCGATTGCTGACACTCCGTTTCCCTCGACTAGGAGAGAACTGAGGTCTTTTTTGGGACTTGTCGGTTACTACCGACGGTTCATCCCGCAGTTTGCGGATATGGCCGCCCCCCTTACGGATGCTCTGAGGAACGCTGGAAAAGCCTCTACACCTGTACATCCTACGTTACAAATGAAAGAGGCATTTCGAATGTTGAAATCTGTGATTACATCGACCCCGGTCTTATCATCCCCAGATTTCTCTCGACCTTTCTCTTTGCATACGGATGCATCGGATTATGGCATTGGGGCAGTGCTTTCTCAAGTGGGTTGCGATGGGCATGAGCACCCAATCCTGTATGTCATCAGAAAATTATTCCCGCGTGAATTAAAGTATGCTACTATAGAGAAGGAATGCCTCGCAATAAAGTGTGCCTTTGACAAACTGGCATATTACCTCGAGGGACGACACTTTGATCTGTTTACGGATCATGCACCACTGCTGTGGATGGCACGCAACAAAGCTAATAACGCTAGAGTCCTACGATGGTTCTTATCTCTACAGCCTTACTCTTTTGCTATCCATCACCGGAGAGGCATTGAGAATGTGGGTGCAGACTTTCTATCTCGTCACCCACTCCCCGATCGTGAGTGTCCGGAGGGGGAGGTATGTAACGGCCCGGGGCCTTCACAGTCACAGGGAAAAAGACATACTTCACATAAACTGTCAACAACTGCTTCCTCTCATTCATTGTACTCTCCACAGAACACCGATACAGAGCTGGAATTACAAGCAGGTCAATGGCCCTTTAATTCAGACTGGAGCTACGACTGGGAGGAGTCACCACAAGACGCGGAGACGTCTTATGCGAGAAACGACGAATCAGGTGTGTGTTTATTCACCCGGATGGAGCGGAGCGGAGTGGAAGGGAGAAGCGAAATCGAGAAGAGTTCACCGGAGTACGAGGAGAGGAGATCATCAGCCGAAGAAAGGGACGTGACGAAGGAGAAGCCAGGAGGCCACCGTTACCACGAGCCGCCCAGCCATACACCTGCGGGAGGTGTGTGGCTCACACAGGTACGGGACAAACTCAAGGGCTGGGTTAACCGTAAAGGAGCATTTACTGAGTAACCCGAGGTATCCCTTATTTTCTGGTAAACCCCCCCCCCCCCTGAGCACTGAACCCTCACGTCGGCAGTAGCTAAGAGTGTATCACGAGTTGTTTGCTCCCCACACCTTTTCCCCTAAAAGCGCTAGAGCCGCGAACAAGCAACTGATATCCTGTTGTCTCACTTTGTTTACACCGAGCGGCAAGACGGAACCCGAAGAGCCATTACCCCGACGGAAACCCGACAGAGGGCGTCTAGCAGATTCAGCAGAATCCGGTATCCGAAAAGCGGCAAGAAGTCGATCACCAAGAGGCACGATATCCACCAAAAAGAAGAGCTCTGACTCGTTGTATATAAAAATAAAGCACAAGAAGACTAAAATTAACGTCTTGCCTATTACTCCCGCGCCCGTAACAGTTAAGGACCATTGTTTTTTGTATTAACTTGTACCCAGGTCCCTGACCACGATTGGGCTACCCCATTTTCATAATGGCTCCATCAGAATGATGGCAATCTCCTCGGTCTCCCTATGGTAAAGTATGGGGGAAAGTAAAAAAGCTTATCTTACGAGAAAAGGAATACAAATATTTTTAATTAAACGTTAATGTAAATTCAGTTTATATATTTATTTTGAATGCAGAATGAAAGAAAAATGGCTAGAGCACCATTAACTTAGTTTGGAATAAACTCTTTAATAATTTAAAAATATTAAATTAATAAAAAAATGTATTTTAAAGTTTAATAAAAAATAAATTCCCACTCAAAGTAAAAAGTACATTTGTATTATGCATTAATAATTATTAATACTGATGTCTAGAATCCATTAAAACTAATGTAATTATATTTTAATGAAAAATAATGTTACATTATTTTTATATTAAAAAAGGTTATTAAATTTTTTTATAACTAAACTAGAAGCCCGTCCCGACGTTGTCCGGGTATGAATTGCTGCCGGTCAGTAGTATATTGTTTTGTAGGATTTCGTTTTGGTAGCATTTCTTATCTGTGACAGGCCTGTGAAACGCTCCGATTCACAGTGCACTGCTGATGCACTTAAGAGTGCGCGTTGAGTAGTGTGTGAACTCGAGTTTCCCTACTTTATTTTTCCTTGCAATATTATATAACGCGAACTCGACAACATGGCATGAGCACAATTTACATTACAGAAGAACAAATTCATTTGTGGTAGGCATGGGGAGACAAAGCGACCAGGCGCTGTACGTGGGGGTAGGTTTGGACGGCCTGGACCACGCGCCGCCAAGGTACCATACCCGATTGTGCTGGTCCCACGGGAGCAGTCTGCGGGGCACCTTAGGGAACCTCCTAGGGTCGCATCACTAGAGTAGGACCATTCGGCCTGCCCATTTACTGACCTACAGAATGAGGTTGTAATTTATACTACTTGTATATATTTTCTCACTGTGTAGTACTGAGCACTTAGGTCCTGAAGAATTGCCATGACGGCAAGAAACATGTTGACCTGACCTGAGGGTTGTAGATATTTTGCTGTGAATCTTCACCGGAATATATCTCCCCTCCCACCCTTTTTAACCAAGGGAGTCAACCACACCAATAAAGTTCATTGTGGACTGACTCACCTTTTTTTAACCCACCTTCACTTCACGACTACACTTCCTCCTGCCCTCTTACACGCATGCACAATACATGGCCGTAACAAAAGATCTCCGATAAAGAGCCCCTTTAAGGGAGCCCGTCAGACATTGCAGCGCCAGTCTGACGAGGAGCAGAACCCATATGATGAAGCATGACACCTAGCTTGCTGGGTGTGTGAGGGTTTTAATTCCAAAAAGGGATTTCCCCCCCTTTCTTCTGTCCTCTACACTATACACACACTGTTCTTCACATTCCTATCGGGGAACTTTGTACCCTCCAAAGCGATTTGCCTGGAATCACAGGATGTTGAGCTGATGCCGAGATTCGAACGTAGCTCCCCAGCTCTAAAGTTCGCAATTCTAGAACTTGTGGCGGGAGGTGTGTCTAAAAGTGTATGTCGGTGCTGGGCATCAATGAGAGAGACCTGTGCATTTTTCAAATCGGTGGTGAAAAAATATGAGTATGTTGCTGGAGATGTGGGCCGCCGTGCCACCAATGTACTTACCGGGGGAGGGTAAACACCCATTATTCCGCAAATTTCTTTCCGCATATCATCACTCCGCATACTTTCATTACGAAAGTACCATGACTCCGCAATGCCATTATAACGCATGGCATTACATTTTATATGCTTTTACCACGCATACATTTACAACGAAATTCATTGTAAATGCATGAATGGTAATAGCATGGTTTTTTTTAATGTTTGGATAAGGTAAGTATGGGTATAGGGGTATATGTTTGAGGGTACTGAGGTATATGTTTTGGGGTGTTTGGGTATTTTAAGGGTTCAGATATAGTTTTGGGTTATAGGGTACAGGGATAGTTTTAGGGTTTAGGGATAGGTGTGGGTTTTGGGGTACAGGGGTATTTTTAGGGTTATGGGGTAGGTTTGGGTTTTGGGGTACAGGGGTATTTTAAGGGTTCAGGGCTAGGTTTGGATTTTGGGGTACAGGGTTATTTTTATGGTTTAGGGCTAGGTTTGGGTTTTGGGGTACAGGGGTATTTTTAGGGTTCAGGAGTAGGTTTGGGTTTTGGGGTACAAAGGTATTTTAAGGGTTCAGGGCTAGGTTTGGGTTTTGGGGTACAGGGGTATTAGGGTTCAGGGGTAGGTTTGGGTTTTGGGGTACAGGTATATTTTTAGGGTTTAGGGCTAGGTTTGGGTTTTGGGGTACAGGGGTATTTTTAGGGTTCAGGGGTAGGTTTGGGTTTTGAGGTACAGGGGTATTTATAGGGTTCAGGGCTAGGTTTGGGTTTTGGGGTACAGGGGTATTTTTAGGGTTTAGGGATAGGTTTGGGTTTTAGGGTACAGGGTATATTTATAGGGTTAAAATGGGTTAGTGCTTAAGGGTGATGGGGTATTTTAAGGAGTAAGGGTGGGTTATGATTATGGGGTGCAGGGGTATTTAAAGGGAGCAGGGTGGACACCCGGAGCTGGAATGTACAGAACCTGGGAAGAAAAAACAATGAAATATTGGGCACAACGCTCGCTTTTTTTTTGCGTAATCCCGCGCCCCGCACCCGCCCACGCCCCCAGCATACGCCCACAGCACACGATATGAGACATGGCATGAAGGGCGGAACGTACCACACGCCCCCAGCGTTTGTCAAGCCCCCAGCACACACCCACTGCACAACGCAGACACGCCCACAAGGGACTACTTTGCTGGCGCCGTTCTTTTACCTTTTAAATGTATATGGTGGGCGTCTGCATAGCCTATGTCCTTCTGCTGTAACTGCCCTTTCCAATGCTGTATTGGGTGTTGTGATTGGTGCTGTGGTTCCTGAGATTACCCGCCTCAAAGGTTTGGGCTCTCTCTTTATTATATTAGTATAGATAACATATATGTTTTATTGCTTGACTTTTTGCATTAAATTATATATATATTTATATATATATTTTTAACTACTTTAACTAATTTCATTTAATTTAACATTATTCTTAGTGGTTTTATTTTATTTTAAGTCCCACTCTACCTCGATTATTCTCTATGAGAGGGTGTTGCAGTTCTAGTGGTTGACCATGTGTGGTACTGGACTTACTCCAGTTCTGAAATGGAGTAATTTACTTCTGTTTTGGGTCTCTTTTTGGCAGTAGCAAATTCAGAAATGCAGGTTGTAAATAGCAATGGGCTTACTCTTTTGTGGGTGGGTGCATGTGAATAGCATTTTGTAGTACGTTTAGTAGTCCTACTATAGTATTAGTAAAGGTACTACATAATTCATTTTCTGAATAGGCCCCAATGTATGCACTTTCCCCAATGTTTGTAAACTGGAGTTAGAATAGTAAATTTGATGCACCTTTTCATGGTTTCTGACACCGGAGTCAGAATAGTAAATCTAAACTTCCCCAATGAATGCATTTTCTGCAATGATTACTGGACTGGAGTTATAACTAAACTTGACACCTGCAGGGCCTCATTTATGAAAGGTGTTGCATCGCTGGTTGAAAACAGCGATGCAACGCTTTTCATTGCGCACTCCTTGCAACACCTTGGATGTTCCGTATTTACAGTATGGCTCTCCATGTCGCAAGGACTGACCAGGTATGTCAGGAATCCTGTTGTATCTGGTGGCGCAGTAATGACACATTGCTGGAGTGTGTCGCAAAACAGAAGCAACTCCAGCAATGTGTCATTACACACTGGTGAGTCCCATGTAAAAGGTCCTGCATCAGTCCTTTGTAAATATGGAGCAGTGTGGCACACTTTGTAAGCCACTGCAGTGTCACAAAAAGTGACGCAACAGTGGCATAAGCCCTTCATACATAAGGGCCCAACAGCCTGATTCATCAATCTCCCGTTTTGCGAGCCCCTAATAGCGAATCATAAGGAATCGCTATTAAGGACTTGCAAAACGGGATTCATGTAGGAATTGCAAAAAATATTGCGATTCCTACATGTTCCTTATTTGCGATTAGCAAATTGCTAATCGCAAATAAGGAATAACTCCCCATTCATTCCTATGGGCCTACAGGCCCATAGGAATGAATGGGGAGTTATTCCCTATTTCCGATTAGCAATTTGCTAATCGCAAATAAGGATGCGATTTCAAGGGTGCAGGGGTGTCCAAAGGACACCCTGTAGCACCCCTGAAATATAATCTACATTGGTGTTGCGCACACACATGTCCAAAGGACATGTGTGTGTGTAACATGCAACATAGAAAAATGCATTTAAATGCATTTTTCTAAGTTTTTGCTATTTACCACGAGGTCTGACCTCTCGGTAAATAGCGGCCCAAAATTTCTATTTCGCAATTTTAAAATGATTCATGAATTGCATTTAAGGAATCTCAAATAGAGATTCCTTAAATGCAATTCTTCGCAAATGTGCGAATTCTTTAATAGCGAATTTTGCATTTGGGATGATGAATCCCAAATGCAAAAATTGCACTCGCAAAAGGCAAGATTCTGAGAATCTTGCCCTTTGCAAGTGCAATTAAGCTTCATGAATCAGGCTGCAAGTGTTTATACATTCCCCCATAGACTGCAGCTAGAATAGCACATTTGACCTCCCACTCCCATGTATGCACTTTCTTCAATGCTTGTTAGCTGGAGTTAAAATTGTAAATGTGGCTGTCTCCCCTAATGCCTATATTTGCTTCAATGTTTGTTGGAGTGAAATTAGAATAGTAATTTTTAAATCCTCCAATGAATACACTTCAATTAATGTTTGGTAGACTAGAGTAAGAATATAAAATCTACCCTGGACACCTAATGTATGCATTTTCCACAATCTTTATTGGATTGTATTTAGAACAATAGGTCTGATTATTCTACCTGTATGATTTTTCCCCTTGTTTATGGGATTGTAGATTCAGTAATGTATTTGTTCTTTGTTTATTTTCTAATGTTTTTGGACTGTAGTTAGGTTTCTAGTTTACATTTTTGCTGTATTTTTTCGTTAAATATTTTAAGTGCATTTAATTTATAAGTAAATATTTTTATAATAATTACATATTGTTTAATCTCTTTCCCCACGCTGTTTAACATCTACATGGCACTATTCACCAACATCATTTGATCACACAGAATCAACATAATCTCCTATGCTGACGGCACCTAGCTTATCCTTTCCGTCTCCACCGAAGCATCCAATACCTGAACCAATGTTACTTTGTGCATGTCTGAAGTCGCCAACAGGAGAAAGGCCAACTGTCTGAAAATCAACATAAACAAAACAAAAGTGGTATGCCTCGGCAAGAAAACTTCTTATGAAATTCCACCTGGTGGCGAGCAGTTCTCGGGCAATCACTGGCCATTGAAGCCAAGAACCTGGGTATAGTGGTCGATAACCAACTCTAAATGACCAACCAAATTAACATGGTCACCTCCTCTTGTTTATACACAATGAAGATCCTCAAATTACTTATTAACACATGCAGAACCATCATTCAGGCTGTTATCACCAGCAAACTGGACTACGGTAACACACTCTATGTCGGCATCACAGCCCAACTGACAAGAAGACTTCAGGTCACACAAAACATAGCTCCCAGACTCACACTCAGGTTCCCATCCTACACACAAATCACCTCAAACCTCAACAAGCTCCTCTAGCTCCCGGGCCACGAGCACATACTATTCAAGCTCCTTACTCACACATATAAAAACGTACCAATTGGATTATTTTATTCTCGAGCCAATTCTGTGGTGGATTCAACACGATTGTGTGATTTAGCCTCGCCTGAGGTGAAATGCGTTGTGATTAAACAACAGGTATCTCAACCTCTCTGTGTCTGCCTTTCCTGAGAGCGAGCCGATTAGGTAATTTGACGATAAAGATTGAATTTGCCGTACTACTCCGCCGGCGTGCGCACCACTCTCCATGGGTCCGCTGAAGTCCAGCAGGAGTTTCTGTGTCGTAGGATATATATATATATATATATATATATATATATATATATATATATTGCAGCTCAAATAATCTCTCGTAGTATCAGAAAGAAAATTCGGCACTCGCAAGGGAAGTGTTCACGTAGGTTTATTTCATGTAAAACACTCAGCAGACAAACGCGTTTCGGTTTTCCTTCGTCAGTGTCTACCATAGACACGGAGGAAGCGGATATAAAAGCATTTCCTCGTGTTTTGGCATGTATATAGAAAGAGGACTGACGTTAATCCCCGTGAGATAATTATTTACACAGTATATTACTTTTTCTATGACATATTGTGATACATGATAAATGGCAATATGTATGAAATCTATTATACATTTTCATACCACAGTTTCAGATAAATACATTATTTCTGAAGTTATTTACAATATATGTACAATTTTTGCGTTGCCCTTAATCATGTTATAAATGCTATCAAGCCGTGGATCGGCAATGCTCACGGGGTAAAAAATACTCATTGAGTTCACAATTTAGTACAGTTACAAGGGTCTATGCATTTCCCAAATGAGAAGCTAATTCCTCGTTCTTATTCAATCCCAGAGGGGCCTTTGTCTGGAGATCTATGATATAACGGGACTCTAACCTTCTTAGTCTCCGTAATCTATCTCCACCTCTTGGGTCTACTGGTATATGATCTAAAGCATAATACTGTAGGAGTTCTCTGTTGCTATTATGCTTGATCAAGCATTTATAACATGATTAAGGGCAACGCAAAAATTGTACATATATTGTGTAAATAATTCTCTCACGGGGATTAACGTCAGTCCTCTTTCTATATACATGCCAAAACACGAGGAAATGCTTTTATATCCGCTTCCTCCGTGTCTATGGTAGACACTGACGAAGGAAAACCGAAACGCGTTTGTCTGCTGAGTGTTTTACATGAAATAAACCTACGTGAACACTTCCCTTGCGAGTGCCGAATTTTCTTTCTGATACTACGAGAGATTATTTGAGCTGCAGTCTGTGACGTGGTGCGCCACCACGAAGAGGCACCCGTCTGCGAGTGACCCGGTTCCTGGCGTAACGGAGCTACAATATATATATATATATATATATATACACACACACACACACACCCACACACACATGGATACATATATATATGTGTGTGTATATATCAATATATATATGAAAATACACATATATATCTTACCTTGGGACCCTCACGGGTGAGTAGCGCACTTACAATTCCCCTGATTGATTGATTGACCTTATTCACCCCAACCCCTAAACCCTAAAAATACCCTTGCCACCCAAATACCTTTACCCTCACAAAACCCAAAAAATACCCTTTCCACCCAAATATTGTTTACTCACCCTAAACCCTCAAAATACCCTTACCATCCAAATAACCTTACCCATCTTAAAAAAACCTGTGCCACTCAAAAACCATTACTCATCCTAAATCCTAAAACTACCCTTGAAACCCAAAAACCCTTACCCTCCTTGTTTCTGCAAGGGCCACCTGCCTTTTTGGTCCAGGGCTCAGCGGCCATCTTGGGAAACCATCCAAAAAAACAGACTTTTCAGAAAACTCGACAACCGGGGGAGTACAGGGAGGTGTGTCTTGCGTGGATCCCCCAAACCTTTCTTATTCAGATCCCCTGCATACCTCACATTTAGTTAAAAAGTCAAATTTTTCTCACATTTCTGTGTGGGAAATTTGTGCACTGGCACAAATTTCCTACCGCCCAGTGTTTCCCTTGGTCTCTTGATAAAAATGATACCTCACTTGTGTGGGTGCACAAAGCAGAGTCAGCCTACAAATGTATAAACTAAAAAACTGAGGGGGAACCAAAGTGGGTCCAAAAGAGGTAGCATTTTTATTGGGAGACCTTGGGGAATGCTGGGTGGTAGGAAATATGTGCCGGCTTGGTGATCCCACAACTTTCCCATATTGAAATGTGAGGAAAATGTGACTTTTTAGCTATATTTAAGGTTTGCAGGGGATTCTGGGTAAGAAAATGCTGGAGGATCAATGCAAGCCCCACATTTCTGGACTCCCTCGCCAATACACGCACAACATCAGGCAAGCACCAGTCAATGCACACCGCCAGCCAAATGCCAGTTCTCACACACGGCAAGCCAAGCTCCATCCACACACAATGGCATCCACGTACACTGCCAGTCAAGCGCCAGTCCACACACACCGCCAGCCACGCGCTAGTCCACACACACTGTCAACATCTTTTTTCATGAGATAAAAAAAACTTTGACCTCAAACAATAAAGGTCTCACTAAATATATCAAAGTACCTCCATCAGTGAAATTAAACAAAAAATATAAAACGATACAGACCAGTCCGTTCACTTTTACGCTCATAGTTGCTCTCAAAATTCAGTTGCATGTGGTGCAATTCAAAACATTCGGGCACTTACAGCCCAGTGTAGTATAATGAAGGTAGTCGAATCCAAGAAGTTTTCAAGTAGATTTATTGATTTGCAAGATACAAGGAAAAGAGCCCCACCAGGAGCAGCCTCCCTGCTGCTCATCCCATACATCAACTGACTCAGGCACTCCAACATTCCACACACCAACAGTCTCTCCCGCAGTCATTCTGGCTGAGCAGCAGGATACCACATATCTCCCTTCTTTACAATGGAAAGGAAGGAAGAATCAAAATGCATCAGAAATAAAGCAAGAAAAACAAGAAGAAAATACACTGAGAAAAATCATGGAAATGAAAGGTGAAAAGTAAGGTAGGAAACGCAAACAGGAAAAGAAGAAAGAAAACAAACAACTCATGCACCAACACCCTTTCTCACAGAAAGACAAACTCACACCCTCCCCCACATAAATAACAAAACAAACCCAAATGCAAAGATTATGCAAGTTGGCCAGGCAAACACAAAATTATAACAAGGGTATAAGCAAAAAGGTGAAGTAGAGAACAAAATACAGAAGCAAAAGAACAGTGAAAGGGTGAAAGATAGCTGCAGATAGAACAAGCAAAAGGATAGTTGCCTTTAACTTAAGCAAGAGTTTGGGGAAAGTCCCCAGAAAGACAGTAAATCCTAGGTGTGGCAGAAAAAGCCACACGGTACATTGCAACATACAGGAATGCAGAACTAGGTGTGGGGGAAAGTACCACACGGGACAATGCAATAAAGAGCAAGGTATAGAGGAAAAGTCCAGTACTTTAAGTGTGCTAATAGTGAAACTGTTGAAAATGCCGGGTAAAAAATGTGCAAGGTTCCATCATCAGAAAGCGCACCCAAAGAAAACTTGACATCTAGAGTCATTTCCAGAAAAGAAAGCTTGACTAAGAGGTCAGCGCAGGAGAGGCAGCATGTTTAACACAGTACTTGCAGTGAAATATGACTACGCTAGGCCGAACCGATGTCTTTGTAATCAAAACACACGTCGGGGAAGAGCGCTGATGCAGATGGAGGTGCAAAAAAACTCTTCAGTCTCACGATAATTTTATTTTGGCAAACAAAACGTGGATGGCAAAGGCAACATGGTTGGCAGAGTTGACGAGGCAAAACCAGAATGGCAGCACATTATATGTGGTACCTGTAAGGCCATGCTGCTGTAGAGGAACGACGTTCCTTTAAATTCGTGTAAAACTTTATTGTAACAGCAGGAAACAAATGTGGTGGCAAGAATAAGGTTAAGACTCATAAGTATAGGGCATGTTCAATGTCTACCGATACCAATCCAAAGATGGCGGCATGCACTACACTCTGCGCCGGATGGCTCACAGCGCGTTGTTGCAGCTGGGCATACCTCAGCAGCAACCAGAAACAAAGAAGGAGAAAGACGTCATCATGGATGAATCGCAAAGCAGCAGAAAGAAAGTAAGAGCGCATGGCTCTGTGTGCGCTCAAGAAAAATTTGAAAGTGTGGCAGCAGCGGATAAACTGAACTACATCATAATGGAACACCTTCAGGCTCCAACCAGTGGCACAGCGTTGCTCAATTGCATTTGCAGCCAAATTGTATACTTCATTACTATTTCAGCACTTTACTCCTTTTTAGATGCTTTTTCCACACGACCATTAGTCACTTTTTACATCCACAAGCCAGGAAACGCTATTTACCAAGTTTCTAATATCTGTGTAGGGCCATCCGAACCTCTAACAAAGACACGACTGAAGCCAAATCCATTAAAAAGCAGTTTTAATTGTAACCCAATGCATTTCTGGCCTCTGGGGCCTTTCGTCAGGGGTAACTGCTAACAAGCTAACTTCGTTCTCCCTCCATCAGAAAGCAGCGGATAAACTGCCACGGAAAAGGCGCAGGCAGCAAGTACTTACAGTTAATTACCAGAACACTGCCTTATGTCCTCTCCATAACAAACACACACATAAGCTCACCAGGGATGCCTGAGAGTAGCCACAGGAAAGAGGAGCCAGTGGACAAAACATGATGCTCCATCACATTGCCCAAAGTCGTTAGAGACACTAACTCCCTCCAGGGACTTCTCACCCATGCTGCACACCAAGTCGGACAAAGGAAAACCAAATGCTGACACAACTCCCAAGCACTTGGTTGTTGTTCCTCTTCCGTCAGACCGACAGACAGAAAAACCGGTCTTCGCTCCCACTATGGTTCTTAAGAAAAGAAGGAAAGTAGGAAAGACAAACAAAGACACAAGTATTTTTTTTTTTAATTCGGCGTGCACAACAACTACGTGGTATCACTGAGGTGGTATGGGGTTACAAGTATTAAACAGCACAAAACAACGTGCATTTAACTATAGGCACTATGGTTGTGACTGGCAGAGAGGGGTACATGAAGAAAAGTTTGAATGGTTGAAAAGATGGATGATAAGAAAGTGTGTGGATAAGGGGAGCTTGGGAGTTTTCAGAAATTTTAAATATTATGTACTTTGTTGGTGATTTATCTATGTAAAGTTTATAATACATTTTGATTAAGTCAAACGAAAAAAGAGGTTCTTTGGTAGCATTTATTTATTTATTTATTGAAAGTTTTCTATAGCGGGAACAAGACCCTTGGGTATCAGAACTCTTAACATGATAAGAATATATGATATATATTACAATAGAGAAATTGGTTGGGAGTGTTTCCTCCCACGCTAGATAAAAGGAAGATAACGACGATGTAAAATAGATAGAGTACAGTACATGCTTAACAAACGATTCTACAATGTTCTGAGATAGGATAGGGAATTAATTATATTTTCCCGTACATGATGTTTTTAATGACTTTTTCATAGTCCTTTATGTTTTTCAGACCCAGAGTTAGTATCGCGTCGACCGCTCGTATCAACATAGAGTTGGCGAATTCCTATTTACTTCCCGTATAGTCATCTCTATGTCAAGGCTTAGATGATGAATTGTTTGTTTATGGAAGGAACTTGCTCACGAAATTGTTTCATTTCAATGCACTGGGTTACAAGGTAATAATTGCGTATCAGTATTCAAGTTCAAGTTCAAGTTCAGGAATTTATATAGCGCACTACTCACCCAGAGGGTCTCAAGGCGCTTGGGGAGGCCAGGTTTTAAGTTCTTTTCTGAAGGAGATCTGGTGACAGGCTTCTTTCCAGTGGTTGGCCACCGTGGAGTTACTATTTGGGTACCAAATTCAACTACATCACTCAAGCACCTGCGATACTAAGAATTTCATCTATGTTATCAAATGCCCTTGTGGCAAAGTTTACGTTGGACAATCCGAGCGCAAATTGAAAGTGCGCATTACTGAACATAAAAGTAATATAAGACTTTCCAATAGTAAATCCACGGTGGCCAACCACTGGAAAGAAGCCCGTCACCAGATTTCACAATTAAGATGTATGATTTTGGAGGTCATTCCACAACGCCGGGACATGGATCCCGTCAAACAGAGACTGCAAGCGGAGTATTTTTGGATTAAAAAACGTAACTCTCTCCAACCAGTGGGGATGAATGATAGGATTGAATATGCTTGTTTTCTCTAACCTAATCCCTACTCCATGCCTCGCATTGGCAATATGAACTGTTCTGAGCCCTATTATAATGACTTTTTGCGTGCTTACTACGTTGTTTTATTTCTTGTAAAGTAACATATGGTGGTTACCCTAATCATTTTAGAATGTACAATATTAGCACGATTAGTGCATGTATTTCTTTGCACATCGGTATTTTTTTTGCGCACTCATTTCTGAATTTTTTTGTGCACTTATTATTTAGATCACACTTTCTTTTTGCGTTTTCGTTCACGATTGAAGCTTCGTGTAACCATTTTTCTTTTCTTTTTTAGTCTATCTTAGGCAACACTAAACTTTATTGTACACGTTGCTTTCTGGTGTTCACATTTTTGAAGCCGTCGTCCTCCTATCACGTGACTCACGTCACACGTCACACGCCAGAGCCTTAGTGCCGATCGGTTTAACTTCACGAATGCTTCCCTCCATTCACGTACGCTGACACCGAGACGAGCGTCGTCCTAGTCTGGATGTAAGTTTTCTGTTGTTTTCGTTTGTCTAACCTTCTGGTTGTGGGTTACTTTCTGCTTCATAGGCACTCATTACCTGCGTTCTCTAGTGAGGTCTAATGGACACTGCTTGCGTCTTATTTATTTATATTCCGACCTATCACATACACTCCAACCCTTTAAGTATTCACCCTTCTTTCATCACGCTGCTTTTCCGTTGAATGCACGGGCATGCTCAATCCTTTGCCCGTTACACCCTGATATTTTGTTTAATTATTTGTACTGAGCGAGTATTTACTTTGGTCCTGTATTATTCTTCCACAGACCCCTGATGAAGGGTCCTCATTATTGACCCGAAATGCATTGGGTATTTCGAAAGATTGGAATTTACGATCAAGAAATGAATTGATCATGATGAGAATTTAAAACGTTGGAATAAAATCTGATTGAAAAATTTTGGAACATCATTTGTTTCTATTTCAGCAACATCAAACATGAACTGTTAAGAAACCCTCCGGTTTCCAGTATAATTGAGTGCACATCCTCGTGAGAAGGCAATCTTCCCACTTTACGTTTACGATTTAGAAGGCACGGTTTGACTACGTGCGTCGTATGTGGCGCCTCCCCAAACTTTGTTTACATTTCAGAGTACTAAATCAGATAAAGTCGAGTGCACTGGGATAACACAGCTTGTTAATATTCTAGTATCACAGAATGCAAAACTCCATCATTAGGTTACATGCTAACAAGATGCATGTTTTATTAGGAAACAAACTGGCTCACCAATAGAGGTATGGGCTTCAGGAAATGTGCCACAAGCAAAGCCTGCAAGTTTGGATCAGACAGAACCTCTTATACAACTTATGATGGTAGAACCTGTGAAATCAAGGAAAAGATTACCTGTGAAACCAGATTTGTGGTCTATGTATTTGAATGTGGCTGTGGGGAGCGGTATGTAGGTAGCACGATAAGTAAAGTAAAACTCAGGATTTTGCAATATATCAGGGCCAATAAAAAACAGCAAGATAGAGCATACCCAATGCCCAAACATTTTTGGGAAGCACATCAAGGCAATTTAGCATCCCTGCAATACTGGCATTAAACATGTGAGGATCCATCTACGCAGATCGATCAAAGAACTTGAACTACGGCGTGGTGAATCAAGGATGATTGTCCTATTAGGGACTGAGAAACTATGGGGCCATTACCTTGATGTGGAAATGTATGTTCATCTTTGTTGCCCTCATAGAACCTGCAAATTGCCCATGGTCAAGATTTTAAGAACTGTTCTGAACTTGTTCTGGCTTTTAAGTACCTTTTAGAACTTGGACTGCACTGTGAATGAAATTGAATATTGTTGTGTCCTTAAAGTATGAACCTGATGATGATATAATGCACTGAAACTTTTTCCAGGGGGAATTTTTATGTATGTGATTTGCACATGGGATTTGCACCAGCACTTTAAATTAATTTAAGATCTCATAGGAATATGAAATATGGACCTAGACTAAGTAAATGTCATACCTCATTAGGATTTGTTACATTGTGACACCAATTTAAGATCTCATAGCAATATGAAATATGGACCTAGTCTAAGGAAATGTCATACCACATTAGGATTTGTTACATTGTGACACCAAGCAAGCACTTTACCAAGGAAGGATAGGAAATCCTCATCCTGCAACTGCACTTTTTTATATGGCATTTTCAGGTATAACATACACGGAGTGGGTTGCATATGACCACAAGGGGTCATATGTAACTACATGAATAAGGAATTCACATAAGCATTTGCACTTTATATTTACTATCGGTTAAAGATACAATATTTAAGTTGAATACTTATAGCATTTTGATATGGATCCAACTAACTTGAATATTTATAATTTGGTACTTGCACTTTTCGCACCTCTGTGTTCCCTGCTGATAACTGGTGGGGAAATAGATTGCAGGCAAATAATGAGTTAGACGCCAACCCTGGTAGCACTTATATATATTTGGATAGGGTGTTACAATCATTTTGTTGACAAGAGAAAAAACCCTCTATGCATCAATGCTCTTTTTGTTGAAAACATTGTCTTTTCAGCACACGTCATTCGAGTGTGTTTGTTTACATCTAAGCACCAGCACTTTACAAGGTACATACGTACACTGAGTGAGTGCCTTTATTTTGGTAAATGGCTTACAGATAACATACGACATACATGATTTAGCATTTGCGCTTTAAATAGTAGACACTATTAGATGCATATATAGTAATTTGTTAGACAATAGTGGCGATCGCGTATGCATAAATTTGCATACGGTATGGTTGCAACCCGGTTACACACAATAAAATGTCATCTTATATGCCTCAGAACCCCATTAGACACCTTTCTGCTAACATTATTGTCTCAGTATAAGTCAATCGAATATAATTTGTCTAAATAATCATTTGCCCTTTGAGAAGTATTTATGGGTATTCTATGGATATTTATGAAACTGATAAGACTGGAACAATGATTCACACGTAACACACGACATAAAGAAATTATTTGGCGTGTGCACTTTAAAAAGTTTAAAAGTTTTGAAAACTTTTGAAAAACCTAAGTAGCAAAATTAGTTTTGCATAGATTGTTTGATGCATATGAAGTAACTGGGTACTATTGTTTATAAAAAAAGTACTGAAACATTATCACTATGTAACTCAATATGGCGAAAATGTTGACAAAGTGAAAACACGAGATGCGGTCTAGATGATGAAAACAGGAAGCAAAAAAGGTTCATGTGAGGTGCATCTTTTGTTTTAAATATTCAGCTTGGTTGTAGGAACGGGATTGCCCAGTTGAAGGCAGAAGCCGAAACGTGTAGGCATCCTGTGTTGGGTGTTGCGGCACATGAATTGAGCATTCAAATAAAATATTCACGATTAAAGAGAACAGACTCACCGGAGTTTCTGGGCTGTCCTTCAAAGTGAGTGATGCTGGACTGTTCGAGACGAGCGGTCAGTGAGGAGGAATATATAGAGTAGTGATCAAGACCACACCTCAGCAGTCGAAACGCGTCAAGGCCCTAAGGCGGATGCCTTTAGTACTGATTCATTTGAGTATGATACCTGAATCAAAGCTAGTTTGGATAACAGCTTACCTGCGTCGAGAGGTCTATTCCTGCTATGTGGAAGCGGTAATCTGCTTTTTGCCAGGACGGTGTTTGATGTATCGATAAATATATATATATATATATATATATATATATATATATATATATATATATATATATATATATATATATATATATATATATATATCCACATCAAAACAGGTAGCCCAAGTGAAGCAAAACCACTCGAAGTTTCAAATAAGCACATTTATTGCATCCATTTCACTGCTCGCTCCAGGCAGCTACCAGAGCCGTCTTCAAACATAAAAGCCTGACGCGTTTCAGGAGATAATCCATTCTGCAGAGGCAAATGTTCATGAAGGCTTGAAAAAACTGTTTTAGGTCACGTCTAATATTGCTCTCACCTGCAACAGTGGGTGTGGCTATGTCGCACTGCATCCTGTGCTTCGTAGTCCGTTGACCCTCTTACCGCAGTGGGGCTGCTTTTCAACCTTACACCTTAAACCAGTGTTCTCCAGGTGGAGTAAAGTACAGCGCTGGGAGCCATCTGTGAGCGCTTTGCAGCAGCGAAACCATGCTCAAGGTAGCACCACCTGCGTTGGCGCTGCACTTTCCTTCGTTCCTGTTTGTGCAAGCCCCTTCCCAAAGGCTGCACGGACCCTCGCCAAATGTGGGCTTCGCTTCTCGGCTGGGCAAACAGCCGAATTATATCCAAATCAAAACAGGTAGCCCAAGTGAAGCAAAACCACTCGAAGTTTCAAATAAGCACACTGGTTTAAGGTGTAAGGTTGAAAAGCAGCCCCACTGTGGTAAGAGGGTCAACGGACTACGAAGCACAGGATGCAGTGACCTAAAACTGTTTTTTCAAGCCTTCATAAACATTTATATATATATGTATATATATATATGTTTGTATATGTATATATATAAAGCCTTTCGATGCATTGAAAAAGTTGTAACAAACACCTCCTAAACCATACTCCTTTTCCTTTATGCATTGTAAAATAGAGGTCCCCACCGTCCGCTAAATTGCCCTCTGAAACATATCCCACCTCTATATATGGATATTTTACCTCTTTTTTGTCCTACACAATTTTATCCCCTTGCCCCTACTGCTCTCCTCCAGCTGTATAACGCTTTTATCTTTTCACACTGCTCTACTATTGTTGGAATTGACAAACATGTAAATCCTTGCATTGTACATAAAAATAATTATGGGACTTTAGGTATTTTACCGTGATAATGCAAGTATTGTCTCAACTTTGCCTAAATTGCAAAAAATCTATTTAAGCTATGTATTAAAATCATGTACTTTACATAATCAAATGCAAAAAAAATTGAAAAAATTGAAAACTTTTTTTGCTTAATAGAGAAAAAGAACATGTATGGTTTAGTCATGACCGATTAGTAAACACTGTAGATGGACTATGGTCTTGTATCTATTAAAAGGACTAGCCAAACGCATGGACTCTATGGTCCTGTGGAAGGCAAACGCAGAAACCCATAGACTGTCCCTTATTGCACTGGTGCTTGGTTAAAATGAAATAAAAAAATTTAAAATACCCCCGAGTGCCGCCTTTGCTTCCATCAAGCTTGTAGAAGATTGCGGAGGAGTACGGAGCTGTTAATCACACACATATATATGTGTGTTTGTGTGTGTGTGTATACATATATATATTTGTATATAAGCATAGTCCTGCGTAATTCTGATTCCCGTATTAGTTATGACCACCAATACAAACCACACTGGGGCAGATTTATTATTCTTTAAGACAACACAACAAGACAACTTGCTGCAGTGTGTGAAACAGAGATGGCCTAAATGTGCCATATCTATCAAGATATGGTGCCTGCCTGTTCTCTGTCTGCACTAGCAAATAATCGGCTACTTAGTGCCAAAGCAGGCATTCTTGCAACAGTGTGCAATGGTGCCAGCATTGCCGGCAGGATTGTTTTTTTGCCGGATGGGACACCTTCCTGCACAAAATAATCCTCTGAGGCTTTTTCCTCTTTCTAAGTGTGCTGAAAAATGCAGCACATGTAGAAAGAGGAAACAGTGAGGAGAAATATAGACATTTCTTCTTGATGCACCTCCCCTGGGAATGTGTAGCATGTTGATGCATTCCCAGGTTCACCAGTATTGGTAAATCTGGGAATGCTCTCGAATTCATGGGAGGATGTGTGGGAACACCCACGCTCCACTCATGGAACGCGTTCCATAATGCAAGAATAATGCAAGAATGTGACTTGCGCTTCCTTGCGTTACTCCAGGTATACCAAGCAATGCAGGGCCATACATGGTGTCCTTGTGTTGCTAGGTAAATCTAACTTTGGTACAGCGTTCCCATTGCGACATCATACATGACGCAAGGGCAATGTATTACCTTCATAAATCTGCCCCTAGGAGTCCTACAATAGAAATAAAAAAGAATTACACCCCACTACAATATAGTGTATTGAAGGACTTTAAATCAGCATGTTTGATTTGCAGCACAGATTCAAAGAGAAAATTCATTTAAAGCATAGTTTTTGTGCAGAAAGATTCCTGCACAAAAACTATGCTGCCCACAATGCAGACAAAGGTGTTTGCTTTGGTGCATGGCTGCTGAATGTGCACTGAGCGCAAGGAAGGAGCAGCGCCATATCTTAGTAGATATTGCGCTGTACTTCACTTTTCTGTTCACACAATGCAGCAAATTTACATATTGCGCGGTGTATTTTTATTTTTTTTAGCAAAACTGAGCCCTACTCCGTTGTCCTTCACCTCCATGTTTTAGCTGAGTATAATCTCAACCTTGACAGCAATATCTCTGTATTCCGGTGTCCGCCTTTTGCTGGAGTCCAGCATTCAGACCTTCTCTGTACTAGGCTGGTCATTCTGAATGGATTGCAGATGTTTGAATATATTTTCGATGATAAAATACCTGCCGACAGGCCATTATTGTGAGTCATTAGTGAACCGCCGTCCAGTAATGCCCGCCTTCTTGTAGCTATACTTGGATTCTTTCAGCAGCTTCTTACAAGTTCCTTAGTCATGTGTGAATCACGGATATTTGTGTTCTGGTCAGCGGCCTCGCACTCCTTCCATGCAGATGCGCAATACAAAAACAACATCTTAGCAGCGCCCACTGGCAATGCAGCTGCAAAATTCTGTGCTGGGTATATTTTTAGCACTGCTGTTCCTCGGTGGAATGAAAAATCGGCACTTGACTTTCTCTTGCTTTTGTTGTGAAGGAGGCATTTAAACACCTGCTTCAGAATCATACATTGTAGGTAAGGTTCGTTTCAGAGACATTTTTCTGTAAGTCAGTGTGGAATACCAAAATGAAACTTTCGGTAAGTCAGTAAGAGAGTGGCCGTGTGGGGTGGCCTGAAATGGGTTGTATGAGGTTACAACGCATGCTTTTACCACGCATGCTGTTACAACGCAGTTTTTACAACGCATGCTGTTACAATGCATAGCGGTTTGGGGTGCTGGATAGTGAATAGTTTAATTTACTATTCCAACTCCAGTCCCCGTGGATAGTAGGGAAGGTGTTGGATAGTAAATTAAAACTATTCCCTATCCTAGAGCGCCCCCCAGCGCAATGCGTTGTAATGGTTTTCGTTGTAAAACCTGCGTTGTAAAAGCACTGCGTTGTAAATGTTTTGTTGTAAAGGATGTTTCCCCCTGAAATGACCTGCTCTGGGTTGATATGCTGGTTACCAACAGCACTCTTGATTATGACACAAAGTTCACCTCTTAGTTGCTGCACATATCTGCAGGTCAAAGGTCCGGATGCTGGTATCCATCTGAGGTTTGGAACAATCACTGATTTAGGTCACGGGTCTCCAACCTTTTCTGTAGTGAGAACTTTTTCTGATCACTAAAAATGATTGTGAGCTACTGAAGGCCAAGAAACTCGTGCGGGTGGACGGAATTTGCGTAGTCGCGCTATGCAAAGCTCAGCGAAACGGTAAAAAATCTCAGCGAACACGCAAAAGTTCTGTGAACACGCGGAATTGCTTCTTTCGCCCATTCGCAATGCTTTTTTCCTGTTTGCGAACGCTGTTTGCGTGCTTGGGGAGAAATATCTTGCGAACACGCATTTTGAAAGCGTTAGCAAGCCAAAAATTCTGCGAAGCCGCGTATCGCAGAATTTTTGGCAATCCCGCGTTCTGCGCGGAACGCGAAATTACCCAAATTCAGCAAATTGCACGAGCCGAACGGAATTTGCCGCCTAGGCCTATTTTGTTACCAGACACCCCTACACCTTGGCTTTAAGCCGAATGTCCACAGAGCCAGAAACTATGGCTTTACCAAAATTCTTTGACTAGGGGCACTATGACAGGACTGCCATGTGTGTCAGTGATAGTGTGGTCTGTGGGGATTTATGAACATGTGTGTGTATGAATGGGATATATGTGTATGAGTGACTGAGAGCCTATGTCATAGGTACTTGTGGCATAGGACATACGTTTTACCATATGTGGCACCGTTAAATGTATAACTCAAAGATACAACCATTTTTTAAAATGGGAGAAATTTAAACTGCAAAAAATGTTCATAATATGTAAAATTTCTCAGCACATTAAATTTCACCCACATAATATAATGCCTGAATTTTTCTTTTATAAATATGGCTACATCGCACTCTACTATGCAGTGGCAAGGGGTGCATTAATGACAGCTTGTAATGTATTCAGGATTGCCATCTAATAATGTCTCAATAATCGACCTTGTACAATGCTGGATAAGAACAAAAGAGATGTGTGCTTTTCTTCCAGAATAGGACCTCGACTTTTGCTAGAGTTCAAGGCCAGAGGAGAGCACAGCAGTAAAGTTACTGCTCTGCTGACAGGAACCTGCTGATGAGCCTACTTTTTCTACCAAGATTGACTGTAAGCTGAACATCCCTGAATAATGAGAGTCCTCAGCTTATGGGAAAGGAGTCTGTTTGTCTGTTTTAGAGGAGGGTGGGAAGAATTTTGAGACTAGATACTTAGTTCACGGTACGCACATGGAAGGAATGCCTATGCAGAGCTGATTTGTGAGAACAAGTTCTGAACATTTTGAAAAGCTCATTTAAGTGTAGGCGCTGGTGCCATTCTGAGGCATTCCATATTCACAACAGCTGTTCAGTGTGAACTCTAAAAGCCTCAGCCTTAACTATATGCAATCCCTTCTCCCACTGGATTTGTCAGGGCTTTAGGAAATATGCTAGGGGAGAATCTACTAAAGTTTGGCCCCAGGAGCATCCAACAATTTAACAGGCTCCTGATCTTGGCTGGAGATTTTTACTTTTCCCCATAACTGTGGGCTTTTGCACACCAAGTTAAGCTTAATGGAAGCCTCACCTGATACAACCTTCAGCACTGGCAAGCTGGATGGATTTTTCCTTCAAGCTCAATCTAATCCTGTGGACTGCTAGATGGGCCTTACTGGAGCACTGGCGCTAAGCTGAAGTCTTGCAAGGATGCATTATAAAAAGGTTTTTTCAAAATGTTTATTTTATCCAGATTTATCCTGTAACAACTGACACCATCCTTTTTGTCTTCAATAACAGTAGAACCTTGTATTGTTTTTCTTAATCTGTGTGGAATTTATTTAGTTAAGTCATACTCTATTTTATTAAAACTTATTTGGATCTTTGTATTGTTTAATTGTTCATTGTATTGCTTTCGAAATGATGGTACAACACGCACCCTTCACATACCTCTAAGAAGTAGACTTTGTGCTGGGCCAAGTTAACAGAGGTTAGCCAAATGGCAACCTTAGGGTAAGAGTTGTTTAACCCTGTGTGTCCTGCTAGTTGGTCGTGTGTGTAATCACTCACAGTTTATGATTAAGGCTTCACCATCACTCTACCTAAACCTGCACAGCGCGTCCCAATGCTTCGAATTTTACCATGTGACCACAGATGGTACTAGTTCAGCCCCTCAAGGGCATCAGTGATCGTTCACCTCATAAGGATGGGCAGAATGGAATTCCTGTGTTGTATTCCGTTCTACCTGACCACAAGAGGCCAGTGTTTCTACACCAGTATTTATTGGGAGAGAGAACAGCAGACTTAATTTTACCATTCAGATATTGCATCTGGTAAAATTGCTGTGGGAAAGGGCTGTATGTTTTTATGAATGCATTTTCTCATATTTAAGACTCCTGTTGCCTTATTCCCATTATGGAATAGTATTTTAATTATTGAAAATGAATAAGCATAATATTGAATTTTAATCTTGAAACACCAGGCAATCTGCCTTCCTAACATCCAGGATCTGCTTTTGCTATTTTGGCCTCTTTTTTCAGGCTTGGCTAGACAGTGCATCTACACCAGACCTTCAGTGTTCAACTTCAAAGAGCTTCAACAAGCAGTACTGAAAGAGGGGCTTAAGCTCTGCCCACATGTTGATCTTCCTGCCTACTCAATTTAATTGGCCATAAATTGTGTTTCTCCCCTGAAAAAGAGTGTTTGTATGGCAGATGATACTCAATACGGTAGGCCAGAGTTATGGTAACGAGCAAATGATCAAGTCTGGCCATGTCTGAACTGGGGTGGTGGAGTGAGCTAAAGAAAGATGATGGATTAAACCCAGATCAGTTGACTGGGAGTGAGTGTTTGATTTGCTCAAATGCTCCGTCCATCATCCCCTTTGGTATCGCTTTGTTCGCCCTAAGTTGGCAGGGTATGCCCAGACGTGGGTCCGTTGCTCACCTTGTCACTGGATTCAAGGCAGCCTGGCTGATGTCAGCTGATTAGCCAGAAACCGGCCCCAGGATGCTTGTTTCCGTTCCAGGGAGGACATGGTTTGGCAGTTCGTGCTGGACTTTTCCCGTGAGGCACAGAGTCAGACTGATTTGCATATGGCCATGTCTGCACTGGAGTGGTGGAGTGTGCTAAAGAATGATGATGGATTAAACCCAGATAAGTTGACTGGTGGTGAGTGTTTGATTTGCTCAAAAGCTCCGTATTTCATCCCCTTTGGTATCACTTTGTTCGCAAGTTGTCAGGGTATGCCCAGACGTGGGTCCCTTGCTCACTTTGCCACTGGATTCAAGCCAGCCTGGCTGATGACGGCTCATTAGCCAGAAACCGGTCCCAGGATGCTTGTTTCCGGTCCAGGGACGACATGGCTTGGCAGTTCGGGCTGTACTGTTCTCATGAGGCACAGGGTCAGACTGATTTGCATATGGCCATGTCTGAACAGGGGTGGTGGAGTGAGCTAAAGAATGATGATGGATTAAACCCAGATCAGTTGACTGGGGGTGAGTGTTTGATATGCTCAAACGCTCCGTCCATCATCCCGTTTGGTATCCCTTTTTCGGTCCTAAGTTGTCAGTGTATGCCCAGACGAGGGTCCCTTGCTCACTTTGCCACCAGATGCAAGATAGCCTGGCTGATGAGGGTTATGAACGCATAACCTGTGCCAGGATGCTTGTTTCTGGTCCAGGGAAGACATGGCTTGGCAGTTCGGGCTGGACTGTTCCCATGAGGCACATGGTCAGACTCATTTGCACATGGCCATGTCTGAACTGGGGTGGTGGAGTGAGCTAAAGAATGATGATGGATTCAACCCAGATCTGTTGACTGGGGGTGAGTATTTGATTTGCTCAAACGCTCCGTCCATCATTCCCTTTGGTATCGCTTTTTTCGCCTAAGTTGGCAGGGTATGCCCAGACATGGGTCCCTTGCTCACTTTGCCACTGGATTCAAGATAGCCTGGCTGATGAGGGTTATGAACCCGAAACTGGTCCCAGGAAGCTTGTTTCCAGTCCAGGGAAGACATGGCTTGGCAGTTCGGGCTGAACTGTTCCCACGAGGCACAGGGTCAGACTGATTTGCATATGTCCATGTCTGAACTGGGGTGGTGGAGTGAGCTAAAGAATGATGATGGATTAAACCCAGATCAGTTGACTGGGTGTGAGTGTTTGATTTGCTCAAACGCCCCGTCCATCATTCCCTTTGGTATCGCTTTGTTCGCCCTAAGTTGGCAGGGTATGCCTAGACATGGGTCTCTTGCTTACTTTGCCACTGTATTCAAGATAGCCTGGTTGATGAGGGTTATGAACTCGAAACCGGTCCCAGGATGCTTGTTTCTGGTCCAGGGAAGACATGGCTTGGCAGTTCGGGCTGAACTGTTCCCACGAGGCACAGGGTCAGACTGATTTGCATATGGCCATGTCTGAACAGGGGTGGTGGAGTGAGCTGAAGAATGATGATGGATTAAACCCAGATCAGTTGACTGGGGGTGAGTGTTTGATATGCTCAAACACTCCGTCCATCATCCCCTTTGGTATCGCTTTGTTCGCCCTGAGTTGTCAGGGTATGCCCAGACATGGGTCCCTTGCTCACTTTGCCACTGGATTCAAGATAGTCTGGCTGATGAGGGTTATGAACCCGAAACTGGTGCTAGGATGCTAGTTTCCGGTCCAGGGAAGACATGGCTTGGCAGTTCGGGCTGGACTGTTCCCATAAGGTACAGGGTCAGACTCATTTGCACATGGCCATGTCTGAACTGGGGTGGTGGAGTGAGCTAAAGAATGATGATGGATTAAACCCAGATCAGTTGACTGGGGGTGAGTGTTTGATTTGCTCAAACGCTCCGTCCATCATCCCCTTTGGTATCGCTTTGTTCGCCCTAAGTTGTCAGGATATGCCCAGACGTGGGTCCCTTGCTCACTTTGCCACTGGATTCAAGATAGCCTGGCTGATGAGGGTTATGAACCCGAAACTGGTGCTAGGATGCTAGTTTCCGGTCCAGGGAAGACATGGCTTGGCAGTTCGGGCTGCACTCTTCCCATAAGGCACAGGGTCAGACTCATTTGCACACGGCCATGTCTGAACTGGGGTGGTGGAGTGAGCTAAAGAATGATGATGGATTAAACCCAGATCAGTTGACTGGGGGTGAGTATTTGATTTGCTCAAACGCCCCGTCCATCATCCCCTTTGGTATCGCTTTGTTCGCCCTAAGTTGGCAGGGTATGCCTAGACATGGGTCTCTTGCTCACTTTGCCACTGTATTCAAGATAGCCTGGTTGATGAGGGTTATGAACTCGAAACCGGTCCCAGGATGCTTGTTTCTGGTCCAGGGAAGACATGGCTTGGCAGTTCGGGCTGAACTGTTCCCACGAGGCACAGGGTCAGACTGATTTGCATATGGCCATGTCTGAACTGGGGTGGTGGAGTGAGCTAAAGAATGATGATGGATTAAACCCAGATCAGTTGACTGGGGGTGAGTGTTTGATATGCTCAAACACTCCGTCCATCATCCCCTTTGGTATCGCTTTGTTCGCCCTGAGTTGTCAGGGTATGCCCAGATGTGGGTCCCTTGCTCACTTTGCCACTGGATTCAAGATAGTCTGGCTGATGAGGGTTTTGAACCCGAAACTGGTGCTAGGATGCTAGTTTCCGGTCCAGGGAAGACATGGCTTGGCAGTTCGGGCTGGACTGTTCCCATAAGGCACAGGGTCAGACTCATTTGCACATGGCCATGTCTGAACTGGGGTGGTGGAGTGAGCTAAAGAATGATGATGGATTAAACCCAGATCAGTTGACTGGGGGTGAGTGTTTGATTTGCTCAAACGCTCCGTCCATCATCCCCTTTGGTATCGCTTTGTTCGCCCTAAGTTGTCAGGGTATGCCCAGACGTGGGTCCCTTGCTCACTTTGCCACTGGATTCAAGATAGCCTGGCTGATGAGGGTTATGAACCCGAAACTGGTGCTAGGATGCTAGTTTCCGGTCCAGGGAAGACATGGCTTGGCAGTTCGGGCTGCACTGTTCCCATAAGGCACAGGGTCAGATTCATTTGCACACGGCCATGTCTGAACTGGGGTGGTGGAGTGAGCTAAAGAATGATGATGGATTAAACCCAGATCAGTTGACTGGGGGTGAGTGTTTGATTTGCTCAAACGCTCCGTCCATCATCGCCTTTGGTATCGCTTTGTTCGCCCTAAGTTGGCAGGTTATGCCCAGACATGGGTCCCTTGCTCACTTTGCCACTGGTTTCAAGATTACCTGGCTGATGACGAGGGTTATGAACCCGAAACCGGTCCCAGGTTGCTTGTTTCCTGTCCAGGGAAGACATGGCTTGGCAGTTCGGTCTGGACTGTTCCCATGAGGCACAGGGTCAGACTGATTTGCATATGTCCATGTCTGAACTGGGGTGGTGGAGTGAGCTAAAGAATGATGATGGATTAAACCCAGATCAGTTGACTGGGGGTGAGTGTTTGATTTGCTCAATCCCTCCGTCCATCATCCCCTTTGGTATCGCTTTGTTCGCCCTAAGTTGTCAGGGTATGCCCATACATGGGTCCCTTGCTCAATTTGCCACTGGATTCAAGATTACCTGGCTGATGACGAGGGTTATGAACCCGAAACCGGTCCCAGGTTGCTTGTTTCCCGTCCAGGGAAGACATGGCTTGGCAGGTCAGGCTGGACTGTTCCCATGAGGCACAGGGTCAGACTGATTTGCATATGGCCATGTCAGAACTGGGCTGGTGGAGTGAGCTAAAGAATGATGATGGATTAAACCCAGATCAGTTGACTGAAGGGGAGTGTTTGATTTGCTCAAACGCTCCGTCCATCATCCCCTTTGATATCGCTTTGTTCGCCCTAAGTTGGCAGGGTATGCCCAGATGTGGGTCCCTTGCTCACTTTGCCACGGTATTCAAGATAGCCTGGTTGATGAGGGTCATGAACCCGAAACTGGTCCCAGGATGTTTGTTTCCGGTCCTGGGAAGACATAGCTTGGCAGTTCGAGCTGGACCATTCCCATGAGGTACAGGGTCAGACTGATTTGCACATGGCCATGTCTGAAAGGGGTGGTGGAGTGAGTTAAAGAATGATGATGGTTTAAACCTAGATCAGTTGACTGGGGTTGAGTGTTTTATATGCTCAAACGCTCCGTCCATCATCCCCTTTGGTATCGCTTTGTTCGCCCTGAGTTGGCAGGGTATGCCCAGACGTGGGTCCCTTGCTCACTTTGCCACTGGATTCAAGATAGCCTGGCTGATAAGGGTTATGAACCCAAAACCGGTCCCTGAATGCTTGTTTCCGGTCCAGGGAAAACATGGCTTGGCAGTTGGGGCTGGACTGTTCCCATGAAGCACAGGGTCGGACTGCTTTGCATATGGCCATGTCTGAACTGGGGTGGTGGAGTGAGCTAAAGAATGATGATGGATTAAACCCAGATCAGTTGACTGGGGGTGAGTGTTTTATTTGCTCAAACGCTCCATCCATCATCCCCTTCGGTATCGCTTTGTTCGCCCTAAGTTGGCAAGGTATGCCCTGACGTGGGTCCCTTACTCACTTTGCCACTGGATTCAAGATAGCCTGGCTGATGAGGGTTATGAACCCGATACCGGTCCCAGGATGCTTGTTTCCGGTCCAGGAAAGGCATGACTTGGCAGTTCGGGCTGGACTGTTCCAATGAGGCACAGGGTCAGACTGATTTGCATATGGCCATGTCTGAACTGGGGTGGTGGAGTGATCTAAAGAATGATGATGGATTAAAAGAAGATCAGTTGATCGGGGGTGAGTGTTTGATATGCTGAAACGCTCCGTCCATCATCCCCTTTGGTATTCATTTAAAGGGTTAGTTGCCCTCTGTCATATTTCAGTACTAGTAATTTGCATCCGGGTTAATCTACAAGGCTCCTGTAGGAGGGGTTCCAGTTCATAATTCCACCTAGAATTTTGTAACCATTTGTCATTTTGATAGTAATTGTAGTATTTAGTTGTGTATGCATTAAAAAAAGTTTCTCATTGAATAGAAAATAATTGATTAGACATTGATTTATTGTGTGTTGCTCAGTTCAGAGTTTCTAACCTACAACACATGTCTGCATGAGACTTGCATTGCTCACCCTCAATACTTAGAGTCAGGTTTTGCGCTATAATCTCTCTGACAAATGCCGATGGACAACTACAATAGAAAGCCCTTCGCATTGTGAACTCATTGACGCACACCATAAGGTGGGGGTTTACGCTGTTTAACACAAAGGGGCATATTTACAAGGAAGTGGCGGAGTGCGGCGTTAGCCTCTTTTGCTTAACAATATTGCAAGGGTGCATGCGTTGAGGGGAATGATTGTTTATGTGCCGGAAGCTGTTCCAGCACATATATCCAAACAAACAATCTGAAATGGCGTTTTGAAACTTCTATGTGTGCTGTTTAATGCGGCACACATAGAAGTTGCAAAATGTCATTTTGAAAAGAAAGAAACACCTTCCTGCACAGAAACAATCAGTGACATTTTGCTGTTTCTATGTGTGCTGCACAACACAGCATACATGAAAACAGCAAAAACTAGGAGAAATTAAAAATGTCTCCTCTTTTCGTCAGGGTAAGACTAGGTTTTCCCTGGTCTTAATTTTGACGCTGTCCCATATTTACGCTACTCTTGTAAATACGAGGCAGCATCAAAATTAATGGGTGCTGCGGTGGAGCGCCCACCACAACACACATTGCCCACCCCTTTCCCGCTAAGTATAGAGTGAAAGCGTGCCTTATTTACAGGGTAGCTTAAAGCCATGTTAAGTGGCTTAAGGCTGCTTTGTAAATAAGGTGTTGCAATATCGCCACAGGAACGTCACTAAAAGGTGACGTTTCTGTGGCGATAGGGGCTTGTAAAAATGCCCCAAGAGACAATCTAGCACATATCTCTTGTAGGTGGTACTAAAGAGGTCTTATTTTCATTGTGCACATTTGTAATTTTATGTTTAGTATTTAGTTGTGTGTGAATGAAAGTATTTTTTACTTTTTAACAGTAAAAATACTAGACTAATAGATTAATAATTAATGTGCACTTTGTGGAAGACTTTAATTTTTATTTAACCCTTTTAGTTGCATTCATTCATTCTTTCAACTTTACTGTTTTTGAATAATGTTTTTGGTATTCGATCCTTGGTACAGCAAATTGATAGTAACTCTGACTTTACCAATAAACTTCAGGAATGTCATGCTTGAGTCGACTGTTTAATAACCAGTAACCTTTTTAAGCTGAATGCAGATAAAATAGAGGTGTTGTTTCTAGGGAAACACCCTTAGACCTGGATCCCTATTTGCTAGTCTCTGGCTCTTGGCCCCTGGTCAGCTACTGTTATCAAACATGTTGTGTTCCTATCAGCATTGGTCACACCACCTAACCTTCTGCTACATGATACTGCCTTTCAAAGAGCATAAGAAAAAATCGTCCTTGCCTCTGAGTTGAGAGGAGAAAGGAGAGAGTTGATGATTCAGACATATATATAATCCTGTTAGGAATATAGGAATACAGTCTTGCTTGGCTTACCTAAATATCTACGCTGTCATCTTCAGACTGTGCAGCTTCAACATCTTACCTCTCCATGCTTCTGTTAAGTGTTGGGCTTCCTCCAGAGGTTACCAGTTAATAAATGGATTGTGTTGAAATCAAATAAATTTCAAAGCTTTATTCGACAGCATGTCATAAAAGGGGTTATACATCCTAACACTACACAATAAAAACTACAATAAAATTCATAGTTTTTTTTAAAAACGAATTAAACCATACTGCTGTCATATTCCAGATAAAAATACATGGTGGTTAAAAAATAGTTCAATAAAACATAATTTTAAAGAAATTGATCTACATTAGCGGTGTCAGTTAATTCGTTGGGCAGTATCTAACTGTTGTAAAGTGCGGGTGCGTAGTGTCCATGCCCACCCTAGAAATTTTGCAACAGCAATCGCCACGCAGGGTGTACAATCTGATTCCAGCACTCTTAACGCCTCTATATACCTACGTGTACATAGGTTTAAACACACAGGTTTTATCCACTTCCTTCGGGGGCTTACATAAAGAGGACAAACAAACAGTAGATGGACAATGTTCTCGATCATGTCTTTACAATGGTGGCATTTGTCATCCTGATTGACTGACCATTTGTGGGTGAATGCCTTTAAAGGAAGGGTCCCAATTCTGAATTGAAAATACAATTTTCTATCAAACGGCCTTTCAATAATGTCCCAGTATGGCTCACAAGATGGTAAGAGTTTGATATCCAGAAAACGTTCTGTCAGATTACTGATGGATCCAGTACTATAAGCAGTCGACCCAACCATTTCCCAATACATTTTTTTCAGTGTTGCCTTAGATGGAAAGCTTAAGGCATTGGGAATGTTCCATAAGTGGTCTAGGTCCAACTTAATTAGCATATCCCTAATTTCCTTTAACCACGGGATCGAATGAAAGCGATCTGCCCTGATGATGTCCTTCAGGGCAGTGGCATAGTGAGCTAGTTCAGGGGTAGTCATAATGCGTCTCCAGTATAATAAGGGTCGCAACCTTGCCAAATCCTCAATGTTCTTTCTGCCAAGGTCATATACCAGTGGGACGGTAGGGGTACTTTGGGGAACCCCAACGAGACGGCGTAGAAACATGTTCTCCGCCAGTTTTAGTTGTTTCAAATTGGAGAATCCCCAAAGTTCCGAGCCGTACAAAGAGGCACTGATCACCTTCATATTGTAAATTTCTAAGGCAGGGGTGATTGGCTTAGTCAATGAAGCTTTGTGTTTAAGTGCCACTACACCCGCCAACTGGTGGAATTTTAAAACGGCCATTTTTCCAACTCATGTTACACTGGAGGGATACTCCTAGATACGTGAAAGCCTCAACCTGTTCTAAGGGAGTGCCATTAAAATTGATAGAACCTTTGAATGTGTTCCGCTGATTCATGCACATGAACTTGGTTTTAGAGGTGTTTATCTCAATTCCACGTGTTTGGCAGAACTCACCGAATGCGTTAACTGCCTTCTGGAGCCCACTCGGAGTTCGAGAAACTATCAGCGTGTCTTCCGCAAACATGAGGACTGGCACGCGTGCCCCTGCTAGAACAGGAGCATCGGTGGGAGAACGGCTTAGATGCTCTACAATGCCATTGATGTAAATAGAAAACAGTGTGGTTGCCAGAACACACCCCTGCCGGACCCCACATTCGACAGGGAATTTATCCGTCACCTCACCCTGGGCCCCCCACCTAATTCTAGCATAATTGTTCTCATGTAGGCGGACAAGAAGCGTCAGCAATTCCGGGGCCAACCCAGCTTCAGCAAGTACCGTCCAAAGTTTAGAACGGGGAACTAAATCAAAGGCTGATTTTAAATCTACGAAGACAGCGTATAGAGTCCCGTTGGTTAGCATCACGTTCCTCCAGTAGAGAGCTATGAAAAAAAAGACCTGATCAACTGAACTTGTACAAGGACGGAAACCAGCTTGGTAAGGGGACAAAATATCTTTATCCACTATCCAAGTTTGCAGTTTATTTTGCACTAGTCGACCTATTAATTTTTGGGCAGAGTCTATAAGACTGATAGGTCTATAGTTGCTAGGTAGTGATTTGTCTCCCTTTTTAAAAACTGGAATTATTTCTGCACCCTTCCAAGAGGTCGGTATTGGTGCACCCCTGGCCACACAATTCGCTAGCCACTCAAAATACTGACACCAAGATAAATGATCACTGAAAAACACATCAGCAGGTATGCCATCCATTCCAGGGGCTCTGCCCCCTATCACGCAGTCTAATGCTATGCTAACATCTTTTGTTGTAAATAACTGACTTTGATAGAAAACTGTAGGGGGTGGAATACACTGTCCTTCCTCTGGGTCATGAGCCTATTGTGGTTTGAAGAAGTCTACCCACTGATTGTTTGCGACATTATTTTGCGGGGGTTGTGCAGTCCCCCCTCTATCCCATTTAACCAGGGCCCAAAATTGTTTTTGATTCTTTGCTGCACAGGTGGATTTAAAATCGCACCAGTGATCCTCATCCCACTGTTTCCTGGCTTCTTTTTGGACCGTCCTAAATAAGTCCCTCGCCTTTCTCACACCTAGGATGTTCTTGTTTCTAAGTTCAGTGCTAAGATTCTGGCGGGCTACTCTACAAGATTTATTGTACCATCCCAATTTGGGTAATTTTTTGTGATCATTATCTAATTTTGTGGGCTTCACAAAAAACTCTTGGAGCTTGGCAAAAAAGTTTGTGTGAGCTTCAAGCATGATTTCAGGAAAGTTTTGTTTTTTACTATGTGACTTTATCTTGCCCACTTCTTCGGCCACCACTTTTTTAAGATCCTCCATCCTCTCTGTGTTCTTAATTAATCTCCCCCATTTTATGTGGCGCAGGTTATTCGAGGCAACAATGTCCAAGGTGATTTTGCCACCCCCATGATTTGGTTCTCTCAACCCCATGTTTGCTTGGAAAACCATACAAAGAGGGTTGTGGTCACTCTCCACCCTTTTTTTTACGACCATATCAATTAGTCTGTGCCATTCTCTAATGTCCACCAAGAAGTAATCTATTCGGATGGAGAACCTACCATTATCAAATGTTTTGTCCCCCAGGCGATCTGATGGGGTACGTCCATTAGCTGCTCTGAGTCCTCGTGCTAGACATAAAGCCTTGAGTTGGATGGCCACCGCTGACCATCTTCTGACTACAGGTAGTTCAAGCTGGGGGACACCCCACTTGCTATCCTCCTCTAGTGCTAGGATTTGGTCCTCTTGGCCAGGTGGTTCGAATGTGGTGTTAACATCACCCCCCACAATAATAGACAGCTGTGTTGGGAGTGCCTCGAGCTCGAGGTCAAGAGCGGTGATTACTTCTGATGTTTGACCTCCCGCTACTCCCCTAGCATAAATGTTAAAAATAACCACCCCTTGTCCATTAGCCCATGTAAGGTTAATTGACAAAATATCATTTGATGAAGAACTCCTTTGCTGAATTCTAGAGCATAATGTTTGGCGGACCAAGATTATCAGGCCCCCTGATGGGCGGCCCTTAGCATTTTTAGTGGCTGGAACTTGGAAATTGGGAAACCCTAAGTGATGTACTGGGGTCAATGACCATGTTTCCTGGATCAGTAGGATGTCAAATTGATCTATGAAGTCACACCATTCTGGTGAAGTTAACTTGTTAGAAATTGCGGCGATGTTCCAGGAAAGATAAAACAACCCTACTTCATCTACTGCTGAGCATAAGGGGGCCTGAGTTGTTAACATACCTTGGGTATCACCCCCCCGCCCTGAATCTGGATCTATATTAGTAAAATGATGATGACCCAACGGTTCTGGTGAAAGTGCCTATATACCAGGACCAGAACATGTTTCTAACAAGTTGGGGAAGGACTGTTGCTCGGAATATTTGTTCTCCTTACTATTCTCTAGAAAAAATGGATCGCCCACCCTTTTCACTTGGATCGTGGGAGTAACTTTTAAAAAACCAATCCCCCTCGACGATGGGAGTATACATTCCATTTTGCTCAGCCGGTTCGTTGAGCACTACACTGTCAGCCCTTTCGAGTCAATCACATTCATTCAAGTCAGACAGTGCTGCAAATCTATTTTCAAGACTAATTCCCCATTCACTCAATTGGGCACCCCTACCCCACTTATTTGGCACCGAATTCCACTTTGTCCTTAATATACTTGGATTCACTGTACTACCTCTACGATAGAAAAAGTCTAGAGTTAGCGGAATTATGTCAGTGCTCCTGCGTTGTGGGGGAAATATATTTGCCAAGACATTAGGGAGTACTTCTGGACTTGTAAGATGCAAAAATACACAATCTCCTCTAAATTTTTTCGCACTGTTCCCTATCCAATCCACCCTTCTTGCCATGTTAATTTCCCCAGCTAGCTGTTGTTTGCCCCATGGAGATATCATCATATTGTTAGATAACCAGTGGAATGCTTTACTGATCAAGGAAGATGTAGATTCCACTTGACCAGGCTTTAAGAGAGGTACATTGGCCAGGACCAGGACAAGGGGGGAAGCCTCTACAATAAGTTGGACCGGTTCTTTCTCTAAACCAGTGGGTTTTGATGAGAGGTCTTCATTGGCTGTTTCCTGGACATCTTTAACTACTGGGTACTGAGTGGGGGAGGATTTGATACCACTTTATCCCTACCCCCTAGCCCGTTCCCAGGAACATCCACATTCGGTTCGACTCTGTTTGAAACTAGATTTTGTATGTTTCCCACCTCCACCACTGACTTGTTTATGAGTCCCCCTAATCTATTTACCTCTGCTGTCAGCTGGTCGATCTTGGCTACCAATGGTTTAATAATACATTTGATTTTTGAATCAATCATACTCACTAGCTTTTTAATTTGAGCATCCTCCAATATCTCCTTCCCACCACGCTCCCTATTTGCCTCATTTGTAGCCATGTTTTTGGGTGGAGAGGCTGTCTTTTTCCTGCTAGAGCGTAACCCACCACGTTTACTCTGACCTTTTCTACATGCTCTGACTGCTCTAGTTACAGGCACAGACACAGGAGAGGGGGGATTATCTTCTGTCGCATTCGACTGTTCTGCGGAATCATTGTCTAAGTCATCAACAGTAAGTATATTTTGGTCAGAATTGTCATCTGGGAGAAGCTCAATATCAGGGGCATCACTACTATGCACCTGTATCGGGACTTCTATCAGGGTGGGTTCTGGCAGAGAGCTCTGTGTAGGGGTAATGGGAGGAGAACTCAAGCCTAGTGACATCCTTCTCGTGCTATTGATTTTACTCACGACCTGCACTAGGTAATTGTCCATGGTATTGGATACAGAAGCAGACTTTTGCTTGGACATGTTATACACAGTTAGATGATAGCACGCTTATACTCAGTAACCCTGAGGCAAGCAAAGAGTAACGGTTGTGTGTAAAGCAAAAGCGCAGAGGTACCACAAAAGTTATTGACAGTAGTAAATCTCACTCGAGGGATACCAATGATGGCCCACGGCAGCAACAGGCAAGGAACCTGGTCCAGTCCAGTCACGGTCAGTCTCGGACTGTCTCAGACTGTCCGCCCTTAGTCCGGGCTTCGTCCGGCGTCCCGCTCGCGTCCCTCTGAGCGTAAGATGGGCCGTTGAAATCAAAGAGCGTCGCAAGCGGGGGGCGTGGCTACCAGGGGGCGCGGCCGAGATGACCGAGGCAATGCAGAGACTCCTGGGCAAGAGAGTCCCTGCCACGCACCACCCCTGAAGCTGCCGCTGTCTCCCCAGCTCACACACAGTCCAGAGATGAAATATCGGGGTCAGCCCCCAGCCGAAACCGCAAAGCGGCACCCGCAAAGCGGGTGCGGCGAGAAGTGGCGGCAACAACAAAGACCCACAAGGCAAGACGAAAAGGGCAGCCCTCAGGTCAGTTTCTTCCTTCAAAGATGCAAGCAATTGCGTGAGCGTCCCGCTGAATCCCAGGAAAACACTGCTTTTCAACTCCCGGTCAAGCGGGGGGCGTGGCTACCAGGGGGCGCGGTCGAGATGACCGAGGCAATGCAGGGACTCCTGGGCAAGAGAGTCCCTGCCACGCACCACCCCTGAAGCTGCCGCTGTCTCCCCAGCTCACACACGGTCCAGAGATGAAATATCGGGGTCAGCCCCCAGCCGAAACCGCAAAGCGGGTGCGGCGAGAAGTGGCGGCAAGAACAAAGACCCACAAGGCAAGACGAAAAGGGCAGCCCTCAGGTCAGTTTCTTCCTTCAAAGATGCAAGCAATTGTGTTGAAATCACTTTGCATGGCGTAAAAGACATTTGCTGGGACTTGTCCTGGGTAGGTACTCTGTGCCCTCTCACGTGACCCATTCCTCTTTATATTCATGTTTCGTTGTTCTCATGTTCCATCGCACAGAGGGGACAGACACTCTCTCTTGGTTCTCGCTCTTATTCCCAGTATACCAGAGTTAAACGACTCTGCCCATTTAAGTTCAGGGTGAATGGTGAGCCTGCAGGAGTGCAGGGTGTAACACTTTAAAGCCAAACCTATTAGCATTGCCACTGCAATGTCTTAGTGAAGAAACACACCAAATTCATAACATTTGAACAGATCCAGGTTGGGCCTCATGTTCAATTCTTTCAAAGACATGTTTCTTGCTCACTCCTTAAAATAACTATTTTGAAAATAATACATTGATAGACACAGTTTAAACCGCAGCAGCTATAACAAATATTTTGCATGCCTATTTAAATACTATTTTCAGAGTAAGCGGCACTTCTTTCTGCTCAGAGACCTCTATCACCTTGGTTCTTTTTTAAACTCTGAGTAGGACCTAGGAAAAGTTTTCATGTTTTCTGTAATTGAAGTGTTATTGTTCACACGTTGGGCTTTTTTAATATTTTCTGCCATTTTCACTATTTTGGCAAAGCTTAGTTTGTAGAAGTACTGCTTTGCCTGCCTCTCTCACATGCATGATCATCTGCAAATACTGCTCCCACTTTGACATCAAGATGTCGGGCAATTAAGGGTATTGCAGACGCATGTACTGCCTTCCTCCAGATAATGGTATTTCTATTTTATGTGCTGTTTGAAAATGGGAATCGGAATATAAAGCGGCCCCAGCTCTTAAAACCTCCTAATCTAAATTATCCTTTTTAAACAGGCTCATAAATCCGAACTTAAGTGTAGGTGGGATTTTTCCTCAAAAAATGCACCTATCTTGTCCCAACAACTGCGACTTTGGATACAGTTTCCTCCCCACCATAAACGGCAGCAGTGCTTTTTAGTTGTTTTGTTCCGGTTCTCCTGAACAGCTGACGCTTTTGGCGCAGTCGCTTCCATCAGTGCTTTTTAAGGGTTTTGTATTTTCTACAGTGCCATACCATTCAGTAATATGGGCTACACCTCTGAACCATCTGATCCCTGGACAAAGAGAAAAGAGTTTGCACGTTATTACCAGAGTTTAAGTCACAGAGTGGTTTAGCATTGATCAGTTTACTGTCAACAGACTTGGGACCATCCCTCAGGACCTAGAGGGATTCCTCTACGGAAGACAATCAGAATGCAATTGAAGGGTCACCTCAGTACATCCTATTTTCTTTGAAGGAGATTGAGGGGCAGATTTAGATGTTGGTGGAGAGAGAACTCCATCACAACGGTGACAGTGTTCCCTTTCTGCCCACACCATGGACTCCAAGCTGAATGTCCAAGTGGATAAACTAGCAAGATCAAGCTTTGCTACTTAAAAACGATGCGACTAATTTTCCCTCATTTGGGATTTCCACACAAGGTCCAAGCTACCATCTCCCTTGTTCTATCCAAACTCGATTACGCCAATAGCCTCTACCACGTATCACCTTTAATGACCATGAAAAGAGTACAACGGATTCAGAACTCGGCTGCCAGACTACTCTTGCATATCAAACCACAAGACCACATCTCCCCTGCCTTGAAAGCCCAACATTGGTTACCCGTTGCCAGAAGAACCACGTTCAAGCTGCTTTGTATTACCCACAAAGCAATTCGTGGAATAGGACCACTTTTCATCAGGAATAAAATCACCAAACACATTTAACAAAGGAACCTCCGCTCTGAAGGAGCATCTCGCCTCAAAATCCCACCATACAAGAAAAAAACCATGGGTGGCACTGATAGAGCGCGCGAGGCCACCCGACCAATAGTTTTCGCCGTTTCCGGCTTCAGGGCCCATATACTTTTCAAATCACCATATACATCGATCAGGTGACTTCACGAGCTCTACCAAGTTGGTGTGTGTGTGTTCCCTGCTACCAATTTTCGGTGCACCCGACTTACCATCCACCGATGCGGGTGCCTAATGACCACAATGAATCAGGGAGCTAGCTGTAAAAGAAAGGCAGCAAAATACAAACCCAACCAATAACATTCAAGTACTGTTTAAATGACCACGGACAACTGGAAGTTTTTAAAATGTTTATCTAAAGTTCATTATTTTCTTGCATGAGGTACAATAAACCAAGGCAATCAATAACCAAGATAACGTAAATCACATAGGCACAAAGAAATAATGACAGAGTAATCATCAAAGTACTAATAAAATGTAACGAGAAAAGATACTATGCAAGTCAGTATTATCTAAACAGGGATAGCCTAAGTGTGAGTGACTATAGGAGAGCTTATAATGAATAACACGCTTCACTTAAGGTGAAGGGGCCTTTGAACAATCTAGGCAACGAAGTTCTAGACCATATCAGGAAATGACACACTGCTATGCAAAATATAATTTCTAACAAATGAGAAGACATAGGAATAAACGTATGGAAAATATAAATGACTTTCAATAGTTGCAGAAAGGCATGGAAAATATCACATATGCAATGTTGAACTTTATTAAAGCAAAGGTTAGAAATTTCAGAAGGTGCAAGAATTTCAAGAGGTTCAGAGCAATATTTACCTAGAAAGGTGTGGAAACCAAACCCTGGCCACGGGTCGGTTAAGGACAGGAAACCCTCAAGGAAGGATACCCCTCAAGGACGGCAGGTGCAGAATGGACACCCAGGACAGGACAGGATACCCTCGGAATAGGAATCAGGACAGGACCCTCAGGACAGGACAGCAAACCCTCAGGACAGGACCCTCTTCAGGACAGGACCGGAACCCACAGTTCGGAAGCAACGCCTGCGCTCCACCCGCTCTGCAGCTATCGATCAAGACCCCGATTCGGTCAGCGAACTCCCAGCTAAGTGCTTTGCCAGCACTTTAAGGTTCAGTAGAACCTCAGTCTATGGTCAAATTCGGACAGAGTGCTTGCAGCGCTCTGTATCTTCAGTCACCTATTGAGTGCGTTGGGTCAGTGACAGGTCAGCTAAACCAGACAAGTCGGACGGTTCACTAGGTGAACCCAGGGTAGATATACAGTTTGGGGACAGTGTACCACCCCCCAATGTTGCAAAGTGTCAAAATCCCTCAATTTGGATTGGTCCTAAGGTAGGATTTGGGTAACACACCAATCAGAACAGTCTATTTGTATGCCACATTAACATTTTCTGGTACCGCCTATTGAGATAGGGGTTCCCATGAGAGACTACACGGCAAGCAGCAATACATTTACATTGTAACATATAATAAGCCACATTCGCTGTTCTCGCAGGGCAGAGGTGACTTTCTCAGGAGCATCTTGCCCATCACTGCCAACTGGCGGTGTTCCATCTGTCAAGGTCCCTCGTGCTGCCGAATGTCGCACAGGCGCAGAAGGGACCTCCAATATGGCTCTCCTCTCACTCAGACCCCCATTTCCCGCGGTACATGAAAAGTAAGCGAAAACAAATTAATACATAATAATGTCATTATGAAAACACATCACAGGGTTTGTACTTTTAACTCATCATCAAGAAATAAACTTATTGCATCTAAATGTTAGCTACATTGATACGGGCACAAGAGCAGTGGCACGAGCAGTACCACATGATAAGCACAGCTATGAATTACGCATGCGCATAACTTTCCCTCCACTTCTGCAGACGCGTTAGGACACGTGAGTGTGGCTGACGCATGCGCAGTAACTAAAATACAAGCGGCGGCCATATTAGAGGACACGGATTAAATTCATTAGAAATACACATAGGCAAGCTTCGGGAACTTTGCCTAAACAGAATAAATGTTAGTAAAACATACATTTTGTTACCTTATTACACATAAACGAGGTTCTTGACTTCGGCAAGCCGCAAAATATGCGAAGCTTTGCTTCATCAATCCCCTCTTTGATGATATTTACTATCATCACAAATTATAATGGAACCAGATGCCAACTTTCTTTCATACTTTATAAAGTTCTATTTCTTCCAGCAGCCGTTCTAACTTTTCTCTCTCAGTTTTAGCAGGGTGAGAAGTCTTCACCTTTTTGTATATCTGATCATTCACCTCCTCTAATTCAATCTCATCCACACTTCGTTTCACTCCTCTTGCATTTACCTCGTGCTTTTTGGTACGCTTGCGGTATTTACAGCATAAGAAAATGGAAAGTATAATAAGACCTATAATACCAATTGGCATCAGAATTTTGAATAATAAGCTTTTACCTATGCTAGCAAGCCAATGACCTACATTTGAGAGACCATCTACCAGTTTCTTCCAGGCACTATCAACCTCGAGTCGTTTGAGTTCCTTTGCCAAATTAGTAATGTTTTTCACATATCTTTTGATCTGTACACTTTTATCCGGAATATAAGTGCAACAATGTTGCGCCCTCAACATCCGGCAGACTCCGCCCTCTTTCGCTAATAAGGTGTCAAGAGCAAGTCGATTTTGTAAAACCATTGATCTGATCGCAACCATTTCGGTATTGACCAGCAGAAATCCATGAGCTGTTTCAGTAGACAGCACATCTACTATAGTAGACAATTTGCAAATTCTGTGAGTGTTCAGAACCACTCCCACTCCAGGTATCAGTGCACTGAAAATACTACCCATAATTTCACCTATACTTTCTCTTTTACTACGCACTAAGCCATTAGTATCTTCATTGCTTCCAGCTTTTCCATTCACATGGTATATTTTCGGGAAGACAATGCCAAAATAGCAGCTTCCATACCAGTGATCCGGCAATTTGAAATAAGCCTTGTCCCCACAAATATAATAAATTCCAGGAAACACAGGCTCTGACCCATTTTTGAAACCCCAACCTCCAATTACCTTGTAATTATGTTCGCATTCACTGGAACCAATGAAAACATTATTATAATAGCTAGTCTTCTCGCGGTGAAGACATAGCTTGCCTTTCTTTTCAAAATCCAGCAACAGAGCAGGACCCGCTCCACCAGATGAGGTGCCTTCCATGTTCTCTGCCCACTTTGGCTTTTTCTGACTTTCGTCATTAGCCTTCTTTTGAATTTTAATTCTCCTTTTCTCTGCCATGTTCAGGAACATCTTTTCCTGCTCACGCAAAGAACAAGTCAAGTTATCTCTGTGTGCGTCTGCTATGTCAATGTTACCTATAGTCAGAAAGTAGTCTCCCATATATCTTATGGTGTCAGTTTTGGTATGTACAGGATTCAAGTTCCCACGTATAGGAAGTTCAGAAAAGATCACCTCATTGTTAGAATAATAATACTGTAACGGTCCTCTTTTATAGAATAAACTAGCTAAAATGCTACAGGAGATTCCATATGTCAATGGCAGGTGATGGTATGTCACGCCTTCAGCCACAGAAGTAGGTAGCTTCATGCAGACATAGCAATCTTCAATTTCCATAGTCTCTACATAGTGTATTAACAAGTTTGCGAAAACATTTAAGTGTGTCCTGTTCTTCATTCCATGATAATGTAGTCCTCCCTCATCTGATGCTTCTAAGTTCTGCTTTGTTTGCCTCAAAGCTCTCTCATGTCGTGCTACACTCTGTGTTGTTAGCTCCTCATTATCGGTATTTACAACTTCAGTAGGGACAATGTTAGTATCTTTACTTACAGCAAAGGGAATGAAAATTGTTAATCCTATCCAGATAACTATCAGCACTACTATACTACATATACACACCTTGCAACACGTCTTAAAACGGCTGCAACTAGGTCTACCATTCACTGTTGAATCAGACATTTTGGCTCAGAAGGAGTCTCTCGAACCCCTCTTTTTTGCTTCACACAATTAGCTTACTTTGTGCAAATTCACGGTGGTTCGTCTTCCTCTTCAGCTGAGTACTCTGGGACGGGTTCTCCGTCGCTCACGTCAGTTATATCAAGATCTTCAAGTTCCTCCAAAACCAGTGTCCATTCAGGAAATTTGTACTTTTTGTTTTGTCTTTTTATTCGCTCACTCCTTCTTTTGGAAGAGTCTTCTTCTTGCTCTGCTATTCAAGCACTTCTTCTTGCTTCTGCACGTTTTTCTTCCACTGTCTTTATCCTTAGTCTCAATCTTTTTACAAACCTAGGCTCAAGGTTGTTTCTTTTCTTTAGTCTCTTAGTTGGTACTTGGACTTCACTTTCTTTTCTTATTCTCTTGTTCTCTTTATCTTGTGGTAATTCTTCTCCACTTTCTTCTCCTACTTCCCTTATCTGGCTAGTTCCAGGGCTAGCATCAAATTCTTCTGCCTGGTTGCTAATCTGGCCTTGTTCAGGAATATTTTGTTTTTGGCTTTCGATTGTCTCTGTTTCTGTTTCGGTTTCCTGAACCCGTTCTTTTAACCCTCTCTGATCCTGTTCAAGCACTTCGATCTCTTGATTTTCTTCTGCTCGAACTATCACTCTATTTCTAGTCTCTCCCTTATCTGCATCAGGTGTTAGCGGTGGTGTATCGAATACCTGCTCTGTCCCTGTCTGACCTTCTCCTTCCTCAGTTTTGATTTGAATCTCAAGCGGCTGAGGTTCTTCGCCTGTGCCTTGCTTTTCCTGACTAGTCCACTCTCTACCTTCACTAAGTCGTTCTCTTGTTCTGATAGGATCTTCGGTCAGATCAATCATCGGTATCCATTCTTCTGGCCATATGCTTGGCAGCTCGTCTTCAGCTACTCCTGGCTCAGTTTCCTGGACCTCTTCCACAGGCTGGTTTCTTGGCAGTTCGTAGTCAACTACTCCTGGGCCAACGTCTGCTGTTCCTGCAACCTGACTGGTGCTGGGCTGCTCGTTGTCAGTTGCTTCTGGTCTGGCTCCTTCAGGGTCCTCTGCTGGTTGCCCTTCTTCTTCAAATCCTTTGTCTGGCAATACCTTCTGGGTGTGTCCAGCGTGGATCCACTGGGGAACACCTGCGACCTTCACTGCAGTGGTTGTTACCAGGATTACTTGGCGTTTCTTTCCCCACCTTGGTGCCAGACAGCTTGATCGAGTGTGCTTCTTTATTTTGACCCAGTCTCCTGGAACCAAGCTGTGGAGAGGAGTCGTTGGATTGAGGATGCCGTCGTCTCCAATCTGGCGAGAGATAGAACGCACTTGGTCACCCAATCTTCTGCAGTATTCAAGCACCAAATCATCAGTAATACTCAACAGTTTGCTTCCTGGCACCCATGCTTGTCTCATCACTCTTCCCATAATGATTTCATGGGGACTTAGGCCTGTCTTACAGTTCAGCCAGTATTTCATTCTGGAAATGTCCACCCTTATCTGATTCAATAATGTATGGTATTCCGAATCTAGGTATCAGTTCTTTTAGTAAACACTTCGCTACTGTCAGTGCGTCACTTTGAGGAGTAGGGTAAGCTTCTACCCATTTTGAAAATACGCAAACAATGACAAGGACATATCGTTTCCCTTCACAACGGGGCATGGTGATGAAATCAATCTGTATCCTTATAAAGGGACCCCCTGATCTCCCAATCCTGCTCAGTTCAACCATTGTCCTCTTGCCTGGGTTCATCTGTTGACATGACAGGCACCTCTGGCAGAGGGACTCTGCTACCTTCCTGAACTTTTTACTGTACCAAGTCTGTTTAAATACCAGAATCATGGCATCCCTACCAATGTGTGATTCTTCATGTATTAATCTTGCCATTGTGCCAAGCAAGTGTCGGGGTAACACAGGCATACCAGTTGGGCCCAAAATCACACCATCCACACGTCTCGGTCTACACCCATCCTCCTTCCATTTCTCTCTTTCTTGCCAAGGAGCCGATTCCTGCCACTCTCTCACTTCATCCCACGTAGGCACTTCTTCAAACACCTGAAGCTGGCAGCTGGTTCCTGGCCCCCCTCGTTTTGGATTTACAATATACCGATCTTTGGCACACCATTGGGCCACTCGATCAGCATAATCGTTTCCCAGTGATACTCTGTCCATGCTCCTTTGATGAGCAGCACATTTTACCACTGCCAGTTCTTTGGGCAACTGGATGGCCTCTAAAAGGTCATGAACAACCTTTGCATTCCGAATGGGAGTACCTGAGGAAGTCATGAATTCCCTTTGTAGCCATAATTGGCCAAAGTCATGCACAACTCCATAACAGTACTGACTGTCAGTATACACTGTTATGCGTAAGTCCTTCCCAATTTTGCAAGCCTTTATCATGGCTATCAATTCGGCTACTTGTGCAGACTTGATGTTATATAGGTAACCTGCTTCTTCAATTTTGGTGAAAGACACTACTGCATAAGCAGCACTCAAGCCTCCTAGTTCATGTCTTAGACAGGAACCATCCACAAATAGTTCTTTATCATGCTCAGGCAATGGTACTTCTTTTATGTCTGGGCGTGGCTTAGTACTGAACTCTGTCAGGTCAATACAATCATGTTCATCATCATCCCCACCTTCTATTTCCAAGGGGTCGGGGAGTAAGGTGGCAGGGTTCAGAATACCGCACCTAACAATGCTTACATTTGCTGCACCCACAAGAATCCTCTCGTATTTAGTCAGCCGACTAGGGGTGAGATACTGTGTTTTAGTTCTGGTCAATAGAATTACCACTCCATGTGAAACATACACGGTCACAGGATGTCCCATGACAATGGACTCACTCTGTTCCAAACTTGCACAGGTAGCAGCTACTGCTTTCAGACAGCCTGGTAACCCAGCAGCTACTGGGTCCAATGTGGCAGAGAAATAAGCCACAGGCCTTCTGGTCGTGCCATGTTCTTGAGTCAGGACTGACAATGCGCAATTATCGCGAGTGTCACAGAAAAGGGCAAACTCTTTGGAATAATCTGGCATTCCCAACGCAGGGGCTGTACACAGACAGTTTTTCAGTCTTGTGAAAGCCATTAGACTTTCATCGTCCCACTCTACAACATCTGGCATTCCTCTCGTGGTCATTTTTATCAAGGGCCTGGCTAAGGCTGCAAATCCCAGAATCCACTGTCTGCAGTACCCTAATACCCCCAGGAACATTCTGACATCTTTTTGAGTACGGGGCAACTGCATCTTTTGAATTATTCTCACTCTTTCTGATGTGACTTTTCTGACACCCTTTTCTATCTGGTGTCCTAGATATTTCACTGATTTCGCACAGAACTGTAGTTTGTCAGGGGCCACTTTATGCCCTTTCTCACACAGATGATTTAGGAGGGCAATGGTGTCAACTACACAGTCCCTGTGACTTTTAGACGCCAGTAGAAGGTCGTCTATGTACTGTACTAACACAGAGTTCCCAGGTAAGATCAAAGTCTCTAGACATTTTTTCAAGATCTGATTAAAGATAGAGGGGCTCTCTGTATACCCTTGAGGGACCCGGTTCCAACAATACACGTGACCCTCGAAGGCAAATGAGAAAAGAAATTTGCTGTCGGGGTGCAGGGGTATCGAAAAGAATGCATGACATAAATCAATCACAGTGAACCATTCAGCATCCCAAGGAATCTGGTACAATATCACTGCAGGGTTTGGGACAATAGGGCAGCAAGGAACTACAATTTTGTTAACCTTTCTCAGGTCCTGCACTACCCTATACTTGCCACTAGGCTTTTTGATGCCCATAATCGGTGAGTTACATGGGCTGCTCATCACTTCCTGTATGATGTCTCCTTCTAATAATTTTTGTATTTCCAGAGTGACACCTGCTTTCACTTCAGCATTCATTCGGTAGGGCCTAGTGTTAGGATATACTGCATTGTCCTTGATGGCTATCTGTATGGGGTCCACATCTTTCATCAACCCCACATCTTTTCCAGTGAAATCCCACACCTCTGGCTTTACGGCTTCCTGGAGTTCTTGGGGCAAGTCCTGCAGGGTCAATCTTTTAATTTCTGAGTCAGGTCTAAGCAACAATAATTTATAAATGCCGTCTTCATCTGGGGTCTGTATTTCAACACCTTTTGGTGTGCAAAAGATGGTACAGTTCATTTTGCACAGCAAATCACGACCCAGTAGATTCACTGGACTGGTGTCACAGACGACAAATCTATGCATCTGTTTAAAATTTCCAATTGAAATCTCCATTGGTTCGGTAACAGGAGTACTAATCAATTGATTAGATACACCCACTACTTGGATATTTTCTCCCGAGAGGGGTAGGTTTGGAACGTCCACTGTTCTTACAGTAGAACGGGTAGCGCCAGTGTCCAACAGAAAGGTGACATCATTTCCGTCAACCTTTCCTTCAATATATGGTCCAGACTGGTCTACCGGCAAGGAAGCGCCAAGTACGCACTCCTCGTCCTCCCCTCTCAGGCCCCGTCAGTCCTGATCATTACAAAGGAAGGTATCATTCAGCAGATACTGCGAAGTTGCTGTATTTCTGTTCTCCCCGCTTTCCCAAACCTCTATCTCTTCATCTTCTGCCTGTCTTCCCCTGTATACCTGCTTGGGTGCTCGAGGCACCTGAACTGTTTTTACCTGGGGTTGAGTCTTTCCTGGTCTTTCTTTCTGCGTCTGTGGAGTTAAATCAGGAGTTTTTTCATTAACATCGACTAATTGAGGACACTCGTTTCGCCAGTGTCCAATTTCGCCGCACTGATGGCAGGGAAATTTCTTCATAGCCTCTTCCCTGCTAAATTTGGGCCGGGGCTTTCCTCCACCCCCTCCCCCAGGACCTTTGTTCTCAGCATTTTTAACCATGTTACTCAATTGTTTTTCCTGCTGTTCTGCGAGCTTCACCTGAGCCCACATCACCTTTTCCTTAAGGGCCTTTTTCTTCTCTGCCATCTCGTCCTCGCAGTACTTAGCGTACCGCAGGACCTCATCCATTTTCTTAGTATGCCAACAGATTTTATTATCTTTTATCCACTGACAAATTTCAGGTCTTAAACCATTTACAAACCTGTAAATAAAGTGCGTCATATCCTTCAGGTCGATGTTATCAATACCGCTGTATGTTTTAAATACCTGCAATAACCTCTCATAGAAGGAGTGCACTGTCTCGTCCCTTTCCTGTGTTGTCCTATCTATTTTTGTCCAATCAGTTTCCTTTGCGGGCACCTTTTCTTTTAAATGCTGAATTACCTGCTCATATTTTCGCATGACATCCTTTGATGGCTCTCCAGTTTCCTTGTTTCTGGGGTACTCCTCACTCGGCCAGTCTATGTTTATTTTACACTGGGTCCATAAATCTACTGGAACCACAATGTCGAAAAACCCATCCAGGTCTTTCCACAGACATTTCTGTACCTTCACGAACCTTTCCACCTGCCTGTACCAGTCAACTGGTTTCTCTCGTAATTTTGGAAAATCGTTCGTGAAGGACACAATATCCTGCCTAGACCAGGGAACATGCACATATTTCCCTCCTGGAACTTCGCGCATGGGGCATAACTGCTCAGGTTTTTCTACCTCTCTTAAAGCAAACTCGGGAGTCACTTGTCGGGAGCGAACCTCTTCCCTCTTCTTCGCCCACCTGCTTCTCCATCTTTCCACATCTCCCCATTTCTGCAGTACCCCCATTAATTCTTTAATCTGCAACTTCTTCCCTGCCACATTCAGGTGTTCTATATCTTTGTCTGAGAAGTCTGCTCTGTACGGTTTCTGTAAGGGCTTGGATTTTGAGATATCTACCCCCATACTAACTGCTGTTTCGGTCAGTTTTTCGTGGAGCACTCTGGTGTTCCTTGTAAAGCTTTTACATATGAACGACAATTCTTCTTCAGAGTAGGTATTCAATCGATCCAACCCCACATTTCCTGCCATTAATTCTTCTATTTCGACCCTCAGCTTGCAGAGGTCTAAAGGTTTTGTTTGCGGAGTCTGCTTCTCTAATTCACGACTCCAACTCTCAATTTCATCCGGAGTTACCAGAGAGACATTCCTAGTACCTGTTGCTGTCTCTAACTTAATTTCTTTTGTATTAAAAGGGTTATGCCTCTGCTGTATTCCCTTTCCAGTCTGTTTGTTTGGCAATTCCAAAAACGCAACTTCAGACTCGCACTCACTGGACTGATCATCTATGATGATCGGTTCCTGTCTCGGGGTTGCCATGCCTGGGGTCATAACTGGAGTAATCGGATTTCCCTGACCATTTCCGTATAACGGGACCACCGGTCCAATAGTTACTGGAATAGTCAATGCCTCAGGACTGGTATTTAACTGGGAAATTTTCTGAATTATTTCTGTCCTTTGTCTAAGCTAGAGCCTCTTGCTCCTTTTCCACTAGTACCCTTCTTAAAGTTGTGTCATGTAATATCTGTGGAGTCAACGGAGGAGTAAAACTCGGGGCAGTAGGATGCGTTTCACTTGGTCCCCCACCATAATTTGGTTTCGGGAATAAAGTTCCAGTATTAAAGGACCTGCGCTCTTCCCCATATGGAGGTTGAACAAAAGGCAGTCCTGAATTCGATGGTTTCTCTTCGCTTTCATACAAGGGTCTGGGAAAAAAGATTTTCGTACGTGAATATTTTTCTTCCTGGCTTGCGGGCACTTTGGGATATATATCCCTTGTTTCCGTCGGTTCGGGTTTTTCAGGATAGGGCAATACTTGACCACCCCCTCCCAGTCCCAGGGACCTGTCTTCTTCCTTTAGGAAGTGGCGTCGGGGAACATCTCCTACACTGGAAGGTCGGGTTCCCTCATTGTAAGGTGGCGGACTTCTGGTACAGATGTCATCTATTAGTTCATCATCTGAATCCCCCAGGGCCCCCCAATGCTTACATTTTTCAGTACTTTTCTCACCCGCTCCAATGTTATGACATGCCGGCATCATGGGAAACAGACCCTCAACAATCATGCTCTGCCTCCACTGTTTCATCCTTTTATCCCTGGATTCCTGTTTCTGCCTGGGGTACCACTTGGTCAAACCCTTGTCCATTCGGGGTCTTTCTCTTTCAAAAGCCTCCATCTCCCATTCCTCTAATGCCTCATACTGCGTTAGTCTCGGTCTGGGATGCAGTTCATTCATTCGGGTTCTTAAATTAAATAAGATCCTACCATTGAAAGTACCATCTAACGGAAAAGCCAATACTCCGTCATCTTTTGTGTACTTCACCCAATTCTCCAGCCACACACAGGTATTGTACCCTCGGTCAAACATCATGAATGAGGCGGGAGTATTGGGTGCTGGGACAAGAACACCTTCCCTAGATTTAATCGGTTTGTCCGTTTTAAAATAATTTTTCACCTTACTTACAAGGGACATTTTTCTCTTGGTTCCGTACATAATATCGTATCTATTAGTCTTCCACTGATCCCTTTCAAACCCTAGGTGCCTTGGATCAGGTCGAGTTCCTGTAGTCTGCGAGTGCCACATACGACTTCTGCGCTAACTTTGTTTACAAACTACCTCCAATCAGAACGCGCTTCAGAAATTCGTGCAACTAATGGGTGCGCGACACTAAATAAGCTCCTCCAATGGGTGCGCGGCCCCTTCGTGGGACAGTTCCCACGCTCCGGCGCTCACCCCTCCTTTACAATTCCAGCTCCGCTACCCGCCCGCTGCTTCTACCAATCCCAGCGCGGCACAGAGTGACGTCAGAGGCGCTTCGCGACTGACTCCCTCCCTTCACAAGGTAACGGAAACTTTCTTTCTTTTAAAGTGCTCAGTGCTTGGTTAATTTACAACAAATACACATTCGCCACAGTGCTCAAGTGTCTAGACAGAGAAAGAATTGTTTTACTGCAAGTAAACTACTTCCATTTACTTTTCACTCGCTGCGGGCAGATCTCTTCTGCCTACCCTTCACTCTAGCATCGGTGAACCTGTTATTCCCCTAAACTCATCCACTTCTTTCCGGGATATATTCCGAGTTTAAGGTTTCTCAGCGGACCCCTCTGCTTTCACGCTAGCTCCGAGGAACCTGCTACTCTTCCGATGTGACCCTTACTAGGTTACGCCACTATGGGAATTTTGCCAATGAACCCCGTTACTGTCATTTATTCACACATGTATTCAGAAAACCCTAGTTAGTGCTTCCCGGTTATCCTAACCTGCACCTAACTTTCCTCGAACCTGTGACCTCAGGACAATGGATTCTATTCACCACTTGCCCTTTCAATTCCCCGGGGAGTTCGGACAACATACAACTAAACGATTGACAATTGCATGGATTAGTACATATAACAATATAAGAACAAGAATAATGGCAATACAGTAATTCATGAATTTCAGCAGCGTATTCACAAGAGAGTGATCAGTTCCCTCAGAACAGCCGCTCTTATAGCAGCATTAATATAATAGCAGCTTCCGACTTAACTAGTCCAACTAATCCCTGCCTTACTCTCAACTAGTCCCTAACCATCCTCTAGCTACCAGAAAACTGATAGAGCGCGCGAGGCCACCCGACCAATAGTTTTCGCCGTTTCCGGCTTCAGGGCCCATATACTTTTCAAATCACCATATACATCGATCAGGTGACTTCACGAGCTCTACCAAGTTGGTGTGTGTGTGTTCCCTGCTACCAATTTTCGGTGCACCCGACTTACCATCCACCGATGCGGGTGCCTAATGACCACAATGAATCAGGGAGCTAGCTGTAAAAGAAAGGCAGCAAAATACAAACCCAACCAATAACATTCAAGTACTGTTTAAATGACCACGGACAACTGGAAGTTTTTTAAATGTTTATCTAAAGTTCATTATTTTCTTGCATGAGGTACAATAAACCAAGGCAATCAATAACCAAGATAACGTAAATCACATAGGCACAAAGAAATAATGACAGAGTAATCATCAAAGTACTAATAAAATGTAACGAGAAAAGATACTATGCAAGTCAGTATTATCTAAACAGGGATAGCCTAAGTGTGAGTGACTATAGGAGAGCTTATAATGAATAACACGCTTCACTTAAGGTGAAGGGGCCTTTGAACAATCTAGGCAACGAAGTTCTAGACCATATCAGGAAATGACACACTGCTATGCAAAATATAATTTCTAACAAATGAGAAGACATAGGAATAAACTTATGGAAAATATAAATGACTTTCAATAGTTGCAGAAAGGCATGGAAAATATCACATATGCAATGTTGAACTTTATTAAAGCAAAGGTTAGAAATTTCAGAAGGTGCAAGAATTTCAAGAGGTTCAGAGCAATATTTACCTAGAAAGGTGTGGAAACCAAACCCTGGCCACGGGTCGGTTAAGGACAGGAAACCCTCAAGGAAGGATACCCCTCAAGGACGGCAGGTGCAGAATGGACACCCAGGACAGGACAGGATACCCTCGGAATAGGAATCAGGACAGGACCCTCAGGACAGGACAGCAAACCCTCAGGACAGGACCCTCTTCAGGACAGGACCGGAACCCACAGTTCGGAAGCAACGCCTGCGCTCCACCCGCTCTGCAGCTATCGATCAAGACCCCGATTGGGTCAGCGAACTCCCAGCTAAGTGCTTTGCCAGCACTTTAAGGTTCAGTAGAACCTCAGTCTATGGTCAAATTTGGACAGAGTGCTTGCAGCGCTCTGTATCTTCAGTCACCTATTGAGTGCGTTGGGTCAGTGACAGGTCAGCTAAACCAGACAAGTCGGACGGTTCACTAGGTGAACCCAGGGTAGATATACAGTTTGGGGACAGTGTACCACCCCCCAATGTTGCAAAGTGTCAAAATCCCTCAATTTGGATTGGTCCTAAGGTAGGATTTGGGTAACACACCAATCAGAACAGTCTATTTGTATGCCACATTAACATTTTCTGGTACCGCCTATTGAGATAGGGGTTCCCATGAGAGACTACACGGCAAGCAGCAATACATTTACATTGTAACATATAATAAGCCACATTCGCTGTTCTCGCAGGGCAGAGGTGACTTTCTCAGGAGCATCTTGCCCATCACTGCCAACTGGCGGTGTTCCATCTGTCAAGGTCCCTCGTGCTGCCGAATGTCGCACAGGCGCAGAAGGGACCTCCAATATGGCTCTCCTCTCACTCAGACCCCCATTTCCCGCGGTACATGAAAAGTAAGCGAAAACAAATTAATACATAATAATGTCATTATGAAAACACATCACAGGGTTTGTACTTTTAACTCATCATCAAGAAATAAACTTATTGCATCTAAATGTTAGCTACATTGATACGGGCACAAGAGCAGTGGCACGAGCAGTACCACATGATAAGCACAGCTATGAATTACGCATGCGCATAACTTTCCCTCCACTTCTGCAGACGCGTCAGGACACGTGAGTGTGGCTGACGCATGCGCAGTAACTAAAATACAAGCGGCGGCCATATTAGAGGACACGGATTAAATTCATTAGAAATACACATAGGCAAGCTTCGGGAACTTTGCCTAAACAGAATAAATGTTAGTAAAACATACATTTTGTTACCTTATTACACATAAACGAGGTTCTTGACTTCGGCAAGCCGCAAAATATGCGAAGCTTTGCTTCATCAGCACATCCTTCTCTGTTCAAGCAGCCAAACTATGGAACTCTTTACCCCCCAACATAAGATCCACGGACAACCACCTTATCTTCAGGGAACTACTCAAGATCTGGCTCTTCCCCACATAAGCACCATACGGATACAGAAATTTACAGCATATCCCTCTGTATATAAGCATTTGTTTTCACTATAGATATGTACCTATCTTTGTGTATTACTTTATAAAACATGTAAAATAATTATGTTAAGAGAAAATAAAAAAATGAAAATAAAAAAATAATAATAATAATATTCATCAATAAATAAAAATCATCTTTGGTCTACATGTACATACTTCCATTGTGCATCTATGTACCTTCCATGTACTTGGATCTGTGTGTCTGTTACTTTTCTCCTGAAAAAGCATATCCAATGCACTACCCTATTTCTCATCCTGTGCCTCTATCAATATATTTAATCTAAATATACTTACCTCCTTTATGTATCTATATACTTTCAATGTACTTATGGATCTATATATTTATCACTTTCTTCTAATTTAGCATTTCCAATGCACTAGCCTATTTCTCAGCCTATACTTCGCTCAATATATCTTTTAGCCCAACCTTCTGACTCATCTCAAACTTCTTTCTACTACTCCTTCTAATGCACCACACCATCTCTCATCCTATACATATATCAATATATCCTCTACATCCACCCTCTCATTTATCCCAAACCCCATACCACTACTATGATCGCCAAAATAACCCTTTCTAGACTCTCTCCTGCTCTACCCCTCCTTGCATCATCTGACACCTCTTTTTACTACACCGATCCCCTAAAACAAACCTTTCTAAACTCTCCCCTCTGGCTCCTTCCCTCCAAAAGTCCCTTCCCTCCAAAACTCCTTTTTACTCATCCAAAAGCCTCTTCCTACTGCTAAGACCTAAAACAAATTAAAAAATTAAAAATCCTTCACTCTTTTATCCCTCCACTATGCTTTTTCAATCAAAATTAACAGACTAACATGTTCACTTCTCAAATTCCATATTCCATAATCAACTATACGAATATACTGCCCAAATAACTGAATAACATATCTACTACTCAAATTACTTCATATTTATACTATAGTAATTTTCAACACTAATCCTTTATGGGTTCCGGAGTGGCGTGCTACTCGCCAGAAAAGCGCTTCAACACCCATCAGGGGTAACAAGTGCTATATGAATGCAAATCTTTCTTCCCCTTTTATCCATCCGCTATCCTTCTCACTCCAAGTAACAGACTAATATCCACCACTGAAATTACCTCATATTTCACCATATTATTGCACCACTAATCCTTTATAGGCTTCTTGAATAGCATGCGTCAACAAGCGAGCAATAAATAAATACAAACCTTTGTCCTCCTCTATCCTTCTGCTATCATTCCAAATCCAAATAACTGACTAACCTATCCACCACTTACAATGTACTTGCATGTTTCACTATACTAATTCAACACTAATCCTCTATGGGTCCCGGAGTAGTGTGCTACCCGCCGAAAAATCGCTTCGACGCCTCGTCAGGGGTAGTAAGCGCTATATAAATGCAATTACAATACAATACAATACAATACAATACATATAGCTATTTCTGTTTACTGCCCGTCACCTCCAGGCAAATCCTGGTGGTAAAAGACAGTAAAAAATACAAAATGCCCCGCTTGCATGGGAGTTGACTCCCACAGTGAGGGAGGCATTATCTTTTATATTTTCAAAAAGCCAAATTGTGAAAAGCATTGACAGGAACCACCGTGACTCCAGTTCCTACCAATGCTTTAGAAATGGCTGCTAGCTTGGTGGTCATTTCTAAAGTCGGCCGAGGGCGTCTCTGTCAGGGCGATGGAGTAAATTACTCCATCGCCTTGATGGAGAAATAAGCCACCCGCTGATATATAAACTAACCTCTAACCCTCCTGAGCTATTGTCTTTTGTAAATTTAATGAACTCCATGGCAAAGGATTTCAGTAGCTCAATGCAGGATTGCAGATCACAACAATTTTCCTTGTTCAAGAATCACACGTCCATCTACACCAAAGGGTTAATTCCCTTTTATGCAAGTCTTGCTGGCTCACGTTAATGAATACTTTGACTAGAGTACCTGATCTGTGGGCTTTGAACTGTGCAGACCTCCTGAATTCAAGCTTTTTCAAGGGAATAGTGAAAAGAGACCATTGCAGAGGCTTATTCCTGAGGATCAGACATTCCAAGGCAAACCTCAAATTCACACTCATCCAGCTTACCACTAAGGGCCTGATTACAACTTTTGGTCATGTGTGAGAGGGTGGCACGCCACCACCACATTCCTGCACCACCAAGAGTCGTCACAGCACGACTGCCAGAGTACAATTCATTTTGTAGTCTGGCAGGTGGGTGGCATGGAAGTCCAGTGGCAGTGCTGTCTAAAGCCTCATTGTGAGCCTTAAACAGCGCTGCTGCGGGACCACAAGTGCATGTTCCTGCACGGGAAGTAATGCACCATGCCGTACATTCCTACCCGTGCATGGACTGGGGGTCAAAACTACAGGGGCGCACAGAATGTGCCCTTCTGCATGCACCCCCATGCACAGGGGCAAGAGAGGGCCCAATAGGGCCCTCTTTCTTTCCTCGCTGCCAGCCGTTACATAGAGAAAGAACCTCCATGTAACTGCTTGCGGTGAGGAAAGTTGTAATATGCTTGGTGGTGCATCACAGCAACTCCAAGCATATTGAAGCCCTCAGACCGCCTCAGGACCACTAGGAAATGCGCTTCCCTGGCAATTGCGGTGATGCAATGGCGGCCCAACTGCCAAAGTCGTAATAAGGCAGTTGGACCACCGGTGCGCCCCATGAGTCTGGCGGTTTTAGGGCTGCCACACTCATCAGGCCCTGATAGTATTGTGGAAGCAGGGAAAAAGGGAGTAGAACAGTTTCAACCTCTACCATCACGAAATCCTCAAACCCACATAAGAACTGACTCCCTTCCACATCCTACTCTCATGGTACTGTCGCACATGGTTTGAGTTTTGTGTTCTGCTCATGTGTGCAGCAGCACTAATTCTTGCAGGTTGGAGACTGTGGACTTTGGATCAAGCCTCCAAATTATTCAAAGCCGCTTCACACTTTTTCACCAAGAGTTGGTACACCCTGCTACTGAAGGACATGGTGGAGGTCATGATGACAGGAAATACATTTACTGCAGATAATTCAAGCAAGATAAGAAAGGAATGAAATGCACACAAACCTGATCATAGAACTGAGGTGTAAGCACACTTGCTTTTTTCTTGCAGGAAAACAAAAGGTTGGGATCTTGACTGTGTGGGCCCTTGGATTTTTTCTAAAAGGGGGTGGATGAAACGATTACAGACAATTTTGGTAGGTGAGTGTGTTTTAACATATAAGTGACTATATTAATGTGACACCCAGGGTTAGAGGTACTTTAGATATCATTCATTAATGAACATTGTGACCACCTCTTTCACTTATGGGCCTTGACAATTTGAAAAGTAGAACTACTGAAAACCATATCCCAGCACTGCTTACTTCAGAAAAGAATTGCCCTCATGTTGCTGCTGCATGTGCCCCCTTTCTGAAGAGGGTCAAGCCAGTACACACAACCAAGTAGCCTGTAGGAAAAACAACCCAAGTGTTCGAGTGGCCTGCATGTTGCCTCTTCCCATTGCAACGGAAGGCAAGTTCATTTGAAACATTCTCCCACCCACAGTCTCTGTATAAAACGTAGACATGACTCTTCGTGCCGAATGCGTGCTATATATAGGAATTGAGTGCGGATGGGGAACCGCCTGCGCCATATAAAGACTTCCCCTACAGGTCTAAGCAATCTGTGGCCAGCCACTTGAAAGGCCTGAGTCACCAGCTATGGGGGAATCAAAGCCACAAGGGCGATGAAACTGCTTCCTTTTCTGTATGACAAGATGTCTTAAACGTGTTTGAGGCCTGCGAGTGTCATGTGGCTAGTATTTCATGGCTTGGCTCACATCAATCCATTGGACAGGCATTTGTTTGCTGATGAAATGTAGTTACTTTGGAGGTTCTGTGGGATAGCAAGAGGATTTATCATAGCATTTATAGTGCATCTTGACAAATCCAAATACTGCATGAATGTTGGTATTTTTGCGCTCTAAAGGCTTTCTTTTATGTTTTAATCCTGCAAATCTCTGTGCATTAAGGATACACAGAGATAAATTGTGGGGGATGTGACCGTTTAGTGCACTATACTCTGCCAGGCAGCGCTGCCTAACATGTGACCAGGAGGGCTAGATACCCTCCAGATTTTCAAGATGGTAACTGATTATGGAAAAGTTCTCTCTAGATATAAGCTGTCATAGAAGTTTAAATACCGCGCTTCAACAATATTGCGGCAAGAAAATCGACGTCAAATAAATCTGGGAGATAAGTATACATGGGCAAGTATAGATTTACCATGCTTAGCATCATATCTGTTTACCTTGAAGATATATAACATGAAGGTAAATGCATATGGTGGTACAAAAAGTGCATCTATACCTATATATACTTACATTCACAATATGTTTGCCATTGATATTTTTGCCACTATTTTTTGAAGTACAATATTGCTTTTGTCGATATTGACACACACACCCCCACTTGGATCCATTAGGCCGAATTCACCAACCCATATGCACTTGTAAATCTAAGGGGCATATTATCAAGGACCGGTGTTAAAATTATCGCCGTTTTATCGGCAGGAAACTGACGATAAAACGGTGATAATGGGCTTGGTAATACTCCCTTGTTAATTCCCATAGAAGCCCATGTTCTGATGTTAACATGGGCTTCTATGGGAATTAACAAGGGCGTATTATCAAGCACATTATCGCCGTTTTATCGGCAGTTTCCTGCCGATAAAATGGCGATAATTTTAACACCGGTCCTTGATAATATGCCCCTAGGTTATTAGCAAAAATGACTGACTTCACAAAAAAGCTATTTTGCACCAAAAAAGTCGTTATCACCTGAGATCATTAACCCAGGGTCACATAATATTCCACTATAGTAAATGCAAAGGAAGGGGTTGTGAGCCGCGTTTTAAGACAGGGCACGCTTTCTTCCTTCCTACACTTGCACAGCCAAAAAACGTTATAGATGAAGGGAAACTTACAAACATACTTTTATAGTTCTTTTGTGTCTCAATCTCCTTATATATTATCTTCAGTTGATATCCTGAATATCTGGCTTGGATCCCACCCTTCTGGACCTACACTGGACACTCATGGTATAGAGCTTTTATACTCCATTTGTATAGTAGGGCTAGGTCACTGAGTCCATTAATTGCATAGAACTAACTATTCATTACCCACATTATGAGCCACAGACCTCCATTGGTATACATATGGGACTGTTTAGGTTGTGTAACATGCAGGGTTCTGCTGCACAGATGTTTCTTTCAGCCTCTTCAAAGGAGGAAATTCTGAAAGCTGCGCGCTGCAGGAAGCAGCAGCAATGTGCCCTTCAACATGATCAGGCGTGTAACATTATGGGCTTTAGAAGATATGTGTCAGCAACCCTGCCCTGAGCAAACGCACAGCACAGAACCCTTTTCTTCCAAAAGTGTATCATCAACAAAGAAACACATGGGTAGAACACAATTGTAGCCAATGAAAATTTGGCGTAAACACCATTTACTTTTCTTTTTACTTATAAATAAATGTTACGTGTTTTAAATACCTTTAATGTGGTGAAACAAACAATATTCAACTGAAAGTGCATGTGATGAGAGTTATAAAAGCCAGATGCAAATTGTTAGCACAATTGCCAATACTAACCCGCTAAAAGCGCAGCTTACTTTTGTGAACTTTTACTTTGCCACCATTACTTTTACAGGCCAATTAAGTATAAGCCTTGGATGAAGTGTATACAAAGGTTTAGGAACCTTGGGGCATATTAGCAAGAACCTCATTAAAATTATCTCTGTTTTAGCGGCAGGAAACTGCTGCTAAAACGGCGATAATGGGCTTGCTAATATGCGTTATAGAATTCCAATAGAAGCCCAGTTTAGATGTCCTGCACATCTAACCTGGGCTTCTATTGGAATTCTATAATGCATATTAGCAAGCCCATTATCGCCGTTTTAGCGGCAGTTTCCTGCCGCTAAAATGGCTATAATTTTAACGAGGTCCTTGCAAATATGACCCTGTGAGTTTTAATGCACAGGGATCGGGGACAGATATGGATAGTAGGGCGGGGTCGGGGGCTCTTCGAGGCATGGTGAAAAAGAGCACAATCTCTTGCAACAATTTTGTGGGACTCTCACCTAAAAATCCATTCTTACTGCAAAGAATTCTGACTTAGATCCACAATTGCATAAAAAAGGTTTAGGCACCTAGACACCTAGTTTGCCACTTTCCTGTGGTCTCCAGTTCCTGCTTCTTCCAGACTGATCCAGTGACACAGCAGCTTCCCGGGTTTTCCCCCTGGGGTTTTCTCAACCAGGTGTTCCCACTCACCGTTCTTCCCGCCAACAGAAGCGCAGCCCACCTCAGGACCTACAAAATTCAGGCCACTGTGCTACCACATCAGTAGGTACCTGGACACCTACCTTGTCACTTGCATGTGGACTCCAGTTCTTGCTTGTTCCAGACTGATCCTATGACACCGCAGTTGCCTGTATTTTCCCCACTGTCAATATCCCACTCACCGTTCTTCCCGCTAACAGAAGCTCTGCCCACCTCAAAACATCCTTTATGCAGGCTACATGGCAAACGCGCAGGGTGCACGCAGCTGGTGCGAGAAAGGTGCACCAAAGGCAAGCAAATCAGCACTCCTCCTCACCTGGACCATGTCTAGAGCCACACACCCTGGCCCTGCCACCCCAAAGATACACCATCACCAAGCTTTACACCCTTGACCACAGACACTGCAACAAACACTGCCACTGCACTGACCGACACTCCACAGTTGGACCTTTCACCTGCATCCACTGACACTTCACCTACCACTGCATAAACACCAGTCCACTGACCAGCTGCTCCCCAAGCACACCACAGGCACCACTTAAACAAAAAAAACAACATGCATGCACCCTTTTCAACACACGCTCACTATGCATGCATTCCACTGAATTATGGGAACTTATCGCCACCCTCGCACCCAACATCGTCTTCCTGATTGAGACCTGGCTCAACTCCACATCCACCCCAGGACATTGGCCCACATGCATCAAGCATTTTTGGAGTCGCAAACGGTGCGATTCCTTAAAATCGGCCGTTTGCGATTCCAAAAGTGCTTTTTGGGATGCATCATGATATTTTAGAAATCGTAACATTTTTTGGGATTTCTAAAATTGCGTTTGCTTTTAAGAAGTCGCAAATATGCGATTTCTTAAAAGCAATGCATGATTACTTTTTAAAGTTGCTAAATCGCAATTAGGGGGTCAAATTTACAGAGTAATTGAACCACTCGGTAAATTTGCAAAAAGTGTTTAAAACGCTGAAAATGCATTTTTTTCAACATTCATGTTACGGACACACATGTCCTCAGGACATGTGTGTGTGAAACATGATGCGATAAATACATTTCAGGGGTGCATGGGGGGGGTCCTTTGGACCCCCCCCACACCCATGAAATTTTCAAAGTGACACTCGCAATTTGCTAATGCCTTCCCATTGCATCCTATGGGCCTTTTGGCCCATAGGAACCAATGGGAATAGCGAAAATGCACTTAAGAATTCGGTATTTATTTGGGATTCGGTAAAAATTGCGATTTTTACCGAATCACAAATAAATACCGAAAAAAATGATGCATAGCATTTTGCATTTCTTAATTTGCAATTCGGTATTTTTCGCAAATTAAGAAGTGCAAAATGTCTCAATGATGCATGTGCCCCATTGTCACAGCGATCCCCAGCAGATATAACATCACTCACCAGGACTGCACCAACAAGCCGAGAGGAGGAGCAGCCATCATCCACAAAGAGACCATACAGTATACTACCAACACCACCACCACCCTAATGGAACATCTCAACTTCAAGCTCCACACGGACGACAAGATAACCATCAGAACACTTTTGCATACCAACCCCCAGGCCCGTGCTCTAGCTTCTGTAACACTATCGCAGACTTCATTGCTCCCTAGCCTTAGACTCCATGAACCACATCTTCCTCTGCGACATATATTTCCACATTGATGACCCCAAAAACAAAAACACAGCACACCTCCTCAACAGTATGAGAAGCCTTGAATTGACCCAGATCGTCCACGACCATACATACAACGCAGGACACACGCTGGACCCAATTTTCACCTCCAGCAACTGTGTGAAATACAGGCAAGTCACAGAACTCACATGGATCGATCACTCCATTATCCACATCAGCATCTCCAGTCCCCACACAGCTACCCCCAAGATGATCAACGCCCCCATCGGAGGTGAAACAAAATTTCAGACACCAGTTGGGTTAATGCCCTCGACACCTCCAACTCTACTACCACCAGAAATCTTGAACAGGGAGTGAAGAACTTCTATGCTTGGATCACCAATTGTATAGACAGCATCATCCCCATCAAGAGCAACATCCAGAGAAAACCCTCCAAAAAGGACAGCTGGTACACTCAAGAACTCAGAACAGCAAAACGGGATGGCAAGCAGATGGAGAGAAGATGGCTCACCACAAGGACACCTACGACAGGGCAGCCTTCAAGAACTCCATCAACCTCTAGCACTGCCTGTGGAGGGCAACAAAGAAGACAGCCCTTACCGTACACATCGAAACCAGCGCCAACAACACCAAGGAACTTTTCAATATCCTTAAGGAATTCTCCAAACTGGCTGTCAGCTGTGCAAAAACCTCACCCACATCTACCACAACAAGATCGCAATCACATACAGAAACTTCGAACCCCAACCCACACCTATGGACTTCCTCGTCAGATACACCACCACCGTAACCGACACGCGCCACACACTGACCACCTGGAACATCCTCTCCACCCAGGACATCACCTCCTCCAGGAAATCCATCCCCTCTGGAGCTTCCAGAGACCCATACCCGCACCACATATTCAACATCGGAAACTAAAGGGTCGGCCAGGAATTCACAACCCTACTCAACACCTCTATCACCACTGCAACATTTCCTGACGCCTGTAAACACGCCGAAGCTAGTCCACTACTCATAAAAAAAAACAGCAAACTCTAAAACTGCCAGCCAATCTCCCTTCTCCCATTCCCAGTGGGGGTGCTGGAAAATATCATCAACAATCAACTCATGACACACCTGGAGCAGAACCAGCTACTCGACGCCTCTCAATCCGGCTTCCGCAGCAATCATAGCTCCGAAACCACACTGATCGAACCCTCCTCGACCAAGGAGAAACAGCAACTTTGATCCTCCTCAAGCTCCCAGCAGCCTTCGACATCATATTCCACTGCATGCTGATCAAAAGACTAACCACATTGGCTTCGAAAGGGATGTGCTCAGAAGGATCACCTCCTGCCTCACTGGAAGAACCCAGGGGATCCATCTCCCCCTTTCACCTTTGAATTCAAACAGACCACCTGCGGAGCCCCTCAGGGCTCATCCCTCAGCCCCACGACCATCAACGCATATATACCCCCCCTGGCCAACATCGGCAGATCCCACCGTTTCAACATAATTTCCTATGCCGACAACACCCAACTCATTTTCACTCATTAATGGCCCGCCACCATCAGAACTAACTTCCACAGATGCGCGACAAACGTCGCCGACCCGATGAAGAACAACTGCCACAGCTGAACACAGACAAGATGGAAGTACTGATCTTTGGCAACAGCAGCAACATATGGAACTGGTTGCCATCAGACCTAGGACCTGCACCCACTCCCTCCGACCAAGTTAGAAACCTCAGAATCATCATTGACAGCAAGCTCACCATGAAAACAAAGATCAGCGCCATCTCGTCCGCCTGCTTCCTAACTCTGCTTATGCTTTATCATATCTTCAAGAGTCTACCCCTACCTACGAGACACACCATGACACAGGCCCTCATCATCAGCTGAATGGACTATGGCAACGCTCTCTTCGTAGAAATTGCTGCACACGTCCTACAGACACTTCAGACCATACAGAATGCTGCAGCCAGACTCATTCTCGGCCTTCCCAGACAAATCAACATCACATCCCACCTCATGCAACTCCACTGGCTTCCCGTACAGGAAATATGCCAATTCAAGCTGTTGACCCAAGCACACAAGGCTCTACACAATGAAGGACCTGCATATAAAAAACACCACCTGAACTTCCACCAACTGTCAAGAAGACTATGGTCCACCTCACTTTTACTTGCCCATACTCCCTGCATCGACTGAATCAGAAGTGGAGGATGTTCCTTCTCACACATCGCAGCAAAGACCTGGAACAGCCACCCCACAAATCTCCAGACCATCACCTTACTTCTGGAATTCCGAATGGCCCTCAAGACCTTGCAGTTCGAATAATGCAAGTGTCTGGATACCCTATTGGGTGATGAATCACGCTTTATAAATCCTGACTGATTGATTGAATTGTAAAGCACAGACCAAGGTTCCCTTTCATGAAATGAAATATATACATGTAGAGTTTGGCTGGCTCCAAATTGAGTTGGCATGGTAAGCAAGAAGATGATGGGTTAGAGTGCATACTCGAGCAATTGTCAGTTGCAAGCAGCCTTCCATCACCGTTTGTGTGTTTCAGGAAGTACCCTAAGTGGCATGGATATACACAGATGTGTGTCCCAAGCTCACTGTGTCACTGGAACCTAGCTGTATGCAGCCGATAAGCTCATTCCTAGGGTGAAACTGGTCCTGGGTTGCTGGTGTTCCGGTTCAGGGATGGCCTGGCCTGGCAATTTAGGCTGGACTGTTCCCATGAGGAACAGGTTCAAGACTGATTTGCGTATGGTTGGATCCAACCTGAGGGGCCATGGTAAAAGAACGATTGACAGTGGTTAGACTTATTGCACGCAGCCTCCCATCACTGTTTGTGTGTTGCCTGTAGCATTTCTTCAATTAAAATTTGCTTTTGCAGTCATTCTCTTGAAAGTGTGCACTGTTTTGTTATTCACCATTTCCAACTGTAGATTTGTATCTAGGTGTACCTTTACATGTCTCTGCCCCTTCTGTTCAGGAGGTGGAGCATGCTTCAATGTAATAAAGTTACTACTAGTAATTTACAGCAGTATTTTATGTTCTGCCTAGTTGGCAGACATGTCTGAAGTGGGTGCAGGGCGGAACCTTTGCCAGAGGGAAGGACGCCTCCGCCACCTAGATGGCGTCTTTTGCATTATATGGAACAGACAATTTAGATATACCTTATCTAGAACAAACACAACTGACAACCATTCACTTCGAACCATATAAATATAGACAACAACCCAGCTACAACTATTTCCTCCTCTGTTACGTCATGAACTTGGAGCCACCAGGAACCACGCTCTGCCTCAAGGATGTAGGGAAGTCTTAACAGAAAGATAATTTTTACTAAGGAGAAATCGGCCTTTGTAGTGAACTTTGTGGCAAAGCTCTACAAAAATCTATGTGGCCTGCCTCCATTCACCCTCAGTGGAACACAGAAGTATCCTTGTGGCAGGAGCTGACAGACTCTGTCCATTAATTGGGGGACATGAAGATGAAATGGCAGAATGAGAGGATGTGGGTGAAAGAGAAGTTCTCCAAATTCAGCTACCTGAAGCTAATCATGGAGAAACATGTTGATCCTGTCTCTGTGTCACTCCCCTCAAGGAAGCTGTCCTCTCCGTAATGCACCTTGATCTTCTCTATGGGCTGTCTGGTAAGATATTCACTCACTCTCTGTCCATACAACTTCTTCCACAAACACTGTGATCTTCTTCTTGCATTTAATGGGGATACTGAGAGCCTGACGATGATGCTGAACCACCTACACGTGTAGGCTGGAGGGCAAACCCAGGAGAATACCCAATTCTTCCTGATGCAAATATCTTGGTGAACAACACTGCCCAAGAAGAAGAAGAGGCTGAGGAGGAGGGGTTGAATGGGAGGAGAAGTAGGACATTGTTGCCCCCACACAACTGTATCTTCTCCTAGGTATGTACTTGGAGGAGGAGTAGGAGGGGAATAAGGTGCAGCTGGAGGTCCCAATGGCATGGCGGTTAAGAAGGGCATGGGTGCAGATCAAGATGTTGGAGAGACCTGGCTTTCAGATACAACAGGAAGGTCTTGTTCAAAGCCAGTTGAAACCCCTTTATCTTTCTCCTCCTGACTGATGGTACCCTACTCTTCCACCCCCACAGTTGGTTCAGCTGCCTCCACCACAAGTCTTTTAGTGATAACGCGTGTTTGTCTGTGGACAGGTGCACTCTACCTGCTGATCTGGCATTCCTCTTCCTTACTGCTGGTGGAAAGCTGTCATGCCTGCTTTGCATTTGAGGATATGGATGGTCGCCCCAGGTGCCTCTCTGTTGTCTCTTGGCCAGCAGTGTCCACTGACAAGGCATGAGTACAAAAAAGGACAACATAAGTGCATATGTCCAACTGATATATTGGGTCATACATACTTTTCTGAGTAATGATACCCCTAAATCAAACTCAGATTGACATTGTGTAGACTTTCACTAACTTTCTCATGATGATGTAAAAGTCAATATCAAGGTTAATTGTAATTGTAAAACATTTGTAGAGCGCATGGTTACCCAAAGGCATCCCAGCACTAGAGGCCACCGTTCATGAACTAGGCGCAGGTTTATGGGAACCGAAACGTTTTTATGCGTTTCCGGAAGATCAAATGATTGGTCTCACTTCGAATGTCAAGGGGGCGACAATTCCACAACCTTGCTGCATTATACGAAAAGAGGCGCCCCCTTGTACGTGCTTTCCTTATTTTAGGAACAGTTACAAACATGAATACATTTTTTTGTGACAGTAGGTTGAAAATGTTAGATAAGTCATATCAATCCTTCAACACAGGACATATCTCTGTCTTCACAACCATGAAATGAATTAAAAGTCATGATAAAGAAGGAGAAATTCAGTCCAATTAACATTAGCTTGCTGTCTATCCCAGAAATTAGGGGCACATTTTTTCAAGAAACTGATGCATCTGTAGAGATACGTCAGTTTCCCTGCGTCAACCTGCTATACTCTTGCACCACCATGGATGCGCTGTATTTACAGCACAGCGCACCATGGCGCGAGGATTGACAGGTATAATGTGATGCAAGGTTTTACAACGTGGCGCATCTCCCTCCTGCATCACGTTTGTAAATTGGCCGGATTGTTTCTGCCGCCGTTGTGTAAAAAAAGTGACGCAATGGTGGCGCAAGGAGGTGCAAGGGGCTTGTAAATCTGCCCCTAGGTTTTTAAGTAAAACCTAGTGATTGCTACCCGGATTTCGAATTTAAATTAAAAAATATATATATTTCCTATAAAAAGTATTGTAGGTATTTAATGCATTGAAAGAAATATATATCGTAGGTGAATTGAAAGCCAGTCAAGAAACACAATATTTGTCTTATATACAGATACTTTGGCAAAATACAAATGTAACTTAAGTGAAGTGTAATTATGTTGCTAGATATATATATTTTGGACAAGAAATATGACGCTGTAAATACAATTCTATTTTGTCAACTCCAACTGATTCACTATCTATACTTGAATGTAACATTTACATTTTATATATATAGACATTAATCTCATTCTTTAAACAAGGCATCACATGTTACAGACAAAATGGAATGTTACAACAAACTTAGGTTGGAGACATGACGGGACAACACTTTCACAACTCATTGTCTCTTCTTATAATGTACACATATCATGATGACTGCCTCCCTGCTGCTAGTAAGCTTCCAGCTGAATGTGGAGGGTTAGTCAGAATATGTTAGGAACCATCGTAGGCAGTGGTGTCATCTACGGGTGCCACAAATGTTACTGTGAGGACACACCCAAAATGCCCTGGACCTTAATCCTGGCACAGCTACAAAGGTAATTCCAGCATTTCTATCACTCTTTGCCTCTTCGCTGTGGACACCCTCTGAACTGGAGAGTGTGTTGTTGTCCGCCCAAATGTCTCTTCAAATTTGGGCCCAAGCTGCTCTGCTCAGCTGGGACTCAGAACCCCCATAAAGCTGAGGGTAATCTTGGAGGATCGAATCACAAATAATGGTTTTGTCCTGTTCTGTGAAGCTAGGTGCCCTCTCTTCTGTTCTGTCAGGCATGGTAAGGCTGTTGATTGGAAAAGTAGCATCAGCATGTAAAAGGATGCTGTTGCGGCGAGAGGATGTCTCAGAATTATCTCAAAATGGCTGACTTCCTGTTTGCAATTTTATTTGTGATTTTAGGTTGAGATGTCCATCTTGACAGCAGAGGTTCTCTTGGCATCTCAGACATCTTGCAGGTTGATGGAGTTCCCATCCTGCATTCGAAGTCTCTGCACACGAGGATTGTGAATGTAGAGTGTAAATGTAACTATAAATACAGGATAGCATGTTTGGTTGCAACGTTATGATTATGAAACTATGTTATCCGAAGATGGTAAATGTGAATGTTATGCTAGTCCACCATACATTATTGACTATATATTGTCCAACTGCATAAATGCAGCAATCAAACTGGCACCTCAAGTGAAAAATCAGTTTACAACACCTGTATAACTAGATCTTCTTTCTATGCCTGAAAACCGGCGCCTGAATCTGAGTGCAGATCATAGCTAATGTCTTTATGTACGCTACACACATTTGAGAAACTTTGCACAACCTTGCACACAAATTTGAGAAACTACAGCAGAACCCCACCTGTGTGTTCCAGACATCTGAAATATAACCTAAGGAATAAGGATCCCAAAAGTGCATTCAATGATGGCTCCCATGATTTTTTGCCCTATCATACCTCTTTTGAGGAAGTTTAGTTGGTCGTCTGAAGGATGTGAGGAGATGAAGAGAGAAGGCTTATCTGACATAACACACAACAAAGACAAGTAATACTAGTCCCAAATGTATTGCATCACGTCGACATACATGTAGGGACTGTTAGTGAAATGTGTTTCTCTCATGTTGTGATGAGTGCTGAGTTAGTATGTTTGAGATACCATCCACCAAATCCAAGTGGGCGATGTTTCAATATGCCTATGGGCCACATGTCACCAAGATCCCCCTGCCAGAACCCCTTTGAGAGGGCCTTGGGGCAATCAGTGTTTAGGCATTTTTCTCCTGATGTCCCCGGGCCCAGCTTACTATGGATTCTACGTACCTGGTCCACGTACCCCTTCTGCTCTTGACTTTCAGGGTATCTGAGCAGCCCAAGGCTCCCTCGTGGGGGAAGATGTGGAGATAAGATAGTGAACACAGGTAAGTAGGAAGCGCTGGTGTTCCAGCTTTTGGGCCGATGGTCTTGGATTCCCTGGGTGATGCCCCCACCCAGAAGGGGGACTAGCAGAACTTGGCCCACAGTCCTGGTCACAGGCAGATGTCTGGCAGCTTGGCCTATGAATGTTTTTGGGAGTCTGAAACTCCCCTTTTTATTGTCCATATCACAACACCATATGTTATTTAGGTTCTGAGTGTTTTATAATGGAGTTCTTCTTCTTTTGAAGGGCCCACTCCTCTGCTGCCGCTTCTTCTTGAAAAACAGTCTGTCACAATAGGAGTGTCTCCAAAGCTGATAGTGCCACCACACAGGCCATGGGAAGGACTAGAGTTCACACCTGGATGTCAGTCACAGTCATATGTGCATTAAAAGATTAGCCAGGCCTTTTCGTTTTGACCTCTTACTGAATAAAAGAGCACCCCTTGAAGTGTACAAGGGAAGTCTGTCTCCCTCCTTTCCAGCGTGCCCCTCCACCCCCAGCTTACAGGAATGCAGCAATACACAAATCTGTCTGGGGGATCTCTCTACCTCCTTTCCATGTTCCCCTATGCAGGCCAGGGCATTCCATGTGTTGTACCATTCACAGGCACTCATACACCCAGTGCATGTATATAGCATACAAGCACTGCACAGTACTGTATCTGCATGTACTATACCACTCACAACCAGTATACACATTTAACCCAGTAATTTATTCCGCTCACTGATCCCGAACAGGCATGCGTACCGCCAGGACACCCCAGGGTAACCATGCGTTTTATAATCTCCATTAACATAACATAACATGTACATACTGAACAGCACTGTATCTTTTATTTACTGTGCCACTCATAGCCACACATACATCCATCGATTGCATTGAACTTGTACGCACGGCACACTTCATGTATTGTAGCACTCACAGGTACACACACATCCAGCACATGCATTTAGCCTGCATGTTCTGCACAACAATACATCCTCCATGTACTGTACTACTCATAGGCACATGTACACCTAGCACATGCATTCGCTGTGCACGTACTGCCCAATATTGCATTGTCCCTGTATTGTTCTATATATACACCTAACAGAGATACATCATTTCTGTGCTGTGCAATGCTTCATACCAAACCAATAGAGGCCAAGGATGAGTTAAGGACACATCAGTGGAACTTTAAAAATGAATGAGCCTGCAGGCATTACTCTAGTGACACAGGTTAAAAAGTACCTGTTCACACCTACTGATCACTACATGGTATGCTGCCACCACCAAGCGCGTGGTCCTTTAATTCCTGGTGAAGGCTCTAGGCTTCCACCACGTTGAGAGAAGCACTTTGGCTGGCCTTCCTGGTCCAACAAGACTGAAATCCGTGAGACATGGCACACATGTATTTTCCATGTTTGCCTTTGACAGCAAAAATCAGCATTAGGGATCCAGACACCAATACAGTTGGGTAAGCAGGGCAGGGGTGCACGTCTATTACCATGCAGAGGACTTTTCCGCCCCAATGTCCCCCAACCAAGCAATATACCAGAGATGGTTGACTGAAGATGTAGCTGTTGTGCGTGCTTCCAGGAAATGCAGTGTGCAGATCAGTGAAGTAGCCCCTTGCTTCTCAGAAATCCTGCATATTGAAGGAGTGTCAGCCGTGTCTGTTGTGGAAAAGGAGTTCCCTGTGGTGCGGTAACTGAAGTGCCATATGGGTACATTACTAACACCTAAGACACAAGGGAAGTGACTAAGGCATAAACTTCCTTTGACATCCTTTGCTTTCTGAAAGTGACTGTTGCATGACGATAAAGTGGTGAAACCTGATGTTGATGCATCTCAGTACCTGATGCAAGCATCAAAACTGACTTGTCTGAGAGATGCCTACAATTTCAGAACTGACTCTCTGGAAAGAGCAAGTGGCCATGCAATGGAGTGCAGCCAGAATTTTCATAAAAGCAGGCGTAGCCAGGTCTCTCCTGAACGGGAACACAAGCCACCTCAGACCACAGGAATGAATATCGTTGAGCTCTGCACTCTGAGGGATTGTTCACAAACTGAATTTTGTAGTACTTTTAGTAGTCCTACAGTAGTACTACTAAAAAATGCAAATAACAAGCCTTTGTGTGGAGACCTCTGCCTCTCCAATCTTTTCAGTGCAGAGATCTCTGCAAGATGTGTGGAGATCACCACACATATAGGTATACATTTTGGTAATAAATGTGGGAAGGACCAGGGGAAGTGGCTTGAAAATAAGGAGCACTCACTCCTAAATGGGTGTGGTTGTAGGAGAGGTAAGGAGAAGTTTAGGAAGGGAGGAACACATACAAATATCAATACACAAAGGTTGCTGTTTGCAAACTATTCTCACAGCCAAAAGGTTCCATAACAGTAGTAAATGTACTCCAGCTCAGTCTTGGAGTAAGTCTAGCACAACACATGGCCACTCGCAGGTACTGCAACACATTCATATAAAAAACCAATAGAGGTACAGATAACAACAGGAAAAAATTGGAACATATTTGTAAAAAGTTTATTTTATATGTTTCTTTGTTTTTCTTTTATTTATGTTTTTTTAAATGTTTAACTAGATTTACCACACTTACAACACACCTGGTAATGCAAGCAGGAGGGAGTATTGACTGTGGACTCCGATACCCATGGGAAACAATCACATACCAGCTAACCTTTGTTTAGAGGAATACACATTTGAAGAGGAGACAGAGGGTTTACAGGCAAATAATCAACATCTTTACAATGTCCAGAGTAGCAGTCACTGCCAGATACAATGTCTCACATGAAATTGTCCTTGACACATGAAAGTTCAGCGAGGGAACAGGAGGGTGACTACAGCATGGCCTCAGGGTGGGCTCCCTGGTGGAGTGGGCAATCTCTGTAAAAATTACAGAGTGCCCACCATCTTGGATTGCAATATCGTCCACTGCCACAAGGACACTACCCACAGCTACATAACCGAGGCACCCTCCAACAAAGCATTGCTGGACTCAATGAGTCTGAATCTCAATGGAGAGAACAAAGGGACCCACCTGCTGGTTGAAATACCAGACTGCAGGCCTCAGTGTGTCTCATGCGTAGGTCTATTCAGTATTAACTTGGCATTCTGTTTGTCCTTTCTGTACATCTTTTGCCTGTTTCTGCAATTCTCTTGCCTCTTTCGGCAGTTTTCTTGCCTCCTTCAGCCCCTGTGTTGCTTCTTTCTGCACCTGGCTTGCTTCTTTCTGCACCCCTATTGTCTCTTTCTGCACTCATCTTCCCTCTTTCTCTACATTTCTTGCCTGCTTCTGCATCTCACTAGCCTATTTCTGCACTTTTCTTGCTTCTTTCAACACTTCTGTTGCTTCTTTCAGCAATTCTCTTGCCTCTTTCTGCACTTCTCTTGCCTGTTTCTGCAACTCTCTTGCCTCTTTCTGCAGTTCTCTTGCCTCCTTCTGCACCTCACTTGCCTCTTTTTGCCCCTCTGTTGGTTCTTGCTGCACTGTTCTGACTTCTTCCTGCATGTCTGTTCCAAATTTCTGCATCCCTCTTGCCTTTTTCTGCACCCCTCTTCCTTCTTTCTGCACCTCTCTTGCCTCAGTCTGCCCACCTGCTCCCTCTTTCTGCACCCCTTTTGCCTGTTTCTGCAACTCTCTTGTCTCTTTCTGCAGTTCTCTTGCCTCCTTCTGCACCTCACTTGCCTCTTTTTGCACCTCTGTTGGTTCTTTTGCACTGCGCTTGCTTCTTTCTGCACCTCACTTGCAAATTTTTGCACCCCTCTTGTCTCTTTCTGCACCCCTTTTACCTGTTTCTACACCTCTCTTGCCTCTGTCTGCACCTCTGTTCCTTCCTTCTGTACCTCTTTTGCCTGTTTCTGCAACTTACCCGTCTCTTTCTTCAGTTCTCTTGCCTCCTTCTGCACCTCTTTTGCTTCTTTCTGCACTTCTCTTGCCTCTTTCTGCACCCCTGTTACTTCTTCTGCACTTTCCATGCTTATTTCTGCACCTGTCCTGCTTCTTTCTGCACCCCTGTTGTCTCTTTCTGCACTCGCCTTCCCTCTTTCTCTACCTTTCTTGCTTGTTTATGCATATCACTTGCATCCTTCTGCACTTTTCTTGCTTCTTTCTACACCTCTGTTGCTTCTTTAAGTAATCCTCTTGCCTCTTTCTGCACTTCTCTTGCCTGTATCTGCACCTCTCTTGCGTCTTTCTGCAGCTCTCTTGGCTCTTTCTGCACCTCACTTGCTTCTTTCTACACATCGCTTGCCTCTTTTTGCACCGATGTTGCTTAAGTCTACACTTTTCATGCTTCTTTCTACACCTGTCGCGCTTCTTTCTGCCCCTGTTGTCTCTTTATGTACCTCTTTTGCCTCTTTCTGCACTTTTCTTACCTTTTTCTGCAGTTCTCCTACCTCTCTCTGCACGTCTGTCGCTTCTTTCTGCACTTCTCTTGCCTCTTTCTGCACTCCTGTTCATTCATTCTGCACTTTCCATGCTTCTTTCTGCATCTGTCTTGCTTCTTTCTGCACACCTGTTGTCTCTTTCTGCACTCATCTTCCCTCTTTCTGTACCTTTCTTGCCTGTTTCTGGATCTCACTTGCCTCTCTCTGCACTTTTCTAGTTTCTTTCTACACCTCTGGTGCTTCTTTCAGCAATTCTCTTGCCTATTTCTGTAGTTCTCTTTCCTGTTTCTGCGCCTCTCTCGCCTCGTTCTGTACCTCTGTTGCCTCTTTCTGTACTTCTCCTGCTCTTTCTACACCCTTCGTGCCTCTTTCAGCACCTCTGTTACTTCTTTCTGCACTTCTCTTCCTTCTTAATTCACCCCCTGCCTCTTTCTGTACCTCTCTTGCCTCTTTGTTTACCCCTCCTACCTTTTTTGCACCCCTCTTGCCTCTTTTTTCACATCAACTGGTTCTTTCTGCACTGTCTTGCTTCTTTCCGCACCTTACTTGCCTCTTTCTGCACTTTTCTTGCTTCTTTCTACACCTCTGTTGCTTCTTTCAGCAATTCCCTAGCCTCTTTCTGTACTTTTCTTGCTAGTTGCTGCACTTCTCTTGTGTCTTTATGCACCTCTGTTACTTCTTTCTGTGCATATATTGCCTCTTTCTGCACCTCTCTTGCCTCTTTCTGCACTTCACTTGCTTCTTTCTGCACCTCGTGCCGTTTTTTACACTTCACTTGCTTCTTTCTGTACCTCTCTTGCCTCTTTCGGCACCTCTGTTGCTTCTTTCTGCACTTCTCTTGCCTCTTTTGTACCTCTGAGTTAGAGGTAGTTTTTATCCCCCTGCCCTATTATGTACTAGTATTTAATCCAAACAATGGTTCACAGTATTTAATAAGTATGGGCGAATTTTGCGAATTCGTAATTCGCGAATTTGCGTATTTACACCTCTGGTGCTTCTTTCAGCAATTCTCTTGCCTATTTCTGTAGTTCTCTTTCCTGTTTCTGCGCCTCTCTCGCCTCGTTCTGTACCTCTGTTGCCTCTTTCTGTACTTCTCCTGCTCTTTCTACACCCTTCGTGCCTCCTTCAGCACCTCTGTTACTTCTTTCTGCACTTCTCTTCCTTCTTACTGCACCCCCTGCCTCTTTCTGTACCTCTCTTGCCTCTTTGTTTACCCCTCCTACCTTTTTTCGCACCCCTCTTGCCTCTTTTTTCACATCAACTGGTTCTTTCTGCACTGTCTTGCTTCTTTCCGCACCTTACTTGCCTCTTTCTGCACTTTTCTCGCTTCTTTCTACACCTCTGTTGCTTTTTTCAGCAATTCCCTAGCCTCTTTCTGTACTTTTCTTGCTAGTTGCTGCACTTCTCTTGTGTCTTTATGCACCTCTGTTACTTCTTTCTGTGCATATATTGCCTCTTTCTGCACCTCTCTTGCCTCTTTCTGCACTTCACTTGCTTCTTTCTGCACCTCGTGCCGTTTTTTACACTTCACTTGCTTCTTTCTGTACCTCTCTTGCCTCTTTCGGCACCTCTGTTGCTTCTTTCTGCACTTCTCTTGCCTCTTTTGTACCTCTGAGTTAGAGGTAGTTTTTATCCCCCTGCCCTATTATGTACTAGTATTTAATCCAAACAATGGTTCACAGTATTTAATAAGTATGGGCGAATTTTGCGAATTCGTAATTCGCGAATTTGCGTATTTACAGATTTGCAATCCGCAAAATTCGCGAACTTTCACGAATTTGCGGATTTTTTTTTGTGTTCGCAAGGGTTTCTGCCAGTTTGCGAGGGTTTTTTACGAGTTCGCAAACGCGAACTTACTTGTTGGGTCGCAACGGTCGTGACCATGTTGTTTCTACGTCTGGTTCATCACAGCACCCTCTGTTTCACCACTGCCACCCTCTGGTTCACCCATGCCACCCTCTGGTTCATCACTCCCACCCTCTGATTCAACACTGTAGATTATGGGGGGAAAAGCACACCTGCCCTGCCTCAACTGACATGAATTAATTTGGGGCTGATTAATGTGTCACTGAATTTGAGCTGGCAGCTGCTTCCTTAGCTGTAAGTGCTTCCTGATTAATGATGAGCTTGAACTTTTGCACCTGCTAAGTGCTTTCAGGTGCACTGCTCTCCTTCTCAGTAGCGTTGCTACTATGCTTATTTGTTTTCGATTTTGTGTTCATTTAATTGGCCTGAGAAATTATGTATGAGTGTAGTTTACAGAACTGCGTAATGCTAGACACTAAGGGGCCGATTTGCAATTACCGGCGCATCCCTGCAAAGTAGCAGGGATGCGCCAGTAATTGTGTGCCACGCCACCACCACGGGCCCAAAACGTCACCGAAGCGTTACGCATCTGTGCCGTAAAGGCGGCGCATTGCTGGAGTTGCGTCGCAACGATGGCGCAGCTCCAGCAATGCTCTGGGGTGCCCTATCTCCCCAATGCTGCGTGAAGCCGTACGTCTGCTTCAAGCAGGCGCAGGGTTTGAGGGACGCATCATTGTCCTAAAAGTGACTGATTGAAATCTTGTAGATTTCCCTCAGCACCTTTTAGGATGCGTTCCTGCGCAGGAACGCCATCCCTTGCGCTGGAACGCCCCCTGATGGCGCAGGGCTTTACAACGTGATGCATCTCTCATATGCGTCATGTTGTTAATATACGCCGCACCATGGCGCCTCTTTTGTTCTGCCGCTGCGTCACAAAAGTCACGCAACAACGGAGCAAAAGAGCCGCAAGGGGCTTGTAAATCTGCCCCTACAGACTCAAGTCCAGTCCTTCCTTTGTACACCTGGCAATAAGAAGAGATAGTGGTGGTGGATTGATAGTTTGAGTATTTTAATGACTGGTTAATGTAGTAGGAAACTTTTCAGTGTTGTCACTGATCTGCAATCACGATGGAGTTTGTCTGTCACTTCGCGTGCTGCGGACTGCTGCCTGCCAGTCCTAGGCGAACCTTTTTAGTAGTTTGTTTAGTGAGTTACATAACTTTCCAAGTCGACGGTCCGCAAATCAAGCAATACTAATATCGTAGTAGACCACATGAGATAGGTCAATATATCCCGTGGAGTAGTTGTCTATTTGCTATTTCGCCAAAATATTTTGTTATTGTTCTTTTGAAATGTTTGATTTGGTTGACAACAATCATCCATGTTTTCGGGTCTCTCTTTCTTTCATGTTGTACATCAGCTCCCCCCAGGGGCAAGAGGACAGAGGAGAAGGTGGTTTGGCTGCTGCTGCTGTAGAAGGCCAGGATCGGTCAGGCGAGGGCTCCTTTGCTGGCCCGGGTAAGTTTTCATTTTTAATATAGAGTACCTATTTTTTCCTAGCGTTCCTCATTCAATTTTTTCTAAATCGTCTTTGATCGTCTTGTAGACTGTATCTAATTTCTTATCCTGCCTCTACTATGACTCCCTGTGGTATTACTAGATTATTCTTATTAGTCTGTCTGTGTAGCTAACTAAGATTGCACAGTTGGCAAAAAATGTTAAATGACACTCCCATTCTAGTCAGCAATAGCTCTATGCACTGAGTGCAGTCCTCTGGGATTGTCCATAATGTCTTTTCAAGTCTTCTAAATGTTTATGCTTTGACAATTCCCAACAATAAAATGTGAATGTCCACCAAGAAAGAATAAGATACTACTTTACTTTTGGTTTGGATAGGAGGACAATCCATACTACTACTGTTGCAGGGACAAATCTGCACAAACAGAACTATGGACACTAAATAGTGCATTATTTATCAGTTATAATAGGCGCAGGTAGACTTTCCACATACCTCAGTGATAACAGACTTTGAAGAACCCCCAATCTCCTTACTGACTAGATAGTGTGGCAGAGTCATTTAGCTCCCAAATTCATCGATGATTGATCCCCAATGATGATTATCCAATGCAGGGCAAGAGTACGGAGTCAGAGTCCAGAAGTGTCAGAGGCATGGACTCATGCTTGCAAATTGCAAAACCTTTTGCTCAGTCACTCTTGACCAAAAACCACAGAATCTATTTAAGTTTTAAAGCTTTATTAAAAGTAAAAACATTTATTAAAATCAAGTTGGTCATAAAACATAAACGGTTGATTAAAAATGGAAAAGTGCTTAGTGATTTATGTCACACATTTATTGTGGGCGAGCCGAGCCCTCACCTAGTTTGAACTTTAATTTTTCTTTTTGGTGCTGAATCGTTGGTCACTCCGTCCTAGTGATGATGATCTGATCTTGCTCTTGTTCTTAGAAGTGAAGCTTCTGTCTGTTATGAGAAAAATGGTGCGTGTTAAAAAGCAAGCATTCATCAGTTGTGCCAAAAAGTGCAGCAAGACAACACCCTTCCCTGGAAAAAGGGACATTTTTACTTTAGAGTAGACAGTCACAAATTATTAGATTGGTTTCTGTATTCACATTTCTTCATTCCTAGATAAAATACTAGTGAGTGGTGTATGTCTATGACATCTAACATTCTTAAATGTACTTTGTAGGTGGAACATCTGGTGCCGGGGCCAGCGCGGAGGTAGAGGAGGACACTTCTGCGGAGGAGGCGGTGCAAGTGCCGGAGGAAACTGCTGTGAGGGTTGCCACGGTAGTGGCGGGCAGTGGTAAGCTCTTATATTCCTTACTTATTGAGATTGCAGACTGCAGAGTGTGCTCTCTGAACGGGTGTAGTATATATGTTGTACAATTAAGTTACTATACTGTTAAGAAGACTTTCAAATTTAGAACAAAGTTTTTATCAACCAGGTAGTAGCCTCCTCTAAATTTACTTCAACTCAGCGGTGAATTTTTTTTTCGAGAATCCAAATCAGATCTGAGATGAACTTGATGGATGGGATGAACGAAAAGCGAAAGAAGGGTGTAAGTAAGTGTGTAAGGACGAGCAAGTTAAAAGTAATGATGACTGACAAAGAAGAATGATACGTGTTTGATTGGTGCCCGAGGTGGCTGGGAAGGAATATGATGCATGGCTGGGTGAAAGATGAAGCAAGGATGGGTGGAAGGAGAACAGCCTGGGTGGGTGAAACAGAAACTGTATGTGTGCGCAATATATCCTTTGGTTGAAATTCAAATGCAAGTCAAGCACGGATGTATGGCTTGCGGTTTCCCAAATAAAATGAAAAGGTTGTTTTCCCGTGAGAAAGCGTAAGGTTTGTCCAGATGAGAGACATGAAGAAGAATGATTGACATATAGTTTGAATGGATGGATGCTTGGATCATGGTACTATCTGACTCTTAGATAGCATATGTGTATCTAGAGAGAGTAGACGGTCACTGGATGAACTAAGTGTTACTTTGAAGAGCATGTGACACCGCACCCGCACGTCCGTTCCAGTGTAGGAAAGGCAAGGAAAATAAGTTTTAATTTTGTCCGAATACTACCATGAATAGTAGCAGTAGTTTGTATTGAAAGCACAGCATATATCTGGCTATTACGATGGCCACCCACTACCTCTGTTAATAAGTTTAGTAGAACTCGGTCATTCATGTGTGGATGTATCACTGTTCACTCAATAAAAAGCAAAGCACCTAAAGTCATCCCATATGTAAGCAAATACATACCATGTGCAGTGATAGATAATCACATTATTTATCTTCTTGATTTTCCTTTTCTAGTATTCATTGGCACTGTAGGGTGAAAGTTAAATTAATTAAGCAGTAGCCCTTGTAACAGAGTATTCTCAGTGCCACCAGTAATAGAACAGTAAGAGCATCACCACCTGCATGTACTGGGCCGGTACAGTAACGCAAGTCTGTCTCACTCATCATGGCGGGCGTCTGTTTTTCTCGGGTGCAAGTTGACTGCGCTGGCATTATGCCGGCTTGCAGAAGTTAACGTACCAATTTTGCTAAACAAGAGAGAAGAAGAAGAAGAAGACTGGTGTACTGTCATAGTCGACTCTAATGGAGTGAGTCCATAGTGCTCGTAGAATTGATTCCTTAAACTCCCACTAATGTTAGGGCAAGGATGAAGAAGTGGGAGGTTAGATAGATACTGGCCACAATAGTTATGTACTGCGCTTGCAAGTTGCTAGTTCTACTGTGACACAACTTTCTGCTGAATCATTTTGTGTTAATATTAAAGAGCATTGGTTACAGAATATGTCTTTCTTTCTTCATATAGATGCTCCTTTCAAACCAACACGGAAGGAGCTTGCTAAAAGGGCCCGGCAACGGAGGCTGGAGGCGACTGTCGCCGAATATCGGCGGCTGGTGGCCCAGGAGGAGGGGGACACGCAGTCAACCACAACATCGACTGGGACAGCTGCATCCTCCTCCGCGCTCCCTGGGTCAGCCAGTCAGCGCAGCAGGTCTCCAGCGGTACGGAGCCGGGGTACCGCAGCCACCCGCCACCGCCGAGCAGCAAAGAAATCAGCTGCAGGAGCTGTTGAACACCAAAACCCTGCTCCAGATCCTCCGCAAGGAGCATGCCGACCTGGCCCGAAAAGTGAACAGCAGCCAGCAGTAGGAGGAGACTGTCCCTTGCCCCTTTTTTAAAGACTTCTGGGGGGTGGGAATTGGGAGTTGGGTTTTTTGGACTTTTCATGGACATTCGTTGGGGTTTATTTGGGTCTTGCGGGAGATTATTTATGTTAGGGATATAAATATACTTTAAACTTTATCTTAGCATACTTTTTTTTTACTGCTTTTGAGGCTGGTGGGTGGGGGTTTAACAGTAAGTTTGTTTTCCTGAAACTTAAGTGGCATCTTGATTCAAGTTGTGTAAGTAATTGCCCAAATGTTTTCAAAACTAAGTGCCTCTCGCAGAGTAAGTGAATTCAATAGTCCTAGGACTTTACTAGTACTACCGTCAGTCTCTCGTCTCTCCTAATACTCCATTATACTACCTCCCCCCAAACGCTTATCTTACCTGTAATTTGTGTTTGGAAATAGGGCTAGGCACAGGGCTGGCTGCACGGGAAATGGCGATTAAAGTTGGCAATCCTGGGCGGATGAAATGTCATAATTGCGGTGGTACTAGTGGTGTTACACAGTGGCAGTTGCAGCATATGAAAAAAAAGAAAATGAAACCTTGTTTGTCCTTACCGTAACATTAGAACGGTACGATAGAGAATATAGCAGGTGACAGTACACTAGAACAGTGCCACAATGTAGCCTAACAAATGGTAAAGTATTGAAAGTATAACTACTACTTGCGTTGAATTTCTTTGACATTGGCTACTACTACAAGAAATAGTACTGAAGGTAAGGGACACAGCAGCGTAATCATTTGCCACGTCTAGGAGGAGGATGTTCTTGATGGTCAATCAAGTTGATGGCGCACATGAAAATCTGCTTTCATTTGCCAATAGTCATGGGTCTGTGTCAAGCTGAGTAAGAATATATCCTCGGATTCCTTCACCAGCCTGTTGCTATGACCTTATCCTCCGCAGCAAGTGTGTGGAATTATTGCTGTCATTTAGTCACACGTCAATCAAAACCACACAGCCCGGGGGAAGAGGGTTAGGGTTTGGAAAATGGATGGGAATGGGGTTTTTTGGGAAAGTTTTGTTGAGAGAAGAAAAAAAAAGCACAGCATGGACAAACAATAATTGAAGATAAACAAATCTTTGGGTACAAAGCTATCCATAAATCTTTTAAGTGACATAAAAGAAGTGCATGCACTACTGCATGCATGGTTACTGAAAAGTAAGTAGTACTTTTGACAACCATGAATGAAAGAATGCGACAGTACTGGGCTGCAGTAATTATGCGTTTTCACTTGCCTATCTCTGCACTCAGAGAAACACTTCGTACATTAAATTAGGTTTGAAAAATACAGAAGTAAAACCTATACAATGGCTGTAGGGATGAATTTAGAAGCAGAGATCAAAGAAATGCAGAGTCACACTCATAAAAGTTCACAGCAATAACATTACTTAAAAGATAATTAGAAAAGAACGGATACTGTATCTGTATGTTGTTGTAGTTGTCCTGTTGAATTTGGGAAGTTGCATGCATCCAACCATTCCTCTTATTAGCGGGACTCCTCCATTCCATCTGACGCTCCGTCCATCAATGTTGGTGACCAGAAGACACCCTGTCCACTGCCTGCCTGGCGGATGCTGAATTGCGGCTCGCTAAAGTGAAGCATGACTTCATCCTTTTTTTCCCATTGCACAGGCTGAAACCCACCTGTAATTATTGATGCAAAAACAGGAAGTGATATTAGAACACCACTGACACATAAATATAAGGTATGTACGCTGTGTAGTGCAAAAAGTCACACTTTGAGTTTCCTAATAGACAGTACAATATTTTGGAAAGTGCGTACTCTGTCTGAGTCTCCTTTAAAAGGATAAATAAGTATGGGCGAATTAATTTAGCGGATTTTTCCCCTCAAGCTAGGTGTACTGTAAACTGTGTTTTAGAACAAAATTAGACCTTCCCAGCAGTGCTCCCACACCCTTACTAAACCCAGTCGCAAAAATGTAGAAGACCCAATCAGATCTCAAAAAACGTGCGATACTGCTACCTGTCAGAGGCCTAGTAGAAAATGGTGACAAAACGTACTTTGAAAGTAAAGTAGGCCCAAATCCCCCCTTACCCACCATGGATTGTATTCAACCCACTTGCAAGCAAGCAAAAGTATCCATACCCAGCATTGCTCCAAGATTTGCAAACCCCCCCACAAACACCAGGAACCCCCACAAACAGCCCCCCGAAAACGGTAGAGTGAGTGAAATCTCAGAAAATGCAAAAACTTTTTCCCCAGGGGTTGTCTCCAAAACACTTTCTTTCGGGTATTAGACCTTCCCAGCAATGGCCCCAGAACTGTCAACCCGGGCGAAAACAAGTTTAACACCCCCAACAAGCCAAAAGGCAAAACCCGGGAAAGGCACACTTAGAAAACTTTGGGCCTACCTGGAATTCAGTCCAAATGCGCTCTGCAGCTAGGCCCCAACTCCCCTTTTCCACCATGGATTTCCTGTAAAACAAATGCAATCAACATTAGAATGTGCCAGCAGTGCTCACAGACCCCAAAACCCACTCCCAACAACCTAAAAGCCCCCCAAACAGCACCCCAAAGACAGGCAAGTGATCAAAAGCGCAAAACCTTTTTCTGCTCCGATTTTCTCCAAACCACTTTTAGCCGGTATTACACCTTCCAAGCAAGGCCCCCAGACCCGTGAACCCGGGCAAAAACAAGTTTCACCCCCCCAAAAAGCCGAAAAGCAAAACCGGGAAAAGCCACACTTAGGAAACTTTGGGCCTACCTGGAATGCAGTCCAAATGAGCTCTGCAGCTAGGCCCTAACTCCCCTTTTCCACCACGGATTTTCTGAAAAACAAACACAATCAACATTAGACTGTGGCAGCAGTGCTCCCAGACCCCAAACCCCACCCTCAAAAACCTGGAAGCCCCCCAAACAGCACCCCAAAGACAGGCAAGTGAGCAAAAACGCAAAAACTTTTTCACCTACGATTTTCTCCAAACCACTTTTATCCGGTATTAGACCTTCACAGCAATGCCCCAGACCCGTCAACTCACCCGCAAAGAAGTAGAACACCCCCACAAGTGCAGAGTCTTTCTTCATTGGGCGTAATCCAGCCATCTGCTTTGAGGGAAATAGGAGTCTGGAGGAGGAGGATAGAGGAGCATGTTCTTGTGAACTTGTGAACCTGAGGAATGCAGACTGCGGCACCTTCAAATCCATAAGCAAATAAGTGAAGACAGTTCTGCTGATGGGCTTGTTTTTGTGATTAAAGTTTTTTTTATATAGATTTTGCAAAACAAAGAAAGACAGACACACAGGAATAAAAGTGAATAAGGACGAAAAAGAAAGTTAGTGATTCATCGACTCATTTTCAGGGCTCGGTGTCAGGGAAGAAGAGCTCGTCCTCAAACTCTGCCAATTCAGACGGGAGTAGGTCAGTTAACAGAGAAGAACTTCCCTCATCTAAGTTGGTGTCCTCCTCGTCTTCTTCCTGCGTGCATTCTCGTATTTTGTAATCTGGTGGTATGAAGTGCTGATTCATCTTGATCATTGTTAACCTCTCCACATGGGCGAGAGGCGGGTCCTTTTGGAAGTTACAATGCCACCAGCAGCACTGAAAACACGTTCAGAAGACACGCTTGCGAGTGGGCAAGACAAGTAATTTATAGCCAGGTTGGTGATCTCTGGCCACACATCTCTTTTCCCATGCCAATACGCCAATGGGTCATGATGAAGATAGACCTCTGTTGAGTCATTCAGATAGGCCTGCACCATCGACTCAAGGTTCTCCAGGGTTCCTCCACTTTGCTTACTTTTTCTAGGACCTTTTGAGAAGCAAACCCAAGCTGAGTTAGCCAATCCTCTTCTTCACACAATATTACTGTTGTGTCTGGTGCAGGTGATACGGTTGCTGGTGTCGTTAACGGCTGAGAGGGAAAATCACTCACTTCTGCCACAGCCACAGATGCAGAAGTGGATTTTTTTGACTCTGGATGGCCTGCTGATGCTGATGTACTGCCTTTTCCTTCAATTTCCTGCCGTTCTCTTTCAAACCAAGTGGCTGAAACAGCTAGCCAATGTTTGTACTTTGTGACATCTGCGTCATCAAAAGGAAAGAATACTCTGCCTGCCACTGCCTTTTTGTACCGTGGATCCAGAATAGTAGCAGAAATGTAATGCTGTTCTGTGTGGATCTTTCCAAGACGTTCATCGCGAAGTAGGCGCTGTAATAACTTCTCCGCCAACTCAAATGCTTTTTGCTTTCCATCTTTTTGAAACGTAGAAGACACCGCCTTCAGTTGGTGCTCTAGCATGCGCAACAATGGGATAGCTTTTCCCAAATTACGGTCCTCCCTGCTGACTGCACGCGTGAAGACCTCAAAAGGACGAGGCATGTCTGTCAGGCTTTTAACTAGCTCCCATTGCTCCACCTGTATCCTCAGGTCTATCATAGGTGTACCCAGTTTAAAGAAATACTGATCGACTACCGCATACTGCTCATACAGACGCTCAAGCATGTACAAGGTTGAGTTCCAACGTTTTACCACCTCCTGGATGAGTGCTTTCACTGGCACTTTACGTTCATGTTGCAGGCACCTCAGCTGCTTCTGGGCCTTAAAAGAATGGTTGAAATGTGTGCACATTCTTCGGCAGGTGGTCAGTAACTCGTAGACTGGACTTTCTTCATGCAAGAATTTTTTAACAACCAAGTTTATACAGTGCGCCAAACATGGCACTCTGAAATAGTTACCCTTATCCAAGGCCTTAACTACATTGGCGCCATTATCCGTGGAAACATAACCAATCATGCGTTTTCTTGGGGACAGCCATTGAAAGACCTTTGTGTTAAACTCATGCAAAATGTTTTCTCCTGTATGAGTTTTCTCCATGGCAAACATGGCTACTGTTGCATGTTTCCGAGCAGCTTTATAAACTTTGTCCATGTCAACACCTGCGTTTAGCTTTGCTTTAACCCCTGAAAAAGAGACCCAGTGTGCAGTGATGCACATGTAATCAGTGGCTTGGCAACTGGTCCACATGTCTGTTGTCAGATGTATAGTGTGAACAGCACTCTTCTGCAAAGCTGCCCCAATCGCCTCCAGCACATCTTCATGTAGTGCTGGAACCGCAACTCTGGCAAAATAGAACCGGCTAGGAACCTTCCATTTAGGGCAGAGCATTGCCACCATTTCAAGAAAACCCACCCCTTCCACAAAAGAAAAAGGGAGAAGGTCCAGTGCTAGCATTTTAGCCAGCTTAGTGTTATACAGACGCGCCGTTGGGTGGTTGCTGGCGCATCTGAAATCAACATGCTTCTAATGGTGGGCTGGACCATTTTACGGGATGATGATGACTTCTTAGACCCAGTTACGCTCAGTGATGATGATGAACTTTTTCGCATTGGTGTCTCACTCTCTCCCACACTCTTAGTGTGGCTCATATATCTTGCAGGGGGTGTGCTGCTGACAGGGGTACTGGGTGTAACTGAGGAAATGTTTGACGCTTTTTCCTCCTCGTCATCATCAGATGAAACATCAATGGATACAATTTGTTGACTTGCAATTCGGGCTGCCTTGATCTCCCTTAGGTGCGCATGCCATTTGACAGTGTGCTGTCTTTCAAGATGACCTCTCTGGCCTCCGGTACCATAGTTGGTACCAAGCTTACCACGACTAACTCGAACCTTACAAATGGTACAAATGGCTATGTTTTCCCTTGTTGGGCTAACACTAAAGAAGTCCCAAACTGCGGACTTCAAATGTCTGTGGGGGGCAGAGGAGGCGATACTGGGAATGCTAATGCCAGATGAAGTGGAGGATGTGTGTTGCCGAAATTTACTACGTTGTGCCACCACATGGCCAGGCCCTGCCTGTACCAGTCCTCAAAATGGCCCCCACCCACATGGCCATGCCCCATCAACACCCCAAAAAATCGAAAAACACACAAAAAATCACACAATCCAATGCCATCCATGCCCTCCATGATGTTTACATTAAAGAGACCCCACAGAAAGACTCAGTCCATGCACCACTGAGTACCCCTGGGCAAAAGGCCCCAACAACAGCCAAAAAATCGAAAAACACACAAAAATCACCACAATCCAATGCCATCCATGCCCTAAATGATGTTGAAATTTAACAAAACAGTTGTATCATGGACCCATAACTAACCCTGGTCCTACTGGATACTGTGGCTACCCACAATATATTTTATTTAATGTTCTGAAAAAGTTCCAAAATTATAGTTGCAGCAACTGTAATGCCCCAAACAAACTTACTTGTGAAATTTCTAATCCAAAAGTGATCCAAAGAAAGTCAAAAAGGCCTCAAATCCAAATATCCAGCAGCATCCACAAAAAGTAATCCTTCCAGGTCAAGATCCAAATCAAAGTGACCAGGACATGAACAAAGCACTGGGAGGAGCCTGCTGGACAGGAACAGGAAGTTGGAGACTGTGGGGCACTTCCTTCCTCCCCCCCCCCAAAATGGACTCCTTGCAACAAAAAGTGCAGGCAAATGTCAACCTGAGGAGTTATTCTGATAAAAATCATCATTTTCAGAAGGTTTACGCTGCCTGCTGGTGGATTTCTTGTGCAGAATTGCAAATTTTGCAATTTCGCGAGCGCGAGTTTGTTGCTGCCCGCCGCATCTACGTGTTCGCAATTGATCACGGGCCTTTATGACGTACTCGCGTTGACAAACTCTCGCTGTGCAAGGTGGCGAGCCGCGATGACGTAATCGCGGTCGACAAACTCCCGCGGGATCAAGCAGCAAGATCCAAAATGGCGCAGCACACGCAAACGGGAAACAACCTTTACAACGCAACTTTTACAACGCACTACCATTACAACGAAACTTTTACAACGCAAAAACTTTTACAACGCATACCATTACAACGCATGTTTTTACAACGCAAGTACTTTTACAACGCATACCATTACAACGTAAGTATTGGTAAGTATATAATTATATTTAAAATTATATTTTGTTTGGGTTTTTTTATGGGGTATTTTTAGGGTTCAGGGTCAGTTTTCAGTTTTTGGGTAAAGGGGTATTTTTAGGGTTCAGGGTCAGTTTTCAGTTTTTGGGTAAAGGGGTATTTTTAGGGTTCAGGGTCAGTTTTCAGTTTTTGGGTAAAGGGGTATTTTTAGGGTTCAGGGTCAGTTTTCAGTTTTTGGGTAAAGGGGTATTTTTAGGGTTTAGGGTCAGTTTTCAGTTTTTGGGTAAAGGGGTATTTTTAGGGTTCAGGGTCAGTTTTCAGTTTTTGGGTAAAGGGGTATTTTTAGGGTTCAGGGTCAGTTTTCAGTTTTTGGGTAAAGGGGTATTTTTAGGGTTCAGGGTCAGTTTTCAGTTTTTGGGGTACAGGGGTATTTTTAGGGTTCAGGGTCAGTTTTGGGTTTTTGGGGTACAGGGGTATTTTTAGGGTTCAGGGTCAGTTTTGGGTTTTTGGGGTACAGGGGTATTTTTAGAGTTCAGGGTTATTTTGGGGTTTTTGGGGTACAGGGGTACAGGGTAAAAAAAATTAAATTAATTAAATTAAATTAAATTATATTAATTACAATTAATTTAAAATAAAAAAATATTATATACTTACCAATACTTACGTTGTAATGGTATGCGTTGTAAAGGTACTTGCGTTGTAAAAACATGCGTTGTAATGGTATGCGTTGTAAAAGTTTTTGCGTTGTAAAAAATTAGTTGTAACGGTATGCGTTGTAAAAGTATGCGTTGTAACGTCATACATCCCACGCAAACATGGAGAAAAACAACTCTTCAAACGCTGAATGCGAATTTGCCGATAATCCGCAAATTCCGCGAGCGGAACGGATTTTACGCCCATGCTTAGTATTTAAGGAATTACAATTGCACAAACAAATACTCACAATAAACAATTATTGGAGACTAAAAGCATTAGTGCACACATGAAAAGGTGAAAAATAAAGAAAACAGAAAAAGGGCCCATATAGGAAATATCTGGAAAAACATACAAAATGTATTCAATAAAAATACATTTATATCATAGAGCTCAGAGGTATAGACTGGTACACATAACATTTGATTATAAAATACAAGACCAGACAGGTGGCGGACAGAAGGGATTACATAAAGGAGGGAGATTCAGAACAACACTGAAACTACAACAAACACGACAATGCGTCCATCATTAATTGCGGCCACAGTTGCGTCGACGACGTTTCGACCTTTGTTATAAATACACGCCCCCGCAATTCACTGGTGATGACATCACATGTTACATCATTCATGACATGGTCAGTGACATCACTGATGATATCACTGATGACATCTCAAATAACATCACAGATGACAACATCCAGTAACTGTGTGTTTCTGTAAAGTTTAACACACAGTCGTTTACAGGAGGCACGTTTACAGAGCGGTGGAGAAAGGGGGCAGGGCCTCCGGCTACTTGCCCATCATTTTCCAGGCCAATTTTAGCCCCAGGACTCCATCCGTAGGGCCTTTTTTAAATAGTGGAGGGAGACTGCACAGCCCCCTTGCCCATGCTGATTTAGACCCCGTGGACCACATCCTCCATGGCCCTGCCTTTTAAAAAAAATTACATTAAAGGGAGGGGAACCGAGTGGCCCCTCCCAGGCGGATTTCGATCTTGGGGACCCATCCACTGGAGCCTGGACTTTATATTTACATTTTTCTATTATAAAAGAATAAGGGGGATGTGCCCCCCTCCAGAGCTCAGTTAGTTATCGAGGACCCCTTCCCTGGGGGCCCGACCTCTAGGGTGGGAGCCCAGGTCCCACCCAGGACACTCACTTAGCAATGTGGGGGGCATAGGGGGCCCGCAGTCTCTGCCCGCTCCCTGTCTGTCAAAGCAATTGTGCTCGGTGATTATTGATGTCACTGACCATGCCATGAGTGATGGAATATGTGAGGTCATAAGCAGTGCATTACGGGGTGCAAGTTATAGTTAGCTCACTAACTATAAGCTTAATTTCACTGTTTTTGTACGAATGAAACCTAAGCCTAACTATATGTCCCTGTAACCTTTGGGGTTTTTTTCAGTGATTTTCTAAGTTTTTTTATTCCATTTCCTAACTATAATGTCCCTGTAACCTCTGTTTTTTAAGTGTATATATATTGCCTACTGTTAGTCGCCAGAAGGTAGTTATAGTTAGGACCTAGTTTTGGTAGCAAAAGCATTTTTTAACTAGCTTATAACTTTGACACTGTTTGAAATTTTGACCTGCTTATTCTAGTTGTGCATGGAAAGTTTTGGTGTGATCCCCCAAGTGGGAGCTGAAAAAAAGGGGGGGGGGTTAAAAAAAGTGAGTTTCTCATGTTAATTCCCTTAGGCATGGCTACAGCCTGAACCACTGAACAGAACGACACCAAATTTGCCAAATAGGTAGAAAGTGGTCCAGAAAGTGAACTTGTTGTGATTTGGTGTAAATCCCTTCATTAGTTTTGGAGATATTGAAAAAAACACATTAGTACGTCCAGAGGCGCAAACCGCCTGCGAATCCTCCAGATCTTGTGCAGAGATCTGATTGGCTGCTGTCTTGGGACTCAGATTCAGCAGAGTGCCAAACAAAAACATACAAAAATAGAGAAGGGGCAGGGTAAGAATACCCTGACCCTATAGGCCTGGTGCTGGGGTCACCCAGGTACCTTACCAGGGCCAAAATGTTTATTTAAAAAAAAACATTTGTGGAGAAAATTGTAACAGATTCATGGCAAAAATAAAAAGGAGTGTGGTACCCTGCCCTTGTTCTTTTTTCATCCCGCGGGTGGGCCAGGGCTCAGGGCATGGTTTTATATTCAGAAAAGGGAAGGGGTGCATGCGGCCCCCTCCCCAAGGGCAATTTTACCCACCGGGAGCACCACCTCCCCTCCTCAGGCCTTTTAAGACCACTGGGACCACCATCAGAGTTTGTAAATGAAAAAAAGAGGGGGGCCACGCAGACCCCAATCCTAATTAATAATTATCTGGGGGATCCCCACCTTCCTGAAGCACAAAAGTGCTCAGAAGAAGGGAGGGGGACCACAAGGCCTCTCCCGGGCCATATTTGCCCCAAGGACCACCACCACCCCTGGTCATGGGCAAATACAAAGTGGAAAGGGGGCCCTGGGGACCATCACCTGCCTATGCCAGGCCAGTTCAAATTGAAAGGGGCGGCTGTGTAGCCCCCTCCAGGAGCCACTAATGGCCCTTGGGAACGCCACTTCCCTAGGTCAGCTACCCATCTCCCAAGGTGCCCACCCTCGGGAGATAGCAGTTTGCTTTCATTTGGCAGGAGCTTTGACAGCTCCCACCAAGCGAGAGCAAACTGTAAATCCGCTCCCAATGGACAGGAGCTGGAAAACTGCTCCTGGTTCCAGTGAGTGGACTTATCATCAGCTTTCCTGTCCGCTGTCAAGTGGGCTGGAAAACAGATGAAAGGATTGCTCTTACACTATACGCTATTATAGAGGTGTGGTGCCGCGGCCAGGGTGACTGACTCCGGAATCTGGGGATTACGGTTCGATCCCCGGGGCCGGTGGCAGATTAGCTCAGCACCATGTGACTCTGGGCAATAGCTTGCTTATTCTTCCCCACGGCCCCCAGCGCCTAGAGACCCTAACGGGTGATGATTCGCGCTTTAAAAATGTGGATTATTATTATTATTATTATTCCACTTTTCACCTCTCCACTGTACGCTAATGCTCTATACACTGTTACACTCTACACCCCTCCACTGTATGCCACTCCAGTCTATGCTACTCCACTCTATGCTATTCCAATGTAGGCCACTTCACTGTATGCTAATCCACCCTACTTCTCTCCAGTTTACTTTCCTCCACTCTACAAAACTCTACTAGACTCTACTCCACTCTATCCTTGTACACTCCACTGTCCAAATTTGCTCTCAACTCTATGCCCGTACACTCTATTGTACAACACTCTATTCCACTCTGCAACAGTTTCCAGCACTATATTACATAGCACTCCACTCTACTGCATGAGACGCCACTCAAATTTATAACAGTTTCCTCAACTCTATGCTATGCCTCTTCAATGTATGCCACCCCACTCTATTCTAATCCATTGTACCATAGTCCACTCCACGACACTCCATTGTACACCTCTCCACTTTAAACTATTCCACTAGCAATGTTATGTTATGTTACAACATATTTATGAAGTGCACATACACCATAAAGGTTTCATGGCCCTGAGGCATAGAGGCAGACAAGACCCAAAGCTTAGCCATAAGCCTGTTTAAAGAGCCAGGTTTTTAACAAGGTACTAAAGCACGCATAGGAAGTTGTAGCTCTAATGTGTGGGGGCGAGAATTCCATTCCTTGGAGGCCATCACAGCAAACCTGGTTCCACCCAAACCCTTCCTGTTAAATTTAGGCACCTCTAATAGATTTTGATGGGCTGATCTAAGATTATGTTTAGAGAGATAATTCCGGATTCTAGGGGTCACAAAAAGTGGTATTTTGCCATGTCGGGGTTTGAAAATGGTACACCCAGTTTCGAACAGGGTCCTCTGAGTGACTGGAAGCCAATACAATTTTATTAGCAGAGGTTTAATGTGACGACAAACCAACCTGGCTGCCTGATTTTGAACCAGCTGCAACCTATGACTCAGTCACTATGGAAGGCCCAGATAAAGAGAGTTAGCATAATCAATCCGGGACATAACTAGAGCAATTATAATCTGAATGATCGCCACAGGAGTGAAATATTTCCGATATTTTACATTTTCCAGCGTCGGAAAAAACAAGACAATGTCACTGCGCCTTTCTCAGGTTTCATGGAAAGGTCTTCAACAAAAAGAATCCCAAATCTCTTGGCTGCCTTTTTAGGGCTAGGGAACACGTAAATAGTAAATGCTGGAAGTAGCGGAGAGCTCCAAAGGGTATAGAAGTTCAATATACCCAAATCAGTTTCAGGGAGTGTTCCCCAGGGGGGGGGGGTTGTTTGGGCACAAAGGGTAGTTTTTGGATAGAATTTCATTGGGTGGGTAAAAAATAAGAGTCCACTTTTGCAGAAAGATAGAGTAAAGGAATGGAGGAATAAGGAATGTATGGCAGAAGATAGTCCCCTCTAAAATAAAATATCTGATTTAGTAACCCATATTCCATTGAAGATTAAAACATGGAATGTAAATAATCTTAGGGTAGACAGTAGGAGGGGAAGAATTTTTCAATACTTGAAACAATTCGATTGTGACATTATAATGTTGCAAGAGATCCATCTAATGCAAGATGAGTGGAAAGACACTTTGATGAACACAAGTGGATTGAGGATTTGGTGTGTAGAAACCAATAATTTTGTACAAAGGGAGTGGCTATATTGATAAAAAACATCTATTAAAGCTGTAATTGTCAAGTGCACTGAGGGTTCAGAGGGACGATGGCTGATATTCAAAATAAAAATACAGAGTCTATGGTATGCTTTTGTGGCGTATTACAGGGTAAATATTGACTATCCTGCTCCCCTTCGGGCCCTTTAGTCCCAGCTCTTTGACATTAAAATTCCTAAAATAATTGGAGGAGATTTTAATGTGTTATTGAATCCAGCTTCCGAAAAATCCTCCAAAAGGAATATAATAACCTCCCCTAAAAAGACACATTAAGATGATAATGGAAGATTTAGGTTTGACAGACATTTGGAGAGAAAAGATCAAAGGGGCTAAAGGAAACCAAAGCTCCACTTTTCGCTATAAAAAGTATGGGCACACTGTAGAATTTATTTCTTTTGGTGGACATTAGATTAGGTAAAAACGTTAGGGGAGTGGAGCATATCCTGGAACACCTTTCTGATCACTCTGGTGAACGGCTAGAATGACTTTTGTATAAGGTACTAGCCCCTACTAGATGGACACTTAATAGAACATTATTACTGGATTTAACAGGAATAGAGCAGTTGAAAAAAGACACTCTCAATTTTTTTTAACTAATTGATAACTCAGCTTCCAAATACATAATATGGGACACATATTATTTGGGCCAAGTTAATAAGCTTGGCAGCAAAAAAACATAGGGAGACAAAAAGTAGATTAAAATATTTAGAAGATAGAATTTTGAGACTCCTGAAAGAGATAGGTTTACAAGAAAATGCCCAAGACAAGTCCGTTTAAGATAATGAGATTAGAATCATAAGAGCTGATTTAGCTGATAATCTCGAAGGTATAGTGCGAAGTAAATTAGAGGATAGTACATTAGCTCATTACGGATATGGAGTAGAATGGAGGAAGTTACTTTCCTGGAAGTCTAGAGCAGAGTACCGAGAACCGATTAGATTGCAGGTGTCTTTCTAGAAAGATAACTGGGCTGTGGGATCCATGGGAGTGTTGGTATAAGAACACCTTTGAGATAATATCTGCCTAAGGTTCAATGATTATGAAATAAACAAAAAAACAATAAAGAAAGAGGAGAAATACCTAGGTCAATATGAATCCTCTTATAGATGGTTGCTTTAAGTTTGAAACTAGGAATCAGGAGAAAATGGTCGGAACCCTCAAGTAAGAACCTCTCTGATAGTACTCTCCATGCGTTTTTACCTCTTTACCTTTCTTTCGTGAATGAGGACCAAAGAAATATACATATTAAAAATCAACTGCATATCATCGGCGTAATTGTATATTTTCATCCCTCACCTCTGTAAGTTGCGAACCAGCGGGCGAATATAGAGGTTGAGTAGATGAGGGGACAATGAAGTACCCTGTGGTACTCCACAATTAAGCCTCAACTTAGATGAACAAATGCAAGCAAGATGGACCGCTGATAGCTGTATAGGAGAAAGGATTTTATCCAATCTACAGCTGTTCCCTTTAGACCCACAGCTTTGATACACTCAATTAGAATATCATGATCTACCATGTCAAAGGAAGGGGATAAGTCCAAAAGGACTGATGCCTGTGCCAAACCTTTTTCCGCTTCTTCAGCTTATGTAAAGTGGGCTGGGCTTCCTAGAGGAATCCTCTAGGAAGGAGTAAAGATGTTGGGCAATGTGTGCCTCTAGTATCTTGGCTAAGTAAGGAAGTAAGGAGATGGAACAGAAGTTCTTCAAGACAGAGGGATTTTCACCAACTTTGTTTTAAGTGGGATGAGTACCGCCTCCTCGAAAGTGTGAGGAAATGTGCCCTGGCTTAAGGATAAGTTGAGCAGCTAGATCACTAGATCAGGAAAGTGTGAAAAAAAGATTTTTTGAATCTGAAAGGACAAATATCATCAGGGGATCCTGATTTGACCTTGGCAAACAGTTTCAAAAAACAATCTTTGGTAATTTGCCGGAAAAGCTGTACATTTTATGGAATTCATATCTTCCAAGGGAATGGCTCTCTTTAAGGAGCTAGGAGGAATACTATCTTTTATCATCCGTATTTTATCAATGAAAAAAGAGTTCAAGTCATTACATAGTTTTTGAGTATGGACCACCAGAGCATTTAAGTGATCTGGGTTGGAAAGTTCAGTAACAGTATCAAATATTTATTTGGTTTTATTTTCTGGATTTAAGATTTTATTTGAAGAGTAGGTAGATTTAGTCTTCTAGATGGCTTTGTTATACACCTTTAGCCACAGGATAAAGCTGTCCTTTTTGTCAGGTGTATATCCTTTCCTCCATCTTCGTTCAGATTTTTTGTATCTCAAGCTTTGCTTTCTTTAGGTCTTCTGTACCATTTTGATGCTTCATGGCAACAGATTAGTTTTATTTTACAGCTAGGGGCATGCATGTGCTGGATTCTCTGAGCCAATAGGTTCATGCTTCTTCCAAGTCTTCTAGATTCTCACTGAGTAGGTATAGACAATGCCAGTGAATCACAAAAGCTATCGAGATTAACACAATTCCAATTTCTGGAATAAGTGCCAGGACAGATAGGGGGTTTCCTGGAAGTAATGTCATCTATAGCAAATTTAATTAAGTGAAGATCCAACCAAGTACATGGGAGGATCTTGAGGTCAGATATAGTTAGATTTAGCGATAAGACCTGATCTAGAATGTGGCTTTTAGTATGAGTGGTTGTACACAACTGTTGGTCAAAGTTCAGACTAGTTAGGGAATCAGTAAGTCTGAAGAGGTGTGGCTGGCACTGTCCCCTTAGGCCCAAAAATTGTAACCTCCAGGAAGTAATTAAAAAAAATTATCATAATCTTTTTACAGAGTTTTATATAGCACAAACTTGACCCGAATCGAGTATCAGAGCGCTTTACATAGCACCAGTTGCATTACATGGGGACACATTCATTTTTGTTAGGCACAGGGAGATTAAATGATTTGCCCAAAATCACAGGATGTTCAGCGTCATTGCCGAGACTCAAACCCAATTCCCCAGATTCGAGGTCGACCGCCCTAGCCGTTAGGCCAACTCATCTCCCCAAGTAATATTCTTGCATAGTGAATGACTAAAGCATGTAAAAGATACACTAAAATTGGAGGAAACTGAGGCATGTGCCCCACAGTTATGTAGAGGAGGATGCATATTAAAGGGGCTATTGGTGAACCTAATTTTATTACTAAGTTTTCTACCGTAAGGGATCGGTAGAGGAGTACGTTTAGAAAAAGCAAGATGCTTTTTGATAATTGCAGTCACTCCTCCATCTTTTTCTTCCAGTGGTCTGTTAAAATTGAGTATATAGTAGTTCCCTAGAGTGCAGCTAAAATGTCAGGCATGTATTCCTCTGTTAGCCAAGTTTCTGTTAAAAACAATATAGCAGGAAATTCAGAATCAAGCATATAAAATATCTCAACTTGTTGTTAAATCAACAAGCATGTATTTGGACAGATGATAGTTAGATCTTTTGCTATAGAACTGACATTTTCCAGGTGCCATTTTCAATAGCAAGTTTTGATGACTGCAGACTCTCCTTCTGTATGGTATCCATCAGTTTTGGTTTTAAGATACCTAAATTATCAAGTTTTTATAGAAGGAGAACCTCAAGATGATAGTTATTTGATGATCATGATCCAAGATTAATTGAAGAGTATACCAAATTTTGGCATAATAGCTGGCCCCTGACCACGGACAGATGCAGACGGTCTTACGGGCTTTCCTTTGGGGTGCCTGTGGGCTCGGAGCTCTTACAAACGTTTACCACCTGCAGCCCAATTGGTTTCCCCCAGCAAATAAAATTCAGATTAGCACATCTGAACGTGCAAAAACCAACCAGTTAAAAAGACACAATTTCCTCTGATTTAACAGCGATTTAACAGGGATTGTACGAAAATAGCAAAGAAGTGCAAATACTGGGTTAAAACTAACTAAAACAGCTAGCACAATCTGTGCCTCCATGCACCAATACACTCTACATCACTACAATGTACACCACTACACTCTACACTGCTCCATTGTGTGACACTCTCCTCCACTCTATATAACTTGGCCCTATAAAAGTCTACCACAACACTATCCTGCACTCCACATCCATACACTCCAATGTACAACACTTTATTCCACTATACATCACTTTGCTATATGATACAACACTCCATTCTATTGTACGAGACCCCACTTTATTTTTTATAGCAGTTTACTACCTACACTATGCCAGTACACTCCACTCAATCCCACTCTACTCTATGACACGCCAATACACTCTATTGTACTGTACTCCACACTACGTTACACCACTCCACTCAACTCTACTCCACCGTACAAAACTTCACCTTACTCTATGCTACTATACAACAATCCACTCTATGCAGCCACTGTTTCACACACTACTGTACTCTATGCCACTCTCTCGCTCCTGTCTATACCCCTTCACTCCACTGTACAACACTGTACTATACTGCATGCCACTGTACAACACTCTACTCCACTCTACTTTATGATACTCTAGTCCACTATACAACACTGTATGCAACTCTTTGCCTGCCACTGCACTTCACTTTACTCCACTCTACTCTGACACAGTACTCCACTATATCCCCCTCCTCCACTGTACACCACTCCACTCTATGTCACTCAATGCCATTGTATTCTATAACACTGTATGCCAATCCACTGTACCACACTCTACAACACTGTACTGTACAGTGCATCACTCCACTCTACTACAAACAAATAGACTGTATGCCACGCTACTGTCCTGTAGTCTATATCACTTTCCAATACTGTATCACACCCCACTACACTCTACTGTACAACATGGTACTCCAATTTATGACACTTTACTCTGCTGTATGCTATGCCACGCCACACCACTATGGTCCAGGACACAGCACTCCACTCTATGAATCTTGACTCCACTCTAAACTATACCACTCCAGTGTACTCCACTCAACTGTACTCCACTCTACTACACTTTATCCCACTCTACACCACTGTACTATTCTTCGCTGTAGGTCACTCAACTGCCCAACACTCTACTCCACTGTATGCATCTCCACTTTACAACACTGTACTACACTCTATGTCACTCTACTCCATTCTTTGCCCATGCACTCTACGTCACTCTCTCCTACACTGTACTGCACTGTGTGACATTCACAACACTTACCTTCCACCTACAATACACCACTCCACTGTATGACACAGCAATTGGCTCTCTCTCCACTGTACTCTACAACACTCCACTTGACTATACTCCGCTCTATGACACTCTACTTCACCATACTCCACTTTAAAACAGTCCACTTCACTCTATGACAGTCTAGGATACCCTACTCTACTGTTTGGCATGACATTCTACTGTACAACTTGCTGCTCCAGTCTTGAGTACTTGACTAAACTAAATGAGACACCATATGACTACAATATATAACACTTTACAACACTGTAGGATACACTACCACACTCTACTCCCCTCAATTCCCATCTACAGTATTCCAGTCCATGAAAATAGACTTTACAACCCTCTCCTCCACTGTACTGTAAAACACTCCACATAACAACACTCCACTTGCAACACTAGACTCTACGATTTGAAACACATTTTTAAACAAAAATAACGTTTAAATTCATTGGAAAAAACAAAGGTTAAAGCTTAGTTATATTTAGGTAAACGTATTTTCCCTATACAAGACTGCATTCGGAGGTGCGCGACTTATAGTAATTTAAAGGTGGTGCGTAAATTATGAATTGTATTTATAAGTATACCCATTTGGAGGTGCGCGACTTGTAGTAATTTGAAGGTGGTGCGTAAATTAAAAATTGTAGTTATCAGTATAACTTTACAATTTGTAATGCTTGTGTATTTTAAGTTGGGGTTGTCTAGAGAGAATACATAAGGTATTTCTAACTATAAATTATACTTAACCTTTGTGTTTTTCAATGTATGTTAATGTTTTTAATTTTTTAATAAAAATGTGGTTCAAATCACAAAGGGGAGTGTCAATGAGTTGAGTGTCGCAAAGTGGAGTGTAGTACAGTACAGTGAAGGACTGTCATAGAGTCTTGTGCTGTAGAGTTTTGTATTGTAGAGGTGAATAGAGTGGAGTTATACAGTGAAGTGGCATGGTGTGTCATTTCGTGGGGTGGGGTATCGTATAGTGGAGTGGCGTGTTGAACAGTAGAGCTGAGTGTTGAACTTTGCAGTATTGTTGACTGGAGTGTCATAAATGGAGTATGGTAGACCATCATCGAGTAGAGTGTTGTAGAGTGCCAAAGAGTGTAGCAGAGTGTTGTAGAGTGTAGTGGATTAGATTGGAGGTTAAAGGAGTAGAGTGTTGTGTAGTTCAGTGTTGTCAAGTCCAGTGTTGTGGAGTAGAGTGGTGGAGAGAGTCTTATTATATATATTTATATATATATATATATATATAAATAAATTTCATTTGTTTCATGATTGGTGGGAAACATCAGAAAACCTCCCTTTATTAATTACTCTTACTACCATTTGCCCTTACGACCCATAATCCCTAAAATACCCTTGCCACTCTATACTTCTACCAAGTCCTTAAACCTAAAAACAACCTAGCAACCAATACTCTTACTCATATATATATATATATATATTCCTTCTCTCGGTTCCTCTTGCACCCAGGACATGCACCGCTCTCAACGTTTGGTTCGTGATCCTTGCGACAGAACCACGCCGCTTCCAATGCGCACCCAATTCACCCTTCTCAAAGCGAATAATTAGGACGAACTCTAGTGCACCAACGATTTTTACTCTTTTTATTTAAGTTTTAGCCTTCAGATAGATGTTTTGGCAAAGCAAAGCAAACACAGATCGACGCGTTTCGGGAGTCCTCTCCCTTGCTCACTATCACCTGATCACAGGGTTGATGTTCATTTAAAGTGACACAGCGTCACTTCCTGTTCATTGTTCATGATGCCTCTAAGCCTTCTGGAGGTTGTAGTTTTTCATAATTTACATTTCGAATCTTTTGTTATTGTTCCAACTGTCTTATTAATTTCTATGTTCTTATATGTTATTTTCTTAGGAATTACTAAGTGTTTTTATCACCATTTAGACCTTAGATTCAACCCTCTAGTGGGTAGTCCTTATTTTGGTTCTCCTTTGTTTCTTATGTTCATTCCTTTTCCTAATCTTTTTTTAGATTCCAATTCTTAGTTCTTCTGGAGTAATCCATTCTTTTCCTTTTGTGATGCCATTTATAGTAATCCCATTTTCTTATTTACTTTTCTTTTTTTCTTTTTTTGATTCTTTTCATTTTTATTTTCTTTTTCTTAATTCTATTATCCTTGTTTTTGTTTTGAAGCCTTTATTCATGAGTGATGTCACTGACCACGTCATGAGTGATGTAATATGTGACGTCATCAGCAGTGCATTGCACGCGCAAGTTATAGTGAGTCCAACTAACTATAACGTGGGAATTTCTATGGTTTTATGCGAGTAAAATTTCCTGGTAACTATAACTGGTGTAAAACCTATGGTTTTTTCGGTGAATTTCATAGGTTTTTTAAATGCTACTTCCTAACTATAACGTGTGTAAAACCTATGGTTTTTTCAGTGAATTTTCAAGGTTTTGTAAATGCTAATTCCTAACTATATATGGTCTATAACCTATGGTTTTTTCAGTGAATTTCAATGGTTTTTTAATAGCAAATATCAAAAGCTTTAAAATGTCAAGTACGTGGTAGGTAAAAACATTTTCGTGTTTATGCACGCTGATGTGCTTTGAACGCTCCCCCCCCCCCTCTTTTCTTTTAGAAGTATTCTCTCTTTGCAGATAGTGAAGGGTAGGTAACGCAGGCCTTTGCCCCCGTTGTAATCCGTCATGCCTGCTTCCCTCTCCATTTGATTGATTGTTATCCAAGCATTTACTGTTTTGGAATTGGTTCTCTTTGGTTCATTCTCTATTTACAAACAAGCACAGAGTCGCAATACTCTGTTTAGTCTTTGCAGATAGTGAAGGATAGGTAACGCAGGCTTTAGCCCCCATTGTAATCTGTTGTGCCTATTTTTATCCCTCATTTGATTGATTGTTTGGCCGAACATTGATCGTTCAGAATTGGTTCTCTTTGGGTGATTCTCTATTCACAAATAAGCACAGAGTCGCAATACTCTGTTTAGTCTTTGCGGATAGTGAAGGATAGGTAGTGCAGACTTTTGTCCCCTTTGTAATCCGTCATGCCTATCTCTGCCCCGTTTGTTGGTAGTTGGTTCAGCCCGGACCGTTTATTAGAGGTAGATCATCCGACTCCACCGGAGGACACCCCTAATAAAAAGGACATATATATAAAATGCGGACTAGCCGCTGTATCGTGCAAGCAAACTATAACATAAAAATCGTTAGAAAAAACAAAAGGAATCAAGCAAAATCAGTAGGCCACTGATGTGATCTCTTTTTGACCTCGCTAAAATAGAAACATTAGGAACAACCCCTCATGAGAAATATGAAACTAGTGAGAGGAACCGAGCTCGACGCCATGATCTCTGCAAGACAGCTCGGCTCCACCGCCCACCCCGCCCAAAATAACGACAAACCCTATGCAAATATTATAAATATATACAACACACCAACAAAGTAACAGGGTAAAACGTTTTATTAAATAACTATTTACATGGCAGCCTGCTGCAACATCGATCCAAATGCATGACGCTGTTCCTGTCCCTCCTTGTGCAGCAGGTCCGCGGCTACGCCCATCCGGAAGACGAGGCCCCCGGCACGTATAGGGCGGGGTCTTGCTGGCAGCCATCGGCCGAAGAGGTCGTTGGGTGGATGGCCCGGAAGCACCACAGCCACGATGTTGTTGTACTGGCCTTCCCATTCGTCCACCCTGAGGTGGCATCCAGCGAATTACGGGTGGGGGGGGTGAATGCCTTGCTGATGACCCCCCCCTCTTATTGCCTGGTCCGACCATCACATATACCTGCGCCAGGAGACGGCGTGGGGTGCACTGGGAGGGAGAAGCGGCGCGAACGAGCCTCCCCCACCTTCCCAGGTGGAGGTTCCTCAGCTGCACCCCAGCGCTTCACTCGACCAGCTGAGTTGCGCCCGCTCTTGCGGCACAGTGCCTCGCTCGGCCAGCTGAGTTGCGCCCACTCTTGCGGCACAGTGCCTCGCTCGGCCAGCTGAGTTGCGCCCGCTCTTGCGGCACAGTGCCTCACTCGGCCAGGTGAGTTTCGCCTGCTCTTGCGGCTACAGCGTCTCACCGCCTCCGGCCGCAACCACAGCGCCAACGATCGCTGCTGACGGAGGGGAGCCTTGCCGGTGAGAGCCACTGATCTGAAGAACCGCTGCCTGCGGTGCCTCCCTGAGCCGCTTGACGGAGGCCCCCGAGGGGCGGTGTGGTGGCGCGGACTCGGAGGGGGCGCTTGGCTCCTGCCCCCTCCCCAAGTCTTGTTGCCCTGGTGTGGCCTGAGATCGCCCCCGACATAGGCGGCCGGCTCCCGGGGTCCGGCGGGACTTTTAGCCTTTTGGTGACTCTTCAATTCTGGACCCTGTCCCACAATCCGTTTGACCTGGAGACACGTCCTGCGGTGCCCTCGCAATGCGGCCTGGTCCCTGAATGTGTGCGGGGGGACGGTGTTGATTGGATCAAGATGGCGGCTGGTACCCTTCTTCATGGCTCACGTCCGGACCGGGCGACTGTTCCACGCCCCCGAGGGGCGGTGTGGTGGCGCGGACTCGGAGGGGGCGCTTGGCTCCTGCCCCCTCCCCAAGTCTTGTTGCCCTGGTGTGGCCTGAGATCGCCCCCGACATAGGCGGCCGGCTCCCGGGGTCCGGCGGGACTTTTAGCCTTTTGGTGACTCTTCCATTCTGGACCTTGTCCCACAATCCGTTTGACCTGAAGACACGTCCTGCGGTGCCCTCGCAATGCGGCCTGGTCCCTGAATGTGAGCGGGGGGACGGTATTGATTGGATCAAGATGGCGGCTTCACACAAAGCTGACTCAAGTGTTGCTGCTGATGCTATGCAGACAAAAACTGGTTTTCAGTTTGTACATTCTTCAGGATTTTTCCATCCAAGGCTGGTTGAGAGTTTGTAGAACGATAGCTTCAGATTTTCAACATACTACTCTTCAACATTCTTCATAAATGTAAGAATGTGAGACTCACTAGGAGAACGGCCGTTTATCTTTCCTTTCTAAATGCTGCCAACAATATTTTCTGTATGGAAGACACCATCTTGTAGCATAAAGGGCTGCGTCAAGGCTGGTATTGCCCAGAATGTCTTGTTTTCAAGTGCTCGTAATGACGAAGCCAGGACTGTGGCAGAGCGTCCAAAATCTACAAAAAACACCACTGCCAACTCTTCAATAACTTCCATCACCCAGCACCGCATTTCCAAAGAAACAGCATAGCAAGCTTTCGTGGCCTTTAGAGTTTTCGGAAGCAGTTTCCCAAGACCATCACTGCAGCCATTGCAATCCAACAGAGGAACTTTTACCAAGATCGGCATATTAACAGGGCTGCTGGTATAATCGGGGCTCTTGCAGCCATTCAACTTAATTGAAGCTTTCACAATGACAGACCGCCCACTGAACTTCGTGCCATGACATTTACTTATAACATGGGTCTTCGCCGAACTGAAGTCTACAAATGCAAAGCATTTCATTCTTCTTTAACATTTCTTGACATGTAGTGGGTTGAAGTCTTTAAAGAGGTCCACAATTTGCTCCTCAGTCACATCACTTGAAAGATTCCACAAGCCAGGCAGGTCCCACACCACTTGAAAGGACCTGCCTGGCCTCGACCAAAAGGGCGCCAGTATGGGAGCGACTTGCAACTCCTTATGACGTTCTAGTTACTTAGCCTTGACGTTATGGGGGATGTATGCGGTCTTTGTGCACATGGCGGGCGGGGAAGGGTACTGACTGGGCATACGGACAACCCTATTGATGTCGGTTTTTCATTATTCATTATTGTATTATTAAAGCTTCGAAGTAATGTTACCCATGATACTCGCCCTTGGTGTGCGTATGGACGATTTTATTGTAACTGATCCTGTTATACTTTCGAATAAAAAATCAACCTTCACTGATCCTGCAACCGTTTGTTTTTTTAATTTTTTTCAATTAAATGGCTCGCTTGTTACATACTCCGATACCCCTGGCTTTTGACCCTTTCCTACGCGCGGTCTGTACTACCGCCCTCGGGCGATCTATGTAATGAACAGACTACCATTGCCGAGACACAAGGGAATGCATCTCAGAGAGATAAGTCAAGTACGTGGTAGATAAAAACATTTTCGTGTTTATGCACGCTGATGTGCTTTGAATGCTGCCCCCCCCCTCTTTTCTTTTTCTGCAGGTTACATTGGAATTTCAGCTAAAGTATGGAGAAGACCTAAACCGCACCGTGTTCCACGCGAGGAAAAATAGGCTAGCTCTGTGAGACGGTACATTATATGTACGAGCTATCTCTGGGAGTGTGAAAGATTGTATGGTATGAATGTGCGCATGGGCCCTGATTTGTACGGTATGAATGCGTATGTGTGGCGCACGACTGGGTCAATAAAAGAATGATTTTTGTATGACTGAGGCGTTGATCGAACGGTTAATGGAATGAGAAAAATAAGCCCGAACATGGTATCCGCATGTGAAGGACGAAAAAGAATATAGCACTTTCCTTACTTAGGAACGACTCTCTCTGGAGCTAGTGAATGGGAGAGTAGCCTACACCAGAAACTTGAAGGGTTATTTCAGTACGACGAACCCGACCCCAACCGATATTCCAAATGTACACCCAAAATAATGCGCACCAGTAAGTCAATTTATGTGCTGACTAAATAAGAGAAGTTACCTTGGCTCCGCCGCCCACCCCGCCCAAAATAACGACAAACCCTATGCAAATATTATAAATATATACAACACACCAGCAAAGTAACAGGGTAAAACGTTTTATTAAATAACTATTTACATGGCAGCCTGCTGCAACATCGATCCAAATGCATGACGCTATTCCTGTCCCTCCTTGTGCAGCAGGTCCACGGCTATGCCCATCCGGAAGACGAGGCCCCCGGCACGTATAGGGCGGGGTCTTGCTGGCAGCCATCGCCTGAAGAGGTCGTTGGGTGGATGGCCCGGAAGCACCACGGCCACGATGTTGTTGTACTGGCCTTCCCATTCGTCCACCCTGAGGTGGCATCCAGCGAGCCACGGGTGGGGGGGGTGAATGCCTTGCTGATGACCCCCCCCTCTTATTGCCTGGTCCGACCATCACATATACCTGCGCCAGGAGACGGCGTGGGGTGCACTGGGAGGGAGAAGCGGCGCGAACGAGCCTCCCCCACCTCCCCAGGTGGAGGTTCCTCAGCTGCACCCCAGCGCTCCACTCGACCAGCTGAGTTGCGCCCGCTCTTGCGGCACAGTGCCTCGCTCGGCCAGCTGAGTTGCGCCCGCTCTTGCGGCACAGTGCCTCACTCGGCCGGTTGAGTTTCGCCTGCTCTTGCGGCTACAGCGTCTCACCCGCCTCCGGCCGCAACCACAGCGCCAACGATCGCTGCTGACGGAGGGGAGCCTTGCCGGTGAGAGCCACTGATCTGAAGAACCGCTGCCTGCGGTGCCTCCCTGATCCGCTTGACGGAGGCCCCCGAGGGGCGGTGTGGTGGCGTGGACTCGGAGGGGGCGCTTGGCTCCTGCCCCCTCCCCAAGTCTTGTTGCCCTGGTGTGGCCTGAGATCGCCCCCGACACAGGCGGCCGGCTCCCGGAGTCCGGCGGGACTTTTAGCCTTTTGGTGACTCTTCCATTCTGGACCCTGTCCCACAATCCGTTTGACCTGGAGACACGTCCTGCGGTGCCCTCGTAATGCGGCCTGGTCCCTGAATGTGTGCGGGGGGACGGTGTTGATTGGATCAAGATGGCGGCTGGTACCCTTCTTCATGGCTCACGTCCGGACCGCATGACTGTTCCACGCCCCCGAGGGGCGGTGTGGTGGCGCGGACTCGGAGGGGGCGCTTGGCTCCTGCCCCCTCCCCAAGTCTTATTGCCCTGGTGTGGCCTGAGATCGCCCCCGACATAGGCGGCCGGCTCCCGGGGTCCGTCGGGACTTTTAGCCTTTTGGTGACTCTTCCATTCTGGACCTTGTCCCACAATCCGTTTGACCTGAAGAGACGTCCTGCGGTGCCCTCGCAATGCGGCCTGGTCCCTGAATGTGTGCGGGGGGACGGTATTGATTGGATCAAGATGGCGGCTTCACACAAAGCTGACTCAAGTGTTGCTGCTGATGCTATGCAGACAAAAACTGGTTTTCAGTTTGTACATTCTTCAGGATTTTTCCATCCAAGGCTGGTTGAGAGTTTGTAGAACGATGGCTTCAGATTTTCTACTCTTCAACATTCTTCATAAATGTAAGAATGTGAGACTCACTAGGAGAACGGCCGTTTATCTTTCCTTTCAAAATGCTGCCAACAATATTTTCTGTATGGAAGACACCATCTTGTAGCATAAAGGGCTGCGTCAAGGTTGGTATTGCCCAGAATGTCTTGTTTTCAAGTGCTCGTAATGACGAAGCCAGGACTGTGGCAGAGCGTCCAAAATCTACAAAAAACACCACTGCCAACTCTTCAATAACTTCCATCACCCAGCACCGCATTTCCAAAGAAACAGCATAGCAAGCTTTCGTAGCCTTTAGAGTTTTCGGAAGCACTTTCCCAAGACCATCACTGCAGCCATTGCAATCCAACAGAGGAACTTTTTCCAAGATCGGCATATTAACAGGGCTGCTGGTATAATCGGGGCTCTTGCTGCCATTCAACTTAATTGAAGCTTTCACAATGACAGACCGCCCACTGAACTTCGTGCCATGACATTTACTTATAACATGGGTCTTCGCCGAACTGAAGTCTACAAATGCAAAGCATTTCATTCCGCTTTGACATTTCTTGACATGTAGTGGGTTGAAGTCTTTAAAGAGGTCCACAATTTGCTCCTCAGTCACATCACTTGAAAGATTCCCCAAGCCAGGCAGGTCCCACACCACTTGAAAGGACCTGCCTGGCCTCGACCAAAATGGCGCCAGTATGGGAGCGACTTGCAACTCCTTATGACGTTCTAGTTACTTAGCCTTGACGTTATGGGGGATGTATGCGGTCTTTGTGCACATGGCGGGCGGGGAAGGGTACTGACTGGGCATACGGACAACCCTATTGATGTCGGTTTTTCATTATTGATTATTGTATTATTAAAGCTTCGAAGTAATGTTACCAATGATACTCGCCCTTGGTGTGCGTATGGACGATTTTATTGTAACTGATCCTGTTATACTTTCGAATAAAAAATCAACCTTCACTGATCCTGCAACCGTTTGTCACGTTTATTTTTTTCAATTTATTGGCTCGCTTGTTACATACTCCTATACCCCTGGCTTTTGACCCTTTCCTACGCGCGGTCTGTACTCCCGCCCTCGGGCGATCTATGTAATGAACAGACTACCATTGCCGAGACACAAGGGAATGCATCTCAGAGAGATAAGTCAAGTACGTGGTAGATAAAAACATTTTCGTGTTTATGCACGCTGATGTGCTTTGAACGCTGCCCCCCCCTCTTTTCTTTTTCTGCAGGTTACATTGGAATTTCAGCTAAAGTATGGAGAAGACCTAAACCGCACCGTGTTCCACGCGAAGAAAAATAGGCTAGCTCTGTGAGACGGTACATTATATGTACAAGCTATCTCTGGGAGCGTGAAAGATTGTATGGTATGAATGTGCGCATGGGCCCTGATTTGTACGGTATGAATGCGTATGTGTGGCGCACGACTGGGTCAATAAAAGAATGCTTTTTGTATGACTGAGGCGTTGATCGAACGGTTAATGGAATGAGAAAAATAAGCCCGAACATGGTATCCGCATGTGAAGGACGAAAAAGAATATAGCACTTTCCTTACTTAGGAACGACTCTCTCTGGAGCTAGTGAATGGGAGAGTAGCCTACACCAGAAACTTGAAGGGTTATTTCAGTACGACGAACCCGACCCCAACCGATATTCCAAATGTACACCCAAAATAATGCGCACCAGTAAGTCAATTTATGTGCTGACTAAATAAGAGAAGTTAGCTCGGCTCCGCCGCCCACCCCGCCCAAAATAACGACAAACCCTATGCAAATATTATAAATATATACAACACACCAGCAAAGTAACAGGGTAAAACGTTTTATTAAATAACTATTTACATGGCAGCCTGCTGCAACATCGATCCAAATGCATGACGCTGTTCCTGTCGAGGTAGCATAGGTGGCGGCCTAGGGGTGGAGGACCTTTGTGCAAATAGCCCGGGGGCGACACCACGTGCCAAGGCCCATCCCCGCAGTCAGCTGCAGCAGGGCGACCCTTAGCGTTTCACTCCCCGGTCAGCTGCACCATGACTGCCATTGGCGTTCCACTCAGTTGGATGGCCGGGGACCCGCTCCGGTGGCCGGGGTGAAGAGCGGCTGTTGCTGCGGAACGCTCAAAATGGCGGACGACTCCCCGGATTTGGGCCTGGTCCACTAGAACGACTCTGGACTACCCTGGAACTCGAATGCTTGCCTGCTCGGGCATGAGCCCCACTCTTGAAGACGTCCTCTCAGTTTTAAAGGTTCTACGAGAGTCGTTGGCCCTCGACTCCCGCGTGCTTCCGATGGGGGCAACCGCCACTGTTGCTCGACTATCCCCCATGGATATACCGCTGCCACGCGTGTCCGCCGCCTTAGCCCTTTGACGGAGCTCTCAATAATACTTCTATCACTGCAACCAAAGAATAATGGCATAGATTTTCTGTCAATACACACTCATATATGTCTCCTCAACCAATCATATTTGTTCCCGCACAATTTCATATTCAAATTAACATTTCAGTTGGTTATCCTTTCAATATTTTCAAAGTCACAAAACGGTCACCCTTCACCCTCTGCCTTCTCTGGCTGTTACCATGGTAACAGCTCAATCTGCACCTAGCTGAAGGCACAGGTCAAAAGTTCATATCTCAACGTTCTAAATCCAAGCAAAAAGGATAATTTCCCTCCAAACACACCTGCCTATCCACTCTTGTTTTACATTTCTTTATTTTCCACGACCAATAGAAGATTTGTTTATAATAAAACTATAACATACAGCGTAGTCTTCAATCTTGAAGTATATCAATTAACCAATCATGTTCAGTTTTCCTTTAACACCAAACCTCACACACTTTTTTTATCGTGACTTTCACCATCTACTTGCCATTCCACTTCACGAACCCATCGGAGTACTACTGCATCTACCTTGAAAATGAAGGTTTGGCTTGTAGGACACAGTTATATTCACTGGAGTGAAAAATATGCTGCAAACAGACGAATTTGTAACCTTGACTTACCAAATGTGCAGATTACGTGGATTGGCCAAAGAGGATTAAGATGTCACCAATTGATACCATTGGTGAAAACTTTCATGCATCTCCCTGAACCTAACCTGATAATTGTGCACTGTGGTGGCAATGATCTAGGCACATTAACAGGGGTAGGTCTGGAAATGCTGCTAAAAGACACCTTTCGTCAATTGATGTCACTTTTTCCTCGAACTGTCTTGGTGTATTCAAATATATGCCAAAGACAAAAATGGAATTGGTCCAATGAACGTTGTCCACAGATTGAGAAAGCAAGGAAACATGTAAATAAATCTGTTTCTGCTTTCCTCAGAGAATATAACATGGGTTCTATATACAACAACAACCTACGTTTCAACATGGAAGGCATCTATCGGAGAGATGGTGTTCATTTCACGGATGAGGGAAATAGAATTTTCCTCTGTAACATGAGACTCTGCATCGGAACTTACTTATAAGTTCAGCAAAAACTCAATTAACACAAGGGCTCTTTTAAGAGCCACCTTAGATCTAAACACTCAAACTTGTAATTTATCTCCATCTTTCCTTATGTTTTTTGATCGCCGTGCGTGACCGATTGCGCGCACCTCGTAACTTATTTGCGAAAAAAAGCTACTTTTACACTTTCGTCATCCTTAATAAACCCCTCAAGAAACCTACGAAATCAAACACTCTCCACCCTGCTCCCTTTCCATTCTCACCACTATAGTTTTTCACAGTCTTGTAAATAGGGGTGCGCGACCGAATGCATGCACCCCGCAAATGTTTTCTCCCCAAAAAAAATAGTATTTTCGCGTTCAGGGTCCATACTGTACCCCCTTAGAAAACCTACCCAGCCAGACAATCTCTACCTTCTCCCCTTTCCATGTACTAACCCTTTGTTCTGTATTATATATTCACTCGCACTAACAAAATGGCGGACAACACTTCCTGATTTCCTCCGAATCGAATGTTGACAGACGTTAAACAGCAAATCACAATGCCGCTCGCGCACACCCGCATAGGTGCGCGCACCCGTGCTCGCTTACAGATATATAACTGATTTCAACTTTAATTTTCTCAGCAACTACTGAACGGATTTACACCATTTAAACAAAAGCGTGATCTGCGACCCACACTCTACCTTTCTACCAAATTTCTTATAATTCCATTCAGCCGTTCGAGCTGTAGCCGTGTCTAAACGTCCTATGGAAAATAACATGGGAAAAACACGTTTTGGGACCCCCCTTTTATCTCAGCCCCCACTTCACCAATCCCCCCAAAACTTTCACAGAATGAGCGCAGCGGAACTAGCCATCTTCTTTGAGAAATTCGCAAACATTCGTCCACCAGGGCCAAAGTTATTCCCAATAGAATGTTGCGGATTTCCTATGGAAACTAGGTCCTAACTATAGCTACCTACTGGCAACCGCCAGTAGGTAATATATATTTGGACTGTCTTTCTACTTTTGGCAGGATTGCAGGCGCATTTGGCTGTGCACCGGGAGCATTGGAATACAGTGAGAAAGGACAGTACTAACTGTTTGGAGACTTCCCAGTTCTCCCTCTGTGACTACACCATAGTGATCCAATGAGGTTCCCTCTGACAGTATTTTTAAAAAAACGCTAAAACTCAGAAATGAACTGTCGAGCACGAAGCTGGCACTGAGGAAGGCAATCGCCAAAAACGTGTCTGCCAGGCGTTGCGACTGTGAGTACGCGTTATTTGATGTGCCAAGTGGTGTAATAAATACCTTACTGTGAGGCGACTCAAGCTGTGTCGGACCCGAGTGTGATTAGTGAAGCAGGATTGGAGGTTGATATATATACACACACACACATATATATACTTACCTTAACTATACTTACCATTTGTGGTAAAGGCTTATTTGTGGTAAAGATTTGCGTTGTAAAGGATGTGTGGTAAAGACACTGTGTGGTTACAACTGCGTTGAAAAGGATGTTTCTGCTCAGCGTTATCACTTCCGATGCTGCAATCTCATGTTCTGATGTACCTCCGAAGATGAAGTGATTTAAGAAGGGTAATCTCTGGTCTATATAATGTTGTAATTGAAGACATCCACTATTAACTTCTGAAAATCCACTTCCGAGAGCGATGGCAGACGCATCTCAATAAGGAATGCTCAGGGGTAGGATGGGATGCCCTACATCGAGAAGCAAGCTTACATTCTGCCACTTTAAGGTGCTCAATGATTGGCACTGGTCACAACAAAGGCAGAGGCTTTCTAAACTCTCTCCATAATCGGACTGTTGAAGATGCAGAAGCACTGAGGCAGATATACTACACTTATTATGGTCTTTACATCATTTCTGGTGAGAAGTAGCCAATTCAATAAGATTCTCACGCAACTTTATTTTGCACTTCTCCCCTCGACTGGTTTTCTTGCATGACACGCTAGATCTTCCAAACCTGACTCGCTGTAAGAAAAGATGGATAGATACAGCATTGGAGGTGGCGAAAGGTTGCATTCACTGGAAGTGGAATGGGTGTCACCCTCCTTCTTATGCTGATTGGTTACAGAAAATGGCATCTGTCACCTCATGTGGGAGATTAATTCATCGACTGGCTGACCAATCACAGTTGTTTGACAGTGTGTGGGCCTCTTTTTTGCCGCTCTGGTCATAATTAGAAGCACATACTATGGCGCGGGTGTATCCTCCAATCTGACTGGAATTTTAAATATCTATTATTCATAACAGTTTAGCAAGTTTAGTATATCGACTGTGTTGCCTCCTAGTTAGAGGTCCCTGTTGAACCTCTTGTCAGAGAGAGCAGACTTTATTTTAATTATGTGGTGTTGCAGTACTGTTGCAGTATTGTTGAGTTTTATTGTGTTGTTGTGTAAATGGGAAGACCTTGAGTTCCCCAATTGTGAAGCTGGTCTATTTAAGTTATCACTTACCCCACATTTTACTCTGACCGGCACATTGATCTACCGCCCCCCTGGCGCAGCGAGTATCTGGGCTTCCTCCCTCCCAGATCTTGTTGCTCCACTTTTGGCCCAATCCAATAATTTTATGGTCATTGGAGACCTTAACATTCATTTTAACTCTGCTTCGTGTGCCATTTCCACACGTCTTTTACAGGATCTGGCAGCTTTAGATCTTCAGCTCCACAACTCTGACCCTACTCATAAGGCCGGCAACCTCTTAGATCCCATCATTTCCAACCTTTCGACCATTTCGTATCAATCCTCATTACAGGTCCCCTGGTCGGATCATTTTATTGTAAATTTCTCTATCGAAATGGCCTCTTCTAACCCCCTCTTGCCCACTCATCCCCTTAAAGACAGCAGGAATTGGAAACGCCTAGATGCAGACAAACTCAATCTGTGTCTTTCTAATTCCAAGCCCCCCCTGTCTTTGAACCTGTCTACAGAGGAACTTCCTTCTATCAAACGCTGGTTGACTAATGCTTTGGACTCTTGTCTCCCTATGCAAAAGAACAAACAACATATTCTTCATCCACCGGCTCCCTGGTTTACTGACGCTCTCCGCCTAGAAAAATCTAAATGCAAAAAACTGGAGCGCATATGGCGCTCCAATTATGATGCAGGCCAGAAAGCAGAATATAAGGCCGCTCTTAAAGTCTACCATACGTCATGTGATAGTGCGAGAGCTTCCTTTGCGAACACTACGCTTCTTACAGCACAGAATAGACCCCAGGCTCTGTTCAAAATCGTGAAGGAGCTGTCAGGGGCTTCTGCTGCACCCAAGGCCCCCATTCTTGACACCCTCCAGTGTGAAGCTTTGGCTAACTTCTTCGTCGAAAAGATCGAGAAGATCTATGATACTTTCGACTCCTCTCCCGGTGTGTCCACTCATGTTGTCTTATCTGTAGATACCCCCCCAGTTGCTACGTCCTTCTGTAGTACCCCCATGCCTCCCAAACTTCTTGCCTGGGATCCCATTTCCCTTCCGTTTAAAAAAAAGTATTTACAGGATATAAAATCTGGGTCTCCGCTCGACCCTATGCCCCCTCAAATCTTGAGTTTTTTGGATCCCTCCCTACTCCTTATTATTTTGAAAGTCTTGAACGCCTCCCTTTCTGAAGCGATCGTGCCCGACGAATGGAAGCACGCTATGGTGGTCCCACTATTAAAAAAGACCAACTTAGACCCTAACAACCCCTCTAACTTCCGCCCCATTTCGTTGCTTTCATGTTTCTCTAAAATTTTGGAGAAACATGTCAATTCTCTGCTTAATCTTCACGTGGAGTCCTCTAACTTTCTTCATGGTTCACAATCCGGGTTCAGGGCTGGCTTCTCGACTGAGACCACTCTCCTTGGTGTGTCGGAATCCATCAGACAGAAAGTGGACAACGGGGAGACGGTGGCACTCATTTTGCTTGACTTGAGTGCCGCATTCGACACCGTCTCCCATTCCATCTTGTTGTCCACCCTGAGAGAGGTGGGTGTCGATGGTGCTGCCCTGGCCTGGATCTCTAACTTTTTATCTAATCGCACGTTTCAAGTCTTTTCTTCTACTTCCATCTCTTCTATCTTTCCCTCTAAGCACGGTGTTCCTCAGGGATCTATTCTTAGTCCTCTTTTTTTCAATTTATATATGAGACCCCTTGCTTTTTTGGCGGAACAGGCAGGTCTCTCTATTTACTCTTACGCTGATGACACTCAAGTCATCTATTCTCTCTCCACCAATAAACATCTCCCTTTCTCGTCTCTCCAAACTGGACTAAAGCAGATTGCGGCATGGATGTTGGAGCATAAACTAAAACTAAACGGGGAGAAAACAGAACTGCTCCTGTTTGGCTCCGACACCTCGCTCTGGGGCCCACATCATTGGCCACCGGAGATGGGCCCGCCTCCCATTCCAACTTCGTCTGCCCGTAACCTCGGGGTCCTCCTGGACAATCAATTGTCTTTCAGGCAGCATGTCGTGAAAGTCTCTGCCACCTGTACTACCATCATCAGGTGGCTTAGGAAAATCTCATGGATGCTGCCGGCTGACACCTTGAAATCGGTAGTCCAGGCTCTTGTCATCTCACGCCTGGACTACGGCAACATCTTACTTCTAGGTGCCTGTAAGGAGGTCACTAAGAAGTACCAGGTAGTACAAAATATGGCGGTCCGCCTGATTTGCAATCTACCCGCCAGATCCTCAGCCTCTTCCCACCTGCGTAACCTACATTGGCTACGGATTGAGAGCAGGGTTAAATTCAAGGCGTTATGTTTTATACATAAAATCCTGACAGGAAAAGCCCCGCCCTATCTATCTGCTTTGGTGCAGCAATATCTTCCACCTCGTACACTTAGGTCCTCCACCCAGAATAAGCTCAGGATCCCACGCATCAAGAGAGCAAAAATGGGTGGTCGCTCTTTTGCTCTGCTGGCGCCCTCTCTTTGGAACTCTCTACCCCCCTCTTTACGTTCTGAAATGTGCCTCCTTACCTTCCGTAAGGGAATCAAAACCTGGCTTTTTAATTTGTAAGTTCGCTGATCTCCTTCCCTTCTCATCTTTAATATTGTCTCACACCTATAGCGCCGGGAAACCTACGGGTAGCTGTGCGCTCAAGAAATTCAATAATAATAATAATAATAATAGTTGTGATGGTATTGCTGTGGTCCTGGGTTGTTGCTTTGGCTGTGTGTCATGATATGCTGTGGTGTGTTTAATTGCTTGTGTTTTATGTGATTTTGTTGTTGTATTCAGCTGTTCCTGCCGTTATTGTATGGTTTTTATGTTAACCATGTTGTATTATTTGTGCTGTGCTGTGTCATTGTGCTGCAGCTGTATTGCTTAATGCAGTGGAGTGCTGTTTGACTCTGTTGTTGTGTTGTACTGTTTTTCCTGTTGTTTTTTAGTGTTTGTCACATGTATTATTGTTCTGTGTTGCTTAGCAGTGTTATCTCATAAGTTGTTGTACTATTGGTGGGTTTTGTTGTGGAGTTATGCTGTTTTTTTATGTATTGTCATATTTGTGCAGCGGTGCATTAGTATGGTTTGTTGTTATGTTGTTGTTTGTTTATCTGAGTGTTTTATACCATTCTTCCCTTATTCTGAAAACACCGCCTAGGACTTCAGGTTATCCTATGGTGCAACACCCTTATTTTGCATCAATATATATAAATATAATCCAGACTAATTATGGATCCTTGGACCCAATGGTTGGTGCCATATTCTCCACAGCCACGGGTCCATCCATTTGGCACATGGATATACAAAATAAGGACCATAGATGGCAACAAAGTAACAGCAGCATCATCTTAATCGTAATTGGGAAAAAAGCACATACATCCTCATTCAGAGTGACCAGGTCGTGGAATTCCATTTTATTTCACCAGGGACAAATCCACTAGTTCATATCTGAGGGGGTGTCCTTGATAACATGCTTTGTGACATTGAGGAAAGGAGCTGAACCAACACTTTTTCCACGTTATTCTAATTCCCTACTGGGTTACAGGGTTTGACAGAGTAGAAAAAGTATCTTATGATTATAGCTACCTTCAAAAGCTACCCTTGGCAGGTGTGGCACATGTCTGACTGTCCTATGATAAGGACCCATGGATTGTTTTCAAGGTTGGACAACAGCTTCTGAGGGGCATAGAAAATAGAAGGAAAAGTGTGGAAATACTGACAAGTTCCGCCAGACTTCACTGATCTAGGGTGATCAAACCTTCATTTCATGCAATTTGCCACTCTCTGCCACCAAAATTGTGGCAGGTTTTCCATCTGAAATGGGACACGTGACCCCCATCAGGGACATAGTGATATTAAACTAGAGGGATACAAATTATACTTATACTTACATTGGCTCCAAATGAGAGTTTAGAAGTGTTTATTCAATACACACATTCTACTGAGAAAATGTACCATGATACATCAATCAGTTTGACCACAATGGCGTACTTTATGTGTGCTGAGATAACAAGACATGCAGATCCGCCCTTCTTCAAAGGAGCCCTGACCTAACCATAATATTCACCTCAATTTCAGGTCATTTGTGAAAATAGTCCTTCTATAGATCATTGATCATCTATCGTACCCCCTTTTGAATGATACAATGTGTGCTATTCAAATTGTGTTTTTATTTCGTGCCTGTAATATCACTTTGTAACAGTGCAGGCTTATTGTTCAATAATAGCACCTGGGCTGCATGCAGCTTTCCATGAAGCAGAAATAGCACAACATTTGAGCACAAACAACTCGCACGGTTTTGAGATCTGTGATCTATTTAAGACAGACAGCTGTTTCCCATCTGCATGTTAACTCCTCCGGCCTGGAATCATTTATTTGCCTGCAGAAAGCATACATTATCATTATTCTTAGCATTTACAGCCATTAGGCAGTGATGTGCACGTTTGCTGTATTTTCTGGATTGTACGTCACCCGTGCGTATGGAGGCACTTTTTAGCAGTTGTCTAGTTAAAGATACCATTCTCATTTAGTTATTTTGGGAACCTTTTCTTATACTTTCCGCGAGCTGTGCACATTGGGTTTGTCACAAATAATGAAGGGTGTTTCACACACTTTGCACTACCACACAGTTCCTTCACCTATGATTGCGCTCAGTGCAACACTGTTTCTCTAGTTATGATAGTGGTGTGATCACTGCAGTTCGTGATCGTTGTGGGTTGGTTCTGTTTTCTACGTGTAGATTGGATGGCTGGAAATAAACGATTTTGCAGATGATTACCACAGGTTAACATTTTATATCGGAATCTACCTTCAGCCATAGAGCCTCCAGATGGAGTGGGGCAAGGGAGGATATTTGGTTCAAGGTTAGGGTTGGAGCATCTCAGACAACATACAAAGATCTCGGATTGGTGGATAAATATCTATACGATATTTGTGTTATCCACTGCTAAGCGCCCTGAGACCTCACGGTGAAATGCGCGCTCTACAAGAGCATATGACTTATGACTTATATTTATATTGTCTCCTACAGTAACATTGAGTTCTTGGTCAAAGAGTTGCTCTTTCATGACAATGAGGAATGACAATCGATAGACAAAAGCAACTTTTTGGAACTCTAAAACTATTAACCATTGTAATTCTCTTGAAGTTATAAATATATCAGATGATCCTTTAATAAAGTCTAAGCAGGGAAAATAACTGAATAATTAGATGATTACGTTTCTGTTCTATATTTGATCAGAGCAGGTCACTCAAAACAAGCATATATTTAAAATTTCCCAAACCTGCTACACACTTTTTAATGCAGTGTGTCTTATACTTCTATGGCCTTCCATGGGTATAATACCGTTAGTAAATGGTGTTTTTGTATGGATATCACCCAAGCATCTGGTGTTGATATGAGAAGTCTTGTCCCATATAGTAATTTCAAATTTAGATTCCAGTTCACATTGCCATCTCTTCTGCAAGGATACTTGTTGTTAATATCATATTTAGCAGTGTGAAGCATAATTCTGTATAATTGATTGACCATGTGTGTGGTCTTCAGCTGCATTAGCCTCTGTGATTCTTATGAAATGTGATTCTTGCGAAAATTGTTTAACTGGATGTTTTGATAATCAATTAGGCCAGTATTTTGAGCTTCTACCACGGACATGAAATTTGTAGCAGTCTAGTGCTTCTCGGGTCTCGGCTGAGACCCGGAAGCACCACCACACTTTGTATCACCTTCTGGCCAGGCGTGGCCAGAAGGCTATAAATAAATGTGAGAGGTCGCTCGAGGCTTCCGGTACACCCAACCCTCTGCAGTGTGTGTGTGTGTCCAATTATTCTGATAAGGCCCTCCCCACAGGTACCTTACCGTTAGCCCCCTTGATCCACCATCCGCTCCCCGACACTGGCGACGAAGGTGGTGCCAAGGCGTACGAACCCTGGTGGAAGAGTGGAGCGGTCTGCTGCTTAGGCGCGGTCCGTGTGCCGCGTGGTGTCCGACGTGGTGCCGTCGAAGAGGCTGCGTCTGTGTCCAGTGTTCCGGTAAGCAGCGTAGGCTGGGCTGCACCAGGGACCGGAATTTAGGGAGACGCGGCTGGCGGAGAGTGTAGCGGCCTGCATGCGTGCGGAGGCCGATCTGAGGCCCGACTACCACAACCGGATGCGCGCGCATGCGCAGATCACCCGAGGCCTGTCCTGGATCTGAGGCCGGGTGAGGAGACGGTGCGCTGGGCAGGAAGCAGCGCCGAGGCCCCCAAAAGCAGACGAGGTGACCGGAGTGGGGTGGAGGCACGACGAGGTGGTTGTCCGAGTGCGCTGCTAGCCATCAAGCATTGGCAGCAACAAGAAAAAAAATAAAAAAAAGAGGAGGAAAGGAAAACACAAGAGTCTTGGCGCACACGCGTGAATAAAGGACAGTGTATGGTGTGGTGTTCCGCTCAATTGAGGGTGGAGGAACATCAGAGTCACACGGCAGAGTGGAATCAGTGAATCTAGGGGCAAGTGTGAGTCACGAAGCACAAAGATAGGAGCTGGCTCACCACTAGCAGGAACACGTGCATCGAGCCATTTGCACACAGGACAGAGGGGATAGGTGTGGTACGACACAGAATATGTCAGTGCAACAAGGCACAGCGGCCGCAGGTGGGGCGCAACAAGCTGCAGCCCCAGCACAACAGGCAGCCCCGGCACAACAGGTGGGACCGGTGATGCAGCCAGGTCCAGGCGCTCTTATTCAGCCATCGCCTCATGCCCAGATCAATCCCATTCCTCCATTCAGTGCACTGGCGGACCCAGGCACAGCAGCACCACGCTGGGTGGTATGGCTGAGCCGTTTGAACAACTACTTCACGGCAACGAGGGAAAAGGACAATGAAGTGAAAAGGTCCTTATTGCTACACTTTGGAGGCGATGAACTCTATAAACTATTTCTACATCTACCAAACACTGGGGCGGCTACAGACTACGATGGCGCAGTCCAAGCGCTAAATGCGCATTTCGACCCGCAACTAAATCCCCACTATGAAAGGTTCAAGTTCAGAAAATCCCGACAACGGGAGGGAGAGACCATGGACGCGTTCCATGCCAGACTAAGGGAGCTGATAAGCACATGCCCGGATGATAACCAGGAGAAAGAGGTAACAGCGCAATTGATTCAGGGGTGCAAGAACAAACACCTGAGGACACTAATCTTGAGGCAACCCCGCATAACGCTGGATGAAATCCTACTGCTGGCTCGCTCACATGAACTGTCAGATGTGCGGGCCGCCGCAATGGAATCAGCTATCAACCCATCAGCTAGCTCTGAAGCAACTGTCAAGACGGAAAGAGTAGATGCCGTACGGAGCACCAACCGTGGGGGAAGAGGAAGATGGCCGACCAGGACACAGAGACGTCCTCAATGTGGCTCCTGCGGATACGAAGAACACAATCAAGACAGCTGCCCGGCACGTGGCAAAACATGTGACAAATGTGGAGGAAACAACCATTTTGCCAGCGTATGCAGAGGAGGAGCGAGAGGTACGTCATGAGGACAAAGACTAGAAGGGAGGAAAGTGCCAACTAAAGCAGTTCGACAGCTGGCCCTAGACGAAACACGGGATGGATACCCAGCTAGAGGAAACAGAGCACCATCCCGTCACCCAAACAGACTGGATGACTCGTCAACAGACGATGAAGACGAATGCTACTATGTCTCGTTCGTAAATGAACTCAAGAGACGGCGCAGGCCACAACCTAAGTGTCAAATCCAAATTGACGGGTCTACGGTGACAGGAGTCATAGACACCGGAGCGACGATCAACGTCATGGGCATCCAGCACTACAAAGCACTAAGACCAAGACCTCAACTAGTACCATCGAGGGCGCGCATCCTCACCTATGGGAGCAAGACCCCGCTACCAGTAAGAGGAAAAATTACCGTGCAGGTGAAAGCTGAGGATCAAGAGTTGACGACGACCTTTCACGTGATTGATAAAGAGGCGGACCTGCTTGTTGGCAGTCACACGGCAGAAGACCTCAAACTAATTGCGTTCGCAAATGCAGTGAAGTTGCTCCACACAGAGGAGATCCTTCAGTTGTTCCCATCGCTGTTTCAAGGTCTAGGCACCATCAAGAGGCCACCAGTCAAATTACATATAGACAAAGCCATACGACCAATCGCTCTGAGACATCGGAGGATACCGTTTCACGTGAGGACGGCGGTGGAACAAGAACTTGTTAAACTAGAAGAGCAGGGGGTCATCGAAAAGGTGACGGACCGACACCATGGGTGTCGCCCATGGTGATTGCGGAGAAGCATCGACAGCCTGGAAAGATCCGAATATGCATAGACATGAGGATGCCTAACAAAGCAATCAAAAGGGAAAGGCATCTCACTCCCACAGTGGATGACATCCTAACAGACTTAAATGGGGCGCAATGGTTTTCCAAGTTGGATCTAAACGCTGGATAACATCAACTTAAACTAGCAGAGGAGAGTCGGTACATCACGACGCATCTCGGCCTACGGAGGTACAAGAGGCTCAACTTTGGCATTACGTCAGCAGCTGAGATTTTTCAAAACACAATCAAAGAGATTCTGTCAGGACTGAGTGAAGTGTTAAATGTCAGTGATGACATCCTCATCCATGCCAAGACCAGTGAGGAACATCACAAAAGGCTGAAGGCAACACTGAAAAGACTGGCAGAGTTCGGGGTCACGCTGCACAAAGAGAAATGTCAATTTTTCAAGCAATCGATAGAGTTCTTTGGCTATGTATTCGGCACGGAAGGAGTCAAGGTAGACCCCCGGAAATCAACTGCCATCAAGAATGCTCCAGCCCCGACCACAGCGTCGGAGGTGAGAAGCTTTATGGGAATGGCACAATATTGTGCCCGATTCATCCCGCAACTAGCCACGATAGCTGAACCGCTGAGAAATTTGACGAAAAAGGAGAACCCATGGCGGTGGTCCCCGACAGAGGAAGAAGCCTTCAACAAGATAAAGGCAGCGCTGCTAGACAGCACAACGATGGCCTACTTTGACACGACCCGCCAGACGGAAACTTTAGTAGACGCAAGCCCGGTGGGACTAGGGGCATTATTGACGCAGGAAGCGGAACCTGGGACGTGGGTACCTTTGGCATTTGCCAGCAAGGCGCTAACGGCAACGGAGGCCAGATCAAGAGAGAAGCGTTGGCTGTGAAGTGGGCCTGCAATCATTTCCACTTATACATCACAGGACAACCCTTCAGGATGGTTACTGACCATCAGCCTCTAGTGCCTCTGTTCAAAGGCACTGCCCCCATCCACCACCGAGGATTGAAAGATGGGCCATCCAGGTTCAACATTACCAAATGGACCTAGTTTATAGACCAGGAGCTAAGAACCCGGCGGATTTCCTGTCGCGACATCCCCAGGCAGAAGCCAGTGAATCCCTGGATCAAGAAGCGCGGACTGAAGAATATGTCGACATGGTGTCCCAACTGTCGTGTCCCCAGGCCCTGGCACTGGAAGAGATCGTAGCCCAGTATGGGGAAGATGCTGTCATCACCAGAGTGAAAGCGGCGATGGACACCGGGTCATGGGAGAATTTTCTGCGGAACGTGAGTGACTGGGACGAAGCCGATAGGACGCGGTTGTCCCAGTTTTGGAAGATACACAACGAACTCAGCAGAGCGAGCAATGGACTGATACTTCGGGGAACGAGAGTAGTAATCCCACGCACTCTTCAAGATCGAGCAACCTCACTTGCTCATGAAGGACATCAAGGAACGAAGAGAATGAAGGCCCGAATGAGAGAGAAGGTGTGGTTTCCTCACATGGAAGAAAAAGTAGATGTGCTAGTAAAGAACTGTAGATCTTGCCAATTGACCAGCCTTCCAGAAGCGCCTGCCTCCATCATAACGGAAGAACCACCCCCAGCGCCATGGGCCTGGGTCAGTCTAGACTTTGGGAGCTACCCAGTGGTGGAAGTAGCCCCATCCACCAGTTTCACAAATGTACAACCAATACTCAGCAAGATATTCGCAATGTTTGGCATCCCACAGGTGGTCAAAACGGACAATGGGCCCCCGTTTCAGGGGCATGAGTTCAAAGAGTTCCTGCGAGGACTGGGAATAACACACCGGAGGATCACACCTCAATGGCCCCAAGCCAATGGTGAGGCGGAAAGATTCATGAGGACAATTAATAAGACTCTAAGAATCGCGCTGGTAGAGGGATCAGATCCGGAAGCAGCGCTACAGTTATTCTTGAGAGAGTACAGAAGCACTCCCCACAGTACAACCCAAAGATCCCCGTGGGCGCTGATGTTCGCAGGACCTCGGCGTGACATGCTACCAACTGATGAGAATTGGAGCCCTGAACCCTACTCACCAGCTGAATCTCACGAGAGAAGGAGAAGAACGAATGAAAAGGCTAGCCGCAAAAGGCGAGCGCAAGACAGAGAGTTAGCTCCAGGGGATGAGGTACTGGTGAGGGCAAGGCGACCAGGAGGAAAATTCAAGACCCCGTATGAAGCTGAACCATGGATAGTCAAGGCCACAAAAGGAACGGCAGTGACTGGACAGAAGCCGGGGGAAGAAATTACCAGGAATGTATCGTGGTTCAAGCGGATCTCATCAAGACAGGAAAATACAGAGGCAAATGAAGGACCAGTCTCCGAAATCGCCAGCTCACCCGACACCAGGTGTGAGCCCCAGGAGAACGAGGAGATCACCAACACATCCTCATCTCCCAGGAGGGGAGAGCTTGAACCTCCAACTACCCGAGGGCGGAGCTCTCACAACCTGAGACCCAATCCAAGACCCAGTCGGATGCTGGCGGACTTTGAGTGGTGACTTTGCAAAGTGATGGTGAAGAAAAGAAAATTGAACACTAACTTGGGAAGGGATGTAGCAGTCTAGTGCTTCTCGGGTCTCGGCTGAGACCCGGAAGCACCACCACACTTTGTATCACCTTCTGGCCAGGCGTGGCCAGAAGGCTATAAATAAATGTGAGGAGGTCGCTCGAGGCTTCGGGTACACCCAACCCTCTGCAGTGTGTGTGTGTCCAATTATTCTGATAAGGCCCTCCCCACAGGTACCTTACCGTTAGCCCCCTTGATCCGCCATCCGCTCCCCGACACAATTCACAAATGTCAGATCTCTATTATCCGTGCTTTGATCGCTTGGAACCAATATGAAAAGTCAGAAAAGACGTCTGGACAATATGTTTTTCCACAAATGTGGGTTTATTTGCTAATCCCTCCACTATCTATGCCTTGTATGCCTTTCTGCAATGTTATTCTATTACTAATCTTGGGCGTGAATTATTTAAAGAATTTTGGTGATTTCATTTGTATTTAGAGCATTTCAAATCTTGCATCTTGGTAGTTGATTCCAGCTGCCAGAGAAGGGTGAATCAGTTCTCCAATATTGTGAGCGTCTATATATATATATTGTTACTTCTTGGTAACAGTGCTACTTTTAAGAAAGATTCTACACCACTTTAAGTTTGGTTGCTTTAATATATGTAATACCATCCTGAGCTTTCCATTATTTCAAAGGAATTTGGGATAAAAGTTATCTCTTAGCTGGAAGCATTTTTGGGTGATATGTTGCATAATTGATTGCATGATAATGTTGTGTGTCCGGGATCAGGGTCGACATGAGGTCGGGTGTAAGGCTAATCGGGGCTGGAAATATACATGAATGAGACATTGGAAACTGAAGAAACTTGAACACTAGACCGCCAACCTGTATCCTTGCTCGCTCATGTCTTGATTCACAGTGCACTTTCAGGGCATAAGGGATAGAGCCTGTACTTAACACCACTATGACATGCAATCGACGCCTGGCAATGTATTGCTAGTAGTTGTGGCTCTCCACTTTATTCTAGCTTGCATCAGTTTTTTCACCTCCAACACCTGTGTTAGTTTGTTCCCTTTCACGTCCACCTTGTTCAGGATTCCCTCTGCTTCCCTCCTTTTTTCTGCTTGTTGCAATGCTTGCCACCCTTGGCTATCCTATCTCATTATTATTCTACCTCAGAGGTTACCCCGTGCTATCTACAGCCTTTGCCAAATCCATCAAGAAAACGAGATCCAGCCCAGTGTTTCTTTCACTCTCTTTCCCAGTCACCCCCCTCCCCCACCACCCCCAGTCACTATTATTGGCGTGTTCTTCCCTTCACTCCCCCATGTAGGTGTTCAGGAGCAGCAGGGGTTTTGAGTGAGTCTACTCCACTGAACCTGACACAGTGGTATGATAATTATGTGCATTGAAATATTTTCGTTCCAATAAAGACAGATGAAGATTGCCAATCCATATTAAATATTTAATGATTCCACTCATTTTATTTTCGTGATTTAATTTAATTTTATAATTTTCTGGGATTTAGGATTTCCCATACTCATAAATTCTTTAGTTTTCACCAGCAGGAGCTCTTCCAGGAATGAACAATGTATCCGATGTATCTCTGTCCAAAAACTATACAATATTCCCTCTCTAACTTCTCCAGTCCATTTGTAGCTTTCTGCAGAGTTTAACAAAAAAACACAATAAATGATCTGCATCACACAGGATTTTCGGTTTGGCATTTGCCCATTTTTAGTTACCACCCTAGTGCTAGCTCAGGTGAGCTTGGCACATGGTTCAATATAGCAAGCAAAGAAAGCAGGGTTCAAAGAGCGTGCCCTGCATCCAAAAAATAGATCCCATTTATCCATTAAATATATGTCATGTCTGCGGGTGTTCATATACGTCTTTAACGCCTTGATAAACGGCATTGGTATATTTACTGACAAAGCAGAAGCCAGGACACTCACGTGCCACGGTAACAAAAAGGAGCTGATCAGAGCGGGAGCGAGCTATGAGCCGCAGTGAGACGGTGACAAAGGGGGAACATGCTTTTGTTTTGAATCCGTGGGTGACATAAAAGGTATGCATGTGTCAGAAAAAGTGATGATGTATTCTCGTTTTGAGATGCAGTCACTCGTGCACTGTAATAGCAGCACTCCGTGGGAGTGGAATGATGCACCCAATAAACAATAACGAGGTGCGAGTAATCCTCCTCTGAAGCCAACTAAATGTAAAGTTCTAATAATTAGTAATAAAACATAAGCATCCAGCCAGACCTAAAAATAATAATGGCTGACACCGCTTCTTTCTGATTCCTGACTGTACAGTTTCCTGTAATCTAAAGGCCTGCTCTGATTCCTCAGCCTAAAAGATCGCTCCAAAATGAGGGTTTGCTTCCTCTGCATGTTAAACATGAGCAACCATAACTGTAGTTTTACTATAGGAAGACTGAGGAAAATCTGGGTAACATGACAGATTGCCCTGGTTTCTAAAATGTGTAAAATCCATTAGACAGCTCTGTTCTCTCACCCATGTGAGAGCCCAGACATGTGTTAGCCCCTACCAACTTATAATAAACCCATGCTCAGCCTCAGCACATCACAGTAACAACATTGTCACGCCAATGGAATTTAAGTCTGGTGTTGCACATGTTATAAAGAAATAAACATAAGCCAATCTGCAGGAAAAATATTTAGACTATTCTGTATGTAGGCACAATGCATAGTGCACCCTATAATATACGCATTTTGTCCATTGCTGTATTAATTAAGAATACACTCTGTTGTGGTCGACTGTTTGTATGCTGATGGGAGTGCGTGTTTGGCTTCTGATTGTGAGGGGTGGGGTGTATGATGCTTTTCTTCTTCTGTGACCTTTGTACTTGTTTTCTTCTTTGCCCTAGGAGGCTATCTGGGCCCCACTGCACCATTCTAAGCACAGTTGTCATGTTTCCATGCAAGGGCTGTGTAAATATATTTGTAGGTTATTGTTTCAGACTGATGAGAAGTGATGTGACTATGAATAATGGGAACGGGGTAGAGAGCCTCTGTAAAAACTTGACACGGTTGTGAACATGTCCCAAATGGGTTGTGATTTATAGGAGGATTTATTCACAAGCGATTTGCTTAGCTATGGTTCTTATGTGATCCATGCCTTGCAAAATGTTTGATGTTTCTAAGCAAATTATTTTTTAACATTTCGATCAAGGAAAGTGGTTTCTTTACAGTGCCTTTGCTACCCAACACAGAAATATATGGAGGGCTTCATGTGTGATAGAAAAAGTGGGGCGGGGGTATCTAAAAGTGGCGAGCCTAAGAAGCTTAACTAGCATACCATTCCAAGAGGCTTAGTCTATGTTTGAAGGGTGTGCCTTAAAACATGTAATCTAAAATCCTGTGCAACCTTCAGCATGCCACCTGGCCCGTATTTTAGTGCCTCATTGTGAGCTTTCCATGATTGCAACAAGACATATCACACATTGACATACATGCATCTAAAAGCAGCCGGACCTATTGGTTTTGCCAGTACTTGTTAGCAGTATCAGATAAATGAGTTACCACAATAATTGTGTTGCGAATAAGCAGAATTGAAAGTTTGTAGACTGTCAGGTCGAGATGAAATAGATCAGATCTGGATCTTGAATGCGTTCATGCTGTATGCAAGGGGGTCTGGTCTATACCTTCTTGGGGGAGAGAGTTAGGGCCCGATGTAGGTAATTCATATTTACCACTTCTTAAATACCGAATTTTACCGATTCGGTATTTAAGAAGTGGTAAATATGAAGGGGGGAGATGTAGGTATTACAGATTCTGTAAATTCCGAATCTTTAAGATTCGGTATTTACCGAATCGGTAAATACCGAATCGGTATTGCCCATTGATTCCTATGGGCCTTGAAGCCCATAGGAATCAATGGGCAATACCGATTCTGTAATTACAGAATCGGTAAATACCGAATTTTGCAAGGGTGCAGGGGGTGTCACTTTGACACCCTCTGGCACCCCAAAAATAGGCATGTGCGCCATGTGGCACACAGACATGCCCTAAGGGCATGTCTGTCTGTCACATGGCTAGGTGTGCACACATGTGCATGCACACCTGAATTCGGTATTTTAACACCCAATTGGATTGGGTGATAAAATACCGAATCTGAAAGGCCTGCGGCACTGAAAGATGTGCTACCTACATGTGCTTTTACAGAATCGGTATTTTTACCGAGTCTGTATTTACCGATTCGGTAATTTTACCGAATCTGTAAATACAGATTCGGTAAAATACCGATTCTGTAAAGCATGCTCCTACATCTGAATACCCTAATACCGGTCGGAAACGGCCGAAATCGGCCGTTTCCGACCGGTATTAGGGCTCCTACATCTGGCCCTAAGTCCCCATATCTCCATGACTTAAAAAAGGCTCAGTTTAGAGGATTGTTTTCAATTTCGTTTTGAAGGCTGCCTAACTGGGATGCAATTTTCTAATATCAGCTAATTTTAGCTGCTTTCGGTGGGTCAAACGGAAGTTGTTTAGCAACAGAGTGATTGTTGCCTGTTTTAGATCATTAGGGACAATCCTAGTTGCAGAAATTTAAGTATACGATCTAGTAATCTCTGAGCTGAACGTTTATGAATTATATTTTATTGTATTTGCTGAGAAGGGTTCATTTCAGGTGTTTGAGACTTTCAGATTATAACCCATTTTTCCCACTTGTTCATGATCTAGGATTACAATCGAAGCAAATTCGGGTATGGTCTGGGTGTATTTTCCAAGATGTTCTGGGCGATCCACTTTCAGTTTTGAAAAGAAATTATAGCAAACAGATAATAACATGCCAAAACCTCTCATTCAACCACTAGTGTATATAGCTACGACATTCACACAATCCTATATGTTTATGGTAACAAAGAGATGTATGTTTTGATTTTCAAAAACCTTTTTATTTTATTTTATATCAATAATTGTCTGATTATTTTGAATGTCCTATATAGACTTTATAAATAGATGGTTATAATACAAAATTCAATATTACATTTGCTAAAAGTGTACACATTTAAAGAAAACATGAAAACATAAACACATATCACAAAAAACCCAAAAAGACAAGTCGGTCAATGGTCTATTGTAGTAGGCAAAAGCGGTGAATTTTGACTACGCGCGTTTCGGCATTCTGCCTTCATCAGGTGACCGTCATTCGCGTGTATACTGTATAGGACAACAAACTACAAAAAATATAAAGCATAAGTATAATTATATTAGAAATATAAAAAGTCGTAGCATAATGGTATTTACAGTTTCCATTTCGAGAGGGTGTAGGTCATTATTTACATACAAATATATACATTATTTACATGTAGCAGCTCATAACATGAATTGGATTTACCCTTATGTATGCTCCAGAGGGAGACAGTATTACTATCTACTTCTATACATGAATGTCGATCGATCTGGTATATACGTTCGCTCTCAATTCATAAGGACCATATCAACATGATGGATGTAACTCATTTTTGTTTGGCCAACAGATCACGTGAGGCCGTTAGCATGTAGACTTTACAGAAAACATATCGTTCTTATATTAGAGTCTTGGTTCTTCATTGACTAGCCCTACGTTTTACAACCATATAGCTGATGGCACAGATATAACACTTTAGATTAGGGTCAGCCCACATTTCATATTTTTCAGTCTTGCAAGCAGCTCAAAAAAAAATTCTATATACTCAGGTATAAAATCTACATTTGGACACCGGGAGGCAGTCCAGACCAGCAGACTACACTCCCCAGCAGCCCCTGGGGCGGAAGCACGCCCGTGACGTGCGAGGAGCGCCCGGAGGCGCCTGTAAAAGGCTGACCCCCCGGGAGCCCAGGGGGGAACACCGAAAACTTACCTGAGGCACGCCATCGGGCCAGAGCCGTGAGGGAAACGGCAGAAACAGCGCAACGCCGGGAGGCAGTCCAGACCAGCAGACTACACTCCCCAGCAGCCCCTGGGGCGGAAGCACGCCCGTGACGTGCGAGGAGCGCCCGGAGGCGCCTGTAAAAGGCTGACCCCCCGGGAGCCCAGGGGGGAACACCGAAAACTTACCTGAGGCACGCCATCGGGCCAGAGCCGTGAGGGAAACGGCAGAAACAGCGCAACGCCGGGAGGCAGTCCAGACCAGCAGACTACACTCCCCAGCAGCCCCTGGGGCGGAAGCACGCCCGTGACGTGCGAGGAGCGCCCGGAGGCGCCTGTAAAAGGCTGACCCCCCCACTCGCCCCGCGAGTCGCGCGCGGGAGCAAGCGGGAGAAGCCCGGGCAAAGGGCGGGCCCTCTGTGGCCCTCAGAGGCACGAGGAGGACGGGACGGGGCCACCACTCATCGCCATTTATCTAAGGTACTTTCTTTTTACCCATTGGGTAACTGCCATTTGGGAACTGTGGACACAGAAAACACTGTTGGGACTAAATGCTATTTTCCAAGCTGTCACTGTCGATTGTGTCTGTTGTTCCGTGTAGTAACCCATTTCGCCGATTAAGGACTAACAACTGTCAGCATGTCTCCAAGGGGTACCCGCAGCAAAACAGCTGCCACTGTGACCGGCCCCATTGACCTTTTTATAACGAAAGCCAATGATGCCATCAATCAGGGCATTAGCCTTTTAGAACGCAGGGTATCACTAGACCTGGCACATGCCAAACGCTCCTCACTTGGCCTTATTGCCACCGCCACTACACCTGCACATGCTATGCCTAATAACATAAGACCCCTACTCGACGTATGTGCTGACATCCATACCATCCCTAGCGAGGTTAACCTTTCAGCCTCCATTCCCCTGTTAGATTCAGTCACCGATATCAGCACAGACTTGGAAAAAACCCCTGATCTACCCATAAATCCCTCTCCCAAAGTAAAATCTGCTGACAACACCAGACAACTGAGAGGTAGACGAGAGGGTGCTGTTCAAAAACAGAAATTACATGCACCAAAGCCCCGGATCACCACGGTCAGGAAATATGGCCGGGCACAAAGGAAATCTGTGAGAAATACCAATTCTGTCCCTAACCCCAACACGACCAGGGTTACGGTAATATCTCAGGGGGATGAAAGTGAAATGGTTCAGCATGGTACAACAATGGATACTAATGATAACACAGACAAGGCATACGACCCTATGCTGGAAAGATTGGGGGAGCTACTAAGTATCTATTTATCTCCCATCGAAAATAGGCTCACTCGAATAGAAAAACAACTAGCCGAATTGAGTAGCCCCCTTAAGAACTTCCTAAAGGAAGGTCCTGCAAAAAGTGAAAATTACAGCAACATCACTAAAACAGCAAGCCCCAAAATAAATATTCCACAAGCACTTCCAACTATCCCAAATAATGCACACAAAGTTGCACCTGCCGCATTGGCTAATGGTCCAACTACTAAACAAAAAGCTGTAACATCGCACACTAATAGCGCACCCATAGACAAAAGGAAGGACCCTAGTACTAATAGTAACATTAATACTTTACCCCCCATAGGCCACCCTGCAACTTCAACAAGCAACCCTACCTCGGCCCAACCCATTTCAAAAACACCTAGACAAGTTCCTGCCCGAATCAACCTCCCACCGGAATGCGGCGCATATGTATTAGTGTTAGTAAATGTCACCAAATTAAGAAAGGATCAGGAGGAAAACCCAACATCACTTAAAAATAAAACCCTGCACTGGTTAATTGCTAACTGCAATTACCCTATTGATGGTGCAAGGGAGATTATTAACACACAGCGAGTGGGTTGGATTGGACCACTCAGGAAAAAATTTGAGGGCGATTGTGTCACTATAAGCTTTAGAAATCCACAATGGGCAGAGAAAACCCTTGCCAACGCCCCATTACCATCGCCCAGGGAATTCAACACCACACTCCTTCCCTTAGGATATTTCTACCGACATCTGATACCCCCCGAACAAGCCACGGTTAACTTCCCCACTGATTTCCCCACTAATTCTTTTCAGGATCCGAATTTTGGAGCAAGGATTAAATCACCCTTTTTTGCCCAGATTCAGAACTCTAATGTCGCCCATTCCAACAACCGCAACTGGCACCCACAACCCCCAATGCCAATCCTAACCCCCAACCCTCCACAGCTCTTTCAAGCCCCAATTATGCATCAGAGCAACTATAGAGATAGGCCCTATCCAATCTCTAATCCGCTCCAGTTTGCACAGACGACTGAAGTTAGGCCAATGTATAATATCCCCACTTATAATCGGTTCGATTATTTTTCATCTCTAGACGAACAGGATTGACTGAGTATATCCCCCAACAAAGAAATGTGCAACGATGCAAAAGTCTGTAACTCTGAGGGGGTCATAACCCCAGCTGTATTGCACCACGTCAAAACTGCTGTTACAGAAATTATATTGTCGGATAGCATCCTGGCCATTTCCAACGAACCACCCAATCATGACAATGGGAATATTGGGAGTACTCTTGTCAAACATGGAACCAAACATGGCCTATCAATTCTAAGCTGGAATGTTGCAGGTTTAGAATCTAAGATCTCGGACCCTGCTTGGATTGAATTAATTAATGATGCAGACATACTTATGTTCCAAGAAACTTGGGCTGTTGAAAATCTGTATATTGAAGGCTACCACTGCTTCAGCTTGACATCAGTAAAACCTAGCCTTGGCCGAGCAGTAGGCGGTCTTTTTATGGGGATCAGAATTCTGGCAGGTGGTACAATTAGAGATCTGAAGCCGGATAACCTTGCCAATTCCAATATTCAAATTCTGGAATATAAATTGAAAACAAAGACCACAATTTATTTAATAAATTTTTATAATAATGATTTTTATGGTGTGCCGAACAAAAACTTTGTTGCATTATCTAAGGTTTTAAACATGATTGATTGTTCCCTGTCAGTAGATACCAAGACTGGCATTCTGATTGGGGGTGATTTTAACGTGAAACTTATAGAGAATTATGGATCTACTAACCTTGATCATTGTAATGACCGCAGGAGTTTGGAACTGATCAGCATACTTTCTGATTTTGATCTTGTTGATGTAATGAGTGTAGGGTATGATATGAATTTTCCTTATGCTCCTACGTTTAAGGGCAGGGATAACGGTTCAATTATCGATTACATATTTACATCACCTCTGTTAACAGATTGTTTAATTAAAACTTCTGTGGTGCAAACGTCTTTCAGTGATCACAACCCATTGTTAGCTATTTTTAATTTTGTATCCAGTCCAATTTTTATGAATTTAAACGGGGCAAGGGACATTACACCCTCAATTGACGGCCTTCGCCTTAAATGGAGGGGAATTGATTGTGGGGCCATCATAGACATGATTCAGGAGGAACATCCTGATCTGCTGAAACGCCTCTCTTCCCCAAGCACAAACAATGAAAAATTGATCACAGACTTTGAAGCTTTATGCTCAAATATAAAAATCTTCCTGTCAGTCCCACTCACTACTGAACTCAAAGAGCCACGGTGGTTTGATACATCTTGCTCCGTGGCCAATAGAGACTTAAGAAAGGCCCTTTCTGCTAAACCCAGACGTAAAGATGTAGTCCGAGCTGCCAGGAAAAACTACAAAGACAAAATATCGGAAAGGAAGGCAATCTTGCTCTCCGAACATTGGGATAAGCTGGTCATCAGTGCCAATCTGGGCAGCAGCGCCCCTTTTTGGTCGGCTGTTAGGAGAACGAGGGAAATGGGCAAAGAGCTTATACAAATTAGCTGCAACATAACCAGTGCAGCCTGGGAGACCCATTTTTCTAATATTTATGCCGCCCCCTCTGACGAGCAACTTCTCCCTAATATGGGCCAAACGGAAGGTTTAGAGATTTCGGACCAAGAAGTCAGGAAAGCCATAAAAGAAAGTCTAGGTAATAAGGCGCCTGGACCGGACGGCTTCCCTATTGATATTATCAAATATAATGCTGCGCTTTGGACACCAATACTTGTTAACATCTTTAACAGTCTCCCACAAGTAACCATGCCTGCCACCTGGGCTACTAGTATCATCGTTCCCATTTATAAAAAGGGAGACAGATCAGACCCAGCAAATTATCGTCCTATTTCCCTCCTGGATAATACTTTAAAAATACTAGGACGTATAATTTATAATAGGGTACTGGAATGGGCGTCTGACACTGACTTTTTAGATCCTTGTCAGATGGGGTTCAGGAGCGGGGTAGGAACAGTTGAGCAATGTTTAAATTTAAAATTGATAATCGACAAATATTGCATTGCCCGCTCATCCCCTGTATACCTAGCTTTTATGGATCTTTCATCTGCTTTCGATCTTGTGAATAGATCTAAGCTTTGGTTAATTCTCCTGTCGAACGGTCTTGATGCCACTCTTGTTAGATTTTTAGCCTATCTCCATACTGACCTGAAAGCCCGGGTACGTATCGGGATGGGCGGAGAGGTATCAGGAGCCATTGAGATAGGGAGGGGGGTGAGACAAGGGTGCGTTTTAGCACCCCTGCTGTTTATTATTTATATTAATGGCTTGTCCAATTGTCTAAAGGAAGCTACCCCTGATGTCCCAACAATTCTAGGCAACCCACTACCCGTGCTTTTATATGCAGACGATGCTGTCCTCATGGCACGCACACCCAATGCTTTACGTCTGCTTGTACATAGTTTTGTAAATTTTATGGAGGGACTGGATTTGAAAGTAAATTTTAAAAAGTCTTTTATTATGTCCTGTGGGCCGGGCAAAAGGAAACTCAGCACAATTCGAATTGGAACAGATAAATTAGAATCTGTCCATAAGTTTCCTTATCTGGGGTTGGTTTTCGCTGCGAACAGCTCGTGGAGTGGGCATGTGGCCCACGCCACGAGCAAGTTCTCGAAAGCCAACAATTCTGTCCTGAGTCTCCCCCGCCCAAAGAAAATTGGCGCCACAAAGGCCATTGTTAAAATTTTTAAATTACAATGTTCTCCGGTTGCCACGTATGGAGCCGAAGTTTGGGGATCGGTTAGCAGTATCAGTGTCCAAAGAGAGGAAAACCGTTTCTGCAGAAAATTACTGGGTGTACCGATCTCCTCTTCTAATTTTATCTGCCATAATGAACTTAACCTCCCCTTCATAAGTGATTTTATCAAAGCAAGACCAGTTCTCTTCTGGATCAGAATCTGGAGGAACGACGCTGCTGTCCTTACACAAAACATCATTAAGGATTGCTTAAATTGTGAAAATGGCATGAAGATTAACTGGTTTAAAGAAGTTTTTAAAACACTAAATGAAATTGGTAGAGGTATTTTGTTCACTGACCCAACGGCTATCGAACTAAAGGATAAATTCGAGGTCCAAAAGGCACTTTATGCTTTTTATCGTAATGAACGGCTTGGAAGAGAATCTCAGAAATCCAGGGTCAAGAAATACATAGGAAATGGTCTCTGTATGCAAATTATGCCACCCTACCTCTCCCTTCCCATGTCAAACTGGGAGCGATCTTTATTATTTCGTCTAAGGGCAGGAACTGTGAAATTTTTGCTGTCTTTTCCTTTGGGGTACCAATATTGTATAGATCTTACCCCCTGCCCTTGTGATGGTATAAGTACTCAAGATGATTTGCATTTTCTGTTTTTCTGCAAATTTTATATGAGATATATTAAATGGTTTTTAACCCCATATTTTAGAAAAGTCAGACCTCTCACACTTCAGGAATCCTATCTGTTGCTGCTTACCCTGGACACTGATGAACTGACCTTTCGTACCAGTTCTTTTTTAAGATTAGCCATACGTGCTCGCAAGTCAATGGAAAGTCCCTGAAATCAGAATCAGTCATAATGATACTACTGCAAAAACTTTATTAGATAATGAAATTTACTGCTTAATTACTGTATGAACTTTCTTGTTATTATGGAATGTTATTTATATAATTGCTTTGTATTATAAGTACATGTGTGTTTTGCTGTGTTCGGTACTTTTATGAATTTTATCAAATTCGAATAAAGGTCTTTTTGAATTGAATTTGAATTGAATATCACATCAAATTCATGTTACTACCAATATCTTAAAAATAGCATTAGTTTACACATACACATTCTGGTTACTAAATCAGAATGTGTATGTGTAAACTAATGGTTAAACATTTATTTGTGTAAAAAGAATGATTTTCATGTAGGTGTATTTAGAATGACATCTTTGTAATTCTTTACAATTTATTCATGTATTAAGAAGTTACATTAATTGTGTGTGTAGAAATGTGCACATATTCTGCAACCTGGTACTCTGTTAAAGTTGACTAGAGTGGGCCTTGAGAAACCAGTTCAGTTCATGCTCACGTGTGAAATCTAACATGTAATTCATACTTAACCTTTGATGTAGAGTGCATTTGCTTGTATTTTGTTTCCACTGCAGGTATCAGCAAAATCTCATTAGTTAGCAAAGGTGGGTTTTGTTTTCATTAGCTGGAAAGGTATGAGAAGACAAAGTTGGTAAGGAGAAGCACGTTAAAGAGCAAGGAGGCAAGTTTTCATGAGAGAGGAAAGGAATGACCAAGGACGAACGAAGCTGCAACTTATCAAAGTGGGAAAGGTAGTGCAAGCATCCACGTGTTGAATGTAGTGAGGGATAGGAAAGTCATTTTAGGATTTCACAGAGAGCAGATCTATGTTTCTGCTTGAATGGCTTTCTGCTATCTGAAAAACACACAAGATGATGGCCGGAATGTTGCACAATGGCAAAACATTCACCCCCAGTCACAGATCTGGGTTTAATCCATCGTTATTTTGCTCACCAAGCCACCCCAGTTCAGACATGGCCATATGCAAATCAGTCTTGACCCTGTGCCTCATGGGAACAGTCCAGACCGAATTGCCAAGCCATTTCTTTCCTGGACCGGAATCAAGCATCCTAGGACCGGTTTCTGGCTATCGGCCGTCTTCAGCCAGGATAGCTTGACTCCAGAGGCTTAGTGAGCACGGGACCCACGTCTGGGCATACCCTTCCCACATAGGGTGAACAGCAAAACACACAAGATGATGGACGGAATGTTGCACAATGGCAAAACATTCACCCCCAGTCACAGATCTGAGTTTAATCCATCGTTATTTCGCTCAGTCACAAATCTGGGTTTAATCCATCGTTATTTTGCTGAACTGGGGTGGCGGAGTGAGCTAAAGAACGGTGATGGATTAAACCCAGATCAGTTGACTGGGGGTGAGTGTTTGTATTGTCAACGCTCCGTCCATCATCACCTTTGGTTTTTCTTTCTGCTATCTGACCCATTGTTGGAGTGCTTTCTACTGTAGAATCCGACAGCTGACATCTTTCTGATTGCACTTTTACCAAATGCTTCTTAGCTAAGGGCCACCCTTTTAAGGTAGTGTAAGGAAAGATAGCTTGTTCTTGCTTACTTTGGAGCATCATCTGATCCAATTTAATACTCAGTTCTGATCATCTGTATCGTCATCATAGAGTTAGCCGTCTGTTTTGTATTCTACAGGGTAAATCTCTTCAGGATTTGGCCTTATCTTGGTCTTTCTGCATTTCTATATGATCATGTTGAGATGGATCTATATTGATTTGTTTTCTTAATTAATTATTAAACCCAATGAAAAGTCAGATTAGGTTGTCGAGTGGGTTACTGTGTGGCCACATTAGTTGCCATTGTATTTAGATGTCAACAAGTGATAGTTTTTGCCCTTTACCTCTCTTGCTGCTAGAACGGCTGTCGCTCTGGAAATAAATGTTTGAGTGGGCCCAAGATCCAGCACACCAACCAGTTTGGGTAAACCGGAGACATTTGGAATCTTTAGTTTTTGTCAATTGAAAATCTGAAGTTTGTAGTATACCTAGCATTGATAAATTAATATGTTGTACTTAAATGATCTGATAAACTTAAAACATTGATATTGTAGCTTTGGAAGCTGCTTTCCGATTGAGCAGGGAGGTCTAGAGAAGCCTTGAGGTGTACTCCGCTAGAGACTGGGATCTGTCAGGAGCCTTTTCCTGCTTTCTTGCTATAAAGATGTCAGACGTCCAAAAAAAAGACACGTACTGGCCAATTCATTTTAACAAAAGGTAAGATTTATAAAATCAAATCATAACAAGCTGCTCTAGAAATGCCACTCGTAAATGAGCTTAAGAGTATTAATCCTGAAGAACTCCCAACTCATCCTCAGACTGCCACCTAGTCAGAAGATTCTTCCTGCTTTTCGGCAATGGGTCTCCTTGAGAAAAACTCAAATCACCTAAAACCAGGGTATAATTCGCTCCAAAGGACTACAGTGTATCTCAGCCTGAGCTGCAAGAACCCTGCCTTTTGACCAGCAAATCAAACAGATCCTCCAACCTTCTTAGGAGATCCCTGATAGCACCTCACAGGTATCCTCAGTAAAGAGTGGACAAAGATAGGGAATCTTCTGTTTGAACTTATTTGGACTAGACAGGCATTAGTGCCAGAAATCCTGTCAATGACCTTTACCACAGAAATGGCTGAACTGTGAATTTTCAGAATTGAAACACAGTCTAAGAGAACCTGGAGAGGTGCCCTAGTGTACAGAACTCCATGCCAGAAAACTAATTTTATAAACCATCTACTCGAGACAATCACCCCACATGTATTAGCTGCTGATAACTTTCTCCTCATTGGAGATTTTAATTACCACGTGGAATGGCTATCAGACCCTGACACAAGTCAACTGATTACTAATCTGAACCCATTGGGACTAGTCCAAATGGTGGGGGGACCTACTCACTCGGCAGGCCATACTCTTGATCTTTTGTTTACTAACACTGCCAATGTCAGAGTTGAGTCCTCCCTCCCTCTGCTCTGGTCTGATCATACCCTGCTGAAATTATCCTACCAATAGCCATCACTAAAAATTACCTCAATAGTGAACCCACCTGAAGAAGGCCCTGTCAGAAAGTCACTCCAGCGACCTTTTCAGCTCACTTTAACCCCCCGTCTCTATCTTACACCGAGAATATTGATCAGGCAATAATAGCCTTTGAGGGCGCAATCACATTGGCCTGAAACGCTGTGGCTCCTCTGTCAAGGGTCAAGAATAAGCCTAGGGCATCACCCTGGTTCACAGAATCACTGATAATTGAAAAACTGTCTTGTAAGAATGCTTATCGTAAATGGAGAAATCCAAGACCAGTGAAGATCGACAAAAATATAAACCTATCCGCCGAGGCTACCTAGATAACATCAGACATGCCAACAAGTTGTATCTTGTCAACAGGATTAACAAAGCTGCCAATTCCAACAAGAAGCTTTATAAAATATTAAAGGAATTTACTACTCTTCTTCCCAGTCAGCCCTGTAACACATCTTCGCAAGAATGGGTAGACACGCTGTCAACTTTTTTGAAGAAAAGATTATAACAATTCATAGTTCCTTTCTGTTAGAACTGGCTATTTCTGGTAGGCTAAAGCTGACGCCAAAGCCAGGCAGAAACCACCATTCTCACCCCCTGCTCACCCCCTTGGTAGCTTGGCACGAGCAGTAAGGCTAAACTCGGAGGCAATGTGTAAAGCATTTGCGCCAGCACACAACAGCAACAACATCCTAGGCACACCACAAAAGGAACTCCACACAAGGTTATATAAAAATAACTTCTGTATTGTCAAAATCACATCAGATAGAAATCACACATGTACATTGTGCCAACTGGCACGGGCAATATTCACAAGGGATTATTCACAAGACAGGGCCACATGGGCCACTGTCAGGATCAATACTTTTAGAAATAGAAATAGTCAGAAATTAGAATAAAAGGATATAAAATCACTGTAGCACAAATTAGCAAGTATAGCACACAACCAGTAACTACTGGTAACAGGTAAGTACCACCTACGCAACCCTAACCACCTTAGGAGAATGTCACGCAGGGGACCAGGACCTTACTAGGACCACCTGTACTGGAAAGAACAACCACCTAAGAATAAAATACATTTAGGGGTATCAGCAAGAACACATTACACATGATGCATCACAACATTCAGAGGTGTAGGGAAAAAGGTAAACACAAATTGTATAAAAACACATTCAGCGGTGTAATAATAAGGCACATGATGCATCATAAACACATTCAGAGGTGCAGGGAAGGAAAAACACATGATGCATAAACCAACACATTCAGAGGTGTAAAATCAAGGAAGACACAAGATGCATAAAAACATTCAGAGGTGCCAGAACATAACTCAATAGCGCAAAAACACATGATGCCTAAAAACATTCAGAGGTGTAAGATCAAGGTGCGTAATCATATTAAATGCATTACATTTCCTAGCAGCATATCACATTGCACAAAACTCACATTAGGCAATTACCATCACATAGATAATCACATTGCGCCTAAATAAAATCACATTCCAGCTCCCATCTAATAAAGGGACTAAAGAGCCCTGTGTCCAGAATGTCAGGGCGCGCTGCCTTGCAGCGCCAGTCAGGGGTGCGCCACTGGCGCAAAACCTAAACGGTGCAGGTGCCCACTACTTGCTGGGCACCTGGGAACATCACAAGACCTAAACGGTGCAGCTGCCCACTAATTGCTGAAAAGGGGGTGGTGATGAACAGAGTGTCTGAATTAAGCAGACCACTCTTACCCAGTCCAAAGATCAGGGCTTGATCCATCACCGTTATTTATCTCACTGCCCCATCCCAGCTCAGAACCTGGCTATATGCAAATTAGTCTGTCCCTGGCCCAGTGCATCATGGGAACAGGGCAGACCAAACTACCAAGCCAATTCTTCACCAGAAAGGAGACAAGCTACCGGGGACCGGTTTCTGGCATTTCAGCCTCTTCGGCCCGGCTTGCTTGAATCCTGATGGAGCAGTGAGAAAGGGACTCATGTCTGAGTATACCCTGCCACACCTATAGTGGCCAAAAACGATACAGAAAAGGGGGTGGTGATGAACAGAGTGTCTGAATTAAGCAGACCACTCTTACCCAGTCCAAAGATCAGGGCTTGATCCATCACCGTTATTTATCTCACTGCCCCATCCCAGCTCAGCACCTGGCTATATGCAAATTAGTCTGTCCCTGGCCCAGTGCATCATGGGAACAGGGCAGACCAAACTACCAAGCCAATTCTTCACCAGAAAGGAGACAAGCTACCGCGGACCGGTTTCTGGCATCTCAGCCTCTTCGGCCCGGCTTGCTTGAATCCTGATGGAGCAGTGAGAAAGGGACTCATGTCTGAGTATACCCTGCCACACCTATAGTGGCCAAAAACGATACAGAAAAGGGGGTGGTGATGAACAGAGTGTCTGAATTAAGCAGACCACTCTTACCCAGTCCAAAGATCAGGGCTTGATCCATCACCGTTATTTATCTCACTGCCCCATCCCAGCTCAGAACCTGGCTATATGCAAATTAGTCTGTCCCTGGCCCAGTGCATCATGGGAACAGGGCAGACCAAACTACCAAGCCAATTCTTCACCAGAAAGGAGACAAGCTACCGGGGACTAATTGCTGGGCAGCTGTGAATCAAAACTGCGACAGGGTCCTCACTGACCTTTAGGCGCAAACTGCGCCCACTGTTGGAACCACACAGGCTCTGTCGCCAAACACTGCGGCCAAATGCTGGAGCCACATGGGCTCTGGGCATATCACATGCCCCAAACGTTGGAGCCACACAGGCTCTTAAACAATTATGGCCCATGGAGCCCTCAGGCTCTGCAAACAATGGCACCTCGAGCCTCGTTGGGCTCGTAAATCAACGGTGGCACTGCGGAGCCTCTCTGGGCTTTAACCAAACAAAAATGGTACCCTGAGCCTCTCTAGGCTCGACACATAACTCTGGGGCCTCGTGGGAGTCCCTCGGAGGGGGGGCTCGAATTAGCAAAAATGCCTCCGGAGCCTTTCACTAGGCTCAAAGACAAGTAAGGCCCCTCTGAGCCTCGCAGGCTCTTAAATCAATAATGTGCTCCTTGAGCCTCTCGGGGCTCTCAACCGTATCGCGAAGGAGCGGCCCGCTGCCACGGGCCGCTCGAACACTGCCTTGATCGGCACTGCCAACCGCGGAGCTCCCCGCCTAACCCCAGCCCTTCGACACTCACCGGGCTGGTCGGGGGGCTCCTCTTCACTCGCGGCTTCCTCTCCTCTCGCGACAGGGCTCCCTCAGCTCACGGGAGCGCAGTCGACCGGCCGCCATCATTCTTCCTCCATCCCGCGGGGCTTCCACCAGCGCCCGGCCAATCCCAGCTCGTCTCTCAGACGAGCCCCCTCTGACACGGCACTGCTCCCGGCTGGGCCAATCCCAGCGCGGCCTCACGGGGCGAGCCCCCAACAGCGGCCCAATCAGAGCGGGGTATACAGAACGAGCCTCCCGCAGCCCACCAATGACAGCGCGGCGCCTTCGGTTCTTCCGCAGCTCCGGTGGGGATTCCTCTGGCGACTTCAATCCCCGGGAAGCGGCGGTGAATTGGACGCAAATGCCGGGTGGGCACCGGCTTCTCTAAAATAATAAATCGAGGTGGGCACTCGATCGGGCCACCAACAAAAGCGCCCCCAAGCGCTGCACGTGGCAAATGAAGCGCTTCCAGGCGCGTAGGCAAGGATACCACAATTAAAGCGCTCCTCAGGGAGCGCTAGGGGGAAATAAAGCGCTCCAAAGCGCTAGAAGGGCCATAAATCAGCGCTCCCAAGCGCTAATGGCCAGCAAAGTCCTTCAGGGGATAAGAAGAAGGTCCCAAGGATCCCAGGCAAAGCAAAGTCCCCCAGAAGTCCTCCAGGCATCCATCAGGTATCCAGGAGCTGGGTAGGGCTCAGGGAGGCAAGCCTTCCCCTGAGCCCAAGCAGCAGCACGCCCCTGGCAGGATTCAAGTCAGAAACAAGAACATTTTGGAAGGGGACACAGCCCATTTTTATACTATAAAATCCTTTGTCTAAAGGGTGCAGGCAGTGTGAGAACCAGCTAGAACTAGTTATAGGGAACTCCTTTCAGTGTGAGGGGCAGAGGCGACAGTCGCCCAGCAGGAGGTGGAGCCAGCATTGTGGCAGGCAGGCACAGCCCTATTCACTCCTAGGTGCTATCTCCTCCCACTTCCCTGGCAGCAGATGCAGCCTTTCATCCACAGCCTGACTCAGACAACCTCCTGGGGGCTCTCCAGCCCCTGTCACCCTCAAACCAGACAGTCAATCCACAAGCAGGCCCAGGCACTCTTGGGCCAGGCTCACCAGCCAATCACACGCCAGGCACAAATTACACAAATATGCCAACTTCTAAAAGTGGCACTTCTAGACTAGACACAATCATGCCGCATATACCATTGCGCAGCATTCAGTGTCACGAGTTCTCACATACCAAACTCGACCCTGCACTCCCCACACGTCAGGAACTACCATGGGCATACATATTCCCCATTCATTCCTATGGGAGGGCAGGTCACTCACCACACATACACAGAGAGTCACACACTTTACACTGTACCACAGTGAAAAAGTGCGCAGAGGCCTAAAATCACCAACACCAGGTCACAGAAACAGGCTAGGAAAAAGCAAAATGTTTCGGGGCGAACCTGCCAAAAGGGCCAGGTCCAACACAACCCCCTTCCAGCCAAAACGCAGGGTAGACCAATCACTCCACTGATGGGCTTCACTGCTTTGGGCGACAAAACACGGACACGGGCCCGCACGGCAGGGACACCCTCCTGTTTTTCGCCACTCTGAACCCACATAGATTTCTCTCAACAAAAGCTCTCTGGCACAACTAGGATACCCCACTGGTACTCTCTAGTCATCCACGGCCAGGACCAGGCCCTAGGCCATCCAAATGTCACAGGTCCTGTCCAATTCACAGAGCGGGGGGCAGTAACCCCTGGCCCACAATAGCCATTCTCCACTCTCCCTTTCAGTGTAGCCACAACTACCACTGATCCTTCAACCTAGGGACCACACCCTCAGGCTGACCAGAGGTCACGGGCAAGAATGGCCCACCCATCCTCTACTTCTGGGTTTCCGCACCCTCACAGGGAAGCACTCACCAGAACACAATTCTCCTACTAGATCAGGACCTCACTCCATCACTGGTCTACCACCTGGAAACTATTTCACTCCTGAGGTACAAAGCACACAGCACAGTCCCTCTTCAAGCAGGTGGGGGGACACAGCACACAGCAAAATCCCCTTTCCTCTACCTTAGTGGAAACAACAAACTGCAGGTGAGCCCCAGATCACACAGCAAGGGCAGCCCCCTCAGTCTCTTCAGCTGATCCACTTTGGTAGAGATTCCTCTTGACCTAGATGTTTCCTAATCTCCCAACCTAGGATCTAAACCCTCAGGTTGCACCAGGGTCAGAAGTACACCGTCCCTCTGCACCCCCTTCCAGAGTTCTGCACCCTCCACTTAGGAGCGGTACTACCCAACACCAGGACCGCCAGAGTTCTGGTTACAGACACTCCCCGTCCTCTAGACACAGGAAGATCCTTTTCAAATGACCTGTATGTACAGCCAAGGCCCCTGACCTGGCGCTCCTTAGGGAACCCTCCAGGCCCTGAGACAGGGTTTCGGGCCAACGTGGGACACACCGTCCCACACTCACTCCGCCTCCACTGAGACAGGACGTGAGCCCCTACACCCCTACCATCCTAATGGGACCTAGCTGGGCTACACATGAACCTCTTCACCTACACAGGATCATCAGATACACAAGCCACTACTTTTAGAATCACTCCCTAATTCCTCTGCAAGACATCTAGCACACCGCCAGACATCCACCTTCTTGTCCAGTGCCTCTGCAGGACCTCCTGCACAACACCAAAGGTACACCTCACGTGCAAGCTCCTTAAAAAAAATCCACAACAACTCCTCCAGTTCAAGACACCACTCATCCACACACTCCCCCTCCAGACTGGTGAGACAGTTCCTCACTGCCCCCGACTCTCAACCTGTACCCCTCTTACTGAGCACCAGGCACCATACTCTGGGAACTGGGAATGGGACTTCACACACTGGACACATTTTAGCTGCCACCACTGGATTCTACCATACTGGGGAATCCAGACACATACACTACACTCAGGCGATAACCACCCTCCCGAGCAAGCCATTCCTCCTCCACACTCCCTCTCTTCCATCTACCCACACAGGGATAGGAACAGGAACAGGGATTGGGCACTGGACCCAGCAAGGGATTCCTAATCTATGGGAACCTCCCCCTCTACTAGCGTCCCGCCCTGTCATTTTCTCTCATCTGCCACTAAACATAAAGCGCCGGAACACCATTTGAAAATGACACTCTTGAGGAAAAACAAAATCATAAACAATAATCCCAAACATGTGACTATCTAAAAAAATGCAGAGTTTTGTAATGTAGCCAGTTGTCGCTGTGGCACTGCGCAAACACAAGTCCAAATCCGCACCGCTGACCAACAATATTAGAACTGGCTATTTCTTGTAGGCTAAGGCTGACGCCATAGCCAGGCAGAAACCACCATTCTAGTCAAGGTAAGGGAGTAACACGCCAAGATAACCCCTGCTCACCCCCTTGGTAGCTTGGCACAAGCAGTAAGGCTAAACTCGGAGGCAATGTGTAAAGCATTTGCGCCAGCACACAACAGCAACAACATCCTAGGCACACCGCAAAAGGAACTCCACACAAGGTTATATAAAAATAACTTCTGTATTGTCAAAATAACATCATATAGAAATCACACATGTACAATGTGCCAACTGGCACGGGCAATATTCACAAGGGATTATTCACAAGACAGGGCCACATGGGCCACTGTCAGGATCAATACTTTTAGAAATAGAAATAGTCAGAAATTAGAATAAAAGGATATAAAATCACTGTAGCACAAATTAGGAAGTATAGCACACAACCAGTAACTACTGGTAACAGGTAAGTACCACCTACGCAACCCTAACCACCTTAGGAGAATGTCACGCAGGGGACCAGGACCTCACTAGGACCACCTGTACTGGAAAGAACAACCACCTAAGAATAAAATACATTTAGGGGTATCAGCAAGAACACATTACACATGATGCATCACAACATTCAGAGGTGTAGGGAAAAAGGTAAACACATGATGTATAAAAACACATTCAGCGGTGTAATAATAAGGCACATGATGCAACATAAACACATTCAAAGGGGCAAGGAAGGAAAAACACATGATGCATAAACCAACACATTCAGAGGTGTAAAATCAAGGAAGACACGTGATGCATAAAAACATTCAGAGGTGCCAGAACATAACTCAATAGCGCAAAAACACATGATGCCTAAAAACATTCACAGGTGTAAGATCAAGGTGCGTAATCATATTAAATGCATTACATTTCCTAGCAGCATATCACATTGCACAAAACTCACATTAGGCAATTACCATCACATAGATAATCACATTGCGCCTAAATAAAATCACATACCAGCCCCCATCTAATAAAGGGACTAAAGAGCCCTGTGTCCAGAATGACAGGGCGCGCTGCCTTGCAGCGCCAGTCAGGGGTGCGCCACTGGCGCAGAACCTAAACGGTGCAGGTGCCCACTACTTGCTGGGCACCTGGGAACATCACAAGACCTAAACGGTGCAGCTGCCCACTAATTGCTGGGCAGCTGTGAATCAAAACTGCGACAGGGTCCTCCCTGACCCTTAGGCGCAAACTGCGCCCACTGCTGGAACCACACAGGCTCTGTCACCAAACACTGCGGCCAAATGCTGGAGCCACACAGGCTCTGGGCATATCACATGCCCCAAACGTTGGAGCCACACAGGCTCTTAAACAATTATGGCCCATGGAGCCCTCAGGCTCTGCAAACAATGGCACCTCGAGCCTCGTTGGGCTCGTAAATCAACTGTGGCACTGCGGAGCCTCTCTGGGCTTTAACCAAACAAAAATGGCCCCCTGAGTCTCTCTAGCCTCGACACATAACTCTGGGGCCTCGTGGGAGTCCCTCGCAGGGGGGGCTCGAATTAGCAAAAATGCCCCCGGAGCCTTTCACTAGGCTCAAAGACAAGTAAGGCCCCTCTGAGCCTCACAGGCTCTTAAATCAATAATGTGCTCCTTGAGCCTCTCGGGGCTCTCAACTGCATCGCGGAGGAGCGGCCCGCTGCCACGGGGCCGCTCGAACACTGCCTTGATCGGCACTGCCACCCGCGGAGCTCCCCGCCTAACCCCAGCCCTTCGACACTCACCGGGCTGGTCGGGGGGCTCCGCTTCACTCGCGGCTTCCTCTCCTCTCGCGACAGGGCTCCCTCAGCTCACGGGAGCGCAGTCGACCGGCCGCCATCATTCTTCCTCCATCACGCGGGGCTTCCACCAGCGCTCGGCCAATCCCAGCGCGTCTCTCAGACGAGCCCCCTCTGACACGGCACTGCTCCCGGCTGGGCCAATCCCAGCGCGGCCTCACGGGGCGAGCCCCTAACAGCGGCCCAATCAGAGCAGTGTATACAGAACGAGCCTCCAGCAGCCCGCCAATGACAGCGCGGCGCCTTCGGTTCTTCCGCAGCTCCGGTGAGGATTCCTCTGGCGACTTCAAGCCTCGGGCAGCGGCGGTGAATTGGACGCAAATGCCTGGTGGGCACCAGCTTCTCTAAAATAATAAATCGAGGTAGGCACTCGATCGGGCCACCAACAAAAGCGCCCCAAGCGCTGCAAGTGGCAAATGAAGCGCTTCCAGGCGCGTAGGCAAGGATACCACAATGAATGCGCTCCTCAGCGCTAGGGGGAAATAAAGCACTCCAAAGCGCTAGAAGGGCCATAAATCAGCGCTCCCAAGCGCTAATGGCCAGCAAAGTCCTTCAGGGGATAGGAAGAAGGTCCCAAGGATCCCAGGCAAAGCAAAGTCCCCCAGAAGTCCTCCAGGCATCCATCAGGTATCCAGGGGCTGGGCAGGGCTCAGGGAGGCAAGCCTTCCCCTGAGCCCAAGCAGCAGCACGCCCCTGGCAGGATTCAAGTCAGAAACAAGAACATTTTGGAAGGGGACACAGCCCCTTTTTATACTATAAAATCCTTTGTCTAAAGGGTGCAGGCAGTGTGAGAACCAGCTAGAACTGGTTATAGGGAACTCATTTCAGTGTGAGGGGCAGAGGCGACAGTCGCCCAGCAGGAGGTGGAGCCAGCATTGTGGCAGGCAGGCACAGCCCTATTCACTCCTAGGTGCTATCTCCTCCCACTTCCCTGGCAGCAGATGCAGCCTTTCATCCACGGCCTGACTCAGACAACCTCCTGGGGGCTCTCCAGCCCCTGTCATGCTCAAACCAGACAGTCAATCCACAAGCAGGTCCAGGCACTCTTGGGCCAGGCTCACCAGCCAATCACACGCCAGGCACAAATTACACAAATATGCCAACTTCTAAAAGTGGCACTTCTAGACTAGACACAATCATGCCGCATATACCATTGCGCAGCATTCAGTCTCACGAGTTCTCACATACCAAACTCGACCCTGCACTCCCCACACGTCAGGAACTACCATGGGCATACATATTCCCCATTCATTCCTATGGGAGGGCTGGTCACTCACCACACATACACAGAGAGCTCACGCACTTTACACTGTACCACAGTGAAAAAGTGCGCAGAGGCCTAAAATCACCAACACCAGGTCACAGAAACAGGCTAGGAAAAAGCAAAAAGTTTCAGGGTGAACCTGCCGAAAGGGCCAGGTCCAACACTTTCCATACCATGACACCAAAAATCCTGACAACAACCCTGACATTAACCTTAATCCCAACTTCCCTCTTTTACTGAAGTTCACTCCACTTACCCCGGATGAAGTCTCAACCGCTCTGGCCCCGGTTTTACCCCGCTTCTTTTCAACTATTGGCCCTTTGCTCATCAGTAATCTTACAGACTTATTCAATATGTCATTAGCACAAGCAGCGGTTCCTGTTAGATGGAAAGCAGCGCAGGTTAAGTCAATTCTAAAAAAACCTTCTGCTGACCCTAAGGTACCTAGCAACTACCGCCTAATTTCTCTGCTTCCCTATTTTGGAAAGGTACTTGAGTCCATGGTCAACCAGCAGCTTACCACCCATCTGGAGAGTCATGGACTGTTGGACGCATCACAGTCGGGGTTCAGGGTTGCTCACAGCCCTGAAACCTTGCTGGTGGAGGAGGTAGACAACATTAGACTGGCCTTGGACAAAGGGCAGTCAGCCATGCACGTCCTGTTGGATCTGCCAGCTGCCTTTGACACCATCTCCCAAAGGATTCTAGAACAACAGCTCTGGGAGATAGGTGTCAGGGGTGTGGCCTTGGACTGGTTCAGAAATTATCTAACCGATCAAACTACCACCGTACAAATGGGCACCCTGGCCTATTGCAGTCGGTCTGTAAACATAGGAGTCTCTCAAGGCTCCATCTTAAGTCCCATGCTTTTCAACCTGTACGTGACACCTTTGGCCAGGATAATCAGGTCCTACAGTTTTTATGTGGTGTCATATGCTGATGACACCCAGTTATTGATTACCCTAGGCCCTGAACCTAATGACACAAGGATAAGTTTCAAAAACTGCATGACTCATATTGACAACTGGATGCGTGCCAATCACTTACAACTTAATGGAAATAAGACAGAGGTCATTCTTTTTGATAAGGCGGACAAATCTTGGTCTAGTGAATGGTGGCCTCAGAATCTGGGCCCCTGTTCCAAACCTCGAAGTGAAGACTGACAATCAGCTGTCCATGAAAAGCCATATAAATCACATAATCGGCATCTGTTATTACATTATGCGTAATCTACGCAAAGTCTTTCAATGGATCCCTATCAAATTAAGGAAATCTCTTGTCCAGGGACTAGTCATAAGTCGTATTGACTATGGAAATGCCCTAACTACCACAAAACACCTTGGGTCTGAATATGAAGGTTGAGAAGTGAAAAAAGGCAAGGGTCAATATATGTCCAAAGCTAAGACAGCAGCCTCCTAGCTCAAAGAAGAAAGCCTCTTCTACCAGAACCCATCATTCACAATTTGTGATTTATCATCATTTGGATCTGGCCTTCTCTCACAAGGGAACCCAGTCTAGGAGAGTGACTGGGGTATCCTTAGCAGAAGGAAGGACTAGAGGATGGCTGGTGGCTTCTCAGAGTACATCATGAAACCCAAAGACATATTTTGATGATACAAGAAGAGGGTTGCAAGAGACAAAAAAGTGCAGCGCTAAATAATATGAAAAAGTGTGTTGAAAATGACTAATGGAACTCTGTATCAATTTTATTCTTAGAGTGCCCTTGTCATGGTTAAAAAGCAATATGCAGACACTTGAGATTCTCAAGATGGTAAGCAAAGTGATAGGTCTACATGTTTCTGCCCTCACAACTACTAGTATCGGGGCATTCCTCAGGACCAAGCAATTAAACAAATAAAGCTGCTGCTTAATATCAACTGTGAGAAAAAATTATATAAATACAGTGATAAATGTCACATAAAACATTCCATATACTCCACCGGTAATGCCCAACTAGGCAGGAGTGGTAGTAATTACCGGGTACCCATATCAATTGGGTGTCACCCTCACCTCTACCTGGTCACTACTCAGGGAAGGGGGCCCAGCTCTCTCCGTCGGTACCCCGAGGCGGTCAATAAGTAATGCCCTGCCAGCCTCCATAAATGAGGAGCTCTATTCCAAGCTTCAAGTCTTGCAAAATACCGCTACTAGACTAGTATTAAACCTTCCATCGAGAGCCCCATCAGTGCCTAGTTTGAAGACTTCTCATTGGTTCCCTATCAGGAAGCAAATCTGCTTCAAAATCCTTTGCCTTGTTCATAAGAACATGTATGGAAATGGGCCAAGTTATTTTGCTAAAAAACGTAGCTGGTATCAGCCGAGCAGGATGCTTAGGTCAAGTACTAAATGTCTCCTGACCCCCCGCAGAACCTGCACCGCAAGGAATGGCGGTAGATCTTTCTTCTTCCTCGCACCTGCTTTCTGGAATAAGCTACCATCACATCTCCTCTCCTTCGCTGGCCATAAACTATTACACAGGGAATTAAAAACCTGGTTATTTGACCATCTATAATGCTCATATATCTGACCACCAGTCTTCATGGAGTTTACGTTAGCGCCATGAGACCTCAGGGTGATATGTGCGCTTAATAAATCCCTCTGATTTGACTTGACTTGAACGATAAGCTACCAGCATCACGTCTACCACATGCTATAGCACTCCAGATACCCACATTCACACCCAGATCCCTCAAACACAAATAAACTTACTGCACAGTTAACATCATCAATCTCATGCACAAACTACTCACTACCACATGTATATCACATTGGCACAAACACTCCAACTCACACTCATAAACTCATACTGGTCAGTCACCCACACTCCATACAGAGCTGACATCATAAAACAACACAATCTGCATAACCTCTTCATCACAGAGACATGGTTCACATTCACTCAGATCCCAATTCCTTCAGGTTACAGCATTCAACATTAGGACATGACTCACAAAACTGGAGGGTACTTGCAGTCATCCCCATGTTCTCCTGGCCCTGCACCCTAAGTGACCTGTCGATACCTAAGTCTTTGTGCTTCCCACCTACCACCACCCTATCCTAGTATCACAGCATCTCGAACAAATCTCTAAATAAATAGCCAGTGAATCAGAGACTTAACTGATGAGGGGGTCCATACATCAGCTATTGAACAGGCCTCTCATCCCAAGGCAGAACTCAAATATATGCTCTGCTAAACACACAGGTTTTAGTATGAGTTACATGTCAATATTCCCACAAAGGGAAAGAACAAGTGCATGGATGAGCTCCTGAGTATTAGTGGATAGCCTTCAATAAGTAACAAAAATGTTATGAGTTCTAGCTGTGCAAGTGTTTTTTCACTTGCTAGGTCTCAGCAGCCAGAATGGAGCGCATCCATGGCTCAAAGACAGGCACATCGGACCGGCAATGCAAGAATGTGCAAGAAATGTTAGTGGCAGTAGGTGACATGAGCATTATGATGCAGTATAAATTTCAACTAGTCTACTTTATAATCCTACCAGCCTCCACTCCATGACCTATCCATCCTTCATAGGAAAAATTATCAACCAATCTGTGTTCTCCCAAACAGCAGCAAATCAGGTATAACAATGTTCTTCAAGGCTTCACTTCAGACAATGCTGCTCAAAAGAGACAGCAACACATCAAGGATTTAACATCACTCTCAGCATCATAAATGACAAAAACTACCCCTGTTTCCTGTCTGACATGTTAGCAGTCAAGCACCATCGACCATCAAGTGTGGATCCACACTCAAAAAACCCAAAGAGATTGATGGACTCAGTACTGAAATAGTTTACCTCGTACTTTCCAGCCCAAATTAACTTGTACAGATTGTAATCAAAGGAACCCGGAACCACCCCCCCCCCCCCCAACCCTGGAGATTACAAAAGAGTTCTGTCCTCTGCCCCATCATCTTCAACCTCTAAGTTAAATCCCTCGGATTCATCCTTGCAGACAGGAGCATCAAGATTCACCACTAAGGTAAGTGCTGTTAATTCTTATTTAAGATCCCATCAACTCAACTCCTGTCTCAACCTCACCCAGAACTGGATGTCAAACTGCTATGTGACACTCTACCAAATGAAGACTTAATGGCTTCTTTTTGACAATAGCTTGAAATAACCACAAATTCATGTAGAGTTTTTAGAAACAAACCTGAACATAGATCTCACATTTAAAGGGCACTACCAAGAAACCAAACACAGTTTGGTACCATTTTTTCTTCATGTAGAGTTTTTAGACAGAAACCTGGACATAGATCTCACATTTAAAGGACCCTACCAAGAAACCAAACACAGTTTGGTACCATTTTTTCTTCCTCAGGAAAGACAATTTCAGAATAAAAGTGCAAAGCTGGGTCTTCTCCTACCTGGGTGGAGGCAACACCATTCTCTTTTATTTTATTTTTTTTTAAAGTTTTTATTGAGATCACATTATAGTCACACAGCGTCATGCCAACAACCCTGAGGCCGGCCGCTATTAAGCAACAGATCGACATTAAGGATGTATTATAGTTCACAGTATGCAATAGACAAACAGCAGCAGCCTCTCAGGTGCATTAACAATGAGCATATGCAACAGCAAAAAAAAAAAATCATTAACGTTTACAAGTATCCGGTAGATAGGCATGCAGCATTCCGTAGGGAATGAAAAAGGAGTACAGGGTGACTGTATATATATGTGACGGCGGGGACCCGGATGCGGGGCCCCCTGGCCTGCCTAGTAATGTGTCTCCTCTCTTTCTGCAGCATTCGGAGGCATGGAAAACCCCCGACGTCATCGGAGGCCGTCCCGGGATTACCGCACTGCGCCCCTGCACCTTTAAATGGGCGGAGCCGGTTGGGACACACCCCCGACACAGAGGTAAAGCCCGTCCCTGAATCCAACCAGGTGTGCGAGACACCCGGAGGAGGCGGAGGAGACTGGTGGCGAGATTGGAGCGAGAGCGAGGAGGAGTGGATATCGAGTGAGCAGGAAGATCGGAGGACGGAGGAAGAAGAGCGGAGGACGGAGGAAGAGTTCAGGACGGAGGAAGGACTCAAGCAGGAAGATCGGAGGACGGAGGAAGAAGAGCGGAGGTCGGTGGATCCGGGGGCGGAGACGCCGAGGCCCGAGAAGCAGGGATACCGAGACGGCAGCTACACCATCAAGCCGGGAGGCCAACGGGACAACGCATCGCCCAGCCACACTTCCCGCGAAGTGTGGCTTGACCAGGTACGGTCAAGATTCAGCAGGTGGGCGGGCACTAGACGGAGCAAGCCGTCCTGAGGTCACTCACACGACCCCCTCCTCAGCACTAATACCCCCCCCTCACTGAACCCCAACACTTGACAAGGGTATTAGAGTGCACGTGTGAATCCTCACCCCTTTTACCCTGCACCAAGTCCGAGAGCAAGGACAGTCTGCCTGACACTTGTTTTCCTTTCATTTGCCGGTATTGAGAGGCATCGAGACGGCGGAGAGACGGCCTACAACACCCAGGAGGCAGTGGGAACGGCGGTCCGGAGCAGGAGCCATCACGTCGGAGGAAGCGGAAACCCCTCTCCCTTTCTACCGAGTGCCTGTACAAAAACGGAGACTGTGCAAAACAATAAAAGCCTCCTTACCACGAGCCCCTGTGTCTGTCAACCTTTTCGACAAACCTCTGGAAATCCCACAATATACGAATGTCTTAAGAGCAGAAAGCAGCACATTTCAAATCAAGCAACGTCTATCCACCATTTACTCCCCCCACCCTCCCTCCCCCTCCCTCCCCCTAAAAAGGAAAACAGGAACAAAACCAAACTCTGGTGCGTAGGATAAAACTACTAACAGGCAGTAGGTCAGGTGTAAGGAAGTAGGTAATGTCTTTAGGCGGGGTGACACAGAGTGAATACACCGGTAGAAGCAGAAGTCTATGTAGTAGAGGGGGCCATGGAAGCGCAGAGGAAGAAGAGGAGTCCGCTCACGCAGGGGGGGGGGGAGAAGGTCCAGCGCACGGGAGAGGTAGACCACACCCCGGCCGTGCACAGACGCAAAGCCACACGCATGACCTCAACGCAACTGGATCACTCACATAAAATGCAGCCTCTCCCCAGGGCACGTTGTCGCAGCGGAGTGCAGCTGCAGGGAAAGAGGGATCATCCCATATCATCTGATATCCCTCCTGGTAGCGATTGTGTAGAGTTAGGAGAGGAATGACGCTCGCGCGTCCACAGCATAAAGGGCTCCTAGATGTCGTTAGGCCTAGAGGCGGAAGGCATCAATTCCCAGTAGCGTTCAAGCTGCGTGTTACCGTATGTCACATCCCGAACCCATGCAGCAAATGAAGGAGTCGCTCGCCTGCCCCAGTGCAACGCCACCTGCCTCTTAGCATAAAGGAGCAATATCGCATGTAGCTTTCTGTGTGCAGGTAATGTGCTATGAACCCAACCTAGTAGTCCCAGGAGCGGGGACAGTGCGTCTGACCTATGGAGTATCTGGTTAATAGCAGTGAAGATGTCTAGCCAGTATTGCTCCAGTTCAGGGCAACTCCATGCCGCATGTAGAAAAGAGGCATTCTCGCGGCCGCACTTCCAGCACCCAGAGTCATCTTTAAGGCCCATGCGGTGCAGCGAGATCGGCGTGCGGTAATACCTGTGCAAAAACTTAAAATGTACTAATCTCAGCCTGTAATTGGGCGATAACATCGTAAGTTGTCCGCAACAGAATTCCCATTGCTCCTCTGTAAGGGGCACTTCCAGCTCCGCATTCCAAGCTTGCATGGAAGAAGGCACTTTGACAGGGGACTGGTCCTGCATACAGTTGTACAATCGGGACACAAGTTTTCTGGGGGAGGGTCTCGAGAGCAGATTCTGAAGAGCCACGAGTTGCGGCGGTTCGTCGGGGAACTGGGGCCACATCGCCTTACAGGTCGCCTTCAGCGAGTGGTATAAAAGTAAGTCAGAAAATGACTCCGGGTGCCCCTCCTCGCATGTACCCAGGTCACGAAAGGTGCCTTCTGGGTAAAGATCAGCAAATGTGTGTAGTGTCTGCCCCCGAAGCTTAATTACGCCTCCGCCCACACACAAGCAGGGTAACATAGGGTTGCCTCGTAGCGGGATCGCTGGCGCATATAGTAGGGGTAGTTTGGCCCTGTTTCGCAATTCGCGCCACGTCCAGCGAAGCATATTCACCGTGTCCACGTCTTTCGAAGGGCGAGACACCTTGCCATACAACGCTACGGTAAGAGGGGATGGGGCCGCCACAGCCATCTCCACCGCAACATGCGGCTGGTAAGGGGTAGGAAAAGCCCAGAAGTGCAGAAACTGCGCCTGTGCACATAATGAATATAATTTCATGTCTGGAGCTCCCAGACCGCCCTGTCGCAGTGGAAGCGTGAGTAGCGCCCAAGATGCTCTCGCCTGGCCACCAGCCCACACAAGTGTCAGAAGTAGCGATCGTACTCTTGCATGAAAGTGCGCCGTTAGTGGTATGGGAAGATTGACAAATAGATAGAGGAATTTGGGGAGGACAACCTGTGATGTATTCCTATAGGTTCTGTATCGATCCCCCTATTCCTGACCCTATTCTGGTTAACAAGTTAACTAGCAGCCATCCCATGAGGCAGAAAACCCCCATGATGCAGGAACCGTTATCTGATATAGCCACACTACGGCACAGGAACGTGTTATCTGATTAGGTCATAACGCTTGCCATCTAATTAGACAAGCGATATTCCTCCAGCCCCTGATAAGGCATACGGAGTTCTCAAAACAAATCAAACCTATGACAGACCTGGGAAAAACCCTGCGGCCATTGTTTTGATTTCACCGAGAACTTCAGCAAAAGAATGTGCTAACGACCTGGTCGTATGACATCCTTATTGACGTATCTATGTCCATCCTTACGTCAATCTCGGCACCTTAAAGGTATAAATATTACCGATATTGCCCTATGCAAACACACGCGGTGGTGACGAGATCGGAGCAGCCAGACTTGCCGAAGCCCAGAGCAGAGCAGACCCCGCTGGCGCAGCCCCGCCTTCCTGACGCGCTGAGAACGAGAAGCTGCCTTTTTCTCCTGCCGAGAAATCCAGCTCCGGCGCTTCCGGGTAGCCCTCGCAGGCAGCCTGGAATATCGAGACCAGAGACGAGAGATACCATCCCTCATTCATCCTAGATTCCAGGTACAGAACTGAATAACCCCTTGCAGAGAATTATTTAGTCAGTCACTTGGCAAAACAAACTTAACTTAAACTGTTACTTTCTATTCCCGCCCACGTATTAGACTTAGGTCAGGTACACGGGGTAGGCGTAGTTAGAAACACCAGTTGAGTACGATTAGTCAAATGTATATGTGTATGTATTCATTTTATCCATTTTAAACCTTCATATGGCTTAGAAACCATATCAATGTTTTTACAGTATTATTTTATACTTCTGCTTTTAATGTATGCACTTTACTTAACCATAAGTATTGCAATAATATCGATCCATTTCTCTTGTACGAGAAAAGAGACTGATCAATAAATAACATCTTTTATTGAACACGCCCGTCTCTTCCTTTTCTCTACAATCTGGTGAGACTAAGAATGCACGTACTGACTGAGTAAAATAAATTGCCTTTTGTTCACACGACTCTAGAGATACACTCTTGATTAGGGGAGAGCAAAGTTGTCATGTTCTATGGTTGTCAGAAACTAAATCCCTTCTTGTCTATCCAGGGAGGTTCAACTCCTCCTTACCTATTCGAGAAAGTTTCTAATGAACTCTGAGCTAGCTGGCAAACCCAAAACTTTAAGTCTAATATCGACAGTAGTAGACCTAGTTAACGTCTAGTCTAGGCCTATACTATTGAAGGTATTATTCCAATGCGCAGAGCCTATTGGGATAATAGGAACTACACTACATGGCGCCCAACACGTTTGGAAGGGCGATAAAACTAACGTAAGACATTTAGAGTAACTCAGTCGTGCTTTCTCACTCAGACCCCTTTTTCCCATAATACTCCAAAGACGTCTGGAGTGGGTAAAAGGTAATATCCGCCAGACCTCGCAGGAGGAAACTCCTATGTATGGTTCTTGGTTTAGTCAACGTTGAAGGATACACTGTTCCAAAATATTGTGCATTTAATCTTTGTTTCCATAAGAAACCTGATCTGCAAACAAACAAAATAAGCTTCCTATCGGTAAAATGGTAGACAGTGATGATGAAAGAGAGGCAGTTAGATTAGCAGCTGAAATAGTAGCAGCTGATACTGCTATACAAGAAGCTGACCAGGATATAATACTCATCCCGGTCATCAAAAGGAAATCTATAACTTTAAAACTTATAGAAAATGGACTGACACCTAGAGGTGGCACAGTCATATTCGTAATTGAGGCACACGAATATCGGCAGACAGAGGTATACTATTCATGGATACATTTTCCAGCAGCAAATGCTGTAACAAAGTACTTCCACTATTACAAAACAGAGGAACCTCCTAATGAGTATACTCCTTTCGAGGAGGTGGAAGTACCAAGTTAAATTTCAAGAGCACCTGCTCTTATTTAATGGCGCCCTAAAACACAACAATCACATCACCAGGCTCGGTCCTTTAGGTAGACCAGGAGCAACGTGGCCGGTCCTAGCCGGATACACACCGCATCCAGACTTCGAAAGAATGCCTGCAGCAGATCTTTTAGTACAACTAAAACAATTAATAAAAATACATAGACAATTAGTCCAATATGTGATGCGGACTTCAACAATTCAACCAGCAATTAAAATTCCACAGCTGACCCCTCACCAGGGGAACACAAATAAAATTACACCACAGAACATACAATCCTGCCTAGGTAAAGTACCAGCTAAACGGAACAAATACCATTCTGGTTAGCACAAAAAATCACCCAAATAGAGGCTGTGTTTCCAGACACCACCCCGTTAGAAAAACACAGGATTCTGACTATCTGTCTTCCAATGGGAATCGCACCACACGTGGAGGACTGTGACACTTGGGGTACAGTCTTTGCTTCCATCTACACAAAAACGCACGGATGGAACACATCCATTTCGGTAATACCAGATGTGCTAAAACAAATTCAAGACGAATACGGTCCAGAACCCGCTTTAACTCTTGGTATGAAATTACTAAAAGACTTCAAGCAGGTCTCGGCTATATTATTAGCCAACATAAAGGGAGAAGCAGCAAACGTGGCGATCCGCCAGAGGTTAAAGGAGACAGATATAGCAGACCAACCAGCTGAGATTGCCAGAATCATAGAAAAATCCTATGAGGAACTAGGTAGAGATAGTTTAGGTGGAATACCAGTAAAACCACAACTGATTGAAAGTCCTGAAAAAATATTTTTTAATAATAATTCAACATCACAAAAAAAGAGCTGGGATGGAAACAAACAATCCAATCCTAAAGAAAAGAAATTCCAGTCCAGAGGAAGGTCTCCTAGGCGAAGAGAAAAATCTCCGAACCAAAGACACAGGTCACCCCAGAGTGACCCCTCTGGGAAAAGATATAACCTTAGAAATAGGGATAATATAAAGAAGCCTGATAGATATCAAGACATTGATACACGTCCCTCTTAATCTTTTCAGACTTCCTCGCAGAAATCGGAAAGAAGAGGACGATCAGAACAAAGAGAAGAGCACGCCAAGTCCAAAGACAAGGAACCTGCTCATCTAAAAAAGAAACTACAATTTCCAAAAAAGAAGGTAGCCAGTATCAAGGTAGTTAACAATGCCGAGAATACTGAGGACACAACTGAAAAACGGAGAATGGGCTCAGACAATGCTAGACAGCGCAGCAGAAGTGAGCATAGCTCGCAAAGTCCTTATGAATCATCTGGAGACAGTGGACACGAATGAATATCTTCAAGTGGAAACTGCAGACACCAGAGTTAGCAAACCTCACAAAATATATGAAATAACTTTACGTATAGAGGGGGATAAGACTAGAAAAATAAGGGGACTATTTTGGGATAATCTCTCCAAGGGCTATGACATCCTTCTAGCTGAAAAAGACTGGCCACCAGAGTTTGTCAGGGAGTGCCCTCATGGCGAAGAAATAATTATGCCTGCCTTCTCAAATCATATCCCAATTCATAAAAAATACACACTTGCCAGAAAGTGGGCAGTAGCTCTAGCTCCTGCTTTATATAAAAATCACGTAGGATGGGATGAGGACTCTCCTCCTCACAAAATCCAGTTAAAATCACAACCTACTGCACAGAGACAGTACCCAATTAAGCAAGAAGCTAAAAAACAGGTAAAAGAAATCCTAGATCAGCTAGAATACCAGGGGGTGATTGAAACTTGCACCTCACAAATGAACAACCCTTTGTTTCCGGTCTCCAAACCAGACAATTCATATAGTCTAGTTTTGGATTACCGACACCTTAACTCATGTTGCAAAACTTTTGCAGTGCAAAACTCGCATAGTGCTGCACTAATGAATAACATAGTGCGCAAAAAGTACAAAACAACATTAGACATCTCTAATGGATTCTTTTGTCAAAACATAGCACCAGAGAGCAGATATTTGTCTGCGTTCTCAATAAATGGCACTCAAAAACAATTCTGTCGGTTAGCCCAGGGGTACAAGAATAGCCCAGGGGTATTCTCAGCGAGAGTAACAGAATTACTACAAACATATGATGACGAAGCATTATCGTATGTCGACGACATATACTTAACAAATGATGACTTGGAGACTCACTTGAAGAGAGTGAACACCATAATACTTGGGTTCGCAGCAGAGGGTTACAAATTCAACTTTAAAAAATCCAGAATTGCCCATCTGACAGTCCTGTTCTTAGGATATGAATTATCAAGTGAAGGCAAAAGCCTGGCTGACAATTTCCTAGAGAAATGTGCCGTACTCCAAGCACCTAGAACACTAAAAAACCTACAGTCAATTTTAGGCTTCCTAAATTTCGGAAGAACATTCATTGCAAATTACGCAGAAAGGGTCAAACCCCTTTATGATCTAATAAAACCAGATTTTAAAAGAACCAATTGGACTCAAATACACACAGAAATTTTGAGATCCTTACAAACAGACATGTTAATTAAAACAAAATTAGAAACACGTGATAACACACGCAATCTTGTGATTCGAGTCATCCCAGGAAGATGCGGATTCACATACCTGACCTCTAATGAGGGAGAAAAGGTACCAATTGCATTCAAATCACACTTGTACACAGAAGCTGAAAAGAAATTCAGCATTAAAGAAAACATTGTTCATGCAGTTCAAACCGCAATAGCTAGAGAAAAAGATCAAGCGGACGGTAGACGTATCACAGTCAGAACAGCAGAATCAGCCTTTGAGGCATTAACAACACCGTGTAATTTACCAACAACAACATTGAATCCGGAATGGATACAATGGGTGAATTCAATTACAACGGACAAAGTATACTACTACTTTGACCCAGAACTAGAGGAACTAAAAAATCTAGACTATGAAAGAACATTCCCTCTGCCAATCGACATTCTGCCCTTACGACAATACGCCTGTGTAATCTATACAGACGGACATGCTCAACCCTTCGTTTGGGGAGAACAAGCATACAACCCCACATATGAGATTACAAAAGAAGTGTGGCGCGGAGGTAAACTAAGACCTCTATTAACAAAAACACACTCAGTAGAAACTAATTCAGAACAACAGACTGAAATAATAGCATTGAAAATGGCGCTAGATAATGCGGATCGCGAATTCCCGACACTTATAGTGTCCGATTCATATTACTGCGTCAAATCATATAACAACGATTTGCAGACATGGATTCAAAACGGTTACAAAGATGACACAGATGCAACAATAAAGCAGAAACTGCTTTGGGAACAAATAGCTCTTTTACAAAAAGAACTACCAAAGACTCACGTGACACACTCACTGAGTCATCAGCGTGATGGCGTTCACGTTGCAGGGAATTCATTGGCTGAGACAGCCACAGCGGTAGCAACTAAATCGGCTTCCGTAGCTAGAAAAAAGCGTACAGTGAAGTATATTGACGGTGAAACAGTGCTGGCGGTGAAAACGTCATCAAAAGGCGACTGCTCAGCGCTACCGATCAACTATCCACTCAATTATACATACATAATCGATGCAAACTCCGTCCCTTTTGCTCGAATCCCTGGAGTGGGGGATAGAGTGATTCCAAACATGGACAGGAGAAACTTGTTAATTGCAGACGCGCATATGGGTGAGGGTCTCATACACCTCAAACAAAAAGATTCTCTGGAAGAATTACAATCAAGGTACTGGTGGCCAGGCATGAGCCTGCATCATACCATGTTTGTAAAGAACTGCCCAAACTGTAACAGAAATCGCAGTGGTGAGAGAAACGGTGTAATACCATGTCGTTTCACTCCAGAAGGAATCAACAGTAAAAAGCAAAGCGTCCGATTAACATATACAGGCTAGTTTCCACTTATAATGTAGATCACCAGCACTCGGCTGACGTCTGGACTGTTATACAAAGATTTGCGAGTCTAAATGGCATATACGCTAAGAGCATGCTACGTTTGACCATTGTTTTCACTCTAGCCCTCCGGCCTGAGGGGAAACATGGCCAAATGAGCATATTACAGCGGGACTCTTCTCACTTCCTTCCTGAGGGATACGGGATGGTGTAAAGAAAAAACCAAGGCATAAAGCTATCTATAACAGAAAGGATATTAGGTTCGGGAGCTGGGTGGGTCAAACATCTAATAAGTGTCCAACGTAGTCTAAATAACCTGCCAAGAAATTCTCTGAAGGGATTCAGTCCGTACGAATTATTATTTGGAACTAGGATGTTAGTCTTAGACCTCGACAGTCAGACTTCAGTGGTGAAGGAAAAAAGCTTTGATATCAAAGATCGTTTGGCTATTTTGCAGGACTTAAATGAAACAAGAAAAGACCTGAGCAACATAAAGTTGAAACAGCAGCCAACAACCACTGAAGAACCACCACCTGTCCCAGCAAGACCTGTCTGGATTCCAAAAGTCGGGGATCTAGTCAGAGAAAAGATCGCGGTAAAGAAGGAATTTGGGCCTTCTTACAGAAAAGCAGTTCCTGTCTTGTCTGTCAACGGGACAAGATCAGTTGTACTACCGCCGCTTGCTGGTAAAAAGGAGAACCGAGTTGTATCCATCGACCTGGTAAAACCACAATCATGTGGCCGATAACAAATAGTAGGCCAAGTGGACTCCCGATAAGTAGTAGAACACCAAGATTTGCTACAAACACAGAGGTTCAATCTAAAAGGCTGATCACATTCGAAACACCTACAGATCTACAACAAGGACTATGCAACACTGCAATGGAACTTAGACCTCTGAAAACCCAAATAAAAACATTTAGCAGAGACACACCAATCTATAATGAAGTAACAAACGACTATGCAAGAAACAGTAATCCTGAAGCAATTGGAACAATTGACAGAACTGCATCCGGCTACTTCATAAACTTCGATGATTCCTCTGAAGGCTTCACTGAATCAAAAACACAGCCATCAACAAAAACCTTTAAAGATAAAGTTAAAGTACTTTTGAAACAACTGAAAGAAACATATCTGATTTCTCCATGGATTGAATTTTGGGTGGGTTTTGGTGCATTTATCCTCATACTTTGGCTCATAATGATACTAACTTTGGGACGCTTCATTGAGGGAAAATATGCTAAAATGGACACAGCAAGTCAGAAAATCAACTTGATCCTCAAACCACACACATCTTCACACATCGAGAAAAGAGAACTTTCTTCAGTCAACTTCACAGCCAATCCTATACCGGGTGGGGTAGCATGGGACAACACTGACTACGAAATCTATGGTCCGGTTGAAATCCTGAAATATCCACACCAAATTAAGATCTCGTTGAGTGACTTTGTAAAACCAAGCTCATTTGCTGATGATTGGGACTTTGAAAGTATAAATAATATGATGTCTGACTTAGTGATGTCTGCTAAATTTACCAAACATGATTATTTGCAGGGTTCGACAAATTATGATAGTATGTACTGTTATAACCACTATGGTAACCATTTTCTACATAGATCTGCACAACCTAGAAATGTTTTAAATTATAATCAATGGGAACATTGTGCAACACCTCCAAAAGGAAGCTCAAGAACCGTTTACGACAAATATTCATACTTTTCAGGTTTTAACATAAGTAATGCTGAAACATTTTATATCAAATTGTCAAATAAGACAGGGACAAAGACCATGATAACAAACACGAAATTGATATATTCAGACTCATTCTTTGAACAAATGAATACTTTTGGTTTTGATTATTGGGACAAAAATGTTGAAGTAATGAGTGTTTGGGGTACAAAAGAATGGCAAGTACAGGGTATAGAATCTTTGTTTAGAGCCTGCATGATCCCAGAACAAATTATATTTTTAAATGACACTGTTCAACAAACTACCTGTCTTGGCTTAGCCAAAATCAAAGACTTAAATAAACCGTCTATTCCAAAACCAACAATGAACAGCAATAGCTCTACAGATGAAGAGATAGACGTAAATTATGTATTAAACCAAAACAGAACACATCCAGATTGGAAACAGTGGTTGATCTGGCCCACAGATACTAATAACTGTCAAGACAGATTCCTGAACAAAACACAGGGGTTCAAAATGACCAGGCCAGACCCTAGATATTCCCAAAGACAACACCCAGGAATAATAACCACCTACAGTGTGGGCAAATTATGCCTTCAATGGCTACAAACTTCCACACTGGCAGAAATTAAGCAACACCTAACTTTACTTACTGATGGTGCTGACTTGCGTGATTTCATTATGGGACCGCGCAAACAGCGTCAAAAACGTTTCATAGCAGCCTCTGTATATGCAGCATACAACGAGGCCTGGGAGGTTACTCAAATTGAGACAGCAGAAAGTATACGGGAAATTGACCGTATTAATTTGGAAAAATCACTTTCTGTAGTGGACAATGGGTTAATGACTCTGTCCTCCAGAATTTTTTCTCTGGACAGCATTGTGTCTTCAGCAATCGACATAATATTGCAAGACTTACTGTTGTTACAACACGGTCAGTCCCAATTGCGTTCTATTGTACAGCTTGGCTGGACGTTACAAAATCTGCGTTCAGGCTATGTGCCTTGGCGTTTAATCAACACAACGTCACTATTCAATATCTTTAACCTTACTGATAAACAAATCAGTATGGCACAAAAGGGTGCTGATTATACAATCCTGAGCATTGAGAAACTCGATAGATTACCAGTGACAATGTCAGAACGACCTGTCAGTGAATGGATAATACATGGGATAATTAATATTCCAATATCAACCTTCAGGTTTCAATACTGCCAAAAATATATACAAGCTGGCATGTACGAAAAATTGGGAAAAGGGTACATTAAAACAACATGGAACTTGCCCTATTCACATGCATGTGTCAGTAATAAAGGACAGAAAGTGTTTCTTAGTGGCAATAATTGTGCGATGTCACTAAGCGGTACACTTCTGTGTAATGGAATTAGTTTGCATGGAGCCTGTGAAGGGAACTCAAATAACCTTTCATGTCACCAGCTAGGCGCACCTGCAACAGAGATAGAACCATTCTTTCAAAGACTCTATAATGGGAGTTACGTTCTAATTGTGGACCGCAGATGCTGTAGTCTTATGCCCGGGACTCCTTATCTCGTAACTACGACTGCGAAGGTCAAGTGCTGTGGATGCTTATTGTTCCCCAGCTCCTTTCCAGACAGGGAGGCAAGGGCATGGCCCAACTTGAAAATTACTTCTATTCGAATAGATACTTTAAGCAGAATGAAAACAGTGCTTCTTCAGACGCCGACAAGGCTCACGTCATCAAAAGAAACGTATGATCTCCTAGTCGCAAGGACGACTGCAGAGATACATTCATTGTTATCAACTAATTCCCCCATACATTTCGCAGAAATCCTGAATGAAATCTTAAATATTTCTGATACCAGTGGAGTCTCAAAAGTATTTAAGACAGTATTTTCGATGGCATTAACACCATTCAAAGCCATACTGGGTATTTTTCCAGATTTCGTCCATTCGATTTTTGGCGGACTTCCCCTCATTTTGGGACTAATTGCAGGAATCCTATTCTTAGTCCTTATATTTCGTTATGGCAAACCATGTCACAGACAAAACACCTGCGACAAGGGAAGAAACAATCCTATCCATTGGATACCGGGACCGGATATCAAAAATCCTGGGACTATCCCGGCTTAGAGACCTGAACATGACTTGGTTTCTTTCATTTCGACCAATGTGGCAGCGATGTGTTTTACCTGTATTAAAGTGCCTGCTATGCGGAGAAGAATGCGTGTTAGACACCTGTCTGACGCTACAATCAGATGCGCCAATGGATGCAGAAACATTGTTGAGTCCAATAAAGGCTCATGCTTTGTGCTGCCCTCAAAGGCTACCAATCCTGATGACGGCATTCGTGGAAGCTTCACCACTACGATTAAGGGGTAGTGAAGTCCAAGATGAAAGCGGCATCGATCAGGTACGACCTTCTGTCAGCAATATTAATCAAAAAGTCAATGGAGACAATCATGCGCACGAATGCATGGTTACACCTATTTCCGAGTTAGTGGAACTCTCCCAGGAAGCTGTTGACAACTTTTTCGAGAGTCTAAATGATATGATGTTCTCACCAGAGCAGAAATAGAGACTTTTGAGCAAGCTCGTACACGGCGTTCCCTGAATTTGACCTTCAACTAGAAAAGCAAAATACCATGAACAATTTTCCCTCCAGTTCACGGACAGCAATTTTTTTCAGCAGCCCCAAAATATTTTTCGAATTTTTCGGGACACTATCTTCTGCTTAAAGTAAGAACTATTCTTAGAGAACTAAAATTTCTAATTTTAGATAGTTTATAGATATTAGCTGCCCGCTGGTATGTTCATAATTATTTTATTCTGTGATGGAATGGTCTCGAACCTTTTTTCTGTATTAAGAGCCATTTCATGTGTAAATTCTCATATACAAATTAGTGATAATGTATAGATATGCGTGATTACTTTAGCATTATTCTACAGCTTGAGTGCATATATTACATATGACTGTTTTTTCCGTATATTTGATAATTTCAAAGTACATTTATGTATTTTGGGGTGGTAAGGTATACACGATACTCTACAGTATGTTTTACTATGCATAGATTCGTAAATATGTCCATAGTTAGCGTGGAGTGGGTGTGATGTATTCCTATAGGTTCTGTATCGATCCCCCTATTCCTGACCCTATTCTGGTTAACAAGTTAACTAGCAGCCATCCCATGAGGCAGAAAACCCCCATGATGCAGGAACCGTTATCTGATAAAGCCACACTACGGCACAGGAACGTGTTATCTGATTAGGTCATAACGCTTGCCATCTAATTAGACAAGCGATATTCCTCCAGCCCCTGATAAGGCATACGGAGTTCTCAAAACAAATCAAACCTATGACAGACCTGGGAAAAACCCTGCGGCCATTGTTTTGATTTCACCGAGAACTTCAGCAAAAGAATGTGCTAACGACCTGGTCGTATGACATCCTTATTGACGTATCTATGTCCATCCTTACGTCAATCTCGGCACCTTAAAGGTATAAATATTACCGATATTGCCCTATGCAAACACACGCGGTGGTGACGAGATCAGAGCAGCCAGACTTGCCGAAGCCCAGAGCAGAGCAGACCCCGCTGGCGCAGCCCCGCCTTCCTGACGCGCTGAGAACGAGAAGCTGCCTTTTTCTCCTGCCGAGAAATCCAGCTCCAGCGCTTCCGGGTAGCCCTCGCAGGCAGCCTGGAATATCGAGACCAGAGACGAGAGATACCATCCCTCATTCATCCTAGATTCCAGGTACAGAACTGAATAACCCCTTGCAGAGAATTCTTTAGTCAGTCACTTGGCAAAACAAACTTAACTTAAACTGTTACTTTCTATTCCCGCCCACGTATTAGACTTAGGTCAGGTACACGGGGTAGGCGTAGTTAGAAACACCAGTTGAGTACGATTAGTCAAATGTATATGTGTATGTATTCATTTTATCCATTTTAAACCTTCATATGGCTTAGAAACCATATCAATGTTTTTACAGTATTATTTTATACTTCTGCTTTTAATGTATGCACTTTACTTAACCATAAGTATTGCAATAATATCGATCCATTTCTCTTGTACGAGAAAAGAGACTGATCAATAAATAACATCTTTTATTGAACACGCCCGTCTCTTCCTTTTCTCTACAATCTGGTGAGACTAAGAATGCACGTACTGACTGAGTAAAATAAATTGCCTTTTGTTCACACGACTCTAGAGATACACTCTTGATTAGGGGAGAGCAAAGTTGTCATGTTCTATGGTTGTCAGAAACTAAATCCCTTCTTGTCTATCCAGGGAGGTTCAACTCCTCCTTACCTATTCGAGAAAGTTTCTAGTGAACTCTGAGCTAGCTGGCAAACCCAAAACTTTAAGTCTAATATCGACAGTAGTAGACCTAGTTAACGTCTGGTCTAGGCCTATACTATTGAAGGTATTATTCCAATGCGCAGAGCCTTTAGGGATAATAGGAACTACACTACAAACCATCTTCGCCAGAGCTATTCTTGCTACCAGCGATAAGGGTAGTTTGTTCCATACTTCCACCTTGCCCTCCAGCCAGTTTACTGCTCTCCCAAAGTTAAGAGACCACAATTCCTGCAAATCACGGCTTATCCAAACCCCAAGGTATTTTACAGCATCAACTTCCCAGCGCAGTGGGTAATCAGAAGGCGTCTCACGTGTGGCATCAGTGAGAGGGAAGACTACGGACTTCGACCAGCTGATGGATATCCCAGCCAAGCCTTCAAAACGGACAAATTCGCGCAATAGGGGGTTGAGGTTCACCAAGGGATTGAGAACATACAGCGTGACATCATCAGCGTACAGGGATATAAGCAGGCTTCGTGAACTGAATCCTATCCCTCTCGCTGTGTGGTGTTGTCGAATCCTAGCGGCAAGGGGCTCCATTGCTATCGCAAATAGTAGCGGGGATAAAGGACAGCCCTGCCTGGTCGCGCGGGATATGGCAAATGATTCAGAGACAAGCCCATTTATGCTTACTCTAGCTCTAGGCGCGACGTATAGCAACTTAATCAAGTTTATGAAGAGGGGACTGAATCCCATTCGGACAAGAATCCTGAAAAGGAAGGGCCATTCTAGTGAATCAAAGGCTTTGGTAGCATCCAAAAACACCACCGCAGCCTGTGTAGAAGGGTGCAAGTAGTGGAGAACGGAAAAAATTGTCCTGAGGTTGTGGGACGTCGCTCTGCCAGGGATAAAGCCAGACTGATCAGGTAGTGCCACCATCGGTAGCAAAGGCTGCAGCCTGTCCGCAATGATCTTGGCATTTATCTTCGCATCTACGTTGATTAAGGAAAGTGGGCGGTATGAATCAAGGTTCAGGCTGTCCTTATCTGGTTTGAGCAACGCTATAATTAAAGCTTCACGCATCGTCTCGGGTAGAGAACCCACCTCTAGAGCTTCAACAAAGACAGAATGCAGCTTGGGCGCCAATTCCTCGGCATATGCCTTGTAGAAGGCCGTAGTCAGACCGTCTAGGCCCGGGGCCTTGCTAGCAGGCATGCTTTTAATCACCTGAGCTATATCTTGGACAGTAATGGGGACGTCCATGTACTGGCGGTGGACGTCATTGAACCAGACAATGGCAATGGAGTCTAAAAAGTCTTCCAGTAACTCAGGAACCGTGGGTTGCCTGGAGGTGTATAAAGATTCGTAAAAGGCAGCAAACGTTACCAGCACTTCCTCCTGACCAACAACCATAGTTCCATCACCTCTTCTAATGGAGTGTATGTAGTGAGATTGAGTGCGAGGAGCTATCATTCGCGCCAGTGTCCTGCTCGGCCTGTCCCCCTCCCCGTATCTGCGGGCCTCAGCATGTTTGCCCAAGAAGGCAATCTCTCGTTGAGCTTCCTCATTAAAGGCGAGCAATTTTGCCTTCATCCGACCTGCCGTTTCCGGAGACGGATCCCGGCAGAATGTCAGGTCTAGTTCCCGCAGTTCCGATTCAAGGTTAGCCAGCGAAAGACGTATAGAGCGTAGCACTCCGGCTTGTCTAGCAATACATTGTCCGCGGATAACCGCCTTGAAGGCGTCCCACACTGTAGCTACCGTGGACGTCGACCCCTCATTCTCTACAAAATAGTGCACAATGTCCGCTCGGATCTCCTCTGTGAAGACAGTGTCAGTTAGGGCATGTGGGGGCAGTCGCCAAGTAAACGCCCGCTTAGGGACCCCGGGTATGCTCAATTCCAACTGGCAGGGGGCATGGTCAGAGAGGGATCTAGCCCGTATGGAAGTGTCTAGCGTCCACGACGCCACGGCCGGTGACAACAGCCAGTAGTCTAGTCGGGACCAGGCAGCATGGTGGCCGGTTATGCATGTACCCACAGTGTCAGCTGGATGTCTAGCTCTCCACACGTCAGACAGCGCTCCCTCCTCCATCACATCAAGAATGGCCTGTCTGGCCCCAGTGTGCGTAGGCCTGCCCACCCCTCTTCGGTCCAAAGCATCATTCAGTGGAACATTAAAGTCCCCCCCGAGGACAATATGCGAGCAATCCAACAGCATTATACGGGCCCAGACATTTCTAAAAAACTCCGGGTCATCCACATTCGGGCCATAAATGGCGGCAAGTACTAGAGGTCTGCCCTGTAGAGAACCATGCACAATGACATACCTGCCCTCCCCATCCAGTATACCATTATGTTCTCGCCAGTCCAGACCTCTGCGAATGAGTACCGTTACTCCTCTAGCATAATTTGAATAAATTGCAGAATACACCTGTGACCATCTCGAGTGTTTCAATCTGGATGAAGGGGTAGAATTTACATGAGTCTCCTGCAAAAAACATATATCAACATTGTGTCTAGCAAGCATGCCATGCATCAATCTGGCCTTTTTATGATCCCCTAGACCCCTAATGTTCCAAGTCCACAGTTTAACACTCCCCATGTCGCTTTACATTTCGCACATCAATTATTAGGCCGGTGTCCGCACTCTCCACGCCAATCTTCCCCGCCCAATTTGTGTGTAATAATCCTGCATTTGTATCAGCATTATGATTGTATCCTTTAAAGCACCAACTTTGAACAATTAGCAAACAATTCAACCCCCCCCACCACACCCCACCCTCACCAACCCCCCAATCAGGTCGTGACAAATCCCAACTATCTAAACCCATGTCGTGTCGCAAACTAGACACTCAAACAGTGGGATACACCCCGTGAGGCGTGGTGCTCCAGGTTTACACCCCTGTTTACACAGGGTGGCTACATTCTAGTATGAATCTCCATGTCTCAAATGGCTATCAGTACATAGGGCCGCACCAGGATTATACATCAAAACACTGAAGAAAATCGTGCGCCCCATCAGACTCTTCAACGCTTCAGGGTAGCAATTCGGATCCCACCTCCCCCTTCAGGCAAGGCACACATGATAGTAGAGTGAAAAGGGGGGACTATGGCAGTAAAGCAAAGCTAGAGAATTGAGATAGCAAGCTCAATGATGTATCAATGCCAGCTTATTAGTCATTGTCACTTAGACGATCAGAGTCGGTTTCAAGTCTAGGCGACTTTCGCCTCGCTCCAGGCCCACTAATGTGTTTTGCAAACTTGAGTGCAGATTTCGCGTCAGTGAAAAAGTGTGAGGTGTGTTCATGAATTACCCTCAACTTAGCTGGATACAAAAGTGCGTACTTAATGTTAGCTTGCAGAAGAATTTTCTTCGCTGGCATGAACTCTTTTCGCGCTGCTTGGACCAGGGGGGTAAAGTCCGGGTAAAATGAGATGTTATTACCTTTATGTGTAATCTTACCCCTCTCCCTTGGGAGGCGTAGGATGAGGTCCCTGTCTTGGAAATTAAGCAGTTTGGCAAGAATGGGACGGGGCGGAGTGCCCGGTGCCGGTACCTTCCCAAGCGACCTGTGTGCCCGTTCAACCGTGAAGACCTGCGAGAGGTGTGGGTCGAAGAGCTCGTGGAGGAGATCCGTCACAAACACCTCCATCTTGCCAGTGTTGTCCGTCTCAGGAATTCCCGTGATGCGGATATTCGACCTCCTGGAGCGCGCTTCCAAATCATCCGCCTTGACTCGCAGGGCTTCTAGTTCCTTTTCGACGTTAGTGACGTGCTGTTTGGTGTGTTGCTGAAATTCGCTGCACTCGGTTTGCCTGTTCTCCAAGCAATCTAGCCTTGTTTCGTGAGTATCCACTTTGGCCTTAACAGATTCTAGCTGCGAGGCCATCGCATCCAGTTTGGTGTCAATACTCTTAAGGCTCGCACGAACCTCCAACATCAATGCGCCAAAGTCCATGTCCGCGCCTGAACCTTGCGGCATCGGAGCGCTCTCAGCTTGGTCTGCCGGATTCTGTTTTTCAGGGCGCTTTTGCTCAAAAGTTATCTTGGGCTGTCTCGCGTCGTTTTCCCCCATGTTGCAGCTAAGGGAGTGGTGCGTGAGATGTTACACAGTGGAACGAGCCTCGTGGTGGCACTCCCAGCAAGGATCAGGGCAGCTGTAGGCTTAGGTTTCCGCAGGGTCGTATCACACCCAGCCCTGTTTGGCCTTCTATCCTATGTACAATCGTACGCAATTAGTGCAGGCAGACAGGGGGTGAAAGAATCGCAGCGTGGGCCCGGGCGGGCGCTTCAAGCTCCCAAAATGGCGGCAATAGTAAGGTCTCTGCACTCACCGGTGGAATCGCGGCCCCCAGCAGTGTTTCGCCACGTAGGATTCTACTCAGGTCAACCAGCAGTCCCAGGCCGTCTGCCCCATCAGCAGAGAGAAGGATCTGGCGCGGCAGAAGCGGGCTCTATTCGCAGCAGGGGGCGTAGTAAATAGGTCTAGAGGGCCATGTCCATGGGGCCTCCCCAGCACCAGGCAGTCCCCAACAACACAGCCCCCCAGTTGCGGGAGTCGGCCCAGGCCTCAGCCGCCGCGCAAATCAAATAGTCAAAACGCCTTTAAAATGGCGGGCTCACCGCAGGTCCGCACCCTCAGCTTTCTCCGGGACTCACAGCGGCAGTCCGACCAGAACCATGGGGACACTCCTGGCTCTCGATCGCGTCCCAGCACATCCGCGACCCAACGGTAGTCTGCACAAGTGGCGGCGCAGAATCTCCGTGAATCGCTCAGCAATCCCGCCCGGGCGCCGGAGGGCCTGCCAATCCCCGGCCTGTAGCCGGAAGTTCAGCCCGGCGGCGGCTCCACAGCGGTGAGGTCTTTCAAGGAGTGTAGGTCGCCGTAAATACGGGAGGCTGCATCCGTGTCCCGCAGCTACCAGCACGCACCAATTCCGGGTCGGAGGTGGAGGTAAGCGTCTCCTGCCAAAGCGTTGTTGTATTGAGGCACTTCTGTGACCGGGAGAAGGATTATTTAGGATTTATCTTTGTAGCCGGTTTATCTTTGGAGCGGCCATTTCGCTGCCTGGTTGGCCACGCCCCCAGAGGCAACACCATTCTCAAAGTCCTCCCAGACACCACTATAGTACTCAGATTAGGCATCCTATACACTGAAGAACATCTCTTCATGGAGCTGACAAATACAACTCCATCACAGAGTCACTAAAGAAATTGTACTAGCTCCGCTTCCTGGCCCGTACACTCCGCAAGACCAGCTGCCTCACCTACAAGACTATCAGAATTGGCACCCTAACAAATCTAGCCAAAAAGCCAACCATATATGTCAGACAATGCGACACAGGGGGACGGGACAGCATTAGGCTGTAAATTAATCATTACGGGAATAGGAAAACAGAAAAAGGTCCTTCTCCATCTAGACTCAAACGAGCAAGATCCCCATTGACATCAGAACTACTTTGACCTTCCTGCAATTTGGGAAGAAAATGACGATATCTCATTAAGGATAATTACCCACAACAAACTAAAGCCCACCTGCCAATAGCCTCCATGTGCAAATTGTATCTTCCCCTGGTCTGTCACACTTGCTCAAGATTCCGCTGTGTCGCAGATGGTTTGGCTTTTACAAGCATCACTGTCCACATATCATTTTCAGACATTAAAGACAAAATAGTGATTATGGAAAGTTGTTTTAGGAAATTATATGATTTCTTGCAAATCAACAATTGAAAATGTAATAAAGCATGTAAAGTTATGAGTTAAGTTGAAATAAAGAATTCTATTTTTCTTTTGACTTTTTAAACTGGATTTAATGCAAATGAGATTATTCAGACATTGGCACAATCCCACACGTGTAGGGAACAGGATTATTCCTGTCCTCCTATACGCGGACAATGCCGTGCTTCTTTCCCGTACAGCTATAGGCCTCCAGAGGCTGTTAGATGCTTTTGGAGCGCATATGAAATCTCTGGACTTGGTAGTGAATATGTCCAAATCTCATGTAATGACAGCTGGTTGCCATAACAGAAAAGTTAAGACCTTTTTCTGTAATGGGGCTTCGGTATCTAAAGTGTCCTCATTTACATACCTGGGGGTGTTATTTGATGATAAAGGGTCCTGGTTCCCCAATTTAGAGCAAAGAAAAATGCGGTGGTTAGATCGACATCAGCCTTAGTGGGGTTCTCACAGAGGTTGGGAGCACGGCCTTTTGATGCAATTCTTGCTATTTATAGATCCAAGTGTCTGGCTATCGCCACATATGGCGCTACCATTTGGGGCTATAAGTATTTACGAGGAGTACAATTGGCTGAAAATAAGTTTTTACGCACCCTTTTGTCGGTACCTCAATCTACTCCGACTTTTTCCGTTCATCAGGAATTAGGCTAGGGGTACGTGACTGACCAGCTGAGATTGCCCCCTCTAGTATGTTGGATTAAAACTTGGCTTAATCCTGAGATAACATTGAATCATTACATTTTAAGGGACTGTATTGCTCTAGATGAGGCCAGGAGAATTCCTTGGCTGTCATACATTAAATCTATGTTTAACAAACTGGGGCGGGTTGACATCTATAACAACCCAGACGGGATTGTAAAGGAAGATGTAAAATGGGTAAGATCACAGTTTTTGAATTTACAAATGTTAGAGCGGGAGGACTTAGAGTTACAAAAACCCTCGGTTAGGGCTCATTTTTTATTAAATACTTTCCCCCTGATTGAACCATACCTAAGAATTGTGACCAAACCTTATCACCGATAGCTGTTGACGAGGTTTCGTTTTAACTTAATCCACTTTTCATTGGGGAACCTGTCTGGATGGTGTACACCAGAAGAGTTAGCTGTGTGTCATTGTGATGATTGTTCTATTCAAGATACTCTGCATTTCATTATGTTTTGTGGTTTTTATGATTCCATCCGACGGCGGTTTTTAGTTCCTCTTTTGAGAGGAAAGGGATTTCAACAAGTTAAACCAGCTTTATTATATCTCCAATTGCTAGATGATGTATGGTCCATTTTTAATATTGCCAGTTTTTTGTTTCCTGCTGTGAGGTTAAGGAAAAAAAAGATTTCCTAGTGCTATTATGATATGAATTAGTTTAGAGTTGTAGCATTATGTGATCCATGTTCATTGAATTTGAGATTTGGGGGATTTTATAACAGTGGATGGTTCTTTTTTGATTTCTGTAATTTTTTATTGTATAAAAAATATATATATTTACATGGAGCATGGAATATACATGAGTGGAGGAAGAGGGAAGAGAAAGAGGAAAATGAAAGAAAAAGGCGCGGGGGGTGGGGAGGTGGGGGGGGGGGTTGTTTGGCCACCGGCCTTCCGTGTCTTTGCGATAGTTCGATAGTTCGAATAGTTCGAATAGTTCGAATAGTTCGAATGTCAGTTTTCCAAGTCCTGCTTGTCGTTGTCTTCTGCTGCCCCCTTCGCGATGCTTGGTTGGTATCCTTGTCCCACGCCCCGGACGATAGAGAGGATAGAGAAGGATAGAAGTCGAAAATGAAAGAGGAGAGGAGCCTTGCATACTGGTTTCCTTTTGTTAGCGCGTGGATCCGCAGAGTGCGCCCCTCGATGGTTGTCTAGATTCTGCGCCTATAGGGGTTTATGCGATGATAGGTAGAGGTCTAGGGGCCCCCACATGTTCGACTGCCTGTGAGTTTTCGGTGAGTGTTTTCGCTGTGATGTTATCTGCCCCCCTTAGGAACGTGACCCAGTTGAGCCATGCCTGGGGCGCAGCTTTCGAAGTGTCCTTCCAATTACTTAGGACTATTTTGACTGCAGCCGTCAGCATTTTGATTTTTTAAAATATGGTGCCTCTCTGATGTAAATATTTGTAAATAATTGAGTTTTTGTGTGTTTAAAAAATGTATGTGTTTTTTGCTTTGTATGATTTTAATTAATCGAATAAAGTGGTTTGACTGACTGACTGACTGACAGTGGCACAATCTTAAAAACAAACAATTCTAATTACGTTACAAATGATATTAGCAAATATCTTCCAGGCAACCTTTTTATGTTAACCTACTTTGCAGAACTGAACAAAGTGCCCAGCATAAAAAAGGACTTACCAGAGTAAAAGCCTCCATGATACGGGGTCTGGAATAAAGGGAGTTTGCCATTTCAGGCAATGCAGTTGCAGAGCCAGGGAAACATTAAGTGAGAGCTCAGGTCTCAATTATGCATGTGGAGCTAAATGGGCATATTTTCAAAATAAAACATATTTTTATTGTCAAACGATCCTTTCGGGGAGCTGCTTTAATAACAGTCTAAAATGAATAGTATGGCGAATACATTGTTTGCCTGCATGAGCCTCTGTTTAGAAAATGACTCACACGTTAAATAAATTGCTTTAATTTGCGACAGAAAGAAAACTGGCGATTAGGCAGAGAGATAATGAGCCAACAGCATGATCCAGAGAGTGGAAATTATTGTGACACAGTTTATTTGGGCTGCTGCCTTATTCATTATACTATTATTGCAGCTCTCTTTTACATAGATCACGCAGTTCCAACTAGTCAGAAGACAAACTTATTAAAAGAAAAATAAATTGTGAAACAGACATTATTGCAGAGTTTAATGATCTTCGGTTGACAAAAGTAAAATGGAGGATACCTAAAATGAAGAAAAACATGGTTGCATTTTTAGATATCCGGATACAAAAATAGCAATAGAAAGTTTTATATTTGTATTAATTAGTGAGTACTGAGAAGGGGAACTAAAAACACACTGCAATATGCAATAACTTTGAATTATTATATTTTTGGGGGAAATTAGGTCACACGGACAGTGTAAATGGAGGATTCTGCCAAGCCTAATGAAGAACACAGCTATTATTTTTACAAAATAGCACTTTCAACCCCGCAGATCATTCATTCGCGTCTCTTTAACTGAAATACCTCATTGTAAAAAATCGCACCAGGCAAGAGATGGAGTAAGTTGACTTAAGTGCACACTCTGAAGTGTTCGGAAATACTGGCATTCGTGGCACTGTATGAATCGAGTCAAAACACAGCCTGGCACACAGAGAGATGTACGAGTGACTCACTTGCAGAAGGGTTGAATTTCAGTTCTGGCGGGAGTCAGTGGAAGGAAACCCCACCATGAAGCATAGGAATGTCTGAGCACAGATGCACAACATCTGACATCTGCCATTTGGTTGCTTTGGCAACAAAACAAACAGAATTCCTCCAAGGCTGAAAGTCTGCAGAACATGCCCCTGAAATCTGAACCAGGAAATCCAGAAAGAAACCAAAATGTGTACTTGAATGTGGCATAATAAAGTGTGTGATGGTGAAGTTCAGAGTGCAAGGTTTAGAAAACCGTACTCATCACAGCGTCGGTTTGGCTTTTTTTTTACAGCACATTGCTAACCACTGAAAATTACTTCATATTTCACCATATAAATTCACCACTAATCCTTTATGGGCTTCTGAATAGCGTGCGTCAACAAGCGCTATATAAATACAAACCTTTTTCCTCCTCTATCCTTCTCCTATCATTCCAAATCCAAATAACTGACTAACCTATCCACCACTTGTACTTGCATGTTTCACTATACTAATTCAACACTAATCCTCTATGGGTCCCGGAGTAGCGTGCTACTCACCGAAAAAGCGCTTCGACGCCTCGTCAGGGGTAGTAAGCGCTATATGAATGCAATTAAAATACAATACAATGCAATATGTTAAATAGCACCTGTAATGTATTTATACATGTATGTGGTCCTTGTATCAGCCTTTTCCTATGTTGTTCATTGAATTTATGCCTCACAATGACAATTCTAAATAAAAAAGTACATGAGAACACTGGAATGCTGGGAGCTGCACTGGAGACAATGAAGTTGGGGTCGTCTATGCAGGATATGGACCATTAGAGGTAAGTACCGATAAAAATAAATAAAACGAATTTCGTTGCCCACGCTGCATCGCCAAATGTGATGCAGCGTGGGCAACGAAATTCGTTTTATTTATTTTTATCGGTACTTACCTTTAATGGTCCATATCCGGCATTTTACAACCCCCCACCCTGCCCCTCCTCTGCCTGACGTTACCGCCCCAGTATAACGCCTGGCACGGGCCGTGCATGCGTCTATGATCTTTGGTATAGGCCCACTCCGATCAACATTACGATGCACGCACCATAGCCTCTCTCTCTCTCTCTTCAGCCTCTCCTCGGGATATATGGACTTTTGGAGGGGTGTGAGATTCATATGTTTATTTATTTGTTTATTTATTTATTTATTTATGTGTTTTTATATAGCGCAGACTTTACCCAAAGGTGTCAGAGGGCTTTACAATAGAGCCAGTTACATTACATAAGGACTTCAGATTACATGAATTACATAAAAGATACGAAACAGATAAACTCTAAAATCACATAAGTATGTAGTAAGTACATACGTCTATTACAGATACTAGTGGTTAGAGTTACATATATACAAGTTGCAAATTCACTCCAGATGACATTTTAAGCAAAGTAGAAGCTATTATTGTTGGACAATTATATATTACATATTTACAGAGCAAGAACTTCTCGCCATTGCTGGGGTGTTTGCGGTGCTCATTTAGCCAGGTCTTAAGGGTGCTGTTGCACTCACGGGCGGTGATCTAGGGCCTGGAGGGATCCCTGAGCTGGTGATGGCCATAGGTGTAGAAAGCTGGTGGTGGTGGGCGAGGATAGCATGCTGAAGCCTGGGGCTATTCTTCAGCTCATGCTGGGCACCAACTATAGGAAGGGGGTAGCATAGCGCTTTAGGGAATGAACTGATGTAGGGGAGTTCGTAAATGGAGGAATGGTAGTCATTAGTTCAGTGTTGTGGCAAAGAGACTGGAATAGTGGGAGCCAGCTAGTCTGCACTGCACCCCAAAGTGACCCCCTGACTGGGGTCATCTTCCACAAAGGAACTCATTGCTGCAGGTGTAATCAGGGTGGCCTCCGCGATCAAAGGAGCAGGTTGCAGTTGATGTAAGCCCCTGGGAAGGTCAAGGCTATGTAGGCTGGCATCCTCAGCCCTGGAAGCAACTGTCACTCATTCATAATGGCAGCCCGAAAAATACTAGGTTAGTCTCCTGAAAGGCTCTTTTTGTGGCTCAGCTACTGACAGCTTTAGTTTTAGAGGCCTGTTTAAAGACCTATTATTTCTATTAGATAAGAAATAACAGGTTTGTTGATTTCATAAACATGTTTTGCCTAGCCTAAATAGGTGAAAATTCTCTGCCAAAGAATGTGCCACATAATTTTATTTATTTACTGCATAATTTAGAGAACCTTGCTACATAATGCTAATTGCCCTGACAATGGCAAAGCTTTGCAAAGAGTTAGCAGGCTAAAATTATGATGATGAAACACGTATATCACAGGGAACCATGACACATTTCTCAATTGTCAGGTCTCCGTGTGCAATATGGGTTTTTATACTAATGCACTCTGTGCAATAAAAACACCCAGCACATACCTGCTGTTAGGCCTGGCATCTTTTGGTATGGTTTTCCCTGTCTGTCTTTTTGCTTCTGACCTCCTGTTTTTGATATGTGCTGAACTTTATTTTTGCTGGTTTTAGGACTCTGGGCTCTTTACCACTGCTGATTAGTGCTAAAGTGCAAGTGCTCTATGTCTAAAGTATGATTGGTGTACTTGATTTACTAGTAAGTGCCTACTAGAAATAGAAAGAAAGAAATAGCATTTGTAAAGCGCACAGCTACCTTTGAAGAGGTGTCCCGGCGCTGGGGGGCATCGGGAAGAGGAAGCGAGCTATTGCCCAGAGTCACAAGGTGCTGGGCTAACCTGCTACCGGCGATCGAACCATGATCCACCGTGTTCCGGAGTCAGCCACCCTGGTCGCTGCACCACACCTGTTCCCAACATAGTACAGTGCATCATGTGTGCCCAGGGCCTGTACGCCAAATGCTACTAGTGGACCTGCAGCAATGATTGTGCCACCTTCATGAGTAGCCCTGAAAATGTATCTCAGGCCTGCCATTGCAACCTGGCAAGTGCACCCAATTCCCAGGCCCAAACCCTCCCATTTATTACATGTAAGGAACCCCAACATGGGCCCTAGACAGCCCCAAGTGCAGGGTGCAGTGTATTTAAAAGGGGAGGACATGTATATTGGTGTTTTACATTGACTGGCAAACAGCTACATTTATTTTTCACTGCAGCAAGGCCTATCTCTCCCTTAGGTTAGCATTGGAGCTGCCTTGTAACATTTTACAAGTGCATCTTCTAATTTGGAGCTGATAGAAAATTGGAGTTGGATGTCTCTGGACTCACAATTTTAAAAACATCTCGTTTAGTAAAGCTGTTTTTTAAGTTGCAGGTCTGAAAATGCCACTTTTAGAAAGTTGGTGATTTCTTACTTAACCATTCTGTGCCTCAGCCTGTCCCTAGAATACACGTCTGCGTTGGATCTATGCATCGACTCCAAGTGTCACTTTGGAACCAGCACATCTCTGCAAAACTCGACGCATCGCCCCAGCCGGCACCGAAGTTGTGGTCCCCACTCGACACAATGACTTACAAGGCAGGCCCAACTTTGCCGCAGTGCCTGGGAAGAACAGCCACTGCGTGAGTCCCAAAGTCCGAGACACACCGCTCCGATGATTAGCCTCCTCTGCGCCACGCTCCTCTTTGATTTTTGACTCATCCAAGGTACTGTACCCGGGTCTCAGTGATTCCTGTAGCCAGCCTGTGATCCATCGCGGTCGGACTGAAGTAGTGGATTTGTCCCAGTCAAGGACGACCAGATGGCCCAAGTTGGAGATATTGTTTCCTAAACACTTTACATTTATTTAATCTTTGACAATTCATATCTTGACTTATGCATGTTGGATTTTTGTTGTTTTAGTCTTGTATTCAGATAAATATTAGCTATTTTCTAAACTGGTGTGGAGTACTTTTGTGGTGTTTTCACTGTGTTACTGTGTGTGCACAAATAATTTTACACATTGCCTCTTGGAATAAGCCTGACTGCTCTGTGCCAAGCTTCCAAGGGGATGAGCAAGGGTTATTCTTTGTGTACTTTCCTTACCCTGACTAGAGTGAGGTTCTCTACTTAGACAGGGGGCATTCCACAGCCAACTAGACACCCCATTTCTAACACCTGCAAAGATTAGAGTCACTGAGAATCAGTTTAACTTCAGAAGAATGTTTAAGATCAGGGTATTTGAAACAAGATCAGTGAAACTCTATGATCTTATTAACAAGTGCCTTCACACACTTTGGCTTCCTCTGCCTACAAACAGATGCCTCTGCAGGTCCATCTAAGACTGAAGGAGAACCAAATCGGCACAATACCTTTATTAATGCCCACTTGCTAATGTCAGGAGAGAACCAGATCTCTATTCAAACATAACACCCACGCCTCTGCCACAAAAATACATAAGAGAATGATGGATGCAGATCACTCCTCCAAATCTAATCTGTCCTAGTTAGAGCTCATCAGCCAGATATGGCATGGTTTCAGTGACTCAGTGTGCACAGGACCCACGTCTGCGCATACTCATTCCACTTAGGGTGACACACTAAAGTATACAAACAAGTGATGGATGGAATGCTTGAATTAATCTCAGGCACTGGTAATTACTTGGGCCGTTTCCCAGTCCATCGTTATTTTGCACACCATGCCACCTCTGTTTGGGCCCAGAACATGGCTAGGCCCAAATTGAGGTTGCATGGCGGGTGAGAACAATGGATTGGAATGCTGCTCTGAGTGTTCACAAGTGGCTGAGATTAATTCAAGCATTCCATCCATCACTTTTTGTTTTTGTTTTTTTATACTCACCGTAAAGCACATTAACTCCTCATCTGTGTTAGTAAGTGCTATAAAAAATGCAATTACAATACAATTAAATACAATATACTTAGATATGGCTTGGCTTTTGGTCAGCCTGTTAGTCCTGATTGAAGGACTTGGCCTTTGACAGGTGTCAGTTTTTGATTTGATGGTTTTTGTCCCTATTCATGTGTTTGACTGCTCAGAAGCATTATGCTTTCACAATGTTCGAATTCTGTTTGGATGAGTTGTATGCCTTTACTGCTGACTTCACGGGAATCTTTTTTTATTTTGTGTTCAGCACTCTATGGAAGTGCAGTGGTTTCCTTTCTTTATACTATGCTTGTTCCTGTGCCGTTGAACCTTAATTGCTTTCTTCCCACTATCTTTCACTGCACCCTGATGCTGCCTCTCCTGCTCCCCATCCCGCTTTGCATTTAAAAAATAAATAAATATATATATATACACTTTGTCTTTTATTGTAAATAATGTATATATAATGAAATTTATAACAAAATGAGTATATATTTTTCTATATGCATTTCTCCTCTATTTTTGAATCTTTTTTATATACGGTATAATTATTGTATATAGAATGTTAACTCATTATTGTGTATATTTGCACAGTATTTATTTTGCACAGTCATTTAATGATCATGTTGTTTGGTTAATTGGGGACTGTGCCCGTTATTTAATACAAACAGACACCGTCTCATTAATGTGAACAGTTTTGAACGCTAAAGAGTTAATTGGGGTAGGCCAGGGACATTTAGCGCCACCCCTTTGTAATCTGTGAGCTCCATAAGTACCCTCATCCCTTTTCAGCAACGTATCATGTGATCAAGCCTCTGGCTAGAGGCGAAACGCGTCATGCGGACTTGCTGGGTGTTATTCTGCAAATTGATGGAATAAAACACTGTTTGGCACAAGAATTCGGGTCTGACTTGTTCGTTCTGAAACCAGTCCAAGCTGAGTGACTGTGATGCGGCAGCGTCGAGCGAAGCGAATGAAATATATATATATATATATATATATATATATATATATATATATATATATCTCAAAGCTCCAAAAGCATCGAAACTAATCACTCAAGGACTGGTGCTCTTATGCGGCGATGCATTCCACTCCTATAATAGCTTAAAATGTACTAGTTTTCGGGGACAATAAGCACTCACGGGTGGCGTTGTCAAGGATCTTTTTTATTCTCGGAACATGTTCCGAGAATAAAAAAGATCCTTGACAACGCCACCCGTGAGTGCCTATTTTCCCCGAAAATGAAGAAATGTTGAGCTATTTTTTTTTTCCAACAAAACATCACCTGTTTATTGCTCAATTTATTTCGTGAGACCGCCTCTAGCGGGTGTGGCTGACAAAAGTTGTCTTCTGGCATGCTGGTAATTGTAGTTCATCAGGTGAGTTTCTAGTAATTTCCTATAGTAGGCTCTGTGTCTCTGTATCAATTTTAAAAGCATTATCATCCTTTAGTAGGAAGGAACGTCTTCCACGCGGGCTTATCTTGTGTGTCCACCTGAGCGCAAGGGCGTTTTGTTGGAAATATATATATATATATATATATAAATATATATATATATATATATATATATATATATATATATATATATATATATGTCATTCCAAATGCCCAAAAGCTTTGCAGGACGCACTCAGCAGCCAGCCTTCCTTTCGGCGTACCTGTGACAGCTGGTCCCACACCCGGATTGTTTTTCATATGCCTTACGCGTTTCGAGACTTCGTGTCTCTCATCAGAGGCAGCTTCCACAATTGAGTTTGTAAGATGTTCCTTTTAATTGTTCACATTCATGCGTCACAAAAATGTTCACGCCCACTCAGGTTGCGTATATCATGAAATTTGCATGCTGGTAATTGTAGTCCAGAGGAACACCGCATTATTTTACCTTTAGTAGGTTCCTACTCACATTGTGTTGATAAAAGCTTGTGTTTCCTTAGTAGGATTCGGAGTGTTTTGGCCAGTAAATTTATGTCAGACTCGCTGCGCTGGTCAGGTTTGAACATGGTTTCAACTGCAGCCTCTTAAGGTCTCAAGATGGTGCGTCTTGCCACGACGAGGGCCGCCGTGTAATTTATGTCATTCCAAATGCCCAAAAGCTTTGCAGGACGCACTCAGCAGCCAGCCTTCCTTTCGGCGTATGATATACGCAACCTGAGTGGGCGTGAACATTTTTGTGACGCATGAATGTGAACAATTAAAAGGAACATCTTACAAACTCAATTGTGGAAGCTGCCTCTGATGAGAGACACGAAGTCTCGAAACGCGTAAGGCATATGAAAAACAATCCGGGTGTGGGACCAGCTGTCACAGGTACGCCGAAAGGAAGGCTGGCTGCTGAGTGCGTCCTGCAAAGCTTTTGGGCATTTGGAATGACATAAATTACACGGCGGCCCTCGTCGTGGCAAGACGCACCATCTTGAGACCTTAAGAGGCTGCAGTTGAAACCATGTTCAAACCTGACCAGCGCAGCGAGTCTGACATAAATTTACTGGCCAAAACACTCCGAATCCTACTAAGGAAACACAAGCTTTTATCAACACAATGTGAGTAGGAACCTACTAAAGGTAAAATAATGCGGTGTTCGTCTGGACTACAATTACCAGCATGCAAATTTCATGATATACGCAACCTGAGTGGGCGTGAACATTTTTGTGACGCATGAATGTGAACAATTAAAAGGAACATCTTACAAACTCAATTGTGGAAGCTGCCTCTGATGAGAGACACGAAGTCTCGAAACGCGTAAGGCATATGAAAAACAATCCGGGTGTGGGACCAGCTGTCACAGGTACGCCGAAAGGAAGGCTGGCTGCTGAGTGCGTCCTGCAAAGCTTTTGGGCATTTGGAATGACATAAATTACACGGCGGCCCTCGTCGTGGCAAGACGCACCATCTTGAGACCTTAAGAGGCTGCAGTTGAAACCATGTTCAAACCTGACCAGCGCAGCGAGTCTGACATAAATTTACTGGCCAAAACACTCCGAATCCTACTAAGGAAACACAAGCTTTTATCAACACAATGTGAGTAGGAACCTACTAAAGGTAAAATAATGCGGTGTTCGTCTGGACTACAATTACCAGCATGCAAATTTCATGATATACGCAACCTGAGTGGGCGTGAACATTTTTGTGACGCATGAATGTGAACAATTAAAAGGAACATCTTACAAACTCAATTGTGGAAGCTGCCTCTGATGAGAGACACGAAGTCTCGAAACGCGTAAGGCATATGAAAAACAATCCGGGTGTGGGACCAGCTGTCACAGGTACGCCGAAAGGAAGGCTGGCTGCTGAGTGCGTCCTGCAAAGCTTTTGGGCATTTGGAATGACATAAATTACACGGCGGCCCTCGTCGTGGCAAGACGCACCATCTTGAGACCTTAAGAGGCTGCAGTTGAAACCATGTTCAAACCTGACCAGCGCAGCGAGTCTGACATAAATTTACTGGCCAAAACACTCCGAATCCTACTAAGGAAACACAAGCTTTTATCAACACAATGTGAGTAGGAACCTACTAAAGGTAAAATAATGCGGTGTTCGTCTGGACTACAATTACCAGCATGCAAATTTCATGATATACGCAACCTGAGTGGGCGTGAACATTTTTGTGACGCATGAATGTGAACAATTAAAAGGAACATCTTACAAACTCAATTGTGGAAGCTGCCTCTGATGAGAGACACGAAGTCTCGAAACGCGTAAGGCATATGAAAAACAATCCGGGTGTGGGACCAGCTGTCACAGGTACGCCGAAAGGAAGGCTGGCTGCTGAGTGCGTCCTGCAAAGCTTTTGGGCATTTGGAATGACATAAATTACACGGCGGCCCTCGTCGTGGCAAGACGCACCATCTTGAGACCTTAAGAGGCTGCAGTTGAAACCATGTTCAAACCTGACCAGCGCAGCGAGTCTGACATAAATTTACTGGCCAAAACACTCCGAATCCTACTAAGGAAACACAAGCTTTTATCAACACAATGTGAGTAGGAACCTACTAAAGGTAAAATAATGCGGTGTTCGTCTGGACTACAATTACCAGCATGCAAATTTCATGATATACGCAACCTGAGTGGGCGTGAACATTTTTGTGACGCATGAATGTGAACAATTAAAAGGAACATCTTACAAACTCAATTGTGGAAGCTGCCTCTGATGAGAGACACGAAGTCTCGAAACGCGTAAGGCATATGAAAAACAATCCGGGTGTGGGACCAGCTGTCACAGGTACGCCGAAAGGAAGGCTGGCTGCTGAGTGCGTCCTGCAAAGCTTTTGGGCATTTGGAATGACATATATATATATATATATATATATATATATATATATATATATACACACACACACCATATATATATATAATGGCACCAGAGTTTATACACTTTGCTTTACTTTTGTTTTACTTTAAATTTACCAAACTAACAAGTCAGTCTAGCATGTTGAATGGGTAGATTAAAGATACCTTCCATGCATCACAACTTCTTTCTGCTTTGGCTCTAGCTTTAGAACAGTGTGACAATTAGTCTGATGGCATGGATAATGAGAGGAACTAGGTGTCTGTCTCATCTAGGCCTTTCCGGGCTCTCTGCTTCAGAGGCCATTTCAGAATGTGTTGCTGGGCACACGAGTCTCTTTAATGGCAAGTCTTGGCATGCATAGACCTAAAGGTCTGAAGGGACTCTTTGATGTACCACGCTTTTGGTAGCAGGTTTTCTCTGAGGTTGCTGCTTAAGCACGTGAGGTTTCGATGAGCTTTATGAAGCTTCAAGAACCTCGGTTTGAACAATTTACCTTCTCTGGAGTTTGAGTGTCATTCCTTCGTGAGTATTGTAAAGCACATTGTCGTTCTTTGCTTCCTTATAAGTAGCGCCCCCTCTCTGAAGCTCATTACCCGAAGGCCTCAGACGTCAAGAACATCTTCTACAATTCGAGAAAAAAATTAAAACTGATCGTCATACCTTTTCTATCCCAGCATCTACTTTCTCAAGACAAAACAATACATATGTTCCATTAATGCTGTGTGTAAATGAAAAACCTGATGACTCGCGCTACATCTTGCACCAGAATTGTGGGGGACATAGCTGGCCAATCTCTTTAGAAAATACACAATATAAAAAAAAGGAGCGGTAAGTTTCCCACTGTTACACAGGACGAATGCGGCACCTGCTGGCCATGTTTTTTCTGCGCTTTACTGGACTGCATTGTTATGCTTCCAGTACGCTTCTTACATAATCCTCCCCATCTTTATGCCAAGCTCTTGCACATCATCCATGTAAAGGACAAACTGTTTGCAGATTCTAATTCATGACACATAGCTATGTTGAGCATAGTCATGGCTTCAGCCACTGCACCAATGATCCTAATGACAGTTTTGCCACTGGATGATTCAACCCAAAGCTGTGCATTAAGTGGCCTCAAAAGATATCCAGGCCTCCACTCAACAGGTTTCTGAGGACAGAGTTAAAGCCTGTGGAAAGCCTTGCCGATACTTATCCCATATGACTCTGCATCTTAAAGTACAGAAGTAATCTAGATGGCCTTATCTCCTTCGATCAAAGCAGGAACTGATCTATCGTTGGAATTCCGATTGCATGATTCAGCCCAGCTGACAGACCATACCAAAACAGATCTGCTATTCTCTTTCTTATTCATTACCTCTACTATTTTCTTTGTACTTTTAATTTCCTTAAATGGTCTGACCTGACCATCTTTCAGTCTCGCCTGTTGACAGCTGTATCTCATGTTATCAATACACATATACATACATACAAACCTACAACATACATGCCCACATAGATACATACAGGCAAAACTGAAAAGTGGTTTTGTGGGCAGTCTCCCTAAGCCTTTGGCTCATGCCATCTTTATTCAACACAAGGCTATTGGCTGGGAGGCCTGTCCTTGAAGCTATGGCATTTCATGGAAGGTTACATGGGGACTTTAGTAGTTCTCTTTCGTAACAGTCCCACTGTTCTGCCTTCTCCCCTCACTATGACTGTGCAACACCCAGACCCACCACACCCAGTGTAGGGTGTCGATCACTCGCCACCCAATGGCCCATGCCACTGCCGTGTCCTAGCTCACTTGAACTTTTGGCCACGCCAGTGCTTGTTGAATTGCTTCAGAAGCATGAGCATAGCAAAACCATTCCAAATTAGCCACTGTGCGTGCACATGCATATGTGGTTCTCATATTATGTTCAATTAAAAAAAAAGATCAAAAACTCCATACATCCACACATATAGCAAACATGAGTGGACGTTTGGTCAGCCCCCTTCAGCCATTAGCTGTAGGAATATATCTTTTAAAAATTGTCATTGTCTGTGAGAGCTGTCCGTAGAGTCATCGCTTTTCATGCACTGATTTAAAACAAAAGTAATAAACTTCATGACAAGATGACTGCCATCCATGCATGGCGAGCATCTTCTGCTGTAATTTAAAAAATCACAAGACACAACATGATAAGACGGCCACCATGCATGTGTGCACATGCACGATGACCATCATCTAATGGAGTGTTAAAATAACAATAACATAACATAAGAAACTCCACTACAAGAGTCACTGTGCATGCAGGCAGACATAGGCCATCTTGTCAAGGCATTTTGTATGTTTCTTTGAAGCTCCATTTCAAGATAGCCACTGTTCTTGTGCGAGCATGCACAGCGGTGTCTGAGGGGGTAAAAAATAGCAACGCCAATGGGTCGTGCGCAGTAGCAAAGGCGAGGTCTATTAGCTTTGCCAATGTTGTTTAGCTACATCCATAACTTTTTCCTATCTCAATAAAGAACCATATTTTCTTCATTTTATGAAGTGCATTCTTGAGAGAGGTAAATACAATTGCATTGTCGCTCAACAATGTAACTACAGTCAAAACACTGCCCATCAATGATACAGTGACTGTATAGGCAGTCAGGCAAACATGCAAATCATTACAGACAAAGGTGAAACTGGGTAAAGGAAAGCAAATGACCCTGTCTAATATCAGCATTAATGGGAATCCTACCAGTTACCTCACCTCTAATAATGTACCCTATCATCAGAACATTTTTGGCATGCTTATGTTTGAGGTGCCGAGCTATAGTACAATCAAACACTTTAGTGAGTAGACCAGGCACAGTAACTCACTATCAGTGGAATTAATGTCCACTTTTAGTTCAATAATCCCTAAGAAAGGGGATCTCATTTTCAGTATAACCCACTTTGTAAAAAGGATTTTCAATTTTAGGTCTGCTGCATAGAGCCTTCCATATCTAAGGCACTCAGTGCCTTAGATAATATATTAGCATTTATTGGCCAGGGCTCACTTTAGCAGTGACCACCAGCAGAGTAAAGTGCTGGTACAAGTGTTACTGGCCATGTGGTCACTTCAAGAAAAAAAGCCTCTTACAGTTTGTTGTGTGCTGTGGCCACCAGCTGAATCTTGGAGTCTACATCTTAGTTCCGGGTATGAATGGGAGCAGGTGCAACCCTTTAGGTCTCCACACATTTTATAGACAGCAGGTCCAGTCCTCTTCTGCTCTTCCACAGGTCCAGATGAGTCCTGATGAGCAGTGAATGAGTTGCCACTTTTATAGGATTCATTAGCCAATGGGTGGGGTGACTCTGGACACTTCCTATACAATGAGAAAAAAGTTCTCAGGTGCAAACCTTCTCACTTTTTAAGCATGTCGTGTCTGCCTTACCAGACTGTCACACAGTGCACTATTCTGAGACAAACCAGATGGCAGCTCCTTTCTACCCTTTGAGGCTGCTATTGTGCCACCCAGGGTGTGTTTTGAGAAATGAGCCGTCCCCTCCAGGAAAAGCACTAGCATGGGCCAGCTGCCTGCAGTCTATTGCTAATTGACCTAGTGGAGGTTCAGGCAGACAAAGTCTAACTATTAAAAAGTAACTTTTTATACATATTTACTTAAAATCTAAATTTACCACTGATTTGATTTGTAATAACCATTTAAAATAGTGGTCGAAATATTCTGGAAGCTTGACCCAAACCAGAGCTAGCAGAGTCATGATTTTATTCTGACTTTATCAACAGCCCATTGACAGGGGAATAGCTTAGGTAGGGTAGTCACTGAAGATACATGCTAAACCTAGATTTGAGCTTGAATCACTTTTAGATACTGGGCACTCTACCTTGTTGTCTACCACATCCTACTTAGGGGTGACTTGTCTAATATTTAAAATTAGTATTCTTTCCTGTGAAAAACGTTACTTTTGACATGTGTCCTTGCAGGTTTAAAAACTTCAGGAGCCAGGCTACACAGGTAGGACTGGAGCCATGTTTTGTTCAGCTTAGTGGATGACACAACATGTGTTACAGTCCACAGGTGACATTTAACTTTTCCATTCTATTGTGTTATTTTGCTACACCATATTCAATAGCCTTACAGGAAAGTTACATTTGCCAATTAGAAGTTAGCGAATTCTGTCTTGTTTTAGGAGTCAGAGGACATACACTGGTGACTGGGCAGAAGTGCCCCAGTGAGTTAATTAAAAAAACAGCAGCATCAGTCCTCCAAAAATGGGGATGACTAGGCAAAAAGAGGTACTTTCTCACACCGGCATACAGGGGTAATTCAGAGATTAGCTGTAGAGAGTATTATTTATTTGTAGCATTCATAACTAAGTTTATGTTCAAGTGGGGAACTGAAAAATAGGAATCAAAATGCATTGTTTGATGACGAGATCAGAGAGTGATGTTAAATCTGCTGACCACTTTAAAGGAGAAAACTATTAATCTGTCTTTCCCTACTGGCTGCAAACCTGCACTGTAAGGCACTTGTCCATAGTTTAGAGCACACTATTGAAAAGAAATAAAGTCTATTCTTTTTTTTTTTTGTTTTTGAACCATGGGCTTCATTTATTCTCAAATAATGTACATTGTGCATCATAGGTCATATCGAAATGGAGGGTCCACCTATGACAGCAAGATCTCTTGTTGGTTTAGTGCCTTGAGTCCTCTTTAATGTTTCTAAGCAGGTTTACCAATCGACACGCATTTGCACAAACCTTCCTCATTTTATTGCTTTGGTTACAAAAATGAGTTTTGTCATGAGAGAAGTGGTGTAGGTAGTCACAAACAGCGAGGCTGCTGCACTGTGCTTTTTTTTTTATTTCTGTAATTTTTTATTGTAGAAAAAATATATATTTACATGGAGCATAACATATACATGGGTGGAAAAGAAAAAGAGAGAGAAGAGAGGAGGAAAGAAAGAACGCCCGCGGGGGGGGGGGGTAGAGGGGGGTGGGTGGGTGTTGTCCGACTTGTTCATTTCCTGCTTCCAGTCTTATTGACGTTAGTCAAGATCACATCGTGCGAGCGCGGTTTGTCCCTTGGATCCCCATCCCGGGGTTGCGTTGATTGTCCTTCTCTGTCCCGCCCCCGGCCACAAGCGAAAGAGATAGATAGAGGAGATAGGCGAGGAGCATTGCGCTTCCCTGGTGTGTGTCTTATTTGGAGGTCTGCTGCCCGGCTACTGTTAGTGGGTGGTTGGCCTTGCTGCCTATGGTGGTTTGTGTGATGAGAGGTACTTGTCTAGAGACTCCCACATGCTTGACTGCCTGTGTGTTTTGGGAGATTGTTTCGCTGTGATGGTGTCTGCCCCCCTTAGGAAAGTGACCCAGTTGAGCCATGTCTTAGGTGTGGCTTTCCCTGTGTCTTTCCAATTATACAGAACCGTTTTGACTGCTGCTGTCAGCAGAAGATCTGTAAGGTCGCTGTCTTCTTTGGTTGCTATTGAGGGGGATGTGAATGAACAGCTTTCTGTGGAGGGGGAAAAAGCCCAGAATAAGCCTAAACAAACTCAGGCTGACAAAAGACCTGGGAGGCCTAAACATAACTAACTTCAGAAGATTTCAGACAGCATGCATAGCAAGACAGGGATTATACTGGCTCCCACCTAGCACAGAATACACCCCGGCGTGGTTAACACTAGAGAGAGAACTACTGAAAGGAATGAACCCCATCGCCTTACTTACAGCCACCCGTCACCAGGCAATAAAAGAAAACGCCATCCTAAGCAGCACAAGGAAAGCGCTCCTGGGCATAGATAAGATAATGGGCATAAGCATAAAAAGAACACGGTTTGAATCCATATGGCACAACCCCACAATAAAATATAGAGACAGGACTTTAAACATGCACACATGGTATAAACACGGCATCACAACGACTAGCGACCTACTCAAACAAGGCACAAATGCAACATTCGACATACTCAAGGCCGAACACAATCTAGAAAACATAGAGCTGTACAACTTCCTGAAGATTAAGGTAGCTATAAGAAGGGCAAACCTGAACGGACTAACACCCTCCCTCATACAATATGCCATCAACCTCAACAAATTAGGACACCAAGTCGCACACCTCTACAAAGCCCTAGGACCAAAATCCACAAAACTGAATGACAAGGTTAACACCTACTGGGGCACACTAGCGGGCAGAGCACTGAGCGAGAAGGAGAGGGCGGAGCTATGTGTTGAAAGGTAGGGCCGATGTCGACCAAGAACCTTCAATGTTTGCCCGGCGTTAGCCGCCTCTCATACCATTCAATATTATCAAACAAAGAGGCAGGCGCTGGAGACAGGAAGGCAGGAAACAAGAGTTTATTCCGACGGAGCAGAACACGTCAAATCAGACAACAGGGTATCTTCTCGAGGTGCTCTAACCGCATCTCTGAGGCCTGGCCTCTTATACACAAGTTTATGACTTTATTACATTTATGACATCCGTGGTATTGCTTTGAAGTTTAAAAAGGTATCTTTGGAATCCCCGGTTCAGGCCCGTTCTCACACATATCTACAGTAGAGGTCCCCACCCAAATCTCAGCATGATGGCTATCGCGCAGCTGGACATTCCGCTGGGAACAAGAATGTGGGCGATCGGTCGGATCTAGGGGTGTGAAGGCATTGATCAATCCCCGCTCCTTTGATGTGAGGCGAGGTCCTACTGTAGGGGGCAATAAACTGCATCTGTTGGGCTAGGTGATGGCCTGGGATCAGGTCAGACAATTGGGCAGGGAGGAAGAGGTTATCAAAAAGGGCCTGTTCTTTGAATGAGATGAAAGAGCGAGGGGGTTCAGCATGGGATGTGGCTCGGAGACAATGTCGCGTTAGAGGCGTGTTTATGGCCCAAGCAGGAGAGACCGGGGGCTGTCGGGGCGCGGGGGAATGCTTGCGATGCCGGGGAGTGAGGGGGAGAGACGCGCAGGCTATTGGCAGTGGGCAGAGAGGTCATGATACACAAAATGGCTGCCACCTACGTTCGTGATGGGGCCTAAAAGGAACAAGATGGCGTGGCCACTGCTTCGTGATTTTCGCTTTACTTTCAACAGTGGCTGTGGTGAACATAAATGAACGCCGCTTATGTATACCTAATTTTAGTCATTTTCCACAGTCCCCAGTTTTTATCATAAGCTAGTCCATTTCTGTTCATGCCATAGGTGAGGACGTACAAGCTGGCTTTAGTGATACAATTCGCTTTTGGTAGACCGTATGCATTACAGGCAGTTGGAAATAATTCTGTTATCAATGTAGACAGAGTCGTACACAACCATATGTAGTCAATGTGATGAGCGGGGAGGCAGTGCATACAAGATGGCATTAGTTGTGTCATACATTAGACCTGGAGATGGGGACATCACTTGAATGATGTAGGGGATTTCGTTCGAGCACAAACATGATGTCATACAAAAATGTCCTGGCAGAATAAGGGCTATTAAGTACATTTGAGGTCTGGACTCCGTGAGGATCAAAACTAGACAGCATGTTTACGTGCATAACTGGTGTTCTACAATCATCAAGGTACAGAGTTAACGCCTTCTTAGTTATCCATGTACAGGTGAAAAGTGACCGACGTAAGGTTACGAAAGCTCAATTGGGTGTTAATCAATACAAAAGTGGTTGGGAGAGGAATCCAACTTAATACAAGGGACAGTCAAGGGGTGGCAATGTCCAAAAAAGGGTTCGTCTTTCCAGTGTCTTATTTACAGCGAGCCATCACTGGTAGGCTCTCATCGTTCTTCCTCTTTCGTTGGCACTGTTGAGCACCGGCGGTGGAGCTATGCGTCCAGCTCTACTTAAGATCTCGCGTTGCAGGGTGTGGCCATTCCTTTGCTCTCGGACCACAGTCCTGTTTGTCCTGTTACCTAACTAATCTATCATAGGTACCTTAGGCAGGGTACCCGCATTCCGTTCTTCCTTCGTGACAAACCCTATTCTATCTTTTTGTGCTGTGTTCCTTCTCAGAGTCAAGTTCAAAAACGCCATATGCAGGAAAAAAGGGGGGGGTGTGATGGGGGTGTGCTTTGGGAGGCCAGGGGAAGAGAGGGTGGAGTGGGATCAGATCTGAGACAGACCAAGGAGGGCAGAAATTTCAAGCAAGTGGGCCCATCAATCGGGCACAATGGGCTGGGACTTTCGGCACAAGCTCATCAACGTGCAGGGGCTTCTGGACAGCCCTTCTTTCCTTCACTTTCCACGCTGAGAATGGTGCCTTGTCCCGCAACTCTTAGCTTCGTGGCTCCACCTTGGTCGAGGTCATAGATATTCCCCGATCTGCAGCCAGGCTGTGCGTCACATCCGGCCCCTCTCCTCCGACGACTGCACGTTATCCTTAAATGAGTATATAAAAACAAGTTTTAGAGAACTGGCAGGGGAAGACGTTTACACACTTTAATTCCTCTCCCAACCCTTAGTAGTTGGGGAAACGTTTACTGGTCTCGATAGGGTGGATGCTTAGTAATCCTTACATCGGTGTATGCTGTTAACTCATGTATTATTGCTGTGGTTCGGGTTGGTAAGTATTTTCTATTTTCAAACATAAGGTCTGTCTGGCGTTTTACTCCTGTTATATTTGCGAATGTGGCAAGAAGTCTGATATCTAAAATTTACATGGTTTTATCGAATTCAAACCGGCCCCACCAGTAGAGACTCGTGTTTTTCTAAAACAAATCCTGCTGAGCTATATTTTTCTTCAAGGTCTGCTAATTTATAAAAAGTGTGAAATGCTATTATCATGGGCTTATAGCTACAGTCTTTAAGATTTTCTGGGACGGCTGGTACAGAACTGGGACCATTCTGGAGAAACGGGGACGTATCGGAAATTCTATTTTTGTGCAATGGGCGGTGGTAATCCGAATGATGGGGGTGGTGTTACTAAAGCGCTAAAACAAAAGCCACTGACATATAGTTCCCTTTTAAGGGTCAGATTAGGGGACATCAGTCGTCTTACCTGTCCTTTCTTTCTCAGCCAATTAAGTTCCATCATTTTACAGAAAGGAGAGGTAGTAATATGGCAAAATGTGATCGTTTTGTTTCTGTCAATTTGTTCAAACACTGTCGTGTCTAAAGCCAATTATACCTGTACCGGCGAGGTACAGTGTCGTTATTTATTCAAAAAAGGGGGCAAGGGAGCCCTCGGAGGGAGGGAGCGTCGTGCGCACCAAATAGGCTATTAGTACACGTACAACATAAAAAGAGAGAGAGAGAGAGAAACGTGTATAACAATAGGCTATTCAGTGCACACACATACAGAACAGTACGGGTCAGTTTCACGTATAAAACACAAGCTGAGGGAAAACATAAATTCATAGTTTACGTATACACAAATACCAGATAGGGTGCGACAGTACATACATCAAGTACGAAAACCTAAGACAAAACAGAGGGCTTTTTTTGGCGGAAGGGCTTTTTCATGCGTGTTGCATATTTTCAGTACTCCAATTAATTCATTTGGGGGTCGAGCTCTTTGTTCTCCTCCCTTCCTAATAGCAGACAATTTCTGTTGGTAACCTCGCTTCAAAAATACTTACTCCTTTTAATTGGTCGGACACTAGTCCAGTCGTGCTTATACTCACGGTGGGGTCTTCCAACATCCAACAAATGACAATCCAAGCTGAGGTAAAGGAGGGGTGTCAGTCGGACGTGCGATGGTGCAATTCTGACTTTTCTACGAGGGTGGAAGAAGAGGGGGTAAATCTAAAACATGACAATATCCCTAATTTCTGGGCTGAGGGGGGATTTTGGATGAACCCCAACCCGGGGTATTCTTAACTTTTCTCATCTAGTCCGCACATAGGTTGACTCACTGGTGCGCGTCATTTTGGGCGCACATTTGGGATATCGGTTGGGGTTGGGTTCGTCGTACTGAAATAAGCCTTCAAGTTTCTGGCGTAGGCCACTCTCCCATTCGTTAGCTCCAGAGAGAGTCGTTCCTAAGCAAGGAAAGTGCTATATTTTTATTAGTTTTTCACATGCAGGTACCATGTTCGGGCTTAATTTTCCTATCCCAGTGACCGTTCAATCAACACCTCAGTCATACAAAAAGCATTCTTTCGTCAACCCAGGCGTGCACCACACATAAGCATTCATACGACACAAATCAGGGCCCATGCGCACATTCATACCCTACAAATTTTTTTTTCTTTCTGCGTGGAACACGGTGCATTCTGGGTCTTTTCCATACTTCAGCTGAAATTCCGATATTAACCTGCAGAAAAGAAAAGAGGGGGGGGGGTGACAGCGTTCAAAGCACATCAGCGCGCAAGAAACACGAAAAGGTTTTTACCTACCACGTACCTGACTTATCTTCTTTGGGATGCAGTACCTTGCATCTCGGCATTGAAGCCCAGAGGAACTGGTCTACTGTCCTATTCATAGATATATCTAAACCTCAGGATCTTTACTTATTGCTTATGCTGCAGGAATGTAAAATACGACAGATCCTGACTATTCTTTTCGCATTATTTCTATGTACCATGTCTTTCTAATTTTTCATAACCAACATTGCTTTATTTTACTTGCCCTTTATTTATTTTGAGAATAGTAGCCTTTATTCGAGAACCTACCAATCTAAGTGACTGTTATGAGGCTAGTTCCACATATTTAAAAAACTTTATTTGTGAAGATGCCAGCATTCAAATACGGGCCTCAGACCATGTAGGCCGGTCACGGAGCAGACGGGAAACGCATGCGGTAAGGAGACATTACACTGTAGTATAGAAGTAGGTAAAGGACGAGCCATTTAATTGAAAAACTAAACGCGACTAACGGTTGCAGGACCAGTGAAGGTTTATTTTATAGTTGGAAGCATAACTGGATCAGTTATGATAAAATCGTTCATACGTACACCATGGGCGAGTATCATTAGTAACATTATTTCGGAGCTTTTAATAATACAAGAATCAAAAATGACAAAGAAAACACATCGATAGGGCTGTCCGCATGTTCAGTCAGTACCCTTCCCCGCCCGCCGTGTGCACAAAGTTCGCATACATATCCCATAACATCAAGGTTTAAGCAACTAGAACGTCATAAGGAATTGCGAGTCCCGCCCATACTGGCGCCATTTTGGTCGAGGCCGGGCGGGCCCAGAGTATAGTCCAAATGCCTCCAATAACAAGTGGTTGGACCAGAATCCCTTTCGGTAGTTCAAAAGATTCCGTTAATGCCAGCAGAGAGGACAGGCGGCGTGAACCGCAACTTAAAAGCGAGGAAGGCAAAATCTTCCCTACCGGGTCATGCTGAGGTCCCACCGGAGCTGATCGAATTGACAGTCTACAGTGTCTCTTAGTAATTTGGACAAAAGCTGGCGTTAGCACGAGAGCATCACCATCTTGCGGCAACGTTGTGGCCACTCCAGAAAGCGGAGCAGCAGGCGTGTCCTCCACCGCTGCGCCGAATCAGCCTCTCCCACGGCACTATTTGTGGACAAGGTGGCGGTCACCCGGTGCAGCGGCATATCCATGGGGATAGTCGAGCAACAGTGGCGGTTGCCCCCACCGGAAGCCCGTGGGAGTCGAGGGCCCATGAGCCGGCCGCCATCTTGTGAGTCCTGCGGCAGCCGCCCTTCACCACGGCCACCGGAGCGGGTCCCCCGGCCTGTCAACCGCGGGGGCCCGTTGAGTGGAACGCTAATGGCAGTCTTGGTGCAGGAGAGGAACCTCCACCTGGAGGGGGAGGGGGGCCGTCCGCGCCACCTCTCCGCGGGCGCCCCACGCCATCTCCTGGCGTAGATATACAAAATGGCCGGACCCACGACCCTGAGTTTAAGAGTCTCATGCTCGATCGATTGAGCTAGCCGGGCCCGGCAACGGAAGAGGGTGCGGGGGGTTGAGGAAAGCCATCAGCAAGGCATCCCCCCGCACACAACTTGTTGAGCACCACCTCTGGACGTCCTGGGGACGGGTCTCGGCGCGTGGTGTCGCCTCCAGGCTATTCGCACAACGGTCCTCCACCCCAGGCCGCCACCGATGCTACCTCGCCGGCTGATGGCTTTTGTAGACTTTCTAAAGCCCAAATCCTACTAAAAAGTAGCCCAAAGTAGCCCAAAGTAGCCCAACATTGCTACAGCGTCAAGCAGGCGGCAAATGCATTTGGGTTTGTTGTTGCAGCCGTTTGCCATGTAAATAGTTGTTTAATAAATAGTTGTATAATAAAACGTTTTAACATGTTACTTTGCTGGAGTGTTGTATTTATTTATACTAATTGCATAGGGTTTGTCGTTATTTGGGCGGGGTGGGCGGTGGAGTCGAGCTGTCTTGCAGCCATCATGGCGTCGAGTTCGGTTCTTCTCACTAGTTTCATATTTCTCATGAGGGGTTGTTCCTAATGTTTCTATTTTAGCGAGGCCAAAAAGAGATCCCATCAGTGGCCTACTGATTTTGCTCGATTCCTTTTGTTTTTCCTAACGATTTTTATGTTATTGTTTGCTAGCATGATACAGCGGCTAATCCGCATTTTTTATATATATGTCCTTTTTATTAGGGGTGTCCTCCGGTGGAGCCGGATGATCTACCTCCAATAAACGGTCCGGGCTGAACCAACTACCAACAAACGGGGCAAAGATAGGCATGACGGGTTACAAAGGGGACAAAAGCCTGCACTACCTATCCTTCACTATCCGCAAAGACTAAACAGAGTATTGCGACTCTGTGCTTATTTGTGAATAGAGAATAACCCAAAGAGAACCAATTCCGAACGATCAATGTTCGGTCAAACAATCAATCAAATGAGGGATAAAAATAGGCACGACGGATTACAACGGGGGCAAAAGCCTGCGTTACCTATCCTTCACTATTTACAAGGACTAAACAGAGTATTGCGACTCTGTGCTTATTTGTAAATAGAGAATGATCCAAAGAGAACCAATTCCAAAACAGTAAATGCTTGGATAACAATCAATCAAGTGGAGACGGAAGCAGGCACGACGGATTACAACGGGGGCAAAAGCCTGCGTTACCTACCCTTCACTATCTGCAAAGACTAAACAGAGTATTGCGACTCTGTGCTTATTTGCAAATAGAGAATCTCTCAGAAACAATCAAATGAGTTATACTAGTATTTTCAAACAATCAAACAATCAATTTCGCAATTCGTCGTGTTACACGACCTTACCCGGACCGCATGGACGGTTTCTCGTCTTCCGCTTCCAGCGCCCGATCGTCCTCTATTCTCCGTAATTGCTGTGGCACTCCTGATGGTTCCCAGTCAGGACCGTAGATCACTCGAGAGAGGTCTGCTCGGAACCGGTGAAGTTCGGATGATCGGCTGCCAGACGAGGGTCTATCGGGCAGGAGCTCTTCCCGATCGTTGCAGTTGTTCACTCTGTCGTTGGGACCTCTCCCACTGGATCCACGCGTCGCTGATGGGCCCCACGTTTGGGACGCCAATTGTTGAAAGGTAGGGCCGATGTCGACCAAGAACCTTCAATGTTTGCCCGGCGTTAGCCGCCTCTCATACCATTCAATATTATCAAACAAAGAGGCAGGCGCTGGAGACAGGAAGGCAGGAAACAAGAGTTTATTCCGACGGAGCAGAACACGTCAAATCAGACAACAGGGTATCTTCTCGAGGTGCTCTAACCGCATCTCTGAGGCCTGACCTCTTATACACAAGTTTATGACTTTATTACATTTATGACATCCGTGGTATTGCTTTGAAGTTTAAAAAGGTATCTTTGGAATCCCCGGTTCAGGCCCGTTCTCACACATATCTACAGTAGAGGTCCCCACCCAAATCTCAGCATGATGGCTATCGCGCAGCTGGACATTCTGCTGGGAACAAGAATGTGGGCGATCGGTCGGATCTAGGGGTGTGAAGGCATTGATCAATCCCCGCTCCTTTGATGTGAGGCGAGGTCCTACTGTAGGGGGCAATAAACTGCATCTGTTGGGCTAGGTGATGGCCTGGGATCAGGTCAGACAATCGGGCAGGGAGGAAGAGGTTATCAAAAAGGGCCTGTTCTTTGAATGAGATGAAAGAGCGAGGGGGTTCAGCACGGGATGTGGCTCGGAGACAGGGTCCCGTTAGAGGCGTGTTTATGGCCCAAGCAGGAGAGACCAGGGGCTGTCGGGGCGCGAGGGAATGCTTGCGAGGCCGGGGAGTGAGGGGGAGAGACGCGCAGGCTATTGGCAGTGGGCAGAGAGGTCATGATACACAAAATGGCTGCCACCTACGTTCGTGATGGGGCCTAAAAGGGACAAGATGGCGTGGCCACTGCTTCGTGATTTTCGCTTTACTTTCAACAGTGGCTGTGGTGAACATAAATGAACGCCGCTTATGTATACCTAATTTTAGTCATTTTCCACACTATGGAGGTCCACATCCAGGGGGAAGGTTACCACAACTCTAAACCAGACAAAATTCTGGCTCATACACAAGGCGTACTGGACGCCTGCCCGCTTGTCAGCCATGGGAATCCGCGACAGTGATAGCTGCTGGAACTGCAACAAAGATAAGGGGGACCTGGCACACCTACTCTTCCATTGCTCCAAAGTCAGAACCTTCTGGAACACAATAGAAACACTTATAAACGAGATAACGGGGGCCACCCTACAACTAGACTTCCACAGCCTGGCACTGGGGTTCACATCCCCCTCAATAGCAATAAAGTCTATTCTTAACATGCTTAGGAAGACCTCAAAATAACCATAACATCAAAGATGTGAAGATGTCAAGGGTCATGGCAACAGAGAAGCTAAATGATTATGTCACATGAGACAGTTTCTGTTGATTGCTGGGCACTAGACAGATGTAGGACATTTTATTTCATTGAAATCAGGGGGTGAAAGCAGAGTCTGCATCTGTTAATCAAACATTTGTAGAGCGCACTAAATACCCGTTAGGGTCTCAAGGCGCTGGGGGGTGGGGGGTGCTGTGAGTTCTGACTTTTAGGATACTGATTCACAACCTTGGCTTCTGAGTTTTGAGGTGCTGATCTATAGCATGTTGGGATTGACCAAATAGTAATATAAAGATATACTTGAACATAGAAGAACTAGAGGTTTCATTTCCATTTGTTTAGTGTAGGGCAGTGCTGCAAGCCTTCCTGCAGCGCTGCCCCATGTCAAAAGAAAAGGACAGGACTGCATTCCGGTCCTTTCTCCCTGTGCTGGTGCTCAGAGGGCTGCCTTCAGCCAACGCATGCTCCCTTGCACCATGGTGCAAGGGTGTCTGCATTGTAGGGATGATTGTTGGTGGTGATTTCCCCTTTCTATGTGTGCTGCTGAATGCAGCACACATAGAAAGAGGAAAAAAGAGGAGAGATAATGTTATTTCACCTAGTTTTGCCTTCCTTACGCCTTCCCTGGTGAGGCGTAGGCTTTTGACACAGTCCCAGCCGAGAGTGGGAGAAGGCTCCACTGGTGTCTGGGAGGTGTACAGAGCACTCAGGTTTGGAAGATGGGTTGCTAAACCGAGTACTGTACATTCGGTGCCTCTAAAACGCAGAATCCAACACCAGTTGTGTACCTAGATGCACATACTATGTCCCTTACACCCCTGTGTGCTGTCAGCATGAGGGTCTCTTTCTACAACCCTTGTGTTGAGAGGTGTTGTTGGTGGGCGGAACTCTGCCAAATTCCGCTGAGTTTTTATGCAACTCAGCAGGGTAAAACTCCACAAGTTCCCCCCACCTCTAGTCACAAGACAAAAAGTAAGGTGAAACCACACCAAGGATGCCAGGGGCAATAGTGTATTTTTTCTGAGAACTTGGGACTTCATCTTTGATTATAGCATGGAACACATTTGCAAGTGAGGTAGCCCAGAATGCTGGGTTCTGTCTAAAAACATCTATAGGAAGCCCATTTAGGCTGGGTCTTTTACAAGCAGGGCTCTTAATATTGGCCACAGCCAGCCGCGAACCATACAGGTAACATCGCTAGGGAGATGGGGCCGGGTAAGGGAGGATTTCGAGGGACGTTCACGAGCAAAAATTAAATAAATAGTTAATTTTCTCCCTGAATCGTCCCTCGAAAGCTATGTCACTTGCATCAATAGAGTTAGCTAGAAAACGTGCACTGTCTGAAGCAATGTAAGGAACAACTGCAGAAAGTGGATTAGAAGCCTCTTGGTAAAAGTTAGTTGAAAAGTGGGATACCCAATCATCTAAGGGGACATGATATTCAATTTTAGGAGACTTGGCTTCAGAAAAAAGGCCGGTTAACAACTTCCCAGAAAGCCTTGGGCTCCCTAAGTTCTGCGGCTGCTTTGTAGATCCTCCCAGGCCTTCTATCTTATTTCTCTTTTCCTCTCTTCCTAGGTAGCCTTGTGAATTTGCATTGCTCATCTGATACCCTCCGTGTTACAAGCCAGAGACTTGGAATTGCTTCAGCATAGGTTTTGTTAGAAATCATCATGTTGGTTCAAACCACCTTTGGATTAGCTTTGTCTGATAGGCGGTACATCACCTCTTTTTGTATGCCCATAATTAGTTTCTCAAAACATTTATTTTGGTCCATGTTTTCCCATTTAATGTGAATCCCCTTATTTGGGCAGAAGTGCAAATTGGAAGAGCAGGCAGGGTTTGGGATCTCAAAACAGTACAGGTTAGTCAGATGTAGACTGGGTTATGATCACTAATACTAGATGGTAAAATATTCGAATCAGGTACTAACGGAACCAGGTATGAAGAAAGCAAGATGAAGTCAACTGTTGACCCTCTATCTTCACCTGTAAAGGTTGGGTAATATACCTCTTCATCATTAAAAAAGTCCGAATTGAACAGCAGATTATGTTTGGAAATTGGCTTAGTGTATCCCCATATGGGTTATGCAAAATGTGTGTTATGTTTTCTCTCTGCCAATCTGTTAGGCCACATACACGGTCCCCATTAAGGAGCAGTTGGTGGTATTAAAATCGCCAAGTCAGATGATAACCACCCTGTCTATACACTTTTCAATAACATCTGAGATAACGATATCTATATCCTGAATTGATTCTGTGGGTTGATTAGCAAAAAAAATTAAATAGAAGGTAATCAACAAAAACATGGTAAAACCAGGAAGAAAAATACGTAAACTTTGGGAACAGGGCGTACACAACACCACTTCAATTTTTACATTAGTAAGTTTTAAAGAAATAAACGTTCCTAAGCCCCTCTTTGGTTGTTCAGATTTCGAGGATGTAGCTACAACACAGAAGGATTGGAAACCATTGATATAGGATTCTTCTAGAGCCCACATCTCTTTGCGACACACAATGTCACAAGAATTAACAATTTCTATCCAGTCTACTTTATCTAATTTTTGTAGAATACCCGCTATATTCCACGAAAGGGGACGTAGAGCGCCTGACCCATTTGTTGCAGATGGTGTGCTGCAGATGATAGACCCTCTCCCAGCTTGAAAAGTAAACTCGTCTGTAGGTGCGACTAATAATGACGACAAGTTGAGATCTGAAGTGGCAAGTTAGTCAATATCCGTGAGACATGAAAGGGGAGCAGAGCTATTTGAATGGGCATGTGGGTCTGAGTGGAATTTATTGATACTCATTTTAGCAACCACAAAAGGAGAAGAGGCTGAGAATACATGTCAGTATTCAAACTTTTGACCCTGAGAGCCAATGCAGACATCTATAATGGATTTGCTCACTGAGCCACCAGACAATGTTATAAAAAGTGCTCATATGCACGAAGATGGACCTAGGATGTTGTGGATAAATTCCTTGCCACATCACTTGTAGGTAAGGAGAGCTGTGAGAAAAATATCTTAAGGAATTTGTTTGTGCTACTTTGCATTCCATTGAATGTGAAACGTAGAAACATACAGATGCAGTGTTCCACATTGTGTGTTATTCCCACCTCTTCTCCCGTATTGTGTCACACTTTCTGCCGCAAAAATCTGTAAGGGTTCCACCATTGTGCACTCTAGTTTATCTGTGAAGCAGCAGACCTCCAGAACCATTGTGGGGCCTCTTTACAAGAGCTGGGTGACTAGTGCAAGTGCATGCTGCTTTGTTTGTCCTAAACGTTCTCCTGGGAACTTGTGTTTCATGTTAGATTTGAAATAGTAGGGTTGGCACTTTTGCCTGAGGGGTTTTCCAAAGTCTTCACTTTAACAATGCTGTTATTCTTTGCTTTATTTGAGAAACCCTTGGCATCATAAAAACAACGCTGCTACTGTGTTTGACATCTTGGAAAAACATTGTCAGAGTGAGTATGGAAACTGGCTGCATGTGACCAATTAAACGCAGTCTTCTTGCTTTTTTAGGTTAGTGTAGGACTCGTGGTACTTGTTATGCTCCCACACCCCCTCCTCCCACGAAATAAAAAGATGTGTTTTCCAAAGTGGTATATAATATGTTATCGAACCACAAAATGCTATACCATTTTACTAAGCGTTTTTACAGAAATCTGTGTCTGATGTACAAAGATCCCACATAAGAGACTGTAAAGTGCGACAAATAACAATTTGAGATTTTTTATTTGGCATCTACTAAATCGGATTTGATAAAATGGCTACAATTCGCACGCCGGCTTCTTGCACTTGAATTTTGTGAACCAATCAATGTATTGATAGGTTGGTTCACAAAATACAGATTTGTAGTGGATTTCAAATTGACATACCTCATTAATATGCATGAGGTAGGTTGCAAATTGTGACTCACATGTCTGTGATTGCTTTTAAATAAAGTAATCTTTGTTTAATGCAGCTGTTCTCCTAAAAGGACCGTTCTCCTAAAAGGAAAGAGGATACATTTAAAAGGGAAAATAAATACTTTAACAAACATTTGTAGGTGCCAGCAGCAGTCCCAGGAAAGGTAGGGTCTTTAATTGTTAAAGTGTTGGTAAACTCCGAGTCAGACAACATCATTGATCTAATGGTCATGTGACTACCAGGACTTGTCCCCTTGGTTAATTTAAGTATTTGTGAGTTACTGTTTTACAATGGTGGCCGGTACAGTAGTGGTGGGGTGGGGGTCGAAAAAAAATGTAACATTCACTTACCTGATCTCGCCGCATCTCTTCTCCGTCCCTCCCACGTCCCAGGAAGTCCCAGGCTCCCCACAGCCAATCACAATGCTGCAATGCAGCGCTGTGATTGGTAAGCACCCAGGCTTCCCTGAGACAAACACAACGCTGCAATACAGCGTTGTAATTGGTTTGAGACCATGGTTCGGCGCTCAGACAGGGGCTGGAGGCCTGGGCATGTTCTCCACCCAGGCTGTAATGCAGCCCGGGTGGAGAACATGCAAATGCTTTAGCCGGCCCGATAGGGCCAGCTAAAGCATCATGCACACTTTAGAGTCCAACAACCACTCCTTGTCCCCAAAGTGAGGGGAGTCAAGACCCTCCCTACCCGTGACGTTACTAAAAATGAAATGATAACTACAGTTATTCTTTTAAAAAAAAATCTTTTACACTGCTCCGTTAGCAGTGGGGCAACGCTCCTCCGCATTAGCAGAGGCACCTCCACTTCTGTTTTATGAAAATAAAAGCGCAGCACCAGTTACATTGATCATATGTGCCCTTAATTCCAGGATCTAACTATATCCAGTTAGAATAGTAAACATAGACTTCAGCAAGGCCAGTGGTTGGCCATCGTAAGAGTCATGCAGTCTATGTTGACGGGTTTGTGTGAAATAGAGAGTTAAGGGTGTCGGAATGGTGACCTAATCCTTAACCTCTCTGTAAAAAGGGGATGATGGTCCTGGACGGTGCTTATTTTGAACAGGTGGTTGCTGATGGGAGTCATCAGAACTGTGTTTTGGGGAATGGACTTATTTCTCCTCATCCAACATTTCCCAAGAGCAAGAGAGGGAAAAACACACAAATGGGAAAGCAAGAAGACAAAGATGGAAAAACAACCACCTAGGGAATACTTTGGAACCAGCAAGCGTGAGGTAAAAGGGCAGCAGTGTCTGGAAGTGAACTGAAGAGGCCAGAGGAAGAGTCAGGACTTCGCAGCATTGGTATTCAGCACACCTTCATTTAATAGCACTTGCAAGAGCTTCTGAGCAGTGGCTTGGGTACTGGCATTCCTTTTTTTACATAATCGGTCTTCAGTTTATGGCTTGAGTTCAATTTAGCTTTACTAAGCCCATGATGTCCCCTTCCCCTGACCTGCTGATGTGCACTCCTTTCGTAGGGAGTGAAATTAACAGCATCACAAAATTGGAGACTAAATGGCTCCACAGAAATTATCACAGTAACAAATATTGTGGGTGCCATTCTGTGGTCATGTGATAGTATACTAAATCTAGACCTATTGGCTTTGCCTGTACTTATCCATTAGGGCTATATTTATCAATGTTTTGTGTTGCCCTTGCGAGGCGCAAGGTAATGCAAAGGCGAGACAAAACCTAGATGAGATTTACCAAGGCACGCAAGGCCATCATGCATGGCCCTGCTGTGCTTGGTAAATCTAGACTAATGTGCTGCCTTGTTTTACTCTGCCCCAGGGAGGCGTTCCTTGGGTGGAGTGTGGGTGTTCCCATGTATCCACCCATGGATTTCGAAACATTCCCAGATTTACCAATACCAGTAGACCCTGGTGCAAGGGTGCCTGCGTAGGTGCCAGGCAGCAGTTTGTGCACCGCGCAAGCAGAGAACAGGAATGCGCCATACCTTGACATTTCCTGCCCTCCTCCTTTCATGCAGCACACCGCAGCAAAGTGACTTGCTGTATTGCGTTGTGTGAAATAATGTTAAATATGGCTGTGAATGAAAGTCCGGTCAGGTAAGCTCACAGAATATAATTCTCCTTATTACTGCCAGCTAGTAGCATCACTTTAAGAAGATCAATATAACAAATTGTCTTTACACCAGAATATTTAATTACTTGAATTATATGTTTTAAAAGAATGGCAGATGAAGGCCTTCATGTCATTAACATAGAATGTATACACGTCACTTTAGTAAGTAAACTGGTTCAAAAATGTCACCATCTGGTGCACATTCCTGGTGTTAATTCCCCCATGTCCAGTGATTTGACCATTTCTGAACTTCATAAAGTTTGAGAGATTGCTAGAATGGATAGTCTCTCAGAACATCTCTCCTCATACATTCACTATGTGGTACAATCAGTGTAACAACTTCCCTCAGTACCGACCAGAAGCTGTCTTGCCATTGCATCTGCATGTTTCCACAGAACGGTTTTTGGCAAGAAACAAAAAAATAATGTTGCTAGGGGTGGAAGTGAAAAAAACATGCTGGACTTTTTTCCTCCAAATAACTAGGTCTGGGCAAAGCACTACGCTACGCTCGCGTTGTTTGTGAAGTTTGGTCTACTTCGCACTACCCGAACTGCACGTAGCACAGTGCAAACATGCGTAGCGTAGCGTAGTGCAGCGGTCATTTTTTGCTTGCTCGCTGTCCTCAACGTCAAGTTGGCGACCGCGAGCAAGCAAAATGACAACCCGGCGAGACTGTTTCCTCGTTCGCAATCAGCAACATCAAGTTGCTGATCGCGAGCATGGAAAATAAACCTCCCGGTGAGATTCTCAATGCGGGGAGGTCAGGTTTCTCATTGCGAGTGGTCACATATGCTCGCGACCACTCGCGATGAGAAACTACCAGTCCGCGTTGAGAAAGCTGCCACTCGAGTAAAAATCTACTTGAGCGGCAGAAAACTACAGCTCGCACTGTGCAAGATGCCGCTTTCAATGATTGCACAGTGCCGGATGCTTGTCCGCACTGTGCAATCATTGAAAACGGCATCTTGCACAGTGCGAACAGGGTACTGCGTAGTTCTACGCGTAGCTCGCGTAGTGCAAAGTGCACTTTGCGTAGCTTCGTGAAGCTCTACTTCGCAAACTACGCCCAGCCCTACAAATAACACTACTCTGACTGATGAGACCGAAACTGGTCTAAAGGTGCTCATGTTCCCATCTGGAGGGCATCTGTCCTGGTAGTCTGGGCTAGACTGTTCCTATTGGAAAAGGACCTAGACTGATTTGCATAAGACAGTTTGTTGTCTACGATGGCATAGTGGATGAAAAACAATGGCCTAGAGTTGGGCCTCGAGCGATTGCCAGTGGCTGAAATTAATTCAAACATTCCTTGTGTTTTTCACTGCAACGAAGGTGGCATGAAAAGATTTTCCTACTTTGATCCCTGTGCATAAGTGAGCATATCAAGGCTCATGAAAATGATGTTAGAATGTCTATGTGACTGACAGTGACAGACAGGTAAATTAGCATAACATTTGCATGACTGAGTAGAAACAACAATACTTAAGCTGGCAGGATGGCTATTCGATGTGTATTGTACTGGTGAACTGGCTGCATAGGGTGTCAGTGTGAGGGCCAGGGCTGCGTGCTGGAAATGGCGGATCACTTGCATACTGACATGATGCTTGACTTTGTGGACCGTCCCAATGCATTCTCCCAGTTAAAGACAGGCATCCCAGATACAAGGATCCATGCACTGGCTCTCCTTGCCTCAGTGCCAAGCCACTGTGTGAGCGCACCATAGCCTGAGATGTAAGAGAGAAGTCAGAGATGCAGCGAGAGTCTGAAGTACAGCATTCCCAGCCATCTCCTTGTCACGCTCCCACCACCTTACCAAGCAATTGCTATCATATTGTGGGGAGATGCTAGAAACCTGGGCACTGGTGAAATCCCTTGATAAAGACATGAGCAGTTGCTTTTGAATAGTGATGACACTATGGAAATACCTGTCCAGACAGCCGCTCTTAGGGAGCCAGCTGCCACATCCCTTCCAAGAGGGCCAAGTACCCACCTTATTTTATCTGTAGCAGTTAAACCTGAAATGGTACTGGCATCAGAACCCATCTGTCGGGAAATGACCAAAGGGAGGCCTGCGGAGGCACCTTTTGGAGATAAACAACAAAATCCAGCAGAGGCCAGCAGGGCTCCGGCAGGTCTGGGCAGGTACAGTGCAAGAGAGCAGGCCTCTTGGGAGCAAGGCAGGCCTCAAGAGCAGCGCAGTCTCCTGAGGAAAAAGGCAATCCTGCTCCTGTTATTCTCACAGGTTCAGGGGTTAGCCTGGAGGTCTAATATTTATACTTGTGCCAACCTTTGAAATGGGGGAATTCCATACTACATCCGCATTTGGTTCTGCAAAAGTTCTTCTCTTCCCCTGTCAAGGTCTGAAGAAGCCTGAGGTGACAACTGACTTGTGTCAGGTTCCTTTGCGGGTGCTGGAGGCAAGCCCTTTGATGCGTAAGTGGGGCATGGCCTAGCTCTGCCCCCAACCATCTAACACCCAGTTTCCTTTGTGTACCTATTTGGAAGGATATGCACAAACTCAGAGCCATTCACAGTCATGTGTGACTCAGGATAGTGGCAGAAGGCACAAATGGTTAGGACAAGAAAATGCAAGCTTTCTACAAGTGACATTTTAAGAATTGTGGCTTAAAGCCTGCCTTTTCCAATAAAGAGGATTTTAAATTGCAATTCAGTGAAGTGTTAACGCCCTGCTCCCAATCAAAAGGTATCACTTATTAAATGTAGTAAGGTAAACCAGTGTGTTGGAAAGTGGTGTATTAGTAGTGATGAGTAGGGACCTACCACTACAAATAAGGTCACAAACACAAGAAAAGGTTCAGTCAAGGTTCCAATATATTATTACCTTACTCAACCCTTGCTAGTTGGAAATGAGCAGACAGCCTTAAAGTAAGAGACAGGTGTGTAAAGTATTTAAAACACCAATACATTAAATAAGTAAGACACAATGCATGTCAGAAAGTAGGATCTGGTTTTATGGGTACCTCCACTTTTTGCAAGATGCTTAGCTGCTAAATTGGTTATGTTCAGTACTTATGTGCATCCCAGATTGGATACTGGGTTACCCTTATAAGTCCCTAGTATATGGTACTAAGATACCCAGGCATAGGTACCCCAGGGGTCCCCAATGAGCTGAAGCATGCATTATGCCACCCATGAGAGACCATTCAAAATAGAACTACAGGCCTGCCATTGCAGCCTGTGTAAGCTGGTGCTAGCACCACTTACAAAAGAGATAGGTTTCCTATATCTAGGGTCACTGCACTTAAAACTTATACGTCACCCCTGTAGCAGGCCTTTGTAATCCTGAAGGCAGGGTGCTTGGTTCTAAGTGAAAGGGTGCTCTTGCATAAGCAGAACACCCCTGCAGCTTATGGAGTCCATTCTCCCGGGTTATCAGTGAAGCAGGCATATATCATATGGAGGGGCACCGCGTAATTACACGAGGACCATCTCGAAACAATTAACCCAATCATGTTTGGTATCAAACATGTTGGAATCATAGCCCCACAATGGTAACAGTGTGGGAGGTATGATTCCAAGCACTGGATGAGCCCTCTGTTAGGCTCTCCATGACCCCGGTGTCAGTCTTCCAGACCTGGACAGCTCAAAATAGTTGCTGCCGGACAGACACATGATTCTGCCCTCCTGCTGCAGAGCCAAGCTCGAGCAGGTGAAGACAAAACAATAGGCATCCTGTCACAGGGAGGTTTGACCACCTCCCAGACAGGATTTAGTGTATTGGGGCATGGTGGGTGAGCTTGCCAGTGCCACTCAGTCTGCATGAGGGCCACATTTGGTGTCCCCACGCATAGTCCAGTTCAAACCGGTCCTGGGAGCCGTTGGCTCCCGCTCTGGTGCAAAACTGGACAAAGGACATGGGAGTAAGCTCCCATCTGTCCAGACCCTCCCCTGGGTGGGCCCCCTGAATCATTCCAACCCTTTCTCTAGGGTACTTAGGGCTTACCTGGGTGTATTATTTATTATTATTTATGTGCTTCTATAGCGCCTGAATAGATCCCCGAAGGGATATCTCTGCGCTTAAGATGGAACGAGCGTGCTTAAACCCCGGGCCAATCATAAACATAAAGGTAAGACACAGGCTGAATTAAATGGTGGTGAAGAGATGGGTTTTGAGGTTTTTGCGAAATGATAGATGGTTAGTGATGAGTTTGAGTTGGAGGGGCAGGGAATTCCAAAGGGTGGGACCTGTGTATGCCAGAGCACGGCCTCCCTGACGGGATTTTTTTATTTTAGGGACCTGTAGAAAGTACAAATTACTCGATCGAAGTGATCGGGCTGGGACGTAAGGTGAAAAAGCTTTTGTCAAGTATTTAGGACCCTTTCCTATCAGAGACCTATGGATGGTACACAGAATTTTAAACCTTGTGCGTTGCCGCACTGGTAGCCAGTGAAGTTTAGCTAGTAGAGGGCGGGAGGGAGTTCTGGATGGAAGGCTGAGAACAAGCCTCGCCGCCGTATTTTGGACTACTTGTAGTTTTTTTAATTGGCCTTCATTGGTTGACAAAAGAAGGCCATTACAGTAGTCCAATCTACTGATCACCAGTGCCTGCACAAGGGTTTTCCTGTGACCATCCGGTATAAGAGGAAACACCCTTTTCAGAAGTCCAATGGCTCTAAAGCAGGTGCCAGCAACTTGGTCGACATGATGTTTAAAAGTCAGGGCTTGATCGAATAACACCCCCAAGTTTTTGACAGTCTGCTTTGGGACCGGAACAGGACCCAATTCTGTGGGCCACCAATCCCCAGACCAAAGTGTTGCTGCCTCCCCAAACAGTAACACCTCTGTTTTGCCCACATTGCATTGCAGGCAATTCTCAGCCATCCAGCATGACACAGCCCTCATGCCCTCCGCGAAGGATTTTTGCAGGGCAGGTGAGAAAATTTTGAATGGGAACATCAGCTGGGTGTCATCAGCGTAGGATATCGGGGTAAACCCATATGGCCTCACTAAGTCGGCCAGGGGGGCCACATACACATTAAATAATGTGGGGCTAAGACATGAGCCCTGTGGCACACCCCTGGTGAGCTCCCTGGAGATGGATTTGTGGGAGCCCAGCCTGACTTTTTGAGATCGGCAGGAAAGAAAGCTTTCCACCCAAGACAGGGCCGTCCCTCCCAACCCTACACCCCTCAGACGACCGAGAAGCACTTCATGGGACACCGTATCGAAAGCAGCAGACAAATCCAACAGCACCAGAATCATAGAGCCCCCACTATCTAGTGTCAACCTGATGTTATTGGTGACCTCCAGTAGGGCTGATTCGGTGCTGTGATTTGGCCTGAACCCAGATTGGGAGGGGTCCAGGCCTTCTACTGCTTCAAGATGGCTCGATAGGTGGGTGTTTACGTGCTTACGTGTTTACGTGGTCTCTAGATTTGTAATGGGATAAGATTCAGATTAGACACCACTTCTTCTACCGTCCGTGCACTCTGGGCTTTGCTGGACTTCGTTTGGGCTCAACTTCATCCCCCTTCCCTTTCTGCTGCATTGTCTGTGCCTGTGCACCATACAGGAACCTTTCAAGGCCTGTGTGCTTCAAAGACACCTGAAGGAAACTCTCTTGAAGTGAAGGAGTCACTCGCCTACATTTGCAGGCACCATAACTAAGTTGACTGGTCTACTGATCCTAGGCTCCCCCGGACTCTGAACAGCTCTACAAAACAGGTGGTTGTTTTCCACAGCTCCCGAGGCCTGACTTGCCCTCTCGCCAAGTTTGAGTCCAGTATCCCTTGTGGGGGTTACATTAACTGGACCCCTGTGCACCGTATCAACTTGCAGTTGCAAAGGTTTGTTCACTTTTTTCCAAGAAGATCTTCTGCCTGCAAGTAGCTCCAACCTCAAGCATTTCCTGTGACCAGCATCTTCAGCCACACCGCATCGTGTGCATCGAGGCCTACTTCTTTTGGTGAGCTACTTGAGGTCCTCTCGCGACTCCAGTGCCTCCTACCTGTGGGTCCATTTGAGGGTCACCTTTATTTTTCTTGACCTCTCCTGATTGCTCCAGGTCTGACCTGACTCCCCTGCTGTTGGTGAGTCCCCTGGACTTTGCTGGTCCCGACATTGCACCTTCTTTGACTTCTGCATGGGTTGCATTTGCCAAGGCTTGTTGGTGCACACCAACCCCTCTGCAATCGATATTCAATGTGGGACAGCTCGTTCACGGCTCCCGGACTTCCTCAGCATCACCTGGTCCTCACAGCTGTAGAGTCGTGGTCCTTGTCAACTCCCCTGCAACACCCGACATCGGAGGGCATTCACCTTCCAATTCTCCTAGTCACTCCTGAGTGACATAGACTCTGTCCCCTTCTGCTTGTAGGTAATTCTCATCAGGAATCCACCTTTGGATTCCACTGGACACCTTCTCCTCTTCCAGCAGCAGCACTTTCGTGAAGTCCTCCATTGGAAACGACGGCTGTTTCTGACACCACTTCACACCTATGCACCCGGCTTCCCTGGTGTAGGTAACGTGGGTAGTAGGGTATCCACGGGTGGGTTGGCTTTCTAACCTTCTGTCTTCCACAGGGTTTCTTCAAGTTCCCCTAGGAAGGGTCCTTCATATTTAAAAATCCAACTGTGACTTACACTTGTACAGAGTACCCAGTTGTCTTCCCACACTGCACACACTCGCTGTGGGGTTCCTACTTACTCACCTTGGGTGGTTGCTTGGGTCCCCAGAACTTCTACGTCCTCTCGACAATGTCTTGATCTGAGTTGTGGTTCTTATACCACTTTCTTAGTATATGGTTTGGTCCCCCCTTGAGGTCCACTATGTATTATGTGCTATTTACTGTATTTCTATGCAAAGTATTTTGTGCATTGTGCATATCTCTGAGTAGGAGATATTTGCATGTGTTAGAGTATTATATAATAAATACATATTTTTATAAATACCTTGTGTGGTTATTTCTCACTTAATATATGCAATAAGATTGCATTCTGGTACAATAAGCTGCTTTACACTCCTTCTGGACTAAGCCTGAAGGCTGCTCTCCACAACTACCACTTAGAGACCTTTCTAAGGTTGTCTAAGACCTCTTAAATCAACATAAGGGTTGTCTGGACTGGTGCAAGGTGTCCCGTTTATCCTTTGGCTGTCACACTTTATGCCACGAATGTCTCTTTACCCCTAACTTACCGTTTGAGTTACAATGTTTGAATGTGTATTTATTTCTATGCACTTTATATTTATTCTGCATATCTTGCACCTGCTGAAAGCTGTACGATAACAATTGTCTTTCGGTTTTTGCATTTTTTGCACTGGCGTTTTTGCACAAATCTTTATTGTAAACAAATTGCTGCTAAAATGTTAAGATGACAAAACAGATGTTGCACCTTATTTCCAACTTTGCATATTTGCACATGCTAATAGCACTTTATGCACATAATAGGTCTTTCTAATTTTGCACTTTACATTGGCTGCTTTTTGTGCTATATTTTACAACAATTGCTGCTAAAAACGTACATAGAGATCAAACCTAACTCTGTACTCAAGTGATTCACTTTACTGATCTAAATGAGACTGACATGGATTTTGATGTATTTTTTTATTGTTTCATTATTGAACTTACATAAATGATTTGAAATTGTATTTATGTATGTTGCTACATGGTTGTACTTGTACAAACCGAATAAAGCATTTTGAAACTGAAACTGAAACTACTTAAGTGTACATCATATACCAGAATAGTTTCTCACAATACACAATACAAATCCAACCCCAATTTATAGAAATAGGCTACATTTGTATGAACAAATAGACACCACAATGATGAAAATCCAATGTAGGTAACCTGAGATATGAATTTTTAAAGATTAAAAAGAAAACCAGCTCTTAGAAGCAAATTGTGCTCAAAAAGTTATAAAGGTTGTGCTGGATCAGGACAAAGTCAAGAGTTCTTTACACTCACTTCCAGAAGTGTTTCTTGATAAAGGAAAGTGGTCCACAGCACCAGGCAAGGGTTCAGATGCTCTGGTTTGCCTCTTGGGGTCTGGGACGACAACTCCCACAATGCACCTGGTCAATGTATGAAGCTTTTTACGTAAGTTGCTCCAAACTTCTCCAAATGTATTTAACCTCTTCCTGTAGTTCCTCTTGGGGGTTCAAAGCGTCCAAAACACCAATCCAAGGCTCTAGAACCTCTGAGACGGACCTTGGAATATTGGGACTAAAATTCCCACAATGCACCTGGCCAAATCCTTGAAAGTCCACTGGGCGCATTCCAGAATGGGGACTGCTTGGTGGACATGATACAGGCGGGTTCTGTTAGCCTGTAGCTTGCAGGGAGTCCACTCCTTAATCCTTCTTGAAGCAACGCAAAGTCCTTAGGGCTCTAGTGCCAGAATGTGCAGCAGGTGCAGTCCCTCAGACTGCAGACATTTGGGGTGCAGATCAGGTTTCCAGCAGAGCAGTCCTTCTTCTCCTTGTAGTTTCAGGTAGCAGATCTGAGTTGCTTGGCAACGCCTCCGTATTCATTCAGTGTTCCTGGGAGTCAAGCAGGGTGGCACCCCTAAACAATTGGATGTAGGGTGCCACCTAGGTGTATGACCACTTCCTCCGAAGTGTGGAATATTTATGTCCCAGAAAGCACTATTCTTCCAAAATCCAAAATGGAGAATGTCTCTCCTGAAGAATTTGATATGCCTAAGCCAACCCACTGGCGTGGCTAATGTTCAACACTATTTTAGATGAGATTACCCTTTAAATCCAATTAGTTTTGTGTGCCCCCTAGGAAGTTGGGAAATTGAAGACAGGAGATTCTTCAGAGTCTATGAGAAGCTCTTCTGTGATCCCATCACTAAAACAGGAATGTAAAAGTGATCAATGTAAACATCTACATAATGTTGTTGGCTGATTCCAAACATGACAGACATCTCATCTGTCAAGGATTAAAGGGACTCACCAAAACAAGGATCTCTTGTACAAAACAATTTTGCAGTTGCATAGGCTCAGATTTGCAACTCATCCTCTCACTCATAAAGAATCCCAAAGACACCAGACTCTGTTTTCAGGAAGGAATGATAAATGTGGCAGCCTGGATGAAAACCGAGGTCCTCATCATCGGACCTTGCACCTCCGCTGGGGAAAACACCTGGTGGTCCTCCACTCTCGGGAATCCACTCCCCCTACAGACCACGCATGAAACCTCGGCATCATCCTCAACTCCTCCCTCTCCATGAACCGCCAGATCAACGCCGTTGCTTCTACCAGTTTTAACATGCCTGTGCATCCTCCGCAAGACCTACAAATGGATCCCCCGACTGCAGAAGGACCGTCACCCAAGCGCTCATTACTAGCAGACTGGACTACGGCAATCCCCTATATGCTGAAATCAACAGAACTCTTCTACACAAACTCCAAACCATCCAGAAGGCCGCAGCCAGACTCGTCCTCGGGACACCGCATCACGAACACATGACCCAACACCTACGAGACCTCCACTGGCTCCCGGTCGAGAAGATGGTCACCTTCAAACTCCTCACCCATGCCTACAAATCCCTCAACAACATCGGACCCAAATACCTCAACGAGAGAGTATCCTTCCACGTACTCAAGAGGAACCTCCGCTCCTCCTACCTTGCCGTGGTAGAGATCCCTCGAATCCGTAGAAAAGGAACATGTGGGAGAGCCTTCTCCTATGTCACAGCCAAGACCTGGAACGAGATCCTGATGAACATCAGACGCTCCCCGACCCTCGACATGTTCAGGAAGGACATCAAGACCTGGCTCTTTGACTGATCCTCCCCCTCCCCCCCCAGCGCCTTGATACCCTCACGGTTGAGTAGCGCGCTCTTTAAACCACTGATTGATTGATTGATTGATTGATTGATGCACAAGGGTGTGCCACTAGCACACCCTGACAGAATCCAATGCTCGGGTGTTTATTATGTGTCCCTCTTGGCCGGATTTAAAACTTATTCTAAATGGGTATATGTGGGAACCTACGACTCCATTACCCGTCTGCTCATATCAACCTATTTCAGCCTCTTACATTACCCAACATGGTCAAATGCCTTCCTCAGGATACAGATCACTTACACTTAGTAACACTGCCTCCTAGTTAGTCACTATATGTTAGGGAGGGTGTCTGTGGCCATAAGTGCCCTTAATAGACACATTTCAAATGGCGTATCTGAGATTGATTGATTTCATTGATTCATTGATCGTAGTCCAAACCCTGGGCTAGAGTGGGAACATTGCCCTGTAGTCACACATTCATCAAGGTGCAATGTGGCCATGTGTGCCACTCTGCTCACTCCGTCGACGGAGGGTAAAGGAGTTGTAGGTTCTCACATATACACGTTTAGAATGAGTTTTTAATCCTGCCAAGAGCGGCCAATAATAAACAGATAGGCGGGTACTTCCTTAGTCAGTTTTCATTTTATTTGTTCTTTGCACTTGGGATCCCTAGTTTGAAATCATTTTGTTTCATAATCCTTTGGCGAAAATAATATTGCTCCACCCAGATCGTTGGATTGCGCCAGGGTGTGCTAGCGGCCCTATGATGAAGCATGCCAGTGGGTGAGGGCAATTTTAAAAAACCATAGGGATTTCCCAAATTGACTTGAGGGTTGTTGATTAGTTTGGATAGTTATGGCCAGGAATTTAGTTGGCTAGTCTTTTGTTTGTCCCTCAGTTCAGGGTCTCGCTCCTTTGTAAGTTTAATTTAATTTAATTTAATTTAATGTTTGTGTCCTTCGCGTTGTGTGAGATCTAAAAGAATGATAGGCGTGACACCATCCATGCTATCTGGCTGGCTGTACGAGCTCGTCAATCAGGGCTAACAGAATATATGTGGTACTCTAACCTGGCCTGAATAGTGCCTGGAAGTGATTTTGGCAATTGTTATTCCTTCTCAAGGGATCAAAGCAGGATGGGAGATTGCAGACAGAGTAGTCATTTTTAAATAAGCAGTATTAAACAATTTTCCGAAAGAGGCAACACCAGTGCTTTCTAAAAGGAGGTAGTGACTTGCCCTGAATTCCGAGAACTACTGAGTAATGTGTTGCACACTGCTGCGGTAAATTGTTTTTACTTTATGAATAATTTGTTTTTTTTCTCGATTTTATCTGTCTGCAAAGCCCAATGCTTACTTTAACTGTAATTGGATTATTTCGACTTTAATAATGTGCCAACATTCTTCCTAAATATGCTTTACCCTCTATCTTATGCAGCCCAGGTGTAAAATGTAGCTGGTCACATGCAGAGTTGTCCAACAACGGCCCATGAGGGCAGTAGCCCAGAAGGATGTTAAAGATAACCACAGACCATTTAAAGGGGCCTCTGGTGAATGATGTCACTACAGCTTGTACATCCCAAAACAGATGTGGAACAAACGAGACATTCTGAAACCTTTATTCCCGGTGATTGTTTTTTTTTTTTTTCTTTATTTATTTTTTTTTTTTTTATTTTTTTTTTTCTTTTGTCCTCATTTACGTGCATAGCTCCAATCTATCACAACCAAAGGACCGCCACAGAGCAAAAGAAAGAATGGTCGCGTGCAGTGCTATCTCAGCTTATAGCTGGTAGGAGAAAGTTCATTCGGGAGGGAAGAAGACCGGTTCCCCACAGCACCAATCTCAACAGACCAAACATGATTTTGCTTAGGGATGTGCCTCAGGAGATAGTGTCCAAATTATCGAGACCCCCATAGCTCCAGGACTGTTAGTCATGGCAGCAAGGATAAGCAATGTACGTGTTAATCATAGGACTTGGGGAAAAAATAAATAAATAAATAAATAAATACCCCAAGTTTATCACTGCTATCCTAGCATGGCCCAAAAAGCTCTCCTATTGGGGTTTCCTGCTCTGGCGAGATCGAGTTTGGAAATTTGAAGAAGTGAGGCTCGCCATTCATGCTCTGTAGGTGGTTGAGCGTCTTTCCAATGCCTGCATATCTCCCTACGCGCCGCTAAAATGGAGTAGAATATTAGATTAGTTGCGGCATTGCGGGTTTTACTCTTGAGACCAAATATAACAAAAGCAAGGTCTATGGAGATATGTTCACCCAGAAGTTGAGAAAGCTTATTACTAATGGCTTCCCAATAAGCGGATAGATTTGGGCATTCATAAAACATATGGGTGTCTGATGCTGCGATTAACCCGCATCTTGGGCATAAGACTGGGCCTGTTAAAGAAAACTTAGTCAACCTCTGAGGGGAATAGTATGCCCTATGTATAGTGAATAGATGGTTTCTACGAAGCCATGCCGGTTTAACTAAGTCCCAGAGCATTGAGCAAGAAGCTGTCCAAAGTTCTTCAACATCTACACCTGGCATTAGTTCAGCCCATAATGACGTCGGTAGATGAAAGTTGGCATCTATTTCATCGATTATTTTGTTATACCAACATGAAATTTCTTTTTTTGCGGCTGGACTGTCCAAGAGGCAAGTTACCAAGTCGCTATTGCCACCTATAGGCAGCTTACTAATCCGTGCTGGCTGCTCTTTGTATGACTGTGACCAGCTGGAGATCTGAATATATTTAAATCTCGAAAAACTTGTGCCTACTCTGTTTATTTAATAGTCCCATGGAAGTAATGTCCCATCCATAAACAGGTCATCCCATCTATTTATACCCGCCTCTATTAGCGGGTTAGTAAGGGCATCTGTTGTCCATGAGGGGGGGATGGGTAGATCCCATATGGGAGCCCTCCCAGAGTAGTATCCAACATTTGTCGCATGCCTCACTTTATACCAAGTAGATGCAATCCCTTGTAGAACTTTCAATTTTATTTTCTTGAAAAATTTGGGGTCACCAAATTTAAACAAAAAAGCAGATTGGTCTACTCCTTCACATTCAAGTAACGTAGAAAAAAGAAGGCCCAGCCCTGTTAATGTAGGGGTTTTAAGTAGCATACGAGTGTGCGTGAGCTGAAACGCCCATGCATAGATTTGGAGATCTGGGCCAGCCAACCCTCCCTTCTCCCTCCGTCGCCTGATTTTTTTCCACGAAATTCTTGGGCTCTTACTATTCCAGATAAAGCTGGTAATCGCGCTCTGTAGCTTTACAATCAATTTTGAATCAAAAAAAAGTGGAATAGAGTTAAACAAAAAAGAAACTTTAGGTAAGATACTCATCTTCACTAGGTTAACCTTTCCCAAAACAGTGAGATTAAGATGTGACCAGTCTCTCATATGTTTCCGGCACTCTGCGGCTATTTTATTAAAGTTAAGTGAAGCAATCAAATTAATGTCTTTAACTATATTGATCCCCAGATACCGCAAATGGGTTTTGGATGTCCCATTGTTGCCAATTGAGTTACTATTCCAGGACATTGACTCTGTCTTTTGGGCATTAATCTCGTACCCAGAGACTTTACCAAATTTTAGAGCCTGGTCAATTATTTCTGGGTATGCTTCATCATAGTTCGTTGTAAAAATCATAATGTCATCTGCGTAAAGTGCCACCTTTTTATCCCAGCCACCAAAAATAAAAGGTTTAATGAGTATACTGTCTCTTAAGGTTTGGGCAAAGGGTTCGATATATACATCGAAAAGGAGGGGTGACAGGGGACAACCCTGCCTAGTTCCCCTCGTGACCCTGAAGGTCTCAGTCAAACCCCCGTTTATCAAAAGTGAGGCAGATGGGCACCTATATAACAAATTCAACGTTCTCCGAAATCTGTCCCCCACATTGAACTTCCTCAAGGCCTCCGACAGGTACAACCAATTCACCCTGTCGAAGGCCTTGGTTGCATCCAACGTGAGGACATCCAAAGGGATAACCTCCTTTATGGCGATGTCTATAGAGCCTAGTAATTCATACGTAAGCTCACAAAGCTGTCTCCCCTTTATAAACCCTTTTTGGTTATGTGCTATAATATCTGGCGCCACCCGACCCAACCGTTTGGCCAGTATGGTGGCAAAGATTTTATAGTCGGCGTTTAATATAGAAATAGGCCGATATGAACCGCAGTCTGTAGGGGGTTTGCCGGGCTTCAAAATGAGAGTTATAGAGGCATTGTCCCATGATTCAGGTGGTATTTCGCCGTGTCTTAGAATTTGGTTAAAAAGAATAACTAGGATTGGAGAGACCTGAGTGATAAGTTTTTTATATATTTCGCTTGGCAAGCCGTCAGTGCCTGTAGCCTTTCCTCCCTTTGCTTTCCTTATTGCCTCTTCTACCTCTGTAATAGTTATCTCCTCGTCCAAAGAGTGGTTCTGTTCTGGTGTTAGAGATGGTAGAGAGATACCCTCTAGCCAACTCGTGATGTCATTCTGGGTAACATTTAGGTCGTCCTTATAGATGGATTGAAAGAAATTTCTAAAAACTACTCTGATTTCATCATCCCTCGAAAAGGTGCCCTCCGTGGATGTAACAGACGAGATGTTGTTGCGAACCCGGTCTGATTTAATTTTCCAGGCAAGTAATTTCCCTGCTCCCTCCGCATATTGGAAATGCGAAAGCTTACTTGCCTCCCATCTCTGAAGGACACGTTTCTCTAGAACTGCTGATAGTGAGTGCTTTAGCCTGTCCAACTCAGCGTGTTTTCCGGCGAGGTCGTTGTCGTTGTCGTTGTCGATTACACCTGTATTATCTATATCGGCCTGTACTAATAAGATATTGTTTTCGATAACGGTTACTTCCTCTGCATATTGTCTTCTTCTATAGGCCACTTTGTTTTTAATGAGACCTCTCAATGTACATTTAAATGCATCCCATAGAATTCCTATTGGGGTTGTACCTTTATTAGTGTTAAAAAAGTGGCAAGTTTCTGACTGTAGAAATTCGATATCCTCTGTTGTTGTAAGTAGAGACCTATCAAAGGACCACATTCTTATTAGAGGTGACATGTCCAAATTTAGTTCTAACACAATTGCGGAGTGGTCAGAGAGATGCATTGGATTATAGTGTATTGAGGTAATATTATCAGCCAAAACTCTACTAGTGAGGATAAAATCAATTCTTGATTTGTGTCTATACTTCGAGTTCCTGAATGAGAAATCTTGCCTCAGACCCTCCCTAAACCGCCAAATGTCGATAAAATCGTACTGGTTCATTAAGCCTACTAAGCAAGATCTAGATTTAGAGGTGGTTTTTTGTCTACTGTTAGGGGATTTATCTAAAAGTGGATTTAAAGTGATGTTAAAATCCCCAGCTATAATCACCGGGTCTGGGAAATTTAGCAAGTGATTGAAAAGGGTTTTCAATACAGAGGGGTCATCGATATTTGGACCATAGTAGCCCACTAATGTTACCTTCGTTTCTCCTAACTCTACTGCTGTAATGACCCAGCGCCCTCCAGAATCCACTTTTTGTTGTTTTATCTTAAACCTTACTGATTTTTTGAAGAAGATCGAAACCCCCCGTATGTTAGAACCTTGTGTTGTAGAAATAGAGGATTCTATCCATCTGTTCCTTTGGACCAACTCGTGTATCTCACTTTCTGTTAGGTGTGTCTCCTGGAGGATAATGATCCCCGCATCAGTATCACGAAGATATTGCATAATTTTGTTTGCTCGGGGCTTGGTGCGGAGACCATTAACATTCCAGGATAATAATTTAAGTTTACTCATTATGTTGTGGTTTTACGTTGCTTGGTAAAACTAACTGTAGGACTAGTGAAGTATATGACTGTTTGTATAGATTCATGTTATCTGAGATGAGATGAGTATAAAACCTTGTATCCACAAACTTAATTAAACACAAAGATTGGAGCTCTTTTATGAAAATATGCTTATGCCCCACCACCCCCCCGTGCCCCGCCCTCCCCCCCTGGGAAAACCCTGTACTCACCACCCGGAAGAGTTTCCGGAAGTAAGTGCCCCTAGCTCTTCCCCGTCTCGACCCTGTGTGCCTCTACTATATTTAGTGTGAACTCGCCATTGGATGTTCTGCACAACTTATGGGCAAATGCTATTCTTGTGTGAATTTCTTTTGTTTGTGTTTTTTTCATTTTTGTTTTTATTTGTTATATATATATTTTTTTTTTTTAATATATCCTTTTTTCCTTTTTTATTCCCTTATTTTTTTTTTTCCCTTTTTCCCCCTAATCCCGTTTTTCCTGATAATTCAATATTTAGTACCGTTCCGGTTTTTAACAAGACTTTTTGCGCACAGGCATTCAGAACTGTTGGTGCTGTTATTATACGGTTTCAACTCCTCACAATTTTTACTCCCTCTGTTTCCTGTTACCAAAAGATAATAGAAGATCGTCTGCGGCCTGCACTGATCTAATGTTGTACATTTTGTTGTCTAACATTATCTTGAGTGATGCAGGAAAACCCATCTGTACCGTAGCACCAAATTTGCGAAAGGCATCCATCCTCCGGCCTAGCTCCCACTGTTTGTCCAAAGTGAACCGGGACAGATCTGAACGAATCTGGAAATTGAAGCCTTTGTATGCTTGTGATTTCAACCTAAGCGCTTGATTTAGAATATGCTCCTTCAAGGAGTAAGTATGAAAGTTTACCAGAATTTTCCTGGGTTTAGTCCGCTGTGGGTTGAGTCTGAAAGGATCCCGGTGTATGCGCTGTATGTCCGTTGCTAACTCCTCAGTAGAATGGGAAAGATTTAAGGTTTCCTTTAGTAAAGTGATTATAAAACTCTTGATGTCTGTACCTTCACTTCCTTCTGGAACATTCAAAATGCGTATGTTACTACGCCTCGCATTGTTCTCTAATGTTTCCATTCTCTGACAGAACTTGATCATCTCTTTTCAATCTAGTAATATCTTCCGTGGTGCCCTCGGCCCTCATCGTTATTTGGCCCACAGTTTCCTCCAATGCTTGGGTTCTCAGTGACAAGGTGACTATTCTCTCGTCGAGAGACTCACAGAAACTCCTTATCTCTCTTTGATTAGAGGCTGATTCAGCGAAGCCTTGCTTAATCTCCGCTGATAAAGCTGTGAACATTGATTGTATTGAAGCCATAGAAATAGGTTCTGAGGATGACCCTGCCACATCACTTGGTTCTTGAACGATTATAGGTGGTTCAGAAAATATGCCAGCCTCAAAATTGTCTTCCATGTTGGCTGGATCAATACTAATAACATCGCTAATAGGAGCGCTAGCTGCTGGTAATGGAGAGGGGAGTACTGTTTCACCTACTTCCCTCGACAAATCAAGGTTTTGTATAGCTAGGTCAGCTAGATCTGCAGTATTTTCAAGCATCAGATTCTCTACGTCAGGCACGGCAGATGAACTCTCTTCTAGTCTTGTTATGTGAGAGGAGTCAGAATTAACGGTTTGAAGCTGAAGTTCTGAGGGTTTAACAGAGGCTAACTCTATGCCCTCTATCACAGGGGACAGAACCTGCCCGTTACCTGACATGATCGCTGCACCTGGCAAAGATTCCGTGATGTTACTTCTGTGTTGCAGATGTTCTTTACCAATATTCAATATCTGGGGGACAACCTTGAAATATGAGCGCAGAGATGGAGTTATTTTGGATACGGAGTCCGTGGAGGATTTAGCTTTAGCTTTACTGCGTCCCCTACCCCTTTTTGCTTTAACCTCAGTTGACAGATAAGAGGATGTATCCCGAACAGCGTTTAAGTTTGGAGAATTTGGAGAATTTGAAAGAGGGCTTTTCCCAAACTCAAAAACCTCCCTACCAGCCTCCTCCTCCGATACTTGTGGCACTTGTGGCGCACCTTTAGCTCTCTTTTTACGGGATAAACTAGATGTACTAATCCCCAACGCACCCTTTGCTGCACCCTTACCTCTTAGCTTCCTAGCAGACTCTGCAGTGCTCATGTGTCTCAAAGAGAAACTTACAGCCTTTCGGTGGTTTCTGGCGTTTGTTTCCGCTTTTGCGTAGAGATCGCTTTCTGTAGTAAGCCCCTTGTCTTCGCCCTCCTGTGCTGCTTGGGAGGAAGGCAGGACGAGACCGTCAAGTGGGACCTCGGGCGGTAAAACGGTGAAACCAAATGCCGGCTTGATTTTGTAGAAGGCGCCGCTGGTAAGAGTAACGCTGCGGAGACTCCGAATCCGTCTCCCGGTGATTGTTGATGATGTTAGATTGGGTGAGAGGACAGCTTATACTTTTCACCGGATGGAGCCAGTTAAAAAATTGCAATTTGGTTAGTTTTATGTACATTTACATCATATACAAATAACACATTGGCCTGAATCCATTCCTCGTGTACATTTTTGCACACCACTGCTCCTTCGACGCTCATGACGAGCTCAGCTCGTCATGGAGTTTCCATTGACTTCAATGGAAATTACATTGAAGTCCAAGCTCATGCTTAGCATCGAAGTGGTTGTTAAAGGTTTTTTTCTGTCTGTCTCATCCAGTGTTCATTTAAATGTCATTAGATGGTCGAGCCGGTGTACACCAGATCTTACCTGGGAAGGCTTTTTATTGGGACTTGTGTCTTTGGAGAAGGGTGGAAAACACTACGTTCCTCGAACATTCAAAGACACACGAAAGTGTAGACCCTCTGTCAAACCATTCCCTCCCACTCTTACAGGACACAAGTATAATGTATTTCCATACTACATTCATGATAGGATGTTATATTAATTAACCTCATCAGATCTGCCTTAGGGAAGAGGTGGGCAATATTCCAACATGGCAAAGACAAAATTACACTGGAAAAGTTCATTTCTGATCCCAGCATTCATAAGCGCAGGTGAAATAAGATATTTAGGCCGCAGGCTCTCTGATTAATTTAACATCTTAACTGTATCTGGAAACATTTATAGTCACCAATCACAATGGGTTTTTAATGTGATGCTCACTTGGTGACTTAAATGTTATCACAACTGTTGCTAGGTTCCTCAAATTTTCCGCACTTGTTCAAATTAGTTCTGATTTGGGTTTGGCATTGTTTGCTTGGACATTTTTATGTAATGTAGGCATTCTCGGGGTCCCCCTTTATAAAGGCACTTTCTCTTGGCACCGTACAAACCCCCAAGGGGGCGTGCGGTTAAAGCCTACTAAATCAACATCAAAATGTTTCGAGTAACTCCTGCTAGTATTTCGATGTCCTTGGATGCCTTTCATATCCAGATTTTCCAGGAAACATTGCAAGATTGTTTGGAAGAAGTGCTATTTATGTATCTGGCTTACTTAAAGTTTGCACTGGTGCAAAAAAAGAAGCAAAATGAATGATTGTGTAGCTGTTCTGGTGAGAATGGAGCAGACAGGGTTTGCTCTTGGATAAATCATCAAGAGACTTCTGCAGTCGGACATAGGCTGGAGAAAACTGTGGGGCATATTATCAGGCACGGAGTTAACATTATCGCCGCTTTAGCGGTAGAAAACTGCCGCTAAAGCAGCGATAATGGGCTTGATAATACACCGTAGAGAATGCCCATAGAAGCCCATGTTCACACCAGAACATGGGCTTCTATGGGAATTCACAAGGGCTTATTATCAAGCCCATTATCGCCACTTTAGCAGCAGTTTTCTGCCGCTAAAGCGGCGATAATGTTAACGCTGTTGCTTGATAATATGCCCCTGAATTCGCCAGTTTTCACATTAAGTAATTGTGTAATTACGTGTTTCTTCACTTTAAAATAGATATGATTGAACGGATCTCACTATATTTTTTAAAAACTTGATCATACAAGGAAATATGTCTTTGGAAAATATGCTTAATCTATCTTTGCAGTAGTTTCGAAATATTTTGCCACTCTATCTTATAATATGTTGTAATTAGATGTGTACACTGCTGGACTTTTGTGAATCTCATAAAATCAAGTCATCCATTTACTTGAATCATAGGAGCAAACCAAGGAGGGATAGATTTACAACGTTTCATACTCTTTGTAAATCAATCTATTTACTCCAGTGTAACTATAAGACTTTTTCCAATACTTAGTTGCAAAATGTCTGAAACTCCGTGATTCACAAACCAAATTTACTCCCGAAGGTTTCCAACTACGTTATAAATTAACTAAGGTTTCTTGGCGCACTGCTAGGAAACTGTGGACCATATGTACGACAAAGTGGTGGAGCGTGTCGTTAGCCACCTGGGTTTAATGACACACTCCACCACTTTGGAAACGCAAGGCTGCACCATATTTACAAGGATGTGGTGCGTTTTCCCCTGTGATGGCGCTAAGTTTCACAACTTAGCTCCAACGCAGGCACCCTTGTACCAGACTGCAAGGGTGTCTGTGTGCAGGGGAGGATTGGTTATGTGTAGGAAGGTGTTGCTTCCTGCACATAACTAATCCTTAAATGCCATGTTGTAACTTTCATGCAGCACACATGAAAGTTACAAAATTGCATTTTTTAAAAGGTTTGTTTATGTACAGGAAGGGACACATAAACAAACCATGGCATTTTGCAAGGCAGCACACATGAAAAAAGCAAAAACGAGGAGAAATAATGCATTTCTCCTCGTTTTGCCATCTTAAGACCAGGGTTTTCCTGGTCTTAAATTTGGCGCTGCCTCCTATGTACGCCACCCTTGTACATAGGGGGCAGCGTCAAATACAATGGGTGTTGCGGTGGAACACCCACCACAACACCCACTGCATGCCCCTTTCGCGCTAAGATTAGTGTGAAAGGATACCTTATATACAAGGCAGCGTTAAGCCACATTGAGTGGCTTAACACTGCCTTGTACATAAGGCAGGGCCCCTAGCGCCACGAGAACGTCACAAAAAGTGACGTTCCCGTGGCGATAGGGGCTTGCACATATGCCCCTGGAACTGTTACATATTTCCTAGGAGTACTTCTGCAATATTTTTTGCGAAAACCATTTTTGCATAGAAGCATATTCTCCATTTCCTCCCGGATACCCATGCACCTGCGTTTATTTTGCTCATGTGAAAATCTCCGAACAGGTCCACTTGTTCTTTTTCTTCCCCGTAGAGAAACCTCTCCCCTTCACTCTGCCACTTTTGCAGAAGTTCCGCTCCCTTCCCATGCGGAGGAAAGGCATTTATTCATCTTCAATAAATCTATGAATTTTTAAATGGCGGGGCTGGGCCAAGGTAAAATATGTGAATAAACACAAGTACGTTTTTGAATATGCACACATTTTCAGAACATTTCTTGCCTGAAACACCGACTTCCCACCTTTAGGAGCAGACTTAATAACAAACAAAAGGATGAAACTTTTTATAGCTTGTAATACTCAAATCAAGTATAACAACACTACCCACTGGGCATGTAAACACAAATAGACAGTGGCGGCTCGTCTGCTAAGGTGGCGGAGCGTCACCCCACTGCTCTTTGTGCAGGAAAAATAAAATGATGATGCAGTTATTACATTTTATTTTTCACAGGATCGGGGCTGAGTTACGGCAGGGCAGGGCTGGAGGCACAGGGAGTGGAGTGGTTTTCACATTATAAGTGCCCATGACTGCTTGGACAGCCGTTTTGTCCTTGTCAAACAGTTATGCGCACTTTGCATGTTCTCCACCAGGCTGCAGTTCACAGACCAGTGGGGAACATGCCCAAGCCCCCAATCCCCACCTGAACGCCTATTCATGGCACTCAGACCAATCACAATACTGCATTGCAGCGCTGTGATTTGCTTAAATGAGCCAATCACAGCGCTGCTTTGCAGCCTTGTAACTGGTTATTGGCAGCCTGGGTGCTTCCTGGTTCCGGGACTCAAGACGCGGAAGAGAGACACGGCCAGCAGAACAGGTACGTGGTATTCTTTTTTTATTTTCTCCCCCGCCAACCCCCCGACTCTCCACCCTCATTCCCTGCCAGCCGTTACTGCACATAGAAGTCCCTAAACACTTTGCTGTTGCAAGAGCACCCATAGCAGCACCTTATTCAAGCATAGGAATCCCACCTAGAGCAGCTTTGTACATATCTATCCATAGGGGTGGACCCATACATTCCTAAATACACACAACCTGAAAAAGCCCAAACTGTAATAAACTCTAAAAAAAAATCTTGTAAAAGAGATAAACAGAAGCAGTTCCCAAATCTAAACAAATAAAAACTAAGCTACGACCAAGTAAAGAAAAAACAGCTTTTAAAATACTGAGGGTCCCACAAAATCGTTGTCCTTAAAGGAACAAAGGTCAGAAGTATCAGAGACTTTTACCCCTTCTGTGTCTGTGGGAAACTGTGTTTGTACTTATGACCCTAACAGCCAGATTCATGAAGCTAAATTGCGATCGCAATAGCTGCAAAGAAGCAATTGCGATCGCAATTCCCTGAAATGGAATTCAAGACAGGTGAAATCCAAAAATAGCAAAATCCCAAAACATTTTTTGCGATATCACAATAAAATTTGCAGAATCCTTGAAGAAGCCTATTAGCGATTCTGTAATAGCGAGAAAGCACGGATTCTGCAAATAAAACTGCGATATCGCAAAAAAATTGCAATCGCTATTCATGAAAAATCGCAATTTGCGAAAAACCCATAAATCGCATTTTGTGACGCACAATTTAAGGAGAACCCAAACCAGGTGGTTACCAGTAAAAAAAAATATTCACATCTGAAATCAACTCTACCAAACTAGCAACAGGTGCAGGCTTGACCAAACATACTTAAGGACATGCAGCTGGAGCCTGAGGACTCTTACAATGCCGGGACTCTACATGGTGGTCAGGCGGCGAAGGCTACAGCGAGCAGCACGGAACAGACGTCGCATCCAGGAGCGGATATTCTGCCAGCGGGTCACCCTACTGGGCCAAACCAGGGAGCAAATCTACGCCAAGTACCGGCTGAATGGGCCAATGATCCTGAAGCTGATCCGGGACCTAGACCCCCTCCTGCAGCACCCAACAAGGAGGACAAATGCCGTTCCCACCCATGTGCAGGTATTGTGCAGCCTGCACCTACTGGCCTCCGGAAGCTTCCAGGGGATAGTCGCTGTTGCAGGGGGAATATCCCAGCCCACCATGTCCCGCTGCCTAAGGAGTTTCCTGGAGGCCATGCTGACCCACCTACACCACTACATCTCATTCCCCACCAGCCAACAGGACTTGAATGACACCAAGCTGCAATTTTACAATGTAGCACAATTCCCACTTGTAATAGGATGCATTGACTGTATCCACATCCACATCTGCCCACCAGCACAAACGGAATACATGTATCGCAACAGCAAGTCCTACCACTCCTTCAATATCCAGATGGTGTGCAATGCAAAGACAATCATCGCAGACATAGTGGCACAGTACCCGGGGAGCACACATGACTCCTTCATATTCCGGCACAGTGGCATTCACACACGACTGGCCAGGGGAGACTTTGGTGAAGGACACCTACTGGGTAAGTACACATGCCCCACAATATAAGTATGTGATAATGATGCTGCGCAGCACAGGCACTCACCCTCTGCTCCTATCATTCAGGTGACAGTGGCTACACCCTCCGTGAGTACCTCCTCACACCTCAATGCAGCACACATACGCACAAGAAATTGCATTGAGAGGACATTTGGCCTTTTGAAGAGCAGATTCCGCATACTGCACAAGACTGGGGGGGCCCTCAAATACGACCCAGAGGTCTGCTGCCGCATCGTGGCCGTGTGTGCTATCCTCCACAACATTGCTACCAAGCACAGGATACCTGTAGACATCTCTGGTTGTGAGTCGGAAGGGGACAATCGACCACCTGCACATGTGCGCCACGCACGCGGAGAGAATCCTGCTGAAGGACAGAGGCGCCGCAACCAAATCAGCATGAACTATTTCTAGTGCACCCACTCCCCACACCCATTGCTCAACTCATGCATGACAACATTAATAATGACATGAGTCAGATTAAGTTAATCAGAATTATTTTTTTTTGTTACTGCACAATAAAATGGTCATTCTGTTAACTGGAACAAGACTGACATATTGCGTCATATGTCTGTATGTCTGTAGGGCATGCTTGTGGCGTCAGCATGTACCCTCATGTGAATGTTCAACAGTTCAGTGGCGTCTCCGGGTAGTTGCCCCTGACCTCCTCTCAAAGTCCTCCTCCTGAGTCTGCCGTGAGGCAGCAGAGGGCCTGCTGCTGCGGCGGGGTGCTACAACCGGTGGAAGGGACTGGCTGCTGTGGCTTGATGTAGCCTCGCTGGTGTCGTCTGCCCCCCACCCGCCTGGCCATGGCCAGTAGCCTGCATGCCCTGAATGGCTGTTGAAATATGCTCCAGGGCTGTTGCGACGTCCTGGCAGTACTGGGCCATTTGGACCTGCATGGCCAGGGAGCGTCGCGAGAGCTGGGAGGTGGCGTTGCCCATAACATAGTTTGAGCGCGTGTACGCCGACAGGCGGGTCATCAGTTGTCGGTGCCTGCGGCGATTGAGATCGCGCTGTCTGGACATGGCCTGTGTGTTGGCCTCAAGAGCTGCAGTCATCCTGTCCACATTACGTGCGGTCTTGTCCAGTTGTAGATGGATTTCGGCTAGGTGACGGGCCTGAGTTTGGTGCACATGTAACATCCTGCACTCGATGGAGAGCCCACCTGCACGCACGTTTCTGACCCTGCCAGCGCTGGAGGTGTTGGTGCGCTGCTCTCTCGCCAGTCCACTAATCTGGCTCCTCACAGCCGCAGGGCGGCGGGTTGGTTGGCGACCTGCTGCTGGTGTTGCAGGCCCCACTGATGGTTGAGTGCGGCGCTGTGGTACAGCAGCGCCTGTTGGCACAGGGTGGTAGGGGCCACAGGGGCAGGTGGTGGGATGACCGCTGGCGCAGCAGCTTGCCCTGATGGTCCGGGTTGTGGGGTATGTTGTGTGTCTCCCTCCATGTCCTCCATGATGTCATCAATCACCAGGGCCTCGCTGTCTGTGCTTGGGACATCAGAGCCACCTGTGATGTAAGGTGGACGTTGATTAGTGACATGTTCCGTACACGGTTAGGCTTGCTACATGCATGCAGACTACCATTCCCTGACTCGCTGCAGGATTGACTCACATTGGGCATGTCAGGCTTAATGGTACAGGATGGTAATTTTGGTCAGACTACATGTCCCACAATGCAATAGCGCTATACTGGTGTGCTTTGGCAGCATGATTGGGGTTTGCTATGGGATGCACTGGAGTCATGGACATTGTTAGGGGACAGGGGGTCGCTGTCGCATGGCACTTACCTGATGTGTCTTTGGTGGGTCGGGAGGAGTCCAGATGGGTCACACCCATGCAGGCCTGTGGATTGATGGTCTCCTCCACGCGGTCCTCCAGTGGTGTGTTCTGTGGGACAGTGGGCTCCCTCCCACCTGTCGTCACATGCTCCCCCAGCCTCTCCGCAATCTTTTCCTTTGCCCGCCCTCTTAGGTCGCACCAGCGCTTCTTCAGCTCGTCCACCGAGCGCTGGGTCACCCCTACGGCGTTCATTTTGGCGCGGATGCGCAGCCATATGCGCCTTTTGTCGGCCTCAGGCACCCTTCAGGAGTCACTGCCAAATAGCCTGTTGTGGTCCTTTGCTACTCCTTCTATGAGGTGTTCGAGCTCCTGCTCAGAAAACTTAATTTTCCGCTTTCTCCCACTGGTGGAAGCTCCTGCTGCATCCTGTGACATGCTTGCCACTGTGGTGTCTCCTGCTGTACTCATGTGGAAAACACTGGAGGGGAGCTCTGACCCTGCTGCCTGTATTTCAGCCTCTCACTGCAGAATGAGGGTGTAACCTGCCTACTTCCTGGTTGTGATGTCATCACTGTGCTCAGGATGCGACTTCCCGTTTTTGCGATCTCGCAGTTAGCGAGATCGCAATTTGCGATTTCGGTAATTGCGAGATCGCAATTTCAACACGGGAATTGGGGGATTCTGCGATTAATTACCGTTTTTTTGGGACTCGCAATCGCCGATTGCGGCCGCTTGCGAATCACATTTTTTTCTCGCAAAAATTCATGAATGCTGTTCTGCGATTTCTAAATTGCGATTCGCTTTTAATCGCAATTCAGAAATCGTAGATTGAGGCATTGATGAATCTGGCTGTTAATTTTATATGACAACTGGTTCACTTTTGCCCGTAGTCCTCAGAAAACACCATGAGCAGAAACTAATGTACTGAGTGGCAAATAAACCACAAAATTAGTTCAAAAGCCCCACAATGAAATTCCAGATATCTTTAAACAGAAAATAAATAAAAATCAATTCTGACAAAGGTTTCAAACAAACGTCACAAAATTGGCAATCTTTCAAATTTCAATGCCTCCGCTCAATTGTTTTTAAATGCCAGATCAATGGCATGCTGACAATATTTTTTAAACTCTTGTTTTGAACAGAGTATGGAAAACTGAGGCAATTTCACCCATAAGATTCGCAAAGAGGTCAAATGCATGATACATGCGTCCCCTAGAGACTACCGATGAGTTCCTTCGAGGTCTGTTGTACGTGGAATAGAAACCTTTATAGTCAACTGTATGTCGATCATAAAGCTGTTCTGTGAGGTAGCTTGAACTATTGGTGGTAAATGATTGGTGTTATTCATTAAAAATCTGCATATCACCATTATCATTTTATGCCTTGGTAGATGGTGCAGGGGAGCCGAGATACTTCGAGAATAGTGTGAAACACGGAGACATAAACACAAGGGTAGTCATGGGCACCACAGAAGTAATTAAACTCCATTTACAGAGGAGGAAGTACAAACAAGCATTGGAAATGCAATGGGTCTCGCATTAGGAAAGTTTGAGCTATTGGTCTTATAAATGATTTTTTTTTATTTATGTGTTGTTTTTTAAAATAGCTAAGTTAATAGCTTTGTCATTTACAATGCCAATAGTTATAACTTTCGCAAATGTGACACCTATAGCATTTGTAATGCAACATGTTTTGTATTTACGTGACTTAAATGTATTGATAATACAATTAACAATGGCTTTTAATTTTTTTAAATAATTAATATTTAAATAATTTATTTAATTTGTAATGTCAATAGCTTAAACTTTAGTAAATAACGTTCGTGAAGATTATGTTCAGTGTTTTTTATTGTGATGAAAATCCAAGAACAGAAGTGAAATATTAACATATTTTTGTGATTTGTAATAAAGCTTGAAAACAGCTTGAAACATTGAAAGAACATATTTGAACCAGTGATGCTGTGGTTGCGCTGAGTGATGCTGTTGTTGCGCTGAGTGATGCTGTGGTTGCGCTGAGTGATGCTGTGGTTGCGCTGAGTGATGCTGTGGTTGCGCTGAGTGATGCTGTGGTTGCGCTGAGTGATGCTGTTGTTGCGCTGAGTGATGCTGTGGTTGCGCTGAGTGATGCTGTAGTTGCGCTGAGTGATGCTGTGGTTGCGCTGAGTGATGCTGTGGTTGCGCTGAGTGATGCTGGGGTGATGCTGAGTGATGATGTGGTGATGCTGAGTGGTGCTGAGTGATGCTGTGGTTGCGCTGAGTGATGCTGTGGTTGCGCTGAGTGATGCTGTGGTTGCGCTGAGTGAAGCTGGGGTGATGCTGAGTGATGATGTGGTGATGCTGAGTGGTGCTGAGTGATGCTGGGGTGATGCTGAGTGATGATGTGGTGATGGTGAGTGATGCTGGGGTGATGCTGAGTGATGATGTGGTGATGCAGAGTGTTGCTGAGTGATGCTGGGGCGATGCAGAGTGATGATGTGGCAATGCAGAGTGATGATGTGGTGATGCAGAGTGATGCAGAGTGTAAAAAGAGGGAGAGGGTAAAAAGGGGGAGGGTAAAAAGGGGGAGAGAGAGGGGGAGAGAGGAGAGAGAGGGGGAGAGAGGAGAGAGAGAGGGGGAGAGGGTAAAAAGGGGGAGAGGGTAAAAAGGGGGAGAGAGAGAGGGGGAGAGAGGAGAGAGAGGGGGAGAGAGGAGAGAGAGAGGGGGAGAGAGGAGAGAGAGGGGAGAGAGGAGAGAGAGAGAGTGGGAGAGAGGGGGAGAGAGGAGAGATAGAGAGGGGGAGACAGGGAGAGAGAGAGGGGGAGACGGGGAGAGAGAGAGGGGGAGACGGGGAGAGAGGGAAGTGAGGGAAAGGGAGAGAGGGAGGGTAAGAAGAGAGGGGGAGGACGAGAGCGAAGGATGGAGGGGAGAGAGAGAGGAGGGAGGGAGAGAGAGGAGAGCAAGCAGAGGGGGAGATGGGGAGGGGGAGAAAAAGGAGAGCAGGGGGAAGGTAAAGAGAGGGAGAGAGGAGAGAGAGGGGGAGAGAGGAGAGAGAGAGAAGGAGAGGGTGAGATGAGAGAGGAAAGTGAGGGAAAGGGAGAGAGGTAGACGGAGAGAGGGAGAGTGAGAGAGTGAGGGGAGATTGAGAGGCATTAGAAACGAGGGGCGACAGAAAATATTTATACCGGCGAACCTAAATGTAGCACAGCACTATGACATTTTTATTATATACAGAGGGGTACTTATTTTGTACCAATCACTGACCGATGTTAATGTAAGGGTTGTAGATGGTGGGTTACGCATGCCTTGTTTTCATTTCCATTATAATGGCAATAATCCTTTCTTTGACCCTGTGCTCAATCAACGTGGACTGTATTATAGTGAATACGAGGGGCTTAGATAAAGAAATAAGAGAGGCGAGGAGGAAGGGAAACTGGGGTAAGGAACAGCCGACGGAGGAGAACAAGACGGAGGGCGACCCCAGAGCCTAACCCTGCTTGGTGTACATTTAAGAACTCCGTTTGGTCCCTCATGAAGGGGCGTGGGATCTTAAGTTGCGTCGCTGCGGGAGGCAATATAAAAAAACAAGTTAAACAAGTTTTAAGAGGAGACGCGTCCGTGAAACAGAAAGTACGGCCGACCGGCCGTGAATAATTAAGGGGTGAGAAATGCGCTGGGAGGGCTGCCTTTGATGTGGTAATGCGAGGCAGGCAGGCAGGCGGCTGGTGGCATTGTGCACGCGCTTTTTAGGGATTGCGCTTGCGCAATGACCTAAAAAGCACATGCACTGCATGGAATCGCCAGTTCGGTAAACTCTCGATAAGCCCCTATATATCTCGCTCCCGCTCAATGCGCATGCGCATTGAGATAGGTCGCTCGACCTAAAAAGTGGTGGCTGGAGAGGGGTCCTTTTGGGAAGGTCCTAGGCCTCCATGACCAGCAGTAGTGTCTAACTGGCTTAGGGGAATGAGGAATATTAGAAGAAATCCACGTGCCTGCATCAGTCCTTGTGTCCCGGCCAATAAAGGTAGTATTCGCAAAAATAAAATGCAGGAGTGCTGTGTGGAGTTGATGATCATCGGAAATAATCTATTATTTAAAATGCAAACTCTTTCAAAGCCACATAAGTGGTTCGATAGCTAAACTGCTATAATAAAATAAACGGTGGTCCTTGGCGGGCAGAAAGTTTGAAATGTGCTTTATTTCATTTTATTTTATTTTATTTCATTTTATTTTATTCTATTACGTGTTAAGAATAAACCACTTAAAAAATCGCAAAACAAAGATTTATATATAAAAGGATAATGAAAAAAAGAAGATAAAAAGAGAGAAGTTAAGATGGTAAAACTGTAATTCTTGAACTGTAAAGAATTATTGTTTTGCTATCTTAACTTCTCACTTTTTATCTTCTTTCTTTCATTGTCTTTTTTCCGTTCCATTCGCCTTCATTAGGTGACTTGTTTAATTATTTATTAAGCTTGTAGAGTGCGACAGCTACCCAAAAAGGATTTCCCGGCGCTAGATAAGGTAGTGTGCCTGAGGACCGAGGTCGCAGAAGACTTGATAAAAGCTGGCCCAAAACTTGCAGGGGCATATTACCAACAAATAGCGATATTTATCGCTAAGTAGGGATAGCGGCAATATTTTTATCGCCGCGCATCACCGGTTTTTATCGCTGAGATAACTTGCTATTAGGATTATCTCAAAAGCGATAAAAATCAGGCGAAATGCGTGAATATCGCTGAAAATACAGCGATATTCACGCATTAGCGACAAAATGCTCTTAGCCATGTTAGCCACCTCCCATTGGATAATATAGCTAAGAACTGGTCTGAGCAGGCGTTGGTTTTTGGCGATAGCGGGAATATTTCCATCGCTACACCTGCCTTGCTAATAGGCGATAGCGACGTTAGCGACTGCTTTCATTCGCTAACAGGTTGGGTACGCCCACTTTGCATGTCATTAGCGATAAATATCGCTGACATGCAAAGCGGGCTCCAAACCGCTCGCTATCGCCTAAAAGCTGTCACTAACATCAGTTTGCGACAGCTCGCTAATAGAGCGATAAACCAGCGATAACTGCCTATATTTGACTGCAGCAAAAGAAAGTTAGTTAGATGGATTTCTAGGCTGAGGAACCCAAGTGGACAATGTATCCTGCGGCTGGGGTAAAATACGGAAGAAAACCAGGAAAGAAGTGGGGCCGCCTTGGAAAGATTGCATAGTTGGTGTTGGTGAAATTTTGCACCAAACATTACTGATTTGTACAGATTTCACTGATGCTGGTGGAATTTTGCACTCATAAGTCGACTGACCACTGTGTCCAAAATTGTGTTTACTCTGGTCTGTTAGCACAACTGTTGCGTTTTTTAAATTTACCAGATAGTGCATTATGAGTGCAAAATTGCAGCAGTGCAAACTATAATACCCCAGGCTGGGGTACTCGTATTTACTGGGTGCAGGATATATTGTTTCCTCTTCTGCCCTCTTCGAAATTGGGGGAAGGAGCAGATCTTAGTAGCATATCAACACGAAAATCCTTTTCTTTCCTGAACCACAGTAGATAAGATAGCTCTGGGGACACAACAGGCATTTGATTTATTTTTAAACTTCGGGAAGTCATAACTAAGTCATGACTTTACCATAAACACATTCTGTCCTCCAAAGCTAATGGGCAACAAGATTTCTTTCATATTCTCCCACAGCAAGGCTGTAAAAAACATGAATGTGACTTTCCACCCACAAAGCACTTCAATAGACAAAGAACAATACAGGCACAGTGTAAGGCTGTGGGAACAAAAAGTACGTTGGTAGAATTAGTACAACTATGTGAGCGTCTCTTTCAGGATTGTCTTCTATTTTGGGTATTTTTATTCTCAGCCTCTATGCTGAGCACGATCAGTGACCAGAAGTCGCTTTGGAATTTCTTGTTACATCAGCTTCTATATTGCACCAACAAACATGGCGACAGTGGCGGCTCATCCTCTATGGCGGAAGAGCATTGCCTCACTAACTAATGTTATTATCATTTTAGTTTTCCTTTCCTGGTGCAGGCGGGGTGGGATGGGGCTGGACTGCCAGAGCAGGGCAGAAGAGGAGTGGTTTGCCCACTGCAAGGTGAGCAATGATGCTTTGACCAGCCCTCTCGTGCCAGCTGAACTGTCATGCGCTCTTTGCATGTTCTGCACCCAGGCTGCCTTACAGCCTGGGTGCAGCACTTCCTATTCCCTGCCTGAGCGTCAGTCCATTGCGCTCGGACCAATCAGAGAGCTGCATTGCAGCGTTGTGATTGGCTAGAGGAGTCAGAAGCCTGGGTGCTTCCAGAAGTTAGAGGCGGTGGCGAGCGCACCGAGAGGCAGCGAACAGCCAGGTTGCTGGCCTAAAGGTAAGTGTTTCTTTGTTTGTGTTGTTTTCATTTACAACCCTCCCCACCCCCCGCCTCACCACTCCAGTAAATTGCGGCCACCACTGCATGGGGAGCTATGGGCCTAACTGGGCTCCTTTCAGCCGGCTCGCGCTCTATCTCACTCAACCTGAACTTGCGTCTTTGTCCTGGTCCAGCATGGCCAGATAGCCCCAATTGGTGATTTGTGTTTTTTTGGCACTATTTTCACTAAAACCTTTAAAATTAAATTTCTATTGTTCTAATAATTGGATTTTTGTCGTTTTGGCCTTGTTTTATTTATCAGATTAAGCTCTATTTTTCTAACTTGGTGTGGGATCCCTTTTGTGAGGTGTTTTCAATGTTTTACAGTACTGTGCTGCATACATACTTTACACATTGCCTCTAAGTTAAACCTGACTGCTCTGTACCAAGGCATCATGTGGTTGAGCAGAGGTTAATATGGGGTTTGCTTGAGCCTTATCCTGGCTAGGACTGTGGTTGCTGCTTGACCAGGGCTTATACCCCAATCAACAAGTAACCCAATTGTAACAATAATAATAATGATAATAACAAAACACTAATAATGCCAGTAACAATAATATTGTGGCTAAGTAGAGCCAGGGGATTCATTCTTGACGTGTAAACAAGTATGTGGGCAGAAAGGGTCTTTTTGAGATATTTTGTCCCAATTTTCAGGCTGAAAGGACTAATTTTCAACAATGCTTACCATCGTTTTACTGAAATCTGGTCTCCAGTCCCTGAATTTTACTTTACTCAGTTTGGCACAGTTGAGAAAGTGGAAAGAAAAGAGACTACAACAGCCGCAGAGGCTATCCACTGCCCTGCCTATTGTAGCTAGGGCTGTGCGTAATTATTAATATATAAGTGAATCTCAAATCGATATCAGTGGCTGCTGCTAGGGAATAGAAGTGGTGGGCAGCACGAGGGAGAAAAAAAGAAAATATTACTTCCCTGGCGGCCGCCGCTTCTCCTCCTTCCTCTTCTGACTCCCGCCAGCACACACGCTCCCAGACTCCCCAGATCCAATCACAATGCTGCTGTCATGCTGGTAATACTACGCGCACTTAGCATTTCTCCAACCGGCTGTGTTGCACAGTTGGATGGAGAACAGTCTCAGGCACTGGTTGAGTGGCAAACCAGGCCGCTCAGACCAATCACAACGCTGCTGTCATGCTCATTACCGTAAAAACAACAATTGATGGACAGAATGCAGAACAATGTCATACATTCACCCAGTACAGAGATCTGGCCTAAAGCCATTTTTTGTTGCTCCCCATGCCATTCCAGTTTGAACCTAACCATATGCAAATCAGTCTTGACCCTGCGCACCGAATGGCAACAGTCCAGCCCGAACTGCCAGGCCAGGTCCTTCCTGGACTGGAAACAAGCATCCTAGGACTGGTTTAGGGGTTTTAACCCTCATAAGCCAGACTAGCTTGAATCCAGTGGCAAGGGGCACACGTCTGGGCATAACCTGGCAACTTAGGGCGAACAAAGTAACACAAGGAGATAATGAACGGAGCGCTGAAACTTTTCAGACACTCACCCCCAGTAACAGATCTGGGTTGAATCCATCATCATTCTTTAGCTCACTTCGCCACCTCAGTTCAGACTCAGCTATATGGAAATCAGTCTTGACCCTGTGCCCCATGGGAACAGTCCAGCCCGAACTTCCAAGCCAGGTATTCCCTGAACTGGAAACAAGCATCCTGGGTCCGGTTTCTGGGTAACACCCTTCATCAGACAAAGTGATCTAATTTTGAGGAAGGGGATGGCACAAACACATTATTTGTGTATTGTAAAGGACTGGGCAACAGATAGCTAAAGCTGTCTATATTCACAATCCAAAGTGATTGCTCACATGGTTTAACTAGTTAGTTAGTCATTACAGTATTAAAGGCTAGTTGTTAGGAAATTAGGTCACTGAATCCCAAAAATAGCTGCACAGTGCAGACCCTTCTTTGATCCTCACTCCCATCATCATATTTCACATTCTAGAGCTTTGAAACAAAATGAAATGCCACATGCAAAGCACATGCAACAGTACATGAGTCTTTAGTGTGCAGAATTTTAGTCACCTTTATGTGATGCCAAGCCAGTTAATGTTTTCACTGAAGAAGAAGCAACAAAGAAATTAATACAGAGCTCACGATGAATGGGTGAAAGACAAATGGTGTGCATTAGTGGAGTCACTATTAGTGTTGGTGTGTGTTTTGTTGTTGATTTTTTGGGACTGTTTTGTTGTTAGTGTATTTCAGTGAATGAAACAGCAAGTGGCCTTGGGTGTCTACTGCATGTGTTGGGGTCTAACTGGTGTAGTTGCGTGTGGAGTGGTCAGTGACTGAGGTTTATTCATTTATAACGATGTCTTTGAGAGCACAGTGTGTTGTCTTGTAACTACATTAGTAGATGGAAGAAGAGTCTATTATCAGCCAGATACATCGTAGAAATGAACTGCAGGTTTGTCCATCAGGGTCAGTCTGGGAACACAAAGTAGCCTTGGCATATTTTGTCAGAGCAGCCCCCCCCGTAAGGTACATTAATCACCTGATTTATCTTGTCACTTTTATTGTTGCCAGGAAACTAGTGCATATACAAGGAGTTCTACAGGGGGTGCTTTCAAAACTGCTGCACTGTTTTAAAAGTGGCCCCCAGTAAGAAAACCAGCCCTCACCCTTCCAGCCACACGGCGAAACGCCCAATACCCGGTACGGCCAATCCGGCCATGTTGTCCATCGTGAGATACAGGCAGTGTCTTTCTTGAGCATGATGTATACTTGATAGTATATTAACAAAACAGCTGTGAGCTGCACTGTCCGTGACATATTAGTGATGAGCTCCAGCTAGGAAAGGGCCCAAAGAACTCACAGGACATTTTTTTATCCACAAAATGTTTCAGGCTTTTCCTGAACAGGTAACGACTATGGGTCTGATAATGAGATTGGCAGACAGGAAATCACAAACTTGGCAGATATCCCTTCCATCATATTACAAGTGCAATCTAGCCTATGGCACTTGCAATACTGAGGACGTGATATCTGTCTGTTAAACTCCACATAAGGCCCATGCAGTAACCTCGGGCATAGGTGCAAATGTTGTTGAGAGAGAGTTGGACCCAGTACTCAAAGAGTTCTCACTCCATGTTTCTTCTGAATCTGAATCTTTATTGGTTTTGGTTGGAGCACTGGTTACGTGTAGGCACTTAACTCAAAGCCAGCTTTCAGAGACAATACAATAAACTAGTTCTTAATGAGTCAGTGATTGAGTTAGGTCCATACAATATGGAGACTGTAGATAAAGAAGCACATTTAAAAACATGATTTTTAGGTTCATAGCACCATTTACCACTTGAGACAACAAGGAATATTTCTTGTTGAATATTATGCTAAAAATTAGACTTGGCTGTCTCTTCAGGGTCACCCCCAAACATTTTACCTTCATTCCTCCTTTTTTGATGAATTTGTTTGTGTTGGCCATAGGACTCTTGCACTTTACCATTGCTAACTAGTGCTAAAGGGCTTGTGAGCTCTCCTTGAATTATGGTAAAGTTGGCTAATTTAATATACTTGTAAGTCCCTAGTAAATTGGTTCTACAGGTACCCAGGGCATGTAATTAATACTTACCAGTAGGCCTGCTGCACTTAGTGTGTTACCCACATTTAAGAAGCCTTTTTGAACATGTCTCAGGCCTACAAGTGCAGCCTGTGTGTGCAGTTAAAAAACTAACAAACAAAAACTAATTTCACCTTTGTGCTCACGCTCTACAACCACTAATCATTTATGTCAATCAGAATGCATTGAACAAATTTTCCTTGTCAATACTCTTAGTCTAATCCGTCAATTATGACTGTCTTCTTTATCTATAAAAAAAATAGGTATTTATTGCAATCCTTCACATGCATATCATTATATCCACATTATACAGATTAGTAAATATACAACACATTGAAGAGCACATTAGAACATGGGACCTAAAAATATTCAATATGGTCTATATCGAAAATCATCTGTGCAGCAATTACAGTGTTCCCTAGTAATTTTCTTTGTAACCAGTCCTCTACTTGTATACATCTATATACATCATCAATTGTGGGCACACACAAATAATTATAAACAAATGCAGTGTATCACTATATTATCACTGTACAAATTATGTTGACGCAACATTTTGGCGGATTTTAGACTCAAATCTACATTTTCTTCAGGAGAAATTCACATACAAATCTTTCCATAAAAACCGATGTTGACTGTTTCCACTTCGTACCCCAATTCCTTTCCTGGGTGTGTTCCAATATTGGGGATATAATCACCCTAAGACCATTCTTGCCTTTAAATTAGACGGTAGGCATGTTCTGTTTAATGTATCATTTTCAAGTTGAAATATAGTTTTCTATATCCCAGATTCTAATGTGCTTTTTAATGTGTTGTATATTTACTAATCATTATAATGTGGATATAATGATATGTATGTGATTTACTGCAATAAATACACATATATTTTTTATACATAAAGAAGACAGTCATAATTGATGGTTTTGATTAAGAGTATTGATAAGGAAATTTGTTCAGTGCATTCTGATTTACTTAAATGATTAGTGGTTGTGGAGTGGAAGCACAAAGGGGATATGTGTTTTTCTTTGTTGCTTTCACCCACCCTGTCCTTTTTGGCTTTAAAAGGGTGACTCTCTAATATTTTTAGAGTGTAGTTAAAAAACTGCCATTTCGACCTGGCAAAATAAACCTTTTGGCCAGGCCCAAACCTTCTTTTTTTAAGATAAGTAAATCAACCCTAGGGAAGGCCTTAAACAGCACAATAGGCCGGGTGCATTGTATTTAAAAACTTGGACATGTACTTTTAAGTTTTACATATCCAGGTACTGAAAAACTCTTAAATTAATTTTTCACTACAGCAAGGCCTACTTCTCCCATATGATAACATTGGGTTACTTTATTACTTTAATAAGTGCTTACTTTTGTGTGCAAGCAGACAGCAATGGCATATTGGTGTCTGAGTAATTGTATTTTAAACCATTTTTAATGAGAAAGTCGTTTTTTAAGTTACAATTCTGAAAATTGCACTTTTAGAAAGTTAAAACAAACAGAACGGTTCTGTGGGACTCTTTTGCTATTCAGTCAATATAACTCTCTCTCTTGACACTTAAAACAATTTACTCCATTTGTCTTTACACCTAAAACAATTTACTCCATTTGTTCTCCAAAATAGGTAAAGTTCCATAAAAAAACAACAGTTCAAATTGTATTTACTGATTACTGTTTTCAACTGATTGAATATCAGATAATCCCTTTTACAACATTTTGAACTGTTGTTTTTTATGGAACTTTGAGATTTCCCACTTGTACATTTGTATTACTGTAAATGTTGCACATCACTGCACCTTTGAACACTGTGCCATATGCACTAAGTTTGGTTTATATATCATATATATAAATATATATACCTATTTTGGAGCACAAATGGAAGAACTTGTTTTTTGTGTCATGAGAGAGTTACTGTGACTAAATAACAAAAGAGTCCCACTGAACCATTCTGTTAATTTTCACCTTTTATTCTGGTTCTATTATTGTGCACAAGGGGCAAGTCCTGTGTATGATTATACTTTTAGAAAGTTGCCATTTTGCTTGGCATAACCATTTGGTGCCTGCAGCCTGTTCCTTGGTCACATGACTAGGTGTATTTGGCAGTTGGCCTTTGTGTAGTTCTCTCAGATAGTATAATAACGGAGGGTCTATGTGTTGACAGGATTGGCTATCCTGGCTTGATGGGGTCAGGTCAGCGCTGTCTCCTACCATACTTGCACTTCAAAGGCACTGACCCTGCTCACACACACAGGACTTCACAAAAGCCTATAATGCCCCCAGACAGACTGGGACTAGGACAGGGAGGCAATAATTTCCAGACACTTCTGCAAGAGAAAACGTCTAGTTGCTTCTTCCACTTCAAAGGGTTACCAGATATAAAAAAAGAGAACCCTAAGACCCACTCTTTAATACACTCCTGAATATGTGGATACTACAGATGGACTGCCCGGTTGCTGGAGGTCTTCCCTGCTTTCTGAGAAGGAAGACAGTACCTGCATCCTTTATCCCAGGCTGAAGTGATTCCAAGGGTCAGTGGACCGACATGCTGTTCAGAGCTACAGGTACACACAAGCTCCAGATGTCTTACTGTAAACTGCCTACCTGATCTGCTGTAACTCAACTTGACCTGACTTTACCATTAAAGAGGATTTAGAATTACACAAGGTTTATTTTGCCAGGTCAAAATGCCAGTTTAAACTTCACTACATGCTAGAGTGACAGACCAGGAGACATGTTAAAAAATGTACTTTAGAGGTTGGCACAATCAGTGCTTAATGCCCACAAGTAGCATTTATTTCACAGGCCCTGGGTGCAAGTCTTACCATTAGCAAGGGACTTGAAAGTAAAATAAACGTGCCAATTAGGTGTCAGACATTTTTACAGTGTTTTAGGGTTGGAGTAGAAGCATTTTAACTCTGGTTAGCATTGGTAAAGAGAACTAAAGTCAACAAAAACAAATTCAGCAAACAGGAGGACTGAAGGCAAAACATTTGGAGAATACTACTCCAACAATGTCAGCACTAACAAGGGTTTGTTGAAGCATAGTGCTATAATGCACACAATTTATGAAAGGTATATAGGTTTTCTCTCAATACATGATGATGGAACTTAATCACTTGTCAGAAATATCTTACTTTCATTGAAAACATATCCAATGAGCAGGTGACAGGATCTTCTCCTCAAATAAGTGGAAGAGGTCCTTGAGGAGGAGCTATTACTAATAAATACAACACTGAGGTCATTATTAGCCTAAAATCCCACTTCCAATTGTCAGTATTTGAAATGAGGTCACACTTTGTAGAAATGCCCAAATTTACAATTCTAAATAAAACGGTCTCTGGGTCTACTAGAGTCATGGAACTTAGCAAGCATACTTACGGCTAAAGAATACTTCAAATCAACAAAAAACAATATTGATATTCGTTTATAAAACATATTGCTGCACTCTGTTATATATATGTATAAATAATATTGTAATGTATAGGAATGCATGACTATGATTTCACATAGGTATCATGCCATGTAAGTACAGTATATACATTCTGAGCTTGGTAGCCCCACACCTCACTTTACTCGTATTTAAAAATGTTTGAGCCCAATAGACCATTGAACTCAGTGTTCCACATGTAAGCTTCCCACAAGATTGTGTTTGTTTCTTTGCCGATTATTTATTATGTGCAAATGCCATACAAACCAAACCTAAAAAGCTCACTTATATTTCTATTTGTGTGTTTTGTTTGAGCATGTTTGTGTCTTCCACAGAGTATATATGAAATAAATGTATTGACATCTCACACACAGTTTTCTTATAGGTGATGTGAATCAGAATTCCTCAAACACAGACCCTTATGAGTGTGAGGCAGCAATTATTAGTAAAACATGTTATGTTTAGTGTCCTATGGTGTTCACATACTGCCTCATGTTATGGCAGCTGTGACTGCTGCAGGGGACTTACTGTTCTTTTTGTATCTAAGCAAACAAAGCTGTTGAAGGTCTTCCCGCAGAGCAGGTTGATCTGAAGTGCAGGAACCAAACAGAGCTGGTGGTATATGAACTGTCACTGAGAGAGCTGGCAGTGTACTGACTAACTCCAGTTCCCTGAGCATCTGTTGTGCCTGGATAATGGAGGGACTGTGTTCCCTCTGTGCTGATGTAATACAGTGACATTGCACCACGTGTGAGGTCTAGCTGAGATGTCAGCTGGAGAGTCAGTTCATGTCCAAGTCTTCATTGTCAACTGAGCCTGACCTCTTTGGGATGGGTCATAGGCAATGTACTTTCCCAATTACATTTTCTGGACATCTGCTGAGATGGGCTCTGACTGTGAGCCGGACACCACTCACTTGAACCTTGCTCTATCTTTCTCCTGTGCCAATTAATACATTGTTACCGCCATATTCATAAAACATAATTGGTGTATTAGCAACCCTTTTTGTTTAATCTTCCGTAAGTTGAATCATGCCATCAGGGCGGGACTGGAATCCAAATTTAGACATAGCAGAAATGTAACTTACCATTGCAGGAACCACCAAGAGTTCTGACGTGCAACTCCCTTCTATTTTATATTTCCCTCCAGTTTTTGTTGTCCATTACCAGCAGGTTCCTGAACTACTGGGCACAAGGGTTTATGTGGGAGTGCTCATCTTCATGATAAGTCTTGAAAATTTAAAATGGAAGTATGACATTACAATGCTAATCTTTACCACTCATGTCATTTCCACGCAGATGTCTTTACCATGCATGCCTTTATCAGTCGTGTATTTCAGGTAAGTAAAAAACCTATAGATGTGTGTGTGTGTGTGTGTGTGTGTGATGTGCACGTGTGTGTGTGTGTTTGCATTGTTTTACTTTAAACGTTTTCTTAACTTACTTCTAACCTTTCTTCACCACTACCCACCCCATGATCCTAAAAGTATCCAAACCTCACTTTACCACTACCCACACGTAAATCCTAAAATTACTTCAACTCCTCTTACCATTACCCACCCTACAAATTACCCATCCCTCCCTTTACCAGTACCCTCCTCTGAACCCTAAAATGACTTCCCTTTACAAAATGTTATATCTATACTAATATAATAAAGAGAGGCCCAAACCTTTGAGGCGGGTAATCTCAGGAACCACAGAACCAATCACAACACCCAATACAGCGTTGGAAAGGGCAGTTGCATCAGAAGGACATAGGCTATGCAGACGCCCACCATATACATTTAAAAGGTAAAGGAACCGTGCCAGCAAAGTAGTCCCTGTGGGCGTGTCTGTGTTGTGCTGTGGGCGTGTGCTGGGGGCGTGACAAACGCTGGGGGGGTGTGGTACGTTCCGCCCTTCATGCCATGTCTCATATCGTGTGCTAATCCCACCCTGCTCCCTTTAAATACTCCTGCACCCCATAATCATAACCCACCCTTACTCCTTAAAATACCCCAGCACCCTTAAACACTAACCCATCTTAACCCTATAAACATACCCTGTACCCCAAAACCCTAACCTATCCCTAAACCCTAAAAATACGCCTGTATCCCAAAACCCAAACCTAGCCCTGAACCCTATAAATACCTCTGTACCTCAAAACCCAAACCTACCCCTGAATCCTAAAAATACCCCAGTACCCCAAAACCCAAACCTAGCCCTAAACCCTTAAAATACCCCTGTACCCCAAAACCCAAACCTACCCCATAACCCTAAAAATACCCCTATACCCCAAAACCTAAACCTAGCCCTGAACCCTAAAAATACCCCTGTACCCCAAAACCCATACCTATCCCTAAACCCTAAAACTACCCCTGTACCCCATAACCCAAAACTATATATGAACCCTTAAAATACCCAAACACCCCAAAACATATACCTCAGTACCCCAAAACATATACCCCTATACCCATACTTACCTTATCCAAACATAAAATAAAAAACATGCTTTTACCATTCATGCATTTACAACGAATTTCGTTGTAAATGTATGCGTTGTAAAAGCATATAAAATTTAATGCCATGCGTTATAATGGCATTGCGGAGTCATGGTACTTTCGTAATGAAATTATGCGGAGTGATGGTATGCGGAAAGAAAGTTGCGGAATAATGGGTGTTTATCCTCCCCCGGTAAGTACATTGGTGGCACGGCGGCCCACATCTCCAGCAACATACTCATATTTTTTCACCACCCATTTGAAAAATGCACAGATCTCTCTCATTGATGGCCAGCACGACATACACTTTTAGACAGACCTCCCGCCACAAGTTCTAGAATTGCGAACTTTAGAGCTGGGGAGCTACGTTCGAATCTCGGCATCAGCTCAACATCCTGTGATTCCAGGCAAATCGCTTTGTCTCCCCGTGCCTACCACAAATGAATGTGTTCTTCTGTAATGTAAATTGTGCTCATGCCATGTTGTCGAGTTCGCGCAATATAATATTGCAAGGAAAAATAAAGTAGGGAAACTCGAGTTCACACACTACTGAACGCGCACTCTTAAGTGCATCAGCAGTGCACTGTGAATCGGAGCGTTTCACAGGCCTGTCACAGATAAGAAATGCTATCAAAACGAAATCCCACAAAACAATATACTACTGGCCGGCAGCAATTCATACCTGGACAACGTCGGGACGGGCTGCTAGTATATGCAACAATGTATCCCAACTCATGAACAGAGGATACGGACAAACTCCACTGCAAATTGTTCCGCAAATGTTTATTTTAGAGTGTGCAGTGACTGTCTACGCTTTTCAACCCCATACAGTAGCCTTGATCACGACACTAAGCGCTATTTTTTTCTTGCACATACGTTGGCATACATTCTGTTGCATACTTTCTGTGTTTACAGGGAGGAATATTATAGTTATAAATGTCTCCATAGCAGTGCAATTGAGAAATTCTATAATTGAATTTAAGGAACCCAAATGGATACAACAAAACTATGTTGTTCTAATTAAAGAAAGGAAATGACCTACACATTGTCCCTTGTTTTAGTGGTACTATGTTTCATATTTGTTACGCATAATGCTATCAATAGTTTAAATAATTTTAGTGTTTAAACCACAATTGGTTCATGATCCTCGATACCACGAACAATGAAGGCAATTCCTCGCCCTGCCATGCTCCTGTCTCCATTAATGGCGGACATGGTAACGTACTACAAAGTAAAGTTTGTAAATCAAGCCCATCATGTTTACCTTTGCATTCCAATATGCATTTGCCTTTATTTGATTTGTGTTTTCTAAATTGCAATTTTCACTGGATCCACTTTTCTGGTGCTAAAACAAAAAAAATACAAGAGAGTACTGAAATGTAAGAACCTAAACCTAACAGAATAAGAAAGCTTTCAATTGTTTTTTATTGGAAAAAAAACCTCACTTTTTAAAACTTTTAAAAGCTACCTCCTGTGGTAACAGGTGGGAATCAGAGTGAGGGGGCGCCTTTTATGAATATTAGAGACAGAGTAAAAGGGTAAGACAGAACTAATTAGGATGACAAAAAGTATTATTCATTAAGCAGAGACCCATTAATGTAATTGCTTCCTAATTCCAACCAGTGTAGGTCTCTTTGAGCATAGGAAATATGGTGAAACATTTTTAAATTGGCAAGCCAGTCTTCTGTAGCCAGTACTTAATGTGAGCTGTGGTTTTAGGTGAGGCCCACCGGCACACAATTTTGGGGACCAGCACGTATTCTTCCTCATGAGTATTTGACCCAGGACGAGAGCAAAAAACACACATGGGGCAACAAAGGAGGACATTGAAATTGAAAAAAGAATCTCTGCAAAGGGAGAAATCAGGAATCTGCAAGAGTGGGGAAAAAGGTGACAGGTAGTGTTTGGTGGCAGAGTAAAGGGGCATGAGGTGGAATTAGGACAACCCAGCCCTTTTATTCGGCGCATCGACATACAATAGAGCGGACCATGGGTTCTGACCAAAACTTTGGGCTATGGGACCTATTCTTTTACAAACTGAGCACTTTCTGCACCATTCTGTACATTTGAAGTCAATGCTGGGAATGCCAGATACAAGCTGTTATAATAACCCAGCTTTAGTAGAATGCAAGCAGCAACTACTGATCATGCAGATCTTCCAGAAAAAAGATCGGGACATGTTTTTAAGGGCGGAGGACATAAACGCTGAAATAACACATTGGGTTAGAGCTGGGGATTCACAGCCAGATCTTGCTCCAACATGATGGCCGATCATATAGTCTTGGGGAATGGTACCCGGGCAAATCCCAAAGTGAGTAATGACAGCTAACAATGCCATTGTTAACCATCCCAGGGTTCTCTGTTCCTCTAATAACCAGTATTTAAATCTTTCTAGTAATGTGTGGGTCTTCCACTGCTCGACTTCCAGCCAACAGCAAATGCCTAGGCCGGAGTTTCTAGCTTCTAGTAATGACTCAGTGATGGCCCCCAGATTCCAATAATGGTTCAGTGGGTTTTCCCGAGTTACAGTAGTGATAAAGTGGAAGTTCACAGAAGCCAAAAGGTTAAGAACAACTGCCCTGGGTACATTATATCACTGTATACAATTTTGGTCTATGTTTGTTGTTCCACTGACATGCTGTATTCTGGTGGGCACACCAGTAAGGACCTACTTCACCATCATTGGGCAGCGGGGACTTATGTTTAAACCTTTCTATTTATTATTCCCATATTGAGGATTCCCTTCTAAAGTGATCCCATCGATGTGATTTATACTCCTTCCTTGCAGTTGTCTTATACAGAAGTTGCTTGACTCAATATGGCCATTCGCGACAGAAGGACAGTATTCAATGAAAATCTGGGTGATGTATAGTACCACCTGGCCCCTACAGTGAGGGCAAGGACAAGAGTATAAATAAACAGCATGAAGTTGCACAGGGCTTACGCCAAAACTACCATTGAAGGTGCAAATGGGAGCAAAGAGAGTATGCAGCCCTTCCCTCTTATCCACTGGTGCTCACCATTGTACACTTGTATCTGGTCTGCTGAGGGATCCGAAAGCTCCCAGCATGTTTAATGGCACGGCCCTACTATGGCTGATAACCAGAGGCTACTCTTACGCACGGCCTAACACCTGCCACATCCTGGCCCTGCTGACCATATTGCACTGCCGGTCCTGCAGCTGTTTAGCTAGATGATCAACCAAGCAATGGTGGTACCATGCTGGAAGACAGAGGTTGGCAGGCTCAACAATTAGTTTTACACTTAGCACAAGACAGATGGTGCTGTGAAGAGGTCCTTGCTACTCTACTTCTGAGCGGAGAAGGTATACCTACTGCTTGAGAGAACCTTCCTAACGCAGGAGATAACCGGAACAGTGATGTGGCTGTGACAGTCCCGCATTCCCCCTTTGACCTCCAACTTAATCCTGACTATAAATGCTTTAACCTGTAACTAACCCATCGGTGGGAAAATGAAACTATAGATGGTTGTAAAACACATCTCAGGGCCCTGGCTGGTACCTGCATAGATGATGACCAGCATTAGGAGTTCTGTGTACAGTTCATCCACGGCTGTCGCTCCACTATCCTGCACTGCCTCATCCTTCACCAGCTGGGGATCAAGTTGAAGGACATATTGATCCCCGCACACTAACAAAAGTTGCCCATCAGTTGATCAGAGAAAATAGAACATGCACTGGCCCGGCATCCCACCCTCCAGCAGGCGAGTCAAGCTGTGAAAGTCAAGGAAGAGGCTCTGGATGCGATATTTCACCTACAGCCATGGCCCCAGGCACAGACACTGCCAGTGGCGATGCCATCCAAATGCCACAACTATGACCATGGCCAACATGCCACTGACACTTGCCCAGCACAGGGCTGCTCGTACTCCCAATATGGGAAGCCCAACCATTTTGCCAGGGTTTGACGTGGTAGTACGTAAAGGTAACAGGGGGAAAAAGAATACTGCACGCCCCTAGGCCACGTCTGCCCGGAGACAACTGTTGCTGTAAAAAGACCCTGGATAGGCCACACACTAGGCACCCCACCGGCCTAAAGAGGGTGTTACCAGAGAAGATAAAGAGATGTTTATCCTCTCATACGCTGGAGCAGCCTGGAAGGATGCACCCTTTCTGCCGATATGTGATATCCACATTGTGAGGGGCAAAGTCAGTGCCCTCATAGACACTGGGGCGTCTGTCAATGTTATGGGCTGGCATGAATACACATCACTGGTCCCATTGCCACCACTGTCTCATGGCTCAGTGAAGATCTACGCCTATGGGGGACAGAAACCTCTAACATTGGCGTGTGCCATTCAAGTGGAAGTGGCCAATGGGGGTGGAGGTTAATCACGTTTCACGTAACAAAAGAGATTCAGTGGCATACTTCTAGGCTGTGAGACAGCAATGAACTGGAGCTGTTGTTCCATGAGGCAGAGGCCCACAACACCCTGAAGGACTTTCTGCAGCTGTTCCTAGGACTAGGGTGCCTCAAGGGCACTAAGGCAAAATGCCACATTGACCAAACAGTACAGCCAGCTGCCCTGTGCCACAGAAGGATGCTATTACACCTCCGACCACTAGTGGAAGCAGAGCTAAACAAATCGGAACAAAAAGGAGTCATTGAGAAATTAGCAGGGCAAACTTCATGGTTCTCTCCATTAGTGGCGCCACCGAAGCCTAAACAGCCAAGAGCCATCAGGATGTCCCTTAAGGCAATGTGACGGAGCACCATATAATACCGACCATGAACGATATCATTGCTGATTTCAATAGGACCCACTGATTCTTCAACCTCGATTTAAATGCAGAGTATCATCAACTGAAGTTGGACCTGGAGAGCAGCAATGTAATGACCTTCATGGACGATGTATCAGTGCCTCAATTTTGACATTTCCTCAGTGGCTCACGTCTTTAGAAATGCCATCTGGGAGGTGCTATCTGGGCTTGCCAGCATATTCATTATAAGCGAAGACATTCTCATCTATAGTACAACCTTCACAGAGCACTGCTGCAGGGTCCGAGAAATACTCCAGAGACTGGCTGAGTAAGGGTTGACCATGCATAACAGCAAATGCTCCTTCTTTGGGATCACCATTGATAGTGGAGAAGTGTGGCTCAGTGGTTAGAGGCGGCAGACCCGGAAGCTGAGATCGGCCGTGGACCAGGGTTCGATTCCCCGCCTCGGCGGGTCTCGGGCTCAAAATTCCACGGACTCAACGATTCTCGCTCCGGTGCCTACTCGACTCACGGGGTCACACTCTGCGACTCTGGGCAATAGCTTGCTTAATCTCCACTACGGCCCCTCGCGGCGGGATGCCTGGCTTTCACCTTGTGGATACCCTGCCAGGGTATCTCACAGGGGAATACCAGGACGGGTTCCCTAAGCAAGCGCCTTGAGACCCCTGGGTGATTCGTGCGCTATATAAATCGAAATACATTTACATTTACATTGAGTCATACCTGTTGTGCAGGCAAACAATGAGAAAGTTCTGAACAGTCATCCAGACAACCACCACTATCACCTGCGGTCCAATCCATAACCAAACACCTGTTTTCATGATTTTGGTCAGTAAAAGTGCCATGGAACAGTGAGACACTTCCTGTCATGCCACCCACCTGGAGTACTTGTCCATGAAGACAATTCTGGACCTCAACTCACTCCTAGTGCAGCGTCCCATTGAGGAAACAGAAACCTCAAATCAGGTGGAGCCCCAGAAGGGAAGGGGGGTTGGGACAAAATAACAAAGATGGAGACCTGTATCTTCAGGCTTGCTATGGGTTCATCAAGGGAACTCTCTTGTCTGCCCTACTGGCTCTTCATAGACCTTGGATTGCTTCTCTGTGATGAGATGTGGAATTCTGCACTAAACAAGCAAGAATTAATGCATTACTACAACATGTATTATGGTCTTCATAAACTCATAGCAATTTCATAACATAATGGCACCCTACTTACACAAGATACATTCTATTACAGCATAGAATTCTTATATTGGCCAATTGCATGATTTTTCGCTAAGTTATCTTGCTCCAAATGTAAATGTAAATGTAAATGTAAATCCAAAACTGGGCCAAGAAGTTGCAGGCACACTAGTGCACAATATCCACTTTAAGTGAAAAAATCTCTATCACTATTTGTGCCCCAAACAAGTTAAATAGGGAATGCACATGATCTGAATTGTCCAAAATCAGTTGCTCAATGCGCCTCTATCAATGTCAATGCATGCGCAAGTCTTTACACTTCCAAACAATACTGTTTTTTGTCAGTGAGAGAATAAGCATATATCAAGTAATGTCTTTCTTTCTTTTAGACCTTTAGCTAGTTAGTGCACTAACCTCTTTTGTTGACTGGTCTTACTTTCTTACTTGTTTTGTCTTTCTTTGCAGGTTTCCAGTGCTGCACGGTATGGTGACCTGAAGAGGAAGCAGTCATCCAAGAGACTTGTAAAGTATACTCCAAGTCTTCTGTGGCATCTGAGGCTTACCTGCTTCTGATGTCATGGTACCATGGTTACTTAGAATTCTATGTTAGCTGTTGGTTTCCCAGGTGACAGAATGTGTTGGTTCAAATGGTTGAGCTGTTAACATGGACTGGCTGGACCTGGATGGAATAAACCTGAAGTTATTTTCAACTACCTGCCTATTGTGTGATCCTTTCAGTTGCCTCAAGGATTCCGCTCGAGCGAGTAATTGAAAGATTCAGGCAGTGTGAGGACATTAACGTGTGGACTCCCAGAATTCCATGGAAGGAAGAAATAATACCACAAAACAAACAAAATTGCAGCGTAGAGCAGTGCTTTTGCGGCAAAGATGCAGCATTGAGCAGTGCTTTTGTGATATAGGAGAAAAGTGTCCAGAAGGCACAGAATAGTTCGAAGCTCCAAAATGGGTAAACAGCACCACAGGAAAAAGGATCCTTGAGCCCTCGGTGTAAGAAGTAAAGTATGTATGTAGGTATGTATGTATGTATGTATGTATCGCATACTTTTATAGTGCAGACTGTCACCCAGAGGGCATCCTGGCGCTTTGACTCTACCTGACCAATACACAAACGCAAAATTACCCTGCCCTGGGGAAAAGATGAGTCTTCAAACCCTTTTTAAAGGGTGCAAGTTCCCCCAGACTCCTTAGAGACAGAGGAAGGGAATTCCAAAGCTTGGCGGCCGTGAAACCAAAGGAACGGCCACCCATCCTTAACCTCTGGATTCTAGGGACTACCACCAGACATGCCGAAGAAGAACGTAAAGGTCTGGCTGTGGAATACCATGAGAAAAGCTTTTGCAGCAAAACTGGCCCCTGCCCATGAAGGGCCTTGAAGACTAGGCAGGATGCTTTAAAACAGATGCGCTGCTGGACAGGCAGCCAATGAAGATCTTTTAACGCCAGAGAGGAGGAGGCTGAGCGCAATCGAGAGAGGACAAGCTTAGCTGCCATATTTTGTATGCGCATGCTGTAGGAACACGGAGAAGTCACTGGGACCTGGGCGGAAGGTTGATACAGACAAAGTGGTCCCAGATAATCACACAATTAACTCAACCGTAAAATCACTCGGGTGAATACAAAAACAATTATAACAACATTGTTTTTAATCACAACGTGTATCGTAAAAACTCAATCATATAATAAATACATAGTAAATCACATATACTGCCCCTAAAAAATGGAGTAGGGAAGGATAGTGCTGGGATAGTGAAGGTATAGGAATAATAACAGGGGTCACTGAGACCTGAATATACCAGAAATAATGATAAGTTAACACAATGGAACAAATAACTCATCAATTAATTTAGCAATCATGCCTCAAATAAAATCACAAATGATAAATCAGGGAGGAGGCTGAACACAGGAGGAAGTGTCGACGTTTCGACCCAAGTAGATGCAGGCCTAGTATAAACCTTGCTAGAGGGTCTTCATCAGGACGGGGAATGTGGAAGGTGGGGCAATGAATCTGTATGGAAAATTAATAAGTAAATATTACTGCGGGTCACATAGGATCCCAAAAGACTCCTTAAAATAATAAACGGTCGAGAGGAAGTACATGGTCATATATTGGGAACACGAGGAATTCATCAGTGAAAAACGAGGAATACATATTGGGAACACGAGGAATACATCAGTGAAAAATATAGGTTATGACCGATAGGTGTTGCGGTCTCGCATATGTCTTATGAGGTAAGCCAGTTGGAGAAGACCTCAAAAACACGATGTTAGATTGGTCAATGAGAGTCAACACACAACAAGCTCGAGACATCGAATGAATAGCGTTCGAGCCCTGGCCTGCAAGGGAGCAGTTGGCACCTGGTAAACTGATCCAGGGGGCAGGCTCAGATGCTGCAAAATGTATCAGCCATAGATCACGAATCAAAAAGATTCAATATGGCATTCGAATACATATTCGATCTTCTGTATATTAAGATGGCTTACCTTTAGTTGGTACTGGAATGTGATAAGTAGGGTTCAATAGGGGTCTCAAGGAAGCGATATTATGGTTACGTCTAAAATTTCAAAAATATTCGCCATTAGTTGAGGCAAACAAGAGCTTGTACATCATTGTAAATGCGACCAAAATTCAAAAGTATCAACAATTTTAATGAAAGAGGGTATCTTGACATACATATATTTTCAATTTGGAAAGGGCACGTGTTGGAAAGTGTGTTATTGGTAGGGGCAAATGTAGGTCTGCCACTAGCAATAAGGCCACTAACACATGATAGGACTCAGCATAGGTCTTAGAAAATTATTCCTTTGCTCAACCCTTGGTAACGTGGCTGCGAGCAGACAGGCTTAACTTCAAAGACAGGCATGTAAAGCATTTAAAAACACCATTTCAGTAAATAATTAAGACACAACACAAAATAAAAATCCAACACCAATTTATAAAAATAGTTAATATTTGTATCTTTTAAATGACACCAAAACGAAAATAATCCACTGTAGGGAACCTGATATATGAATTTTTAAAGATTAGTCACTTTCTAGTGCTTAGAAACCAACAGCGCCCCTTTAAGTCTTTTTGTTTGCTCTGTCAGGGACACACCTTTATAAATTGTTCTGAAGAATTCTCCCCACTGCAGTGGGCCGCCTTCTTCAGCAAGCGGGGTCCAGTTAGAACACCTTCCTGGCGTTCTGCTTGCAGGTCCCAAAGTATCCAACACAAAATCCAAGGTTCTGGAATCTCCAAGAGGGTCCTTGAAAGTGTGAAACTTCAATTCCGCAATCCACTTGAACAAAACCCCTTACAAATCCACTGTACTCCAGGCTTGGAAGTCTTTGGGGGGCTGTCCAGGTGAGCTCTGTTAACCTGTAGCTTGCAGGGAGTTTCCACTCTTGAGTATTTTGGCAGCAAGGTAATCCAGAGGGCTGCAGTGTTACTTGGTGCAGTCTTCAGAGGTCAGGCCTTAGAAATCTTTGCACAGCAACTTCCCAGCAGGGCACTTCTTGCTTCATTCAGTTTCAAGCAGCAGATCTGGAGGGCTCTGCCCCTCTCAGATACTTATTCAAAATTCTCTGGGTCAAGCACCAGGTCACTGCTGACCAATGAGAGCAGGGCAACTCCTCCTAGTTATGACCACATCCTGTGGAGTGTGTCATTAGTTTGTCCCAGAATGCATCATCCTTCCAAATCCATAATGGCTGATTTTCCAGCAAGGAGGTAAGAGCTGGCTAAACACACCCCCTGGGATATCTCATTTTCATGGACCATCCCAGTAACATCTGCAAATTCCTTTCTTAAGCCTAGTCCTGACTCTGGGTCACAACTGTCATTGTGGACTAAAACCCAGGCCTCCCCTCTTGCCTTTGAAGAGCGTAGTTTACGACGCCACCTCCTGGCCTGGAATTCCTATAGAACAGATCACAACCCTCCCAGCAGCCTGGCTAATCCACTTAAATCTGACCAATCAGGGCAGACCACTGAAAGGCTGAATTTGGACTTACAAACAAGAAAGTCTCATAACTTATTGTATGTACACTTTAGGAGAAATTCAACAATATAATATTGTTGGATTTACTACGACCATTCTGGGAAGTCTTTGAATGGTCCGGCTAGTCCTCTCCTATCAATATTTATTAATCAATCCCTTCCTACCATGTTAACCTATGGGCCATGTGGTTTGCAATGGGGAAAATGACTTGCGCCACTTTTGTAGCGCCAGGGCTTATAAAACCATATTTTATAAGTATTTCCCTAATTTCTACCAGACCCCCACCCCCTGTGCAACTAGGGGAGACTTCAGGGGTTCTGAATCTGCAGAAATATTGCAGATCACCCTTACCCAATTCTTCCAGCTTCAAAGTCGAATTTGAGCACCTCTTTAAGACAATGTGGGGAGTGAAATGTAAAATTTCACTTTACCCAGGCTTCTAAAAACTCATTTTATAAGGGCGCTCCTTATAGATAACTGACCCCCCACCCCTGGGATACCTAGGGGTGACCCTGGGGGTCCCTAATATGCAAAAACATGGTAGGGTTTTAATTTTTAAGGGCCCCTACCCTCAAAGTCGAGTTTGGGCACAATTTAAGGTTTAAAAGCTGTCCTGTCCCCAGTGCAGCTTTTAAACTGACCTCAGGCTTCAGCACTGCACACATGCTGATGCAGAGAATCTGCTGGCCTCTAAACTGCCATGCCCCAGGATACTGGAGACTTCTAGGTAGTTTCAATCCCCTGCCCTATTACATACTAGGGGCTTAGGTGGTAGGTCATGCCAACTACAGGGGTGCCCCACCATACTATAGTGTACCCTAGTGTATGTTGGGTGTCTTAACTGTGTTCTAATGTGTTCCTTTTAGCTTGGCACTGGCCCTGGGCCTGGTTAAACAGAGCCCAGGGTCAGTCAGAGTCAGTTACCACCAGTTCCAGTCAGCAAAAAGTTGGGGGGTGCCCAGGGCACAGGATGACTTTGCAACATAGCCCCCCCCAAACGAAAGGTGATGGGTTACTAACCTACACCCTGGTAGTCCTCATCGGCTAAGTGGAAAAACCTGGAAAGTCCATCTGCATTGGCATGGGCAACCCCAGGTCTGTGTTCCACTGTAAAGTCCATTCCCTGTAGGGAAATGGACCACCTTAACAGTTTGGGATTCTCCCCTCTCATCTGCATGAGCCACCTGAGAGGCCTGTGGTCAGTTTGAACACGAAAGTGAGTCCCAAACAAATATGGTCTCAACTTTTTCAGTGCCCACACCACAGCAAAAGCCTCTCTCTCAATGGCACTCCACCTCTGCTCTCTGGGAAGAAGCCTCCTGCTAATAAAGGCAACTGGCTGGTCAAGGCTCCCTTCATTCAGCTGTGACAAAACTGCACCAATCCCTTGCTCTGAAGCATCAGTCTGAACTACAAAGTCCTTTGTGTAGTCAGGGGCCAGTAACACTGGTGCTGAACACATAGCAGCTTTCAGAGTGTCAAAAGCCTTCTGACACTCTGGGGTCCAAATCACCTTTTTGGGCCTCTTTTTAGAAGTCAGTTCTGTTAGGGGCCCCACAATGGTCCCATAATTTTGAACAAACCTTCTATAGTACCCTGTCAGTCCAAGGAATGCCCTGACCTGAGTCTGGGTAACAGGAGCTGTCCAATCCAAAATAGTTTGGATTTTAGCTTGGAGAGGCTGTACATGGCCCCCACCTACCAGGTGGCCCAGGTACACCACAGAACTCTGCCCTATTTGGCACTTGCTTGCCTTAATAGTCAGGCCTGCCTGCCGCATGGCCTGAAGCACTTCCCTTAGGTGGTTTAAGTGATCCCCCCAGGTAGAACTGTATACAGCTATATCATCCAGGTAAGCTGCACTGAACTGTTCCAACCCAGACAAGACCCTGTTCACCAACCTTTGGAAGGTGGCAGGTGCATTCTTTAATCCAAAGGGCATTACCTTGAACTGATAATGTCCCTCTGGTGTGGAGAATGCTGACCTCTCCTTTGCTCCATCAGTGAGGGCAATCTGCCAGTAACCTGAAGTCAAATCAAAAGTACTCAGGTACTTAGCAGCCCCTAACCTATCAATGAGCTCATCAGCTCTAGGTATAGGGTGCGCGTCCGTCTTTGTGACTGCATTCAAACCTCTGTAGTCCACACAGAACCTTAACTCCTTGGGTCCCCCCTGAGGATTAGGTTTAGGTACCAGTACCACTGGACTGGCCCATGGACTCTCAGACGGTTCAATTACCCCCAGCTCCAGCATCTTAGCAACCTCAGCTTTAATGCTGGCTCTGACATGGTCAGACGACCTGTACATTTTATTTTTGACAGGTCGGCTGTCACCAGTGTCAATGTGGTGCACACACCACTCAGTGATGCCTGGGGTCAGAGAGAACAGGCCAGCAAACTGCTCCAGCACCTGCTTACAGTCTCTGTGCTGCTGGTCTGTCAACTTGGGAGAGAGCACAACTCCCTCCACTGACCCATCTTGCACATTGGTGGAGAGGAGGTCGGGCACAGGCTCAGTTTCCTCCTCCACACCCTCATCAGTGGCCAGTAACATGGTCATGTCTGCTCTGTCATGGTGTGGTTTCAATCTATTCACATGCAGGACCCTGTGAGAGTTCCTGGGGGTGCCAAGGTCAACCAAATAGGTAACCTCACCCTTCTTTTCTAAGATTGGATAGGGCCCACTCCACTTGTCATGGAGGGCCCTGGGAGCCACAGGCTCCAACACCCACACCAACTGTCCTGGAGTATACTCGGGCATAGTAGCCTTTTGATCATACCAGTGCTTCATGAGCTCCTGGCTGGCCTCCAGTTTCCTGTTTGCCTTGTACATGTACTCCGCCATTCTAGATCTCAGGCCTAGCACATAATCAAGCACATTGTCCTTAGCTTCTTTAAGAGGCTTCTCTAAAGACTCTCTAAGCAGGCTCAATGGCCCCCTCACAGGGTGTCCAAACACCAGCTCAAAAGGACTGAAACCAACCCCTTTCTGTGGCACCTCCCTGTAGGCAAACAGTAAGCATGGGAGGAGAATATCCCATCTCCTCCTGAGTTTCTCTGACAACCCATTTATCATGCCCTTCAGGGTTTTGTTGAATCTCTCAACAAGACCATTTCCTTGTGGGTGATAGGGGGTGGTGAACTTGTAGTTGACACCACACTCATCCCACATAGCAGTCAGATAGCTGGACAGGAAGTTCGTGCCCCTGTCTGACACCACCTCTTTTGGAAAACCCACTCTGGTGAACACGCCAAGCAGTGCTCTAGCCACTGCAGGTGCATCAATGGTTCTAAGAGGTATGGCTTCAGGGTATCTAGTAGCATGGTCAACTACCACTAAGATATACCTATTCCCTGATGCAGTAGGTGGGTCCAGGGGACCAACAATGTCCATCCCCACTCTTTCAAAAGGAACCCCAACCACTGGTAGTGGTATTAGGGGAGCCTTTGTCTTGCCCCCTGCCTTGCCACTGGCCTGACAGGTGACACAGGAGCTGCAAAACTCCTTTACCTTTTCAGACATATTGGGCCAGTAGAAATGGTTCACCAACCGGTTCCATGTTTTTGTCCGTCCCAAATGTCCTGCCAAGGGGATATCGTGACTCAAAGTCAGGATGAACTCTCTGTACTTCTGGGGCACCACCAATCTCCTGGTGGCCCCCTCCTTGAGGTTTCTGGCCTCAGTATAAAGCAGTCCATCTTCCCAGTAGAGTTTATGAAACCCACTGTCATCCCCTTCCTCTTGCTTAGAAGCAATCCGCCTCAAGCTCTCAAGGGTGGGACAGTCACGCTGTCCCTGACTAAACTCCTCTCTGGAGGGTCCACCTGCTCCTGTCAGTTCTGCCAAATCTGACAGCTCTGGCAGGGATGGAGTCCCTCCCTCAGAGGCCAGATCCTCCCCATCAGGGTTAGATTCTTCCTGCACCTCTGGAGTTCCCTGGGCTGGCTCACCAGACCCAGTGCCCTTGTCCTTGGATGCTTGGCCCTTTGTTCCAGGGTCCAAGTGTCCAGCCCCTCCCTTCTGGCTAGTCTGTGACCTAGTCACAGCACATACCCATTCAGGGAGCTCCAATATTTTCATATGGAGTCCTCTCGCCACCTCTGACCACGCAGAGGCTTCAAGATCATTGCCCAGTAAACACTGGACTGGAAGCACTTTTGACACAGCTACCTTCATAGGGCCTGTCACACCTCCCCATTCCAAATCCACCACAGCCATGGGATGGAGTTTGGTAGTGCTGTCTGCATAGGTCACCTGGTGAAACTCACCAGGTAACAACCTCTCTGGCGGCACCAGTTTATCCAGGACCATAGTTACACTAGCCCCAGTGTCTCTGAAAGCCTCAATCTCAGTCCCATTCACTTTAGGCCTCTGCTTGTACTTGTCCATGTTTGGAGGTAAGGCAGCAAGGGTGGCAATACTCACCCCACCCAGGGACACTAAGGTTGCTTCTACCACCTGTCTGTTCTGTACACCACCCTCCACCCCTACACTGACACTGGCAATCCCTGTGGATGGCCCCTTAGGGGGGAGCTTCTTGGCGCAGACAGCATCTCCCTGCTTATGCCCTGGCTGGTTACAGTCAAAGCACTTACCCACCTTTGAGGGATCAAAGAACCTACCAGGCTTTCCTTGAAACCCCCTCCCTTTGTATTTGGGTTGGCTCGGGCCCCCCTCCTTGTGCAGGTTTTTGTGGGTCTTTGGAGGACTCCTTAGGATTTTGACCTTCATTTCCCTGGGCTTTCCCCTGGGGAGGGACCTGTCCTCCTTTCTTCTGGTCACCCCCCTGGTGCTGAATGGAAACCCGGGTTCTCACCCACTCATCAGCTGATTCCCCCAGCTCTCTGTGGTCTGTCAGCTTAGAGTCCACTAGATACTGGCGTAACTTCTCTTCTGCACAATGAGTCAAAATGTGTTCTTTCAAAAACAAATTATACAATCCCTCATATGTGTCAACTTTGTTACCAACAATCCAGCCTTCCAGTGCCTTTACTGAAACGTCCACAAAGTCTACCCAAGACTTTGAACTCAATTTCTGGGTGCCTCTAAACTTCACCCTGTACTGTTCTGGAGTCAGACCAAATCTCTTGACTAAGCATGCCTTCATCTGCTGGTATGATTCTGCATCCTCTCCCTTCAGGGTCAGGAGCCTATCCCTCCCAGCTACTGGAATCAACTCCCACAGGAGTGCACCCCAATACCAAGAGTGAACCCTACTCATTTTAAGGGCCCTCTCAAAAGCTGCTAGCCACTTGTCAATGTCATCCCCCTCAGTGTACTTGGGTACTATGCCTTTGGGAAGTTTAGGTTCAAATCTACCACCCCATGACATTTCAGCATCTTCTTCACTTTCGCTGCCACCATTCCTTTTCTCCTCCCTCTCCCACTTTCTCTTAGCCAATTCGAATTTCTCCTTCTCCAAGGCAATCAACTCTAATTGAGCCTGAAGCTGTCTCTCTGCAAGGGACAGTAGTGGTACCTGAGTAAGGGACCCTTCCCCACTCCCACCACCCCCTTGATTCACCTGGCTAACACTAGTCACAATGGGAAAGGTCTCATCCTCACCCCCTTCTCGGGTGAGGTTGGGGGGAACATCTTCCCACCCCCTTGGGTTCTCCTCCGCTGCCCTGGCCCAGGCCTTTAGGGACTCAAGCAACCCTGCCTTCCTCGTCTTCTTTGCAGGACGCAGCCCCCTAAGCCTACACTGTTCCCTAAGCTCTGCCATCTTAAACTGGGACAGTTTAGCCAGGTCCAGCTCCATGGTTCCCTAGTTTTGGGTCACAAAAACTAGGCACAATAGACTTAGAACAATTTAGAAAAATCAAAACAATGGATTAAAAACAGTTTAGTCCAAATTCGAAAAATCAAACTCAAAAGTTTTGTTCTAAGGCAATTTAGAGGATTTTTAAAATCTTAAAATATTCACTGAAAGGTGTACTTTTTAAACACAAGTCCTCATCCGCACCGCTGAACACCAAATGTTGGAAAGTGGGTTATTGGTAGGGGCAAATGTAGGTCTGTCACTGGCAATAAGGCCACTAACACATGATAGGACTCAGCATAGGTCTTAGAAAATTATTCCTTTGCTCAACCCTTGGTAACGTGGCTGCGAGCAGACAGGCTTAACTTCAAAGACAGGCATGTAAAGCATTTAAAAACACCATTTCAGTAAATAATTAAGACACAACACAAAATAAAAATCCAACACCAATTTATAAAAATAGTTAATATTTGTATCTTTTAAATGACACCAAAACGAAAATAATCCACTGTAGGGAACCTGATATATGAATTTTTAAAGATTAGTCACTTTCTAGTGCTTAGAAACCAACAGCGCCCCTTTAAGTCTTTTTGTTTGCTCTGTCAGGGACACACCTTTATAAATTGTTCTGAAGAATTCTCCCCACTGCAGTGGGCCGCCTTCTTCAGCAAGCGGGGTCCAGTTAGAACACCTTCCTGGCGTTCTGCTTGCAGGTCCCAAAGTATCCAACACAAAATCCAAGGTTCTGGAATCTCCAAGAGGGTCCTTGAAAGTGTGAAACTTCAATTCCGCAATCCACTTGAACAAAACCCCTTACAAATCCACTGTACTCCAGGCTTGGAAGTCTTTGGGGGGCTGTCCAGGTGAGCTCTGTTAACCTGTAGCTTGCAGGGAGTTTCCACTCTTGAGTATTTTGGCAGCAAGGTAATCCACAGGGCTGCAGTGTTACTTGGTGCAGTCTTCAGAGGTCAGGCCTTAGAAATCTTTGCACAGCAACTTCCCAGCAGGGCACTTCTTGCTTCATTCAGTTTCAAGCAGCAGATCTGGAGGGCTCTGCCCCTCTCAGATACTTATTCAAAATTCTCTGGGTCAAGCACCAGGTCACTGCTGACCAATGAGAGCAGGGCAACTCCTCCTAGTTATGACCACATTGTGTGGAGTGTGTCATTAGTTTGTCACAGAATGCATCATCCTTCCAAATCCATAATGGCTGATTTTCCAGCAAGGAGGTAAGAGCTGGCTAAACACACCCCCTGGGATATCTCATTTCCATGGACCATCCCAGTAACATCTGCAAATTCCTTTCTTAAGCCTAGTCCTGACTCTGGGTCACAACTGTCATTGTGGACTAAAACCCAGGCCTCCCCTCTTGCCTTTGAAGAGCGTAGTTTACGACGCCACCTCCTGGCCTGGAATTCCTATAGAACAGATCACTGCCCTCCCAGTAGCCTGGCTAATCCACTTAAATCTGACCAATCAGGGCAGACCACTGAAAGGCTGAATTTGGACTTACAAACAAGAAAGTCTCATAACTTATTGTATGTACACTTTAGGAGAAATTCAACAATATAATATTGTTGGATTTACTACGACCATTCTGGGAAGTCTTTGAATGGTCCGGCTAGTCCTCTCCTATCAATATTTATTAATCAATCCCTTCCTACCATGTTAACCTATGGGCCATGTGGTTTGCAATGGGGAAAATGACTTGCGCCACTTTTGTAGCGCCAGGGCTTATAAAACCATATTTTATAAGTATTTCCCTAATTTCTACCGGACCCCCACCCCCTGTGCAACAAGGAGACTTCAGGGGTTCTGAATCTGCAGAAATATTGCAGATCACCCTTACCCAATTCTTCCAGCTTCAAAGTCGAATTTGAGCACCTCTTTAAGACAATGTGGGGAGTGAAATGTAAAATTTCACTTTACCCAGGCTTCTAAAAACTCATTTTATAAGGGCGCTCCTTATAGATAACTGACCCCCCACCCCTGGGATACCTAGGGGTGACCCTGGGGTCCCTAATATGCAAAAACATGGTAGGGTTTTAATTTTTAAGGGCCCCTACCCTCAAAGTCGAGTTTGGGCACAATTTAAGGTTTAAAAGCTGTCCTGTCCCCAGTGCAGCTTTTAAACTGACCTCAGGCTTCAGCACTGCACACATGCTGATGCAGAGAATCTGCTGGCCTCTAAACTGCCATGCCCCAGGATACTGGAGACTTCTAGGTAGTTTCAATCCCCTGCCCTATTACATACTAGGGGCTTAGGTGGTAGGTCATGCCAACTACAGGGGTGCCCCACCATACTATAGTGTACCCTAGTGTATGTTGGGTGTTTTAACTGTGTTCTAATGTGTTCCTTTTAGCTTGGCACTGGCCCTGGGCCTGGTTAAACAGAGCACAGGGTCAGTCAGAGTCAGTTACCACCAGTTCCAGTCAGCAAAAAGTTGGGGGGTGCCCAGGGCACAGGATGACTTTGCAACAGCACGCATACCTTGTATATTGGTGCCGGTATGTTATAGACAGTGTGTCACAATAATGAATGGTCAGCCGGAGTTCAGCGTCTAGGTAAAATAAGTGACAGTAGGGCCACCATTGAGGATTGTACTTAACAAGGTACCTACGTGGTTATAGCATAGTAAAAAATAATAATAGGAAGCATACCTTTTGCCAATACTGTGTCTATTAATGGGATATTGCGAGTAGGTGAGAATCTACAAAATGAAGAGAAAAGGAACACCCAATATTCACTCGTGGCACCTCATAATGGTGCACACAGTATCAAAAATTATCACAAATCACGCAAAATGCGTGCAGGTTAACATACCTGTCGAGAGGTGAAATACCGCGGAGAGCGGGGGTTCAGGTGTAGTTGCTGGGAATGGCATACACTGGTCGCCGTTGAATTGAAGTGTAAAAAGGTCGTGGTTATATTCAAAGACCGGGATCTGTTGGATAGCGAGGCAATACATTAGTACCTTCGCTAATGACAATAACGAAGCGCTCGAGTGAAAAAATAAAAATAAATAAACAGAAAATGAGCGGAACGTACCTCGCACACAATGTAATCACAGACTGGTGGTGGGATCCTAAGGAGCACTAGTCATCGCTGGACGCCGTCGACAATAGACGCTATAACCACTTCCTGGGAAGTTCCGATCACGTGACCCAACGAGGTCATGGTCATAGAAAGAAGACTAGTGATGGAGGAGTAAGATATAGAAAACTGTACACTTATACTCAATGGCTAGAGCTCGATCTCACAATATCACGAAAGCTCTATAAGAATTATTTTGACAAATAGTCAAGTGGTTGTAACTAAATCGGATGTGTGATATAACGATGGAAAATATACCCTCATTTATGACTGGAAATGGTATGTCTCAAGGAGGTTGTATAGTATGGACAGAAAATCCCAAATTTCATGGAGTTTAATCGGATAACTCACTTTTGAGATTAATAATCCAGGTATCTAAGTGACAAAGGGGAGTTATACACAAGGAGTTGCAGCTGTATACCCAAATATACAAATATACAAAAGTAAACGAAAATAAACAATTTTGCAAACATAAGCCATATGATGCAATAAAAGATGGTACCAACATTGTAGCCTACATATTGATCACACAATTGATAGTTAAACATACGGCGTACCTATCGGGCACGATGGTAAAGGCCGTCTGAAGAACAAAATTTGCATTGCTCATATATATTTGAAGAGTTAATATAGATAACCCAAAGATGTACTGACCATAGTTTGTGTTTACAGATTGGCCATTTGGGCAAAGGTGCTTTCCGTTTCATTAAGGCCCGTTCTTACGGAGTCAAACAGGAACATCCATTTGGCTTCACGGATGTTAAGAACATTAGAAACACTGCCTTCTCTGGCACCTAGTATGACTTTCTCTAGAATAACCCACCTAAGGCTCTTTGGTGAGTGTTGTTTGGCTTTGAAATGGTCAACTAGTGGAGCTCCCACTACCTCACATCTAATTCTGCTTATGTGTTGCAAAATCCTAACTTTTGCTTTCTGCTGGGTCTGGCCTATGTAAATTAGGTCACATTCACATAAAATAGCATAGATTACGTTCTGGGTGTTACAGTTCGTCCGTGATTTCAAAGTGATTTTATGATCCTTATGTTCAAAAACCTTTGTCTGGATTGTACTATCACAGGCTTTGCACTTAGTGCATCTATGATGACCTGTGACAGGTGGAAGATTCCAGAGTGATAGAACGGTTATGGGTTCTGTAGGAGGGAGGAGTGATCGAACAACATAATCCCTGATGTTCTTGCCTCTTTTGAAGGCATGAAGTAGTACGGTTGGATAGCCAATATCATCGGATATTAGTGGCCAATGTTTATTTATGATTGTTTTGATCCTGTTACTCTCTGTTGTGAAGGTGGTCACACAGACCATCCGAGTATTCTGTTCCTCATTACATCGTTTAAGTTGTAGTAAACATTCTCTGGGGTTATACCACGCTCGTTTTTTAGCCCTCTTCACCAGACGTCGGGGGTATCCTCTCTGTATCAGTCTATTCATAAGATCATCTGCTTGCTCCATGTAATGTACTTTGTCTGAGCAATTCCTGCGAATACGCAGGAATTGCCCGATGGGCAAATTATCCCTTAGGGACCTGGGGTGATGACTACCATACTGAAGGAGCGAATTGCGCTCAGTAGGTTTTCGAAAGAGAGTCGTCTTCAGGATTCCATCATCATTATAGATCGTGAGATCAAGGAAGTCGACATGGGATGAGTCAGATTTGAATGTAAATTTGATGTCTGCAGACTGTAAATCCAACCAAGCTTGGAAGGCAGACAACTCAGTATCGGTTCCATTCCAGATGAGTAGAATGTCATCTATATAACGGACCCACACTTCAAGATGGTGTTTGAATGGGTTCCGGTCATTGAGGATAATGTCTTCTTCGAAGGCCGCCATAAAGAGAATCGCCAGATCTGGGGCAAATGTGGCCCCCATAGCCACTCCCTTAGTTTGTAAATAAAAGTGGTCCTGGAACATGAAAAAGTTGTGCATCATGGCCAGCCGTAGGAGTCCTAATATGATTTCTGTAGGTACTGGTACAGGAGCCGTCCTCTGATTTAAATAGCGTGTCATGATGGTCAGGGCCTCCTCTTGTGGGATACTTGTATATAAGGAGGTTATATCGCAGGTGACCAGCGTCTGTTTCTCAGCATCATAGGGTAGACCATCCACAATACTTATGGTGTGCATTGTATCGCGGAGATAGCCTATGTTTTTCACTGATGTATTCCTCGTGTTCCCAATATATGACCATGTACTTCCTCTCGACCGTTTATTATTTTAGGAGTCTTTTGGGATCCTATGTGACCCGCAGTAATATTTACTTATTAATTTTCCATACAGATTCATTGCCCCACCTTCCACATTCCCCGTCCTGATGAAGACCCTCTAGCAAGGTTTATACTACGCCTGCATCTACTTGGGTCGAAATTTCGACACTTCCTCCTGTGTTCAGCCTCCTCCCTGATTTATCATTTGTGATTTTATTTGAGGCATGATTGCTAAATTAATTGATGAGTTATTTGTTCCGTTGTGTTAACTTATCATTATTTCTGGTATATTCAGGTCTCAGTGACCCCTGTTATTAATCCTATACCTTCACTATCCCAGCACTACCCTTCCCTACTCCATTTTTTAGGGGCAGTATATGTGATTTACTATGTATTTATTATATGATTGAGTTTTTACGATACACGTTGTGATTAAAAACAATGTTGTTATAATTGTTTTTGTATTCACCCCAGTGATTTTACGGTTGAGTTAATTGTGTGATTATCTGGGACCACTTTGTCTGTATCATATTTTGTATGCGCTGCAGCTTACTAATTAAAGTACTATGGGCACCCAGAAGCAGTGTGTTGCAGTAATCTAGCCTGCTAAGGATAATACTACGCACTACCTCTGGTCTGGTCTGTACTGGGAGCATAGGAAGAATCTTGCGCAAAGTGCGGAGCAACATCATACATATGGTAATCGTCTTATTGACAAAACCATCCAGTTGTAAATTAGGGCCAAACATAACCCCCAGGTTGCGAGCAGAGTCCGCCGCCGCCACCGTGCCCAAAGAAGATGTTGGCCAGAAGTCTTCCGGCAAAGGGCGTGGGGTGCGGTCAGTTGAACAGTACAGCACCTCTGTCTTAGAGCCATTAAACTGGAGGGAATTGTGTCGCAACCAGTCCGCAGTAGTTGTGATGCAGCGATGAAAAGTCTCTTTAGGCACAGCATCTTTGCCTTCAAAGGAGAAGACAAGCTGCGTGTCATCGGCATAGTTAATTACCGAAATGCCGAAGGATTTGATCAAGCTAATCAGAGGACGAAGGTACAGGCTAAATAGAATAGGGCTGATTGCCGAGCCCTGGGGCACACCCTGCCCTACTCCTTTGATGCCTGATCTAAAAGGCGGCAAAGCCACCACCTGGTGTCTCTTGTAAACGTAGGAGACTAGCCAATACTTTGCCAACCCGGCTACCCCAATCTCTTCCAGTCTGCTGATGAGAGTGGCGTGGCTGACCGTGTCGAACGCGGCCGACATGTCAAGCAGTACTAAAAAAGCTGCCCGTCCAGTGTCGACCCGCGAACGAAGATCGTCCAAGACGAGCACCAGCGCAGATTCCGTGCCACGAGCTGCCCGGAAGCTGAACTGAGCCACGTCCAGACAGGTGTTAGTTTCCAGAAAGCTGGACAGAGACCGGGTAACGTGTTTCTCCATGATTTTAACAGGAAAGGGGAGCAGCGAGATTGGCCGATAATTCGCTGGGCAGGTAGGATCCAATATAGGCTTCATCAAGAGAGGAGAAACCACTGCTAGTTTCCAGCATTCCGGCACCGTGGCGGTACTGAAGGACTGGTGACAGACAGAGTATAGTGGGCGGAAAAGTTCCTCATGGAACAGCTTCCAAAATTTATCAGGCAGCGGGTCCATCGGAGAGCCCGAAGACAACCCGTTCGGTAAAGTCACAGTACCTGAGGTTAAAGCAGGAGCTTGATCGTGGCAAGTGAGGTTGAGCTTGAATGAAGAAGACGTTGAAAAGGGTGCTGATTTAGGAGAAGAAAGAAAAAAATATCAGCAGCATGTAGAGTGAAGCCTCAGGAGGGTTTGCATCCCATGTTCGTTGACACATTTGTAAAGTATGCTCCAAGTCTTCCTGTGGTTTTTGAAGATGAAGTTATTGTTGAGATAATAATAATTAAGTATACAGGTATGGAGGGCTCAAGGAGGCAAGTCTAACTGACACAAAAGAATTGTAAGACTTGCCTCATACATTTCAATCGTAACAATGCATATAATAAAGGCTCAAGAGAATACAGAGATTCCGCATATGTCCTGTAAAACAAGGTAAGTAGAAATAACACAGAAACATATATTAAACGTGTGAACAGCATGAACACCACAAGGTTTCACCACGATTGCGTGTAAGTGGGATCTGATTGTCAGTTTCCGATTCTGTGCAGAGCGTCGGCCTCCAGGGGAGAGGAAAGAGAGAGAGATCAACTCTCAACAGGATGTGAAGCCAAGCACTGCCTTGTGGTTAGGGTGCTATAGTTATACCGTGCTCAAAACCAAGATGGCTCCCGGCACGTGTCGTCCGAAATCCCTCAAGATTTCGCCTGACACGAGACACAAAAGGCAGTCAATGAATACAAGACCCCAGGGAAAAGGACTGGTATGAACATCAATAAAGGGCCCCAGGGAACATGAATAAAGATAGGAACCGGTCCTGAGGGATTCCAGATAAGGGGTATCAAACATAATACCAGTACCAGACTGCATAAGGGGCCCGGTGTACATCAATGAGGCCACGCATCATTATATCAGCCTCAACCCTAACAGCGTCCCGTGGGATGTCAATATGGGCCCACAAAGCTTATCCCAATGCACAGACGACACAGGGGGAGAGGTAAGGAAACCCGGGTCATGACACTACCCCATACATAAAGCCGATTGTTATCTCTATTTTGGTGGCATGCCTGCCCACTAACATGAGGAGGGCGGTACCACTCAGCACTTACAGGTAGGGCGGTGACGTGTGCACGCACTTTTCAGCCGGGGGCATTTGAGAGTATAAGTAAGCAGGCGTGAAGTCGCCGGAGGCTTCCACCGATACTGCCTTTGATGGTGTGATCATTTGGCTCCAGTGCAGCGACTTGTGGCAAGGCCTATTTCCCATGCAGCTCTGCGGTCATCCGTGCACTGATCCAGCGCTCTCACCAAAATATTGCACAAATGACACTATCTACTACCACAAAACTTACATTACAACACTAGGCCCATATCAACAATAGAGCGACTGAATCATGAGGGATAAGATCTAAATATGTTGTTTAAACTATCTACAATAATCAAGACCAGCTTGTCATTTTAAAAAGTTTATTTAAACACATCTAGAAAAACTCAGGTTTTGGTATTTTATTAAGCAAGCATTAGAAAATGTCATAAAGAAAGGTTTATTCAGAATTAATAAAAAGAGCATAAATCAAGAATTATTATTCATTAGCAGAAATAAGTAAAATTAAGCATTTCCAAAATCCTAACTATCTCTTTGTATCTACTCTCATCACCTAGAAATAAAGTAATTAATAAAGATTTCTTTCCTCACGTGAGTAGTCCATCAGCATAACACGTCCTCCAAAATTCTCGAGCGTAAGCCAACTATCTGTTCTCTGAACCCATTCTTATACCCTAAATTAAGCTGAGCTAACTATTTTTCACATTCCAGCAGACGAATTCTAGTTCTCCATTGGCTGAGCCACCTCGTACCACAGTAAACTGTGACACCTCCTTCTTACATGCCCGGGCAAATTCACTAGTTCATTGTTCATGTAGAAGTCTTGGCAGCTCTTCCTTAGGCTGCTACATTTTGTAGCAAAAGATTGTTCAAGCAATGCAAATCTATCACGATTCTTCCTTTCAACCTTGAGCCTGTCCGCTCTAAACTCCCGTGGCACGTTAGCAAATTTCTCCAAAGAGTCATCTTTTTAGCAGTTCAATTCCAAAACCTTTCAAAATAAAAGCTCAGAGGCTTTTTCCATCCTTCTCAGAATTATTTTCTCTTGAGCCATTTTCATCAATAGGCCTCTTTTCAAAGAGCGTCAATTTTCTGCGCCACTTTTCCTGCGCCACTTTTAAAAGGGTACTAATTTTCTGCAGCCATCTCTAAGCTTCATTTGTAAAACTATCATATAAACAAACACAAAGAATAATTAATGAAAGAAATACAGTTTGTTCTGTTATCACCCATCATTGCTAATAATTAACCCATTAGTCTAAATTACCTAGCAGAAGCCAACAAATAAAGCAGCATTTTCTATCTACCATTCTTCATTTAATCCAGCAGGGTTCTTTATGCACCTATAGAGAATATAGTGACACCACATAGACAAGGAAAGCAAAATAAGCACATGCCATTATTTAAAAACAGCTGCTATTAGTCATGACATGACAATAGACAAGTTTAATTTATTATTTTCCACATACATGAGAATGCAACATAATGCACATTTATGAGCTCACATGTTAGTTTCCCGCGTGTTCTGTGAAAATGCAACTTTAAACTAGATTGAATTAGCACACACACAGCACAAATTGTTAGCATAATTAATTGATTTATGGAAGTGTGACTTCACGAGTTGAAATAAAAATTATTTCTGAATCTCGCTTCATCAACTCCCCCATCTGGTGATTTTAAAATCACCAAACCACACCAAAAATGTAATCAAAAATTTTATCTAAGATGTTTTCTATTCATGTTCTCCAGATGTCGACCAACCTGTCGATCTTCAAGATCTGGATTCTTTTCAGGCTCTTCTTCAGAATCTGAATCAGCAATGGTGACACTATCCTCATCAGGATTTTCAGGTGTAGTTACACGAAAAGTATGGCCAGTGTCAATCCACCTCTTCAGTCTTATGCACTTTTCTGCATTTGTTGTGACAAGACTGACTGGCCTCCTTTTCTGCCACCTTGGCACTAGACAATTTCTTTTTAGACAAACCTTTCTCCTGATCCTTTTACCTGGTAACAGATCAAGTGCTTGCTCTTTTTCTCTTGTTTGCACTTCAGTTTCATCTTCATCAAACACAGAGATCATTTCATCTGATAAATTCCTGCAGTTCTCCAAATTGATGCTATCATTGGTAGGCATCATTCTTTTCTCTGATATGAATGTCTGTCTCATGACCTTGTCCATCATAATATCACGTGGACTTAAATCTGTCTTTTTATCAGTAGTACTTCTCAGAAACATCAAAACAAGTGGAAGGACATCTGTCCACTTTGTAACTGCAGCTAGGCACATTTTTGCATCTCTGTCTTTTATAGTAACATTCTCATGCTCCTCAACATCTGAAATTTCTGTTCTATCTGTACAATGGAGCAATCTGTTTTCAATATGTTTTCTGCCATCTGATAACTTTGCAACAGTAATTTCATCATTATGTCGCATCTGAAATGTCTCAACCCATTTTGTAATCAAACAGATAATCACAAAAATGTAGCACAGTTTGTCATGCAGTGCCATCTCAATGAAATCCATTTGTAATCCAGTGAATGAATCACTCTCCTGTCCTTCTGTTCCCAATCTCACAACTGTTCTCTTAATTGAGTTCACTTGCTGGCAAGCCAGACACCTCTGGTAAAGAAATTCTGCAATTGTATGGTACATTCTGTCCATGTCAGTAATCATGCTATTTAGCAAAATTACTCTGTCATCTTTGTGTATCCAAATCTCATCCTCATCTCGCTGTCTAAAATCTGCACTCAACCATGTGTTTCTCAACCATGTGTTTTTCTCCTCATGAGTTGCATCATCTTGTAAGTCTTTGACTACCTGCCATGTTTCAACTACAGCTGTTAGTATTAGTGAACTCAAAGCATGTTCATCATTCTTTTTGTATGCTGTACATATCACGACAGCAAACCTTTCTGCCAATTGAATGTCATCAATCAACCTTTTAATTAAATTTGCATTTCTGTTAAGTGAACCTGCAGAAGTCAATGTTTCAATCTGTTTATCAATTGTATCCTTTACTTTGATGTCTTCACTCAAAAGAACATCATTTTCATTCCAAAATACTGGAAGTACATTTATTCTTTTTGGACTGTTTTCTTGTTCTTTAATTAATCCTGTATCTGTTTTGTCTGTCTGTTCATTAACAAAAATTTGCAATGGCAGTGAAGCCATCTCAATCTGCTGAATCAATACCTGTCGCTGTATTTGTAGCTGTTCATTCAGCTCATTTATTTCAATCTCCTTTTTCTTTGACCATAATTTTGACTCATTAGGCTGTGTCAATTTAATCAGATCAGTATCAGACTTCTCACTTGCTAGAACTGAAGTCATCTCTGTTTCTTGCTGAGTTGCAATCCCTACTAGTTCAATCTCAAGTACAATAGAATAAACTTTTTCACAAAATTTTTGAATTTCAGAATTAAATGGGACTTTTAAAACTGTGGAACTAATGTCATCTTTTCCAAGCACATGGACTGTCTCTGTTTCCATAATTTTCATGGACTCCTTTAAATCATTTGTTGAATTCACATGATCAGAAATATTAATTCCAGATGTACCAAGCATCTCATCATGTTTTTCTGTTGCATCATTTTTAGAAGAAGTCTGAGCTGACATTCTATCAATCTGATCTGGGACTTTTGACGTTGCATTAATCTGTTCTGGGAGTCTTCTTGAATTCCTGTTCTGATCAATATTTACAACATCATTTTTACATTGATCAATATTTTCTACTCTGACACTTTTAATATTTACATTCGCTAATTTTGGAATCTTTAATTTACTCTCACATTTAGCAACAACCTTTTTCATTTTCTTATACAAGGAAGACATTTTCTTTAAATAACTTGGTAAATGTACTCTTTAAATTTGCCTTGCAGCGTTTGCTGATCAATTAATTAATTAATTTAACACTATCAGGTGTAGAAAACCTTATAACTCGATCAATTTAATATTTCTCCTAATTTACCTGTATCACTAATTTTAATAAACCTGGAAAGAAAAACATTAATTTGCAAAAACACAATATAATATTTAATTTGCAACAACAAAACACCTAAATGTGATTAGCTAATTTTAAATTGTATTTATTTGCACTTACACACCTTTCCGCATCAATACCTGTGGAAAAAGAAAACCTGATCTGTTTGCCTTAATTTAAATAAAATTGTTTTGCTGAAAAAACCTTTAGACTCCTTCTATTAATTTATTTAAACTAATAATTTAATTTGACTTAAAAATCACTAATCACCAAATGCGATACAATGTTGCTGATGTCGCCAAATCTTGTTCTTTCCTTGGTGGGCTCTACAACTGTATTTTCATTACTATTGTCAGCTGCTAATGCTTTACTGACAACGTATATCCCCTTATTCTTGTCTTTAATATGATGTTGATATTTGTTATACAGTTATCAATGACCCCAACAACCATAAACCACACCTCTGTGATAATATTTATCAATTTATAATTCTAAAGGTAACTATTTATCCTTTATTTAATAAGCTCTAATCACTTTTGCTGCTATCATTGTCCTAATCACGATACCTGATTTGTTATTCACTAATTTGTAGTATATTCTTATTTCCTAATATTGTGGTAAATATTAGCAACAATTAAAATTTTAAAACGAAGCTTTGGTCTTTAATTGCGTAGAAAATTAAATACTCGGCAAAGTAAACAATGTGTATCAACACAACAATTGTTTTACCCAATCAGCGTGTGGCTGCACAGTGCTCAGCCAACCACAGTGTCCACCAGAGCCCCAACCAATCCGGTCGCGGCCTCTGTAAAACACTACAGTGTCCCTAGCCAATCAGAATACAGCTCTTCTTTACAACAAAAACAAATCAACCTCAACCAAGGCCCCTAATTTAAAATTAAAATTCAACAAGTGTAGTGCGATTCCACTATCGCTCCAAACCCTTTGCTCAGTACTCCTTTAAAGAAAAGGAAAAGTTCAACAACACGAAGCTCTGACCAATCAGATCACAGCTTGTGACAGTACACGTCACAGCCAGATCCTTGTCAACACTCGGGAGAAAGAGCCTTGCCCAATCCCAGCGCGGCTCACGGAGCCTCACCCAATGGCTCACGAAGCCTTAACCAATAAGGTCGCGGCCCTTGTATGACGCTGCGCGTCAATAGCCAATGGGTGCGCGACTCCTCAATGATGCACTGAAACAAGGGGCGTCTCCCTCTATGACGCGCAATCTTCACGGCCGCAGTTTCCCTTCACACGCGCTTCTCTCACTACATGCAACACCCGAGGCCAATACACATCTTGAGACCACCCACCAGAAGCAACAACAATTATTTATTACGGGGACATCTATCCACGAAGCTTCGCCCAATCAGAGCACAGCTCCCCTGACTAGGACACGAAGCGGAGCCTCGCCCAATTAGAGCGCGGCTCTACCTATGACGCGACAGCGTTCTAACCAATGGGAGCGCGGCGGCTGACGTAAACAGCCGCTGCAGCTGGCAGCTCTCCCCTTCGCTCCTCACACGATAAACAGCCCCTCCCTCACAAATTGCATTTATTTTACGATAGTGCTGCCAAAATGAAGGAAAAGACTACATTGGGGACACTTAAAGTAAATAACTAGTTTTAAAAGTCAACGCGTTTCATTCAGATTCAGTGCTATTGACAATTCTTTTAATTAATTTTCAGCACGGCTTTGCGATTATTTGTTGAATGCTTCAGCCAATTAGAGCGTTCCCTTGCCCTGACGCTCCGGATGCTTTAATCAATTAGAACACGATTTTCGAAATGTTCAGCCAATTACAACGCTAAATTTTAACTATAATGTTATTGTTGTTACTGTTGCTGGTGCCTCTCTTTCTCCTCCCGCACCCTCACGCTCATTAACGCTCATTGACAGATATTAATTATTCTTCATACAGCGTGCTTGTCACACGCATCAGTGTTTAATTCAACTGTATTATTGAAATGAAGGGAACAAAAGTGAAGGCTTAACTATTTACTGCATAACAACACCTCAGCCAATTAGGGGACAGCTTTTCTATGACGAACCAGACGCTCAAGCCAATCCGAGCGCGGCAATTCTGACGTAGGCAGCTGCTGCGGTTTCAGTCTCTCCTCACACGGTTTCACTCCTAAATCAGCCCCTCCCTTACAATTTTCGATCGGGGCACTTTTCAATTGATTTAAATAGCGTGCAATGCTTTTTAGTGTATTTAATCACTGCACAACATCTTAAAAAGTCTTAGAATGGTACAGACTTTATCCTGAACTTTCCTAAGTACCTTACTTTTGGTACAATTTAGTGAATACATAAAACGAACTCATCTGCCTGCTTCTTCTAATTAGGATAGTTTTACATGCAAGTATTCTCATTCTCGGAATATAAGGCGCTATTCCCATAGAATATGCATTTGCCAGTACAGTAATCTTTTTACTCTACCCATCTAACAAGTAACATATGAACTCATTTCCCTCAGAACGCACAACTAAGTGACTGTTCGAAAGTTCCACTTGAACATACCTTACAAAACAATCACGCACTTTCACACGGAAAAATCCCTAAATTTAAACACACATGAAACGCGTACAGGACTCTCACCTGTTTATAGATATCATGCACCGTTAGCAAAATAACGACGTTATCCGTACAGGACTCTCACCTGTTTATAGATATAAAACATGTACCCCTACAGGACTCTCACCTGTTTATAGATAATCATGCACCGACATTACCCTACCCTTCACTCAAGCTCGAATATAACTAATACTCTTATCACAGTGAGTTTTACAACAGGCGCTTTGTCCCTATTCTCATGCTGATCAAATTTCTTAGATAATCCTCACTATACAAGATTCACACCTAGCCCTAAAACTGTGTTGCACGGCCACAACACTTGTGATACACGGCGATATCACTTGTGATACACGGCGATATCACTACTCTGAAACAGATCAAATGTCTTGTGTGACTACCTTCTCATCACACAATCTGTACCGGTACAACTCACATATAGCACAAAACAAAACAAACTCAACATGTGTTAAAATTTAATCCTATGAATATACCAACATATATGTGTCAAACATGTAACATGTATGTCAAAAACAACATATAAACCGTCCGATGGCTACCATGAAATTGATCCAGCGCTCTCACCAAAATATTGCACAAATGGCACTATCTACTACCACAAAACTTACATTACAACACTAGGCCCATATCAACAATAGAGCGACTGAATCATGAGGCGATAAGATCTAAATATGTTGTTTAAACTATCTACAATAATCAAGACCAGCTTGTCATTTTAGAAAGTTTATTTAAACACATCTAGAAAAACTCAGGTTTTGGTATTTTATTAAGCAAGCATTAGAAAATGTCATAAAGAAAGGTTTATTCAGAATTAATAAAAAGAGCATAAATCAAGAATTATTATTCATTAGCAGAAATAAGTAAAATTAAGCATTTCCAAAATCCTAACTATCTCTTTGTATCTACTCTCATCACCTAGAAATAAAGTAATTAATAAAGATTTCTTTCCTCACGTGAGTAGTCCATCAGCATAACACGTCCTCCAAAATTCTCGAGCGTAAGCCAACTATCTGTTCTCTGAACCCATTCTTATACCCTAAATTAAGCTGAGCTAACTATTTTTCACATTCCAGCAGACGAATTCTAGTTCTCCATTGGCTGAGCCACCTCGTACCACAGTAAACTGTGACACCTCCTTCTTACATGCCCGGGCAAATTCACTAGTTCATTGTTCATGTAGAAGTCTTGGCAGCTCTTCCTTAGGCTGCTACATTTTGTAGCAAAAGATTGTTCAAGCAATGCAAATCTATCACGATTCTTCCTTTCAACCTTGAGCCTGTCCGCTCTAAACTCCCGTGGCACGTTAGCAAATTTCTCCAAAGAGTCATCTTTTTAGCAGTTCAATTCCAAAACCTTTCAAAATAAAAGCTCAGAGGCTTTTTCCATCCTTCTCAGAATTATTTTCTCTTGAGCCATTTTCATCAGTAGGCCTCTTTTCAAAGAGCGTCAATTTTCTGCGCCACTTTTCCTGCGCCACTTTTAAAAGGGTACTAATTTTCTGCAGCCATCTCTAAGCTTCATTTGTAAAACTATCATATAAACAAACACAAAGAATAATTAATGAAAGAAATACAGTTTGTTCTGTTATCACCCATCATTGCTAATAATTAACCCATTAGTCTAAATTACCTAGCAGAAGCCAACAAATAAAGCAGCATTTTCTATCTACCATTCTTCATTTAATCCAGCAGGGTTCTTTATGCACCTATAGAGAATATAGTGACACCACATAGACAAGGAAAGCAAAATAAGCACATGCCATTATTTAAAAACAGCTGCTATTAGTCATGACATGACAATAGACAAGATTACTTTATTATTTTCCACATACATGAGAATGCAACATAATGCACATTTATGAGCACACATGTTAGTTTCCCGCGTGTTCTGTGAAAATGCAACTTTAAACTAGATTGAATTAGCACACACACAGCACAAATTGTTAGCATAATTAATTGATTTATGGAAGTGTGACTTCACGAGTTGAAATAAAAATTATTTCTGAATCTCGCTTCATCAGCACCTTTGCACGTGCAGCAGTTTCACGTGTTTCTTATGCCCTGCCAGCAGAGTGTGTGCTTGATCATTTAAACATAGCCTCACACACAAGTCCATTGTAAGCATGATTGAGCATTTAAAAAATACAGACTGTTGGCTCATCTATCCCACAACAAATCACCAGGGAAAGTAGGGGACATAAATAAAATTAACGCACCACGTATACTTGTTCCAGAATTAATAAATCAACAATGCCCCACTTGATATCTTTCCACAGACCTGTCATTGTTTTATTTAGTGCTGCATTCTATAAATGATTTCTTTTTCTAAATGCTATTTTTGGAACACCTTAATGTTACGTAACTCTAATTCACAGTACTGTCATGTAGAAGCTCTGTACATCCCTCACCCTAGTCAAGGTTAGTGAAATCACAGTTGGATTTCATTGTTTTTTAACTTTGGTTGGTGATGTTGACTCCTTAAGGTGTTAAACTTCTACTAAGAAGTTTTTAAATCTTGCGTTTATTGTATTCCTCTTACAGTGTTCGCAATAGGCTCATGCCCCTTTTTCAGACATTAAACAATAAAGATGGTCCTCCTGCACCTGCTTTACATTGTGAAGTAAAGGAAGAGCACGTTCAGAGTAAAGATCTTTTCTCTTCTAGTGAGCATTGTAATTCATGTTTTCAAGATATTGGAACAAAATATTATGTTTTTAATATCGTGATACATAAATATTTGGTATATAATATTGATTTAATTAAAATTGTTTTATGTAATATAGTTTGCTTGAAGATAGTTGTAAAAATATGATTTTTATTTCATTTAACATATATTAGTTAAAATATTGTGTTAGTACTGTTATTATAATTGTTAATCATTTTTGTACTATAGTTTATAATTTAAAATGTTTATTTTATTTCTATTTAAGTTATTTATTTAAAATGTAGTAGAGCGTTGTTGGGTTTATTTAATTGATTCATTGATAAATATTTTTGTGTCTCTTTAATATTAGAAATTTTACATATATTACTTGTTTGATATAATAATTTAGGGACTCATTACAATGCCAGTTGGATTGGCTTGCATGGACCTACCGGAGGCGGTAGGACCGCCGTGGTCTCATCCGAGGCTGTTGGTACGAGCACTGGATTACGATGCAGGCATCCTCTACTCCAACCGACAGCTGACATGGCGGTCGGAAAAAAACAGCATCCATAGGGCAGTACAGGGATCTCCGACCGCTGTCTGGATTACGATGAGGCTTTACGAAAACTCGACCATGGCGATCTGACCGGCTGCTTCAAGTCATTGGAAACAAAGGATTTTGGGTGCAGACTCACCCCAATACACTTCTCTCCAGCAGACTCAGCCGTGGATCCTTTCATCCGGATCTCCCCTACACTTGGGCAGCTGAACCCCGATGACTACGATCATGTGGGTGCTGGATACCAGGTAAGTCTTTTCGCAGTATGCATCCCCATTGACACAACTGTGCACATTCCATTACACTCTAGCAATCGGGTTCATGGATTTCAAAGCATGTCCCACATATGTCATGCATGTGTGTACAATTCACATGTTTTCTATGAGTTTTGCAACATATTTGGGGATATGTGCTCCGCCGTAGCTGCGACTTCCATGGTAGAAGTGGTTGCATTGTAATACAGCGGGGTAAGCTTCCTGGCCCAGGGCGATCGGAAAGGGCTCACAAGGACGACGGTTGGAAGGTCGGTCTGACAAGCATTGTAATGAGGCTCTAAGTGTTAAAGGGGTTTCATAATAATATTTGAAATATGTATTTTGAATTAAAAGATTTGTTTTTTGTTAAAGTACTATTTTAAAAAGATTGTTATATTTATTGTGTAAGCCATTTTTAACATTCCTGTTTTATCATACTATGTATTTTTAATTTACTTTAGTAGTATATGTATTTTTAATTTATTTATCATTTATTTTAGATATTTACATATTTTGTCCAAATGGATTAGGATGCAGGATGTCCGGCCTAAGCCCTAAATTTTCTGTACTGTTGGTTGCATTGGAGGGTGAATAGTAAATGTAGCCCCTCTGGAGTCCAGCAATTACCCTATTCTTGTTGGGTTGGATGGGGACTAGTAAATCTAACACCTCTGGCGGCCAAAACACACCCTACTGTTGTATCGATGGGAGTGGCAATAGTAAATCTAATCCACCCAAATTCCAACACTTTACCTACTGTTGCTTGGATTAAAGTGGGAGTAATACAACTAACTCCTCTAGAGTCCATCACTTTCCCTACTGTTTTCTAACGATATAGGGGGAATAGCAAAGGAACTCTTTGTAAGTTAAATATTTCCTTTATGTAATGTCAACCTGTAAACCTAACCTTTCTATTTTCTTCCTTTACCCTTGATTTGCACACTTATAGTGACCTCATGCAGAGCATTGTGATAATAGTGATACAGCTTCCACTACTGATGCCAATACATTTGACCATATACTGAGCTTCAAGTCTTAATAACTTGTAAGAACTGTCATGCTGTTGGACATGTCCACCACATACTTCCGCGGTTGTATCCCAAATATGGGCCTTATTGCCTGATTCATATATCCAACTTGGAAAACAGAAAGGTTAGTTCTGGTTTCATGCAAAAAGAACAATTGAAGGACAGAATGCAGAACAATGTCATACATTCACCCCAGTACAGAGATCTGGCCCGAAATCCAGTGTTTTCTTGCTCAACATGTCATTTCAGTTCGGGCCCAGCCATATGCAAATCAATCTTGACCCTGCACCCAACGGGAACAGTCCAGCCTGAACTACCAGGCCAGGTCCTCACTGGACTGGAATCAAGCATCCTAAGGACCGGTTTTGGGCTTTCAGCCCTCATCAGCCAGGATAGCTTGACTCCGGTGGCATGGAGAGCACAGGACCCACGTCTGGGCATACCCGTCCCACTCGGGGTGACAAATGCAAAAAGAACAATTGATGGACAGAATGCAGAACAATGTCATAGATTCACCCCAGTACAGAGATCTGGCCCTAAATCCATTGTTTTCTTGCTCACCATGCCATTTCAGTTTGGATCCAGTCATATGCAAATCAGTCTTGACCCTGCACCCAATGGGAACAGTCCAGCCTGAACTACCAGGCCAGGTCCTCCCTGGACTGGAGACAAGCATCCTAAGGACCGGTTTCGGGCTTTCAGCCCTCATCAGCCAGGATAACTTGACTCCAGTGGCATGGAAAGCACGGGACCCACGTCTGGGGATACCTGTCCCACTCGGGGAGTCAAATGCAAAAAGAACAATTGATGGACAGAATGCAGAACAATGTCATACATTCACCCCACTACAGAGACCTGGGCCTAAATACATCGTTTTTTTGCTCACCATGCCATTCCAGTATGGACCCAGCCATATGCAAATCAGTCTTGACCCTGCACCCAATGGGAACAGTCCAACCCGAACTGCCAGGTCTGGTTCTCCCTAGACTGGAAACAAGCATCCTAGGACCGGTTTCGAGCTTTGAGCCCTCATCAGACAGGGTAGCTTGACTCCAGTGGCTCGGAGAGCATGGGACCCACACCTGGGCAAACCTTTCCCTCTCGGGGTGAGAAATGCAAAAAGAACAGTTGATGAACAGAATGCAGAACAATGTCATACATTCACCCCAGTACAGAGATCTGGGCCTAAATTCATCGTTTTCTTTGCTCACCATGCCATTCCATTGGTCCATGCCATTCCAGTTTGGACCCAGCCATATGCAAATCAGTGTTGACCCTGCACCCAATGGGAGCAGTCCAGGCCGAACTGCCGGGCCAGATCCTCCCTGGACTGAAAGCAAGCATCCTAGGCCCAGTATCCTAGGACCTGTTTCAGGCTTTCAGCCCTCATCCGCCAGGATATCTTGACTCCAGTGGCATGGAGAGCACGGGGCCCACGTCTGAGCATACCCGTCCCACATAGTTCTGGTCTCATGACATAGATGTTTTCCAAACTGAGATCCAAAAACTTCTGCTGCTTTCACTTGTATAAATATTTATGACAGTATGTGCTATCGCCTTATTTGAACTGGTGAGGTTTGGGTCTGTTCAGTGTTATCTCCTAGAATTAGAAAACATTCCTCATTCAGTTATTGAATAAACAAAATACAGTCCAGTTGATTTAATGTGTGGTTGTTTACATATTTTTGGAAATTAGGTAACTGGTTGAGGAGAGTGAAACCCTACTCAAGCATAAACCACAATTTCTGTCAGGATGAAGTAACAAGCAAACCCACAAAGAGCTTGACACAAGCAGCCGGGCTTAACTTAGAGGCAATGTGTAAAGTATTTATGTAGCACTTCAAACAGTGAAAACACAATACCAGAAAAATCCTACACCAATTTAGAAAAATAGAGTAAAATGTAATAAATAATTCAAGACCAAAATGACCAAAAATCCAATTAGGAAAACAGGAGATGTGAAGTTTTAAAGATTTAAGTGAAAATAGGGCCTAGAAGCACAAAGTGCCAACTGTCGATATCTGGTCCAAGATGAATTGTGGGCAAGATACAGGGTCTAAGTTAGGCCCGCTGAACACAGTACCTTAATTCCTGACTGCGGAGTGTTGCAAGTTCCTGCATCGAGGATGCATCGCTCAGCAGCAGTTACGAGGCAGTTACGAGGCAGTGATGTGGAGTCCGGCATCGTCATTGAGGAATGCTATCAATAAGGGGCTTGTGATGCAAAGACCTTCGTCAAGGATGCATCAAGGATGCATTGCGAAGCAGCAGCAGTTCTGAAGTGGCTGCAAGGGGATTTGTGTCACACAGCGTCAGTTCTGATCACAAGACCCCAGCTGGGCTGGCATATCACCTTCAGCTCCATTTCCAAGGGTCAGGACTGGGGTGACACCACTTAGAGGCAAAACTCAGAGCAAGTAGAGTCCAGGTTGGAGCCTTTTCTGTCCTTAGGCACTTGATTAGGAGGTCAGCCAACTAGCCCCTGGAGCCACTCTCATGGCTCCGGGATCAAGAAGCGGGACCAGTCCTTTTTTCTACGGCAGCAGGGCAACAGAGAAGAGAAACCACCCTTCTGGTAGAGTAGCACAGCTGTTCTTTTGAGGCTTCCAAACATCCAGAGGTGTATTGAACAGTTGGGTCTGAGGGTCCAATATTTATACCTGGAGCCCACTTTCAAGTAGAAAAAGTTTCTGGAGGTTTCCACCCCAAGAGGTGTATGGAATTTTCTGCCACCCTGCCCTGTCCCTAGTTTGTATGGCGTCTCAAAAGACTAATGTCAAAACTTTTTAGATGATCCAGCCTGCCAACTACTAGAAATGCTCTTCTTTCCCCTACCCAGGCTCCAAGTAGTCTAGGATGACAAAAGGCTGGCATCAAGTTTCTTTATGAGTGCGCTGCAGGCAATCCATTGAAATGTAAGGGGGCAGGGATCAGCTCTGCTCCAACAATCCTGGTAGGATGGCCCATCCTACCACCACCTCGTACACCTTTGTCTCACTGTCTGGGAGCAATACACAAAGACCACCTACAGCAAGTCATGTGACTTCAGTTACAGGCTGCAGGCACCAAATGATTAGGACAAGAAAATTGCAACTTTCTATAAGTATTAAAAACAGTGATGAATGGAATGATTGAATTAATCTCAGTCACTGGTAATCACTCAGGCCACATCCTGCTTTGTTACGTTGCACACCGTGCCATCTCAGTTTGGTCCCAGCATATGTACATAAGTCTTGACTCACCTCCAATAGGCACAGTCCAGACGAAACTGCCAAGACAGGCTCTCCCTGATCAGAACGAAATTAAGCCAAGTTCCGTTTTGACTTAGTGATGGGTTCATCAGCCGGTCGCAGCATGGTTCCAGTGGCACAGTGTGCAAGGGAAAAACGTCTGGACATACCCGTCCCAGTTAGGGTGACACAGTAAGTATACAAAACAGTGACGGATGGAATGCTTGAATTAATCTCACACACTGTTAATCACTTGGGCCACTGCCAAATCCATTGTCATTTTGTACAGCATGCAACTTCAGTTGGGACCCATCTATATTCAAATTAGTCTTGACCCTGGTCCAGTTTGAACAGTGCAGCTGGAACTGCCAAGCCAGATCCTCCCTGAAGCGGAACACAAGCAACCGAGGTTTGGTTTTGCATTAGTTATGTGCTTATCAGCTCAGTACAGGATAAACAAATAGTATCCCAACAGGTATAGTTCTGGAGACGATTAAACATGTATGCCGAAAGCATTACAGAAGCAGAGATAAGGAGACTCGATTCAGTTTAGTTTTGGTTGTTATTCATCATATAATTTGCAAACACAATTCTATGTCAGGAGCAGAGGCTTCTGATTAGGCTGTCACTTCTCCCTTTATTGCACTCCAGCAGCCATTAAAAGGTATCAACAATTGGGTTGTTATTGATTAGTTCCTTACAGTGCTGTTATAACTGTATTCTTTCTCCTACATAATTAGGTTTTCAAATGATATGATGAATAACAACCAAAACTAAACTGAATCGAGTCTCCTTATCTCTGCTTCTGTAATGCTTTCGGCATACATGTTTATTTGTCTCCAGAACTATACCTGTTGGGATACTGTTCGTTTAATCTATCCTTCTACCCCGATCCCGACTGACTGACTGACTGATTGACTGAAGTACTTATAAAGAGCTTGAATGCCGAGGCGTCTTGGCGCTGCAGTGACGAGGAGAGCGGTGAGAGCAGATCTTAATGTGAGGAAAAAAGCCAGGTTTTCAGTGCCTTTCTAAAACATAGTTTGGATTTTTGTGAGCGCAGAGCAGGGGGCAGAGAGTTTCATAGTCTGGAAGCTTGGTACGAAAAGGACCTGCCGCCCCATCGCATTCTTCTTATTCTTGGCTGACATATCAGATCATGACTGGCTGACCTTAACGTACGCGATGGCACATATCGAGGGAGGAGTTTGGACAGGTCGTCTGGTTCCGTGCCGTACAAGGATTTGTGGACCAGACAGAGGGCCTTAAACTGTATTCTGGATCTGACTGGGATCCAGTGGAGTTCCTTGATGGCTTTGGACGTTGGGTGGCGGTAGGGTAGATTTAACAGAACCCTGGCTGCGGCATTTTGGATTGCCTGAAGTTTATTCAGTTGTTTTTCTCCTGTGCCCAGGTAGAGTGAGTTGCAGTAGTCCACTCGGGACATTACCAGTGCACCCATTACAGTTTGTTTTAGCGTTGGAGGGATGTAGGGTAGAACTTTCCTAAGAACCTTAATGGTGTAGAAGCAGGTGGAAGTAACCTGGTTAATCTGCGCTTTACAGGAGAGATCTTTATCTACCAAGAAGCCAAGATTTCTAACCTTGTCTGCAGGACTAGGACAAGCGCCTGCCTCCGGAGGCCACCAAAGGTCGTTCCAGACGGACAATTTCTGACCGAATTCGATTATCTCGGTTTTGTCCGTATTTAATTTTAAGAAATTACCACTCATCCAGTTTTTTACACCGAGAAGGCAGTTCTTAAAACACTCTGCCGTGGCTTCAATGGACTGGGATACTGACACTATAATTTGAGTGTCATCTGCGTAAGACACTAATTGCAGGCCATGAGATTGAATTAAGGCAGCTAAGGGGGTCACATATAAATTAAACAGGGTGGGCGATAGCGCCGAGCCCTGAGGGACACCGTCTGGGAGGGAGAATTCATCAGATTGAAAACCTTCCCAGTGTACTTGTTAGATTCGAGAATCCAGAAAGGATGTTAGAAGAGTTAAAGCAGTACCGGTAAAGCCTAGAGTTTTTAGTCTGTTTAATAGAATCGAGTGGTTCACGGTGTCGAACGCCGCTGTAAGATCTAGTAAGATCAGGGCCGTTCTACCACCCTCGTCCATTTTCCTTCCAATGTTTTCGGTTGCCATGATCAGAGCAGACTCTGTTGAATGGAAGGGGCGAAAGCCATGCTGAGAGGGGTCTAGGAGCTTGTTGCGGTCAACATACCGCATCATTTCTTGATTTATGGCTTTTTCCAGAATCTTAGCAAGGGTAGGCAGGATATTGGTCGGTAGTGCTTGAGTACCGGGTTTATGGGTCACACTCCTGTAATTATTTACTACACTATCAGCTGAGTACAGCTTGGCCCCATTGACACAATGTGCAAGGGACCCATGTCTGGGCACACCCGCCCCTATTAGGGTGAAACAATAAGTATACAAGACACTGGTGAATGGAATGCTTGAATTAATCTCAGCCACTGGTAATCACTCGGGCCACATCCCAATCCATTGTTATTTTGTACACCATGCCACCTCAGTTTGGACCCAGCTATGTGGAAATCAGTCTTGACCCTTTTCCATTAAAACATTTCAGCCCGAATGGCAAGCCAGGTCCTCCCTGAACCAGAACACAACCAACCCAGGACTGGTTTTGCCCCGAGTGATTACCAGTGGCTGAGATTATTTCAAGCATTCCATCCATTACTTTTTTGTATACTTTAGGGTGTGGCCCGAAGTGGGACATGTATGCCTAGATGTGGGACCCGTGAACATTGTGTTACTTGAACCAAGCTGTACCCAACTGATTATCCCATAAATAGGGCAAAACCGGTCCTGGGTCAAGACTGATTTGCATATAGCTGGGTCCAAACTGAGGTGACAGTGTGTGCAAAATAGCGATGGATTGGGATGCGTCCCGAGTGATTACCAGTGACTGAGATTATTTCAAGCATTCCGCCGATCACTTTTTTGTATACTTTTACACTCTAAAAGTGGCATTTTTAAGAATTGTCTCTTAAAATCTGACTTTACCATTCAAAGGTTTTCAAACTAAAATTTGCTAGACACCAAACTCAACATTCCTACTTGCTCCCAATTGAAAGTTAGCACTTATTAAATGTAATAAGTTATCCAAATGCTATCCTATGAGAGAGAAAGGCCTTGCAGTAGTGAAAAGATCATTGTAGAGGTTTTCTCTACCTGGACATGTAAAAGTAAAAAGAACATGTTCAACTTAAATACACTGCACCCTGCCCTATGTGCTGTTTAGGGCCTACCTTAGGGGTGACTTGAATGTATTAAAAAGGAAGGTGAAAACCTGGCAAAAGGTTTATTTTGGCAGGTCAAAATGGTAGTTTAAAACTACACATACAGGCTGCAATGGCAGGCCAGAGACATGATAAAAGGGCCACTAGTGTGAGTGGCACAATCAGTGCTGCAGGCCCACTACTAGCATTTCATTTACAGATCCTGGGTACATTTAGTACACTTTACTATGGACTTACAGGTAAACTTAATGTGCCAATTGGGTGTAAGCCAACTTCACCATGTTTAAATGAGAGAGAGCATGCACTTTATCACTGATTAGCAGTCCTAAGGCCAACAAAAATAAGATCAGCAAAAAAATGGAGGAGTAAAGTTTGGGAGAAGACCACCCTAAGGCTGACAGGCCGAAAACATATTCTACACACATATTAAATATGGCTTAAAACAAGGTCATACTTTACCAAAACATTTTAAGTTGTTTCGTATTAAAATTAACATAACAATTAAACGTAAAAAACACATCAAATGTTTAGTCTATCTATGACTCCTAAGTGTTCTATGCTAGTGCTTGCAGCAAAGCCAACACTTTTCTAAAAAACAAATTTTTCCAAGCACATGTAGCATAAACTAAGCATTTTTCCCTTTTTCTTGAAAGTCACTGGTTAACTTCAGATCAGATGCTGAGATTGACTATTTAATATTTTCCCTTTGATGGTAGTAGCTTGCCAGTTCCTTACTGGTTCCCTCTACACACAAAAATGCCAGGGCACATTGTTAGCTTTCAAATGATTGGCCCACACTTTCTGACTTTGCTGTTTCTGAAGAAAAGGGCAGTTCTCAAAATCTTCTTGGTGCAAAAGTTGAAATTTGGCATCTGACATCTCCTGATGCCAGACAACTTGGCTTTTGATTAACAGAATGAGCTAATTAACCTGAACCTGACAAGCATTGGTAAACACAATCACTCTCACTTTGCTAATGCTCTTTGGTCACTAAAATTGACTTTTGGAAATGTTTTTAGCATTGTTTCAGCACTGACAATGATAATAATAGTGACTGGCCACCATAAAAGTGTTTTTCCTATACTTTCAAGGGGGTTGCTAAGTTGCATGGCCCAGGTGGTGGCCATATGAGTGCGTGCGGCGATCCTTTGTGGGTGGAAGGAACAGAGGAGCCGCCCGCCTGTTAACTTTCCTCAACTCAGACTGTCCCCGTAATATCAACACTGGTGAGCTCATTTAATGCACCCACGCGTTCTTATGCCATAGGGAGATTCACTGGGCACTTTTCACACCTTATTCTGCTCCCTGACTTTTGCTTCAATAACAATCATCCTGCATGTTACTTGCTTGCAAGTAGAAGTCAGGGGCCATCACGACACAGGACACTTTCTCTGCCTCACTCACTGGGCCCTCAAAGTAGAGATATTGGGTACCAGGGACTGGGGCAGTTCTCCCAGCTGCCCACACATCGCGTTCTGCTGTGGGGAAGACAATTGGGTGTATTTTTCTCCCTCAAGGCTGTGCTGGAAAGCGCTGAGTGCCTTGTCTACCAGGCATTCATTTCTCCCTCTAAAACAAATGTAGCAGCTCAAGAAGTAGCCCTGGGGTGTTTCAGTCATTATTAGTTTTGTTGGGCTACTTTTGGTCTCTTTTGGGCTATGAGGTCCTACCAGGAAAAAATTGCCCAGATAACCATTGAAACTTGTCTTTTTCCTTACATCATGGGACATTTCTTACTCTAACCATCATCTTCTTCTGCTTTGGATGTGCTGTGTGAATCCGCAATGCCTACTTCAAGAGGTATCTATTAACACAGCCCAGAACACCGGCCTGCCTGACTCCAATACGGCCACCAGTTGAGACCTATCCAGGAAAAGAACCTTGACAATAACATGCCCAACCAGCAGGTAGTTTATTGCCGCTTGGGACCTCTCTCATGCTGTGGCCCTTTTACACTGACACCAGTGAGTGGCCCTTTTCTGCTCATTAGTAGCTGGCTGTAGAGCATGATTTTTAACACTGGCCTGCCTGTCTATTACATGGCCGCCACTTGAGCTGTTTTGAGTAAAATGAACCTCAAACAAGATGCAAAGACACCTTTCCTCATTTACCTACTTTTCTATTACATCGATGTGGCCTGCTACGCTCCAATCAGGTTCCTGCAACTTTACAACAGTATTGTCCCGAGAACTCCAACAAAACAAGCCCAACCAACTTTTGATAGCTGTCCAATCCCAACAACTCATCATATAGATGACATCAAGATCATAATCCCCCCGCCTATCGCTCCACCTAAGTATTACATGAGGTCTCCTTCTAACCCTAAGAACACATGGCATTTCGCCATGCTGTGGACGACCACATGAGGTCATCTTTACCCGAGTAATGGTTGCTTAGGTGATACCTATAACTTTCTAACCGGTATCAGCTTTCAACATGTTGACGATACCCATGACCCCCAGTTTCCCCCATTGTGCCTTTCCAGATCTGGCGTCAATGCTTTCAAGATCGAATACCCCCAAATCTTCCCAAACACACAATGAAAAACCTGAAGCACAGACCTTGAGAGACTTCCCAGAAACCCTCTTCACAGACCAATACAATTGTCAGCACAAAGGCTCCCTCAAAACCAACCTCCTCCTCTTCACACTCAACACTGACCCATAGATCAGGTCTCTATCCTCATCTCTCTCTAACATCCCCTTTGGATGCAAACTCAAATGTTTTTCCCCTTTGGCTTCTCGGGCAACTTTTCTATATCCATCTACAACAACGGGAAAATCATGTTCCAAGCCAACGACATAATCCTGGGCAAAATCGACTTCAGTGATCTAACCCTCAAGTCCTCCGACAATCCTCCATGCTCCCCCTCTCCATCCATCCAAAATACCTCTTACCCATTCTCCTCCCCTTTTGGTCTACCCAGACAATATCTCTCACCCCAGACTGTCCTCAATCCAGTATCCCCCCCCACAGGCCATAGCTCACTGCTAATACTAGACCTTGAACACCCCTCCCACAGCCCATCTCAACACCGCTCCTCTCCAACCTCCACGCTCCCACAAACCATTATCTCCCCCTCCATTTGCCACCACCTCCCTATTCTCAGCCCCACAGTTGGCACACGTCTCCCCCCTCTCTCCTTACCTCATCACCTCCTGCCCTAACACCTCCCAACACCGGATATCAACAACCAGCGTACCCCCTACCTATGCCTCGCACCCTCACAGCCTATCCCTGACCGTCCACCCCAATCCTCCCACAATTGCTGAACATAACTGTCTTCTGTTCAATAAGCTCCTTTCCACGTTCTCACACCTCTCTTGAAGAATGGGCATCCTCACATCAGCTCTATTTCATCTAGGAGACTCACAGTCCTCTTGTCGCTGCTCCCCTCATCATCACCTGCAGACTTTCCCCCCACATTCTTCCAGCATACCGAGAGACAGCCGCCTACTCAGACCTAAATGGACACACTCACCCCTTAGAAAATTCAGACCTACTCTATCCCCTAGAGAGTTACACAACTTCAAATTCTGCTACCACCTCCACCTATCTTCCAGCAAAGGGCTGCTAAATTTCAACCATCATCTCTTAACTTGAAACAAATACCAATTAACCTCCCAGAACAGCAAGTCAGAAAGACAAAAGCTTCACCCTGAACTGCATGCTACAGAATTTTCAGTCTGCAGTTAACCACTGCCTAGAGATATCAGGCTCAATCCTGACGCATAATCTTGATATCCGGATTCTCACCGAAACGTGGCTCAATGTCTCATCTAACCGCACTTTAGACCTTCTTCCTCCTCCCAACTACTCCATTTTGTGTTGTAACTGTGAAGATAGACACATAACAGGTCTCACACTCATTCACAGGAAATCCTTGAGATGCAGGATCCTCCCAACAACACATTTTCAGTCTTTTGAATGCATGTCAGTGGAAAAGTCCACATCCACTACATAAAACCTCAGATTGAATATGATTTACCATCCAGCAAGTCAAAACAATACCTTTTTGAGGAATGCAGGTTTCTTCACCTCTCAACTCATCAGCCCAGACAACAATATCTTCCTTGGTGACTTAAATATCCACTAGGGAGGCATGGGCAAAAGTTATGTGGACATGTTTACCTCCTTTCTTAATGCTAATGATTTCCAATAACACTGCCATAAACCCACAGACCACAAAGGGCAAAACTGGAGCTGATAGTCGCCCACCCCTCAAACCTAAAGACCCCATCCCAGTCGGTTGGTTTGACCACATGCAGATTTCGTTCTCCCTATCTAGCTCTTATACAAAAGCGTATGGGCAACCCAAGACAGATAAAGGGGCCCATTATGATCGCAGACGGACTTGAGTCCGTCGCCGACCATAGAGGAGGAGGGAACCTCCGCATGGCCTGCGGAGTTCCCTCCTGTCCAATTAGGATGACCCTGGCGGTCACATCCTCTATTTTTACCATTGAGGCAGGTGCGGCTTCAAGCTGCACCTGCCGCAATGGTAAAAATGCATACATTGCATTTGTATGCAGAAAGCGTCAGGCACCGTGCGGTGCCTGCCGATTTCTGCATACAAATGCAGGGGGGTACCATAGGTACCCCCATGTGCACCCCCACCCCCCCTTCACCCAGGGGGCCTGCAACGGGCCCCCGCAGTGAAGTTCCACATGCTTTTCCACGGCGGAAAACCCGCCGCGGAAAAGCATTTTTTAAAGCCCATCCTAATATGGCTGGCGGTGTCTGAGAGACACCGCCACCATATTAGAGCTTTTCCGCTGCGGTTGTAAGCCAACCGCGGCGGAAAAGCTGCAGACAGAAACCAGGACCCACCAGCCATCCCAATGTGGCGGTGGGTCTTTGGTGGGTCCGCTGCGGTTTTTCTGCATCCTCCGGGCCGGCGGTGGCTTCCGCCGGCCCGGAGGATGCGGAAAAACCGCAATCGTAATAGGCCCCAAAATATGGTTCAGGGGCACATCCAACCTTGACACAGAAGCATGACTATCATGGCCCTTACCCCTTCAATTCCGATTATACCTCATCTTGATATTAACGAGGGCAACAACAAGTATAACTCCTGCATGGAATCCCTTATTGATGGATGTGCTTCCCTGAAGTGCAAATTATCCAGACCAAATACTTCTAGGCCCTGGTTCTCAAAAGAATTTTGTGAAGAAGGAAAGCTTATCAGAAAATGTCAGAAAGAATGGAGGCAAACGCCATCTCACCTGAGTATAACTAAGCTTCGCAAAGTGAGAAAACAATGCAAAGATTGATTAATGAGAGACAAATCTTCCCATATAAGAGTCCACGTGAATTCTGCAAAAAATAGACTGAAGCGCCTGCTCAGACTACAAATCCCTCCACCGATTCAGCTCCTGAATCATCTGTGTCCCGCTGTAACTACTTCTTGAATTTCTTTGATCAAAAAGTTAGAGACAGCCATATCTCGCTATCCACCAACAACCCCCTAGAAATTACTGAGATTCTCCCTTGCAAGGTGCTATAATCATGGTCATCCTTCTCTCCAATTTCTGTACAGGACCTACAATGAACAATCTCCATAGCAAAACCATGAAACCACCTTCAGGATGTTATTCCAGGTTCTATCAGCAAACCTCTTGCCTTACACCTGCTCCCCATATAGGCCTACATGGTCAACTCTTCTCTCAAACAAGGCCTTTTTCAAGAACGACTAAAAGTTGGTCAGATCATTCCTGTCTTGAAAAACAACCTCTTGATCCAGAGAACTTGAACAACTACTGCCCAGTTTCCACACTCCCATTTTTAGGCAAAGTCATTGAAAGTTGCGAAGCATCCCAATATCGCTTCACGCATTCGAACAAACAATCTCCTAGACACTCTCCAATCAGGTTTCCACCAGGGTCACAGTACAGAAAGTCATGACTCCCTTAGAATCCTTGACTCATGTAACTCCTGGTCCTCTTGGACTTATTCACTGCATTCAACACTATCAACCATCTGGACATCCTCCGTACTGTAGAACAACACATGGGATGAGGAGGCACAGTCTTCAACTGGTTCTCCTCATACCTAACCAAATTAGATGAAAGGAAATGAAAATTACTTTTTTTTGATTCATTATAAAACATAAAAGGGTGGTAAATCCACCAATGTTCATAAAAGATCACAAGTAAATATTCTTGTTTGTTAGTTGCCTTAAATCTCATTAAAATTTGTAATAAGAACAGGTTAAAACAGTTTGCCCTGGTTTCTTAGTCTTATTAGTAGTCAACCATACTGTACAAGCAGGCTTCTTGTGGAATTATGCTTAATCTGTGCACAGTCACACAAGATATATGGTCTATGGAAGGATACCCGGCCGGAGCTGTAGACTAGTGTACTTGGCAGCGTTCATATTTACAAGCTTTTAAAAAACAAAGTCGAATTATATTTCTAAAATAAATTGCTATGACTAAATTTTAATTTGACTTAGTTATCCAAGATGAAATGCTTATACTGTTGAAAGTTTCCTATTATTTCTCCAAGGTAAAGTGCATAGTGCTGTAACGAAGTAAGCTGCAGAGTGTTCAGTGGAACTTTATCGCCTTGCGATCCTCGACCAGTTGGAATTGTCTGTCCCTTCTTTCTAGTTATTTTGCCACTAGGCGCAGAAGTTTAATTGCCTTGCACGCCAATTCGACTGTCGAGCCTCCTAAGTATTTTTATTACGGCTGATCTGCAGGTCCTTATTTGTTCTTTTTTCAATGTTCGCTGTAAGAGGACTTTCCATGTAGACAATAATGCCGGGCAGATACATAATAGGTGAAGTAATGTCTTGTCTCCTTGTCCACAAAGGCGGCAGTTCATTGTGGGCCATGATTGTTTCCATTTTGGGATAAGATCTGTCGATGAATAAACACCCAGTCTCAATAGAATCAATTTTCGCTTTTTTTGGTTTGCAAAATGTTCAGTCAGATACAGATGAGGTTTTAATGTTTTATATGTTGGCATCACCACCCATACATTGGGTTTAGAGATCACTAAGGCTTTATCTATGACCTGGGATTGTCGATGAATGGCTTTATTGACAATTCATTTAAACTCCGGATAGGGTGCTATTGTATGACAAGCATCTTCTAGGTTTAGAGCTGCAATATATTGTTTTAAAAATAGATGATCTGATTTGCTCAATCTGCATTGATTTTCAACCTCCAGAGAGCAGTAATGTACTGGGGTCTCTTCCTCTACTGCCCTCATTCTCCAGTAGTATTTAAGAAGCCCCCTTGTCTTGTCGGTATCTGCTTTTTTAACCCAAATTCCAATCTGATCAGGGCTTGTGAGATGTGGCGCGGTACCGAAAATAGTTTCTTAAAAAGGCTAGTTTCCACAGTGTTTAAGACATTTGAGTCATTTGCATTTTGGAGTTCCGAACCATACATGTTTGATGGCAGGAGTTTTGCTGCCGCAACCTTGAGTGAGTTCTTGAGCAGTCACTGAGTTTTTTTTGTGCAAGATTTTAAATGCAAACAGTAGCTGTTTTGCTTTTACTTACAGTTGTTCAAGATATTACCTAACCAATCATTCCCAAATTGTGAAAATGGGCGACTTGTTCTTGAGACCACTCTGCATTCACGAAGGGGTCCCTCTCCCCAACCCTCTTTAACCTTTGCCTAGAACCACTATGTGAGAGCCTCAGAAACTGCAATTCACATCCACCTTTACACCGATTACACATAAATATACATGAAAATCAAATTTTCTGAAGACATTACCCTGCTCTCAAAAACACACTCAAAGATTCAAAACTGGATGTCCAACCGCCATTTAAAAACAGAACCCAACAAAAATAGGCTTTCTTTTGATCTCACCTCAGTTAATCTAAAACCCCATTACAAGAATGGATGGATGCCTGCCCTACCATTACCCAGAGTGCCAGATCACTTGGCATTACCCTAACCTTCACAGACACATTGCAGCTATGGCATGCCAGCGCACAGCACCAACTGAGACAGCTGTGGGCATCAGACAATTGATTTCAGCACAAGACCTCAAAACAGTGGTGCAGTCTCTCGTCCTCTCCAGACTAGATTATGATATCGCCCTTCTCTCATGCATTCCCCCAAAGTTCAGCCAGGGCCATGGAGAGCAACACTACATGCTGCAACATGCTTTGTTTTAGGTCTCAAGAAATTTGACCACATTACCCCTTCCCTGCTACCCCTCCAACAGCTTCTCCTTGAAGTGTGGGATCAAATCAAAACTGCTTGCTTTACCCACAGGGCGCTGCACTCATCTTCACCAACCTATCTAAAAGAGAAACAGAAAATCTCTGTAGCAAACAGGGATTCCAGAAATGTCCAATCTCTGCTCTTGGGACCCCCTCCCCTTCAATCGAGAACGATTTAAGAACCAGTCTTTCTCTGTTAGTGCCACTAGAATCTGGAATTCTCTGCCTCCCTCCCCTCCACCTAACCTCCTGCATAGTCACCTTCAAAAAGGACATCATGCTCCTCCTATTTGAAAGACATCTTGGCTAATCACCCTTGCCCAGACATAAGTACTCTCTCTACTGTGATCTGAACTAGATTAATTAAATGACCCCACCATCTAAATCAAGGCCTTACCTGTGTATGTATTTTGCCCAACGGTGGTAACTGTCTCTTGTGGTAACTCCTGTACTCATCTACTGAAGTAAACGTCTGATTTGAATTGCTATAACCCGCTGCAACCAATGTATCTGCTTGTTGTAAAGTGCTCTGATGCCTTCGAGCCATGTCTGTGGTATACACAATTGCAAATAATCATTTCATATTTAAGGTATAGAAAATAAAGTTTTTATACTATAAAGATGGCTGCCACATTGTGTCCTGCCATGCTACATCAAGAAACGTGGTGGCTTTCTTGAAAATTTACAAAAATTCACTTTTCAGGTGAGTGACCATCACTATTGGCTTTGCCAATGCAGGCAGTTTTCAAAACATCCAGCAATGTTAAGCCATTAGCAGGGGCTACTGTCAGAGGTCGTGTGGAAAAGGGGCCTTTGTAGGGAGACAAAGACTAAACATGGAAGAGAGGCAGACGAGAGGTGAGAGAGTGTGCAACACCGAGCTGCAGCAGTGTTTGGTGTTGGAAACTCGGTTGAGAAGAGAGAGACACGGCGATGGTGTTATGGGAGACAGTCAGTTGCATTTCAGGAACAATGCACATTTCTTGAGAGCTCCAATAAATACCACAGGGTGTGCTTAAGGGATAATGGGCAGCACTTGTGAGAATACAAGTGAATGTGGGATTCCACACTTTTCCGAACCCACTACCAAACAAATACTGTTAATACGTTGATTAGAAGTAGACTCGGGGGAAAGGGGAATGAAACAAGGGAGAACGATATGGAAACCAGTGTCCTTGTGCTATTTCAACTCCAATACTTCAGTTATAACAAAGTGAGAGTCAGAGCCATCTTTTTTCAGCTCTTCTTAAATAATTTGTTTCATCAAATCACATATAATATTGTAATTAACAAGTATCACGCCCTTTAAAATTAAGCCGTTAGAAGACTAAAACCACAGATGCAAAATCTGCTGCTTTGAGAGCGTTTTAACACAACCAATATTTCCCACTCGGTTGTTGATGTGTAATGAGATTATTTCTGGTGTTTCTTTACCCAAAAGAAAGTACAGAAGTGCCTCTAACCTCATTCACGAAATTACAGCTCTCAGCTATGGATTACTGGAGAGCAGGCTAGATTGGACCATCTGTAGTATTAAGAACATTCAATGAATACGCCTCATGGATGCACAACAATCACAGATGACTGCAATTCCAACTTGAATTATAGGTAACTAACTTTAATGGTTTGTTTACTGAAATCCTCAAGACACTGACTGCATGAAAAACACACAACAGCACGCACTTTTCCATTACAGATCCCATTACAGATAATACAGACCACCCCAGGGAACCTTCAGCGCTAACCGACTCTCATACATACATCCAATTTCCTTGTGCACATCTCTCACATTCCCTCCTCCGCCTGAACTCTCTCTGGTCAGATGAAAGAGTTCCTCCCCTAATTGCAGAAAGCTGGACACTGCTTTATGCCGGAGGTAGAAACATTTCAGAGCCAAAATAGAGGCTTCCGAAACTACAATAGCAAGCAACTATTACATTTGTGGGAATCACATTCATGAATGCTAGCTTTCTGCAGCATAATGTACAAGGGAAATGTCATTCACAGTTCACTTAATGAGATAGCTTAAGAAAAAAAGATCTAGTAATGAGCATTCAGTTGAAAAATACATTAAATGCATTTGCTTTTCAAATGCCATTTTTTGCAATACCCTCGATTGTAGATGGTTTGTCCAGTAAAGAGAAAGCTAACAATATGGGCACACACCAATGACAGGGTACTGCTTGAAAATGCCTGCACTTCTAGGTCCCTTCTGCAAACGGAGTGGGTGGGGGTAATGGCAGGAGGAGCCTCACACTATGACAGACCTGAATACTCCTAAAGCACTACTCCAGTAGGGCTGCACAGCCGCGGTTCTGCAGCACTGACCGGGCATTGGATGAGGAAGCAGATACTTCTCGTATCTCACAGCACCGACGTTGTATAGCTGCTAGAACTGCACACTGCTGTAGTACATTATCACTAACATGACACTTTTAGGGCAACTCACACTATGGGGGCAGTAGCAATAATGAGGCATTGCAGGGGTCATTGCTATAGGCTTGCTTTGAAAGAGTTGCTAACAAACCATGTGCCAATTTACTCTCACTAAAGGAAGGAGGTCACAAAGGACCATAGTAAAACCATCTGGTAAAGCTGTCATAGTCATGAGGCTCCAAATTAGTCCAAGATGTTATAACTACATGCCTCATCATTAGATCCTAAAGTGATTATAAAACATGTGGCATCTTCAAAGTAGACAGTAGCGAACAAATCACAGAATCCTAATGGTGTAAAAGAAGGATTCAGTCACAAAAGGGGTTCATACTAGCTGAGAAACTTCTGGAGTTTACACTTGCAATAGAGGCTATTTGAGAATTCTATGGCAGGACCGGAGGCTGCGGATTATGCCTTCTTCCTTCGCTTTATTTTTTCACAGCAGCAACACCAAACATTAATAAACTACATTTCCCATGAACACTTGGGAAAACAAAGTCTTAACAGTAGTCCTTTGTCTGTGTCCGCACTCTGGCCAGCTCCCATAGTCCATCAGCGCTGTTTCCTCTTCCTCTTTCTTCGCTGCTCAGCAGCAAGATCAGTCGTTTTTTGCTTTTCTCCTGGGGTTTGGGGGTTTTCGGAGCTTGGTTGTTCTGTTCTGGTTGAGCGCTAGTGTGTGCCTCTAATTTTCAGATTCCCTTGTGATCGTGGGACGCTTTATGCATGCCTAACGCGATTTTGACCCCAGCAAGTAGTGCGGTGTGGTCCTCCGGCCGCTAGGGGGCAGACTTCCCTATCTCTGGTCAGCGAGAGTTTTGCCTCAGAAAGCTTTCGAGCGCGCTGCCCTCAGAGAGCTTTGCTGCCTTCTGCCACCCGGTGTGACACCCTGAAGGGTCGGTTTTGCCCATTTTTTGTGAGGTTTGAACGCCCTGGTGGGTCTGTATTGAGGCTGTCTGATACCCTGAGGGGTCGCAATTAGTTCACCGTTTCTGTGGTGCTGTGGGACACTGTCCTATGTGGTTGCCCTGGAATTTGGTAGGGCTGGAGTGTCCCCAGGGCTTTGCCCGTACATTGTGCGCCTGAGAGCCACCCACATTGGTCTGGGCTCCCTCCCAGCGTTAATTTGGTGCCGTTAGGGCTCATTTAAATTCTGCTGCCTGGAGCTCTTGAGTATATGCTGAGCCTAATTTACCTCATTATGCAGGGAGAGCACGACCAGTACCAAGAGGAGGACCCTCTTAATTACGTCCCCTGGGATGTTATGTTATGTTATGTTATGTTATCTCGTCTTCTATAGCGCACAGCTGCCCCAGCAAAGGGGCGTCCCGGCGCTTTGACTGGCAGAAGGAATACACATACAGAACAGAAGAAAAACCAGAGAGAAGTAGCAGCGGGGCAGTATATTAGGGTCCAGGGGGGAAAAGATAGGTTTTAATAGCCCTCCTGAACGTAAGCAAATCATCTAGGGCGCGAATGTGAGCTGGTAATGAGTTCCAAAGCCTAGCCGCTAGATAGCCGAAGGAACGCCCTCCCACTCTGCAGCGTTTGAACCGTGGAACTGTAGCCAGATTTTGACCCTATGACCTCAAAGAACAAGAGGGGACATAGCGCGTTTGGATGAGGCTTACGTGAAGTTGGCAGCCTTATTCCCACTCAGGCCCCCACTCCCGCTCCCCCTCCCTCTTCCCCTCCTAGCAAGAAGCCCTGCCCTGAAGGGGTTGATGTTGAGGCGTTTGCGCATTTAAAAAGCGCGTTCTCGGCGCAAGAGCCTCCCCAGCCGGCCCAGTTGCCCCCAGTTGACAATTTCCTTCCTACACCTAGGACCGCTTCTCCTGACCCTCGGGACGATGGGGACTCCCCAGATACGGATGAGGAGGCGTGTTCCTCTAGGTCCTGGCTCCCAGCTCCAAACGCGGCCCCTAAAGGGACATCCGATGTGTTGGACCCGGATGACATTGTCCACCCTCGGTCTTTGGACTAGGTACCAGGGGACAAGGTAGCCCATTATGTAGCGAGTCGCCTGCGTATGCCCGTTGCTAAAGATGCTCGCAATCGCCTTAGGGCAGAGTGCCCAAGTCCCACCTTAGAAGGCGTTGACTCCTGACATAGATCAGAAGATGGCGACTTTCTTAGCAAAGTTTATCAGGGACCCTAAGAAGGGTATAGATTGCTCGTGGCGTAACTGCCAAGATAAACTGCTACACGTGGTAGGGCCAATGACCAAGATCTTGGACATGGATGAAGAAGCCAAGGTGTCAGGGAATTTTATATCCCTGGAGTTTCTCTCTAACTGGGCGCAGAGGGCGATTGTGTTTCTCAGGAATGCCAACTGCGTGCTCTCCACAGAGAACGGAGGTCACTTCTTATTAAAATTGATCCCAAGTTGGGTGACCTCGCCTCTTCAGAGGCTGGTGCTGTGGCGCAAGGGGGCCTGTTCGGGGACCCCTTCGTCAAGGACCTAGGCAAGTTTGTGGCAACATTTACCTCCCTTGACAGAGCGCAGTCCAATATCAAGAAGGTATTTACCCCTCGGGTTTTTGAGCGGGCCGGACGTGGCAGGGGCCGCTCGTTTAGCCGTGGCAACAGCTACGATCGGGGGCAAGGCTCCGGCGGTGGGCAGTTCCAGGATAACGCCCGCTTTAATACCTTCTACCCGACAAGAGGACAGAGGTTCCGTGGCCGAGGAGGCCAGAGAGGCAGGCAGCAAGGTGCTGGAAGAGGTGAGTGTGCTGCCCTCAGCGAGCTCGCGGGTTGGGGGGCACTTGGCGCAGGTCTTCCCGGCTTGGGTTTCCCTCACAAGCGATGCTTGGGTGCTGCAGACGGTCCAGGGCTTACAGTTGAAGTTTCATAGCCGTCCATGGCAGCCTCATCGGCCCCTCCCAATTTCTTTCTCGCAGCGATATGCAAACTTGGTGCCCGAAGAGGTCTTCGCCCTCCTCCAAAAAGGGGCAATTTGTTGCGCGTGCGAGCATCCAGGTGGTTTCCTCAGCAATCTCTTTTTGGTCGACAAGGTCGACGGTGGCGGACGACCAGTCATCAATTTAAAAGAATTCAACAAGTGGCTGGTGTACCGCCATTTCAATATGGAGGGCATACACCTCCTTCGGGATGTGTTGCTTCCATCAGATTGGATGGTCAGACTCGACCTGAAGGACGCATACCTGATAGTTCCTATATTCACCCCCCATCTGCGTTTTCTACAGTTCAGATGGGACGGTCAGGTTTACGAATTCACCACGATCCCTTTCGGATTCTCCTCAGCTCCGTGGTGCTTCACGAAGGTCCTTTGGCCGGTAGTGGAGTTTCTGCGGGCGTGGGGTGCGAGGAAGATTGTTTACCTGGACGACATGCTGTTTCTGGAACAGTGTCCAGAATGGATTTCATCTCAGTTACAGATGGCGGCCAACCTCCTTCAGGGGTTAGGATTTTTCATCAACGAAAGGAAGTCCCCCCTGGTTCCAGTTCAATGTGCAACCTTTTGGGGGTTCAATATAGACTCCGTGGCCTCCACTCTGAGTCTTCCTGCCAAGAAAATGACAAAGATCAGGCACGAGTTAAATCAAACCTTGGCAAAGGCACAAATATCTCTCTGTCAGTTGGCACGGTTGGTCGGTCTTCTTTCATCGTCGATTCAGGCCATATTCTCGGGGGCCTTGCATTACCGAGCTATACAGCGCCTGAAGGCATACCACCTCAGGCAGGGCCTAACCTACTCTCAACTGATTCCGCTGTCGGAAGAGGTGAGGGACGAAATGAGATTATGCTTACGCACATGGAGGCCTGGAATGGCTGCGCGATATTCGGTTTGGCCCCAGACATAGTGATCGAGTCGGACGCCGGTCGTTCCGGATGGGGGGGCCAGGTGCGGAGAGTTTTCTACAGGTGGCGCCTGGCCCACTCACGAGCAGTCTTTACACATCGACTGCTTGGAGTTACTAGCAGGGTCTTTTGCTGTGCAATGCTGGACAAAGGACAAGGTGCAGTTGTGTGTCCTCCTCAGGATGGACAATGTCTCGGCAGTCCGGTATATCAATAACCATGGGGTACCAGATCGAAGATGCTGGTGAATCTGGCCAAGGAGTTTTGGCATTTTTGTCTGGACCACCAGGTATCGGTCATAGACGAGTACCTGCTGGGGCAGGAGAAGAAGGTGAGAGATTGGCACTCCTGTCACACCCTGGATGCCAGTGTGTGGAAGCTGGATCCTCGGGTGTTCTCCCTATTGTCAGAGAAGTGGGGTCCCTTCTCGGTGAACCTGTTTGCGTCGCGCCTGGACCATCAACTTACGAGGTTCTTCAGCTGGCACCCGGACCCTTTGGCGGAAGCGACAGATGCTTTCCTTCAGGATTGGTTCGGGGAACAGGGGTATCAGTTTCCCCTGTTCTCCATGATAACGCGAGTGTCGGCGCTGTTGCTGCGCCAGTTGGCGGAGGTAGTGTTGATCGCGCCATGGTGGAGGTCTCAAGTTTGGTTTCTGGTTCTTCTGGAACTTTCTTGGGATTTTTCAATCCTACACCCCCACTCTCCTCACATTTTGCTCAATCCCGACCTGGTTCCCTACTGGCTAGTCCAGGAGGGATCTCTGAGGCTGATGGCCTGGAGGATCTCCAGCGTGCTGGTCGCTCCCAGACCTTTTGGGAAAGGCTGAGGACCTGCTCTCCAAAGCATGGGCAGATATCATGACTATGAGATATAGGTCAGCCTGGCAGCGATGGCGTTGTTGGTGTGTGCGAAGGGGTTTTGATCCCGTGGGGGCAGATGTAGTCCACATCCTTAATTTTCTGGTGAGTTTGGCTGAGGAAGGTCTGGTGTATAGGTCCATTAATACCTTCCGTTCGGCGATCTCGGCTGGTCACATGGTGGGGCAGGGTTCCCCAGTGGGTGAACACCCCTTGGTGTGCCGGCTCCTGAGAGGGATTCGCCTCTCGCTTTCCCTGAACCACATTACTCAGCCCTCTGGGACGTGAACAGAGTTTTGAACCTTTTTGTGTCCTGGCAACAGAATAGGTTTCTTTCTCGTAAAGAAGTAACGGCCAAATTGGCGATGCTGCTGTGCCTGGTATCCTGCAGGCGTGTTTCAGATGTGCGAGCTTTCGATATCTCTGCCAGAGTGTTCTCACCGGACTGAGTGTCCTTCACAGTAAGTAGAAGAACTAAATCCAATACAAGGGTTATTTCTTATCCGGCTTTTCCAGATTCCCCTAAATTGTGTGTAGTGCAATGCCGCCGTGATTATGAAGAAATGCCTGATGACTCCCGCCCTCCGGGTGAAAAACAACTGCTCATTGCGTTGCTCAAGCCATACAAAGCAGTTTCCTCTCCAGCCATTTCCATGGTGGATGCGTTTGGTTATGCAAGAGGCGGGGATTGATATTAAGCAATTTGGTGCTCATTCAGCGAGAGGGGCAATGGCCGCTAAAGGTTTTGCCCTAGGGGCACGTCTGGAGGATCTGATGCGGGCGGCCGATTGGTCCTCAGATTCCACCTTTAAGAGGTTTTATTTCAAGCCGGTGTTGGAAGTGGCGAGGCTAGTTGTCTACAAGCTTTGAACTGGCATAATCCGCAGCCTCCGGTCCTGCCATAGAATGAAAATTTGCCTAGCCTTGGTGCTGGTAAGTTTCAATTCTATTAAGGACTCGGAGGCGAGGATTATCCCTCCCAGTGACTTCGATGAAGTGGACCATTCCCGTAAGATTGTAAGTAATCCATTTATGTCCTTTTTCAGCTTGAAGTCAGTGATGCACTTGTAAAGTATTCTCTTCTTGTGTTATGTTCTGTTGCTTGAGGTTCTGCCTCTGACACTGCCTCTTTTGCAGGGAATGACGGTCCCAAACAGGATACGTGAAAACTGACCAACATGTGCTTCGCGCGAAGAAAGAGGAAGAGTAAACAGCGCTGATGGACTATGGGAGCTGGCCAGAGTGCGGACACAAACAAAGAACTACTGTTAAGACTTTGTTTTCCCAAGTGTCCATGGGAAATGTAGTTTATTAATTTTTGGTGTTGCTGTTGTGAAAAAATAAAGCGAAGGAAGAAGGCATAATCCTCGCCTCCGAGTCCTTAATAGAATTGAAACTTACCAGCACCAAGGCTAGGCAAATTTTCATTATTGGTTGTAAGTGGACAAATATTGTATGTCTGCCCCTTTGAACGCCCCCGCCCCCATTAAATGTGTACCAATAATTCTACTGAGGGTGTAATAAGAGTTACCACTTCAATAATTATACATTTTGCTGAAATACGGCAGTTCTCTGGTGTGTCACCCAGTGATAGCACCTATAGCAAGCAGAAAGGTCTCCAGATAAAATATCAAGCAAAAACATGCAGGAATTAGCACGGTAAACCAGAGTACTGTATTAATTCCAGAAAGCCTGTAATCCTACTATTTTCCCTGTGCCAGAATTACTAGGACCCTGGTAATCCTGAGTAGTACTGAAAAAACTCCTATCACTTCAGCAACTCGTTTGATCAAAATGGGATCGATAATTGCCCTGAGGATTGAAGCATTTTTTTTTAAGTGATAGATGGTGCCATCTTATGGCCTTGTGACGTTCTTCGTGATCCTTTGTACCCTAGAGCACTAAATTCACATGCTAGAATCCACACTTGGCCTAATTGTGTGATCATGTACTAATCATGTTATTACACAGTGAGCTATTTTCTTTCCATGATCTGTATTCACTGTACAAACACCTGGATTTTGCATTTGGTGCTCAGCTATGAGATAAGACTGCAAAAGGCATGACATCCGAATATTGCGTTTTAAATACTGTGGGTGCTACAAAAATATCGTAGCAAAAATATCAATGACCAAAAGATTAACAAAGTAAATATAGGCTTATTACACTTCCCTCTATCTTACACTATATACTTTCCTCCACAATATTTTGGCGGTCAATAATTTGCTGCGATTTTCATGTAGCATTCGTTTTTTACAGTCAATATTTTCACATAAAGCCATGCTGTAACTAGGAGTGTTCGAAGTTGCAGTTACCAACATGCCGGCTCACAGCCACAATCATTTTTGGCAACCCAATACCCCATGACCGCCTCCTCGGATTCTCTTATGCCACTGGGCAAAAGTGCCCCTCATCTCTCCAACCAGAAGTTATTCCGCTATTGCTGAGGAGCCCCTGCTGGTTTCCAGCTGCTGGAAGCCACTCAGGTGACAGCTGAATTTTCACTGTAAAATATGTCTTTTTTTGTGAAACCAGCTAAAAAAAGATATGTTCGGATCCAACGGCCAAATCCCGGCTTTCTCACAGGAAGACCATGTTTGCAAAAAAAGTTTGTGGATATGAGTTGCAAGCAACTTCGACCTGCTTAGAAGACTGGTGGCCTATCACAGTGGTCGGAACAGTGGCGGCTGGTGACATTCGAAAGTAAAATTATTGCAATAGGGCACTGCGGCGAGCGTGCCCCAACAAGCTGGGGGGGGGGGGTGTTTCGGGGGTATCCCTCCCTGAGAAAAGTTTGAAAAAAGAGTGAATAAATAGTGCATTTTCAAGACAATTTGAGGAAGCATGAAGGTTAATAAAGCAATACTATTGAATTATTTATCTAGTTCTTCCAGCAATAGGCAGAGTGGAGATGATTTTGGAAATCCTGGACTCAAATAGATGAGAAAATGTGGTAGCTGTAATGAAGGTGTATCTGGACTTGAGGCTGATACTCACACACCTCTCTGGTGATAACAAAGGCCCCCCTCTTTCATTATAAGGCCCTGATCAAATGTGTAGTAAGAGCACATCCCAACAGCCTTGGAAGAAGGATGCTAAGACACATTGCATCTTTAAATACACATATACACATGTCAGTGGTCCGACTCCCAGACATTCTCAGGTGATATCTTGTGGCTTTGTACCTTTTGGAATGGGGGGAGGATGGAAAAGGCCACATGAACAGTAGCACAGTATGGAAAGAGGTCGCTGTTGACATCTCTTGTGACCTGCAGTAATAAGTTAGAATCTTGAAATGAAATGAAATGAAATGATTACGCACTTGATTAGCGCGCGACTACCCGTGGCATCTCGGCGCTTGTACGAATACCGCCGAGGAACCCTTCCTGGCCTTTCCCTGTGAGAAGCCCACTCCTGGGCACCCCCAAGGTGAAGTCAGGCATCCTCAGAGTTTTTGGGGCCGTTGTAGAGATTAAGCAAGCTATTGCCCAGAGGTGCAGAGTGGGACTCATGATTAGAATAGGCACCGAGGCGAGAATTATCAGGTCCGAGGAAATTGAGCCCGATACCTGCCGAGGCAAGATCAACTCACCCCTGTTATCTTCAGACTGTTTGAAGTTCCATTAAATTTGGTAATAATAACTTTTTTTACAGTTCTTCTCAATGGCAACTTTGTGGTATTGAGCACCATAAAGATGGATAATGCTATGAGATCAACTTAGCAGTGCTACTATTCCACTAGTCTGACTATCATTATTATTATTAATGAAATTAGTAGTATTTGTAGTAGTAGTATTAGCAATAGTAGCATCAGTAGTATTTGAAAGACTCAGCAAACGTTTAAATGGAGACAAGGTCTACACAAAGCACTGGTAAATTTGAGTTCTCTTCGTACCGCTTTCTTATTTTAATTTGTAGACGAACAGCACTGTAAACATTTCTCAGATAGCAAACAAAATGCAAGGAGTGGGGCTGTGCTGCTTTTGACGGGAAATGTAATGTATCCTACACTCAGAGAGAGGATTGCGCAAGAACAGAATGCACAAGGGGCACATAAAGGAATTACAACACACAGATGGGAAGAAGGCACAAACCGGGAGACAGGCCATAGGAAGCCACCAGAATAGGGACACATCAGACAAGAGCCCACGGCGCGAGGGGACAGAGACTGGGGAAGCGTCAGACGGAGAGAGAGAGAGAGAGAGAGAGAAAGAAAGAAGGCATGGAGCAATGGTTGCACGCTGGCGATGCCATGTTTCTCACATTGACATTGCAATGATCAGCAATGGGAGGAACACCTTTACCCCGTCCAGCCACACCAGAGAACCTCCTGAAAAACAAAGGTGTCAGTGCGCTATGGAAACCACCATATTACATTATATAGTATAAAACGTCGATGTGTATTGTGCCTGCTCCTGTTGCTGAAAAGTAAAGAGAGACCTGTAATCCCCAAAATGAAAATAATAAAAGACAAACCGGTTCATGAGCAGAGTGGAGTAGTTACAAGTTGAATGTCTCTAGTATCAACCATTGATAATGAGGGAGTGTGGAACCAGAAAGGTAGCTGAGCAGAGCACAACGAATGGACTTTGGGAAGCGAGCAAAGCTTAGCAGGACCAACTGAAAAACTGGGGCAAGATGGGCTAGTCACAGGAGGGACAGAACCACGGGAGGGCGTGTCAGAATGAAGGAAGTACACATGTAGTAATGGGAAAGGTGGGTGGTGGCGAGCCACCAGGCGGTAAGGGAGACGGAATGTCTGGAGGAAGGGGGTCAAGGGTGATGGACAGAAAAGAAGAAGCACTTGGTGCGACTCTTGGCATTGGAACTGTACATCACCCACGGAAGGTGAAACTAAAACTGTGAGCTGTAATTGGCCAATATACATTTGTGTTACCTTGGCTCCCATGATTTGGTTGAATACTGTGATTACCCACTCAGAGCAGCATTCATCCACGTCTTGCTGTTTACAGGTCGGCACTAGGAAAAGAGCCGAGACTAGAGTTTTTTTTTTTTTAACATGCTCAGCCCCAAGGCTGCATCCATTCATCCTACTCAAGCCAAGGTGAGGACAGACCCTACTGCACTGATTCATTTCGCCAGCGAAATGAAAACATACTGCAAACATTTCGGTAGTTATAAGGAATTTTAATTTTGACTTCTCAAGTTACAGGGTCCTGTTAATGGCCGTGTAACAAATCAACGTATCCCTTTTAAAGTGTGGAGCATGCACGCATCAGAAATATAATGCAAACAGCTCGCTGCAGGAGTATTTTACAACAACGTGCCGCCAAAACAGTAGAATGAAAACCCGTCTCATTCCCAGGGGCAGATTGGCACTGCGGGCACTCGGGCATTTTTTCTCCCCTTGCCCAGTCCACAGAGAGTGCTCTCTGTGGACTGGGAAAGGGGAGAAAAAAAGGGCAAACAGAGGGCACTGAGAGTCTGAGACAGAAGACCGAGAAAGGAAAGGAGCTCCTCTGGGCGACCGTACAGTGATGATCAGCTGTGACCTCTCCTTCACCCCTGCCTTGCAAAGCATTCACGATGAGGGTGGGCTGAGGAGGAGTGATTGTGTGTTAGAATCGACAGTTTGCAGTAAACACTACAAATAGTACACGGGGTAAGAGCTGAATTCAAAAGAACAGAAGGCTGCATTGCAAGCCATGAATATAAACAAGAAAAATAAATGGAATATGCACAGCAAAAAGTTATTAAGGTGTAAGACACTACAGTTGGCAAGATTTCTATGTCCATCCAATATGTGCTTCTCCAGTTCAGATTTTTATTTGAATTCTAAGGTGTGTAGTCCTAGTTTATAATGGAATAAACAAGACTACAAGTCCCAGAATTCAAAGTTAAAAAATAGACTATAGCAGCACATCACACATGGATCTGCAAACCTTGGCAGGGCTGGGACAGCCAAATCATGCATGTATTCATTCAAAGAACAGTATGTAATGCATCTATTGTAAGCGCGTGTCTGGTGCAGCGAACACAATAGTGGCCTTATTAGTGGATCTGCACACTAAGCACAGAAACTGCAAGGAGATAAATGTCATATGTTATGGTGCAACCTTAACCACGTCTACTACCACCACCTCACTACAATTTACAAAGATATGAATTACATCTGTACTGATTACACAGCGATGGAATGGAAGCTTCAAAAGTACAAAAACATTTCAATAAGATATGGTCATACACGGACAAACAAAGAGCATGTTACAATATACGCAAACACCTAAAGACCATAACAACAAGCCAACCAATTCCGGTCTATCACACAATAGTAATAAATTTCCCCACAAACAAACAGTTCAGCAATTAATATTTCAATGTAGTGTTACTTCAGCTACTTCATCACACAAGGCCACCAATTCTAAACATCCATTAACATACATAGGTTTAGCAAGCAGGTTTTACTTAATTTAATAGATGAGCTAAACTCAATGCTGGGCAGAAATGTTTTGAGCAGACAAGCTATGCCTGTTTATGTCCAGATCATCATGTCATGTGTGTCTTGAATTTACTGGACTCATGAAGCTGTCAGTGGCAGCAGCGTCGCCACAATGCTTTTTGCATTGTAAAAAAAGGAAAAACAAAATTATTATAACGTGACAATATTATAATTTTATTTGTTCTTGCTGCAGCGTCTTCGCGGGGAGGATATTCTCTGCTTACAGAACAAAGGAGGAGTGGTTTGCTCTCAAGTGCGCATGAATGTTTGGCTGGCTGTCTCAGGCCGGCCAAACATTCATGCGCACTTAGCATGTTGTCCACCCGTGCTGCATTACAGGCTGGATGGATAACAAGCCCAAGCTCCCACTGACTGTCTGAGCGCCAAACCACGGCACTCAGACCAATCACAACACAGTATTGCAGCATTGTGAGTGGCAACGGGAGCCTGGGAGCCCTGGTCCTTCCTGTTTGCACAGGAGAAGCCAGGAAGAGGACGGAGAGGATGGAGGAGAGGCAGCGGTTAGCCAGCCAGCTGGCTAGTTGACAGATAAGGGAATTTATTTTTACCCCCCCTCCTCCAAGTCTTTCCCCCACCCCACCCCACCTCACCCCACTGCTGGTTCCTGGGAGCAGCCACCACTGGAAGCTGTGAAGGCATTGTTCAGTAACTGGAAGAATTTCACTAAGGGCCCGATAACGAGTTTGGCGGTGCGGCATTGGGTCTGCACCACCGCACCATAGCCAAACCCGCGTGGAGGCCGTCCGCCAGATTAGGAGTTTCCTCCTGTCTGGCGGGCTTTTTTTGGCATTCTCACAGTGGTGCCTCTAAAAACAGGCACTGCAATGGTAGCCCCAAAAACTGCTTATGCACTGCATTGACAGAAAGGTCCATGCAGTGCAGGTACTGGTGTGCACGCACACAGGGGGGGGGGGGCACATCATTCTCAGGGCACAGAGACACAGGGGGACCTGTAAGGCCCCCTTTGTTTCCTCTCCGCCAGGTTTTTCATAGAGGAGGAACCACCATGAAACCCTGGCGGAGAGGAAACTCCTAATATGTTAGGTAGAATGCAGCAGTCCCACAAACATATTGATGCCTTACACCGCTGCAACACCCCCAGGGAATGGTGGTTACCTGGCGGATGCAGCAGGGCTGTGGCGTTCCCACCGCCCAACTCATATGGTGATGCGGAGACCGCCACCACTGCGACCCCACGAGTCAGAATAAACCTTTTTGCCAGGCTTAAATATTTCTTTTCAAGTCACCCTGAAGGGAGGCCCTAACCACCCCTAGGCCAGGGTGCATGATAGTTTAAAAAGTAGGATGTGACTATTTAAGTTTTACATGTCCTGGGTTCCCTTGTTACATTTAATAAGTGTAGCTTGATATTGGAAGCAGATCCAGATTTGCTATTTAATCATAAGGAATTGCATTTTAATATCCTCTTTAATGGTAACGTTGGATTTTAAATCAAACTTTTGAAAATGACACCTTCAGAAAGTTAGCATTTTCTTCTCCTGACTATTTGTCCCTTCTGCCAGTGGTCTAGATCACATGACTGCGAAAGGCTTTACTGTTGGGGTTTGTGTATTCCTGCCAGACAGTGACACAAAAGGGACTGGGTGTAGCCAGGATGGGCCTTACTACCTTAAACTTCACAGGGCTTGCCTCCAGCACACTCAAAGGACCCTGACACCAGAACTTTGTCACCCCAGACTTCTTGGATCCTTGACAGGGGAAGGGAAGAAATTTACAGAAATAAATATGAGGGTAGTAGAGAATTCCAAAACAAAAGAGGAAGTGTGGAGGTTTTGACAGAATCACCCTCCAAAAAGATATGCATAAACATAAGGATTCTATCAATGTGTGATGGTGATAATTATATTTTGTGGTTTTTATATATATGCAGGTGGTGTAGATACTAAGCTCTCTCTTAGAGTGATAAAGATGAGAGCACAGTGTGCTTGTTAAAATGCCCCTCACACACTAAAAAAATCCTTTAGTGTCATGCTTCATCATGGGGGTCTTCCCGTCCCTCCACGGGGCGGGGCGTGCTACGACCTACGAACTACGCAGGAGCACTGTAGTTTGTGACGGAGGCTATGTGACAGTGCAGTGTAAGTGAAGTCAGTGAAGTGTAGGGACCTAGTTACGTGAGTGTATGTAAAACAAGCATTTGCAATGCAATAGGTCTCGCAGCATTAAAGTTTGAGTTATTGGCATCGTAAATGACAATGCTATGCATTAATTTTTTTTTATTTGCAATTGTTATATAAACATTGTTTGTGAATGGTTAGCTGGTGAACTAGTATTACTGCTTATACTAGACATGTTTCTGCAGCGCCCATACGCACTTTGGCATGGCTTCTGTATGCTATAGGCTGTGCAGCCAGCAGCCTCCTTTCCTCCGTCGGCCCCAAAGGAGGTTGAGATGCTGTATTACTGCTACCTCTATTATCACTATTTTTATTTTTATTTATTTATTTAATGCGATTTTATATAGCGCGAACTTTACCCGAAGGTGTCAGAGCGCTTTACATAAGAACCAGCTGCAAAACATAAAGTCTAAGGATTACGTGCGTTACATAAAAGATACAAACAGAAAAAATTGCAAATGTACAAGATGTAAAGTCACACAAAGAAGAGACTGGTGATTAGAGTTATCTCTATATACATGGGGAAGGGCTATGAATGGATATACTCTAAGAGTAACGTAGGAATGGTAGAGAGTACAAAGGTCTACGCATATTAGACGGTGTATATGCGCATTGCGCAGTTTGTCACGGCTTCTGGGCGCTATAGAAGGCCCAGGCTCTTCCCCACCTCAGTACTATGGTTCTGTCTCAGGGCGGGTGACATGCCGCGTGTGACGCTGTATTTCCACTGCGATCACCAACCTCAACACACCTCTGTCTAGGAATCCCGCGCCGTCATCTTGTGGGTTTCGGTTCACCGAGTCGGGCGTCCTTCACGAGGCGCTATATCTTCTCAGATGACACTCACTCTTTCTGCAGCGGACGCACCTCGAGGCATGGTAGGTGGGGCATAGGGAACATACGTGGAACAGCAGCACACCACAGAATCTACGGTGGATTTGTTGCACAAACAGACAAGCATACACAGAACACAAATAGAGACAGGCGCACAACAGACACAAAGACACATTCCCGCAATGGCAAATGACTCAGGCAAACACAGCCAGACACAAATACCCACAAACCCACACAAAAACACAGACTCAGAAACACACAGGGCACAATCACAAAGTTGCGCTCATACGCACACATACATGTAGACACAATCAGAAGCACAAACACCCACAATCAAAATATTACGAGCCAGGAAGGCGCCAGAGACTGAATACACAAGGTGTAGTGCCTGTCTGTGGTGCAGCACCCGGGATGAGTGTTCTCTCGAGTGGGGCGAGGGCTCATTTTGTGGGAGGCCCCCCCCCCACCTCCCGTGGTAAGGGCCGAGGTGGGGGCGAGCGGGGCCGCTGGAGATAGAGGTGACAGTTGGCAATGGAAGCCAGAGCCCCTGGCCGGGCGGGAGTCGTCAGACGGGAGTCTCCGTCCCTGCCCGGGAGATTAGTGCGTCTCCCTCGCCACATTCCCCGTAGTCCTGGCAGCTCGCACAGCCCCCCGCCCCCACCCATGAATTATGGGCTTGTCACCCTGCACCAGGCCGGAGACACAGAGACACCTCTGTAGCACGTTTATAGCACTTTAAGTGGCGGGTGGACTGGCCGCTCCATGGAGACGCTCTCGAGGCCCGGGGGTGTTACAGTCGTCCCCCCACCTCACCCCTCCTCCCAGCACTGGTGAGGACTGAACCCTCCCAGCAGCGGGTCTGCGGGGCCGTGGGGAAGGGGTGGGTGGAATTACATCTGCCGTCGCACGTGGACATCCGAATCTGTTTTCATTCCTGGGTTTGGACATGTGTTTGTGCTCTTCTTCCCCCGCGCTGGTTTATGGTCCAGACTTAGCTCAGCGGGTTTAACACCAGCTGCACAGCTGTGAAAACCAACCTTCCGTTGGCGCACGTTCTCTCTTTGTTCTTTGGAAAGTGGGTACAATAAGTGCTATTCTGCCGGGCAAATAAGCTATTCTTTGTACGCTAGGACACAACGTACTTTGTGCTTCGTCCGATTATGTCACTATTGCGCATTGTTAGCAACATATCTTCTTTTTATAGCGCTTCGTGCCAGAGGCCCCCTAGTAATGAGCTGGCACCAATTGTTATAAGGACTCCAAGAAGAAGGGGAAAAAAAAACGAGCCTGTCTGGGGAGATCACTTTGTAGCCTTCGGGAAACAATTCTACCACCTCACCCACCTGTAACCAAGAGGCTCAGTGGGCTGTTGTATCCAAAGCAGAGTTCCCTTCTTTATCTTCACGCACGTATTTCTTCATTGCTTTAACTTGTGCGGCGCCTTTGTCTATGCGCTAGAGAACGAAACCGAGATTTCGAAAGAAGCCAGAGTCGGAAAAAGACTGCTGGTGTCCGGAAGTCAGGCAAAGTCGCCTGTGACGGGGGCGGGGCTTCAACGGCAACCAAGTGATCGCGAACTACAAAAAACAAGGAAACCCGACACGTCAGCAAAAAAAACGAGCTTCCCAGGAGACAGCGCCTGGCCACAGCGCGCGTTCGCGTGCGCGTGGCACTTTCAAATCGCCATGCGCGCGGCCAGTGCTGTCCTCCTGGAAAGCTCCTGGAAAGCAGACACGCTGACTATAGGTCTTTGGCGAGAGCGAGCTTCGCTCGCTTCACCGAGACCTAAAAAAGGGTTACAAATTCCCTGGCTAGTAGAAAAATATATTTTATTCACTTCTCTAGCTGGGAACGTTAAGAAGGGGGTTTTGGGGTAGAGCGATTAGCTTGCTACCTGGTCATTCCAGGTAGCAAGCTAATCGCATAGCATAGCCTCCGCCACAAACTACAGTGCTCCCGCGTAGTTCGTAGGTCGTAGCACGCCCGCCCCGTAGAGGGACGGGAAGACCCCCATGATGAAGCATGACACTAAAGGATTTTTTTAGTGTGTGAGGGGTATTTTAACAAGCACACTGTGCTCTCATCTTTATCTCTAAGAGAGAGCTTAGTATCTACACCACCTGCATATATATAAAAACCACAAAATATAATTATCACCATCACACATTGATAGTAGAGAATTCCCCCACTTCAAAGGATCACACTAGGAAAAAATAGCTCCTGAGACACTTTTTAGTACACTCTTGGACCTGTGTAAGACTTCGGAAGTACTGTGTAGAACCCCAGAGAACTGATCTGCTTCTACCAGAGAACTGCTCTTCTTCTTGAAGGCCTGTCTTGCTGATTGAAAGAGAACAGGTTCATCTTCTTGAGCCCAAGACCAACAGAAGTGCTGCAAGGGCTGCATCATGATCGGGAGAACTAAAGCAACGTCTGCTGAGATGGTCCGCAATCAAGGACCGCCATTTTCTCCTGCATCCTAAGGAGGACTCAAGCCCCCTAGTCATAGGTAAAGACTGCCCATATGACCTGGTCAACGATGAGCCACTGTGCTCACTGATGAAGAAGGGTGAGTAAATGTACTTACCCTCTCCGATACATGGGTGCTCGGAAAATAAAAAGACCACATCTCATACCACGGGGAACATCGTTTACGACGCGGTTTTTACACCGCAGTGCCTTTACCCCGCAGCTATTACAACGCAAGTCGTTACTATGACTTGCGCTGGATGGCGCTGTGGGATAAGGAATCTTGCAATTTTATATTCCAACACCTTCCCTACTGTTACGTGGACTGGTGTTGGAATATAAAATTATAAGATTCCTAAATCCACGCCCTACAGCGCAAGTCGTTGTAACGACTTGCGTTGTAAGACTTGCGTGGTAAAGGCATGCGTTGTTACAACATGCGTTGTAACAACGTACATCCTCATACCACAGTCCTGAAGAAGGCCAACTGACTCGCAAGAGCAATTCCTAGGCCAAAATATGTCGGTTCTCCACTAGGTGCTGTGAACCAGTCACTAATCCACTCAAGCATCATCACTTCTTTTAATTATATTTCTATCATGATACATTAAAACTTCTCTAAAAAGGATAATCACTAGCCACTTTCCACGACTGCAAGCCACCCAGACAGTCTCCCTCCTGGTGGAGGTTGGTTAATCACTTAGAGAACCGAACCCTCAAGTGATTATGACCCGCTGAGGACACTATCCACCTTACCACTTAAACTGAGAAAAAGAATATATTGCACACTGTGAAAGTGTGGTTGAGGGTCTCTGATACAACATATTGAGACTCTGGTTCGTTGACACTAGTGATTCATTCCTCCTTCATTGTGAGTCTATTAATATTGGAAGCTGAATGAATCTCTGCTTCTTTCTCCCTCCCACTGATCTGGACAATGCCCATATACAACCCTTGGGACACCAACTCCACACAAAGTAGCATAACGTTGTGGAAAGTATTGGAAAGGGCCATTTGTGTTACTTTACAGGCTATTTTCCAGTGCAAAACAAGTTACGAACTGGAAAGCAAATAGTTCTTCAACACTTTTAATCTGTTTGCATTACTTTTTGAGATGTTACGCAGTGCACAGCATTACTAAATCAGTCCCTTTGTTTGATTTGATTTATAATTTTATATAGCGCTCGAATGCCCTGAGGCTTCTTGGTGCTGCTGCTATCAGAACCGAGAGATGGAAAATAAATCCAGAATAAAAGCTGCTCTACTGATTAAAAAGCCGAGTCTTTAGGGATTTTTGAAAAGACAAGAGATCTGTGCACTTCCTTAAATTCATGGGGAGGGAGTTTCATAGTTTTGCGGCCTTCAAAACAAAACTCCTACCTCCCCATGAAGCTCGTTTAGCCTAGGGCAGTACTAAGTAATTTGCTTCTGAAGATCTAAGCCTACTAGGCAGGAAATGCCAGACACATTTCTCACAAAGATATTGTGGACCAATATTGTACAGTGTCTTGAATTCAATTATGTTTACTACTGGAAGCCAATGTAGCTTAATCAAGGCCTGTGAAGCTGATTGGTATTTTGGTATTCCTGAGAGAAGCCAAGCTGAGGCCTTCTGCAGCAACTGGAGTTTAAGGAGGGATTTTTTCTGTATGCTGATAGAAAGGGCAATCTCATAGTCCAATTTGGCTAGGACTAAGGTGGTAACCACCAATGTTTGAAGGTCAGAGGGAATAAAAATGGCAGATCTTTCTGATTATTCTTAAAGTAAAGAATGTTGATGAGGCAAGAGCATTGACCTGATCTTCAAAATTAAGGTTATCATCAAAGATAAATCCTAAATTCTTCACTTTCTTCACTGGTGAAGATGGAACCCCCATATCCTGGGCCCACCAGCTTGGTGGCCAGAAGGAGTTGTTTTTGCCAAGACAAAGTGCCTCTGTCTTTCTGGAATTGAGCTTTAGGCAATTTAATCTCATCCAGCAATCTACCTTGGGCATTTAAGAGCTAAACTTTTGAGCAGTGTCCTCATACTTGCTTGAAATGGATACCACTATTTGGGTATCGATGGCGTAATACACCACTGAGAATCCAAATATTTTTATGAGTCTTGCCAGTGGGGTAACATAAAGATTACAAAGAGTAGGGCTCGATGAAGACCCCTGGGGTACCCCACATGGCTTATGAAACTGTTCGGAGATGAGATCGCCCTTAGCAACATTGTTCATTCTATCCATTAGAAAAGCTGTTATCAGCTTGAGCGCAAGGCCGCTTATTACTTGCCCAGTGAGTCGGTAAATTAGGATATTATGGTTGACTGTATCAAAGGCCGCTGAGAGATCTAATAATATCAATATGGCCTGACCTCCTTCATCTAGAATGAACCTCAGTTCCTATGATGCAGCTATCAATGCTGTCTCTGTACAGTGTGCCTTTCTAAAACCATTTTGGGTGGAATACAGAAGGCTGTTATTGTCATAAGCTCAACGTTCAGAGCGTTCTCTAATAGTTTGGCTGGGAAGGGCAGTCTAGAGATGGGCATGTAGCTACGGGGCTTTTGAGGATCCAAACCTTTTTGTTTCAGCACAGTTAGACTAGAGGATTTCTTCCACTCAGAAGGAAAATATTCTGTGTTTACCTAGTGGTGATCCTGATTTAGTAGATCCAATTAGATTTAAAACTTGCTCTGCACTAAGCAAGGAGAACTTCATCAAAGATGGTAGGTGAAAGTTGTATTTTATTCATCAGAGATCTAGACACTCTTTGATTATTGGATGAAAAAGTGCTAAAGACTTCCTTTGCTTTTTTTCTGGAAAAGAATTGCAAGAGTGTTACAAAACAACTGTCTACAACTACTGTTGCTAGGCACAGGTATTTTTGCTAGATTTTGTATGGTATTAAAAAGCTCCTTTACCGTATGGCCAGATTGAAGAATCTTGTTTGAAAAGTATTTTGTTGTTTCCTTTAATATTAACTTTTTTGACTCTGCAATTGATTGTTAAGAAACCTCTCTATCTTGAGAATCATATTTAGATCTCCAACCTCGCTCCATTTTTCTACACAACTGTTTCTGAGTTCTTAGACACTCAGAGAACCATGGATCTGAAAAGGTTTTTTGGTGATAAGTAAAAACATTTTCGAGTGCAAGAATGTCGGTTGCTTTATTAATCTAGGAAAAATAATTCAGTATGGTTGTAACCAAATCTGGCATAGGGTTGAGGTTAGATTCAGGTAAGGTTTCTAATAAAAGTGAGACAAGATATGAAGAACTGATCTTTACCTCTGGAATATCCAAAGATATTGGAGTAGATGCCTCACTCACTTATCTTGACATGCTTCTTCATTGGTGCCTATCCAAACTAGAGGGTAAGAAAAGCCAAAAGATGTGTGATACACTGTATATATATAACCCATTTACCTCGTAGATTGTTCGGAAAAAAATCAAAAAAGATTAATCTAATCAGGACCCACATTTAAAACAAATGGTTAGCAACCACATTGTTATAGTAATTAAATAACCTCACATTCACTTGGGAGCACCACAGTCACCAATATAAAGGGCGATATAGCTAGTGTCAAATTGTGGTATAAAGACAGGTATTTTATTCCATTACAACAGGATTCATCCGTTTAAGATAGGATCTAGACTATAGAATGGAATTCAGGATAAGTAATGGAGTTGAACGATACCTCGTATTTTGATTCACTTTTCAGTCTTGCAGGTAACCTCTCTTTACAGAAGACCAAGACATGTGAGAACTCTAGACCTCACGAGCGTGCATGGTGTGCATGCACATAAGAGCAGGGATACATATAATACAGCCGTGATGAAGGCCCCTGGACCTGATCGGGCTCCTGGAGTGGGCCGAAACATATTGGCACAGAGGGTACAATTGAATAATTATATTTAATAGAACTCCATAACATTGCGATTTTGTTCATGCCCCAGGTACCCTCAAAATAAAGAAAAACCTTTGGGTATACCTTGAGGTATTTTTAAATCAGTCACCCTTCTGGATCCCTGATTGTTCAGTTTGACTTTATTTAAGAGCTCCCATTCCATCTATGGATGAGTCCGCCCTGGGGGTACCAGCTTACCAGGATGTGGATAGGCGCCAATGATGAAGCATGTCACGATAAGTGAGTGAGGCGTCTACGCCAATATCTTTGGATATTCCAGAGTTAAAACTAATATCCTGAAACAGAGGGAGATCTTCTTCTCCCTTTCATTGAAACTCTTTAAGAATTTCAGTTGCTCTTGCATGTGAGTGTTGTCAAGTGGGAGAGTGCAACTGGTTTTGATTGTTTCTCGCTCTCCATTGTGATGAAAATTACTAGAAAAGATACCATCCAGCATGTGTAGCAGGTTTAACTACCTGATGTAGCCCTAAGCGCCTCATTGTATCCATCAAGAAAATTGTGTCTTTGTCCTCAGTATTCCCTAGATGAGAATGAAAGAACCTCAACACTGACAAATCTATCAATTTGAAACTAGGTTCTATCTATAAACTTAGATTTGATACAAAGGGTGCTCTAAGCCCCTGGGGTTGGCGGGGGGGGGGGGCGGTAGAGTACTATTCCTCTAAACGAGTAATATTTTGTTAGCTCTATTTGAAAGGAAACATTTTCTCATGCCAGACTATTTTCACCTGGGAAATAGCATGTAATAAGGTGGTCAAGAGTGACAATAACCAACCCTCCCCCTCTTTTGGTTAGCCTATCAGCTTTGGCAATCATGTAGCCGAATGGTATTTCCTGGACCAAGTCTGGATCAGAAGTGTTGCCTGCCCTGGTTTCAGTAATACAAATTATGTCTACCAAATGTGTGTCTATAAATTTCACGAACTCAATTTTGTGTTTAATTAGATACCTTGCGTTCAGTAATGAACATTTCAAAAGCATCATAAGAAGTAGCTTGAGAGGCTGAGTCATAGCTCTTACTTTGTACGTTTCAAATAGCTACATTAGTAAAAATCAAATTGGGGAATTCCTCATGTGAAGTACTACGTTTGGCAGGATCATATACACATTAAAAAAATATTTCCCAATCTAATAGAACATGCATACTAATAAGCAGAGATTCATAAACTTATTACAACAGCACAAAGCCAAATTCTAGGTTCAACTTCTTACCACAGTGCAGCTGAGTGTATATGAAATGAAAGAACTCTGCTTAATGCTTCAAGTATAATCTAGAACCATTTTACATAAATCAATAGGGCCATATTCACAAGGATTTGGTATTGCCACTTTATTTCAAAGCAGGAGTATAACCCCTTGTATTTTAGTTATGGACATATATAGTATATTTAACATATTAAGACTATACGCTTTATATATATTGGGGCTTATTTAGGAGAACCCTGCGTGACTTTGGCACCAGGTAAAGTGGAACATGCTTGACACAGGGTTCTCATAAAGATTTATGAAGCCATGCAACACCACCCTGCATGACTTGTTGTGACCTCATAAATCATGAGTAAGGCGACACAGCACAAATCGTTGCGTCGCCTTACTCTGGGCCTGTGAGGTTGTTTCATGGGCATTGTGGGGGGTATGTCCACACCACACCCATGGAATTTGATGCTGCCTTACATTCACAAAACATGTAAACCTGGGGAAATGCCAAATCCATATTCCTCCCGAAGGTGAGGTGTAACAAGGAGAAATAACTACAGTTCTCCTCGTTCTTTCCTTTTTCCATGTGATCTGCATTCTGCAGCACACACAGAAAGAGGAAGATGCCTCTTAGGATTGTTTTTGTGCAGTAAGGTGCCTCTTCCTGCGCAAAAGCAATCCTACCTGCAACGGAGGAACCCTGGTGCAAGGATGCCTACATTGGCACGAGTCAGGGAGAAAGGACAGAAATGTACCGTATTGCTTAAATACGGTGCATTCTTGCCCTTTCTCTTTGTGTAGGGCAGTGCAGCTAGGTGCCTTTCTGCTCTGCCATATGCCAAAATGCTATAAATGAGGCCTATTATTTATAAGCACATATATACACACATATCTATGCAGATGATAGTTGACATCACAGACATAAACATGCTGCAAATAACTTCTCTTTGCCCACTGGGGATCCCTTGGGAGATGGGAAACATAAATCAGCACTGACATGGAAATGAGTTTTGGCAGCACTGAGGCTTAATCACCTCCACATGTTAAAGAAAAGCAAAATAAGGAAATATAGCTAATAAATTATGCAGCTCACTGGCAGCACAAAACATTTTTGGCATCAGTTGCAAGCAAATCTGTGCAAGGCTGACATTTAGCATTTTTTCATCTCTTTTGACACATGAAGTCAACAACATACGGGGACAAAAGAGAGATGCTCAGCATTTCATAGCCTCATTCCGCCACTTGAACTACACAGTAGTAGCAGAGATACAAAATAATGGCACTATACTCCTAACAAACAGAAATATTAAGAGAATAGCGTAAACGTGAAGCTCTGTCCTCCTGCATAAGTTAAGATCCTGTTAACTGTTTTTTTAGCATTATATAATATGCTTTTGATAAATGCCGAAAAGTAACCCACATGCAGCATGGTATAACCAGGAATGTAGGAAATGCAAGGGGGGCCTGGTACGGGCTGTAAAATCTAATATGCACCCTGAGATAGTTGCTTGCAGAGCCAGATATAGACAAGATATAGAGCTTGCCAAAAGAATTCGGGAAGACCTCCTCTGGTCCTCACTGCACAAGGCACTAACAGATAGAGATGCCAAGACATTTTGGAAACACGCATTTACAATGCAATGGTTTCGCCTTTGGAAAAGTTAGAGCTATTGGCATTGTAAATGACAGAATTTGTGTTTATGTATTGGTTTTGAAAACAGATAAATAAATGGCATTGTCATTTACATTGCCATTAGCTTAATCTCTCGCAAATGTGAGACCTATTGTACCCTACAGATGAGCTCAGCAGACAGCAATTACTACCGCACACACACACCCAGAGCCAAACACAGACACCCAGAGCCACACACACACACCCAGAGCCACACACACACACACACACACACACACCCAGGGCCACACACACACACACACCCAGAGCCACACACACACACCCAGAGCCACACACACACACCCAGAGCCACACACACACACCCAGAGCCACACACACACATTCAGGAGAGCAAGCACAGCGAGGGGGCAGGGAAGCAAGCACAGCGAGGGGGCAGGGAACTAAAAGTAAAATACTAAAAATAAAATATTCCATGTCGCAATTAAAGTTACCATCACCCAGTCACTGGTTAATGACTGTAAAAACATCATCATCACCTATGTACCGAAGGGAGGAGTAAAGAACCTCAGGATGCCCTTCAGTGTAAAAGTCTTCATCGGCTTAGGGTGCAGGTGGTCCTTACTTGTGTTTGAGCCCGCAGGCTCTAAAGCAACTATGCCCAGATGAGGGAGTCCCTCCTCGGGGGACTCGGTACCAACCATGCCCAGGAGGAGCCCTTGTGGGCTTTAAATCAGAAATACCCCTGGGAGCCACTCAGGCTCTCACTCAATTATGCCTCTTGAGCCTCTCGTGGGCTCTCGCAACAAATGTGGACCAGGAGCCTCTTGGGCTCGATAATAAAAATGCCCCCCAGGATCCTCGTGGGTCCGGCACAAATGCTTCCACTCGTTGGAGTCCCGCTCGCGCTAGAGTCCCCCGCCTGGGGACCCGAAGAAACAACTGCGGCTCTGAGCCTCTCGGGGCTCTAGAAACAAGAATGCCCCGCAACCGTGGGAGCGGCCCTCTATCAAGTGGGGCCGCTCAGGGTGAAGGCACCGGCGGAGTGCCACCTCACTCCCTTTCCCCCCCAGCCGGCTTCGACTCACCGGCTTCCGTGGGGGGGGAATCCTCTCCTTGCTCCGGTCCCGCTCCGATCGGGTCACTCTGCTGCCGGCATGCGGGACTCTCTGGCTGCCGGTCTGCTTCCTTCGCCGGCCTCTCGCTGGGGGAGCCTCGGGGTGAGACGCTGGCTATACTCCGGTGGTGGAGGAGCGTGGGGTAGGCGCCCGTGGACTTCCTGCCTTTCTCTTGGCCAATATATTAAACAAGTATTTACAAGTGGGGCCGGTACGTAACGTGTAGGAAAATTAAAAAACTTACCTCCGGGAGTCGGCTCGGAGTAGGGAGCGGGTCGGGTCTGCATCCTCACAGGGAGAGCCGTCCGGCTGGTGTGAGGAAGGATGCCGAAGAAAGAAAAAAAACCCCGCCCACCGCCGCATTACGTGGGCAAAAAGAGAAAAATTCTACGGAACGCCCACGAATCGCCTCGGACAATGACGGTCATATCTCTGTTCCAATGGCTAGCCTCCATTTATGGAGCTAGCCAATGGAACAGAGAGGCGGGACAAAGCCCCATACTGGTAAACAAACGTTTTCGCCTGCGCGAACGCTGCTGCGCAGCGGATCGCCAGGCAAAACCTAAAAAGATGGGCCAATGGATCAATGGCAATAGGACTACATTGGAGTTCACTGTACAGCCTGACGAATGGGTGTCCCACTTCGAATGTCTCTATGCAGTGGACAAATTAGAGTTAGAAGACCCTATAGAAAGGGAGGCTGGCCCCATCAGGAGCAGATGATGCTCTAGTCTTCTCTCTGGAAGAAACACTAGCCGCAAGTCATTCATGTGTCCCTGCTAGAAAACATTCCAAATGATCTGTACAGCGAGGACCCAACTGTCTGGTGTTTGTACAGTAACATGTTAGCGAATGCCATCACATTGGGCATGGATAATCCACCATCGTGGAAACTAGCCGAAATAGTGGCAATTTACAAGAAGATCGTTAGAGCTGACCCTGTTAACAATAAACCCATAAGTCTCATTGACTCTCTCAAGAAGGTTTTTTTCAAGCAGGCCTATCGAAAATCCAGGATTGGATTACAGAGTCCAGTATTTTAAGTGACTATAAAGCTGGGTTCTGTGCTAATATTAGCATGGTGGACCAGGCTTTTTGCTTCCTCTGTATGTATTGGAAGGAAGTGATCATTAAAGGTGGGAAACTATATGTGGCCTTTGTTGACCTGCAGTCCGCATTCGATCTAGTTCCCCGAGCTACTCTATGGAGAGTGGAGAAAGAAATCAGCTTACCACACAACCCCTGGATATCCTAATTAGATTGCATACATCCAATGCAGACCAAATGAGATGGGGCACGAACAGCCAACTAACGAAGAAATTCCCAATCAAATGCGGAGTGAGGCAGGGGTGTGTGCTTGCGCCCACACTTTTCTAACTTTTTATCAATAGGGTGGTTGATTTACTGGATAGGGACAGGTGTAATGCCCCCAACATAGCTGAGAAAAGAGTCCCAGCGCTCCTTTTTGCAGACAATACTTTATTAATTTCCAAATTCCCCCAAGACCTCCAATTATTGTTAAATGAATTTTTAAGATTCTATAATGAGCGGGGTTTGGTGTTAAATGAGGCAAAAAACCAAATATATGGTTGTACCAAACAAAACGAAAAACCTAATAAAAAAAGTCTGTTTGCAGGAAACACCCCCTTGGAGCAAGTATCAGATTTCGACTACCTGGGTATCTGCCTCATACCTAGTCTAAATTGGGCACGCCAGTTAATCCAGCAGACTGCACATATTTCCAAAATACAGGAAAAAATGGTGTCTAGAAAAGTGGCTCCCGCACTAGAGATTTATAATATCAAAACTCTGGGGAGAGGTCTATATGGGGCGGAACTATGGGGTAGTGGGAATACAAACTGTCTTATCACTGTGGAAAATAGCTTTTTAAGATCTCTTTTAAAGTTACCCCCTAGCACACCTTTGACTCCTTTATACCTGGACTTTGCCCAGAGAAAACTGACTCACAAGCTTGATTCTGAATTACTCTTGTACTGTCATCGCCTGTGGTTTGGTGAAGAGTTAGTTTCATACAGAGCAGCATTGACAGGCCTTTTGCACTATCCCCAGGTATCTCTGATCCCCTAGTTTAGTTTATTGAGAGGCCTACTCCAGCGCTTAGGGCTGGAGTCTTATTGGTTAAACAAGGAAAGTATATCTTTATTACAAAATGCAAGGGTCAAATCGATCTACTGGGAACAAATATGGAGAAGGAAACATGTAACATAGTGGGTTCCTTGACCAAGGTTGTTTTTGGATTTTAAGCCAACCGCAAGTTATGAAGAAACAATTGATGAAATCGTGCCGCCTCTGGCTCGCAAACTATTTGTACAATTACGCTAAAAGACTCTGCCAACCAAACTGTTTTGCATAATGTTTCTTCAGATGACCTCTGCCCTTCTTGCAAATTCAGTGCAGAATCTATAGTCCACTTGCTCTTTTTTTGTCCCCATTATCAAAACCTGAGTGCCAATTGGATTAATCCACTGTGCAGAGTGGTTGGTCCCGGTCACTATTTGGTGGTGTTAGGAATTTTGTCTACTGATACAAGCAGGTTAATTGTTTTTTCCCTGGCCAAATTCTGGTATGCTCTTTGGATTAAGCGCACCAAATGCATTGTATGACTTACTCTTATACTTTTATTGTATATGTTGTATTTTATGATTCTTATGTCTTTTACTGTATCATTTTATGAGGTGTTATGTACTTTTTAAGATCTACATCATCAAAATAAAGTTTTTATGATGACGATGATATGCTTGTGTCATTTTTCACCTGCCCAGAGACAGCTTTAGCTCTGACTTACCAGTCTCATGTTATAAAAAATGGATTAAATAAAACAATATCTACTTATAAATACACATAGAGGGGCTTTGATTCAGCCCACTTTATCCATTAGCCTCTTTAAATGTAATTTGCATTTTTCTCCAACTCACAACTTCAAACATCATGGACCAGCCCACTTAAGTAATTGACTCTCTTGCACTGTGAGTAATGGCATTTTGTTTGATGACATATTTGCATCTGTTAAAAGAATCCCACTCAAGGGAGAGGGCTGATGGGACAATAACTTAACTGGCCAGTGTTTTTTCCATTTTTTTAACTTTGTTTTGTCAATCCTTGTGTATTTAAACAATTTTTTCAGACTACAGTAATTCACAGCCTGTAGTACCCTTTCCTTTCGCGGAGAAGAATGATGATTTTCTTTCATGTGTTATGCAACTGAGGTTATTATACCTATTTTGTGTACATCTTCCTGTAAGAACGCACCTATTTTGTTCTATTGAAGTTAAATAAATGAGATATTTGTTTATTTTTATTGCAAGCATATTACCACCACAAGTAGGGAATGGCATGTTTTCTTTCTTTTTCTTCTTTTTAGATTTGTATGCTTATAAAAGAAAAATAACTATTGAACCATCTTGCAATAGCCAGATCTATTGGCTTTGCCAATGTATTCTTTGCTTTTATCTTAATCTTTTGCGATGTGGGTTACTTGAGTTCCAGATCAGACGTGGGTTAAGTTTCCATTACACTGTTTCTGTAATACTGGATTGTCGGATCCTTAGTGTGTGCTGCAAGGAACCTTCTTTTAAGCACTATTGTAATTTCTGGAAATGGTGGCTAGTCGAGGTTAAATTATGTGTTTCTTTTTTCATTTTTTTAATGTTGAACCAGGGCATGTTTCTCCATTAAGTTATTCTGAAACGTTTCACTGGCTCTAATTCTAGTCAATTATGCACAAAGTAGCTCACAAATATAGAAACCTTTTTTGTCTTGAGGGGACACGCATCCGCAATGACAGATAAAAATGCAAATTACAACAGGTCAGGACCGATGAGCTATTGCAATGTCTTAAAACATTCAATAGATCCATAGCTCTATGACAACTCCCCACACAATTACACATGCATTTTGCATTGGGTTTCAAAGTTAATATAACTGTGTGCTTCTGAATGAAAGAACGTTTTTTATTAGTGGCCCATTATTTAATTCTACCCTGAATGGCTCACATTTTTAATGAAATGATTCAGACTTAACTGAGACATATTAATGACGTGCATAAAAGTTGTTTCAAAAGGACAGCATCAGGTGTTTTCATATAGATGCATGCAGAAATTTGGAATTTGCCAGGAACCTCTGTCTGGAGGGTTCGGCTCACTTGTTGCCACAAAAAGGAAGAGAACAACCGATGCTGGACAATTGCAGGCTCAATACTTGATTAATTCTTGTGCTCGGCTAAGTGGTTGCAATGCGATGGACCTACCTATCAGTGGCTGGCATTGCTTTTACTTGTAGTTTTACCCTGGAAGTCAATTCTACATCCAATACTGTAGTGACGGCAGGCTCCTGCTTGCGCACATTGTTAAGTTAGCATAAGCTTATTAGAAGTCTAAACGCCATTTTGCCCTTTTGCCACTTTTGCACACGTCACTGCATGTAGCTGTTGTTGTAAGTTTAACTGCGTGAATATCTTCACATGAGAATGGTTTGTTTTCAACTTCCCTAGACTTACACCGCGCCCTTAATCTGCACAGTGAGTGCTAAAGCATCCAAGGTTATCATAACAATGTTAGCTGTTTTTCGGGCTGATCGGCTCACGCTTAGACACAACATGCACGCAGCTGCAGCTAACTGAAATTCTGGCGCCTTTAATATTGCACTGCATACATGATTTTGGGCACTCAGAAAAATCAGTTTCCAGAGAGACAGAGAGCTTTTGCAGGTTCTGATGTCATTCACCTCTGCTGATCTTGGAGGTATGGGGTCCCCTATTCAAGCCTAAGAGACCTTCTATATTTTATAAAACATAGTTCCTAGCTAGGGAGGTTGGCATACAAGGCACTATAGGACCTGTTTCCACTATCATTCTAATATGATTTCTCCTTTTATGTTTTATGGAATTGTAACAATGCTGCTTGTACTATTTTTAATCATATGCCTGCTTATGTTGGCAAATATACTGCATCTTAGAGCACGTTGTTAAAATAAACATTTTAAACTTCATCGTGTCTCTTTTTTAGGGGTGGGCGTAGTTCGCGAAGTAGCGCTACGTGAAGCTACGCGAAGTGCACTTCGCACTACATGAGCTACGAGTAGCAAGATGTTGTTTTCAATGATAGCACAGTGCGGATCCGGCACTGTGCAATCATTGAAAACGGCATCAGATTTTTACTCGAGCTGCAGCTTTCTCAAAGCGGACTGGTAGTTTCTCATCGCGAGCGGTTGTGAGCATGCGCGACCACTCGCAATGAGAAACCTGACCTCCCCGCGTTGAGAATCTCGCCGGGGGGTTTATTTTCCATGCTCGCGATCAGCAAATTGATGTTGCTGATCGCGAACAAGGAAAAAGTCTCGCGAGGATGTCATTTTGCTTGCTTGTGGTCGTCAACTTGACATTGAGGGCCGCGAGCAAGCAAAAAATGACCGCTGCACTACGCTACGCATGTTCGCACTGTTCTACGTGCAGCTATCATAGTGCGAAGTTGCGCAAACTACGCGAGCGTAGCGTAGTGCTTCGCCCAGGCCTACTCTTTCTACCCATGTTGTGGACTGGTATGAGAACAACAAACGAAAGAGTGTTCTTGATTCCCACCATTCCTGAGAGTAACCTAAGTCACATGTTCTGGGTTGTCTAATCATTGTTTCCTTTGTTATAGGATGAAGAGCTAATGTGACACTGATGCTAGTCGGTTAAGGGTTCTAGGTACTAAGGTGAGTTTTTTGGTCCACCACTATTCACTGAGGTCCTGGGTCTCAGTGCACAGTTCTTTGTCTGAGCAGAATCCCTGAAACAATACTCCCTAGCATCTCCTTACGTGTGGCCCAAAATAATCCCCGTTATTTTACTCCCCTGGAAATATTGGAATTATTATTATTATGGTGTCCTGGTAAATTTAGTATGGGGGACGTAACAAAGAGACATATGAGAATAGGAATTACCTTGCTGAATCCTGCATGCTTTCCCCCAACATTACACCCTTTAAGAAAGGCCGTCAGAAACCTTACACCAATATCCCTCACATACCCCTACATCAGTCCCATGGGGTCCATCCTGGCCCCTTATATCCTATTCACAGTTTATTTCTCGTTGAAAACCGTGACAAAACGGTGTCCACAACTTTTCTCCCAAGTTACAGCCAGCCAATCAAGGCACCACGGTGGATCCATTTCTCTACATATACATACATCTTTTTTCTTTAATAACTCCAAAACTAATGAACAGATTTACACCAAACAACAAAAAACACTCTTTCTGGAGTAATTTCTAGATTTCTTCCAAATTTGGTGTCTTTCCATTCCGCTGTTTGGGCTGTAGTCGTATCTAAATCCCTCTGGGAAATTGCATGGGGAAAACATGTTTTGGGAATCCCCTCATTCTTGGCTCCGGTTTGACGAATCACCCCAAAGCTTTCTAGACAGAAGCTGAAGTGAATGCCAAACTAGTGTAGAAAATGACATATAAGTTTGAAAAAGGCTGGTCTTGTGGCCAAAATGCGTTACCTGACAAACTGTGAATAAATAAGTGGCATGGGATGCCGAGCTGTGCCGGTCCTGTTCTTCTATTTCTGGAGCAGGAATGGGAGGAATATACACACACACGCACACACAGACAAACACACACATATATACATATATTCACTAGAAAAATCAAAGGTTACAGGGACATTATAGCTTGGAAATCCATACTAATATTATAAAGAGAGAGCCCAAACCTTTGAGGCGGGTAATCTCAGTAACCACAGCACCAATCACAACACCCAATACAGCGTTGGAAAGGGCAGTTGCAGCAGAAGGACATAGGCTATGCAGACGGCCACCATTTTTTTTTTTGCAGTCTTATATAGCGCAAACTTGACCCGAACTGAATCAGGCATCAGAGCGCTTTACATAGCACCAGTTACGTTACATGAGGACACACATTCTTTTTGTTAGGCACGGGGAGATTAAGTGATTTGCCCAGAATCACAGGATGTTTGGCGTTGTTCCCAAGACTCGAACCCAGATCCCCAGGTCGGAGGTCGAGTGCCTTAGTCGTTAGGCCAACTCCTCTATACATTTAAAAGGTAAAAGAACCGTTCCAGCAAAGTATTCCCTTGTGGGCGTGTCTGCGTTGTGCTGTGGGCGTAGGCTGGGGGTGTGACTAATGCTGGGGGCGTGTGGTACGGCCATCACATCGTGGGCTGTGGGCGTGTGCTGGGGGCGTGACAAACGCTGGGGGCGTGACAAACGCTGGGGGCATGTGTCCGCCCTTCATGCCATGTGAGTCGTACATACAAGCGCCAATTACGTTGCTGCGCAGCATCAAGGGGCATGCTGGGGGCGTGACACGCTGGGGGCGTGAGAAACGCTGGAGGCGTGTGTCCGGCCTTCATGCCATATGAACGCAATTGCGCCGCATCAAGGGGCACGCTGGGGGCGTGAGAAATGCTGGGGGCGTGCGCTACGTTCCGCCCTTCATGCCATGTGGGTCGTACATTAATCAGAAGATCGTCTGTTGTGGCCGTGTGCTGGGTGCGTGACAAACGCGTTCACCTGGAGGCCTGGTAAGTAACGTTACTGAAGCCTCTCCTGCGCGCTGTTACTGAACTCTCTCATTCAATGAAATTACACGCGCCTGCTACCATCAACCAGGGCTCTAGCCGGGCTCTGGCGGCGGATCAGTACACTAATTACACGCGCCTGATAACATCAACCAGGGCTGCAGCTGGGCCTCAAGCGGGGGAACACGCGCCTGCTAACATCAAACAGGCCTGCATCTGGGCCTCAAGCGGGGGAACACGCAAATGAGCGTTTCTGCTGGGACAATTACTGCAGCCTCTCCTACTCGCTGTCACTCAACTCTCTCATTAAACGGATTTACCCGCGGCTGATAACTCTCTCATTCAACGACATTACACGCGCCTGCTAACATCAACCAGGGCTGTAGCCGGGCTCAGGCGGCGGATCACTACACCAATTACACGCGCCTGCTAATATCAACCAGGGCTGAAGCTGGGCCTTCTCCATCCCTATTCTAATGAAACAAAAAATGTTGTCTACCGCGAGATTTTAAAATAAATTGCCCTTGCCAAATACACACATTACACACATTCTATTTCATACCCGGACAATGTCGGGACGGGCTGCTAGTAGAATATAAAACCTTAGAAATTCACTGAAAACCCAGAGGTTACAGGGACCTTGTAGTTAGGTTCACATTTCACTCGTACAAAACCAGTGAAATTCAGCAGTAATAGTTACCTGAGCTAACTGTAACTTGCATCCCCGCAATGCACTGCATATGACCTCACATATTAGATCACTAATGACATGGTCAGGGATATCACTGATGACATCGTAGATTTTTTACTTCCTAACTGTAACCTGTAACCTTTGAGAGTGGATGTATAGGTAGGGTGTGTGAGTCTCAGAGTGGTGAGTGAGTGGGTGGTGTGTGTCTGAGTGGGTCTGTGAATGGGCGCAAGTGTCTATGAGTGGGTCTCTGAGTGGGTGCATGAGGCTCTGAGTGGGTCTGTAAGTGGGTTTATGTGATTAAGAATGAGTCTGTGAGTGACTGCATGAGTGTCTGAGTGGGTCTGTAAGTGGGGCATGAGGATCTGTGAGTGGGATATGAGTCTCTAGGTGGGATTGTGAGTATGTGCGTAAGTCTGTGTGTGTCTGTGAGGGGGTGTATTAGTAAGACTGCGCTTGTGTGTAGGTGTGTACATCTATTTGGGTCTGTGAAGGGGTGCATGAGGCTCTCAGTGGGTCTGTGAATGGGTGCATGGGTCTCTGATTGGGTGTATGTGAATATGAGTGAGTCTGTGAGTGGCTGCATGAGTCTGTGTGTTGGTCTACTGTCTCAATGAGTCTGTGAATGTATTTTTTTAATTTTTTTTAATTTGTTCGCCGATATTTATGGATTTGTCGTGATGTTACACAATGGACCTCACTGACAGTCGCAATGACTTTGCGAATATCAAGTTCAGAAAATAAAAATCCATTCGACATAGCTTGTCTTATTAAGACCCTATATATCAAACATAAGGTCAGGCTACCTCTACCCTTATATCACGTTTGTGGTGAATTTTTCAGCACTTGGACCGTGGCAGGCGCAACTTTCTACTCAGGTTTGGACCATCAAATCATGGCATTCCTTTTGGCACACGCATTCGCAAAGTTGCCATGACACTTGGACATAGTCGCAAAGGACCCGCAGTCACAGATATCACTGTCTTTATTTTCTCAACTTTCTCAACAACTATTGAACAGATTTACACCAAATAACTGAAAGTGTGATCTGCATAACCAAATCCACCCTTTTGCCACATTTGGTGTAATTCCGTCCAGTGCTTCAGGCTGCAGGTTCGACTAAAGGTCCTATGGGAATTAACATGGGAGGCACACTTTTTTGACCCCTCCCTTTTCTCTGCCCCCACTTCACACTCAAAACTTTCCATGCACAACACGATTCACCAGGCGTTTAGGAAAAACAAGGGTACCCCGTTAGGCGAACCTGGGGTTGTAATGTATATAGAAGGAACAATTGTTCAGGGGTGGCCTAATTAGGTCCAAAGATACACAAGAACAATTATTTTATCTAGATATTGAATAAATTAGGGAGCACAGTATGTAGGGCAACATGTGTAATTTTAATCATTATGATTGCAAGTTGGCTTTACACAGGTACGTTCAGGTGCTCACATGAGTGAAAAAGGTGCGTAACATGATTAAGTGAAAGTGAAGATACACAAAATATCACAAGGACGATAACAAGAAATCCACAACGATATATACAATGGGGGATTTTCATTGGTGGGGTCGACGGCCTTTTGATCTTTACTTAGCCAAGATCATCATCAGGACAGGGTGAGCAGTCTGAAACTAGAGTAGAATATGAGCTTAAGTTAGCACTGTGCCCTACTGGACCTTTAATTAATACAGTGCTTGCAAGCTTCCAGTGCCAGAGTAATAACAGTTGGCATTCTCATAGTTTAGTACACAGTGTTTCATAAAACATCCCAAGGTGTGGGAAGGGGTTCGAGCTAATGCGTGCTTTAGTAATTGAGGTAATGATACCAGGGTGACCTTTACATTACGCTGTGTCGCATAGCTACACTTACTAATTAAGGGAGCAGGTAAATGGAGAAGTAACAGTAATTCAAAGCCAATATGATATTTTCTTTTTTCCAGTAAGAGTCATATTTTCTTGATGAGCGTTAAAATGGGTTTTCTACTCCTATTCTGAACATACCTGCCTGCTAGGAAGCACCCTTACTCTTCTATTAAAATTATATGTCATTGTTCATTTCGTTTTTTAGCTTAAAACTTGTATTGGAAGCATATGGTTCCCACATTTCAGCTGTGACATATTTATTTGTTTTATTTTGTGGAATATGCTTGCAAAAACAAAATTAACCACACAATAGCTTGCCAAGGCCAAGCCTGGTGGTTTTGGTAATGCATGTTTCATATTTTCTGAAAGCGTTCATTTGTGCGCTGACAGATCTGTGCAGAGGACGCTCAGATTCCTTGAATTTACTATCTGTAATGTCAGCCCACCCGCACACTCTAGGGTTGTATGTTTAACAATAAGCTTCATTAACCATGTAGTTTTTGTTGGTTACTTTTTACCATTGCATTTTATATATATTACATATATATGAAAAAACAATGGCATTGTACTTTTGGGCTGTGCTTACACGTGTGTTATCTCTCACAGTGGGTGAATTAACTGCATTTGCTTTTTCTATAGGATCCCGGCTAAACAGTAGAGTGTAGATTAATTTACTTTAGCTTATTATTTGTAGTGCTTAGCAATTCCAAAATGCTAGCTGCAAGGCACAGCAAAGAATAATAAAGTTAAAATACAATCAACAATCAAACAAACAATTACATATATGTACAAACATCCCAAAAAGTCACTTTGGCTGAAATATATCAAAACCTGAACATCCTGCCTTCATCTTTGTGTATTGTTGCTATTCCAGAGTAGCCAAAATGGAACAAGCATAAAAAAGTCAGGAAATGCGTTTCTTCTTAGGGAAAGTGAATGTTAATGGTTTGGACGACTTTGTTTGTGTTACCTTAAGCTGTCCCCGAAAGAAAATCCCATAATTGAGCAATATCTTCGGCTACAATAATATGGAAGCTGGCAGTAGGGTCCCGTTGCTGAACAGAGTGCATTAGCAAAACTTAGGGGTATATTTACAAGCAAAGTGACGTAGCGCGGCGTTAGCCTTCTTGGCTTAACGCCACGCTCCGCCACTTTGGAAACGCAGGGCTGCACCGTATTAACAACAATACGGTGCAGCCCTGCGTTTCCCCCTGTGCTGTTGCTAATTACAACTACCTAGCGCCAATGCAGTCACCCTTGCACCATAATGCAAGGGTGCTTGCGTTGTGAGAATGATTGTTTGCATGCAGGAAGGTGAACCTTCCTGCACATAAACAAAATTAAATAGTGGTTTGTAACTTCTATTTGTGCTGCTTTGTGCAGCACACATAGAAGTTGCAACTTGTCATATTGAAAATGATTATTTATTTGCAGGAAGGAACACCTTCCTGCACATAAACAATCATGCAGAGCGTTTTGCTGTTTCTATGTGTGCTGCACAATGCAGAACACATAGAAACAGAAAAAATGTGGAGAAATAAAGCATTTCTCCTCGTTTCTCCATGTTAAGACCAGATTTTTTTTTCTTAATTTTGGCGCTGCCCCATATTTACACCCTTTCAAATATGGGGTAGTGTCAAAATCAATGGTTGTTGCAGCGGAACGCCCACCGCCACACCCATTGCCTACCCCTTTCACTCTAAGTATAGCGTGAAAGGGTGCCTTATTTACAAGGCAGCGTTCAGACACATTAAGTGGCTTAACACTGCCTTGTAAATAAGATGAAGCCTGTATTGCCACAGGAACATTGAAATCAAATGACGTTCTTGTGGCAACAGGGGCTTGTAAATATGCCCCATAGAAATGTACCCTCAAAGGACAATGTGTTGAAAAATAAAAGATGACGTTTGTGTTGTAAGTGGTAAACCTAAAAGGCATACACAGCACACTATTGCACCATGGATACTTGTGACAAAAGGCCAGTGCTATCATTACATATTTACGAAGCCTATATGTTTACTTTGTGAACACAAACGTAGTAAATTTAATAAGGTAGACTTACTGCAAATGAGTAGATGATGGACAGCATGTCAACAATTGTGCCAATAGTGGACTGATGCGCACCAGCTGTGAGACCACTTCAGGGCATCTCCAGGACACATTAAGAAGCATTGGTTGGAGAGTGCATATGCTGGCTAATGTTAGATTGTTGCTAGTCTTGCTGGTCGAGTTCTCTAGCACACATTTCCGTGCCTTGCACCTTTTTTGTTTTCTGTCTTCTCCTACTCCCCCTCCCTACAATTTACTAAACAAAGTAGACAGGGTTTAGCATCAGAAAACTGCACCTTTTTAAAGTAGATTCAAGGAAGGAGAAATGCTTTCCTTTCTCCTTCCTTTTCTGACTTTGGACCTCACCACAATGTTGGGTGGAAATTTTCCACCCGACTCCGTCTCAGAATCGGAACTGACCGACTTGCGGTCTGTGGCACCGCCCGACCTATTACGATGCGAATGAACACTATTCTGTCAGATTCCCATTGAGTTCTAAGGGAGCCTGTGTTCCGGCAACACAGGGTTTTGTAGGGAAATGGGGGGTCAGCGGAAAACTCTGCACCCTCTCACAGGCAACCCACGGTGCCTGCCGCACAGGGCAGGATTTAACATGGGGGTACTTTAGGTAACACCTCAGGCCCCAACTGGAGGCTGCAGGATGAAGGGACCCTGCTGGGGCCCCTAAAGTCATTTTCTGACAGCCTTTTATTTGACAGACAGGCCAACTTAGAAAGGCTGTTGGAAACCGACAGCATAATGGCTCGGTCGGAAACTCATTCCGTAGAGCTGTACGATGCGGTTTTGACTGACACAAATTCTCCGAGAGCCAGTCAGAACCGAATCGGAACGACCGTGCGGTTTACAATCCGAACATTGCAATCGGTCGGGCAGATTGTAAACTGACCGAGTTGTTTGGAAGGGTTCCGACACAGTCTAAGGAAATCTGACTGTCAGGAGAAGGCTTTCCGCCCAACATCGTAATCAGCCCTTTGTAAGTGTGCTGCACTGTACAGCACACATACAAAGTCAGAAAAGGGTTGAAGTCAGTCTATTCAGGGTATTTTGTACTGGAAGGGCACCCTTCCAGTACAAAACTTATGCTAGACTCACAGACACACCCTTGCACCATGGCACAAAGGTGTCTATGTGGCGCAAGGCAGCTGATTTCAGTGCGGTGCTAGGGAAAGTGAGGAGAGTGCCATATTTCAATACATTTGGCATTCTCCTGTTCTCTCCTTCTCATGCAGTTTTGATATTAACTACACCAGTCCAACCATGTATCCCTTTTGCTAGTCCTGCCAATCGTTAGTAACTGCTACACCGTCACCACATCCTACTGGACCCACAAATATGTAATTGTAACCATCTACAAAATGCCAGATGCTTTAAGAACACTCCATCCAAGTAATCTCGAACCATGAAAAAACGAATGAAAGCAAATGTGTGAAGGGGCTGGCCCAAGGTGCATGCTATTTCTCTCTCACTCTTTTTCTCTACATTTTATTGTAAATTTTGAAGAAGAGATGACATGAGGGCTTCCACAGTGCTAAAGCTGCCTATTGCCAAACCTAAATAGGAGGCATTGCTAAGCTCATTTGATTCCGAAGTAGATATCTGGAGTAAACATAGGGACAAGCCAAAAGCCTTTATTAATTAAAGTTATGTGCCCCTTTTGCCCATATCCTAGAACCTCAATCAATGGTACAGTCCTCTTTGTCCACATTTGCCATCTTCATTGCATGTGATTACTGCCCCACAAAATGAGGTGATAATTTTGAAAAGTTGTCCCAAATTTCAAGCATTCTGCAGCAGAAGATGGATGCATCATAACCGGTCATTTCCCAGGAAGCGTCTTGCTTGGAGGAACAGCGCAGTTGAAATTGCTTTTCGATTCCCTAAATTGGAAATCTCAAATAGCGATTACCTATTTGTGATTTCATGACACATGCACAAATCATTTCCTAAATTCAAAATGAGCATTTAGGAAATGCAATAACCGTAAACTAAAAGTAGTTGGTGACCATGTGCAATTTAAAACAAGCACCCCAAGATGCTTTTTTTAAAGTGCAATAGAATACACACATGCCCCTAGGGCATATGCATGCTCTACATGTGCACCACTTTTTTTGCGGGGGCCTTATGCCCATAGCCATCCTTGGTTTAGCATTTCCAAAATAGAGATTTCCTAATAGGACATCGCTATTTTGGAAATGCAAAACTGACCCATAGGTACGAATGGCATGGGATTTCCTAATTGAGATTTGTTCAAAGTGATTCCTACTCTGTGGAAATTGCTGTTAGGAAATCGGTAATTTCATGCATATAATTCTGCATTTCCTAAATAGCAATTCCTATGGAGTCGCTATTTAGGAAAGGCAAAATTGCATTTTCGTACATCTGGCCATAAAATACTACTTTTTTGCAACTCGCACACATTCACCTTGCATGTGATATTTGACGGTTGTGAAGGTGTTTCCTTTAGGACGGTGGTATGTGTCCACAGTAGGCCCTGCATAGCTAAATCCATAACAGATTTTCATTATATCGCCTCAGTATAAATGTACATATAAATAATCTAAATGTAATAAATAATTAACGTAACCAGTGGATATCTGGCCTTTCTCCAGCACTGTGTGGCAGTGACACCTCAGGGGCCGGAGGTGGAATGTCTGCCGCACTGTGTGGCACTGACACTTCAGGGGGCGGAGATGTGGATGTAGTGGTAGCAGCAGCATGCATCAGCGCCAGGCCGTGTGGCAGCAATGCCATGAGGATGGTTTTGAGGTCATTGAGGAACCCAGCTATCACTCACTGGTGTGCAGCTGTGGCAGCCGCTCTTTCCGCATCGGCCCGCTCCATGGTCTCCATTAACCTCCGCATGTGTCCCAACTCCCAGGTGACATCGCTAGAACCACTCTGACTGGACAGTTGTTCTAGTCTCTGAGTGTCTGAGTCCAGCGATGTCAGCCATGGTCCGTTGGAGAGCATGGAGAGGACTGTGGGTGTCCGTTAGGGACTGTGAGTGGTCCCTGATGGGACTTAGACACCCATGTATGGCATCTAGTTTGTCTGCCATGTGGTCAAAGCCCCCCGCACCTGTTCAACTAGCTGCTTCTGGCATCTAAACACACGGCGTTGGAAGGCCATGTGTTCCTTGTGGGGGTCCTGGGAGGCAGCCATGGTGGTGGGTACTGCCTGATGTGTGGTCTGTGCAGGGGTGGGGTATCCTCGTTGCAGCTGGGCTGCCCTGCTCCTGGAGATGGAGGCTGTCAATGAAGTCTTGGAGGGCGTCGGAGTCGAAGCTGTAGTGGTCCTCTTTGTCATTAGAGGAGAGAGGGTTCGGCCTGCTCTGCAGAAGGTGTTGATTCTCGCTCTACAATGTGAAGGGGAGATGCAGTTTAACAATGTGTTCACATGTATGTTGTCCGATAGTACATGTTTGCATACAGACTGCAAAACTGTGTAAATCGTGGCTGTTTGGGGCGAGCTGCCTATTTGATGGGGGACGTGTGTGTGTTTGTACTTGTACATTATCAACTAACATTTCCCTGCAATGCCAATTGTGAATGGCCATTGTCTACACCCAGTCAGCACTAATTGTGTCCTGTGTTCTGTTGTGGACGTGTTGCGGTTTGTGCTACATGGTTGTCAGTGTTGATGTGCTGTGCATGTTATGAGTGTGTGCTGCATTTTGGGGGAGTGGCCCCTGCTGATCTGATTTTGCTGCCCCTTAACCCTTTCCTGCAAAGTGCCTTTGACTTCTGTGCTTATACAGTGCTGAGATGTTGCACACTTGGGTACATTGGTCTCTTGGTGGGAGTTGGGGTCTGGGGCATGGTTTGTGCGCAGATGTGTTCAGCTCAATTGTGCATGTGTGCCATTTTGCCAATCTTCCCCTGTCCCCCCAGTCCCTGGTCGTTACTCACCCTGCTGCTGTTGTGTCCGGTCATGTTGAGCAGTGTCCGGTCCCCTGACTCCAGCCACCGTCCCTCCACTGATGACTGTGTACACCATTTCCTCCATATCGTCCAGCTCCTCCTGTGGCACAGGGTCCCACCTTCAGTCTGCATTGCTGCCTTCCAGTTGTTGGCAAGTTTCAGCTTGATTTTGAACTTGACGTCATTCCAGCGCCTCTTGACAGCTTCCATTTTCCCTTTCAACAGTCCCACTGCATTCACCTTGTCCATGATGGACTGCAATAGTCCATTTCTGGTTACCAATGACACAGTGGAGGTGACGAACAGTTGCTGATGGTGTTCTTCCACCTCCGTTATCAGGATCCTGTTTTCGTGCAGACTGAACCGCTTCTTCCTACTCTTCTTCTCCTTGGCCTTCCCTGACCCGAGGTCCCAGGTAGGTCCTCCGGGAGGATTGTGGGGTTCTGGTTTTCCTTTGTGCTTGCTCTGGCAACATCCATTGTGCTGCGCTGATGTTTTGCATTTGTTTGTCAGTTTTTTGTCTACTTTTATGGTGATTTTTCCCGCCTGACGCGTGTGAACTGCAGGCCTGACGCTGGTTTTCGCTGATTTTTGTATCGCGATTGGCCTCCTCACAGCTTTTTTTGCGTTCATCTCTTCGCATTTTTCCGCCGTGGCGTTGATTTTAATGCGGTCAGTTGGCACATTATCTGGAGACTATCACATGGTGCCGCCGTGTTGAAATGCTTCGTTAACGCGGCATCATTTTCCTGCGATAGACTGTGATGTTGGAAGTTGCGTTAAGTTACTTTTGCGATGGTTATCACACGTTCTTGAGAATATGTCCCATGGTTGCTTTAAAGGCTGCAGTAAGCACGGATGCATAGCACTCAGCCTAAAAATACATTCATGATACTATGAAGCACATTTCCATCTGAAAAAGCAAAGTGCAAAGCATGAAACGTGTTAAAGTATTTTATGTGGATGTTAACAAAATCTGTAATGTATCTGGCCATGTTGGACTTGTGTTGGGCACTCCTTGTTTTAAGGTGAGTATGGCAGCTCTGAACATATGATGCAATTCAAGCATTGCAGTGATGTTCAGTTACACTTCTCTTAAAAATGCATTCAAATACATGATTGTCAACATGCTTCGGGAAGCCTGGTCTACCTAACGTGTAAAAGTATCCACAGCGTGATCCTGTATCAGAGCTGGGGCTTCTAGCCAGGACAACGATGATAAACTGTGTTACTGATGGTTCCACTACAGAATGGCTCACTGCCACCAGACCATGCTGTTGAGAATAATGCTCTTCTTGGCCAGTGGCTGGCTCCATCTTTCAGGTTAAATTAGACCCTCCCAGGGGGCTTGCCCCCAGTTTGAAGACCTCTGCCTTTAAAGGGTTTGTAGGGCATTTCCACAACAAGCGGCTGTTTAAACATAATTCAGCAGCCATCTCTATTACACATTCTGGGCCTGATTCACAAAAAAAGTAAACGTACAATTTAGTGTACATTTTCGAATTTGTTGCTATTCACAAAATACTGCGATTGCGAAGCCTCCGCACACATGGTGGAGATTGCACATAAAAAGATAGGCCTCAAGTGTACGTTTATCTTTATAAATCAGGCCCGTTGTTATTACTTACTGAGGTTGAAGATTCACTTCTATAACTTCCAAAACATGAAGAACTTGGGAACTCCAGTCATCTCGTGCTCTTATCTACAAAAGGTGTTTAAAACTGTCACATTCAGTTTCACTTGTTTATAGGGCTTTACAACTCTGCACTGGAATCACTATGTTGCTGCTAGTGCATACCTTGCAGCCTTGGAACGCTGCCCTTCTTTGAGAATCTGTTTTCAATAATAACAATCGACATCCACAAAGTAATGGGGGCATCCATTTATCATTTCTGTAATTGTAATTGTTGTCTTAGGAACGTTAACAATTAAATACACGATTAGGCTAATAAATGAGTTTGTGGTTAACCATAAAAGCTGGATCCCTAGAAATGATACATTTTTTTTTTACTGATGTGCAAGGGGCACAGATAAGTGGATGTGGCCCTAAAATAAAATAAAAACGCAACGGGCAGCCCTGAAAAGATCAATCTGGATTCCAGCTGCAGCAGTACTTTATAATTGGTTGAGGGTTACTGGTAGACATTTTGAAAAAAATAACTATTAGCAGCTGTTACATCCTGCAGACCATGATTGATTCAAGGTATGTTAAAGTGCTTTCTAAGAAATGTTTAGGAAATGGCTTCAGTGAAAAAATAGTAGATTCTGTTTTACAAGCTTTGAGGTGGCTCCGAGGGACTATAAGAAGGAGCAAGATTCTGCACGCGGGCATATTTTTCTGCACTGTGGACGGATAGGGCATCTAACTCTGTGTTCAATTTAGGACAGCCTACGACTGGCAATGATTACACATGCCACAGAATGGGCTGGCGGTATTTACTACACCATGTGAGTGCCTTTACCCCATGGTGACGTCTTTACCTAGTATTGTGAGTCTTCCCCAGAAAATGGGGAATTGCATGCATACTGCTGCAATTATCAGGGTTCCCTGCATTTGTCCACCTATGAATTTCAGCAGGTTAAATTGAAGGAATTTTACCTGAGGAAAATTGCAGGGAGTGCAGTCTTTGCCTAAGCTCTCAAATATAAGTAGTAATAGGAGCCAGGGCACAATAGGCCCTGTACTCCTAATCAAGGACTAATTGGACAACTGCACTGGCCCCATAAATAAAAGGTCCTCCCTCCAGTGACTTAAAGAGTTTAGAATGTTTACTTAAGCCTGTACGTGGAAAAAACGTCATCTGAGCCCGAGAGAGTACCAAGGATTTGTTTTAGAATTGTTGCTGTTCAGCACTTGACCAAGATAATATATTTACATGAAATCCACAAAACTACACAATAATCATTCAGAAATAAAAAAATATATTCAAATTTTATAAAAATGGGACACAACACCAGGGGCCAGATGTGTCTAGCCTTTTACAGGTCAAAAGCGGGCAGATTCACAGAATTGGCCCATTTGCGAACGGTAAAGAGCCGCTTGGGATGTATCATCCCAAAAGGCATTCGCAAAATAGGTAATCGCAATTTTGGCGATTACTTATTTTGCGAATGCATTTAGGAAATCGCAATTTGCAATTCCCTAAATCCAATGCAGGAAGCAAGTAAAAATTGCGACCTTGCTTTAAGGAATCAATAATTACCACTAATTTCAAGGGGGCCATTATGATGTCGACGGTGGCGATCCACCCAACATCTTTCTCCACCCAACCTTCAATTACACCCCACCATATTACAATAGCAGGAGGTACAGAGGCAGATGGAAAGACCGTCTGCCGCTTTACCGCAGGCAGGCAATCCGATTGCCTGCCGTGTGGTCCTGGCCCATAATATGGTGGCGGTGCCTAGCAGGCACTGCCCTCCATATTATGATGAGGGCGGATTAGGGCCTTTCCATTGCGGCGATGACCCAATGGAAAGGCATGCAGTCTTTTATATTAGGGGCCCGTTGCGGGCCCCCGGGGTGTTGGGGGATGGGGGGTGCACTTGGGGGGTACACATGGTACCCCCCTACATTGGCATGCAGAAGGTGGCAGGCACTGCGCGGTGCCTGTCACGTTGTGCATGTCAATGCACAACATGCCAATTTTACATTGCGGTGGGTGCTGCTTGCAGCACCGCCCACCGCAATGCAAAAGGTGCAGGATGTGACCGCCAGGGTAGCGGTCGCATCCTGATTGCCCCCGTGGGACCACCGCACCTCCTGCGGTCTGTCCCGTTTTCTGTAACGGTGCCGGGCAGACAAAGTCCGCCTGCCATCGTAATGGGGCCCAAAGTTGGTGGTAATTTGCAAATTCCTAGAAAAAATTTAATTTTTGCATTTTTCTAAGTGCCATGTGGTGCACACACATGCCCTTAGGGCATGTATGTACGCCACATGTGCACACTTACCTATTTTGGGGGTGCATCAGGGTGGCCTTTTGTCCCCTAACACACTTTTGCAATTTGCGATTACCAATTTGTTAATCGCAAATTGCGAATGTCTTCCCATTCATTCCTATGGGCCACTAGGCCCATAGAAATGAATGGGAAGGCATGCCTTAATAGCGAATCACAATTTGCGATTCGCTATTAAGGAATATATAGGAATCACAATTTTCTTTGCGAAACCTACATACATTGCATTTTGCGATTCCATATTAGGGAATCGGTAACATTCGCCATTATGGACTCGCAAAATTCAATGTTAACACATCTGGCTCCAGGTCTCTTCCTAAAGCAAGAGATAAACATCAATAGATGAATGAATGAATTACTGAATGTTACTTTTAAACAGTAGAGATAAGTATAAAGGCGTCTTGTAGATTAAGGGCCTTATTAAAAGTTTGGTGGATCATGGACTGCCGTACCTCCATTTGCGGTCTGAACGTGGAGTGCTCAGTGGTCCAACCGCCATATTATGAGTTGGGCAGATTGCCTTTACGAAGACCGCGGGTGAACAGCCGTGCACACAAGCAGACCACCTACGCCGGGTTAGCAGTCGGGGAAAGGCAGCTGCCATATGGTGGTATAGAGGAGCTGCACCGCTATCCGTATTACGAGTTACCTTTTCAACAACCTGACCGCTATTGTCCGAGTGCATGCTTTAAGGTGGTGGAAATGAAGGATTTGGGGTGCAGACTCACACGTTTCTTGTTCTTCCAGGCAGAGTTCAATGTGGATACCTTTCTTCAGGTCCCCCTTCACAGCAGGATCTTTACCCCGAGGATTACAACCCTGTTTGTGATGATCTACAGGTGAGTTCTTTTCGTACCATATTCCCATAGCCAGGACTGGCCACATATGGGATGGACTCTGACTATGTGCTGATGGTATATTTCCACATGTATTATGCATGTGTGCATTCGACACATGTGCAGTCGAAATGCATACACAGGCATCAATATATTTGGAAAAAGTACTCAACACCACCGCAAGATTTCTGATCAACACCACCGGCACTGTGGTCAACTTGTAATACAGTGGTTTATTGACCACCATCGCTGTGGGCTACTGGCGGGCACGGATGCAGTTCTCGGGTGGTCAGACTGACAAACTCGTAATCAAGCCTTAATTATCTGAAACTGTCCGTGAGGGGGCTCAGTCTAACAGAAAAGTCCTAAGTCACTTGTGAAATGCAAGCTAACACTGGATTCAGCAAAGTGGCAATGGTAAGTTATTCCAGAGAGAGGAAGTAATCGCAGAGAAGCTCTGACCATTCTGGTATCTTTTTTAAAATGAGAAACTGTTAGACGGGGACCTGGAGGGTCGGCCGAGCACAGTGATCGCACAGACAGGTAACTTCCCCCCCACAGATGGACACCACACACAAGATCAGGGTAACACCTTTTATAGGCACTTCTGGTAGTAGAGTGGTACGATACAAGGCGATCAGGACACGATGATCCTCTCAATTCTAGTCTCTAGTAAGGGAAGGGGGTAGCGGGACAGTCTTGGTACCCACGGGTACGGAGGTGTAACGGTGATAGCTCACAATCCTCGAGCTCGGTGTTCGGATGGGTCAGACCGCGGCAGCGCCGGCAGGTCCCGAGGAGGTCGTAGGTGGTAACGGGCCGCGGCAGCGCCAGCAGGTCCCAACGAGGATGAAGGTTACTGTGGAAAAGTAAATTTTGCCATGTTCTGTGTCCCTACACGTCCTCCATCATATGTTATGTGTGCATGATCAATATGCATATGTATTCCCCATGTTCGATTAAAGACGCAATTATAGTTGTGTCCACCTCTACTATGCCAGTTTCCAGTTCTCGTGAATACTACGAATATCAGGCCTATTTAAAGTTACGTTGCCACGTTTCTCAGTGTGCACGTTATTCCATTGTAAAGTCCCGTTTTCTAGGCCTCAAAAGGGCCTGGACACCAGATTCAGCTTCTGTCTCCTGAGCCTCGCTGAGGAGCGATACAGCCCCCACCTGTGTTCCTGACCCTTCACTTACTTCCTGCCTTGCAGTGCCCGGTTCAGCCTGGCTCTGCCTCTGAGTCTGCCAAGAGTATGTTATGATTCCAGTTATCAGTTCAGTCCTCCTTCTCTGCATTCCTGAAGCTACTGAACTGCATCAATAGTTTCCGTCATTGCCTAGCCTCTACGTCTCCATGTAAGAGAAATACTGTATTAATGGTCATTTAATATTCTTCATCACGCACTACATGTAGAATAATGCATGCTCCAGTCTTAGAGTCTGTTCGCCTTTACCCCGATAACTTTTGGATTCTATCAACATGTTCTCTAAACATCAGATACTAGATACTGCTTAGGTACATGTCGCCCTGACTCTCCAGACTTCAGTCTCTGCTCCTAGCACAGAGTTCATAGCCCCCAGCTTCTTCTAGTAACACGTCATTGCCAGTTTGCGCGCACCATCAGGTTAGAGGTCCCGGCTCCTTAGGTAGCCCCCTCCATGTTTCCGCCCCATTCATGACATATTCTGTTACGATTTGCATCACATGTCTATGTATACGCCCTGTTACACCCACTTTCACCCTTATCTTTCGCGACTGCTACGCGTCACACCCTTTGCTCCACCCACTGCTCCACCTATCATATGTACTGTAATGCAACTGTTTTACTATATATGCTTGTGTATTGTTATTAAATGCTAGCGCGCTCATCCCAGATCCAGCCCCGGCAGCTGCCGGGCTCTGCCATCCTATTCCTGTGCAGGTTGTCCTGTTCCTGTCCTTTATGCTGTAATAAACCTGCAAACTCCTACTACCTCGAATCTTGACTCTTATTTATTGAGCTATCTGTTATTGCTATGCCTAGACAAAAATAGATCCGGTATTATTTATTTATATACCACATAATGGCGCCCGAACAGGGTCTTGCCCTTTCCCCACGCGCCGGTGAAGCCACGCCGGCCCCCTGACCCTCTGCAGCCGTGACGGAACCATACCGTGCACGTGCAGATATTTCTGCTTCAAGTATCCCTCAGGCCCACGGAGGAGACGGAGGTGGCGGTCCAGCATCCAGACGAGGCGGTGGAGGAACGCGGCGAGTCCCGACCAGAGCCCAAGCCGATAGTCCAAGGTCCGAGGTATCCGGAGGCCCACCCGTAACAGAAGTCCGAAGTTCGTCCGTCAGGCGTCGAAGCAGTCCCGTCCAGTCTGAGGCCTTCCGTTCTTGCTGCCCGGTGAGTACCGTTGCTGGGGTAGTATCTAGACAGGGTCAATCTAATTGACTCTGGTCCGTGGGTTGGTGGTACACAGACCCACAAAACGAAGTGTCCACTTCGGTGGATGCGGGTCCTGACGTGTCTCTTTATGAGACCGGTGAGTTTCGTACTGTTTCAGCAGTACATCTAGTTTCTGTTCTAGTCAGTTCTGTTCTCGAGAAAATTCATGTATTCTGTTTTCCGTATTCCAGGTAGTATTCTGTTCGAACTGTTATTTTAAATGTTCTTCATGTACTTTAATGTCGTGGTATGAGTGTGAAGTAATTATCGTGTTTATTGTGTATTGTATTGTGTCCAGATTATAGTTCAGTCATGCCGCTATTTTCAAAACTGCGTCAGTTAAAAACCAGAAAAGGTCTGCTAGAAGCAGCAGTTCCTGTTCCGCCTAGGGACAGTCCAGGTCATTTCATGTATCAGAAGCATGGCATAAGCGCCGTTTTGTATCTAGATTTATGGGTAGAGTATACCAAAGGTTTGGAAGAAAAGTATAGATGGCCCGTATCAGGTACGTGGGATGCCGAGTGCATCATGAGAGTAGAAGAGGCATTATGGAAAAAGAAGGCCAGACAGTCACAGAAATACGCCATCGAGTTATGGCGCAAGGAATCTCATAAAAGAACCGAAAAAGAAATCAGAAAGTCAGAACTAAGTAGAGAATCTTTAGAGCGAGCCCAAGAAAAAGAATTAATCGAGATAGGTGAACGAGTTAAAACTGAACAATCAGACAGACAGAGGAACGCCCTCATTAAGGGTATGTATCCTCTTCTTGCCGAGGGCTTGCCAAAAGCGACCCCGGAGGCATCCAGTAATTTCCCGCCACCATTAGTTCCGACCAAGCTACGTCACAAACCGACCGCAGCTGATATATTCATTTCGTCCTATTTGGACGACACAGTCCCGGAATATGCAAATCCCGATCCGCCAGTCCCTGTAAATCAGGCACTTCCCGCTCCTCCAGACACCGGAGTACCTGTTACGGTACCCCCGGTCCAGCCCGCCATACAAGTCCAGCCTGCATTTCCATTTCCCACTCTGCCAGGACGAAGAGCATCAGTAGACGACTCTAGTTTAGGGGCCGCAGGGGGAGGTCCTCCTCAGACCCCGCCGCCAAATAGACGTCCAGGAGCAGTCGAGTTACATGAACGTGCGTTACAGCGTACGCCTAAATATCAGTCCATTGCAGAAATCAGGCGAGCTCTTACCGAATGTGGCTATGATCCAGTCCCAGGCGAGGATAATATGGTTTTATATTCATTACGCGTGAGAAAGGTGACCGAGTATCTAGTCACCCTACCAGATATGAAAGAAGATCTAGACAGAATATATCGTTTCATCCGTACAGGGAATGATCCAGAAAGTATTAGTGACGTCATGTGCCAAAGAAAAGTTGAAGTCCAGCTCATGCTATTAAAGTTTCTGATTAATTGTTTAATACGAGAACAAGATTATCCGACCAAAGATCGAGCCGAAATGAAAGTCCTGACAAAGTGGAGTGATAATATAGCCGAGGGTAAGCATAAGACTATCAGTAGTATAGAGAGTATGTACAAGAAAATTCGTAAGGAAATAATAAGGTTACATGATCAACGTAAGGCAGCACAAGTAAGCGAGAAAGAAAATGACTCTGCGGAAGAGGTAGAGGACGAGAATCCCGCCAGAATAGCGTATGTAGGAAAATCTAGATTTCCAGATCGCCATTTACGCCTAGAACACAAGTCAACTTTCCATCATCCGGCATCAGAACAAGGTTCTCTGGAACAAGTATTTCAAGCTACCGATCACATTCTGAAATCACGAATCGGTTACAGTGAATTAAGCACTATGCATGAACAAGAACTAGTCCGATCAGCAGTCCGATGGATTACTGATTCTACCACTTTTCCAGACGAAATAGTGGCACAAATGTTTCTGAAATTGCCCCCAGCCGAGCAGCGACTGGCGGGTATGTATATGATCCAGCATCTCATTACTTTGTATGAGGGTCAACATTCTGATCCAGGTCCGTTACACGATGTCCTGAACGAGTTACTCCAGTATAAATGGAAAGGTTTAGGTACCGATTTAATTAGTGTCATTCTAGAACAGCGCCACAAATACAGAACGTTTCTGAACCCACATTTTGTTCATGTCTCACCCCCAGAAAGTAAACCCTTTTACATAGACAGACAGAATCCGTTACGAGAAGTGCATCCAGTTAAGACAGAGGGTGGTGAAATGCAACGAGTGTTTGTTTACACCCCGATTACAAAGATGGAACTCTTAGAGATGAAAAAATTAATTCCCTGTCATGATAAAGATCCAGCAGGGTTCCACCGAGAATTAAAAGACATGCTCCGTATGGGAGAATACACGTATCCAGATGTTATTAAAATGTTAAAAGTCTTGTTGCCCGCAGGGGTATATGAGAAACTCAAAGAAAAAGAATGGGAGGTGGGAGAGAAAAAGATTGATTGGACAGTCCTAGAAGCTGAAGACAAGGCACGAGTACCAGGTACCGGTCTTGGAGATAAATGTAAAGAATTACCAGAATTATTAATACAAGTTTTGCCTAGATTATTGACAACTAGAAAAGAAGACTGGGATGCAATCTCAGCCTGTAAACAGAAACAAGACGAAGATATTAGTGATTTTTACTCTAGATTTGAAAAATGTTTTACCATAAACAGTGGCCTCAAGACAAGTAGCGAGTCATACCCTCACCTTTTTGTTACCAAATTAGTCGAGAATTCAAGTCCACAAATTAAAAACCGAGTTTTGAAAGTCGAAAGTACCTGGCAAGCTAATACCCCGTCCCAGATGTTACAGATGCTTCAATATCACCAGAATAGAATCAGAGAAGAACAAGAACACGAGAGAAAACGTATGAAAGACACGAAAATGAAAGTACTAGTTGCACAATCTGTTCCTCAAGACAGTCAGAAGAGGGGTCCGAATCAAGCCAGTCATCCTGCAGCTCCCGTTAAAGGAAACTGCAATTATTGTAAACAGCCAGGTCATTTTATAAACGAGTGTGCAGTTCTGAAACACAACATAGCTACCGGTAAGACTAAAGAAAGACCACGTCCGCCTAGACAAGAGCAAGTTTCACAGACTCCTCAGTCACAGAATGCACCACAGACAGTTACAGCACCGCAGCCTATCGCTGCAACACAGCATGTTACACAGCAGATGTACCAGTATGCACAGTCCGAGTATCCAGAGTATCAACCGTATTCATGAAACAGCCTAGAGAGGGAGGTAGGCTTGCCTCTCATCGAGATACCTGTAGATCAAGAAGGTCCCTATGTTCACAGTCAAGTATTAGGGAAAGACAGAAAGTTTTTGATTGATACAGGGGCAAGTAGGACCACCATCAGTCACGCCGAAGTTCCAGGGGCTCCGCTCTCAGGCTCTAGAAATGTTTCCCTTGGATTTTCAGGAAAGCCTATTGTAAATGAAATATCAAAGCCAGTTACTCTAGAAGTAGGTCCATTGTCCCGCACTACTGATCTGTTACTTACGAAGTCATGTCCAGAGAATTTGTTAGGCTTTAAAACACTGAAAGAGTTAGGTGCAGTTATATGCTGCTCCCCAGAGGGAATACGATTGTTCCTACGTGACTTCAAGGGTCACTATGTATTACGAGATTTTGATCCGAGATTGTCTAATGTTCCGCAGCATCTATGGGCGCAAGGTCCAACTGATGTTGGCTTTATGCAAATCACACCCCATCGTGTGACTCTCAAGCCAGGTGTAGTCCTGCCACGAATCAGACAGTACAGATTGCCACCAGAGGCTGTAGCAGCCTTATCCAAAATTATTGACGAGCTTATGGTCCAGGGAGTAATTGTAGAAACTAACTTCAATGTATGCAATTCTCCGATCATTCCTGTCATGAAACGTACTGATCCAAATGCACCTCCAGTATATCGATTAGTGATTGACCTTCGAGAACTTAATAAATGTATTATTCCCCAGTACCCAGTTGTCCCAGATATTTCTTCCCTATTGACAGCCATTGATTCCGAAGCTTCATTTTTTACAGTCATAGACCTCAAGAATGCGTTTTTCAGTGTCCCCATTCATCCAGACAGCCAGTTTCTTTTCGGATTTTGTTTAAATGGAAGGAGCTATATGTTCACACGCGCTCCTCAAGGTTTCACAGAAAGTCCTAGTATTTACAGTCAAGCACTCAAGAGACAACTAGACAACATTCACATGCCAACTGACACTGCCCTGCTCCAATATGTTGATGACCTACTGATCACAGCCCGTTCTGAACGTGCTTGCGAGCAAGCATCCCTTACAGTCTTGTATTTTTTAGCCGAGATGGGGCACAAGGTGTCCCCTTCTAAGCTTCAATTCTGTGTCCAGCAAGTGGTCTACTTAGGACACTTACTGTCCAAGAGGGGTAGGCAGTTGACACCAGACCGTATCCAGTTAATAGCGAGTCTTCCTCAGCCCAAGACCCAGAAGGAGGTACGTGCTTTTATTGGCCTTACTTCTTATTGCAGACAATGGATTCCTCAGTATGCATTTCTAGCTAAGCCACTGATACAGTTAACGACACAGGAGGCAGCCGTATCGACTGTCCTCCCTTGGACATCTGAACATGCACTTAGTTTCAATGAGTTAAAGAAAGCCCTATGTCAAGCTCCAGTTCTAGCAACACCGAACTACAGTAAGCCTTTTACACTTTTCGTCACTGAACGTGAAGGTACAGCATTATCTGTCCTCACACAAGATCAAGCAGGACAATACAAGCCCTGTGCTTATTTTTCGAGCACATTAGATCCTGTAGCCCAGGCTCTGCCTGCGTGCCTCAAGTCAGTTGCAGCCACAGCACTAGCTATCAGACAAAGTGATTCCATAGTATTAGGACACTCCCTGACAGTACAAGTTCCACACTCCGTGGAAGTTCTTTTAAACCGAACACAGACTCAGCACTTGACAATTGCACGTTTAACAGGTTATGAATTGACACTGTTCCAGCCACACATAGAGATCAGACGCTGCAACGTTCTAAATCCCGCCACACTGTTACCGTCAGTTACTTCGAATCCTGCCACACACGACTGTGTGGAAGTAGTCAACATTATGACTAAGCCAAGACAAGATCTGACAGATATTCCATTACCAGATCCCGACCTGACACTTTATGTGGATGGTTCATGCATGAGAACTAGTACAGGAGAACTAGTGGCCGCGTATGCAGTGACTACTGACATTGAAGTTATTGAAACACACCGTATTGACACCCTGTCTGCTCAAGCAGCAGAGCTAGTTGCTCTGACGCAAGCCTGCATACACGCTAAGAACCTGAAAGTTAATGTTTATACAGATTCACGTTACGCATTTGGAGTCGTACACGACTTTGGAGTGCTCTGGCAGGAGAGAGGTTTCATGACTTCTCATGGAACCAAGATTCAGCATGGTCTCCTTATTCAAGCTCTGTTAGATGCTATACACTTACCAACATCCATTGCTATCATGAAATGCAAAGCACATACGAAAGTTACTGACACTATTTCTCAAGGTAATGATCTAGCACAGTGGTTCCCAAACTTTTTCTACCTGTGGCTCCCATGACCTAATTGGCAGTTGGTCGTGGCTCCCCATCATGTCACTTTTTTTTTTTTTTTTTTACGGGTGGTAGCATACAAGCCCGACCTCGGTATACTTCCAATTTTCTCCCTGAAATTAAGTGGGATGAAGCCGATGAAGGTATTACAATTATATATGTAACATAATAAAAAGATAAGTCGTTTAATAAAAACTTTAATTGGTTAAGTGAGAAATTATACAATATTAATTTGCCAAATATGTTTCCATGACTTGACGACCAGACATAAGATCTGGATCAGTCATGTGAGTGTAGACTCTGGTCACAGAACTAGAACAGTCAGGGACTGCAGACTCTGTGCATCCAGAACTAGAGTAGTCAGGAACTGCAGACTCTGGTCACTGAATTAGAGCAGTCAGGAACTGCAGGCTCTGGTCACTGAATTAGAGCCGTCAGGAACTGCAGACTCTGGTCTCTGTCATGTGTATCACAAGTTAATCATGAAATATTCTCAATCTTGTTTAGTTTAACGCCACCTAAACACACACAGTAGAAGTGATTTGATAAGGAAAGAGGTTTAGGAAACATCAAGATTTTTTGAAGATATGTATTTTCTACCAGGTATGTCCACCTTCATCTTGCACTCTGGTCATATGCTCTGTCTGTAGTGTAAAAAACGGGTCCTCTCTAGTAATTACCTCAAGCTGTCTACTTTACCAACATTTTGCATTTCCTCTTCAATCTGCAACTTAAAGCATTGATATTTTCCTGGCTCTATAGGTGGCTTTGATGCATTTCCCTCTATTTGCCACCTAAAAAGCTTCTGACTGGAGTCTATCCTGAAGTTGGAGGGCATTCCCATGTTCTGTGTAAAGTACTTTTTTTTTATTTCTTTTGTGTTTCAAAATACTGGGTAACAGGAGAAGAAAAGTATTTAGGTGAAATGAAAATCACTCCTTGCCAGGGCTCCTTCCAAGTCAAACAGCTACTTACTACATCTTTTCTTAAATTAGCATATTCTGTTTTGTGTGAGACATGCTCCTACTGTTAACCCCACCCTCGCACACTATTGGGGGCTCTAGTAACACAGGAATCCCCTTGCTCAAGGAAAAGTTTGAGTTGAGCATCTAAAATCAATCTCTGATCCTCATTAAGGAAATGTTTGTCTCTGCACTTTTTAGGAGTAGTCTGTTTCTCATCATTTCAATTTTACAAAATTCTTTAGCATTTCCTTCTGCTATACAGGGCTAATTAAGAGGTAAAAATCCGAAGTGACAGCCATTATTAAAAGTACCATCAGTCATTAAGCGTGAATATAAATTGAAGAAAGAATTCTAAATAAGGCATATCCCATATATTCTTTTTTCCTCTAAATAAGGGCCCATCTAGATATTTGTTGTAACACAATTATACTCTTCCCGACAGCGCCTCCGTGTAAGATGAAAGACAGGGATTGAAAATGCTAATTTTATTTGGGAGGCCTTACTCTTGTTACTAACAGGGAGAAATATATGGAGGGAAGAAGGGGGGGGCTGCTTTCACTGAGGCTGAGAAGGAAACTGGGTTACATTATTTATTACAATAATAATGACATGCTTCGTGCCTGGCCTTAGCTGAGGGTCAGACTGGGGCCGGAAAACTAATCCAAGCTGCAATACGGCTAATTTCCACAGCTGAAGCAGTTTGCCCACTGGAATTTCTGTCTTTTAAATTCTGGTGGGGACAGGAACAAAGAGTGGGAACAGCAGCCAGCATAATTATAGGGGCTTGGCAGGTCACAAGTTTTTCATGTCCCCTTTTTTTATTTAGTATTATTCTAATGTGCAAACGAACCTATGTAGTTTGTGCAGGGTCCTCAGAGGCACAGCAAAACACGGGCAGCAATACTGCTGGACCGTCCGTCTGCTGTGCATAAATGGAGGCTACTTGAAAGCAGGTCCTAAACGCGAAGTTGCGCTCTTGGGCCAAAGTGATTACAGATTACACAGGTGGCATTTGTAACACCCCCTGCGCTGCAGGCGGCTGGGTGTTAAATAAGCCTGCAGCGCAGGGGGTGTTACAAATGCCACCTGTGTAATCTGTAATCACTTTGGCCCAAGAGCGCAACTTCGCGTTTACGACCTGCATTCAAGTAGTCTCCATTTAGGCACAGCAGACTGTCCAGCATTCACAACTACAATAGAAACAGTCACATGCTATCTTTCACACATCGTGCCCGCGGCGCCCCTGGCTACTCGCAACGGCGCACTGGGGCGCCGCGGCGCACAGTTTGGGAACCACAGATCTAGCAGATCGCACAGCCAAGCTTACAGCACAGACTCCAGACATTTCAGTTAATCCGACACAGACACACACTCCAGATCCGACTACATGTATGACAGTTAAAGACCCTACACAAGATGTCATAGATATCCAGTTACATGCTACTCCCGAAGAAATCAAGAAATGGTCCGAACAAGGAGGGGTCCAGACAGATCAGGGATGGGTGACGAAGGGAAAAACCACATGGTTTCTCCCCGACTCTATGGTTCAAGTCATTATCAATACCGCACATAGTCCAGCACATTTAGGGGAAAAAGCAATGTTAGACAGTATCCAGAACATTTGGTTCAACAAGCATTTACGAGCTGCAGCCAAGCAGAAAGTCCGTACCTGTATGATATGTTGCCAGTTTAATCCAGGTAAAAGTGTCCCGGTGGAACAAGGTGGATTCCAGCCCCCTGACCACCCTTTTGAAGTCCTCCAGATGGATTACATTCAGATGGAGCGATGTCGAGGTTTCAAGTATGTCCTTGTAGTTGTATGCGCTTTGTCCAGGTGGACGGAGGCATATCCAGTTCCAGATTACACAGCCGCGACCACTGCCAAGCAGTTGGTTCGTGAATTCTTCCCCCGTTACGGACTCCCTAGGGTCGTATATTCTGACAACGGCCAGCCATTCTCATCTGAACTCATGAAGCATGTTTCCCTTTTGTTAGGGTACCAGTGGAAGTTCCATTGTGTACGCCATCCTGAAGCAGCCGGTCTCCCAGACTTTGAAAATCCGCATTGCAAAAGTTTGTCAAGAGAAAGGTGTGGACTGGCTAGTAGCTCTGCCAGTTGCTCTGTTTTACATGCGCATGGTCGCACATTCCAGAACAGGTCTGTCCCCGTACGAGGTCGTTTTCGGCCGCCCCCCTAACATGTGGGGTACTCCTAGACCCCGAAGTATTACCGATGTTTCAAGTAATATGCTGACAGATTACCTAGCTTCCTTGATGTCTGCCCTCAACTCTTGTCGTTCACAGGTTGCTGCCGCGTTTCCAGACAATACCGAGGTGGCACCGCCTGAAATCGTTCCCGGATCCATGGTCCTAGTGCGAAATTTCGATCGTTCAAGTCCGCTGGAGCCTCGCTGGAAGGAGCCCCGACAGGTCCTCCTCGCCACCCGTACAGCCGTGAAGTTGGAGGGACGCAAAGGCTGGGTGCATCTTTCGCATATCAAAAAGTTTTATGGATTGAAACCAGTTTCAAAGAACATTTCCGAGCATTTAAAAGACTGCCAAAGTACTATTCTTAAGGACTGTCCCGCAAAAGACAATGATATTGCACCCTCCCTGTTAGAGACAACTCCGCAACAGGAGTATAAGAAAAAGTTAAGGTCTAGTAAAATAAGTCAGCCAGTTTGATTGTCTAAGTCCTCCCCTAGGTGAAACGGTTAGACCGGTTTCTGACATGTATAAAATAGACCCCCATAGTGAGAGAGTTAGTCAAAACTCAATCTGATGTATCGTTTTTCTAAGTTTCATATTATTTCTCAGTATTATGATTTCCTGCACCAGTTATGCGTTTTATCTGTATTTTCCAGTTTCTCATGTAAATAAGTCTTCTAATGTTACAGTAGAGCACACGTTTAGTGATCTGCCTCCTCATGAACTCTCTTACCGCCTCGCTATGCGTAACAATTCTTTTATCCGCATGTTACATTATTCACACCAGACCAGCAATGCCACTAATTGTTGGATATGTGGTCGACTCCCCCCTTTCCAGACACCGAAGGGAGTTCTGCCACTCTTTCCTTATCCATTTTCACATAATGGTTCGTGTGGAGCATGGTCCACGTTAACGTCATCCTCAACAGATATGTCTTTTCTTAACAGTACATGTTTCCCAGACAAGCAAGGTCTTCCCCACAGAACAGGGTTAGATCTAGAAAATGAAGTTTACAATTTAGGTAATTATTCTTCGAATTTTATGGTCCTGAATGTTCAGTCTGATTCCACTCCAGACTTACCTGCTATTTCAGTACTACCAGTCAAAGGCGAATTATGTGTTAGAAATTATGGTTCCGTACATGTAGGACACAGTGATTGTACTACTATTGTCAAGTATAGTGACAGTAGGAAATCTACTTTCAAAGCTTCACGTCATTCTTATTTTATTTGTGGTCAGACCGCATATGTTCGTCTGCCCCTCGATTGGGAGGGAACCTGTTACATTGCCTTCCTACTGCCACCTGTTTTCCTAGCTCCATCTGATTATCATAGAAACACACATCTAGTACACATTAGACATAGAAGGGAGTCCCCCATTGTCGATTATACTGAAACTGCTCTAGAACAGTATACAGATTTCAATAGAGGTTTCTTCTTCTTTATAGGACCTATCCAGAATAGTAAGCTAATTCGTAGGTTAACCAGAACCCTTGAAGCAGTAGTTAATGAGACTGCCTCTGCCCTAGGTAACTTGACTGAAGAGCAATCTGCTATGAGATTTGTCGTTTTACAGAATCGTCTCGTCCTTGACGTCATATTGGCCGATAGGGGCGGGGCCTGTAGAGTCATCGGATCTAGTTGCTGCATTTTCATTCCAAATAACGCGCCGTCTGTTTATTCAGCTATAACCAGACTCCATAAAATTGCCCATCTGTTACACCAAGATCCAGGCACCTGGACATGGTCCGGTTGGTTCTGGAATATAATTTCCGCTTGGGGATGGAAAGTCTTGTCCTTTCTAGGTATTGCAGTAGCGATCATATTCAGCTGCTGCCTCTGTATACAATGTGGCCCTGCGATTTGCGGCATTTGTGCTACCTCTTGTATTCCTAGTCCCAAGTCCCGTTCTAAATCCCGTTCCCAGAAAATTCGAGACGAGCAAATGATACTGTATGAAATGATAGATGGTATCATGAATATTGATGTTTCCTGATGGAAACGTAGTGACAAGGAGGGAATGTGGAAAAGTAAATTTTGCCATGTTCTGTGTCCCTACACGTCCTCCATCATATGTTATGTGTGCATGATCAATATGCATATGTATTCCCCATGTTCGATTAAAGACGCAATTATAGTTGTGTCCACCTCTAGTATGCCAGTTTCCAGTTCTCGTGAATACTACGAATATCAGGCCTATTTAAAGTTACGTTGCCACGTTTCTCAGTGTGCACGTTATTTCATTGTAAAGTCCCGCTTTCTAGGCCTCAAAAGGGCCTGGACACCAGATTCAGCTTCTGTCTCCTGAGCCTCGCTGAGGAGCGATACAGCCCCCACCTGTGTTCCTGACCCTTCACTTACTTCCTGCCTTGCAGTGCCCGGTTCAGCCTGGCTCTGCCTCTGAGTCTGCCAAGAGTATGTTATGATTCCAGTTATCAGTTCAGTCCTCCTTCTCTGCATTCCTGAAGCTACTGAACTGCATCAATAGTTTCCGTCATTGCCTAGCCTCTACGTCTCCATGTAAGAGAAATACTGTATTAATGGTCATTTAATATTCTTCATCACGCACTACATGTAGAATAATGCATGCTCCAGTCTTAGAGTCTGTTCGCCTTTACCCCGATAACTTTTGGATTCTATCAACATGTTCTCTAAACATCAGATACTAGATACTGCTTAGGTACATGTCGCCCTGACTCTCCAGACTTCAGTCTCTGCTCCTAGCACAGAGTTCATAGCCCCCAGCTTCTTCTAGTAACACGTCATTGCCAGTTTGCGCGCACCATCAGGTTAGAGGTCCCGGCTCCTTAGGTAGCCCCCTCCATGTTTCCGCCCCATTCATGACATATTCTGTTACGATTTGCATCACATGTCTATGTATACGCCCTGTTACACCCACTTTCACCCTTATCTTTCGCGACTGCTACGCGTCACACCCTTTGCTCCACCCACTGCTCCACCTATCATATGTACTGTAATGCAACTGTTTTACTATATATGCTTGTGTATTGTTATTAAATGCTAGCGCGCTCATCCCAGATCCAGCCCCGGCAGCTGCCGGGCTCTGCCATCCTATTCCTGTGCAGGTTGTCCTGTTCCTGTCCTTTATGCTGTAATAAACCTGCAAACTCCTACTACCTCGAATCTTGACTCTTATTTATTGAGCTATCTGTTATTGCTATGCCTAGACAAAAATAGATCCGGTATTATTTATTTATATACCACATTACAACGGGCCGCGGCAGCGCCAGCAGGTCCCACGAGAATGCAGGTTGCAACGGGCCGCGGCAGCGCCAGCAGGTCCCACGAGGATGGAAGTTACTACGGGCCGCGGCAGCGCCAGCAGGTCCCAACGAGGATGGAGGTTGCAGAGGGCCGCGGCAGCGCCAGCAGGTCCCACGAGGATGAAGGTTGCAGAGGGCCGCGGCAGCGCCAGCAGGCAGGACAATAGTTCACAAGGCAGGGCTGTGGCAGCGCCAGCAGTCCGTCAAGGATGAGTTTGTCGCGGTGTCTCTCGACTCCAGGATACAACTGCCTTCCTGTCCTGGGGCGGCCTCAGTTATAGGTCTGGCGCCCTTTGATGTCGGGACCCTCGCTCTTGGAGGTCGGGAGGTCTGGGATGAGGGAGTCCAGACACCCAGCAGGGGGGCAGAGCCAGCGCCCGGGGAGGCTGGGGGTGCTCGGCACCTGGCGGGGGAGAGCCATCGACACTTCTTACTCCCATTGACCTGCCAAGTGGTCCGTTCACCTCCTGGGTGGAGGGTGGTGCCGGGATGTCGGGGCCTGGCCAGGCCCAGGGTTGGGGTCGGGCTGAGGCCGCGCGGCCGCGTGGTGCCGTGTCCAAGATGGCGGCTGGGCCGGGCAATGGTGCTGACGGTGGCCCGGGCCCTGTCCTGCGGGGAGGGAGCGAGCCCTTCATGTGGCCTGTCCAACATGCGTCCCCCCCAGCTGAAGGCGGGGAGAGTCACCCATCTTCTTGGGGACTTTCCTCGTCGAGGCGGAAAAAGCGGGACAGGCCATCTGCGTTGGCGTGGTCTTGGCCAGGGCGATGCTCCACAGTGAAGTCCATCCCCTGCAGGGAGATGGACCATCGCAATAGTTTGGGGTTCTCCCCCCGCATCTGCATGAGCCATTGCAGGGGCCGATGATCTGTCTGTACCCGGAAATGGGTTCCGAAGAGGTACGGCCGGAGCTTCTTGAGGGCCCATACCACTGCGAAGGCTTCTCGCTCAATGGTGCTCCAGCGCTGTTCTCGGGGCAGTAGGCGTCTGCTGATGAAGGCCACGGGTTGGTCCACTCCTTCGGGGTTCAGTTGGGAGAGGACGGCCCCAATACCATGGTCGGAGGCATCGGTCTGCACGATGAACTCGCGGCTGTAGTCGGGGGCCTGGAGCACCGGAGCGGTGCACATGGCGGCCTTCAGCGTCTCGAAGGCCGCGTGACAGTCGGGAGTCCAGTTGACTCGTTTTGGGTTGTTCTTAGACGTGAGTTCCGTGAGGGGCCCCACAATGCTGCCATAGTCCCTCACAAACCGCCGGTAGTATCCGGTGAGCCCCAGGAAGGCTCGGACCTCTGTTTGTGTTTCGGGGGGTTGCCAGGACTGGATGGCAGCTACCTTGAGTTGGAGGGGGGCCACCAGACCGCTCCCCACTTGGTGTCCGAGGTAGGTCACGGACCCCTGGCCGATTTGGCACTTGCTGGCCTTTATGGTGAGGCCGGCCTGTTGGAGGGCCTGCAGGACCGCTCTGAGGTGGTGGAGGTGGTCTGCCCAGTGGCGGCTGTATACCGCGATGTCGTCCAGGTAGGCGGCGCTGAATTCTTCGAGGCCCGCCAATACCTGGTTCACCAGTCTTTGAAAGGTGGCTGGAGCGTTCTTCATGCCGAAGGGCATCACTCTGAAATGGTAGTGCCCGTCCGGGGTGGAGAAAGCGGAACGTTCTTGGGCCCTGGGGGTGAGGCCGATCTGCCAGTAGCCCGCTGTCAGGTCGAAGATGCTTAGGTAGCGGGCTGCCCCCATGCGGTCGACTAGTTCATCTGCTCGGGGGATAGGGTGAGCGTCGGTTCGGGTGACCGCGTTCAGCCCCCGATAGTCGATGCAGAATCGGAGCTCCGGCGTGGTGCCCGGTGCCGCGGCCTTGGGGACCAGGACGACCGGGCTGGCCCAGGGACTGTCCGAAGGCTCGATGACCCCGAGGGCGAGCATCTTGGCGACTTCTTCTTGGATGCATGTACGTACCCGATCCGGTACTCGGTACGCCCGGTGTCGGACAGGGGGACTGTCCCCCGTGTCCACGTCGTGCAGGCACCAGGAGGTGACTCCGGGTGCGAGGGAGAACAGGTTTGCGAACGGCAGCAGGAGGGCCCGGCAATCTTGACGCTGCTCTGGGGTCAGGGCCTCGGAGAGTCGGACCCCGTCCACCGAGCCATCTCTTTCCCGAGTCCTCAGTAGGTCAGGGAGGGGCTCGGAGTCTCCTTCTGTGCCACTGTCGGTCGCCATCAGCAGGCTGAGCTCTGAGCGCATGAAGTGGGGTTTGAGCCTGTTGGCGTGGAGGACCCGGAGGGGGTTCCGGGGGGACTCCAGGTCGATGAGATAGGTGACGGGACTCCTGCGCTCGATCACCTTGAAGGGCCCCGTCCATTTGTCTTGCAAGGCACACGGGTCGATGGGGGACATCACCCAGACTTGCTGACCCGGTTCAAACTCGATGGAGGAGGCATGTTGGTCGTACCACTTCTTCATGTCCTCTTGACTGGCCTCCAGATTGGCTTTAGCGATCTCCCTGAATTTCCGGGTCTGATTTCGGAGGGTCAGGAGGTATTTGTAGACGTCCGGAGGGGTCTTTAGGGGGGCCATTTGCCATTCCTCCTTCACTAGGCTGAGAGGCCCGCGAACGGGGTGTCCGTACAGGAGTTCGAAGGGGCTGAAGCCGAGGGACTTCTGGGGGACTTCTCGGTAGGCGAAGAGGAGGCACGGTAGTAGCACGTCCCACTGGCGGCGTAGGGGTTCTTCCAGTCCCATGATCATCCCCTTGAGGGTGCGGTTGAACCGCTCGACCAGTCCGTTCCCCTGGGGGTGATAGGGGGTGGTGAAGCGGTAAGTGACTCCGCACTGCTGCCAGAGGGATTTCATATACTTTGAAATAAAGTTCGTACCCCTGTCGCTGACGACTTCCCGGGGGAAGCCCACTCGAGAGAAGATCCCCATCAAGGCTCGACCCACTACTGGGGCTGTTATAGTACGAAGGGGGACCGCCTCAGGATAGCGGGTGGCGTGGTCCACCAGGACCAGGATGAAGCGATGCCCCTGTGCTGTTCGGGGGTCCAGGGGCCCCACAATGTCTATTCCCACCCTTTCGAACGGGGTGGTCACCACGGGGAATGGTTGTAGGGGTGCCTTGAGTTTGCGGCCGCTCTTCCCGCTGGCCTGGCAGGTCGGGCAGGACCGGCAATGGTGGGAGACGTCATTTCTCATTTTGGGCCAAAAAAAGTGAGTCACCAGGCGGTGGTAGGTCTTGTCTTGGCCCAGGTGCCCGGCCAGGGGGACATCATGGGCTAGGTTCAACAGGAAGTCTCTGAAGTGGAGGGGCACCACCAGCACTCGTCCGGCCCCCAGTTCTGCGATTTTCTGCTCGCTGTACAAGAGATCATTGTCCCAATAAACCCAGTGGGCCCCGGTGGTGTCTCCTTGGCTCTGGGCGAGCGCTTGCTGTCGCAATCCCTCGAGGGAGGGGCAGGTCTTCTGCTCCTGCCGGAATTGTTCCTGGGTGGGCCCCCCTTCTTGATGCCACTGAGCCAGGTCGGGAAGCTCGGGGGGCTGTGTGGACCCCTCTGTGGTGGGGTCCGGGTGGTCGGTCTGGAGGAAGTCTTCTTCTGGGGTGATCGAGGGCGGAGGTGCTGCCCATTCTGGTTCTTCTGGTCTAGGGATGGTGCGGGTGGCCATGGACCGGGTGGTTACGCACGCCCAGTCCGGGAGACCCAACATCCCCAGATGCTCTCTTCTTTCCACAGCGGCCCACGGGGAGCTCTCGAGATCGTTCCCCAGGAGGCAGTCCACGGGGGCATCGTCGCGGACAGTTACTTTCAGCATGCCGGACACTCCTCCCCATTCGAAGGGGACGCAGGCCATCCGACACAGGCTCTCCGAGTTATCTGCCGATCGGACGGGGCAAAGTACGTTTGGTAGGATTTGTTCTGGGGTCACCAGGTGACAACGGACGGCCGTCACACTGGCCCCGGTGTCATGCAGGGCCTCGGCCTTGCGCCCATTGATGCTCACCCATTGGCTGTACTTCCGAGTGTTGGCGGGCAGGGGAGTCCGCGGGACCATGTCTCTTCCTCCCAGGCATGCCAGGGTCATGGCGGCGGGTTCCCACTCGAACTGCTCCGACTCATAGGTCTCCGTGTCTTCGGAGACTTGTTCTTCTCCCAGGGCGGCGGCCGCCATCTGGCGGGGCCCGGGGACCTGGTTCTTCGGGCAGGTCGGGTCACTGGCATAGTGGCCGACTCGCTGGCATCGATGACACGTCACGTTAGCTTGGAACCCCGGGCGCATCGGGGGGTTTCCCCGGCCTGCTGGGGCCGGGGTGGCGTTAGTGGGCGCGGCCGGGACGGCGTCTCGGCCCCGGCCCGGGCCTCCTCCTCCTCCTCGGGGACGATGATGACCTTGGTTGGTTCTGTTCTGCTCATTCGGCTCACTCCGGGCCACTCGGGTGCTCTCCCACCGGTCGGCCTCGGTGGCGAGCTGCCGAGGTTCAGTCAATTTACTGTCGAGGAGGTGCTGCCTGAGGTCGACGAAGCAGTTGTTGGAGAGGTGCTCCCACACAATGAGATTGAAGAGTTGTTCGTAAGTGGTTACGTTGTTACCCTTGATCCACCCCTCGAAGGCTCGGCTGAAATAGTTCACGTATTCCAACCACGTCGTACCTGGGATCCGGGTGCAGTTGCGGAACCTCTGGCGGTACATTTCGGGTGTAAGCCCATATCGACTGAGGAGGGCGGCCTTCATGTGGTCATAGGACGTCATTTGATGGTCCGGAAGCTGCAGCAGGGCATCACGACCCTCGTTGACGAATCTCCCCCATAGACCGGCTCCCCAGTCACTTCGAGCGACCCGGTGGGCGGTCATGGCAATCTCATAGGCCTTGAACCACTGCTGTATGTCGTCGTTCCGGTGATATTCTCGGACCACATCCTTGGGGATGTGGACCTTCTGCTCGGTAGGACCCGGGGAGTGCGGTTGCTCGGGCACCCCTAGGTTTTTGTTCAGTTTGCGTATTTCTATCTCCGCTAGTTTGCACTCGTGCTCGTATGCCAGTCTTTTTTCTTCGAGGTCTCTCTGTCTCTGTTTTTCCTCTCGCTCTTCTCTGAGCCGTAAGTGTTCTAAGTTTATTTTTTGTTCCGCCAGTTTCAATTCTCCGTCTAATCTGAGTCGTGCCAAGTCTAACTCGTGTAATCTATTTTTTTCCCGCTCTTGGATCTCTTCACGGGAAGGGCCTGTTCACCGTTCTTCCGTCCGGGTGGTGTTGACTTCCGGGGCTGCGGGGTCCCGGGGGGTTGCGGTATTTGTCTCTGTCCAGGCCTCTAGGGCGTTTTTGAAGTCTTCTTTTGTGCTTAGCCCGGTGGTAGCAATGCCTAAGTCTATGCAAAATTGTTTGAGCTCTCGGTGGTTGTATTCCTCCAGCTTTTCCATCTGGAACTTCTCCGCCGATCCGCTCTCTTTGGTCGTCATTGTGGTTTTAGTCGTAGGGTGAGTTACTGTCTGTACGGTACGCGTTGGTTCGGATCGCGCCGCTAGCCACCAATGTTAGACGGGGACCTGGAGGGTCGGCCGAGCACAGTGATCGCACAGACAGGTAACTTCCCCCCCACAGATGGACATCACACACAAGATCAGGGTAACACCTTTTATAGGCACTTCTGGTAGTAGAGTGGTACGATACAAGGCGATCAGGACACGATGATCCTCTCAATTCTAGTCTCTAGTAAGGGAAGGGGGTAGCGGGACAGTCTTGGTACCCACGGGTACGGAGGTGTAACGGTGATAGCTCACAATCCTCGAGCTCGGTGTTCGGATGGGTCAGACCGCGGCAGCGCCGGCAGGTCCCGAGGAGGTCGTAGGTGGTAACGGGCCGCGGCAGCGCCAGCAGGTCCCAACGAGGATGAAGGTTACAACGGGCCGCGGCAGCGCCAGCAGGTCCCACGAGAATGCAGGTTGCAACGGGCCGCGGCAGCGCCAGCAGGTCCCACGAGGATGGAAGTTACTACGGGCCGCGGCAGCGCCAGCAGGTCCCAACGAGGATGGAGGTTGCAGAGGGCCGCGGCAGCGCCAGCAGGTCCCACGAGGATGAAGGTTGCAGAGGGCCGCGGCAGCGCCAGCAGGCAGGACAATAGTTCACAAGGCAGGGCTGTGGCAGCGCCAGCAGTCCGTCAAGGATGAGTTCGTCGCGGTGTCTCTCGACTCCAGGATACAACTGCCTTCCTGTCCTGGGGCGGCCTCAGTTATAGGTCTGGCGCCCTTTGATGTCCGGACCCTCGCTCTTGGAGGTCGGGAGGTCTGGGATGAGGGAGTCCAGACACCCAGCAGGGGGGCGGAGCCAGCGCCCGGGGAGGCTGGGGGTGCTCGGCACCTGGCGGGGGAGAGCCATCGACACTTCTTACTCCCATTGACCTGCCAAGTGGTCCGTTCACCTCCTGGGTGGAGGGTGGTGCCGGGATGTCGGGGCCTGGCCAGGCCCAGGGTTGGGGTCGGGCTGAGGCCGCGCGGCCGCGTGGTGCTGTGTCCAAGATGGCGGCTGGGCCGGGCAATGGTGCTGACGGTGGCCCGGGCCCTGTCCTGCGGGGAGGGAGCGAGCCCTTCATGTGGCCTGTCCAACAGAAACTGAGAGAGAAGGTCGAGCACCTAACCGAGGCTCCCAGTTAGGAATGTGAATAACATTTGTTGGATCTACCCTCTATGCAGGGTGACCCCAAAACCTTTTGCCTTTTCCACTCCTATTTTCTGAAATCATGTTTGTTGGCTTTAGGACTCTGCATGCTTTACCACTGCTAAACTGTACTACAGAGTTTGTGCTTTCTCCTTTAAACATATTAAAATTTGCTTATACCCAAATGGCACATTTAATGTACTTGTAAGTCCCTAGTAAAGTGGTAATACACGTACACAGGGCCTGTAAATTAAATGCACTTAGTGTGCCTGTAGCACTTATTGTGCCACTCACTTAAGTCATCCATTGAAATATGTCCCAGGTATGCCATTGCAGGCTGTGTATGCTGTTTTAAACTGCCATTTCGAACTGGCAAAATATGCCTTTGCTAGTCCTGAATCTTCATTTTTAATACATATAAGTCACCCCTACGGGAGACCCTAAACTGCCCATAGGGCAGAGTGCATTATATTTAAATGTTAGAAAAGTGCTTTTAAGTTTTACATGTCCTAGTAGTTACACACTTTCAAATTGGTTTTTAACTATTGCAAGGCCTACCTCTCCCAAAGGATAACATTAGGTTACCATATTATATTTAATCAGTGATAACGTTTGGCTGGGAGCAGGTAGGAATTTCACATGCGATGTCTCGGGAATTGTAATGTAAAGCCCTCCTTAATGATAAAGTTGCATATTAAGTCACAATTCTGAAAATACCACTTTTAGAAAGTTGGCAATGTCTTCTCCTAATCATTTGGTGCCTGCAGCCAGTTTCTAGGTCACATGACTAAGTGTAGTTGGCAGTTGACCTTTTTGTATTGCTCCCAGACAGTATCACATAGTGGGTCTGGGTGTTGGCAGGGAATGTATGAGGTTAAAACGCATACATTTATAACGCATGCACTTACAACGCAGTTTTTACATCGCAACATCCACTACAACGCATTCCATTAAATCTTATGACACTACATCGCATATTAAAAAAATACCTTTACAACGAATTCCATTACATCGCATACTACCTTTACAATGCATACCATTACAACGCATACCATTACATTGCATTTAAGGTAAGTATTGGATAGTATAGGGGTATAAATTACTATTCTAACTCCAGGGGGTGCAACAGAAGTGTAAGCTTTAGATAGTGTAGGGGTAAAAATTATTATTCTAACTCCATGGGGTGCCACAGTAGGGTAAGTGTTTGATAGTGTAGGGGTACTATGCGTTGTAATGGTATGCATTGTAATGATGTGCACTATAATGCCTGTGTCGTAGTGACATGCGATGTAGTGTCATGCATTGTAATGATATGCGTTGTAATGCCTGCGTTGTAGTGACATGTGTTGTAAAGGATGTTGCGATGTAGTGCCTGCATTGTAAGTGTAGTGTAATGTAATGACTGCATTATAAAGGTTGTTTCCCATTGGCAGGATGGGCCCCCCTGGCTTAATGGACGGGCGGCGTGGAGACAGCTATCACACTTGCACTACAAAGACACTGGCCCAGCTCACACACAAAGGACTTCACACTAGTCTGTTGTGCTCCCAGACAGAATGGACCAGGGCAGGGAGGCAGAACATTTCATACACCTCTGGAGATGGAAACTCCAGAAGCTTCTGCCACTTCAAAGTCGGAGCTGGGTATAAAACGGGGACTCTTAGACCCACTCTTCAGTACACTCCTGGACCTGTGGATGCTACAGCGGATGGATGCCTTGCTGCCCTGCTTGCAGAGAAGGAAGACTGGATTAGCGCCCTTCATCCCAGGCTGAAGGGATTCCAAGAGTCAGCTGATTGACCACCTGTTCTGAACTACAGAAGCACAACAAACTCCGAAGATCACAAGAGTGCCCTAAATGTCTCCAGATGGAGGCTACATATTATCACCTGATGTGAAACTGCCCCCGAATACACATGCATTGAATGCACATAGCTGACTGCTACCAGGTGGAGTTCCACCTAGACCTACGCAATAACCCACAGGCTTGTTTATTTGGTATGGGAGCAAGTAACTAACTAAATAAAATGAGATGTATGTTTATTCACTTCAAACTCCTACTGGCATGCCAGTGGCTGGCTATTCAGTGGTTGAGCCTGCAATCACCAACAGTCGCTAGCTGAAGGAAAGATATCGGGGAATGGTGCGTAGTGGAGAAAATCCAAATTAAACTAGTGAGATAAGATGAAAAACTGACAGAAGAATTTAAACTCTGGCATCTGTTGCCCCGAAAACTGAAATTCCCACTAGATTAGAATGCACTAGGAGTAGGGCATGAAACCCATTGACTCCTAGGTATAGGAAAGTGGAATATTATGTGACATGGGTGAATATCATGAAATAGTATCACAATGCCTCAAAGATGATCCTTGGATTCACAACCATAATCCTTAGCTCAGTCCTGGTAGTGTGGCAAAAAGCAGTCAAGCATTACAGTACCATAAGGATTCATAAGTAATTGACAAGACTCCAGAAAAATCCAACACCAATTTACAGAAATAGAGCATATTTTTATGTAGATTTAGACACCAAAACAAACTAAACAGCATACATATAACTGAAGTTGTGGATTTTCAAAGAATTAGAAAATAAATGCATTAAATCAGAGCTTTCCAAACTCTGTGTTGCGACACGTTACTGTGTCGGCTGCCATGTGTGGGTGTGTTACACAATTTATTTATTTATTTGTTTAGTTTGTATAGCGCAAACAGCTACCCAACAAAGGGTTTCCCGGCGCTTGTGATTCAGAGAAGGGAGTTTGGACAGCTGACTTAGATGTTGAACAGCCAGGTTTTAATGGCTTTTCTGAAACTGATATAATTAACCTCAGAGCGCAAAGCCTGTGGCATAGAGTTCCACAGGGAAGGGCCAAGGTAGGCAAAGGATCTGCCTCCCATGCGTGATAGTCTTATAATGATGACGAGTTGCGGCCTATTCATCCTGCCATTCTTCCGCTGGCCCGTTGCAGCTGAATAATATACTGCGGCGTCCCCAGCTGGCCGCTCTGCAGACCCTTTCACATCCAGCCTATGCCGGCAGCAGGGGGAGGCCGGCAGCCCCATTCGGAGCTCGCTGATGCTTCCAGTGGAAGGCAGGAGAGGAGGAGTCGCCCTAACTGAGCATTGCACTGCTGTTCTTCTGGCCCGGTGAAGCGGCGGTGAGTAATATACTGCGGCGTCTACCCAATACTCATTCGCTTCCGACATCACCTGTCATTGATGTCTACACACAAAAGCCCTACACCCCTTTGATGCTGCTGATTTCATTAGCCCTGAAAGCGCCTCAAACCCCAAGCCCACGAGTGTATAAAAATCACAGACCCAGAGGTGCCCAAGGAATGCAATGCTATCAGGCAGCCAGAGACACTAACGGCACTAAAGAGCAGAGATGAACAGATCAACAGGTGGCATAGGGAAACAAACCCTCATTCACGTGCATCTCAAGCAGACTAAGGAAGCAGGCGCATAAATGACTACACCTCCAGGCAGTCCTTAAGAGCCATCCCAAAATATCCTAGGAACAGTGGTCAGGTAGCACACACGATCATTGGAAGCTCAACGCCACATGAATTAAAGGCTGAGAACTTCAGTCACTCTAGGTGGGCAACGAGGGTCCACACTCGGTGGTCACTGAAAAATGTTTTCATACGAGCCCCTTGCGAACTGAGTGAGTATAGCAAATGAGTCTGGCAGTCTAAAAGAGGACTGGAGGAAAGAAGTTATATACGAGTCTACAAGGAAACTGTGTGCATTCTCTTATGGCTGTTTGTCACGCAGGATAGTGGACAATCCCCTGGACTTCAGCTTATTTGGGGGGAGGGGGTTCGCTGTCTCCCACATGATCATTCCAGCCTGGACAACACCTGGCTTACAGCAAGATATTTGCTGAGTATTCAATCCATGAACCACCCATACTTGGAAGTAATCCACATTCAGCCCTGGGCATGACAACTAGAGATGATGTTAACATAACTTCCCACAAGCAGCTCCAAAAAATATCTGGACTTCCAACTGTTCTAGCCTCATCAATCCAGAAATGGCAACCCATGGATGGGGCGTTTGGCTTAATTTACTTAACACGTGTGTAATTTACATTTGTAGAAAGCTTTTTGATATACACGATCTTGTATCGTCGCTAACCTCACTAATTAATTGACAGCATGCTTTTGCTCCACTGCTAGGTTCCTGCTACATAAATACAAATACTGATATATGCATTAACAAATACTGAAAGACAACAAAATGAAATGGCCATCACTAGGAAGTGCTCTGTCCTTGTCCTTGACATTCCCCTGGCCCTGATAACGTTGAAATCATGGATGGCACTGCAGGCATGCCTGATGAATCTGACCACCACAGTACTGGTGAAAAACATCAACCCACCTACAAATCCTGACTTCAAAGTATTCTCCTCTTTCACCACAAACAACTCTCATACAAATCCAAGTGCTGCTGCTATGCTGCCTCTGCCTACTCGCTGCCCACTAATTGTTGTCAATACTCAGTAAGTCTGTATGTATGTACTGTGTGAAAAATGAAGCATGCCTAAAAATGCCATTAATGTAACCTCCGGTTTGCTAGTAAAACTGAATTACTGTGTCGCGAAATGATACATGCCTCTAATGTGTGTCACCAAGATGAAAAGTTTGGAAAGCACTGCATTAAATAGTGCAGACATTTACCATTGTGGTCAATAGGAAAACCTGCTAGTGACAATCAGTACCTTAGGGGTAAATTTACGTTGTTCCCTCGCAGGGTAGAGGTCTCTGGGGTCCCAGGACCAGGAACCAACAGTCAGTTCAATTTTACTTGGTTAATGGAGTCCAGGTGCAGTGATTGTCCTGGCTGTCAGTGGTTTTTAAACGGGAGTGCAGTCCAAGCTGCTTTTACCATAGGGACGACGCAACCAGAAAGGGCATGCAAATACACAAGAGCGGGGTAGTTGCTGATGCCAGTCGGAGATGTTGTGAAGTGCCCTCTTAATGCAGCATCGGGTTAAGGGGTTAGTTACCCGACTGGTCGGCTACAAGCCTTGGTAGCAGCAGTAAAAGTAACAAAAAGAAACTTTGACGTCTTGTGGTCCAGGGGAGTACGGTAGTGGCTTGAAACTTTGGCGAATGCCAGACTGCAACTCCCAAAATACACTTCACCATTTACTTTTGGGCAATCCCTCGGAGGGCTCCAAGGCCAGCGATTCTTTAGACGCAGATCATCGTTTTACCTGCACTTTGCAGGGAACTAGTCCCATCAATCCTGGGGAGTCACCGGGTGCTTCTGGCTGCTACTAGGGTCCCTCTGCCAGGGAGTGCTGAGTTTTGGCCAAGGACGAAAGTCGTTCATGCAGTTCCAAGCAGTGTTACCATAGGTCCAGGGTATCCTTTCCTATCCCTCAGATGAAAGAAATCAACTTTAGGTGTACAGATTAGGCTCCTCATCCTGGAGATGTGGCCAGCCTTCATGGAGGTGTACACCTCCTGCATACCTAATTTCCAGCCATGCCAGGGTCCAAGCATGCCTGGGGCAAGAGGAGGGCTGGGTCATTGCCAGGGGGACAGCCCAGATGTATATCAGAAGTGGTGCAGCCTTTGAAGCACCCTGCTCTGATGTGTCACTTCATTTGCCCACTTTGGAGGAGGGAGGTGTGGCCTCCTTCCTGCCCAAGTCTTTTTTCTGACTCCTGGGAGTGCTCAAAGTACCTGGCAGGAGGTGAGATATCTGTCTAGGTGGCATCTGGAGCGGGAAAACCCAGGCCTGCCAGCCAAAGCACATGTCAGGTTGGGTAACCAGGTGGGCAACCACAAGGTAGCCACCTTGGGGCATGCCAGTCATTCCTTAACACCAGAGTTGTTTCAGGGGAGAGAAGACATGTTGTTTGACACTCAACATAGGTAATACCATAATGGAGCCAGCAACCCGGATGTGCCTGGGTGTACGTCCCATGTTATCCTTTGGACCGCTTATCACTTATAGTGTATTTTAATAGTAAAGCCATAATATAGACATATAAGCTTGCATTTACATGTCTACACTCATACTATACTGCACCCTGCCTCCAAGAGACCTTCTCTAGGGCTGACTGTCATATACTTAAGAGCAGTGATGTGACCCTGTCACGCATGGGGAGGACAGTCTAAATGGAGCAGTGAACACTGTTCCTGCAGACTGCAAGGGCAGGCCCGCTGTCATCTGTTTACCTGGGTCTCTCAGGGTGGCACAACCAGTGCTGCAGGCCCTGAGCACCCCTTTACCACCCATGTCCTGGGTACCACTTACCAGGGACTCACAAGGGAGGTATGCTCTCTGTCAATCAGGGATGCTAATAACACATGTCACTTTTAGAGAGAGAGCATTGTCACTGGAGCCTAGTTATCAGGCTTCAGTGTATTGTCAGAGTCAAAATGAGGGTAAAAAGTAGGGGGACACATTTTGGATGAGGGTAAAAAGTAGGGGGACATCGGTACAAAGTCCTGTTTCCTTACACTAGGTCCATTTATGTCAAGGGTACACAAGGCACCACAGACAGTGACACCCTTAGACACTCACTGTGTTCCCTCGAATTGCAGGTAGCACTACACAGCGTAAGGGCAGACTACACAATGGCAGAGTGGCAGTGGCTCGAATATTCTCTGCAACGGTTTCCAGGAAACATATTGGGGCCCAATAGTGATGTGTTTGTGTAAAGATTTCTTGTGTTGACAAACATGAGAAGGGTTGTAGCTATGTAGCCAAGACTGAAAGGATGCAACTCCCTCTAATTGTGCATCCACTCTGAAAAAGGTTCGACCCTCACCAGAATTTATATCAACATACAATATATATATATATATAAAGATCTGCTGATGGAGGACATTCCTGGCATGTAATTGCATTCCTCCTGTGGACTGTTAAAAACCAGGCTCCAGTAGTCTCCCTGCAACTGCCTAGCTGACCTACTACACTGGACCTGCCTGACTGGAAGGATGCAAACTTCTCCAATTGTGCGTCCACTCTGAAAAAGGCTCAACCCTCACCAGAATTTATATCAACAGCTATATAAAAAGCTCTACAGATGAAGGACGTTCCTAGACTTTTCTTGTATTCCTCCTCCAGACTGTTAGCTGGTTGAACGGACACTGATTTCATGTACTACTTGCGATCTCCCATTGTACATACTGATCTAAAATGTAACAAATACTTTAACATTTCTTGCATCATGTGGCATGTGCTATGTTGGATGTAAAAACAATTGAAAAACAAACAGACTCCAGCAGTCTCCCTGCAACTGGACCTGCCTGAGAACTACTGCCCTCTGCTGGAGGGAGTTCCTGATCTCTAAATGTGGCGCTCAGGTCCTGGACCCCTTGGTGTGGCATCAGTTGAGCTCCTCCTAAAAAAAAAAAAAGAAGAGTTCCTGACGTTTTGGGCTTTTCGTGACCGTGAACATGCCTGTTAGGGCCAAAATCTGGCTGCCCGCACTGCTTGCAAAAGCTAAGCTCTGGTGAACCTGATTCTTTGTGCTACAGCGAGCGCCAGCAACATCTGGCATCGACAGCCCACAGTGACTACTAACGCGAATCTCCAGCAATGAGCATCTGTGACACCCAACAGAAACTTCGCACTACAGCGACAACCATCTGCGACGTCCAGCCTGCTCTACATGCTACAGTGACGACCATCCGTCATGCTCTCCCTGCACCACACAGAGCCTCCACCGCGAACTGAACTCTTCATGCTGGACTTTAGAGGGTAACATTTCCTGTAGGACTAACCAGGTCTCTGTATCCAGTCCGTTCTTCATCGTGGCCGGCCTGAATTTGTGACACTCACCAAGTCTTAAAATGACCAGATAGCCATGAATGATGCTTTGTACTTTTAGACGTTATGCTTATCTTAAAACTTTGAAATTGCATTACTGTGGTTCTACTGACGGGAGTTTTGTCAATCAATCAATCATTTAATCTTAATACTGGATTTTTGACATTTTGGTGTCAAATAATTTATTAAATGTTACTCTATTTTCTAGATTGATGTAGGATTTTTCTTGTGTTGTTTTTTCACTTAATTACTGTTTGAGTGCTGCTTAAATACTTTACAAAGTGCCTCTAAGCTGGGTGCCAAGCTAATAGAGAGTTGGACACAGGTTAATTTAGTGACTGTTTGTGATTCACCCTGACAAGGATTATGGCTGTTGCTTTAGAAGGCCGCCCTAATGCAACAACCCAATTTCTCACACCATTTTTGGGATTTGCTATTCCCACAAATTAATACAGCTGTAGTCCTCAACTCTACTCACCTCAATTTCTCAACTACATCGCACATTAGGAATACATTTTCTAGCTCAAGGACTACATATTTATGCCAATTATCTAATTCTTGTTCCCAAGCCAACTTGAACTCACAAATTCCCATCAATAGGGTTGCAAATGTTGGTGCTAGATGTGAACCTATGGCATACATTGGGCTTGTAGAAGGAATGTATTTACATTGGGTGCAGGATAAATCCATCGATCTCCATGAACATATCATAGTGTAAAATATGCATGGCGGACCTATCATTCAAAAACATCTGATTGCATTGAAATTATATGTACGTTTGACGGACATGTGAAGAGATGTTAAATCCAAACTGCAAAGCATATAGTCTGTTTCTTGTGTGCACAGTCCTATTATAGTAGTACATCTTCAGTGTCCTGCAGATAAAAGTTTAATGAATTTGTATGTAGAAAGAGAAGTAATTCTGCCAAAAAATGTATGTCATCTGTTAATGTCCCATTTCTAGAAATGAGTTAGTCTGCCAACTGTTTTCACTAGTAATTTCTGTTTTCTTGTTAGCACAGAAGAGAAAGTTTGATCCCATTGAAAATAATTTAGGAGTGCGTCATATTCATGCATAATCAGCACACGAATATATTCTGTGTAATTAACGTTATTAAAGGGAGTGGAGCATTGCATATTTTAAGTATTTCACATGGCATATTCTTGTATAGATCGTGATTAATAAAGGTTTATGTGACACTTATATATACATTTGATAGGATAAGTTCACATAAATGTGTCCCATTTTGAGGTTATTAAATTTGAATATGTGTAAACTAATGTTTAAGCATCCATACTTTTAAAATGAATTTATTTCATGCAGGTGCATTTAGAATGACATCTATGTAATTCTTTACAATGTATACATGTATTAAGGAGCTGCATTTATTGTGTGTATAGAAATGTGCACATATTCTGTAACCCTGTGCACTACTAAAGATGTCTGGAGTGGGCCTCGAGAAACCGTTTGGTTCATGCTCATGTTTAGAGTTTCAAAAAGGGGGGTGGTGATGGACAGAGTAACTGAATTAAGCAGAACACTCCTACCCAGTCAAAAGATCAGGGCTTGATCCATCACCGTTTTTTAGCTCACTGCACCATCCCAGTTCAGAACCTGGCTACATGCAAATTAGTCTGTCCCTGGCCCAGTGCATCATGGGAACAGGGCAGACCAAACTACCAAGCCAATTCTTTACTGGAAAGGAAACAAGCTTCCGGGGACCGGTTTCTGGCATTGCAGCCGTCTTCGGCCCGGCTTGCTTGAATCCTGATGGTGCAGTGAGCAAGGGACTCATGTCTGAGCATACCCTTCCACACTTGTGGTGGCTAAAACGATTCAAAAAGGGGGGTGGTGATGGACAGAGTATCTGAATTAAGCAGAACACTCCTACCCAGTCAAAAGATCAGGGCTTGATCCATCACCGTTTTTTAGCTGACTGCACCATCCCAGTTCAGAACCTGGCTACATGCAAATTAGTCTGTCCCTGGCCCAGTGCATCATGGGAACAGGGCAGACCAAACTACCAAGCCAATTCTTTACTGGAAAGGAAACAAGCTTCCGGGGACCGGTTTCTGGCATTACAGCCGTCTTTGGCCCGGCTTGCTTGAATCCTGATGGTGCAGTGAGCTAATTTTGTCCACCCTAAGCGTGGAAGGGTATACTCAGATGTGAGTCCCTTGCTCATTGCACCATAAGATTCAAGCAAGCCGGGCCGAAGACGGCTGAAATGCCAGAAACCGGTCCCCGGAAGCTTGTTTCCTTCCCAGTGTAAGAATTGGCTTTTGTAGTCTGGTCTGCCCTGTTCCCATGATGCACTGGGCCAGGGACAGACTAATTTGCATACCGCCAGGTTCTGAAACTGGGATGGTGCAATGAGCTAAAAAACGGTGTTGGATCTAGCCCTGATCTCTTGACTGGGTGAGAGTATTCTGCTTAATTCAGAGACTCTGTCCATCACCACCCCTTGTTGTAAATAATTTTGTCCACCCTAAGCGTGGAAGGGTATACTCAGATGTGAGTCCCTTGCTCATTGCACCATCAGGATTCAAGCAAGCCGGGTCGAAGACGGCTGAAATGCCAGAAACCGGTCCCCGGAAGCTTGTTTCCTTCCCAGTGTAAGAATTGGCTTTTGTAGTCTGGTCTGCCCTGTTCCCATGATGCACTGGGCCAGGGACAGACTAATTTGCATACCGCCAGGTTCTGAAACTGGGATGGTGCAATGAGCTAAAAAACGGTGTTGGATCTAGCCCTGATCTCTTGACTGGGTGAGAGTATTCTGCTTAATTCAGAGACTCTGTCCATCACCACCCCTTGTTGTAAATAATTTTGTCCACCCTAAGCGTGGAAGGGTATACTCAGATGTGAGTCCCTTGCTCATTGCACCATCAGGATTCAAGCAAGCCGGGCCGAAGACGGCTGAAATGCCAGAAACCGGTCCCCGGAGGCTTGTTTCCTTCCCAGTGTAAGAATTGGCTTTTGTAGTCTGGTCTGCCCTGTTCCCATGATGCACTGGGCCAGGGACAGACTAATTTGCATACCACCAGGTTCTGAAACTGGGATGGTGCAATGAGCTAAAAAACGGTGTTGGATCTAGCCCTGATCTCTTGACTGGGTGAGAGTATTCTGCTTAATTCAGAGACTCTGTCCATCACCACCCCTTGTTGTAAATAATTTTGTCCACCCTAAGCGTGGAAGGGTATACTCAGATGTGAGTCCCTTGCTCATTGCACCATCAGGATTCAAGCAAGCCGGGCCGAAGACGGCTGAAATGCCAGAAACCGGTCCCCGGAAGCTTGTTTCCTTCCCAGTGTAAGAATTGGCTTTTGTAGTCTGGTCTGCCCTGTTCCCATGATGCACTGGGCCAGGGACAGACTAATTTGCATACCGCCAGGTTCTGAAACTGGGATGGTGCAATGAGATAAAAAACGGTGTTGGATCTAGCCCTGATCTCTTGACTGGGTGAGAGTATTCTGCTTAATTCAGAGACTCTGTTCATCACCACCCCTTGTTGTAAATAATTTTGTCCACCCTAAGCGTGGAAGGGTATACTCAGATGTGAGTCCCTTGCTCATTGCACCATCAGGATTCAAGCAAGCCGGGCCGAAGACGGCTGAAATGCCAGAAACCGGTCCCCGGAAGCTTGTTTCCTTCCCAGTGTAAGAATTGGCTTTTGTAGTCTGGTCTGCCCTGTTCCCATGATGCACTGGGCCAGGGACAGACTAATTTGCATACCGCCAGGTTCCAAAACTGGGATGGTGCAATGAGCTAAAAAACGGTGTTGGATCTAGCCCTGATCTCTTGACTGGGTGAGAGTATTCTGCTTAATTCAGAGACTCTGTCCATCACCACCCCTTGTTGTAAATAATTTTGTCCACCCTAAGCGTGGAAGGGTATACTCAGATGTGAGTCCCTTGCTCATTGCACCATCAGGATTCAAGCAAGCCGGGCCGAAGACGGCTGAAATGCCAGAAACCGGTCCCCGGAAGCTTGTTTCCTTCCCAGTGTAAGAATTGGCTTTTGTAGTCTGGTCTGCCCTGTTCCCATGATGCACTGGGCCAGGGACCGACTAATTTGCATACCGCCAGGTTCTGAAACTGGGATGGTGCAATGAGCTAAAAAACGGTGTTGGATCTAGCCCTGATCTCTTGACTGGGTGAGAGTATTCTGCTTAATTCAGAGACTCTGTCCATCACCACCCCTTGTTGTAAATAATTTTGTCCACCCTAAGCGTGGAAGGGTATACTCAGATGTGAGTCCCTTGCTCATTGCACCATCAGGATTCAAGCAAGCCGGGCCGAAGACGGCTGAAATGCCAGAAACCGGTCCCCGGAAGCTTGTTTCCTTCCCAGTGTAAGAATTGGCTTTTGTAGTCTGGTCTGCCCTGTTCCCATGATGCACTGGGCCAGGGACAGACTAATTTGCATACCGCCAGGTTCTGAAACTGGGATGGTGCAATGAGCTAAAAAACGGTGTTGGATCTAGCCCTGATCTCTTGACTGGGTGAGAGTATTCTGCTTAATTCAGAGACTGTCCATCACCCCCCCTTGTTGTAAATAATCATGTTTAGAGTTTAACATGTAATTCATATTTAACCTTCAATGTAGAATGTGTGTACTTGTATTTTGTTTCCTCGGCAGGTATGGAGAGAGAAATCCTCATTAGTTAGCATAGGAGTTTTTTTTTCTTTAGATAGCAAGGTATGAGAAGACAAAGTTAGCAAGCAGTAGAGCGGTAACGAGCAAGGAGGTGAGTTCTCATGGAAGAGGAGAGGAATGACCAAAGACGAGCGAAGTTGCATCTTTTCGATGTGGGAAAGGTGGTGAAAGTGTCCAGTTGTACTCGAGCTAGGGAAATTCACCTGCAAATATCACGAGGGATTTTCTACTCTGACTGCAATTAATATTTTATGCTGAACGAAGTGAGGGAGAAGAGAGTCATCTCAGGTTTTCCCAGGGAGCAGACCTATGTTTCTGCTTGTGTCGCTTTATGCTACTTGACCTATGGTTGGAGTGCCTTCTACTGAAGACTCAGAGAGCTGCTACCTTTCTGATTCCCCCTTACCGAGGTTCACTGATACAACATCGATGTAAAATGTATTGATGTAAAAAATATCGACTAAAAATATTGACAGCAAAAATATCGACTCCTATACTTAAACAGGTAAGTACAAAAATATTGACTCAAATATATTGATGTAAAAAATATAGATGTCTAAAACATTGACTTCTAAATTAATAGTTAGTAACATAATATATATTAAATATATTTAATATTTAATATATTAACAAAATAAAATAAATGTAATATAAATTGTAATAAAATATAACAAATAAACTTAATAAAAAAGAAACACGTGAACATAATAATTTATACATATATATTTACTTTAACATAATACACTTTTATTTTAAATGTATGTTAAAAGTTTAAACAAACATGAAAAATAAAAATATATATTAATGATTTAAAATATAAAAAAACTCAAATCTATAATACATTAAAACATTAAACTATTTATAAAATATTTAAAGTTAAATTTCACAATACAATCAGTGCAAAAGTAGGGAAAGTGTTGGATAGCAAAGGGGTAATAACTATTCCCAATCCATTGAGTGCAAAAGTAGGGTAAGTGTTGGATAGCAGGGAATAAAATGTATTATTCCAACTCCAGTGAGTGCAACAGTAGGGAAAGTGTTGGATAGCGGAGGGGTAAAAATTACTATTCCCACTCCACTGAACGCAACAGTAGGATAAGTGTTGGATAGCGGAGGGGTAAAAACTTGTATTCCAACTCCCGTGCATGCAACAGTAGGGAAAATGTTGAATAGCGGAGTGGTAAAAATTACTATTCCAACTCCAGTGAGTACAACAATAGGCAAAGTGCTGGATAGCGGAGGGGTAAAAATTACTATTTCCACTCCAGTGAATGCAACAGTAAGGAAAGTGCTGGATAGCGGAAAATTTTTTATTATTCGCGCTAAAAGATTTAAAAAATATATTTAAAAAATAAAATATATTAAACTTAGAAAAAGAACACATATTATAATATTAATTGCATATAACAAAAAACCTACAAATATTATATAAAATAAAATAAAACATACATTTATAAAAAATAATTATTTTAAACTGGAAAATATTTACAAACAACATTATTTAAAACATAAATGTATTTTTTTTCCTGCACTAAACACCACACTAATAACAACACACTTCAGATTTTTTAATGTTAACAGCCAATTATAAATTCATAAATTAAAAGTAAATTACTTCCCACCATTTACACCTATAAACACAACACATACCTAAAATTAATTACAAGATTAACCCAATTAATCATCAATTAATTAATTAAAATTAATTAACAACCAATTATTAATTAATTAATAATACAATACTTTACACATTTAACACTATAACATCTCAATTAAACAAATATTAAATAAAAAAAAACAATACATGTAATATAATTAAATTACTTCCCACCCTATTACCCTATAAACCCACAACCCGCTACAGAACAAAAAATGCAAAATTCAAAAGAAAAAAATTAATAACCACTAAACATTTAACACATATATTAAAAATACAAACAATTCTTATGCAAAAAATACATCACATACATATAAAATATAAACTACAATACATAACATTAATTAAAAAACAATATTTTAAACTATATTTTTGCAAACAATATTAAACACTTCGATATTTTTAAAATCAATATTACTTACCTTTCTTTTCTTTTTTTTATATCTTTATTGCATTTTTTATCATATTTTCTCAGTACAAACAAATCAAACATAAATATTAAGTGCACTTAATTACAATCTTAATATCGCTGTGTCTTTACATACAGTGTCTTAAATATTACCACTCAATGAGCACAGCACAGATCGCCTCTTTTACTCAGAAGATTACGTGCATTAACGGTGTAATACGGGCATATAATACCCACGTACAATCTATATTACTTACCTTAAGTATATATTCTTGACCACAATATTTTTTCTGTCGATATTTCTGACCCACGAAATTAAAGACTCAATATTTGTGCAACCAGATATTTTTTACTCGATTTTGTCCCTGCATCCTTAACCGAATACTTCTTAGCTGAGGGTAGCACCTTATAAGGTAGAGTAGGGAGAGATAGCTTGCTCATGCTTACTTTGGAGAATCATCAGATAATATTTAATACTCAATTATTTTTCTTAATTGTCTGCATCATCGTCATAGAGCTAGTCGTCTGCTTTGTATAATAAAGGGTAAATCTCTTCAGGAGATTTGATCTTATCTTGGTCCTTCTGCACTTTTATATGAATATGTTGAGATAGGTCTACATTGAGTAATTTCTAAATTTATAATTAAACCCTACTAATTATGGGCCCAATTCCGATCTTGTCAGAAATCAAACCGAATGACTCGTGTCCGCAATGCTTTCAGTACGACTCGTGTCAGGGGAGTCCAACCAAATAAGTACAATGCGTTTGAATGCATCCAGATACGATTCAGTCACACACTTGAATTCAATGGGAGCCTGTGTACCGAACTCGTACACAGGCTCGCATTGAAGAAAGGGGTGGCTGGGGAAAATCCTGCACCCTGTGGCAGTCACCAATTGGTGCCTGCCGCACTGTGCATGGTCTGAAAGGGGGGACCCACAGGCACAATACAGAGGACTTATATCAAAACAAAGCGAGGAGTATCCCCCTTGAAGATAAAGAACAGACGTGTCTGGAGGGCAGGTTTTTTGGCAAGAAGGAGAATATTCATCCTTTTGTTTAAAACCCCTCACTCACCAACCTAGTGGTGACATGCTTCATCATCGGGGTCCACCCTGGCGGCCTAGCGCCACCGGGGTGTGCTACGACACCTGTACTACAGTGGAGCGGGTTGTGACGGTGGGTGTGAAAAATTAAATGTTAAAAATTGTCCTGGTTGTACTCAAAAATGTAATTTTTATTATAGAGCCTCTGCACGGCTAGCCGTGCAGAGGCCGTTAGGAGTAGGTCAGACTGTGTCCTTCCCGCCAAGCAACTAATATGTTGCTCTTACGGCAATGAACCTACGCCCTGCCCGCTGAAGCTCCATAGAGCTCACAATTGAGTCTCTTTTTTCACTTCTTCACTTGCTCACTTATTTTATTGACCAGTAAATACCACTGGCCATTTTGCCAGGAGGTTCACAGGGGATCAGGGAAGGGTGTGCTTTTTAGGGAGCACACACCTCCTGTCCACCTGTTTTTTGGTCCTGATGAATACCGGGCAAACGCCCTATTGGTAGAAACATGTTGACCATTCAACATAAACACGTATAGAGATCCCTTGGTCGTAACTCCCCTACCAGGATCTCGCTCACTTAATTTTAACATTGTTCAGTTGCTCTATAATAAAAATTACATTTTTGAGTACAACCAGGACAATTTTTAACATTTAATTTTTCACACCCACAGTCACAACCCGCTCCACTGTAGTACAGGTGTCGTAGCACACCCCGGTGGCGCTAGGCCGCCAGGGTGGACCCCGATGATGAAGCATGTCACCACTAGGTTGGTGAGTGAGGGGTTTTAAACAAAAGGATGAATATTCTCCTTCTTGCCAAAAAACCTGCCCTCCAGACACGTCTGTTCTTTATCTTCAAGGGGGATACTCCTCTCTTTGTTTTGATATAATTCCTCCCAGGGGAATAGGAGTGATCTCAGGTTCACATTTGAGTGAACAAACTCCCTTACTCTCTCTTTTGATTGTAGCACAATATAGAGGACCCCAGGTGAAGGGGGGCCTAATACAGTCCTCCAAAGACTGATATTGGCAGCCTTTTAGATCCGGGCACAACGACTTGTAAAGGATGTGTGAATTGTTCATTGTACTTGCTCGCTTGCAAAACCTACTCCATAGAGCTGTACGATTCGGCTCTAGAGGGCACTATCTTTCTGAATGCCTTCAGGAAACGATTCGGTCAGCGCTAAGGGTTTCCAGGCATCGTACTTGGCTGTTCGGAATTGGGAATGACCCGGCCGGAAACAAGGGCTCCGCATCAGTTTAGGTAAAAGCAAATCCGAATCGGAGCCCTCCCAGCCGAGATCAGAATTGGGCCCTAAGTTGTTGAATGAATTATTGTGTGGTTACATGGGTTGCACTAAAATGGGATGTTAACAAGTGATAGTTTTCTCCCTTTACCTCTCATGCTGCTAGAAAGTTCATGCTGCTAGAAAGGAGATAAACGTTTGACTGGGCCCAAGCTCCAACATTAGCACATTAACGTCCTTATTACAACAAGGTGAAACATCCGGTTTCGTGCACAAATTACTTCTTGTGCCCGAAACGAGATTACAAGTTGTGTGCAATTTACACTTGATGCAGAGGTTTTACTCCGTGGTTTGCAGCAGGTAAAACCTGCCATGTTTGCTAGTATCAATAGTGTGCATTTTCGGATTGTAGTTTGTGCATCACACGCGAGGGAAAAATAATGTCTTGATTCTAAGGGGCAATGACAGTAAGCCATCCCGACGCAAAAAGGGACTGCCCACCATAAGGGTGAGGTCCCATGGGGGCCATTAGGATGCACCTGCCACAGTGGCGGGTGCATCCCGCATATATAACATTGCCACCGCCGCAATGCTAAAATGCACATCATGCATGACAATGCACAACGTGAAAGGCACCGCGCAGTGCCTGCCACGTTGTACATTGACATGCAAGGGGGTACCCCCCATGTGCATCCCCCACCTCCAGAGTCCCTGGGGGCCCACAACGGGCCCCCCCAAGAGATTCCTGCATACCATTGCCGCCACGGAAAGACATGTGTCCGCTCCCTTCATAATATGGATGGCAGTGTCTAGCAGACACCGCCACCATATTAAACTCTTTTCCGCCCGGTCGACTTGTCGACAGGGCGGAAAAGCGGCAGACGGTCTTTCCATCCTCCGTGGTCCGTCCGCCATAGTAATATGGCGGGGGAAATGGGTGGCGGGCGGGAACGGATCTCGGCGGATCGCCACCGCCATGCCGGAGGTGGCGATCCTCCCGAGATCCTAATGACCCCCTAAGTGTGATACGGTAAAATACTTCTTGATTTTAGGTGTGCAACTCACAATAGTGTGTAAATTGTGCATCCGCTAATTCCCACATGTGTGGTAATTGAGAGGTGCACAATTTGCATCTATGCCGACTAGGTTATTTTATTTACTTCATCTATGTGTGCAAATAGCATCGCACCTGTTGTAGCACTTGCACTCATTAGGAATTGAGTGCAAATTGCAATTACTCATTTTTATGCACATCTGTTAACTTTTAGGTGGTTGTAATTGCCCTGCAATGGCTGTGGAAGGGGAAACTCCAATTGTTCACTTTTATTTCCTATGATTTATCTTCAAGGTCATAATCAAGGCGCAAAACACACCCGTTACATGTCACTAATGTTATTTGCGATGGTGTGTTTTAACACTTGGAATTACCTCATTCATCTACATGACCCAGAGATCATTTGTATTGGACACTTACTGCATATAATATATATTTGCATCAACATCCTTAATCTCACAGACCAACATGTTTTAAAAATAATCGCCAATTATTCTTCAAATATATTATTTCTCTTGCTCTCTCTCCATCATTACCCAGACTTCCCAAAAAATATTTATTTTCTAGTTTCTCTTTTAATATTGTAGACTGGCTGTAATTATTTTACTTCAGTGGTTCTTCCAATTCTTCTCCCAAACCTCTTAGTTTTTTTTCTTTAGGATTTAGTAAGAAGCATATTTTTTAAATGAGTCTGAGCCTCACAGCCAGTAGCGGCTCCTGGAGGGAGTGCTACCGGGTGGTGACGTGGGGCGGGGAGGGGCAGGGCGGGGGGTAGTAAACACCGGAATATGGATGGATGCAGGTAAGTTGATAATTACAGCAATAAAATGAATTCCGTTGCACCCGCTGCGTAGCCAAATGCGATGCAGCGCGGGCAAAGAAATTAGTTTTATTGATTTAATTGTCAATTTACCTGCATTCATCCATAATCCGGTGTTTACTAACCCCCATCCTGCCCCTCCCCGCCCCATGTCACCGCCCGGTAGCACACCCACCAGGAGCCGCTACTGCTCACAGCATGTTATTCCCTTTTCAGGTCAAGCCTGGGCAGCGCCTGCGAGGCATGCTATATTCAAGTATCGACTTGAAATTCCGCCCATTCTTCGCCCATATTTTTTTTATTGTCTTGTGTCATTATCCCTTGTAAATACTGGCTTCCGATCCGTTAATAGGCTTGTTAGTTCCTCCTTAGTACTGCCTTGCCTTCCTTTGAACCTTTCATAAGGACTGGCCCTTTTACTTCAGTTGTTACACAGTATATCTTAGTTGGTCTGTAAGCACTATGGGGCTTATTTACAAGCCCCTTGCGCCACTGTACATCCCTTTTCTCGTGTTAAAAATTACGCAAAATTGGCGCAAGAGTCTTGTAAATAAGCCCCTATTTGAGCTATTGTCATTGTAAATGACAATTTTTATTTATGTGTTAATTATCAAAACAGATAAATAAAAGGCATTGTCATTTACAATGCCAGTAGCTTAAACTCTAGCAAATGCGAGACCTATTGCATTGCAAATGCTTGTTTATTTTAGGTCCTAAAAGCTCTCATTCCAAGAATCTCAAGTATCCTGAATCAGCCTGCAATGGACTGCGGAATCAGAATTCCGTGATGTTCAGTACTTCAACACTCTCTTGTAATATTGAAATTTCAGATTTACAAAAATCAGCAGTGATTTTAAATCCAGGTAAGAAATTACCTATTCAGTGTCCCTGCATAAGTTATAACAAACACGTAAATTTCCAATTGATGTTAATGGTGAGCAATGTTATAAAAATAGCCTGAAAAGTCAAAGTAAGTCAAGAAATGTTGCCTTGAAAAAGACGTGTGCAGTTTCTCGACTTAATACCTGACTTCGCCAGACTTTACCTGAAGTGATACTTGGCCCATGTGGCCACCATCGTGACAATTTCCTGCTGCAGGAAGTCCCTTATATGGTCTATAGGAAATCATGGCTGCAACTGTCCCCTTGTACATTAGTATATCGTTGGCACAAATACTGTTCAATTTGGTGGAGAATATCTATTATCAGTTTCAGGGTTCTCTAGTTAGAAAATTGGCAGGCCAACAACGTTTTCTTTACTTCTCTAGATTATAAAAGTGAGTTAAAAAATGCTAAAAATAGAGGTCAGATATATACACTAGAAAAACAAATATTCACAATTGCAAGGTATGCACATTTCTATTCTGTGAGCGCATATAGACACTGGGGGACCAATTCTGATTTCGGACAGAAGCACTCCGAACGACGTTCGGAGCCCTTCCGCCCGCATCTGAATATGCCAGCCGGATTCCTTTCCGATGGGCTCGGTCGGAAAGGTAAACGACTCGGATTTCCGAATGGCTTACGTTGGGCTCAGAAAGCCCGTTCGCCATCCTTAAATTCTTCAGTACTCCCCCCGCCGCCCCTTAACGACTGAGGGAGTACGATGGCAGTTTTTCACTGCCTTTTCGTGCCGGTACTTACGGCACAAAAAAGTAGTCAGAAACTGTCTTTGGGGGTCCCTAGTAGGGCCCCCATGAGTGCGAGGCCGCCGAATGGCGCCCTGGGGGCACCTATGGTGCCCCTCTGTTGATCCCTGCACCCGGTGGCAGGCACCTTGGGGTGCCTGCCACAGGGTGCAGGAATGAACTGCACTCCTCCATTTCACAATGTGGCCATGCATTCCGACGGAATGCATGCTCTCATTGTGTAATATACGATTGCGACCGAACAGGATTCGGTCGCATCGTGCTTGCAGGGCCGTAACCGACGTCTTGATGGTGGGAAGGCTGTGCACTCTTTGGCAGGATCCCTGTCTGTTCCCCCCATAGTGCTGGAAGGAGCACCAATTGCTGAGCTGTGCCTCCGTTCATAGTCCCTGCTTGTCTACCAAACACGGTTTTTCCAGGTGAGGATCTTCACATATAAAAACAGAGTCGATAACAGGTGCAGTCACGGTTCCTGACCGATGTCGGACGGACTCAGGTCCGTCTGACATCGGAATCGGGCCCTTGGTAGTCGTTCCGCATTAAGTCCAAGGGTAGCTACTATGGCCAGAATCAATGATACTAGCAGGTGTCTACGCTTGAACTTACTGGGTTTACAATTCAAACTCCAGACATTGAGAAATAAATTGTCTGACCCAAATTTACTAAGTCCTAAACTGCTGAAGTTTTTCACTAATTCTGGGGAGTCTAACACAGATATTTACCAGCTGCTTAGTGCAGGTGGTAAATATATGCTGTTTCTTGGGGTCGATCGAATATTGTTGAACAGTTGTCGAAGAGGGCGTCTTGATGGTGGGAAGGCTGTGCACTCTTTGGCATGATCCCTGTCTGTTCCCCCCATAGTGCTGGAAGGAGCAGCAATTGCTGAGCTGTGCCTCCGTTCATAGTCCCTGCTTGTCTACCAATCACGGTTTTTCCAGGTGAGGATATTCACATATAAAAACAGAGTCGATAACAGGTGCAAAATGTCATATCTTGAAACACTGTAGTTGCCTGGAGCAATATCCATCCCCCTTCTTGGGGCATTGCTCTAGGCAATTTCGAATGGGGGCCATAGTGATGTGATGCAGACAAGTGTACCAATTGGTGACTACAGGTACTTGGGCAGCCACGATGGTGGGTGACTTCATAGATTTCATGCAATTTTGCACCAACATCTTCAGATTACATAGATTGCACTCATATCAATGTGATTTTGCAGTGCTATTTGCACTGGTTATGTCCATTGAAATGTCGGTTCAAAGTTACAACAGCACTAGTGCCATCTATTTATTTATATATTTATTTATTATATTTATGATGGCAGAAAAGGTGAACACATATGGCACCAAGGGGCTTTGGACAGGAGATATTGTATGGGCTAAATTAGAGTATGATGGATTGAGGTCAGAGGTAAGGGAGCAGGCAGCGTAGCTCGAAGAGTGGAGTCCAGAGACCTAGTTTAACCCAGTTCAATTGATAGCTGTAGCTCTCTACTCCCAAGGCCCATTTTAATCAAGAACCTTCCAGCAACGGAGGCTACTAGTAAATTCGGCTGAGGCAGGAGAGCTTTGGAGCAGGAAGGAGAACATTGGGGCAGGTGGTAGTGGCCACATAACAAGGTTAGAAAGCCATGGCAGAAGTTTGCCTTAGGTGGTCTTGGGTCATCGGTGGTTGACTGTTGGCTTTGGAGTGGCTTGTGTCTCCTGGCCTGGAAGAGGCAGAAGGGGTGTAGTGGTGTCTCATTGTAACCATTACACACAGCAGTTTGGTGAGGGGCGAGGAAGACTAGGAAATAAACGAAAGAAGAAACACCATAAACTCTTCTGGCAGGAAGAACTGGACCTGATCGGACTTTCCCTGCTTACAACGCACTCATGGACTCATACGTTTGGTAAGGTACTGTCTTCTTAAACTCGAGTGGGACTTATTTTATGAGAACCTCTGGACCTAGAGGCTTCAAAATTAAGAAGAACTACCTCACAAGACAGACTACTGTGGTAAAGAAAATGATAAACAGTCCAGCTGTATAAGTAGAGTAATCCTTTATTGTAGCTTGGTTCTAGGATAGCTGAGCAGGAGAAGATAGAAGGTACAGATACAGCCCCACCAGAATCAGGCTCCTAGCAGCTCAGCCTGGATTGACCAACTGACACTCTAAACCCAGAGAGACACTCAGGCATTCTATGATGTCATGGTACATTCAAACAGGACAGTACAGTGGGTTATAATAGAGAAATAGTTTACTACACATCCTCCTTCCTTGGGGAATGACAGCAGAAATAAATAGAAAGACAAGTACGATACCTCAGAAATAATATTAGCATGAGAGGCAAAACATAGAGATGCAAATATCTAATGGTGTAGTACATGAGGTATCAGAAATAGCAATGTCATGAACAGAAATGCATTAAAATGCAAAAATCATTGAAAACATTAAAACTGCAAATATCATTACTACATGCCCCATCCCCCTCCCTTAGAGAAAAAACAAGGCACGGTTTAGATGGAAAAAAAACAATGCAACAGAGAAGGGCGGACACTCCTACAACCTCCCCATACACGGGTACACCACAGGGTAGTCACCCTGGCAAACAAAGGTGGGAATTAACACCCTTACAACTTCCCCATTAAGGGTTCAGCAGAGGGTGCTGACCCTTGGGACTAAAAAAAAACCAACATCCCCAAGAGAAAGGTACAGCAGAGGGTATGAATCACTCTAGATAACAGGAAGAGTGCAACCTCCACAAGAAGGGTACACCAGAGAGTAAACACTCTGGAAAAGAGTTAGGGTAGGAGGCATGCTGACACCTAGATTTAGGATACAAATCCGTTAAGAGTAGGTCTAAACAATAGTGAGAAGCTTCTCACTTAAAGTCCTACAAACGTGAAACCCTTGGCCACGAGTTCCATGCAGGTGGACTTCGACCGGAGCATAGTGTCAACATGAAAGGATTCTCCATGGGTAGTAACTCTTGGAACTAACAAAATGACTTCCCCCAAAAGTAGGGAACAACACAGGGTACTAACACCACAGGATAACCACCTTAGAAAACAACACAACCTCCCCTAAGTAGGGTGCACCACGGGGTACTAACCGTGGAAAACAAACCAACCTACCCTAAGTAGGGTGGGTACACCACATGGAAAAATACCCTGGAAAAGAAAAACAACCTCCCCTAATAAGGGTACACCACAGGGAAAAATTGCCTGGAAAAACTACACTGGAATACTATATAACCTCCCCTAAGTAGGATACACCAGAGGGTACTAACCGTGGAAAACTACACAACTTCCCCTAAGTAGGGTACACCACAGGGTACTAACCATGGAAGACTACATAACCTCCCCTAACTAGGGTACCCCACAGGGTACTAACCGTGGAAAACTACACAACATCCCCTAAGTTGGGTACACCACAGGTTACTAACCGTGGAAGACTACGTAACCTTCCCTAAGTAGGGTACACTACAGGGTACTAACCGTGGAAAACTACACAACCTCCCCTAAGTAGGGTACACCACAAGGTACTAACCGTGGAAAACAAACCGACCTCCCCTAAGTAGGGTACACCACAGGGAAAAATACCCTGGAAAAGAACACAACCTCTCCTAATAAGGGTACACCACAGGGAAAAATATCCTGTAAAAACTGCACAACCTCCCCTAGGTAAGATACACTCTAGATACACAACCAAAACTAAGCAAAGACACTATGTTATACGCTGACCCCTCCACACGATGAAAGCTCAGAACTATAGATGACATGCTTAATGAGTACAGACGTTATAATCCCAAAGCATTTGTTAAGCACCGGTGAGCGGTTTCTCACCCGAAGCGGTCATCAACGAGAAGCTCTTTGTCATGCATACTATGCAGCTCCAGGAAGGTTGTCCTTGTCCCTACCAGGATGGACAATTCATGGCGTACTATGTAAAGGGCATCGAGATATGCAGCAAGCAAGGCCAGTCCAGCCACATAAGTAACTCTGAAGATGTAACCACAGGTGTAAATTTCCCCGTTATGCTCCTGGAGCTGGAGTTTTAAACATGTCACATCATTGGTCTATCCGACGGCATCCATGAGTGTATTCATCACCTGTCACTCAGCTGAAGAAAGTTTAGAGATTTGTGTACGCGGTGACAAGGGTCGTGGTGGACGTCCAACAAAGCGCGAATGGCAGAAGGAAGACAAGCACAAGATGGCGGCACGCTTCTAGATGCTGCGCTGGGTGGCTTGTGGCAAGGGCGTGTGCTACAACGTCTACAGCAACAAGAAAGACGCGGATGCTGGATGGCCCAAAACGAGACTCAGACGGTGAGACTGTGCGTGTTGAGTGCATGCACACGGTGGATAGCTCGTGAATTGTTTGAATGGCAGCGGTTAAACTGCCATGGTGCAGAGGTGACTGCTTGAGCCCGCAAACAGGCAAAGAAAGGCATTGACCTCACCATAAGACACACAGCCACAGTCCCTGCCCTACCAAATGTGCGCATCAGCTCGCCAGAGAGGCTGTTCCTCAGATGACAAAATGTTCTGCTTGTCCCCACTTGCTGCACAACAGCCAGTCACCGTCCCCGCATATGGAAACATGCTCACTGAGGATACCGCTCCTCAAGTAACAAGTCACTTAGCCAGATCCTCTGGGAAAGTACTGTAGGACTACCCAATATTGTCACTGTCTTTGCCAAACTGTCAGAGGCTGTTGAGGGTCTCCTTCTGCACAGAAAGCTGTTCACACTAGTAGACAGTTTGTTCACAAGACTGTCTGATGTGCCACGCCAATTCCCACACAGGTTGAAGGCACGAATGATGCAGGGAAACAGCTTAGGAAGTGTATACCTGTTGCGCCTGTTTGAAATTTGTTGCTGGATTAGTCAGAATTTTCCAGGTGACAGAAGAGTCTTTAGTGATGGAACCGCAAACACCCTGGCTGAAGGCTGTCCAGAGGGTACAGGACACTGGTGGGGTCGTCCAGGGCGTTTCTCTGAGGTTCAATTGATGTTTTGAAAGTCCTTAATGTCCTTGGCTCCTTGTCCTTTAGTTCCTTAGTTGTCCTTACTCCTTACTACACACGTAGGTTTAAGATCATCGCCAAAATGTGGTAAAGGAAATGATAAACAGTCCTGCTGTATAAGTAGAGTAATCCTTTATTGTAGCTTGGTTCTAGGATAGGTGAGTAGGAGAAGACAGAAGGTACAGATACAGCCCCACCAGAAGCAGGCTCCTAGCAGCTCAGCCTGGGTTGACCAACTGACACACTAAACCCAAAGAGACACTCAGGCATTCTTTGATGTCATGGTACATTCCAACAGGGCAGAATAGTAGAGAAGTAGTTTACTACAACTACCAATAAGCTTCACATTCACTTCCCACCTTAATATTAACAGATTTTTAATAACATTATGTCAACATATAAATTAACACAAATACAACACATAGTCCTCCAATGAGGGGAGCTAATACCTTTAACATAGTCAAGAGCAAGAACCCAGAGGAATGAAAGCCTCGAGTTTCGAATCTATAAATGTATGTTTTAACCTTCACCAAAACAAACATTTTTTTTTTTACTAAAACAAAGTGCCTACTGCTGGCTAACAATGCAGATGGCCTGAAGGTGGTACAGATGTTCCTGATCTCCAGACGAACTTTAACCAGCAATATCAATTTGTTAGCACTGCAAAACCATGACGACGATGAGAAGCAACAGGACCAGTCTTTGTTGATAGACTGCAATAGACCTCCAAAAAACAAAATTACAGCATAAATCGGACCACAGGCTGACAGTAATAGTATAGGTGGAACCAACAAGTTAAAGCCTAATGATAAGTTCAATCTATTCATTTCCGAAGCTACCCATATGGATTACTTCAATGGAAGACTGCAGGATACCTCTCTCTCTGCCAAAAAACGGAATGTATAGAATTCTCCAAGATTAATTTAGTGACTGTCAATCCATTTGTTTTTGAGAATGGAATATCCGCAAGTCAGCTAAACATTTCAGCTATTCTTGTAAATCCCAACACAGGTCAGTCTGTATAAACAGTAATCTCCTCAAACTTGTGTTCAAAAGTTCAGGCTGATGTTTTCCACTGCATTAACAATGTATCCAAGAGCAGTGTTCACATCCAAATAAGCTTCGATAATAATGAACATTTGTTCAACCATAATGAGGATGTATGGCCATGATGGACACATTGAATTTGTCGAATGAAACTTCTCCCATCGTTCTAGGGTTTCCTAAAAATATTTCAACCCCCACAAAGAATGCAAGTTTGATGGAAAAGAATCTGATCTCCAGCAAAATAGAAAAGAAACTGCTCCAGCTCAACATAATTTAGCTATATTTAAAATGATGTTGTTAGAACTGGGGGTCTCTAGTTGGCAGAGGTAGGTACTTTTCACCAAATAGGGACTCTTACTTCTAGTCAGGGTAAGGGGGTCCACTTCTAAAATAACCCCTGCTCACCCCCTTGGTAGCTTGGCACAAGCAGACAGGCCTATCTCAGAGGCAGTGTGTAAATCATTTGTGAACATATATAGTTATACAGTGAAAATACTACAAATGGAAAACACACCAGTTCAGAAAAATAAGTAATCCTTACTAGACTAAACACAAGACCAAACAACAAAAATCCACAATACTCTAATCAAAAATAGGCTTCAAAATGGTAGAAATAGCTTAGTTCAATGTAGATGGTAAATGCAACACTTTACTCTCAAAGTACCTTGGATGCGTCATGCAATACAAACAAAAGGGTTGCAGGGAAGGTGATGCGTTGTTTCCTTGCTTCAGGGGAGGTGATGCGTCACTGCAGCGCAGGGTATGTGATGCGTTGGTTCCTTACCGGAGAGGAGGTGATTTGTAGGTTTCTTACTGTGATCTGGTGCGATGCGACAAGATGGCTCTTCGCTGCGATGTGACGATCCGTTGCGATACGAGAAAATGGCATCTCGATGCGACAACGTTGGATGTGATGCGTGCATGCCCGACGGCCATGCGGTGAACTCGGTAACTTCTGATCCCCGACGGGCCCTGCACACGCTTCTCCGGTGATGCGACGGCGACCTCTGCGGCGGCGACATGCTTCTCCGGTAATGCGATGCGCTTCGTTGATGATGCAACGTAGAACAACTGCAGCGGCGACACACTTCTTCGGTGATGCGACGGCAACTGCTGTGGCGGTGACACGCTTCTCCTCGTTGCGTCACGCTTCCTGTTCCCAGAGGCTCGCAGTATCTTCAGAGTACCCAAACAACAGCAGGCACCTCTCTGCAGGCAGAATTCCACAGCAAGGGAATTCAGGGGAGCTGGGGGTGAAGTCTTGGATCCCTGAGACTTCAGGCAGGAGGCAAGCTCAGTTCATGCCCTTAGAGATTCTACTTCTAGATTGCAAAAGTACACACAAAGGGGTCAATTACGATGGCGGGCGGACTCGCTGGTGGAAAAGGGACCGCCCGCCATAGGTGCAGCGGTCCCGCAAAATGAATTAGGATGCGCCCGCCCCACTGGTGGGCGCATCCTGTATGTTCATAAAACATAAGGGGTGAGAGGGTCTCAGGGAGAAATTAAGGGAAATATTAAAGACTCAACCAGGCTATATCCCCTACTAGCCAACATGAAATACTAAAGAAACCTGGGAGTCTAAAGGGAACAAAGTTGTGTCCCAATAAGTGAAAAAACCAATGCCCAGCGCTTAGGTGCAGAGGAGAAATCCTTACAATTTATTACCAAGAAATGCATATATCAACGCACATAGCCACCAGCAGCTCAAGGTATTTCCCAACGTCCAAAGATGGATTCCCATCAAAGTCTTGTAAATTATCAATTTTATCATTTAGTCATCCTACGGTAGGGATGGTGGGTCTCTAGATCATTGAGACAAAATCCATGCCCTCCATAAAAGACAGGAATATACCTCCTGAGTTACTCGTAGACCATCTGTTTGATCATAAGGAGGGAAACTGTGCAGTGCAGAAAGGAAAAAAGTGAGAGTAAAATGAATAGAGAAAGATAGCGAAGTAAACTTTAATAGCTATCAGTCTCTTCCACATTAAAACCAAGAACAGCGCAAATATAGCAGTTCACACAAATAGCTGCTGAGGGGCCGACATGTTTCAGCCAAACGGGAACAAACTCCTAAGGCTTTCTTCAGGGCCTCTGTTCTAAATAAACCTTGCAACTGCAAATGTATAGTACAACTAAATCCATAACCAAAACTATAATAGTGAAAAACCATAAAGGATATACGTGACTAATTCTCCATGTCACTTGGCGTGAAGTTCATCTACAAAAGCAAATGGTGACATCAGTGCATTGAGTATAGCAATATCAGAGAAAGTTTAAAGTGTTTTTTAACTCACCTATAGTAACAGGGGATAGGACCTCACCTCTCCTGGGCCAGGCTCAGGGAAGAGGAGGCCATGCGCTACAAGGCAAGGAAACAAGATGGTTCTAGATCAAACAGTGGGAAAACTGACTTTCATAGTTAGCCACAGACCTCTGCCACCTAATCCTTTGCTCAAACTTCCTAAAACTCCTTCAAGCTCACTATTAACAAACTCAGCCACCCCTCAAATCAAGGCAGTCACTCGAATATATGTTGTACTCCTCCATGTATTCCGTTGGTGCCCAATAATGGTAACAAGGATTGAGATCCCTACCTCTCCGTCGTTGCCTCGGACTGATCCCGAGTCTGGGGGAGGCAACGAGGAGAGGGAAGGGCGATATTTATGCTTAAAAACTGACAAACCCTTTTCTTAATAGGGCTGTTGTCCCAATGAAAAACGCCATCTTGGTAGTTTGAACTAGACCCAAAAGTAAATAAACCGGGCCATAAGACTTACTTAGAGAAATCGATTATCAAACGGCGATATCATCCCTTTCGTTTGGAGCAGGTCTCTGTAATCGCGAAATCTCGCGGCAAAAAACGAGACTTCGACGGGGGTTGTCAGTGAACTACAAAATGACGTCATACGTGACTTCGCAGTAGTTTCCAATATTTCGCCCGTCCCACTAATGAAAACACTGCGAGTCAGATGAAGGGATTTTGTCATTTATAGCATACCTGCGAATATTGACACTGCGAGTCAAATGAAGGTATTTAGTCGTCTGTAACGTTCCTGGGAAAGTCAGAGAGCAAACGAACTGGTACTGTTGATCAGTGCAGCACCAAGACGTATGTGTTTACATACAAGGTCCCCAATACAGGTACAAGTAGAGTGGTGTGAACTAAGAGATTTTCATCGTGTTAAAAATGTATCATGACGAAGAATATCATGATTATCAACCCGGGATGGTGTCAATATGATGTTCAAATCCATAACAAAGCGTAATCCAATCCTGAGGCTTTAGTCTCTAGACAGTTTTAAATTAATGTGATACTTTAAAAATCTATCGTTGCTTTGATGGTATATATATATATATATATATGTAGCTTGTAGTTGTGTAGAAAATGGAGATACATGAACCCCTAGAACTAATACAGGTTAGTCGGGCTATAACTGCTAGCCATATCTCCATAGCTCAGCCACCCGCATTGACCTCCAAAGTAAGCGGAAGTACTCTTTTGATGTATCACCGCAAACATGTAGGTGTATGTACATTGTCTTGACAAAAGGTTAGGGCTCTAAGCACTCCCCAATCTTATTCTGGACCATTAGCTGTTACTGGTCTGACTCTGGACTAGAAACCTATATGGAGGTAAAGCATACTCTCACAACGTAGTCCACGGAATGTCATCATTCAGACCACTAGTATCCGTAGATAGTTTGTTAATAAATTTTTGCTCTTTAGTGAAGAGATATCTTGTTACATCCCCAATATGTGAGGGTACAAAGGGTTTCTCTAGTACCGTCCAAGTGAAATCTGTTTCACTGTGATTCAGTTCTAGAAAGTGTTTGGTTAATTTAGAAACACTCTTTTTGCACCGAAAGGAACTGTAATCAGCACTGCGAAGAAGACAGCGGACTCTATCTTGGTTGAAATTCAACTCTTAGAGGGGCAAATTAGAGCTACTATTACCCCTGCTTTATACAAAAAACAACATGATGAGTCAGATAAAAACAACAAAGAGTTTTACGACCCTACTCTACAGTTAAAAATTGATAAATTCAAGAAGGATTTGGCTAAGTTACAACTTGAGAAGGTGTACCCTTACACTAGTGATACATACACTCCACCAGCGTTCAGAAAAAATGGGAGAGCCTTTGGGTCTAATTATTCAGGCTCCAGCACAGACTCAGGTAATGATTCTGATCAAGGCGGCCCGCCATCACTGATGAATAGAGGACAAGGGCGTCCTAATCGTTATCAGAACTATAGAGGCCAACAGAACCCCCAGCTACAACCTTGGTGGCCACTGGCCCCGTGGGGACATCCTGGAAATTTTCAATATCCTTTCCAACCACCAATGGGCCCGTTCTCTGGTTACCCTAATTATAACAATCAACCTTTTTTAGGGTTTGGCCAGAGACGGAACAGAGGCAAACAAAGAAATGCACAGTCGCAGGTTCATTGGGAGGAACCAACAGGTCCACATACAGGGACGCGCAGCCAGACAAGAGGGAACCCCCGGTAGGAGAGGCACACACCGAACCCAGTTTGGTAGTGAACCTTAGCAGTAAAATTCTCACCACCATAGAAGAGGTGGTTCTCAACGGAGAGGCCAACAACAAGGCCAAGTACGTTGGAACCTTCCCCCAGCAACCATGGATCTGAGGGACGGCAAGAAGATACCGAGGGAACAAGCAGGGACATCAGCCTTGTAATCAATCTCAGCAAACATGTCTTGACTGACACTGAGAAATTAGTCCTTAATAAAGGACTAGGCTTTGTCAAAACCAACAAGGGTGACCCGTTTCTTATTCAAACTGAAATGGGCAAATTTTTCCGCAAGATTAGGCTCCACTATCTATTTGCCAATAAAACTACTGTCACACAAAGTGAAGACATAGTAAACACTAGCCTCAAGAGACCCTCAACTTTTAATCCCGGCTTAGTGGGACTACCGGCGAAAGTACAGGCATTCGAAGAGGCAGTGGATCATGATTTGTCACAACTGTACCTCCGACCTCAAAATCATTTTGTTAATCTATCCAAAACTGAACAGGAGGCAGTTACGACATTGGCAAACTTGACATCGGTGGTAATCAAACCAGCCGATAAGGGTGGGGCCACCGTTTTATTGGACACGGACATGTACCGTGAAGAGTGTATGCGGCAACTAAATGACATCAAGGCCTATCGTAAACTCGACAAGGATCCAACTGACAGGTTGTCCGTGGTCATCGGCCACGTAGTTGAGGAAGGCCTTGCAGAGGGATGGATTACAGACAAGGAGTCCCAGTATTTGCGTACTATCCATCCTAAAATGCCATATTTCTACACACTTCCAAAGGTGCACAAGCCACAACGCCCCCCTCCCGGTAGACCTATCATATCGGGGATTGGTTCTCTGTTGGAACCCTTGTCTACTTTTGTAGACTTTTTCTTGCAGCCTATAGTGCGGGAGATGCCAACTTTCCTTAAGGACACTAAGGATGTCCTAAGGATTCTGCCAGGAATAGAATTTAATGAAGATCTTGATTTTCTAGTGTCCTTTGATGTGGAGAGCCTATATACATCCATCCCACAAACTGAGACACTAGAGGCCATTGAAGCCCTTCTAAACATCAGAGATCTGAATTCGATCACTCCGGTCAGCTTTATCATGACTTTGGCGACTATCGCCATGACTGAGAACTTCTTCCAGTATGAGGAATCTATCTATCTTCAGGTTAGTGGGACGAGCATGGGAAGCGTCTTTGCTCCTAGCCTCGCTAATCTATATGTTCATACTTTTGAACAGACACACGTACTCGCAGACACTAACCCACATCTCCAGTGTCTGCGAGTATGGAAAAGATATATAGACGATATCTTGGTCGTGTGGCGTGGCACAGTAGAGGAACTTCACCAATTTCACATGTGGTTGAATGGAAGAAATCGTTTCCTGAAATTTACTATGGAATTTGATAGACACCAGCTCGCCTTCTTGGACCTGTTGATCTCAGCGTCAGGAGGGGGTCTACAATCTGAGCTGTACCGCAAGCCAATGGCAAGGAATTCCTTGTTAAGCTATGACAGCTTTCATCCAAAGGCGTTAAGGGATAACCTACCCTTTGGACAATTCCTCCGGATCCAGAGGAATTGTTCCACTAAAATGGCCTTTGGCACACATTCTGCAGCACTTGAAAAAAACCTGCGAGACAAAAATTATCCTCAACGTCTCATTAAACATTCTAAAAAACGTGCTGCTAACAACAACAGAGAATGTTTATTAGAACCTGCACCCCCAAAGAACCAACAAGAGAGAATTACCTGTGTACACACATATAACACGCTTTCCAACAAAGTTCAAAAAATTGTTAGGAAACATTGGAAAATTCTCGGGACAGGTCCAGACTCTATCCCTCCCCCACTGTTCGCCTTTAAGAGAGGCCAGAACTTGCGAGATCAGCTGGTTCATACCAGACCAAAAACCTCGATTCCCAGAGCTGTTGGAACTCTCTGGGACTTGCCCGCAGTTACCGGACACCATCCCTGTGGCAGCTGCGCGGCTTGTCCCCAGACGACTAAAACACTTACCATAGATATTGGAACTGACAGACCATGGCAACTAAGACGGTTCACTAATTGCAATAGTTCGAACCTGATTTATTTGATAACTTGTCCATGCAAACTGAACTACGTAGGGATGACCACCCGTAAAATCAAGCTCAGAATTTCTGAACATAAAAGTTCGATTCGTTGCGGCAAACAGGCTACCAAATTGACGAATCACTTTGTGCAGGTGGGTCACCAACCTACTGACATCCTTTGGACGGTATTAGACCAACCATGGATTCCTCCATCAGTAACAGACATTTCCAAATTTTTGTTCAAATGTGAACAGAAGTGGGTCTACCGTCTTCGAAGTGACAAACTTGGGTTGAATGATGACATCCCCTGGATGTCCCTTTAATTGCAATACTGGTTCAAGTTAGTCATTGGATTTGGATCTCAGTCAAAGTACATGCTTTGTAATATAGTGATTGGATGGCTATCATGTTGCTGGGAATACTCCTCGGGTAACTTGAAGCATCCTATTCTAGGATACATCAAATTGTAATGGACATATTGACCTTTTGTCAGATTGGGTTACTGTGGTCCTTAAGTCCAACTATCTTTACCCAATACTGAGCGTCGATGGGTCCCCTTGATCTATGTACGTAGGGACCTCTTTGATAAATTCATTGCTTAATAGAAGATCTTTTAATCCCTTCATGTACATAGGGACCTCTTTGTTAAACACACTCCTTAAAGAGGATCTTCTAATTCATTCATGTACAGAGGGTTTTCTTTATTAAATATATTGCCAAAAGAAGATCTTCTAATCTGGTTGGGAGCTCCCTGTAACTCATGTTTTTTAGGAGGTCTGGAATCCACACTGTGGGAGACTACGTCCTTTGGGAACTACATTTCCCATCATCAGCGCGCTAATTGGCCACTGAGTATTAATTGGTTTTTAATAATAATATCGTCCTGTGACTAGCTCCCCGTTTGTCTAATTTAAATTAAGGCTGGTATTGTTTGTTGCGCATGTCCCCTAATAGGGGACTCGAACCGGCGAACGCGGGAGATCAATATTCCGTGGGAACTACAATTCCCATGACTACCAGCATAGCATTGAGGGCGCGCGGCGCGCTGTACGCTATGACGCACTAGACGCGTCAGGAAACGCCTGGCCCGCCCCAAACACTAAGGCGGATGAAGGCATTTAAACCTCGTCGGTGCACCGCGTCGGTTCCTCCCTACGAGAGAGCTTAGAGGGACGACCGGTGCACCGACGGATAGGTGAGTCAGCTTATGCCTGAGTGATGAGCGTTTGACTATCTGTGGATTTCGAACTTTGCAATGCATGAAGATAGTTTGAAAAGTTGTAGAGATGCTCTGAAAGTGGCGTTTGGTCATGAGGTTGGGCATGGGAACCCAATAACTATCAAACTTGAGTTATATTTTAATTAAGCTACCCACGTAACCAGGTGGGGTTCTGTGGCAATGACGGGGCGGGGCGCCGTGTGTGGCGCGTGTTGAGATCAATTGGACTAGGATTACAGGTGTAGATACATCTGTTTAATTGTTGTTTTTTTCTTAGTGCGGTGCATCCACTACCTGAGCTCGTGCCAGGTGAGGTGGGGCAGTTCCTTCCCGTCACGTGGGTGAGTGAATTTACTTCTACATATTAATTGTAGTGGTGATTGTAGACTGACCTTGACAGTCCGAGATGATGGTCGATAATTGTTTACGACCAGCACATTATAATGATGGCACATGGTGCATGTTGTTTTTTGTTAAAAGTATCCTTGACTCTGTACCCTACTATATACGTTTTTTCTCTTAGGATGAGAAGATGAACACACATACACCATCAGGTGATATGGTTTTTGTTATTTTAATTCAGCAGTAGCACTAATGGTCCTGAAGAAGCAGCAGGAGATCACTAGACTCCAACTGTCTGCAGAAACATGTCGACCTTACACCTTTTTTAGTGGTCATTTGTTACACCACTAATTTTGCACTGTTTTTATTGATTTAGGAGTGTGAGGGTGTTTATTAAACTTGTTTTCCCGATCACGACCTAATTTTAGAGCCTTTCTCTCTTTCACATACACTTTTTCTTTGCACTGCTTTTCAGTCCCCCGAGTATACACGCTTTCTTCGCACATCTATAATAACACTACGGTTTTTCCTGTGCATGGCTTAGCTATCTGCCAGCCCAGGTTTTTTTACCCTCTTTGTGTTATTTATAAACATAAAAGATCCCAGATGATGAAGGGCGGTCTCGATGGTGGACTGATGGGAACTTGTTTATAATTAAACTACTCCCTGGTGTTGCTATATTTTGGGTACATTGTCTGGTCTTGGACTCACTGTTAATTTTGGTTGGTGTCGGTTCTCAACAAAGGCCTAGGTTTTGTGATCACTGATAATGGAGATCCTTTTAAACTCCAGGTGGAACTTGCCCAGTTCTTTCGTAAACTATGTTTACACTATTTTTTTAAAGACAAAGTGAACAATGAGAATTCTATGACTGACAAAAATACGGGATTGAGGACCAAATCTTCCTTCCTCCCCCAGCACACTCTGTACCACCTCAAGTGGCGACCTTTGAAAAGGCCGTCAAGGATGAGGTAGAGAAACTCTGGCACACGAGAAATGACACTTTCAGAAACCTTTCTAAACTTGAAGAGGAAGCTTTACAAGAGATTAGATACATGGTTGAGGAGGCCTTGAGTGAAGGATGGGTCACTAATTCAGAGGCCTTGTTTTTACAAACACAGAATCCTACCATGCCCTACTTCTACACTCTACCCAAGGTCCATAAAGTCCAGAGACCACCACCTGGCAGACCTATAATATCAGGGCAAGGGTCTCTTTTAGAGCCTTTGTCAGCATTTGTGGACGTCTTTCTTAGGCCCTTGGTCCAGACAATGCCCACATACCTTAAGGATACTAAGGATGTGTTACGAGTAATTCCTTAGATCGATTTCAATGAAACAACAGACCATCTAGTTTCATTTGACGTCGAATCTATCTATACCTCCATTCCTCAGGATGAAACTCTAGAGACTATTACTTTCATCCTAGAGAGTACCAAATTGGAATCAATCACGCCAGTCCCTTTTATCATGGCACTAGCCAGAATCGCCATGAAAGAGAATTTCTTTATGTTTGAAAACACCATCTACTTACAGACATCAGGGACCAGCATGGGGAGCATTTTTGCCCCTAGTCTGGCTAACCTATATGTTCATTCTTTTGAACAAGAGTTTGTCCTGACTCCCACCAACCCATTCTTTTCCAACATCCGCTGGTGGAAGCGGTACATAGATGATATCCTGGTGATATGGCGAGGCGATACGGGTTCGATTCTGACCTTCCATCAGTGGCTGAACTCTCAAAATGAGTCCTTGAAATTCACTGTGGAGAGCAGTAAAGAAAGAATCTCTTTTCTTGATTTATCGATCTACGTAACCCCGTCAGGCTTACAAACTGAATTATTTAGGAAATCTATGGCAAGGAATTCTCTGCTTTTGTATAACAGCCAACACCCCAGATCTTTGAAGGATAATCTGCACTATGGGCAATTCCTTCGGGTTCGGAGGAATTGCTCCACATTAGAAACCTTCAACAAACATGCCAAGGGTCTCTCTCACCAACTAACAGCTAGGCATTATCCACAACAACTGATTAAACGTTCATTGAAAAGGGTGGCCAATAATCATCGGGATGCCCTACTGGAGGTGGCTCCACCAAAGGCTCCCCTTGAACGACTCACGTTTGTAAGCACATTCAACACTAAATCAAACCAGGTGCAACGGATTGTGAGACACCATTGGCGTGTGCTTAATTGCACTAATGATAAAATAGAACCACCCCTGTTTGCCTTTAAAAGGTCGAGTAACCTTCGCGATCGGCTGATCCATACCCGTCCTCAAGAAACACCCAGGCGGGCAGTAGGTACTCTATGGGACCTGGCGGCAGTGACTGGCCACCACCCGTGTGGTAACTCTTCCATGTGTCCACAGACGTCCAAATCTACACAGATAGACATTGGGACGAACCGTCCATGGATCCTAAATAATTTTTCTAATTGTAACAGCTCAGAAGTTATCTACCTATTAACATGCCCGTGTGCTAAGAAATATATAGGTATGACTACTAGGAAAGTCCGCACCAGAATGCTAGAGCACAAGAGTTCCTTTCGGTGCAAAAAGAGTGTTTCTAAATTAACCAAACACTTTCTAGAACTGAATCACAGTGAAACAGATTTCACTTGGACGGTACTAGAGAAACCCTTTGTACCCTCACATATTGGGGATGTAAAAAGATATCTCTTCACTAAAGAGCAAAAATTTATTTACAAACTATCTACGGATACTAGTGGTCTGAATGATGACATTCCGTGGACTACGTTGTGAGAGTATGCTTTACCTCCATATAGGTTTCTAGTCCAGAGTCAGACCAGTAACAGCTAATGGTCCAGAATAAGATTGGGGAGTGCTTAGAGCCCTAACCTTTTGTCAAGACAATGTACATATACCTACATGTTTGCGGTGATACATCAAAAGAGTACTTCCGCTTACTTTGGAGGTCAATGCGGGTGGCTGAGCTATGGAGATATGGCTAGCATTATAGCCCGACTAACCTGTGTTAGTTCTAGGGGTTCATGTATCTCCATTTTCTACACAACTACAAGCTACATATATATATATATATATATATATATATATATATATATATATACCATCCAAGCAACGATAGATTTTTAAAGTATCACATTAATTTAAAACTGTCTAGAGACTAAAGCCTCAGGATTGGATGTCGCTTTGTTATGGATTTGAACATCATATTGACACCCCGGGTTGATAATCATGATATTCTTCGTCATGATACATTTTTAACACGATTAAAATCTCTTAGTTCACACCACTCTACTTGTACCTGTATTGTGGACCTTGTATGTAAACACATACGTCTTGGTGCTGCACTGATCAACAGTACCAGTTCGTTTGCTCTCTGACTTTCCCAGGAACGTTACAGACGACTAAGGGCCCGATGTAGGTAAAACGCATTTACCGATTTTAAAATACCGATCGGTACCGAATCGGTATTTCAAAATCGGAAAATGATATGTAGGAAAAATTAGTCGGAAAAGTACCGAATCGGTAGCAATCGGTATCGAGAGTCGATACGTACCGATTCGCCAAGTACCGAATCGGTATAGGCCGGATCGGACACGTCCGAATCGGTAAATAAAAATGCGGATCATACCGATTCGGTAAACGCCGAATCGGAAACAGAAATACGCCCCATGGGCCGAAAGGCCAATAGGAACGCATAATACATACCGAATCGGTATTTACCGAACATATTCGGTAAATTCCGAATCGGAAAATACCGAATCGGAGAATGCCGATTCGTCGAGCAGGTTGACTGACACTGAAGACATCAGCCAATGAGCTGGAAGCACCCTCCCCCACAGGGAGTGGCAACCCAGGCAGGTGCAACTCATCAGAACTTTCTGGAAAGCTGCCTGAGCTGAGCAAACACAGTGAGCAGCAATGTTAGCAGGATCCCTGTGAGACATGGCAACCAGCACTGAGAGCCAGAAGGCAGAGCGCAAGAGGAAGACAAAATTTAGCCCCATGGAGCTGCAAACCTTGGTGGAGGAGGTGGTGAGGGTGCACATGCAGCTTTATGGAAGGCTGTCCCTCACTGTTCCGGAGAGCACCAAGAGGAAGCTCTGGATAGACATCGGGGATAAAGTCAACGCTGTTGGTGTCACCCACAGGAGCCTAGACGACCTCAAGAAGAGGTTTTACGATATCCGTGGCGTGACAAAGCGAAAACTGGCTGACCTGCACAAGCAGGCTGGACTTACTGGAGGAGGCATAAACCGGGCGCCACCCCTCACTCAGCTGGAGGAACTAGTGGCGACCACTATTGAGAGGGCGAGTGTCGTGGGAATTGGGGACCTGGATAGCTCATCCCGAGCTACAGATACAGGTAAGAAGCATGCGCAACTTGACACACCATACCAGACACCTCCCCTATAGACCCAATGCACAGCCAAACCCCAGGCCAGTACTGCTAGCAACAGACATGAGCAATGCATCTTGCTAAATGTAGTCAGCAAAAGTACCCAATAATGCCACTGCAGAAGCTTAAGAAAAATAACTGTAATACTGCACCAACGTTCTTGTAATGAGATGTGCAATGCTTTAATAGTAGTGACTGGAACACATTAGCACTCAGTTGACAAATGCTTCTTTATACCTAGGGGCACCATCAGGCGGGGGAGCAGCACCTGCTCCAGCACCAGCTCCAGCACCAACAGCCAGTGCGGTGGCGGTGGCAAGCACCAGTGTGGCAGCACAGGAGGAGGACAACACCAGTGCCCTGGGCAATGAGGAGGACTCAGGACATTCCCTCACACATCCACACTCCCCCCGACTGTCACTGTCTCAGTCGCCCACATTGGAATTCTCCCCGGAGATCACAGCACCACACAGCCACCCTGCACCTGCAACATCCCCTGCCAGGAGGAGAATTGTAGCTCCATTGATCATCATGGAGGGAGCGGTGGGTGAGGCTCCTGCACAAGACCCAGTGACACCAGCGTCACCCCAGCACACACAGCAGGGCAGCAGGATTCCACGGAGGCCACGTGCAACCAGCAGTCCAATACATGCACAGGGAGGCAGCGTCTTTGCAGGGCTGGAGAGCAGTATGGTGAAGATTCAGCGAATGCAGGCAAAATCCATCCTGGCCTGCCATCGCCAGTTGCGCCTGCACAACCTGCAGATGGGTGAAATGACACAGGGCTTCAAGACCTTTGTAGACAGCAACAAGGAGATAGCAACATCTATTGGCCGAATGACCACTGCCATCACCCAGCTCTGCAACAGGATGGATGACCATGAGCAATGTCGTCGCAGGGATGCACGTATACAGAACAGGTCACTCAACCGCCTTGCAGCTGCGACCGCCCAGCTATGCCAACGTGGGGCAAACATGGAGGCCAGCCTCACACAGAACATGTCAGAGGTCACTAGGGGCATGGGCCGTATTACCACCGCCATGGAGACACTACTGATCTCCAACACTGTTGTGAATCCCGTCCTGGGCGAGGCTGGGGACAGCAGCAGCCGCAGCAGCCCGGCCAGCACAGTGTCAGAGCCGCGCCGGAGCAGCAGGCGCTCAGCTGAGGCTGCTGGGCATACTGAAGGGGGTGAGGCTCATCCTAGTGGGGCTGCTAAGCGCAGCAAAAAATAAGACTGGCAGTGAGGGTGAGGCAACCCGGACAATGGACAGTTCACCACTTCTTCTTTACCTTTTCTTTTGTTGCACATCAGTGCAGTAACGTTGATGCAACATTATTAAATTTCATTTCTTAAAACATACATTGACCTGTTTGTGCATCTGTACTCACTCAGAAATAGTTGTCTGTTATCTCCTGACGCCTGTATCTGCCGTCAGTTGGTGCAGGGAGTCCAGCAGGTTGTGGCAGTGGCACAGCATTGTCATCATCAGGGTCCTCGTAGTCGGATAACTCAACCTCAGTGCCTTTCCTGACTGCAAGGTTGTGCAACATTGCACTGACAGCAATAATCTTGCAGCAGGTGATGGGGGTATATTGCCTTGCACCTCCGCTCTTGTGCAGACATCTGAACCTGCTCTTCCAGATGCCAAAGGTCCTTTCCACTACATTCCTCGTGCTTTTGTGGGCACGGTTGTACCTCCTTTGGCTGGGTGTTGAGGGGTTGAGGTAGGGGGTGAGAATGAACGAGCGTAGGGCATATGCACTGTCGCCTACAAGGAAAAGGGGTAACATTACTCACATGCATACATGTACTTCACACTGCAATTTTGGTTATGGGGGTCTGACACTGTGTCTTACCTAGGAGGTATCCTTCACCAAAATCCCCTGCCATCAGCCGTGCATAAATTCCGCTACTCTGGAAGATATAGGAGTCGTGGGTACTCCCCGGAAACTTAGCAACCAGGTCAGTGATGACACACTTAGCATTGCATATCACCTGCACATTTATGGTGTGCCGTGACTTCCGATTGCGGTATACGTATTCCGTGTCAGCAGGGGGGCAAATCGGAATGTGTGTGCCATCTATGCAGCCAATGACGTGGGGGAATCTTGCCATCTGATAGAATTCAGCTTTTGTCTGTGCCAGTTCTGCATGGGTGGAAGGGAAGGAAATGTAGTGGTCCATCCTCTGAATCATGGCATCAAGGAACTTGTGGAAGAACCTTGACAGGCTGCTCTGGGTCACCCCTCCTGCCACAGCAACTACACTTTGATAGCTGCCTGACGCCAGCAGGTGTAGGCAGCATAGCACCTGCACCTGCACAGGGATTGCGTGTGCCCTTGGGGTGGGGTGCTGCAACAGGGGTTGGAGGTCCCTAATGAGATCTCTGATGGTCTCTGCCTCCAGCTTGTACCTCTGTAGGATCTCTGGATCTGTCAGCATGCACAGGGTGATACGCTGTCTATACACCTGCTCCTGTCTCAGCCATTCCCTCTCTCCTTCCTGCTGTAGCCGTAGCCGTCTTGCTATGACATAGAAAGCTCCCATGTTGCAAGTAGAACTGCATTTTGGGTCCTTTTTTATAGGTTGCACCTGGTTACCACCTGATTCCAATCCATGGTAATTTCCGACTCAGAAATACCGAATTTGAAGCAAATTCGGTATTTCAGTGCTTACCTACATCTCATTCTTCAGCTTTTCACATCGAATCGGATTATCATCGATTCGGTATTAATACCGAATCGGCGATTTTACCGAATCGGAAATTCACCGAGTCGGTAGAATCCCGATTTGGAAAGAAGTAGGAATCGGAAAAATCTCCGATTAGGTATTCTACCGAATCGGAGATTTTTCCGATTCCTACTTTTTTCCGATTCGGGATTCTACCGACTCGGTGAATTTCCGATTCGGTAAAATGGCCGATTTCGCCGGATTTCGGCCTCCTACATCCCGTTGTCTCTATTCCGATCGGTAACGGCCGAAAATACCGATTTTCGGCCGTTACCGACCGACCTACATCGGGCCCTAAATACCTTCATTTGACTCGCAGTGTCTTTATTCGCAGGTATGCTATAAATGACGAAATCCCTTCATCTGACTCGCAGTGTTTTCATTAGTGGGACGGGCGAAATATTGGAAACTACCGCGTAGTCACGTATGACGTCATTTTGTAGTTCACTGACAACCCCCGTCGAAGTCTCGTTTTTTGCCGCGAGATTTCGCGATTACAGAGACCTGCTCCAAACGAAAGGGATGATATCGCTGTTTGATAATCGATTTCTCTAAGTAAGTCTTATGGCCCGGTTTATTTACTTTTGAGTCTAGTTCAAACTACCAAGATGGCGTTTTTCATTGGGACAATACCCCTATTAAGAAAAGGGTTTGTCCGTTTTTAAGCATAAATATCGCCCTTCCCTCTCCTCGTTGCCTCCCCCAGACTCGGGATCAGTCCGAGGCAACGACGGAGAGGTAGGGATCTCAATCCTTGTTACCATTATTGGGCACCAACGGAATACATGGAGGAGTACAACATATATTCGAGTGACTGCCTTGATTTGAGGGGTGGCTGAGTTTGTTGATAGTGAGCTTGAAGGAGTTTTAGGAAGTTTGAGCAAAGGATTAGGTGGCACAGATCTGTGGCTAACTATGAAAGTCAGTTTTCCCACTGTTTGATCGAGAAACTTCTTCTTTCCTAGCATTTTAGCGAGGGGCCTCCTCTTCCCTGAGCCTGGTCCAGGAGAGGTGAGGTCCTATCCTCTGTTACTATAGGTGAGTTAAAAAACACTTTAAACTTTCTCTGATATTGCTATACTCAATGCACTGATGTCACCATTGCTTTTGTAGGTGAACTTCACACCAAGTGACATGGAGGATTAGTCACGTATATCCTTTATGGTTTTTCACTATTATAGTTTTGGTTATGGATTTAATTGTACTATACTTTTGCAGTTGCAAGGTTTATTTAGAACAGAGGCCCTGAAGAAAGCCTTAGGAGTTTGTTCCAGTTTGGCTGAAACATGTCGGCCACTCAGCAGCTATTTGTGTGAACTGCTATATTTGCTCTGTTCTTGGTTTTAATGTGGAAGAGACTGATAGCTATTAAAGTTTACTTCGCTATCTTTCTCTATTCATTTTACTCTCACTTTTTTCCTTTCTGCACTGCACAGTTTTCCTCCTTAAGATCAAACATATGGTCTACGAGTAACTCAGGAGGTATATTCCTGTCTTTTATGGAGGGCATGGATTTTGTCTCAATGATCTAGAGACCCACCATCCCTACCGTTGGACGACCAAATGATAAAATTGATCATTTACAAGACTTTGATGGGAATCCATCTTTGGACGTTGGGAAATACCTTGAGCTGCTGGTGGCTATGTGCGTTGATATATGCATTTCTTGGTAATAAATTGTAAGGATTTCTCCTCTGCACCTAAGCGCTGGGCATTGGTTTTTTCACTTATTGGGACGCATCCTGTATGTTTACATTGTGGCGGATGGCAGCACCCGCCACAATGTAAGAATACATGTTTTGCATTTGCATGTACAACGTGGCAGGCACCGTGCAATGCCTGCCACCTTGTACATGCAAATGCAGGGGGTACCATAGGTACCTCCATGTGCAGCACCCCATCCCCCACCCCCCCTGGGGGCCCGCAACGGGCCCCCAAATACATTTTGCACCTGTCTTTTTTGCGGCACGAACTCCGCCTCAAAAGACAGGCATAATAATGCCCATGGCGGTGCCTGCAGGGCACCGCCTCCATTGCCCCATGATACCGGGTCCCACAAGGCCGGCGGAGAAGGACCACCATGTGGGACCACAGAGGATGGTCTTTCCATCCGCCGCGGTACCATTCGCATTCACACCGCTATCCTAATTTGGCGGTGGGAATTTTAAGGGTGATAGTGGGAAGTCTGTAATCACGAGGCCGGCGGTACTCACCACCGGCCCAGCGGTGGCGGACTTTCCATCATCGTAATCGGCCCCAAAGTTCATTTTCTCGGCAAATAAAGTAACCACTGCAGGCCAAACCCAACAGCACAGCACTGGGGCAGTCTCCTCCTTACAGCTTCCATGGTTCTTCTCCTTGGCAAAGGTTTGTCTTGATTCCAAGAAGGGATCTAAAGTTCTGGGGTCTGGGTCTCCTCTTTTATACTCCTAAATCTTTGTCTCTGAAGGCAGAGAGTGTATGTACCTAGTCCAAACCAGTTCTGGTCACTCCTGGAGCACTTTGTTTACAGGACTCCTTCTTTCCTGTGACAGTGTGGGCCAGGGTCATCATACACACCACAGGAGGTGGAGCCAGATTTGTGGAAGGCAGGGACACCCCTATTCAGGTCCCAGGTGCTCCCCTCCCACTACTCTACATGCAGATAGGTCTATTTAGCCCTGTGCTGACTCACCCTGTCGCCTGGAGCCCCCCAGCCCCTGTCACTCAAAAACCAGACAAGGAATACACAACCTAGCAGAGGCAGGCTTGGATAGTTAGGTAAAAAAATACCTACTTTCTAAAAGTGGTATTTTCAAACACAGAATGTGAAAACCAACTTCCCTAAAAGATGTGTTTTATCATTCTGAGTTCAGGCATACTAAACTCGAATTTCTACCTAAGATGTTATAATCAAACTGCCCATTCTGGCCTATGGGGAACAGGTAGCCTTGCAATAGTGAAAAACAAAAGTGGATGTCATTCACTATTAGGACATGCTACAAACATCAGGGTATGTCCTACCTTTTACTTACAATGCACCCTGCCCTTGGGCCTACCTTAGGGGGGACTAATATGTAGAAAAGGGAAGGTTCAGGGACTGGCAAGTGGATGCACTTGCCCAGTCAACATGGCAGTATCAGACTGCACACAGGCTCTGCAATGGCAGGCCTGAGATACACTTTACAAGCTGCTTCTGTGGGTGACACAACCAGTGCTGCAAGCCCACCAGCAGCATTTAATTTACAGGCCCTGGGCACACATGGTGCACTGTAGTTGGGTCTGACAAGTAAATCAAATGAACCAATCATGGAGTCACTAATCCAATACAATACTTTACAATAGGGAGCACTTGCACTGTGGCACTGAATAGCTGTGGCACAGTGCCCAAAGCATCCAGACCAAGAAAAACATAGCAAAAATACAGGAGGTGACAGCAATAAAATAGAAGGGAGACCCATGCTAATGGTGACAGGTCTAACAAATGTGCTGAATTATGTAAACAACTGTCAGAGGCCTTAACTGCCTAGATAGCAAAAACTAACAATCAACATTAATGCAAGTCAGGTTGCCCTTAATGGGGAAAGATTGGAAGAGCTTGAGAGTGCTAACCTGGTTCTTGCAATGTCTTTGATTGCTCCAATATTATTGAAAAGCTCGGGGAAGTCGCTGAAGTCCTTCATTCAGTTTTAACAGATTGTAAAAAGTGCATGTAATCTTTAAACCCAACTAGCATGAGCCCCCTCTAGAGATGAAGCCTAGAGGGAGAACCTAGGAGACTACCACTATACAGCCTCACCCCAACGAGCAGGAGCTGTTTTAATAAAGGAAGCAGATTAAGCCCTTATGCCCCATCAGGAGATAAAACAGAAATCAAAGCCCAAGCAGAGTTTAATAAGAAAAATAATGACAAATTCTAACCATCTTAGCTAAACAAAGGCTCAACAAAGGATAAGGTACCAAGCAAGAGTGCAACCATGACAATCTCAGATGATGATGAAGCTGTATTGCAATGGTCCTACCAGGAAAAGTAAAAAATATCCAGATCAAATTATGGTATTGTATAATGATGATAATTTTAATCCATCAAAATCAGTCATCAAAATTCCCAGCTTCAGTAGGATAACTTACCATCAACCTGTTATTACAGAATTTATGCCAACTTCTCTAATGGAGGCTACATCTACACCTTTAAACCACAAACTAATGCAGCATAGCTTAATTATTGTCAATACCGGGGCCCCAGTGCTCAGGTAAGAAGTATCAACATGATAGGGGAGCCAATAGTTTTATTCATAGACGGACAGTGATATGAATGTTATGCAATGTGTTGAGAGTATCCACGACCATCAGATTGCATTTTTTAGTCTGCCTAGCACTGTAGTTACGCTGGCTGAAAAATCCTGCCTTCTAACTTCTGGAGTTCTACTTCTAGCCCTGAACACAATCGGATAAAACTACCCTGGGAAAATAACAATCATGACCAGACACTATAAGAGGCTAACTCCATTTGGAAAAAATAATGATCAAGATCTTCTGAAATAGGTGAAACATCAAACAGAAAATAACTCAAACTTCTTAAATCTATACATACTACAACAACAGAAACGATTGGCAAAGAGGACCAAATTTTAAGTTCTACTGGATTGGATCAAGGAAAACCATATATTATCTGATATCCAAGCTGCTTTCCGTAAAAAGAGTTGGGACTATAGATCAAGCTACGAACCTGTATTTAACATTCTTTAAGTACACCGCAATTAAGAAAGTTCCAAAGTACCTGACCTTTATCGACCTGAAGATGGCCTTTGATTCTGTGGACAGAAGATGACTATGGGCAACACTTTAGAACAATTGGTGTACCGGTCAAAGTCATCTAAACAATACAGGCACCTGTATCAGAGTAGTAAGGCACAGGTGAGACATGGCAAAGGGCCGAATATACACCTGGGTATAGCATCCAACTGGGAGTGCAAGGTTGCCTCCATATTGTTCAACCTATTCATCATTGGTGTCGGCAAGTGTCTCACCGCATTGAACCTGGACTTGCCATAATAAGGGTGTTCAAATGCCTATACCAATATGCCCCAACATTATTAAAATGACACAAAATTCAAAAACCATACTATCAATACTGTGTATACAAAATTCATGCAATTAAAATAGTCGAACAATGTGATTATCTCGGTATCCATGTAGATGAGAAGCTGACATGGGCAAAGCAGCTGGAAAAAAGTGAGTCATTGATGTCAGTGTTCAGGCACAATCATATGGTTTGCAAACATCTTTGGCACAAGGTAAGCAAAATCAGCAATAAATGTTTACAGATCCAAAGCTACGGCCACTGGCTTCTATGGAGATGAGTTATGGGGCTACAGAAAACAAAACGAAATACAAAGAGTTGAGAACAGGTTACTGCGACACCTCTTCTTCCTTAGCCCAGGGATACCAATGGGGGCATTAAGGGCTGAGCTGAGGCTATTTAATATTGCTTTTGAGAACTTCTTTAAGCTAATTTTGTACTAAACTAGGCTGTGATCAAGTAAGCACCTAAAGCACTCATTGGTATTTTCACAATCAAAGAGTCAAAAGGCCTGATGTGCGATCCTAAATTGCATGGGCAAACGGGTTAGCAACCCGTTTGCGCATGGATAAACAAATAAGGAAATGTACAATTCCTAATTTGCGACCCGCTAAGTAGAAATATCAGGAAGTGGCATTTCAAGAGCGTTCCTTCCTACTAGCGACTCTCTACCCCATGTATGAATGTTTTGCGACCGCTCGCAATTTACTGCCCTCTTTAAGAGGTGGTAATGCACTCACAAATGGATAGGGGTCCTCAGGGGACCCCTTCCCCTTTGCAAACGCAGGGGATCATATTTTTTAGGGGCAGGAAGTGGTCCCAGAGACCACTACCTGCCCTTTAAAAATGAAACAAAATGTTTTCTTTTTCTTTTTAAAAATCCATTCCGTTTTCCTTTAAGGGAAACAACCAGCAAAAAAAACCAACTGCTTTCTTTATAATCAGTCCCAGACATGGAGGTTTGCTGAGCCCACCAGGCCACCATCCCTGGGAGGGCCAGCCATTCCAAATGGTGCGGCAAATTGCGAGTGCCTCGTGAATATCGATGATGCATGCAATTTGCGACCCCATTGGGAATCGCAATTGCGACTCGCAAATTACAACTCGCAATCGAGCACAATTTGCGAATTGCAAATTGCCATGGTTGTACATCTGGCCCAATGTCATTGGGATGGCTGGACCACATAGCTATAACTTTGAATGATATTGGACGCCCATAGTATTGGGGTAATCTGGGCTCACGACTGGAGAGAGTACAAAGTATAACAGATAGTGTTACTGGGGACACATTATGTCCTCTTGGGCCAACAAGTGCAGTGGTCTAACAAAATATGAACCATATTTGAACTGCATCTTTCCAACTGAGAAAAGGATAATATACCTGATATTTAGACTCCATACTTTTGCCAGTGTTGCCTTCACAAACGGATGGTGTAACAAAGATTTGAGCACAGTAGTACGCATCTGTACCTCAAGAAGATGAAAGACCCTGGTACTTTTTATGTTGCTCTGTAGATATATACCACGGAGGAAAGAAGACGATTACTTCTACCCTTATTTTTAAAACATAATATAAGGAGATGTAGAGAAGCTATGATGTCCTGCTTTGAGACTGCTACTGATGATATTTACCAGCCGGTCACCAGCTATATATTGCAAGCCTGGAAATGTACCACATCATTTGAAAGATGCCTTATTTCAATGCCTGTATATTTTTAGATAATAATTTATTAGTTAACTGCAATTTAACGCTTATTTAAACCTGATGCAGTAATGCTACTTGTTGTTTTCATGAAAAATTAACTATTGGTTTATTCTTAAAATAGGTGGATCACTGACATAATATTGATGCATACAATATTGGAACACAAAAATATCAGAAATTAAATATCGATTAAAAAAAACGGACTTCCTATTCTTACCTAATAAAAGCACAAATACCTAGGACAAAAATATGGTTGCTAAATATATTGATTTTTAACTCTACTGAAAACAAAAATATCAGATACAAAAATATTGTTATCTTTAATTGAAATAAAAGTATAGTAAGTTAAATAATTTGAAACACACAAAATCGATGATGGTAATACTGCCAAAATAGCTAAGGGCATGATTACGAGTTTGGTGGTGTTCCTGCGGGCCGCTATGCCAGCGCCCTGCAGGAAGAAAGCCAAACTTGAAGTCGGATCACCCGCTGGATAACGAGTTTAATCCTGGTGGGCGGTGTGTTCTGCAGTGGTCCTAAGGTGGAGTCTTTCTAAGGCTCAAAGGAGAGCCATAAAAAAAGGCAGCGCTGTGTACCGCCGAAGCACTTTCCCGCTCGGGAAGAAATGTACTATGTTTCACATTTCTTACTGGGCAGGAACTGGGGGTGCAGAAATACAAGGGGGCACAACATGTGCCTCTCTGCATGCACCCCCATGTACAGAGGGGATGAGTGCCCTGTAGGTGCCCTTGAGTTCCCTTGTCACCACCCTTTTCATGGTGGACTCACCATGTGGATAGGGTCAATTGACCTTAATTTTAAAAGCACGCACAATGCACTTTGTGAATGGCTTCCATTCCTGTGAACAAGGCTAACGCTGAAACGCGTAAGGAGATAAGGAGGCATGACATGATGCTGCGCCTTTAGAAATAAAGCTGATACCATGGAAATGGGCTTCTGTGGTGTTTTGTTGGATTGTTGGGCTTCTCCTTGCCCAATGTATTTAGAGGCCACCCTGTAGGGTCGGGGGCTCCAATGCTCGGAGGACGTTGTTGGAATTTAATGTTGAAGATGATCCACTCGCCCACACAAGCCTACTGAGGAATGCTAAATAGCGAAAACGTGTGGGCTGAGGAAGGGATTCAGCGGAGAGGATGTCCCGAGCCGATCGTTCCAAAGGTATGCATTTTGTTCGAAGGCCGTTAAAGGAACCAGTACAAAAGAGGGTGGTGATGGACGGAACATCTGAATCAATCAAAACACTCACACCCAGTCAAAAGATCTGGGTTTAATCCATCACCGTTCTTTAGCCCACTCTGCCACCCCAGTTCAGACATGGCTATATGCAAATCAGTCTGACCCTGTGCCTCATGGGAACAGTCCAGCCCGAACTGCCAAGCCATGTCTTCCCTGGACCAGAAACAAGCTTCCGAGGACCGATTTCTGGCATTCCAGCCGTCTTCAGCCCGGCTTGCTTGAATCCAGTGGCAAAGTGAGCAAGGGACTCACGTCTGAGCATACCCTGCCACACTTATGGCGGCCAAAAGCGGTACAAAATGGGGTGGTGATGGACAGAGCATCTGAATCAATCAAAACACTCACACCCAGTCAAAAGATCTGGGTTTAATCCATCACCGTTCTTTAGCCCACTCTGCCACCCCAGTTCAGACATGGCTATATGCAAATCAGTCTGACCCTGTGCCTCATGGGAACAGTCTAGCCCGAACTGCCAAGCCATGTCTTCCCTGGACCGGAAACAAGCTTCCGAGGACCGGTTTCTGGCCTTCCAGCCGTCTTCAGCCCGGCTTGCTTGAATCCAGTGGCAAAGTGAGCAAGGGACTCACGTCTGAGCATACCCTGCCACACTTATGGCGGCCAAAAGCGGTACAAAAGGGGGGTGTTGATGGACGGAGCATCTAAATCAATCAAACACTCACACCCAGTCAAAAGATCTGGGTTTAATCCATCACCGTTCTTTAGCCCATTCTGCCACCCCAGTTCAGACATGGCTATATGCAAATCAGTCGGACCCTGTGCCTCATGGGAACAGTCCAGCCCGAAATGCCAAGCCATGTCCTCCCTGGACCGGAAACAAGCTTCCGAGGACCGGTTTCTGGCATTCCAGCCGTCTTCAGCCCGGCTTGCTTGAGTCCAGTGGCAAAGTGAGCAAGGGACTCACGTCTGAACATACCCTGCCACACTTATGGCGGCCAAAAGCGGTACAAAAGGGGGGTGGTGATGGACGGAGCATCTGAATCAATCAAACACTCACACCCAGTCAAAAGATTTGGGTTTAATCCATAACCGTTCTTTAGCCCACTCTGCCACCCCAGTTCAGACATGGCTATATGCAAATCAGTCTGACCCTGTGCCTCATGGGAACAGTCCAGCCCGAACTGCCAAGCCATGTCTTCCCTGGACGTGAAACAAGCTTCCGAGGACCGGTTTCTGGCATTCCAGCCGTCTTCAGCCCGGCTTGCTTGAATCCAGTGGCAAAGGGAGCAAGGGACTCACGTCTGAGCATACCCTGCCACACTTATGGCGGCCAAAAGCGGTACAAAAGCGGGTGGTGATGGACGGAGCATCTGAATCAATCAAAACACTCACACCCAGTCAAAAGATCTGTGTTTAATCCATCACCGTTCTTTAGCCCACTCTGCCACCCCAGTTCAGACATGGCTATATGCAAATCAGTCTGACCCTGTGCCTCATGGGAACAGTCCAGCCCGAACTGCCAAGCCATGTCTTCCCTGGACTGGAAACAAGCTTCCGAGGACCGGTTTCTGGCATTCCAGCCGTCTTCAGCCCGGCTTGCTTGAATCCAGTGGCAAAGTGAGCAAGGGACTCACGTCTGAGGATACCCTGCCACACTTATGGCGGCCAAAAGCGGTACAAAAGGGGGTGGTGATGGACGGAGCATCTGAATCAATCAAAACACTCCACCCAGTCAAAAGATCTGGGTTTAATCCCTCACCGTTCTTTAGCCCACTCTGCCACCCCAGTTCAGACATGGCTATATGCAAATCAGTCTGACCCTGTGCCTCATGGGAACAGTCCAGCCCGAACTGCCAAGCCATGTCTTCCCTGGACCGGAAACAAGCTTCTGAGGACCGGTTTCCGGCATTCCAGCCGTCTTCAGCCCGGCTTGCTTGAATCCAGTGGCAAAGTGAGAAAGGGACTCACATCTGAGCATACCCTGCCACACTTATGGCGGCCAAAAGCGGTACAAAAGGGGGTGGTGATGGACAGAGCATCTGAATCAATCAAAACACTCACACCCAGTCAAAAGATCTGGGTTTAATCCGTCACCGTTCTTTAGCCCACTCTGCCACCCCAGTTCAGACATGGCTATATGCAAATCATTCTGACCCTGTGCCTCATGGGACCAGTCCAGCCCGAACTGCCAAGCCATGTCTTCCCTGGACTGGAAACAAGCTTCCGAGGACCGGTTTCTGGCATTACAGCCGTCTTCAGCCCGGCTTGCTTGAATCCAGTGGCAAGGTGAGCAAGGGACTCACGTCTGAGCATACCCTGCCACACTTATGGCGGCCAAAAGCGGTACAAAAGGGGGTAGTGATGGACGGAGCATCTGAATCAATCAAAACACTCACATCCAGTCAAAAGATCTGGGTTTAATCCATCACCGTTCTTTAGCCCACTCTGCCAACCCAGTTCAGACATGGCTATATGCAAATCAGTCTGACCCTGTGCCTCATGGGAACAGTCTAGCCCGAACTGCCAAGCCATGTCTTCCCTGGACCGGAAACAAGCTTCCGAGGACCGGTTTCTGGCATTCCAGCCGTCTTCAGTCCGGCTTGCTTGAATCCAGTGGCAAAGTGAGCAAGGGACTCATGTCTGAGCACGCCCTGCCACACTTATGGCGGCCAAAAGCGGTACAAAAGGGGGGTGTTGATGGACGGAGCATCTAAATCAATCAAACACTCACACCCAGTCAAAAGATCTGGGTTTAATCCATCACCGTTCTTTAGCCCATTCTGCCACCCCAGTTCAGACATGGCTATATGCAAATCAGTCGGACCCTGTGCCTCATGGGAACAGTCCAGCCCGAAATGCCAAGCCATGTCTTCCCTGGACCGGAAACAAGCTTCCGAGGACCGGTTTCTGGCATTCCAGCGGTCTTCAGCCGGGCTTGCTTGAATCCAGTGGCAAAGTGAGCAAGGGACTCACGTCTGAACATACCCTGCCACACTTATGGCGGCCAAAAGCGGTACAAAAGGGGGGTGGTGATGGACGGAGCATCTGAATCAATCAAACACTCACACCCAGTCAAAAGATCTGGGTTTAATCCATCACCTTTCTTTAGCCCACTCTGCCACCCCAGTTCAGACATGGCTATATGCAAATCAGTCTGACCCTGTGCCTCATGGGAACAGTCCAGCCCGAACTGCCAAGCCATGTCTTCCCTGGACCGGAAACAAGATTCCGAGGACCGGTTTCTGGCATTCCAGCCGTATTCAGCCCGGCTTGCTTGAATCCAGTGGCAAAGTGAGCAAGGGACTCACGTCTGAGCATACCCTGCCACACTTATGGCAGCCAAAAGCGGTACAAAAGGGGGTGGTGATGGACGGAGCATCTGAATCAATCAAAACACTCACACCCAGTCAAAAGATCTGTGTTTAATCCATCACCGTTCTTTAGCCCACTCTGCCACCCTAGTTCAGACATGGCTATATGCAAATCAGTCTGACCCTGTGCCTCATGGGAACAGTCCAGCCCGAACTGCCAAGCCATGTCTTCCCTGGGCCGGAAACAAGCTTCCGGGGACCGGTTTCTGGCATTCCAGCCGTCTTCAGCCCGGCTTGCTTGAATCCAGTGGCAAAGTGAGCAAGGGACTCACGTCTGAGCATACCCTGCCACACTTATGGCGGCCAAAAGCGGTACAAAAGGGGGTGGTGATGGACAGAGCATCTGAATCAATCAAAACACTCACACCCAGTCAAACGATCTGGGTTTAATCCATCACCGTTCTTTAGCCCACTCTGCCACCCCAGTTCAGACATGGCTATATGCAAATCAGTCTGACCCTGTGCCTCATGGGAACAGTCCAGCCCGAACTGCCAAGCCATGTCTTCCCTGGACCGGAAACAAGCTTCCGAGGACCGGTTTCTGGCATTCCAGCCGTCTTCAGCCCGGCTTGCTTGAATCCAGTGGCAAAGTGAGCAAGGGACTCACGTCTGAGCATACCCTGCCGCACTTATGGCGGCCAAAAGCGGTACGAAAGGGGGATTCAAGCAAGCCACAATGTGTATATATATATATATATATATATATATATATATATATATATATATATAAATATATATATATATATTTTTTTTCATTTTTTTTGTACAAAGGATGCCACACACAGCAACTTCAGTTCACAGATTTATTCCAGTGCCCAGTCTAACACCAACGCGTTTCAGCCTGACAGCCTTGCTCACGGTAAGTGCAATTACTCTCCTGCAACTGTTTATACTTTTTTTTGTTTCTACTACCCCCATAGACTTCTGGGACATGTAGTACTAGATAACATACAGGAATTCACTTTTGTTAGACAGTGTTCATATTCATGTGTGGGATACATTTGATAACGATGTATTCCATTTTATGCATTTATAGAATGCGCTACATGTTCTAAAAATATATATATCTTAATATTATCACCATTTTTGGGATCATATCACAATTGTATCAGATGTACTTTTAATTGGCACATTTAAAATGTAATACATCGTTATCAAATGTATCCCACACGTGAATATGAGCACTGTCTAACAAAAGTGAATTCCTGTATGTTATCTAGTACTACATGTCCCAGAAGTCTATGGGGGTAGTAGAAACAAAAAAAAGTATAAACAGTTGCAGGAGAGTAATTGCACTTACCGTGAGCAAGGCCGTCAGGCTGAAACACATTGGTGTTAGACTGGGCACTGGAATAAATCTGTGAACTGAAGTTGCTGTGTGCGGCGTCCTTTGTACAAAAAATTGTTTTTTGGCCATTGGTCTGGCCCAACGCCGGCACCCGCTGGAGAGCGATCCTGTTACAAGACCACATTGCACCAAAAAAGAAATATATATATATATATATATAGATATATATATATATATATATATATATATATATATATATATATATTTATATATATATATATAATCCATTCAAAAGTACCAAACTATATGGTATACAATGAAAATAATACCTAAATTAGCCTTTACCATGGAAGGACGAAATGAACAAAATGATTTGAACTCATACTATTTTGAACAATTAACCACTTTCAAAATGACAAACAATGCAAGACGAGGAAACTCTGCCAGATGTTCTTACCAAACCTTTACAGAAAAAATACAGACATTTCAACAGCTTCTTAACCAAGTATGTATAACTTATATTTACACAAAAACATAATTGTTATTAAACTTAAAAATCTTAAATAACAAATAATTAGTAACATACTATCCAACTTATATGTTTTTACAGAGACTTTCTAAAAGAAAAAACCCACACCTCATCAAAAACATATAAGAAATTAAATAATGTATAAATTAATACAAAAGTATAAGCTCACATAAGAATACAACAATAAAACTAACAATCTCAGCGTCTAGAAACTAACAACAAATCAACATTTAGCGCCCAATTACGATGCCGCAGTAAACAGCATCATAATCAGCTGTTCAGATTATTTTCCGACCAACCCATGTGGGTGGAGTAGTTCCGAAAGGAATCTGAACTGGATTACCGAATGGCGTCCGAAGGGCTCAGAGAGCTCGTCTGCCATTCTGAAAGCCTCCAGTAATCCCAAGGGTGGCTCTTTCCGCCCGAGGGATTACAATGTCGGATTTCGACAACCTTTCTGTGTCGACCTTTCCGACACAGAAAGGCTGTCGGAAGTCGACTTTGGGGGCCCCAGCAGGGCCCCCAAGGGTGCACGGCCTTCAGTTGGAGGACGTATGGTGCCCCCCTATTGATCCCGTCTTCCCATGGCAGGCACTTTGAGGTGCCTGCCATGGGGTGCAGGGATGATCTGCACCTCTTCTCTTTACAATGAGAGCATGCATTCCGGTCGGAATGCATGCTCCCTCCTTACAATGAGAGCATGCATTCCGGTCGGAATGCATGCTCCTATGGTAAAGAATAGGAGTGCGACCAAACAGTGTTCGGTCGCATCCTAATGGTTTGGGACCGATGACAGGAGGTCAGTCGGTCCCTGTACTGAATCAATGTTGGACTGATTCAGGTCCATCTGACATCGAAATAGGGCCCTTATTAAAGTGAAACTTGCGATTTTTTTTATCCAATAGAAAATAAATGACCAGCTGCACCTAAAAACATCCCCAAAGGAAAAGCAACAAAAACGTGAAACACATCTATACACAACATACGTTCAAGCATACAAAAGAAAAGTGATTCTAAAATTTTATATTCAAATAATACATATACAATTGTTAAAATACTCTATATATTTATATTACTACACTACTTTCAGATACAATGACAGAAGCTGCAAACAATATCATTTCACAGAAAGGAAAGAAGTTACTACGGGCATCATTATGATGCCGGTCGTGTCGGACCGCATAGCCCCTATTGCAGCGGTCAGGAGATCATCGACAAGCAAGCAGGTGGTCCGACCGCTCTATTGTGATGTGACCGTTGGGCTGGCAGTTGAAAACACAGCAGGGGCATGCTGGGGCCATGGGAAAAGACCGCAGCACATGCAAATGTCATGCAAGCACCTCCTGAAAAGGCTGAAAGAAATGGATATTGTAATCCCAACGGGGGTGCATGCCTTGGAATCGCCACAATTCTAGAACGCAGCTCCGACCGCTACCCCATTGGGATCTCAGATACTGGGGGAGACAGGGGTCTTGTGTCCACAGCTGTGGGTCCGACTGCCAGCATTGTAATGCAGTGGTCGGACTGAATGGCTGTTGGTGGTCGGACTGCCACAGATGGCCTGTCGGCGGTCCGACCGCCTCTATCGTAATCAGGCCCTAAATCACTTGGGCTACACTTACAGCCAAGAAACTACATCAACACAAACTATAAACTGGAAATGTTCTACATATTTGTCTGATGCATGCTATGGGAGGGTAACTACAAAGAATGATGTTGGAATTCATTCCTGAGGCACTTAGCATTTTGTAGTCACCTGGTCCCCGGTCCACCGCGGCACTGCTTGCCGATTGTGTGGGGGGACATAGCTCCTCCCTCTGCTCCCATACTTCCGGTAGGGGACACAGTATTTAGTTTACATGGGGACGGACCACACAGCGGCTGTGCCGCTGGCGCGTTGAAGGTGCGCCAAAGGCAAGGCCGTCTGCGTCCGTCATGCTGCCCGTTTGCCCAGCGACGAAGTGATCCTTTGGGCTAGGAACAATCTTTTATCCTACAGAAGTAGTCCTTGTCCTGGGGAACACGTTATGAACCTAGCAAAGGATTCACTCCCCAGTACCTGTGCGGGATGTAATTGGGTTCTAGGGAACATTACAAGATATTTAGACAACAGTGGCAAGGGGGGCTATAAGATGGAGCTGAGTAAGCATGCAGACAAGATTAGGGCATGCCTAATCAATTGCAGATCTTTGGCTAAGCATGCAGAGGATATTTGGTTCATACTGTCAAGAAGAGTACCTGAATTGCGCTTCCACAGGAACAAAACGTCTGAAGTGCTTCCTGAAGAATATTTTCCAACTCCCCTATGCTTCTGGACCAGATTCTCTCTAATTCCAGAAACAGGGGGGAAAGGGGAATGGGAGAACAAGAGAGACTGCCACACTGGTGTCTTCACTACCTCCTGGGAGGAACACTGCACCTGAAAAATACAAGCAAAGATTACTCAGTTCCCTTTCTCTTCTGTACCCCTATGGAACTAAACTTCTTCCCTTGTTATATTGTACCTGATTAAGATGTGGACATAGCCCCTCTCTTATAGTTGAATTTATGTAGTTGAAATTCCAGTAATTTTAGTTTTCTCTTCTTTGACTTTTAGGAGTTCCTGCTGGCTCTGTCAATGAAGCGCTAAAGATGGTAAGTATATATATATATATATATATATATATATATATATATATATATATATATATATATTACCTACTGGCGATAGCCAGTAGGTATATATAGTTAGGATTTTTTCTCTATGGGATTTCTGAAAATTCTATGTCTAATAACTTTGGCGTTTGTGGACCGAATTGGCTGAAATTTTCAGGAAAATGGCACATTTTGTTTCTGAGCAGCCCCTGAAAATTTGGTGGGGGTTTCGTTAAGGGGGGGCCGAGAAAAAAGGGGGTCCCAAAACGTGTTTTTAACATTGAGTTTTCCATAGGGCGGTTGGCCTCACTTTTAGCTCGAACGGCTGAATGGATTTCCACAAAACTTGGCAAAATTGTAGGGACTGGTAGCCCGATGTGCCTTTGCTATGTCTCAAGATATATGCTCCAGTGGTTTTTACGAAAATTAACTTTGAAAAATATATATTGGGCTACATTGGGCTATATATATGTTGGAGCCCAAATGTAGCCCAATGTAGCCCAAAGATGGCCACCAGAGACAAAAGAGCCCAAATGTAGCCCAAATATCAGCCAGATGTAGCCCAACTATAGCCCAGTGACAGAATGTTCCAGAGTGTTCTAAAGAACAACTAGAGCGCTAACAGTCTTACTTATGACAAAAGTATGGCACACCTGAAGTCATCTTGATTGGAATAAAGTGTTAACACTTAAAACATTTAATTTGCAAAGGAACAAAATGAGGGGGTTCATTTTGCCATAGAAATGTCATATATATATATATATATATATATTACCTACTGGCGGTCGCCAGTAGGTATATATAGTTAGGATTTTTTTGAATAGGGATTTCTGAAAATTCTATGTTGAATAACTTTGGCGTTGATGGACGGAATTGGCTGAAATTTTCAGGAAAATGGCACATTTTGTTTCTGAGCGTCCCCTGAAAGTTTGGGCGGGTTTCGTTAAGCGGGGGCCGAGAAAAAAGGGGGGTCCCAAAACGTGTTTTTAACATTGAGTTTTCCATAGGGCGGTTGGACTCACTTTTAGCTCGAACGGCTGAATGGATTTCTATGAAACTTGGCAAAATTGTAGAGACTGTTTGCCCGATGTGCCTTTGCTAGGTCTCAAGATATGTGCTCCAGTGGATTTTGAGAAATTAACGTTCAAAAAAATATATATATCTGTGACAGCGTCCCGGTTAGCGCCCCGGTTCGCGTACCAGACGCGTAACGGAACTTCACGAGGAGAAGCGGATTGGCTCTCCGGTGACTCTCAACATTCTAAACAGTCCGGAGCGGCCACCATCTTGTCTCTCGGTAGGATCGAGAGACAATAGGTGGAAATAAACGAAGGGGGAAATGAATGAAAGGGGCAAGGTAGACCCCTCCTGACCCCCTAGGATTGATGTGGGGGCTATTAAAGGGCCCCGCGGGGCAAAAGAATAAAATACATTTTTTTTCGATTTTTCGCGGTGGAAGCGCTACCCGGTACGCGAACCGGGTAGCTCACCGGTAGCATAACGGGAGTCCGCCATCTTGTGTTTCGGACGAATTTAGTCACAAGATGGAGGATAAACAATGTTGGGAATGGGTATAAGGGGGCACGGGAGACATATCCTGACCCCCTAGGTTTTCTGAGGGTGGCTGAGGAGGCCCATATATGTAAAAAAAAAAAACACCTTTTTTTTTCAAATTTTCGCACGGTTAGCGCCCGGACCGCGCACCGGGTAGGGTTCCGGAAAGCGTAACAAGGGGAAAACCAAGGGAAATAGTAAAATAATATTTTAGAGTGCTTTGAGGTAGGGTAGCTCTGAATAGAGCTGTTGTGTTGTGTGGGTGATGTAAGTACTAACATGTAGGTACCAATGAAGAGTCTAAAATTCAATGTACACCGTCTCCTCTGTAGATATTTTGTATGTTCTAATATGGGTTATTTAAATGTAAATGTGTGGAAAAGCACTTCATGCTTTAAAGCAATTGTATTTTTTAACTGATTGTTCTTTCCTCTTAGTCCTCCTCTTTGTTTTTTTTTCCCCACACTCTTCTTCAGCATGATAGTTGATAAATTTGTTCCCTCAAAAAATGTATATACATAAAAAAATTATATTAAATAGATATAAAATATATTTTTCCTTTAAAAGAAGAATACATTTTACAGCTTTTGATATTTGCTATTAAAAAAACATTGAAATTCACTGAAAAAACTATAGGTTATAGACCATATATAGTTAGGAATTAGCATTTACAAAACCTTGAAAATTCACTGAAAAAACCATAGGTTATAGACCATATATAGTTAGGAATTAGCATTTACAAAACCTTATTTTACTCACACAAAACCATTGAAATTCACAGATATAGTTAGTTGCACTAACTATATATCGCGCACCCGCAATCCACTGCTGATCATGTCACATATTACATCATTCATGACATGGTCAGTGACATCACTGATGACATCACTGATGACATCTCAAATGACATCACTGATGACATCACTGATGACAACATCCAGTGACTGTATGTTTCTGTAAAGTTAAAATATGTCTTACATATTGAAGAATGAGTGGATGTATAAGTGTCTGGATGAAGGATTTAGTAGGTGCATGACTGACTGTATGAGTGAGTGATTAAATGTGTCTCACTGAGTGCATGGGTTAGTGACTAAACTGTTTTAATTTGTGCATCATTATGTCTGTTGTTCTGTAAACTGCTGCATGTGTTGATCAGTAGCTATATGAGTAACTATATGGGTTATTGATTGGTTGCCCAAGTATTTGTATGGGAGACTGAGTGTGTGTGTGGGTGGCTGGGAGGTGTATGACTCTGTGCATAGATGTGTGAGCAGTTGATTCACTAGATGTATGGGTTCAAAAGTGCATGTGGAAACAGCTGTATGGGCGGTTGACTGTGTGCATGAGTGTATTGGTGAGTGAATGGATATCTCAGTGCTACATGTCAAAGTAAGTACATATGTAAAACACAGTACATGTGAGAGTTGACATATATAAATAACTGTGGATAAGAGCCAGTGAATGTGTGAGTGGCTGTATGGATCATTGTGAACTTGTATCAGGGATTGTATAAGAGAGTAAATATGTGTTAGTATATGTTTGAATAAGTAAGGTGTGTATAACTGTATAGTTGAGGAAATGGAGGTGTGATTGATTCTTTGCATGACTGACTAGGTGTGTGAGTAACTCCATGGATGAGTGACAGTCTGTGAGTGTCTGTTTACACTGAGTGTATCTAAGGTTATATTAGAGTCTGAAGAGGTTCATCGTATTATCACATGAATGATGTCATCAGTGATGTGATCAGTAATGTCAAATGAGATGTCATCAGTGATGTCACCAGTGATGTCATTTGAGATGTCATCAGTGATGTCATCAGTGATGTCATTTGAGATGTCATCAGTGATGTCATCAGTGATGTCATTTGAGATGTCATCAGTGATGTCATCAGTGATGTCACTGACCATGTCATGAATGATGTAATATGTGACATGATCAGCAGTGGATTGCGGGTGCGCGATATATAGTTAGTGCAACTAACTATATATGTGAATTTCAATGGTTTTGTGTGAGTAAAATAAGGTTTTGTAAATGCTAATTCCTAACTATATATGGTCTATAACCTATGGTTTTTTCAGTGAATATATATATATATATATATATATATATATATATATATATATATATATATATATATATATATATATATATATATATATATATATTACTACCCACTGATAGTCTTTTCTTAGATTTCATATGAAAATAGTGTCCCAAAACAGAATTAAAAAATGCGCCAGGTTCAATTAGAAACTAATGGGAGTTGTCTCTGTATTGCGCTGTTGCAAAACTAGGCTCTGAGTGCGCTAAGAATTCAGTAGTTGAATATCAGCCAAAATAGCAGACGCAAATGCTCTGTCACCTACCAGTCCTGAACTGTACTGAAAACTGGGACCGGAGAATTCACTCAGCTTATCCAGAAATTGAAGTTCAAAAAGAAATACCTGCTCGGTAGCTTAGAATAAACAGGATACAAGGCTACCTCAGAATAAAGCTTCAGCTGCAGACAAACCGCCGTCAACTGCTCAGAAATGTCGTCGTGAAGATGCTGGACTGGAACGCTAGAAATACAAGAATGCAAATTTTTGTACTTCAGAATACCCAAAAACTCAACTGCGCCACGAAGAGAAACGTCTCTTCCAGAAAAAGTTACAGTTGAAGTGCCCCGCACATCAGGTGCGCGCGCACTAAGCCCTCATCAGCCGCTAGAACAGCTAGAGCGCTAACCAGCGAGTGACGCTCTTGCAGAGGAATCATCTAACAGGAGAAGGAATCGGTAGCAGGCAAACTGGAAATGAATTGCCTTGCCACCAATTGCCTCCAACTGACGGAGGAACACCGAGAAGAATACCTCCCGTTTATGTTAAAGATGGGGCCTGAAGGTTTGAGATAGAAAGCAGCTGGCGTTAACCTGACACATACCGGTAGAGAATAAAAGTGATGTCATGGTCTTGACAGAAATATGGCTGAAAGAGGATGCCTTATCAGCGGCTGCTTTTGCCATTCTGCCTGGTTTTAAAATTGGCTGCACAAACAGGGACAGAAAAAAAATATGGATGCGATAGAAGGGCTACATTTTTGTATTAAGATTGGCGCCACCACTTCTTTTTCAGGACTATAGATTTATAGACCCCCGGACTGCGTGCCAAGTGTTAATGTGAAAGTTTGTAACTACATTGCCCAGAAATCTCTATTGTAATCAAATTTCACGGTGCTAAGTGATTTTGACCTTTATGTGAACGATCCTAGTTGTGTTCAGGCAGCGCAGTTTGCCTGTGCTCTTCCCAGTGCCAATCGGATTCAGCATGTGCAACTCCCCACCCATGAGGCAGGGCATAACCTAGACCTGGTGTTTTCTAATATTCCGTCCCTGATAACTGAGTCCCCTAGTCAATTGGTTTGGACTGACCATTGCTTGATTTGAGGCCTAGTCAGCAAGGGGGTACCCGCTATTTCTAAAAAAGAAATTGGAAGAAGCTTACTGCTGAGTCCCTAGGGCCAGTCTTGCAGGATAGTCAACCATCATTATCGAAAGACTCAAATGCAGACACATTTGCTCTACATAAATGGATTTCCGCCACTGTGGAAGCCACTGCCCCGGCCAGCGTCACTAAAACGTTGAGGCAATCTCCCTCGGCCCCTTGGTTTTCAGAGACTCTCAGGATAAATAAAAGTAGGTGCAAATGCCCGGAACGTCAGTGGAGGGTGGACTACTTTGAAAGAGCTCCATAAATAGATGAGAGAGGCCAGGAGAGACTATATGACGAGGAGCATTCATGAGGCAGATAACTCAAGTAAAGAAATATTTAAGGTTGTTAACTCCTTTCTCAAGCCAAGAGAATTAGAGTTTGAAGTGCAACCTTCCCATTCGCTGTGTGAAAGTATCTCTGACTTTTTCAATAACACAATTCAGAAAATTCATAATTCGTTTACAGAAATAGATGAGACTGATAAAACTAATGTCAAGGGGAGCAGTAAGCCAGAGTTCTCTTGTACGGATTTCCTCCCGATCACTCAGCAGGAATCACTGGCACAGATCCAGAGTTGTAAGTCAGGCTCACCGGAGGACCCTTGCCCCCCTAAATTGTGGAAAAAGTTGGCTCACATGCTTATCCAGGTGTTGACCCACATTTGGAATACATCTCTTACTTCTGGCATCTTCCCTGACATGAGGAAATATGCCACTCTCCTTCCCTCCAGGAAAAAACCCAATGGAGATCCAGGGGATTTGAGTAATTACAGTCCAATTTTACTGCTACCAGCCCCAGCGAAAATGCTGGAAAGAATGGTGCAGTGACAACTGGCCAATTTAATTGAAAATCATGGTATTTTGCACAATACTCAATCTGAATTCAGACCCAGTTTCAGTACTGAGCGGCTCTTTTAGAGGTGGCAGAATCGGTGAGAATGTCAGTGGATTCAGGGGCATCAATGATGCTGGTGCTCCTGGATTTATCGGAGGCGTTCAACACGGTAGACCCTAAGATTAGTTCAGAGACTTCAGGACATCGGCATTGGGGGGTCGGTACTGGATTGGCTGAAATAATTTCTTAACAATCATACTCAGCAGGTCGCCCTGCAAACCCCATAGGTCAAAACACAAACATCTATGGTGTGGAGTTCCTTAGGGGTCGGCACTGAGCCCACTTCTTTTCAATATATATCTTGCCCGGTTGTTCTCACTTATTGCCAATTGGGGCATGAAGGCAATATCGTATGCCGACGATACCCAGCTCGTGTTCTCTTTTAATGAGCAGTCGGAGGACTCCTTCAAGAGTTTTAAGAGCTGTTTGAAAGACATTTCCCCATGGATGAACAACAATAAGCTTAAACTCAATGCAGAGAAAACAAAAGTACTTATTCTTTGACAAAAAAGAGCCGCCAGCAGCGGAATTGTGGTGGCCAGTGGAAATGGGATCCCCTCCCACCCCTGCAGTCATGGCAAAAAATCTGGGAGTTAAGTGGGAGGTTGACCTTTCTTTTTCTACCAAAATTCGGCAGGTGAAGGCGTCCTGTTTTAGAAAACTGAGAAACCTGCGGAAGTTCCTCCATCTGCTGCCGGAGGACTGCTGCACATGTCATGCCACTGTGACATCTCGGCTGGACTATGCTAACGGCCTGCGTGGCTGCCGGTGTAATTAGTCATAAGTCTGCAGATGGTTCCGAATGCGATTGCAAGACTGATTAGACATGTACCATTCAGTCATCATATCTCTCTGCACATCAAAGGCTCCACTGGCTGCCAGTGGCAAGAAGAATCAAGTTTAAGACTTTGACACTAGCATTCCGGTCAATCCATGGTAATTATCCTAGCTACCTGAAACAATGGCTGTGTAGCTATAAGCAGAATCGTCTGCTGAGATTTAACATGCAAAATCTGCTCTGCACTCCACGGTTTAGGAGGGCTAAGTGGCAGATCTTTCACGGTAGAACACATTTCCTCTCAGCCAGGCTTTTCATGCCGGTTCAACTTCCATGAAAACCCTGGCGAAGAGGAAACATAGGGGGCCCTACATGCCACCCGTGCCTCAAACATATGTGGATGTGCACAGGGGGGTAGAACATGTGCCCCCCTGTGTGCATGCACATAGGTTCCTGCACGGCATGGGCTTTCGAGTCCATGGCATGCAGGAACCTTGTAGTGTGGTCCCATTGCAGACGGTATGCCATGCTGCACCACCTCTCCTCCAAAGACACATAAACAGGGCCTCAGTGTAGGATATTCTTCAAACAGCCAATTTGCCTTTGAAATAAAAAAGATTATAGCACTAGCCTAAGTCCCTATCACAGAGGTAGCCAACCACTAGAATCTACTATTAGAAAGCCCTTTCTACCAACAAAATTAACACACAACTAGCCCCCTAATAGGCTATTTTGAAGACACTTGGGTAGGCAGACTGCACCGCTCAGGACACAGATGGCAACCCAAATTCCAAATACCATGAAGGAATGTCTATGACAGCACCTTGGCACAGGAAACCAAAACAAACAATGCAGTGGAAGGATGGCACAATGCCTTACAATTTGCTACATCGATATTTGATAAATGGCTGAAACAAATACAGTTTTACAGTGTACAAAAGCCTACCCAGCACTGCAAAAGCAGGCCATGATCACACATAGATAGCACACTACATGACCAAAGTGTTTTATTAAATGTTACAGTTTCTGCCCTGGCCTCACAGCCTATTAGTTTAGTTTATTATTATTATGCATAGTTAATTAAAACCAGTGCAAAAACATTATACAAAACAGTAGAAAAGACTTTAAAATATCATAAAATTTGTACATTGTAATCATCAATAATGAGCTTGCACTAAACCCGGTCTGAATGACCGAAAGTATTTGTCTCATGGCGGGGCAGCATGTTCCCTTAAATAATGAGGTTCCACTGAAAAACCCAGTCTGATTGAGCAAATTATTTATCTTGTGGCGGGGCAGCGTGTTCCCTTACATCCTGTAGGCCGCCTGCTTGTTGCCTATATCAATGATCGAAAGTTTTTGTTTTTGGCAGTTTTTGCTCGATCATTGCAAGGAACTTAACATATCTACAATTCAGTTTCGTGTTCAAAGGGTTCAGGCAGGCTAGCACTGCTTGCCTTCTCGTTCGAATCCCTAGCTGCTTGAACTGGCCCTTTAAAAGCTGTTGACGGGCTGGCTGTAACTCTTCACGAAGACAGGTCAGATGGAGTATGTCGCCCTTGTCTATGTTACATAGCGGACAAACCTTGTGACCATTACTCCTGAGCCATGGTGGTAGATGCTCGCTGCTTGGCAAGACCCCTAGTCTGTATTTCAAGAACTTCAGTTTTGTGGTCTTAGAATAACTCTGACTGAAGTATGGTTGTGATGACAAAGATTTATACGAATTTAATGTCATCCAAGCGTGTTTTCTTTTGGCGAATGTGGCCTTATCCTCTAGTAAGGATAGAGTTTTCACCGTTTTCCAGACTAGTTTTTTGAATTGGTTATGCCCAAGTTGCATGTCCCAGATGGCAGTTCCTGCAGGTAGGATCGTGCCTGAGATGTGTCCCTGTTTTGAATATCTTGCCATAGCAGCGAGTTTAGAGTGTTGGTGGTAGCCGAGCGAAGTTTGTGGCAGCAGATGATGTATGCTCCCTGTCTGGCAACAACTTCCTTTTGCAAACCAAATTCCAGCCTGAGTTGGGCCGGCGATGTATAGGACGGGAGCGAAAACATTATTCTATAAGCTTTTGTCTGGATTATGTCCAGGTTCTTGGAGTCTCTCCCACGAAGCGCCTCGTTGCCATAGCAGATAGAAGGGAGTAGCTTAGCCTGAATAGCTCTCAGATAGGGGGTTAGAATTGGCCCCATCAATTGATTGGCTATGTTTTTTAGTGTGACAGCAATGCACGCCCCTCTCCTTTTCGCTTCCTGCTTTTGCTGTGCAAAAGTGCCATCTCTATCAAAGAGGACTCCCAGGTATTTGTAAACGAGTGCAGACTCTATTTTTTGGCTGCCTAGCGCCCATGATTTCTGAATCTTCTTCTTGGTGTTGATCGACATGGTACGTGTCTTGCTCAAATTTATTTTAAGTTTATTTTCCATAGCGTAGCTGTTCATTTGGGTCAGAAGATGCTGGAGGCCGATGTAAGTGTGGCTGAGTAACACGACATCATCCGCATACAACTGATTGCTCAAGATTTTCCCTCCAAACCTCGGGGAATGCGAGTTGCATGTGTTGAGTAAACCTGATAGATCCGCCATAAACAGATTGAACAATATCGGGGAAAGCACGCACCCTTGCTTGAGGCCTTTGGTGGTGCGGACTTTAGATGACAGATGTGTGCCACCTCCTAGCTTCACCTGCACCCAGGTATCAGAGTGTAGAAGCTTCAGCATGCTTAGAATCGGCTGCGGTAATCCCCATTGAGCCAGTTTCCCCCAAAGTCTGCCTCTCTCAATGTTATCAAATGCTGCACTAAAATCGATGTAGCACATGTTCAGCAGCAGTTTTTTTATTTCTGCTGCATCGATCATTAGAGAGATGGCCAGAATATTGGTAGCTGTTCCGGTATTTTTTCGGAATCTGGTCTGGTTCAGTGGTATGATCTGATTTGAATCCGCCCAAAGCACGATCTCCTCTAAGAGGGTTCCCGCAAAGTATTTTGCATCATTGTCAAGGAGGGCTACTAGTCGGTAGTTGTTAGAGTCCATTTTGTCACCTTTTTTAAATATAGGGACAATCGTTGACCCTCTCCAGTATTCTGGGATTTTATTTAAGAGTCTGACTTCCGAAAATATCTGTATGTTGATAGCCCATTCTGTGATCTTTTCCTTGAATAGGGCTGGCGGAATGCCGTTCGGTCCCGGAGCACCTTCCTTCCTGCCCTTACGAATCTGCTTTTTTATTAATGCTATTTGCTGACCGGCTGTTATATCCGGTATGTTTTTGGGTAGGCCTTGCTCTCTCTTGGTCAGGGTCTTCAGCGTAAGCATTATGGAGTTGGGCTCTGTAATGTTCATTATTTGCGCTCCTGCATATTCTGGTAAGTCGTTGAAGTGGGTAGAGAGGTAATTAATCCATAACTCTTCCACAATATGCGAGCCTAGATCTTTATACTGTGGTCGTAGGATCCTATTTACTGATTGCCAGAAGCGTGAGCTATTACTACTTTTAATGTCATGTAATAATTTTGCCCATGTCTCATTTTCAGCATCTTTTTTTATGTTCCATTTTATGCATTTGAGCTCAGTTCTTTGTTTCTTCAGCACTGTCCGAAGCTGTACGTTATCGGGGGCTGATCCTAGCTGTCGTAGCGTTGAATTTACTAATCTTTTGTGCTGCCTTAATTCTGCTTTTGGTCCTTTTTTTAAGTTGGTTTCACTCATTTCTTTATGCAAGTTAATTTTTTGGGGGATCTTAGTTGCCAGTTCTTTTAGCAAAGATCCTGTGTATTGCTCCCAGTGGAGGATATGCCCAGCTGTATTTGTTTTTTGTGTGTTATATCGTTGGAGGGCAATATCAGCCAGAGTTGTTAGGTTGGTTGGTGTGCATTTGATCCTTTTTTGATTGATGGAATAGATCGCCCCATACGTTTTGTCTGGCCTGATTGCAATAGGCGACTTTGTTGTCAGATAGCATTCTTGGGGGCGGTGGTCGCTTTCGCCTTTATCCCCCATTCTAAATTCCAAGATTTGGGGGGAAGTGCCAGACTGACGAATGTATAGTCCAAGATGGAGCTAGCTGTTTGTGAGTAGAATGTTTCTATTGGAGGGCGATCTGTCGTGAATCTTCCGTTTAATGCCCGAAGATTTAGGTGTTCTAAGTCATTAAGTAGGGCATTATATGGATGCCTTCTCCTGTGTTGCGGGGACCTTTGCGATGGTATCGTATTAATTATGTTTAGAGCCAGGACCTCTTCTTCTGGTGATGAACCAAGCAGGTTTTGGTTGAAATCCCCTGATAGGAGGAAGAGTGACTTTTCCATCTGAGACATATATTCCTCAAGTTGTTTGGTAATTATTTTGGAGTCGTTGCCTCTGTGTTTAGGATGGACATATGCATTGACAAGGCATATCTCTTCTTCTTTGTTGCAGAGTTTTATTTTTATTTTTACTGTTAGGGTTGAGGATGTGGAGGAGTTCATGAGATCTGCCGACGATATTGTTGTATTGGATATGTATGTAGCTAAGCCTCCTAACTGGTGGCCGAATCTGTTGGTTCTGACTGCTGTAGCAGGAAAAACCTGTGATATGTTGTGTAGAAGTGAGCCAGGTTTCCTGCAGCATTACTATGTCAAATTGAGAGATGTACTGCTGAAAGTCTGGGTCGTCCATTTTTGAAGTTAGGCCATTTATATTCCAAGAGCAAATGGCTATGGTTGGCTCCCTACCCTTTGCATTGTCTCTCATTTGTTGATGACATCAGTCCTCTTCAGGGCGTATGAAAATCGTTCGAGAGAGAGTTTCTCTTGTTGATGCTCGATTTCGATGTGGCGGCCCCCTTGTACTCGCTTCTGTCCATCCCCGGGGACTGCGTATGATTTTATTTGGCGGACTTCCTTTCAGGGGCTTGCTAGTGGTAAGCGTGAGGGTCTGATGGTCCTTTGGCGCTGGGCTTCTCCTACTTATTGTGGGCGCTGATTCGAAACCAGCTGCCGCCCTCAGCCTGTCTTCCGGACGTTGCCAGGGTATATTCTCTCTCTTTTTTGGGCGAACTTCGCAAGGCACCTTTGAGAACGCTGAAGGTGTTTGCCTGTCTGGCCTCGGATTTTGAGATTGTCCTCCTCAAGGGGGAGGGGTAAACTGGTTTTGATATGGGGACAAGCTTAATGCCCCAGATCATGAATTGCTCAGCTTCTGCTGCATTAGAATCTGCAACATTATTAGAAGACCAGGTGGTCTTTGTCCCCTCCGGGCTGTTTCGGTTGGCGGCAGGCAAAAATTCAACCGAGATTAAGTCCTTAGTGCTTATCCCCTCCAGGCTGGGAATATGTTCCATTAGTTTGAGAATATTGCCACGATTCAGCGTGTCATGCTGCCCTTGTGACTTGTATTCCGGTAGAAAAACCAGCATCTCTGTTGATTGTTTAGTACTTCCTGCCTCATTATATTTTTTTGATAGGTGATGTACTTGAGCTGGTGAGCCATGACCTGTGAGGGTTTTATGAGATGCCGGGATAGAGCCTTCACCTGGCTTATTGGCGATAAGTGATGATGCTGTAAGAGAGGGTGTTTGCTTTGATGTTGATCGTGATTCAAATGACCGTTTAGCTTGGGGACGCTCAGATTGACTAGAGACAGGATGAATAGTAAAGTCCAATATGTCAGAAGCATGGGCATCATGAATTTGGCTTGGTATTAAGCCAGGTTTTCTAGTCCTGTGCTCTGCCGCAGAGTTTGACCTGGGTGGATAGTCACCTGCATCTATTGATGATGTATCTTGGTTGGTAGTTGGTTCTGACGTTACCCTTTCCATTAGGAGAGGGGGCTCCTTGTGTTGCAGCATTGAGTCACCCGCTTGATCCTCAGAGGCCCTTACAATCTTGTTCTTGGCACCGTTTGGCAGTGTAAGATGTATGAGCTTTGCTGCCGCCTCTCTGTCTCCGTCTGTTTGTTCCGTTAGGTCTGTTGCCGGTGATCCTTGGGGCCCTTGCGCTTCTTGGTTCTGCTGGCTGCTGTTTATTTTGTGCTGCTGCAGGATTGATCCTAAGGGCGAGTGGTTTTCACTGTCTGTTGAATTAGCATTGTTAGTGTCATCCAAGAAATTCTCCTTTATGTCGTAGAAGATGGGGAAGTATTTAGACATAGATGTTGCAGATTTTTGCTTACGCCCTTTTCTTTTTTGTTGACGCCGTTGTTTGGCGTTACGTTTTTGCGAATACTCCTGTTCCGTGTGGCTTGTCTCTTCATTTGTGGATACAAGATGGCCAGTTGGCTCTGCTATATTTCTGGATACTTTGCTCCTGATGTCTCCTTCTTCAGAGTTGGTAGAGCCCATGTCTTTAGTTGCGTCTCCTCTGTGTAGAGTCTTTATTTCTCCTGTTAGTTCTGTTAGCATTGAAGGCAATGTGGCTACTTTGGCTAGAGCCTGGCTGCAGTTGCGGCTCAGATAGGTGTTTGATTGTGCCCTCAGTATCAGGTTGTTTAGGTTGCCTAACTTGTCGTCAATGCCAGCTGTGAAGACTGCCAATGTATTGAGAAGATTAAGTTGAAGCTCCATTTTCTCTGATTGGTATTGCAGGGTATCTACTGCTAATTGGATTGTGTTTAGCAGTGAGTTCCACGTTCCGATGTTTTGTTCCTTTCTCCGCTCATTCTCTTTGGAGTCGTTGGCGGGCGTGTTTGTGTTTTTAGCTACCGAAGGTAATTCGTGGACATGGGTCTCTTTTTGATCAGGTGTATAAGTGGCTAACATGTCTTCCCATTCCTGTGTGTTAAGGTAGGACATTAATGCCCTTTCTTCGGTTTTGCTGCTACTAGAATCGTGGAGACTTTCTGCCTCCCTGCCTAAGACGCTTCTTGGTAAGTCAAGGGTTTCCTGGTCTATAGATGGTGGAGTGCATTCATGCGTTAGATGAGACTTGATGGGTGTGCTATAGATGTGGCTCATAGGTTGCGAGGCCGGCGCCGGACTGGGCGCTATTTCTTTTATTAAAGCCGGCGTTGATGTCTCTAGGCCTGCCCCAGAAACCCTTTCAATTGGGCAGCTATCTGGTATATCAGCTGGTTTTTGCGCTAAGATGAGTTCCTCGTTCACGTTAGTTTTAAGGTCTTCCAGTGGAGGTGCAGGTAGAGGGTTCTGGTTAGAAGCAACGGTGTTAAAAGGTTTCCCTTTTGCACTTAAGGCCTCCAGAGGAATGCTCGTGCTCCCATTCCCTGAGATACAGCTGTGCGCAAAATCCGACGTAAGGCCCCCCAGGCGCGACGGACTTGCGGATGTATGCAGAGGTGGCAAAGAGCAAGCTGGTCCCAAGGCAGCGGGAAGCAGTGGTGTTTGCAGTCCGCGCAGGTGACCGTTGCTCGAAAATATAGCCGCGCCCGCGTCTTTTAGGAATTCAAACTTTGAGTATATTTTAGGCTGATAGAGTTTTTTAACAGTTTGTTGAGCGATTGCTACGGTCTCTGGTATCAAGGCCATTAGAGATCCCTGCTCTGTTGTATTATAACTCTGCCCCAGATCCTGCTCTGATGTAGAGAGATTCGGCTCCGTGCCGGTGGTCGAATTTGCGTTTGTTTTCCTTTTCTTTTTCTTTTGCCCTTTCCCGTTTCCCAGTTTTGCGTCCATTTTTGCTATGGGCTTTGGTTTAGCTTCCAGGGGTCCCCTGACCTTTCCTGACCTCATGTCGTTAGTAGCGATGATAGTAGGCTCTCTTATTTTGTGTCTGAGGGTTGAAGAGGCTGAAGGGGCTGTCCCGCCCGCTCTTTCTGTAGAGCAGCTGTCTCCTCTCTCTCCTCTCCTGGAAGCGTGAGCTAGCAACCGTTAGGTTGAGCGCTAGGTTGAGCGCGTTAGCACGATGCAACAAAGGCTATAGGACCCGTGAGGGAGCTCCCGCACCTGAGACTTCCTACCAGATAAGGTTGCTGGTATGATAGCCACTGGTGTAGCCACTGGTGTAAAGATGGTATATAAATGTAGTGGAGAGGGCGAGAGCTGGTTGTGATTGGCTTTACCAATAGCTGGCTAGGTATGCTGGCTGAATATGAGCTGGTTGGATATGAAGCGGAGCGGAGCACGCAGAAGGGGCCGTAGGTCAGTCAGATCTAGTCGGACTGCCTGTCAGACCCCCCCGGCTCTTACTTAGCAGCCGCCTCTACCTGCAGCCACGCTCACGCATGTAAACTCGCCTTCCCCCGAAAAGACCTTGTACCTTGAACCTTGCTGATGGTCGCTGGATGACGGTCGATGGTGATGCGCAGGGGTGACAAGTAGAAAGGCCCCCAGTGCACAGCTGCTCTCTCCCCCCCACCGCACCGCCTCCTCCTCTGTACCAAGCAAGCGGGCAGGTGGGCAGAGCAGAACAACACGGAATTACCGGAGCAGCCGGAGTCCGAAGTCTGAGTTGCGGGGGTTTGTAGAGAGCAGGGCAGAGCATAGAGAACCCCCCCGGGAGGAATCCCCCCAAGAGACCGCCGACGGGAGACAGACAGCAACTGCTGCCACTGCCGCTCCCCCCGCAGTCCCCCTGCTCACCTGCTCACCTCCGTGCTCCGTGCTCCGTGCTCCTCGCTCTCACGCTTGAGCTCCACCAATAATCATGGCGCCAAAGTCACGGCAGTGAGAGTTGTATAGATGCTGCTGCCGAGGTCCTCCCGCCAGAACAGCTTGCTGCACACCCGGTCTTTTCCACCCTGGCCCTGGTCCTGGCTCGACGCGGGACTCTTCAAGTGGAGCTGAGGGGGAGACGTGCTGTTTGCTGCTTGCTCGACTTTGCGAGAATGGTGGTCAGAGGTTGGCGTCTCTAGCGTTTCTGGCTCTCTGCTGCTCTCCAGTGGTCAAAAGAGGCAGGAAAGGGGGGCCGCTCACATGGCTGGGCCCAGCCCCCCCTCCACCCATTCTGGTTGGTCTGCGCGTCCCGCCATTTGACCCGGAAGCAGTTTTGCGCTTCCGGGTCAAGGGGGCGGGATCGCGGCATAGGGGGGGTTTAAGAGCCTGGGGAGCATGGGAAGCGGCCTCTTTGTGCCCGCCCTTCCCAGGCCCGCTCCTCGCCCCACTGTGGGGCCTTTAATTTTCTTTGTATTCCAGGTTTTCGCAGTTTGGAGCAGCGGTCGGGTGCTCATTGAGCAGGATTATTGCAGGTTTTCGGCGATTTGGAGCGGCGGTCGGGTGCTCATCGAGCAGGATTGCCGATCGGCGATTGCATCCAGTGTATCGAGTGCGGCGCGGCATCTGAAGTTTCAGGCACAAAGGGCAGGCATTATTTTCCGTCAGAATTCATCAGTTCAAGGTACGTTGCGGGCCCTGCGACACGGTCGCTTGGAGGACTGGCCCGACAGTGAGAGTGCGATCTGCGCGGCACGCTCAGAACGAGGTACAAAGGCAGCGAAGCAGGGTCGGCCCGGGCAGCAGTTGTATGGGAGGCCGGTGCTGGGTACGTCAAAAGCAAAGATCGTTTGGGCTGTTTATTTAGGCAAGGGCTGCCAGGTATTATTATACATAAAGCGTTTTAAGGCATTTGCAACAAAAGGAAGCTGTGGGGAAAGCGTAATTACAGGGCAAACCACTTGAACTCACTGTGCTTACCAATTGATTGTGTCCTATATCGTGAACTCCAGATCATTGTATGCAGGTTGAGTGTGCATCATACTCTACGGTGGTAAAGTGGGTTCCTGGGCAAATCAGTTAATCCTACTATAATTGTTTAAACAGCTGATAAGTAAGCATGGGCGTAAAATCCGTTACGCTCGCAGATTTTTCGGATTTTCGGGAAATCCGCAATCCGCGAACTCTCGCGGATGTGGCGAGAATACGCAAATCCGCGCGAAGCGGATTTTTCGCTTGTGTTCGCACTGCTCGCGGTCCGCGGCGCGGGCAGCAACAATCTCGCACTCGCGAAAGTACAAAAATTACAAGGGGAGGGGCAAGGGGCCCTCCAGAATCCGGTTGCCTACTTGCAACTATTGTGTGACCCTGCTCTGACAGTCACAGAATAGTTACAAGTATGCCATTGCATCCTGTTAAAAAAAATTTACATTGCAACAAAAAGGAAAGGGAGCAGACAAGCAGGTGCCAGCCTTCATTAATGTCAGTTGGGGCAGGGCAGGTGTTGTTGTTTGCGAAACTTAAAACACTTAGCAGGTGTGCTTGGCTTTGCCACAATAATGTACACTCACTGGTCAATCAGAGGGTGCTGTGATGACACCGAGGGTGGCATGGGTGTGCCACCCAGAGGGTGGCATGGGTGAACCAGAGTGAAAGTGTTGACAGAGGATGGCAGTGCTTTGCTTTGCCCCAATAATGTACACTGGTGAACCAGAGGGTGCTGTGATGACACAGAGGGTGACATGGGTGAGCCAGAGGGTGGCATGGGTGACCAAAGAGAGTGCCAGTGGTGACAGAGGGTGGCAGTGATGAAGAAAGCCTTGCAAACAGGCTGGGCACGTAGAAACAACAAGTTTGCAAAACTGGCGACCCGACAAGTAAGTTCGCAATTTGCGAAATTGTACAAAACCCTCGCGAACTTGCAGAAACCCGTGCGAACACACACAAAAAAAAATCCGCTAAATCCGCGAGGATTCGCGTATTTTGCGTATTGTCGCAATCCGCAAATCCGCAAATCCGCAAATTTGCGGATTGCCAATCCGCAAAATCCGCCCATGTGGGGGGTTACTGTACACAACAGCGGGTTGTGCAGGGACATACCTTTTTGATTCAACAGCTGGTTGTGCAGGGACATACCTTTTGATTCAGTTCAAGTGTCGCATTATATTGTTTTACAACAGCTTGTTTTGTATTAACATACTGTTTTGCTATACCTAAGTCTTCTTTTGGTTTAAGGGGTCAGTGGTGGCTGATGTAACGTGTAAAACAATTTAGTAGGCAGGTACACAGTTTGTGACGTAAAATTCCGATTTTGTGAATAGCTTCAATTCAATTTTAACAATTTTCTCAATTTTAGGAGCTAAAGACAAAGGTCGGTGCGGACCGGGTAGCTGTGGAGCTCACGGTAGACGGCTGATCCTGAGGACGCGGGCAGGCCTGCATTTCACTGCTTCTGGCGAGCCGCTGGGCTAGAGTTCGCTCGCCCAAACACTCCAGGCTAGCTGGGGTGTGCGGTCACAGTTGCGTGGTGCTTACGGCCAGCCTGTGAGCCTCTGACCGGGACAGGTACAGGGCACATTGTGCCAATACATAACGCATTGTGCAGTGTAGGTGTAAGAGCGGTATGTCTGCCAGACGGGGAGCAGGGGGTTCGAACGTGGAGTTAATGTTTCAAACAATGATGCGTAGAATGTCCACAATGGACAAGCGATTGGGGAAGGTGGACAAATTGGGTAAGACTGTGGCTGAATTGGGGGCGAGGATGGATGCCCAGGCAGGCCCGACGGTAAGGCCGAAGCGGACCATAGTGCCCCCCAAACCAAGGGGGGATTTTGAAACACCACCCAAACGTGCCAGAACTAGGAAAGCTGGTGGTCGCCCCCCCAGGTCAGGTGGGGGTCCCCGAGTCCAACACCGAATGTAGCGCCTGTTGCACCTAGCTCACCAACTCCTGCCCCCCAGCCTCCAGCGAGCATCCCAGACCCCACCCCGCAACCTCCAGTAAGCGTGCCAATAGCGCCAATAATGCCACCCACCGACCAGGTCCCCGTTGGTATCCCGCCGCCAGTAGCGCCAGTGATTGTCCCAGTGTCGGCCATTGCCCTGCCAGTCATTCCAGGAAATCCGGCTCAGGTGCCACCAGAACTGGCGGCCCAGATAGCGGCTGTGCTCCCTTGGTTGGGGATCGGGGGATGTTACCTCCCGCAGCAGATCCCCCGGCAGAGGCCCAGAGAATGGTTGCTCAAATCTTGGTAGCTAGGAGCGAAAATAGCACGTCGGGTGCGCCAATTTCTCCCCAAACAGGTCCAGCAAGCAATGGGGGCGCAGTCAAGACCGTGGAACCAACACTACCCACCGAAAGTGGTAAGGAGGTTGCCCTGCCGGTACTGGGCGAGGGCGCAATTCCCTCTAGGAGTGAGAGTTTGGCGCTGCATGTACCACAGAGTGTGAAGGAGTTAATATGGGCGGACAAATATATTAATATTTTCTCATTGTTGATTGACAACAGGGAGTGGGAATATGCGAAATCGCAGAAAGAAATGATGTTGCCTAGTGAATGGCGATCCCAGTTGTACAAATTTAGGGTGGAGGAGACGCTCATTAACTGGATCAGGGCTTTTTCTGTTTATAGTGCAGTTATTGGTGAACGTTTCCCCGGTAAGCAAGCGGAGATGGCCTGCTATCAGAGTAGGATTACAATGTTTAACGAGAATCATGGGGGGGACTCATGGAAGGAATATGACATAGCTTTCAGGAAATCGAGGGAGTTTAACCGGTCTTTAGCATGGGATAAAGTTGATTCTATTTCCTGGCATTCCCAGTTTGCGAAGGGACAGTCTGCAGGTACTAGTGCTACATGGAACAAAGGTTATTCCCCTAAGCCCCAGCAGTCCTTTCAGCAGCCCTTTCGGCCAGCGCAAGGCGGGGAAATGGCCAATAAGACCAGAGGTAGTACGGGTGGGAAAGGAGTCTGCTGGGATTTCAATATGCGAACTTGCAACAGGGCACCGGGCACTTGCAAATTCAGGCACGCGTGTAACTTATCGGCCACCCTTCCCACCCAGAGGCGACATGCCGGTCAAAGGGCAATGCGTCCGGTAAGAGAGGGAGGAGGAAACCGGAATAGCACAGTACACCCCCTTATGGCGCATTCACCTATTTTGTTGGCAGCTATGATCCCTTGGCTCAATAGATACCCTAACCACACTTCCGCAAGGATGCTTCAAGAGGGTTTTACACACAGTTTCCACATTCCAGCTGGGGGTTATACGGGGACACCACAGTGTAGGAACCAGTTGTCAGTTCAGAACAACCCCGGGGTAGTAGCGAACAAGATAGAGAAGGAACTGCGCTTGGGTAGGGTAGCGGGACCTTTCCCTAACATCCCCGTACAGAATTTTGTTTGCTCACCTTTAGGAGCTGTCCCAAAGAAGGAAAGGGGCGAGTTTAGGCTCATACACAATTTGTCTGCACCAAAGGGCTTGTCCTTGAATGATGCAATTGATGAGTCTATTTGTAGTGTGAAATACGCGTCTTTTGACCAGGCAGTCGAAATATTGAGAGTCTTGGGTCTGGGGGCACTGATGGCAAAATCAGATATTGAGTCAGCCTTTAGACCACTCCCAGTACACCCAGCGGATCAACACCTGCTGGGTTTTTCCTACGAAGGCAAGTACTACATGGACATGTGCATGCCCATGGGTTGCTCTATTTCATGTGCTTATTTTGAAACATTCAGCTCTTTCCTTGAGTGGGTGCTGAGACAATCTACGGGTCACCAGTACATCATGCATTACTTAGATGATTTTCTTTTCCTGGGTCCGGCGGGATCGCAGGAGTGCACGTGGGCATTGCAGGAATTTTGCGTGCTCATGCGTGCTTTTGGGGTCCCGCTTGCGCAGGGAAAAACAGTAGGGCCATTGACATGCCTGGAATTCTTGGGAATTGAATTGGATTCCGTGGAAGGCTGTTTCAGGTTACCCAAAGAAAAGATCGTGAAATTCAGGGCAACCCTTGAACTATGTTTGCGGAAGAAGAAGGTCCCTTTGCAGCTGTTGCAGCAGACAGTTGGCCAGCTAAACTTTGCCTTGAGAGTCATCCCCATGGCACGCCCATTTTCCCGTTCAATTGCACAAGCCATGAAGGGCTTGCGAGAAAAGCATCATCGCACACGACTGTCAGCCGAGGTTCGCCAGGACATGCTGATATGGATTGCATTTCTGGTAAATTTCAATGGCAGAGTACTGTGGGGTGCCCCCACACTGACCTCGGCAGAGTTAGGACTATGGACTGACGCTGCTGGCAGTGTGGGGTTTGGCGCCATACTTGACAAGAAGTGGGTGGCACAAAGATGGCCCGGCTGGTGGGAAGAGAGTGGGCTGACCGCAAACATTGGGTTCCTGGAGCTCTTTCCAATCTGGGTGGCATTGAAGGTCTGGCCCGAGCAATTGGCCAATCGCGCTGTGATTTTCTGGTCAGATAACATGACCGTGGTGGAATGCATCAATCAACAGGCGGCGCGGTGTCAGTTCATACTACGCTTGTTAAAGGAGATTGTGCTGAGTTGCATGAGATTGAACATACATTTCAGGGCCAAACATGTCCCAGGGGTCTTGAATAACGCAGCTGACGCCCTTTCTCGCTTTAAGATGCAGGTATTCAGGGAACACCTACCAGCTGCAGAGGCATCCCCAGCTCACTTCCCATCGACGCTCTGGCAGATTGGTGCCCCCAACTACACGACCTCATGGCAGCCAGCCTAGCTCCCAGGACCAGGACAGCTTACGAAGGGGCGTTCAGGTCTTACTGTAACTTTCTGGGACATGATTGGGAGACCAAGTGGGATCAGGAGGCTAGTTTTAATGGGTACATGAACACATTACACAAGGAAGGGCGCACGGCGGTGACAGCTAGCAGACACAAGACAGCTGTTTCCTTTTTCGCACGCGCAAAGGGAGCCAGGGACCCGGCGAACAGTTTCTTAGTGCAAAAAGCGTTGAAAGGATGCCGGCGCTTGCAGGCACCCACCGCCGATGGCAGAAGGCCGATAGGTTTAGAACGTTTGGCAGCAGTGCTCCTCGCCCTGCCAGACACGTGCAGCTCTTCGGTTGAAGTGGGATTATTCAAGGCTGCTTTTGCCCTGGCATTCTACTGGGATTTCCGGGTAGGCAAACTAGTGGCAGTCAACAAACTAGATAGGGAAGGTGGCCTTCAGCTGCGTGATGTCAGTATACGGGGCGACACAATGCGGGTTACCATTTGGAAATCCAAGACTGATCAGGAGGCTAAGGGACAAAGTTTAGTACTACACCAGGCACCGAATAACCTGTGTTGCCCGGTGTCACATGTGGAAGCATTAATTAAGCAACGGACATGTGAGCCAAGTGGAGCATTGCTAATGCATAATGATGGTACCCCTTTGACCAGGTTTCAGTTCCAGAGAATCTTAGCCATGAGTATTGCCAAAGCAGGTTTAAACCCCAAAGAATTTGGGACACATTCTTTCCGGATAGGGGCAGCCACTGAGGTCACTGCAAGGGGGTTGAATGCCAATAGTGTGAAGGAGATTGGAAGGTGGTCTTCCAATGCCTATAAGTGTTATGTGCGGTTGCACATGTTGTAAGGGTCAGTCGCCGCCTTTCTGACGCCTGCTGTTTGTCTTGTTTTATTTCTAGTTTCTCGGGCCTGTGACGCAGGACGGAAACTACTTGAGGACCATCACAGCCATCCATCAACATCACGGCAACGGCAGGAAGACACAAGGAAGACTTATGTAGTATGGGTAGTCGGCCATTCTTATGTGAAACGTGCTAAACCAATTTTCCTTGCAGGAGCGGGTAGACGGAGGGCAGAGTGCGGGGGTTTCAATGTCTCCTTCCATGGCAGAGGGGGGCTTCGCCTCAGTCAGCTTAGGGGCTACATGCCAGATCTACTCGAGAGACACACCTCGCCACCCTCAGCGGTCATCTTGCACCTGGGGGGAATGATTTAGTAGACTTGGGTAGAAGGGTCTTGTTGGAAGAAATCATATCAGCGGCAGGGTGGCTGGCGAAACTGTTACCGGATTGCACTATTGTGTGGTCACAGTTGATACCGAGATTGCAATGGAGGGGGGGTGAATCAGTCAGTGCGTTGAATCACTCGGTAAAGAGGGTCAACAATAAACTAGACAAGCTATTTCGAACTCCTTATCTACAGATCATACCTCATGATTGCATCTGGGGGGAACAGTTTTATGTGCGGGATGGGGTCCATTTGACAGAGGCAGGGAATGCCCTATTCATAAGGAACATCTTAGCATGGGTAGAAGGTTTTGCGTCAGTGTAGGCTTTTGGGGGGGGGGCCAGATAGTCGGTCAACTATGATGGCCTGTGGCGGTAAGGTCATAATCGGTGAGCAGCAATTTAAGGTCCTTAGGGGGGGGCGGTCCCATTCACGAAAGGGGTCGCCCAGGGGGAGGGGCCACTGGTCTCTCCCAGAACTTCAGGGGCAGGATATCCGTCGCTTGGAAGGGTGCGGGGGAGGGAGTCACGCTTTCCTCAGGCTGGTAGCCACCCCTCACATACACTATGACGTCATCAAAGGGCGCGAGTGTAAGGGCCCTCCTGTTATGGTTAAATGGAGTTCACGGAGTGTACGAGGGTAACCGGGCCCTTATTGCGCATGCGCATCTCGGACATGAGAGCGTAGCTGGGTAAAAGGATCTGACACCGGTTAGCGACCTTGCCGTAGGACCAGAAATTATTAGAATGCAAAATTGATATCAGGATGTTAGATTCGGTTAGGAACCACGCTGTATTAGACATTTGTTAAGGTTAGCCCATCATACCTGTCTAAACTTGATGTAAATCTAATGTCTGAATTTTGCATTTAATAATTATGTAAATAATGTTATTTTATTAAATTGTTAATTTTGTTTCATATTTTAATAAATACGGCCGGGGAGTCTCGAGCTCGAGACCCCCTGCCTTCCAAAGAATTCTGTTGTTGGTCTGATAAGTGTGATAACTGTAGTGTGCATGATAAGGGGGGGGTGGCCGGCAGTCACAGACCATGAGGAAAGGGGGGGCCGCTCGGCCCCCACGCACACATGGCTGGGCCCGGCCCCCACTCCCCTCCACCCGTTCTGGTTGGTCCACACGTCCCGCCATTTGACCTGGAAGCAGTTTTGCGCTTCCGGGTCAAGGGGGCGGGATCGAGGCATAGGGGGGGTTTAAGAGCCTGGGGAGTGCGGGAAGCGGCCTCTTTGTGCCCGCGCTTCCCAGGCCCGCTCCTCGCCCCGCTGTGGGGCCTTTAATTTTCCCCACCCTCCATCCCCTTGTAGCAGAATTCTGGTGAGGACATTGGTAGGTATACTGTGTAACGCTATGCAAAGTCGTAAGAATAGATGTTTTTCTTCCTTAGGCCTTTTTCCCCGTTTACAGTCAATGTTAATATTTATATGTTTTCTGGGTGTGTTTTGCTGCTGCATTAACTCTTTTTCCTTAGGCCTTTTTTCCCTCTTAGGTTAGAAATGTCATATTTATTATATGGGTCAGGCGGTAAGGTCATAATCGGTGAGCAGCAATTTAAGGTCCTTATAGGGGGGCAGTCCCATTCACGAAAGGGGTCGCCCAGGGGGAGGGGCCACTGGTCTCTCCCAGAACTTCAGGGGCAGGATATCCGTCGCTTGGAAGGGTGCGGGGGAGGGAGTCACGCTTTCCTCAGGCTGGTAGCCACCCCTCACATACACTATGACGTCATCAAAGGGCGCGAGTGTAAGGGCCCTCCTGTTATGGTTAAATGGAGTTCACGGAGCGTACGAGGGTAACCGGGCCCTTGTTGCGCATGCGCATCTCGGACAAGAGCATCTCGGACGGAATTGATATCAGGATGTTAGATTCGGTTAGGAACCACGCTGTATTAGACATTTGTTAAGGTTAGCCCATCATACCTGTCTAAACTTGATGTAAATCTAATGTCTGAATTTTGCATTTAATAATTATGTAAATAATGTTATTTTATTAAATTTTTAATTTTGTTTCATATTTTAATAAATACGGCCGGGGGGTCTCGAGCTCGAGACCCCCTGCCTTCCAAAGAATTCTGTTGTTGGTCTGATAAGCGTGATAACTGTAGTGTGCATGATAAGGGAGGGGGGTGGCCGGCAGTCACAGACCATGTGATCCTCACAGCCTATTAGAATCGGCCACCTATACATGAAAATTGTTTGGGGGCAGTATATGTCCTCTCTGATGCAGTATAGAGCTGATGCAAGTCAGACCATTACTTTTCATCAGGAACAAACCATTTGAGGATCCATCCATTATTAGAGTCAGTGTAGACAGTGAATAAAAACAGAGGAGACACTTTGGGCCTTATCACAATAGCGAGCAGTCGGACCGCCGCTCGCTATCATGTCAGTCAGGAAACCGACTGACAAGCAGGTTGCGGTCCTACTGCCCAATTATGATGTGACCACCGGGCTGGCAGTCGGAAAAGTGTTCTTTAACACTGCAGCTCTGGAAAAGAGCCCTTTATGTTCAACTATGCACAGTGTGCCATGTACCATGTAATGTATGGCATATGGTGCATGGATGTGCATGGGTGCACAACATGGGCCCCCTGGGCTACTTTGAAGTGGGCTACGAGGGACGGGAGCCCTGGTTGGGGCGCCCAAAGTCCATTTCTGTCAGCCTTTTCATGTCGTTAGGACTGCCATGAAAAGGCTGTTGGAAAGGGACATCGTAATCCCGAGTGCTGTGCCTGCCTCAGGACCACCGTCAATAGGGATTGCAATTCCAACCTTCGGGATCAGTAGATCCTGTTGGAGGCGGGGGTCTGTCCCCCGTCCAACAAGGGTCTGACCACCTGCATCATAATGCAGCAGTCTTACCGAAGGGCTGATGGTCGGGCGGACTGCCACCGATGGACTGGTGGTGGCGGTCCGCCGGACATCGTAATTAGACTCTTTATTTTGAAAACGTGAAATATCAAATTCATTTTCTGCTCAGCAGAAGGCAAAACAACAGTCAACGCCAAAGGCTGACTTTTCTGTTTCTTAGCAAAGCTAATTTATTCTTCACTTTTCAGATGCCACAAGCTGAGTTTCTTCTATATTTAAGTAAAACACATAATGCTATAAATCAGACACATAATGCTATTTATACTGAAAAAGCTTCCAGGCGTGCAATCTCGAGGCCTTTCATTATCAAAATGTCAGCAAGGGTAGACCTAATCTGAAAGGAATGACGTTCGCTTTGAAGTATTGAAGCTCAAATAAAAGATCAAAAATGGGACTAAAAAAGCAATTTGCCTCAGTCAGCTGCGTTATCAGCCGTGTGAGAATCTCTGCACTTTTGCAGTTTGCAAGGACTGTATGTACTAAGACAAATCATGGTTAAATCTTCCACGTCACAAGAACAGAAAAAAATAGAACTCTACATGTTGCTAAGCCTATTTGTGGAGGCCTCACACAACAAGACAAAGCTAGAACATGAGTTTGAGCATCATGAACAGGATAGTAATAGGCAGTTTAGAGACACATCCCTCTTCGAACATTGCGACTGGTTTGCACAGAAACATGAGAACTTGGGGGCAGATTTATGAAGGCCTTGCTCCGCCAGTGCGTCACTTTTTCCCATGTTAAAAATGACGCACCGGCGGTGCAAGGCCTTCATAAATCTGCCCCTTGGATTAAAATGCTGTAAAATTGAACATTAAGATATGTAGTAAGTGAAGCAGGCACTGCCGGCACAGATAAGAGTGGTGAGGCGGGAGCAGGGCGAGCAGGACGGGATGGGGCAAGTTGACAGCTCACCAGCTAGATAAACCTAAATAAAAAATGAATAATAAAACTACTTACCTTGCACTCGCTGCATATCCGAGTCGGCGATGCGGCGAGTGCAAGATAAGTGGTTTTGTTTCTTTTTTTAATTTAATTTTACCTATCCCGTTGTCTGTTAAGTTCTCTCAAAGGTGGATCGTGCTGTACGGAACAGTCAATTAAAATTCAAAGGAGGTGATATTAAAGGGAGCCCTATCTATTAAATAGATCCCACTGTCTGTAGGAAGCAAGATAACTAATTGTTAACAACATGGTGTAGTCATAATTAATGTATTCTAAAACGTAAATCAGCAAATCCAGGTCACCTCAAAAATATAAATAAAAACTATAAGGCACTGTATAATCAGATATTATCATAAGATCCAAAATTGTTTGTGTTTATTCATGAGCTCCCGTTACAAATGTCCTAGGGCACCCTGGCATGTTTAAATCCAGGTATATTCATATCTGCCAATGTAAGTGCGGAAGGATGCGAAGAAAAGACAGGCATACAATAGTCACAATCAGATTATCAAGAATAAATTATTAGATGACGCAACATTTAGAAGTCTCACAAAAAACGCTAAATTACCACTCAAGCTGACAGAAGGCAGGCGGCCAGCCCAGGGGATGGTGAGAAAGTCAGATTTCATTTTGTGAAAGGGGAGTGTTGGATGTGGTATTTTGAGAGAGAGGAAAATATTCATTTTTGATACTCTCAGCATCCACAGACTGTACAGCCTACCCATGCACCAGGGTTGAACCAAAGTTGCTAGGCCCTATACAAAAAAGAATGAGACACATAAATGATGAACACAGGGAAAGAAAGGAGAATCTTTTCTGTTTTTTCACGTTGTCCCTCTCTCCACAATACAGAACGGACTCTGATAAAGAACCAGAAGTTTTCCCCACAATAGATCTCCCCATCAGAATAGAACCATTTTTCAATTGACTCTAGAACAGGCTGAAGAAAGAAACAGCAGAACACTCCGAAGAACTGGCAGCTCCTTGGTGAAAGGCTACTGATTTAAAAGTACATTTTTAAGCCCATACCTGAGATCGAATAACCAGCAGCTGAAGACACCACCTTAACTCCATTGTTCCGGGCTTCTGTATTCATGCCATTTGAAAGCCTGTGGTTTTTGGATACTTCCATACCTTGGGTCTGTGAGTACTATTCCATGGGCTAAGTCCACAGTGGAAGCGGCTGAAATTTACAGAAATCCTCTTCCTGGCTGGACTTATGACTACAGTCCTTCCTGGAAAACCGAGTCCTCACAGTGTTCGAGGAGGAATTAACCTCGAAGCAAATGCAGATGACACGATCTTCCCTAAATCCCACCATGTTCATTATCTATATGAGCTCTCTGGCAGGAACTGTATGCTCAGCTGGGATACAGATGGTCACGTATGCCGATGACACCCGGCAAGTTGTCGCCCTTAATCAGCTGGACAATTCTGGTCCTGGCCTTGCATCATGTCTTGAGAAAGTATCCAGATGGATGGACAACTCATTCTTAAGACTCAATGGAGCAAAGACTGAGCTTCTGCTCCTGGATCACTCTGCCCCCTCAAATATAGACTCCCTGTGGCCCAGCTGTCTGGGCTTACCCCCTTCTCCAAAAGAACTGATCAAGAGCCTGGGTGTCTGGCTCGACTGTAACCTCAATTTTAAGGAACAAGCTCGGAAAGTCACAGCTAGCTGCTATGGCCTTTTAAGAATGATTAGAAGGATTCTTCCCCTGCTTCCTTTTGCTACTAGACGGCTACTAGTTCAGGCTTTAATTCTATCACAGCTGGACTATGTCAATGCCGTCTATCTAGGAGCCCCTCAGATCTTAACTAAAAGACTGCAAACTGTACAGAATTGTGCAGCCCATCCTTCTACTGAACATCCCTAGATGCCTTTCAGCGAAACCCGCTCTTGCCACTTTACACTGGCTACCAAACCAAGAAAGAATTCAATTCAAGGCATGTACTTTGCCCATAAAGCAATCACCTGGAAGGGCTCGCCTATGACCTGTTATATGATTCAGCCCTACCGACCTAGCAGGGCACTGAGATCCAACAAAAAAGGCCTAATCGCAGATCCAAGGATCAGGCGATCACGAGGCCGTCTTTTTTCATATAACACGGCTAAGCTCTGGAACTACCTTCCTTACCAAATACGGCTTGAACCTAATTATCTGAATTTCAGAAAACAACTGAAAACTTTTCTTTTTTCTTGATTTGCTCAATGCTTAAGGGGCGCTACAGACAGCTATGGGATGCCCATGGGTGACAATGCGCTTTACAAATGTCTTTTCATTCATTTTTCATTCATTCATATCCTGGGAGAGATTCCTGTGGTGGTTCAGGGTAAGATACACTGCCCCAGGACTCAAAGGATAAACGTATGACATTAGATTCTCTTTGCCCCCGTTTGTATTAAGATATTTGACTTTCATTTCTGACATGTAAAGTTGATTCCAGATACCGCGCTATAATTTCATGTGCCAGGCCTGCATGTAAAACTTGGAGTCACTTGAGGAGCCTAAATCCAAGACTTGTTGTTTAAAATTCAAAACATTGGTTGACACCCTTTTGTCGGTTAACCTTACTTCCATTCAAGCTGTTATGGAAATACTGTTTTCCCTAAAGATCATTGAATAATTTATGTCATTCTGACTGTTTTAATCTTTGTTCTCTGTGTGTTGTATTTAAGACATTATTGTGTATGTACTTGTAATCCACTTTGTTATGATATGACAAACCATAATCTGAACATTAGATTTTAACCTGTGCGTGACATACTCTGATTCGCTAAATGCATTGTGTAAAATGTTATATGGTTGGTTGTTGACTGTCAAATAACATAATTAAATTGTCAATGTACCTGTACTTTAGGACTAGGTCCCAAAAAAAAATGGATTTGAGATGATGTTGCATAGGTATTAATTAATATTAACCATTGTGTAAGTGTGGACTCAGCCCTAGACCCCAATAACTTCAGCAAATGATTGAGGTACAAACATATGTGTATTTCTACAATTTTCAAACTTTTGCCTGTATTGACTAGGGTAGTTTCTGAGAGCTGAGAGGATTACCATTCTGCTAAAGCTAAACACAGGCCACTATATACATTGTGCCTAATTACATTTCTAGGTGCAAGATTAAGCACAAAGGGGTTAATTATGAATCCGGTGGTCTGAATGCCGACTGCTGTTATGACGGTTGGGAGAACGGAACCAAGCCAGTGGCATCCGACCGCCACATTACAAGTTAACCGCTGGAGAGGGACGCTCAAGCAAAGATGGCGATCGCCTAGTTTCACTGCCCACTCATGCCATCCCTCGCTCCGTCAATGACCTGTGGACTTATGATTGGCTTCACTTAAAGGCTGCGGGTCTCGCGGGTGGCCACGTAGTGCTGATTCACCGCAGTGGAGACCGGTTGCTGCTTGGCTTCTGGACCACGGTTGCTTGGATCGGTGCTCAGACCAGGAGACGGAGCAGTAATACCATTGTGAGGACAAACATGACGGGACATGGTGGGAAGCCTTCTAAGCTGCGGATCGCCAGGTCTACTGTAGGAGACGGCGCAAGCTCCAGAGCGGCTCCTTAGGCAATCAAGGAGTCTAAACAGCAAGAATACTACAACAGAGCCAGATGGGAACCCGGAGGGTAAAAAAAACACTCAGCAAAGCCTCTACCAGATAACGGGCTGCAGGAGCGTGGGTCTCGGCAACCAACCATTGCTTCCTGGCTTACCCCCCCTATGGTAGGGGTGGAAAAGAAGATTGACGAGACCCCTATTGATTCAAGCAAAGCCGCCCATATACAAGGAGATGAGAACTTAATGCATGAAAACCCCGTAATATCCTAAGGACAAGAGGTGCGTAATGACACCCCAGACAATGGAAATAACCCTCTTACAATAGCCTCAGGAAATGAACAGAGTGTAAATCTTAATGTAAATCTGGAGGCTGAGACGAATCCAGTTATACAAGGCGCAGATAAAGGGGATCAAGGGGAGGAAGAGGAAGTTGCCCCTAAAGAGATTAGTCCGCCGGGAAGCTGAGCTTGCTTTAAACAGATGGGATTTCTATCCCCTGAATAGCCCAGGGGAGAGAAGTTTTTTTCCTTGACAGACGGATCGGACTCAGTAGAGGGCCAAACAGACTCCCTAGAGACAGAAATGGAAACCCTGAGAGCTCAGAACTCATCGCTGAGTGAGGCCCTGGCAGATGCCCTACTCAAATTGGAGGATGAGGAGAACAGCCGGCAGTGGAATAACTTATGCCTGCTGGGGGTGCCTGAAGGGGTAGAGGGTGGTAATCCGAGAGAGTATGTTGTTAACCTGCTGAGAGGAGCCTTCCCGGACCAAGATAAATTGGACTGGAATGCAGAGGTCCAACAGGCCCATCGTTTGATACTAATGGCGAGGAAAAATCCACAGAGTGAAGTCGAAAGACCCAGGGCAATGCTTGTTTATTTTGGCAATTTGCTATTGAGGCAACACATCTATGACAAGGCACGCCCGAACGCTAAAAATTAATTGAAGGGGTATCATTCTTCGCTAATCCGGCCTTCGCACATGCTACTGTGTAAAGCGAAGATGGCGTCTTCGGCAGTTAATCAGCCCCTTACAAAAAGTAGGGGCAGAAGTCTATCTTTTAAAATCAGCCAGGTTAAAGGTTATTGTTAGAGGACATACCCATAGCTTGACATCTGAGATACAAGCCCAGGAATACTCGATGGAACTGAGCCCGGGGAATAGCAATAGCAAAGTTAAATGATATTTAAGGATTCATCCTTAATTGTATTAACTAGAAGAAGTAGTGGCGAAGGGCTGATCGAGAAAGGGAAGCTTTTTCTATTTACTCTATGGAGGGAGGGATGGCGGGGGTAGCATGCTGGGGGGCACATTGTTCAGGCCATGCCTGATTGCTCGTTTTTTTTGTGGGGGTGAGGGGGTAAGGATGAAGGGACCACACAATTTGTTGCATTTGGTTTTTGTTATGGGAGACCGGGTACTTTTGTAGCTCAAGGGATAAGTGTGTTATATGTGGTCTATGGCTCAAAGAAGGCATAATATAATATGGTGGTACGGATGACAGGTGTTGGTTTTGGGAAGCTTCGTATAGCCACAGTCAATATATGTGGGTTAAATGACGCCAAGAAAAGACAGAGGGTGCATCTAGTGTTGCAAACACTGCAAGCAGACATTGTCTGTCTACAAGAAACCAACATAGAAGAGTCAAGGGTGGGTCTATTAAAAAACTTGGGCTATAGATTGATAGGGGGACCACCCAAGGATCACGTACACATGGTGTTGCTATTGTAGCTCAACACCATAAAATACAGTTTCCACAAATACGATCGGATTCTTTGGGGAGATGGATGATCACTAATTGCCGTCTTTCGGGGAATGAAACTTTCACACTTTGTTCTGTGTATAGGTCCATAGTGGTTATCAAACAAGTTAGCACACTGGCCACTACTCATCATCCTCTGTGGAGATCTTAATGTTAATTTACCTAATAACTGGCAGTCCACTTCAAAGTACGTAGGGAGGAAACCTAGAGTGTTTCAAGCACTCTCACATTCATGTAGCACGCATGGTTTGATAGATGTTTGGGCAACGGTGAGGCCGTTAGAAGATGGTTTTACTTTTTTATCTGCCCCCATTGTAAACATGTAAGACTGGATTACTTTTTGGTATCATCTACGATTCAGCCAAAGTGCCAAATAGATAGATATCCTAGATATTTATCCGACCATAACCCGTTTGTGTTGGAACTGGTGGGGATGGGAGGGAGGCCAAGAACCTCAACTTGGACTTTTAAAAGAGCGTTACCCCTTGACGAAAATTATAGGAAGCATATGAGGGAGTGGATACTGGTTTTTTTGAAGATAAACGTAGGAACAGCTACTTTTGTTAGCATTTGGGATTCCCTTAAAGGCGGAAACTTGGGGGAGACCATTCAATTTTCTCTAAATATAGGAAAAGATGAAAAACAGAAGATGCAAGATGCCCACCTAAGACTTGCTCAAACAGAAATGAAACTTGTAGTGGCCGTACAGCTAGGAGATGGTGTAGGTGAGACCCAAATTGATGTAGCAATACCCAAGGCAGTAGTTAGTGAAATCCTCATGAAAAAATCAGCAGACAGAGCCAATATCCAACAGGAAAAGGTATACGAGAATAGTGAGAAAATAGGTCACCAATTGGCGGTAAGATCCCGGCAGGAATATGTATAAAGGGAGGTTACTAACATCAGGGACCCCAATTCGGGTATAGTTACCAATCTGAAAGGGGTTCAAGAGGCTTTCCAGAAAAGTTATCAAAATCTGTACACTGAGGAGTCTGAGAGGATAGACCCCCAGAAACACGACTCCATCAGTAACTATCTAAACTCTGTGCCTATGGCTCTACTGATGGAGGAAGAGAAAGAGTATTTAGAAGCACCTCTGGTTGTGGACAAGATGCTCTTGGTATTTTCTAGTCTATCCGAAGGGAAAGCTGCAGGCCCGATCAAATACACTCCGAGTTTTACAAGCTATTCGAGGAACAGCTAAAAGATGTAATGTTGGATCTACTTATGCAAACTTTTAATGGGGATACTCCACCAAAGTCATGGGTAGAAGCAAAAATTCTTGTTTTACCAAAAAGAATAAACTAATCCAAGAGTTAGCTTTTTATCGTCCAATAACCCCGGTGAACTGTGATGCAAAGGCTTGCTCAAAGGTGCTGACTTCTCGACTGTCTTGGGTGACCGATAAAATGGTGGTTAATTATCAGCATGGCTTTATCCCCGGAAGGGGGACCATCGACCACATAAGAAGAAGGATATCCTTATTTGGCGCAGGACAAGTGTCAGGAGACCCTATGGCAGTAATCTTGCTTGATGCAGAGAAAACATTTGATAGGGTCTCCTGGCACTTTCTATGGACCATAATGCAGAGAAAGGGGATAGGCCCAAACTTTATTAGGGCAGTCAGAGCCCTATACACAAAATCCAGTAGCCAGAGTTAGCATAAACAGGGACCTATCTAGACCTCTGAGTATTACAAGAGGGACACAACAAGGCTGTCCATGCTCCCCATTGCTTTTCCCATTATATGTAAATCCTTTTTTACAAAAATTGGTAGTTAATCCAAGTATACATCCCGTAATAGTGCAAGACTATAGTACCTCAGTTTTGGCATATGCCGATGATGTGGCAGTGGCCACCCCTAACCCCCAGCTCGCTATAAAAGCTATAGAAGAAGAAGCAATGGTTTGTGGGGAACTTTCAGGTTATTACCTGAACAGAGGAAAAAAGCAGATAGCTATCAATGAGCATGTTATAATGATCGATAGTAGAGTAGTCGAGAGTGCTAGCTACTTGGGGGTTATAATTAGTGTGGATTTGGATGATATTGTAGAAGAAAATCTAACACCTGTAGTGGAAAAAAAACATACACTGAGGAAATTGGATAATTTGCACTTAACGTTTAGTGGGTAAGTGCAATTTAATAAAATGGTGTATTTTCTCCAATTATCATACCTAATGAGAGCCATTCCCCTTTTCTTTTCTAATCACTGGTTTAAAAAAATTGAAAATATATTTTCACAATTTATTGGGGCACGTTAGTGCATTTTACGATTCTTCTAAGGGAATTCCCTTTGTGACGATCCACCGTTGTACCCATCTCCTTTTGAATTGATAATTGGGGTTGAGGCCTGGAGAGGCCTATGGCGTCAATTAGAGCTGGGGTACTAGAAAAGGGTCAGATTCAAAACTCTCATGACTGTCTATAAAATATGGGTGCCCATTCATTGCCTCTTGGGATTAGGCAGGCTCAATTTCTATACTCCACTCCAGGGTAACAAAAATGTACCAGAGATACCCTCTGATTCATGCATGACTAAATGGATGAGGTCCGGGATTAACAAAATAGGGTGTTTTTATTCAGATGTAAGTTTTTTTTCATAAAATGAACTTAAGACCAAGTTTAACCTTACACATGAATAATTTTTTAATTCCTCTAGATAGGGGATTTCTTACAGAAGAAAGGGGGTCGGCCAGGGAATATAGTCAAAAATGAATTGGTGGAGAAATTAAATAATAGAGTCCCCCATATCAGGACTATATATTGTCTTTTAAATGGGTTAATGAACAATGATATGGAGTACTCAGAAAGGTGGCAAGTTAAACTTGATAATATTACAGAGACTCTGTTTCATAAAACTTTTTTAACTACACAGACTGCACTGATGTCAGCTAAACCGCAGGTCCAGTTTTATAAAACCAATTGTTTTTATATTACCGATCTTATCGAATTTCAAAGTGAGGAGAAGGGAAAGGAACACCCTCCACAAGGCAAATTTAGTCCACATGTTTGCAACATGTGGATCTCTTTCAATGGTTATCAACCAGATGGGGGAGTTTTTCATAAATAAGCTGGGTCTGAAAGTAGTTATGACACCAGTTCTAATTGTATTGGGTACACAAGCTGGTGGTGTCGCCAACGAGGGAAGAGAGCTATTAAGTATCTCAATGGCTATTTTTAGGCTATGTGTTTCCTCAGTCTGGTTGGATCCAGATCCCCCCGCTTTTCAGCAGTGGTTGGCACAACTGTTGTCCATTTACAATCTTGAAAAATATATTTATACCCGGAAAGGCACTAGGGAATGGAAAAAAGGCCTAAAAATATGGGATCATTTGTCTAGTTGGGTAGATCAAAATAAGGGATGAATGGCACATACACTTTATAGAATTGGTTGAACAAAATAAGTGTCTTTACCAGCTTATTGAAAATGTAATGGATCCTGGTTACCCTTACCACTGTTCTTAACCTTGCTGAATGGGGTTGGGCGTCTATAATGACTGAAAAGAATATTTGTTTATATCAATCAACCGAATTATTATTTTACGAAAAGTCTATGTATTTATTCCTCTTTTCAGCTTTGTATTTAACTAGGTCTCAGAATGAGATTTCCAATGGCTCCCAGTTCCTTTTGATTGTGTAGGTATTTTCACTGCGTGGCAATGGGTGGGGGGGTGGTTGTAAGATGGGGGAAAAATGTGTACTTACACATTTTCTTAATAAAAATATTTTACATTTGTAAAAAAAAAAGAAATTAACCACCGGGCTGGTGTATGCTGCGGTGATCTATAGGCGGCGGAATGCTTCAGCTCGTGAGCCTGAAGGCAATGCCACCGCACTGCAGCACCTGCACTCTCATGTGCGCACTGTTGCCAGGCACAATATCGTGCAAGGCACACAGTGCTCACAGGACAGTGCAGGCATAGGGGGCACAACATGTGCCCTCAGCCACAATGCCAATGGGTAAAAACATCTGGGGGCCTTGTACGGGGCCCCACCCCTCCCTTTCTGCAGATTTTTCATGGTGGGGCAAAAACCCAACTCCAAATTTGTACGGCGGTGCCGGCACTCCAATCCCCCATATTCCCCACTGCTGCGATATCCAGGATCTTGGTGGCAGCGGTGGTCTTGTGGCTGTCAAACAGCTATGTTCGTAATCAGGCTGTCGGACTGCATACTTGGTTGTGGTGTTCCCGACGCCACAATGGTCCCCGGACCGCCGGACTCATAATCAGACCCAAAGTAATTACGCTGACAAGAATATTGGATCAGCCACACAGTCCGTGTTCTCTACTTGAATAAAACCATTCTGTGTAGAGGGGAATCTAATTCTGCAGGTGCTGGTACAAAAAAAAAGAACGGACACATGGTTTGGCTTTGCTGCCTGGAAAAATAGAGAGAACACCAGGCGATAATAATCTTATACGTAAAGATTTATTGATGCACCCAAACTGTCGTCGATCCACTCCAAGGAGCCAGGTCGTAACTGACTGCCTTGGAACTCTCAAAACCTTCCAATCTAGATGTGTCACATATGGAAATAACTTACATCATAATAAATCCCACTCCCTTCCACAATAACAGCATGCACTAATAAACACCATATAACATACAGTAAAAAGGATATCACAACTTATAAGGTAAGAAGAAAGGAATGCTTCCAATGAAAAGAAACTAATTAGTGCTAATTCAAGGATAAAATATATACAAATGATTATAATCCAAATGACACTGGATTTAGTAGCTTCTCTAATTGCACAAAAACCTATATAAAATGTGGAATTGTTGATATATCGACAATCCCGATCTCACATAATCCTCCAGATAAGAGGGTGGTCTGTGTACTCTTGCTTCTTTAGAGACTATTGAACAATTAGGTTCAACATAAGTAGGACTATTAACAACATCTCCACCATTGACTTCTTTACCTCTCATCAGCATAAAACCTGAACATTCATCCTTTTATTTGATCATTCCATTCACCTTCTTTTTTATATAACGCCACAGTTCTCAAATTCCACCTTTCTCCTTTTTCCACCACTATGAAAAACTTTCCAACTTTCACAATATGAAAAGGACCCCTGAATTTAAATTTTACTCCATTCACTGTTGCAGAATTTATGGTGACCCAATCACCAACTGTCAATTTGAAGTCTTTTACGTCCCTCAACCTTACTGCACTCCTACCACCCGACACAACCCATTCTTTCAACCAAGCAAGAACTAACTTGGTACCTGATAAACGTCCTCACATCTACTGGAAAGGACATTTCTTTGTGACACTATGAATGGTGGTGCAATACGCCCATACCATATCAACCATCATTTTTTTACACTGTACAAATTAACTAAAGCAAGATGAATGGTACCGTTGACTAATCTGTTAGCCCTTTCTGGCATACCATTTCCCTGGGATTATGAAGTGCAGTGAGAGAATGTTTTACTTCACATTGCTCAAGAAAGTTCACCATTTCCTAGGACGTTAACTGTGTGCCATTATCAGTTATGAGAATGTAAGGCAAACCCTCTCCTTCAAACATTGCCTCTAAAATTGCTACAGAATTCTTATCGGTAAGATCTTTCATACATTTTACAATCAACAGTTTGAAACCTACATCCACAGCCACTACAGCAAATCTGAAATCAAATCGCAATTCTGACAAGGGACCTATAAGGTCCAAGCACACTGTGTGTCAAGGCATACCAGGGTCCTTAATATGGCTTCTCTTGCTCTTTTTGCCCACTCTTAATCTTTCCTCACTGTCTTTACAAATATTGCAATCTCTTGACCTGATTGTCAAGCCCAGGTCACCAAAACTCACTCTATCCCTTTTTAATGGTCAAACCCTGGCCTAAATGGCCCTCATGTGCAAAGTTAAATAACTTATACCTCAATATACCAGGACGTACAAACCAATATCCCCTCATGATAACATTTTGACCACATACCGATAATTCATTCAGTACCTTAAAAAAATGAACTAGCCGATACTGGTAATGTACTCTCTCTCACAGCACCCATGTGGATCATTTTTACCACCTCCTTCAGGACCACATCAGATTTAATTTCCTCTTCCCATTCCAACATAGTGAAAGCTCCAGCCCACTATGTACAACATCCTGTACCAATGCTGCAGCTTCCTCTGCATCAGCATTCCTCACCGCAGGACCATCCACCCTAAGCCAATCCAAAGACATTCTTGACAATTTGCCTGCACATTTTTCCAACCCTGAACAAATTCTACTGTACAAAGGCATTCTTCAGTCTAGCTACCAACCTGGCCAGTCTTGCGTACCCTTTATTTGCGCCACCAGATGATAAGATTTTAATCAAAACCTTATGATCAGTTAGTAACACAAACTGCAAAACCCGCAAATACGCACGAAAATATTCAGCACCCCAAGCTGCAGCTAATGCCTCCCATTCTATTCCAGAATAGTTACTTTCTGCATGCATAACAGTTTTCTCTTTTCGCCCGTGAATTTGAAACAATACAGCTCCTAAACCAGTTGTCCTGGCATCTACCATGAGTACAGACTTCAATTTGATATCAAAAGCAGTCAGAATACCTGCATCACAAATTTCCTCCTTGATATTCTCAAAACTTTCTTGTTGTTCCTCTTCTCACACAAACCTACTCAATTACGTAACCGTTTTTCTACGTTTTCCATTTTTTCAGCAAAACTCTCCACAAATTTTCCGTAATATTCTAAGAAACCTGAAAATTATCTTAATTGGTCTTTTTCATTTGAGGAAGGAGCCAACCTTAGCCTCCAACAAACACTGTTTGTTTTGATTCCACCATTAGATGTGGTATATCTAAGATATTCAATGTGTTCAGTTAAAAACAACTTTTCATGACACAGGGTGAAGCCAGCCTCCCCCAATTTCCTTAATACCATTCTCAAGATGTGTTGCTCCTCAGTTTCACCTAAAACTAATACATCATCTTGAAAATAGACAGCATTTTTCATCCCTCCAAACATTTGCTTCATCATTCACCGAAACACACTCGCAGCCGACGGTAAGCAGAACGGCATGCAAGTGAACTGGAATGTAACTTCAGTGGTTATGAATGCTATTAAAGCCTTTAAATCCCTATGCAACCTGATTTGATGGAGTGGTGTGGCTCACTGGTTAGAGGCGGCAGACCCGGGAGCAGAGGACGGCCCGGGACCAGGGTTCAATTCCCGACGCGGCAGGGTCTTGGACCAGGGTCAATGGACTCGATAATTCTCACCCCGGTGCCTACTCTAACTAGGGATCACACTCGGCAACTCTGGGCATTAGCTTGCCTCATCCCCACAACGGTGGAGAAGCGTGGCTCAGTGGTTAGAGGCGGCAGACCCGGAAGCTGAGATCAGCCGTGGACCAGGGTTCGATTCCCCGCCTCGGCGGGTCTCGGGCTCAAAAATTCCACGGACTCAACAATTCTCGCTCCGGTGCCTACTCGACTCACGGGGTCACACTCTGCGACTCTGGGCAATAGCTTGCTTAATCTCCACGACGGCCCCTCGCGGCAGGATGCCTGGCTTTCACCTTGTGAATACCCTGCCGGGGTATCTCACAGGGGAATACCAGGACGGGTTCCCTAAGCAAGCGCCTTGAGACCCCTGGGTGATTAGTGCGCTATATAAATCGAAATACATTTACATTTACATTTACATACGCCGGGGATGCCTGGTTTCACCTTGGAGATACCCAGTAGGGACCATCTCACAGGGAAAGCCAGGACGGGTTCCCCAGCGGTTTACAGCGCAGAGATACTCCTTCGGGAGTCGATTCTAGCGCTTTAGAAACCCACAATCAATCAATCAATCAATCAATTTGATGGTAAGTACTTCTCAAGGCTAACTTTGAGAAGTACTTACAACCCTTAACAGATGATAACAGTTCATTGATATCGGGAAGCGGCAAAGTATCAGCAACAATGTCCTGATTCACAGATCTCAAATCAACACAGAACGACCATCCACTTTTTAGGTAGTAACCACCGGAGAAATCCAAGGAGAGGCCTCCACCAATTTTATAATACCTCCCTCTAACATGTCATTGAACAATATTTTAACCTCTTTTCTTAGTGACATGGGCACTAATCTCAGTAGGTACTGTATTGGTACTGCATTCTCTCTCAAGATGATCGTATGCACAAACCCCTTCCACCATCATTACTTGATTTGATGATCTAGGATTAATTATTATATTATGATCATACTGGTGTATCCATCCTAGAATGGGAGGACCATCCATCGCGACATATACTTTGCCTTCTATACATCATGTGCCGTAATGAATGCAACCTACCATGTATCCTATGATATCTATGGATAGCCCCATAGATGCATTTCTTTAGGCAACAGCAGTGCTTTAAATGGGGAAAAATAAGTGCAGGTACTCATTAAAATAAGCTAGATGTGTGCCAAGTGGGCGGGGTTAGGGGCGGGGCTACTAGCGAGACATAATGATACTCAATGACTTCTATACCAGTTGCAGCACATATTAAAACACAACAAAAATGCCTTTATGTAAACAAAACAGGTTAACTCATTACACAAAATGAAAGCTAAACATAATAGGTCAACATTTCCTTGTTTTGTAATTTTGCAAACTCTTAATGTCAAACCGTTATTTGTTGTTGTTTGGCACAATGCTATGTATTCTCAAGCGTGTACACACAGAGAAACAAACAAACAGCATACACAAAAGCATTCCACCATGCAAAGGAGCCTAAGTTGAATAGTCAGCAGTGGCTGAGCTAGGGACTACAGAATCGCCTTGGTTGTCAGAGACAGATTCTTCTCTTACAGCCTAGTGCTCACCAGCACTATCAGCCAATGAGCCTACCAGTAGCTAAATGCCGGTACTAACAGTGATAAAAATTAGGAGTGTAGGTACTCCGTACCTGTGAGGATCGTCCTATTTAAAGCACTGCCTCTGCCCTTTTCACTACAGTCAGGCTCTTCCTGTCTATTGCTGGTTCCGTGTCTTTACAGTCACATCTCCTCTCCGTTTTTGATTCACCTCTCACTCCTTCCCAGCCTCTAACCTTCTCTCCATGGTTCTGCCCCTCCTACTCCCACCTCTCGCTTACTCTCTCCACAAGTCTCTTACATGTTGTCACTATTTTTTTCCCCTCTTGCCTCCTGTTCTCCACTCCATGATGTGCCCATACCCTAAATTTGCCATCTGGCCAGTATTTTGTTGTGCTATATTTCATTATATTTGTTGATAGAGCACGCTTACTGTTGAGGTCTGAATTTTTAAATAAAGGCTCACAAAAAAACCTTGATAAATCACAATTGATATTTTTTCCACTAAATAAAAGCATAAATCATTTAATCACATCAAAAGTATTTGCAAGCTGTGAAAGTGTGTGCCTGACGCGCACGAATGCGCTGTCGCTGCCCTGCAAATTCTGCAAGGCAACGTTACACAAATGTATGTTAAAAAACCATTTCTAAGCACAAATAGCTGGTATTTTAGCGGAAAAAAGTGGCAAAATCTAACTTCAGCTGTCACACTTTTACATTCCTCCCCCCTTCCTTCTATGTTTATCTCGTTTCCCCCCAACCAGATCCATTGCCAGTTGTGGTTCATGGGGTGCTGCAGGGGTCCCTGCTATTCTTTGCTCTTCGGGCAGGGCTGCCTTCACACTCACTGATCCCTCGCTATTTTAATGTAAATGCAGCCATTAGTGCTGGAGAGGCACACAAAGGGAAGCAGCCAGCTCCTGTGCTAAAAAAATCATGAAAAGACAACCAGCTTTGGTGAGGGTGTAGGGTTGTTAATCACTGCGTGATACAAGCCCTCTCCAACACCTGCAGTGTGGGGAAATTCAAATGGGCACTGCTAATCCAGTAGCCTTTCTGCAAATAAGCCACTTCAAGGACTCTGGGTGATGTGCGACATTAGGAAGCAGAGCGGCATCTGTCCTGCGTTGGAAGAGATTCCAAACCCGAGCCTGCCGTTCCATCTATCAGGGTACCGGTACTCTCCCTGACAAAAAAAAGTGCTGGTACTGGCGGCTAAAAAATTTGGAAGTGCCGGTACTCAGTACCGGTGAGTGCCGGCCCATTTAAAGCACTGGGCAACAGTGTGAAATCCCTGTAGTGTGCCGTGAACATGTTTACTGGAATGATAGTGTACATTGACCCAGAGTCTAACATGAGTTTTAATTCACACCCACATACACCAAACTTTGCAGTGGGTCTTGCAATTCTTCTTTTGTCTCTGTTCTCTTCTGTGCCCTCCTCGATCACTAGTACCCTGTCACCATATTTGTTATCTTCAGCCACCTCTACTACACTCACCCTAAATTTGCTACTCTCTGTGCCCAATTCCCTTCTCTGCACATGCACAGGTACTCATCTCTGCATCCACACTTCCTACAATCTTTGTTGATATCAAAACATCCCTTTGACACTATGATATATACTCCCACAATGAGGCTGTTCTTTCAACTTGCCACTTGACGAAGTCACTGCACCCCTTTTTCCATCCTTCTTAGATGCAACATTAACATTCCCCTCTAGATTCTGTTTTTCACTGTTCCCCATAGCTACTTCCCCACTATATTTCTATCTTCTGTTTAACTCCCTCATACATCGTTGGGATTCCTCTTTGACTTTAGACATTTCTAATGAGACATCTCAAATGTGCATAACACCATGAGATGCACAGAAACACAATGTAACCGTAACTTTACAGTACCCTACGACGACCAACTGCACTGTAGATGACCCTCAATGATGCACTAACACAATACAGCATCACTTTAATACCTGGTGTGCAGATCTCAGCTGGCTCAAACTGCACCTCAAAGCTGCACTGTTAAAAGTGCCAGCACACAGTGATTCTGAGATGACTTCTATGTCAGTATGAGCAGCGCACCTCTAAACTGCTCCACCAACAGGTGTACAGATCACGAAAAATGTAACCTGCACTTAGGGGTTTTAGCAATGTAGGTGTCTCCGACTTCTTATGCCTTTACCAGCATGACGCCACATTTAATTAACTGACTAGTGGCTGTGTCAAAAATAATTTCTCAAAATGGCATCACATGAACGTGCTGCACACCTCGTTTCACTGACACTCCTGACATCACATGATCGTACTGTGCTCCATGGCATGCTGGCACTCCTACAACTGAATCAGTGATCCTGTCATGTATCGCATAGCCCACAGCTGTAATCCCTTCACGTGTACCATGTGAGGTTCCAAAGCTACAAGCACCTAAGTTTAAGCGCTGGTCATGGGACAACGGTGAGTGCCCCAACACCGATATAGAGAACATGTTACAGTACCTTCAGAGACTGTAAAGCTGCTAATTTTACCACACCGCCTGAGCGCGGCGATGATCACGCCACAGCCAGACACTGCAAACCTCTGACATATTATCAAGAACCACGTTAAAATTATCGCCACTTTGGAAACATGAAACTGCCACTAAAGCGGCGATAATGGGCTTGATAATATGCCCTTGTGAATTCCTATAGATGGCAGGTTCTGGTGGGCTTCTAAAGGAATTCACAAGGGCATATTATCAAGCCCATTATCACCGCTTTAGTGGCAATGCGGCGAAAATTTTAACGCCGTTCTTGATAATATGCCCCTTACTACATCTCGGCCATCACCTCCGCGCTCTTCTCCATCTCGCAGAAGAGGACAGCAGGCAGGATCACCCAGGTTGTGTGCTGTTTGTCCTCAAGAATTTACTTAAAATCATTGCCGGAAAAATGGAGAACCCACCAGACGTTAGGGATCTTATACATAAGATTTATTGGAGCATACAACCTGGCGCCAATCCACTCATAACTGACTCTCCTGGAACTCTCAACACCTTCTATTCTAGAAGTGTTATATGCAAATAACTTACTTCATAACACTGCCACCTTATCTTACGAACGGTGTCTAATAGTGAATTTATCTGGACTTGATTAGTGACAGGCAAGTCATGTTCACATAGTTTGTCACAGGTCTACTCAATCTTCTTACAGATTATCATCAATGTTTAGTCTCTCCCTAGTCTCTTGTGTCACTAGAGCTGATTTATGGCATAACGCCAATTTATTTTTATTTTTTTAAATATCTTTTATTGCTTTTTGTATGTTGCTCACAATACATAGCATAACATCAGAAGTGAAATTATAGCATTACATTACATAACCATGTAATAACATTTGGTAGAGACAACAGTTTGCCACAATGCATATACATATGCTCCGCATTATACCAATCTAATATGTATCCGAGGGCTTAACCTCCGAGAAATCACTTCATCAAAGAAGTGGCTGACCCCTTCGGAGAAGGGGAAGAAGAAAAAAAAAGAGGGGAGTAAGACATTTCTAGAATCGGTGTGTTACAACAAAGCCCAAGGTATAGAACTAACAAGGAGCTACATAAGACAATATAAACAGCAGTGGCTATATGGCATTACAACTAATCCTTCTATCCGCCACAGCATTGGGCAATGTAATATCAAAGGAATGGCCCTGTTTATGTGTCTCCAGCAATCTATATCAGTAAACAATTATAAGGCCGATCATCGGTAATATGCATCAACAACAATCAAGAAAAGTCTTGGGGAGGAGGAGCTTGGCGGGCATCCGTGATGGCCGCGTGAGCACAGCGCTCTCCGGACCCCCGCCACTCCCGGCATGATATCCTGAACATATCCTGATTCTTCACGAGGATTTGTGTAGAGGACGCTGGGCTGATCTTCCTGGGCTTTTTGGAATTTGATTTAGACCCGGGGCGCCGAAGATACGACGACTCGAACTTTCGGGGTCCGCTCTTGAGGTCCGCCCGGGACTGGGTGCGGCACTGTGGCCGTCTTGGAGTTGAACAACAGCGGCAGGGGGATTGGACTTGTGGGTCCCCCTCTTCAGTTTCGGTTTCGATTCTGCCTCAGACTGAGACATCTGGCAGGGGAGTCTGGCCTTGCTGGGTCCGGCGCACGAGACGGCTGTCGGGCCTTTGGCTAGCTTATTCTCCTTCCAGGCTAGTTCACTCCTAGTGGTACCCTCGCCGCTGCTTTTTGGTCCCGACGCCCTACTTTCCTGCGGCCATTTCCATCGGGTCGAGTGAGTCTCCTGGTGACGCGGCTTCCGACATGGCGGGCAGAGGGGACCGAGAGACACGAAAGACCAAGACGCCCCTGCGTAGGGGCCCGGTCCAGTCTAACGTTATGGACCGTTACACCCATTCGAAGGGGTCCCCTGGAGCCGCCCTGCCTGGCCCAAGTGCGGTTGACCACATTGTGGACGCGTCGACGGAGCCGTCCTTGCAGGACATCATGGGCGCCATTTCTGGCATGAAGGAAACAATAGGCCAACAGTATGAAGCTTTGGCCCACAAAATCGACACCGTGGCCATTGATGTGAACTTGATCCGGGCCGACCTATCTAAAACCAATGAGAAGGTGAAGTCATTGGATCTCAAGTCATCCAGCCTCACGGCAGACATCTCGGAGATACAGACGGAGATTGGCAATCTCCGTAGGGTGAACGATTTCATGACCCGGCGCTTGGAGGACTTTGAGAACAGGGCACGTCGCTGTAATGTGCGTGTGGTTGGCGTTCCGGAGAATCCAGACCCGCACTCTGTTGATCTCCTGGTCGAGGACCTGATCCAGAACTACCTCTCTCCGTCTGGGTTGAGTAAATTCTTCGCAGTGGAACGTGCCCATCGTGTTCCGGGAGGCCAGGGTAAGCCGGGCGCCCCGCCGAGGCCTATTGTTGCAAAACTCTTCCACTATAGGGATCGGGACGCTGTCCTGCAGGCATCGCGCGTGAAGGGCCCGGTGGCCTTTGAGAATGCCACGGTGAACTTTTACCCGGACTTTTCTCAACAGGTGCAGAAACAGCGTATGGGCTTCCGTGGAGTCAAGAAGCGTCTCCGGGACATGGGATTGCGCTATGCTATGCTTTTTCCGACCAGGCTGCGAGTTGAGTACAATGACTGAACCTTTTTCGTTGATCGGCCTGATTCTGTGAATGACTGGCTGGACTCTCTGCCGGACCGACCTCCTGCGACTGAGCCCGCCGACCACCCGGGTGGTGCTGAGGGTGGTGTAGAGAGCTGAACTACTTGTCTATGCCCGGGTCTTCGTGTAGAGTAACTTCTTCTGGGATTTTATGCCTAAGTGCCTCTACTGTCTGTGTGTTCTCCTCGTTATTTGTCTTGATCGGGGTGGCGGGTGGGCCAGGGCCTTTCCTCCTCCGGGGTCTTTTTGTAGAATGGGGGTTCTTGGGCGACAAGCACACTGCATGTTGGGGTGGCTTTTTAGCTTCTTGCAGGGGTGCAGGGTGGGGGGTGTTTCCTTGCTTGTTGGGGGGTGGGTGGATGGGAAGTTTGATGTTTGTGTTTTGTTTTATCAAGGCGATTCTATCTTGCTAATGATGTTTTTGATGTCATGCTCATTGGGGGGGGGGTTTCGGCGTTGCTGTGTGGGGTGGGGGGTAGCGGGTTGAGGTTTATTTCGTGGAATGTCAATGGTCTGGGGGATCGTATTAAGCGGGGTGTGGTGTTGCGATGTCTACGACGTTTGTCTCCGGATATTGTTTTTCTACAGGAGACTCATTTGGTGGGCAATACATGTCGTGCAATGAATAGGTGGGGCTATCGCCTCGCCGCACATTCGGGGTTTACCACGGGTTCCAGGGGGGTGGGTATCCTTGTTCGGGCTTCCCTCCCCCTGGCTATTGATGATGTGATCCTTGATGATCGGGGGCGTTACGCCGTCCTCGTGGGACACTATGAGGGTCGGACCCTTTCCTTGTTTGCCGTTTATGTGCCCCCCGGTCTACAGACCTCTACCTTTTCCGATTTGGGCCGGGTGTTGTTGAACCTCCCTGATAGTACTCTTTTCATAGCAGGGGACTTTAATTCTGTGTTCTCCGGTCTACGCGATCGTCACCCCCCGAGGGATACTCCTTCGGCCCAACAGTGGCTGGGTGGGTTTCTGGATACGTTTGGCTTGGTGGATTGCTGGAGGCTTATGCATCCTACTCAGCTTCAATACACTTTCCATTCTGGGGCCCATGGGAGTTTGTCTAGACTGGATTATTTCCTGATGCCTGCGGCGCAGTCGCCGGCGGTTCGCGAGATTAGACACCTCCCCCGGGGCATCTCTGATCATTCACCGCTCTGGCTTTGTTTTGAGGTGGGGGTGGAGGCGGCGGGCCGGGTGGCTCCTATCAACCCATGGTACCTCACCTCCCCCGAGACCCGCGGTCTCTTGATTAAGACTTTGGACAATTATTTTCTAGACAACGAGGGGTCCGTCTCCTCTGCGGTATCCCTGTGGGAGGCCTTTAAGACAGTGATTCGCGGGCAGGCCCTTTCCCTTATTGCTGAATCTAAAAAGGCGAGGAATCGGGAGGTGGTGGACCTTGAGAGGGAGATTGCTGCGATAGAGGCTGACCTGGAGTCGGATGTTACACCTGGTAAACTCCACGCCCTGGGTCTGAAACAATTTGCCTATAGGTCTTTGGTTACAGATGCGGCTAAACTGATGTTTCGGGAGCAACAGGGTCGTTTGTATGATGTGGGGGACAAAGCGGGTAAATTGCTGGCATGGTTGGATAAGAAGGAGAGGGCGAATCGTGTGGGGCCTGTGATTCAGACTTTGAATGGTGTGAGAGTGACCGACCCGGTTGGAATAGTTGAATGTTTTGCGGACTATTTTCGTGTGGTTTACTCCCCTGTGTCTGAACGGGATGTTGATGACTCTCGCCTTTTGTTGCGTGATATAGCTCTGCCCAGTGTTTCCGAATTAGACCGAGTCTCTTTGGAGTCCCCTTTCACTACGGACGAGATAGCGACGGCCATTCGCTCACTCCGTTCGGGCAAAGCTTTGGGCCCGAATGGATTGCCAATTGAATTGTACAAGATACGTCCTGATAAGGTGGCGCCCTATCTTCGCACCATGTTTTTGGAATCCCGGGAGCGGGGTATTCTCCCATATGATCAGCGTCTGGCTACGATTGTTGTTATTCCCAAAGAAGGTAAACCTCGGGACCTTTGTTCGTCTTATAGGCCCATTTCCCTGTTGAATGTTGAACCCAAGGTTCTGGCTAAGCTTCTGGCTACCCGCCTCTTGACGGTCATTGGTGGCTTGGTTCATCCGGATCAATCCGGATTTATCCCGCATCGCAACACGGCTCTTAACCTATGTCTTCTCCACGGAGCTGTTGCGAGGGCGGGGCTTCTGACGGAGCCGGCCATTTTGGCTTCGCTAGACGCCTCGATGGCCTTTGATACGGTAGAGTGGCCCTATCTTTGGGCAGCTCTTGAGAAATTTGGTTTCGGACCTGAGTTTATTGGTTGGGTGAAGTTGTTATACGCCGAACCCTTGGCACAGGTAGTGGTAAACGGTCGGGTTTCTGTCCCCTTCTGCCTTGGTAGAGGGACCCGTCAGGGATGCCCCTTGTCTCCGTTGCTTTTCGCGCTTGCCCTGGAACCGTTGGCTGCGTGGCTTCGATGGGAACCTTCACTCAAAGGGATCCGTTGGTCACCGGATTTTGAAGACCGCGTCTCGCTTTACGCGGATGACATTCTTCTGTATCTTACTTCCCCGTGTAAATCTTTAAATGTCTTATTTGACGTTCTTACTTCGTTTGGTGCTAACTCAGGTCTGGTTATTAATTGGGCTAAGTCCTGTGTGTATGTTCTCTCGGGTGTTTTGCCCCCATTACCGGACAGATTTCCTATCCAGGTTGTCCAGTCTGGCTTCAAGTATTTGGGGATCTTTATTACGCTGGACTCTTCACTCCGGTTCGAGCGTAATCTCCTCCCCCCGCTTCTTAGACTGCGACTGGATGTGGCCCGCTGGCGTAAGCTACCCCTGTCTCCTCTGGGCAGGGCTGCCCTTTTTAAAATGATGTCTTTGCCACGATTCCTATACGCACTTCAAAATTCTTTTGACGACGTTCCCGCTACCTATTTCCGAGAGATCGAGAGTCTTCAAAGGCAACTGATCTGGGACGGGCGTCCACGTATCGCCCTTGCGAAACTTACCATCCCTTGGTACGACGGGGGCATGGCGCTCCCCGATATCAAGAGATATTATTGGGCTACCCAGCTGTCTGCCATTAACCACGCAATGTATTCCCCGGGTCGAGATCCGGCCTTTGAGATGGATAGACTCCAGCTGCCGGGAGGGGATTTTAATAGAGCGCTTTATTCCAGATCGACCGGGCGCCATCTTACGGGCCCGTCCAGGATCGCAGTCAATGTGTGGCGCGCCGCGAATGTGAGTTTGGGATGGGAGAATCGACTGACAATGGCGACTCCGCTTTATGCTTCCGAACGTTTGGGATGTCTCTGGTCCACTAAGGGCTTGGACCGCTGGGATATGATTGGGATATGTAAAGTGGGTGATGTCTGTGTGAAGGGTAGAGTGAAGTCTTTCCAGGCCCTTAAGGCCGAATATGACTTGAGTGATAGAGAGTTTTTTCGATATCTGCAGGTCCGGCATGCCCTGGCCTCAGTTCTGACTCCTGATGTGACCCTGCCCGAGTCCTCCCCCCTTGAGGACCGCATACTGGATGGACACCTGCCCGATAGCACTATCTCCCTAATTTATAAGAAACTGATTAATAATCGCGCTGACTTACTGGTCCGACTTAGGGAGGTTTGGGTCAGTGACGGGTTGGACTTGGAAGACGAGGATTGGCAGTCGGCACTCTCTTCTCCGAAAGAGGTCGCCATCCCCGCCCGTCTTCGTTTGGTTCAACTTAAGATCCTCCACCGGGTGTATGTAACTGGTCCGCGTCTGGTAGTGATGGGCTTTTCCCCGGATGGCTTATGCAAACGTGGTTGTGGGATGAGTGCTACATTTCTGCATATTCTTTGGGAGTGCCCAGTGGTAGCAGCCTATTGGATTGATGTGCTTGCGGTGATGACTGCTGTGACTGGTATTACCCTGCGGCCTGAGGCCCGACGATGCCTGTTGAATGTGTGGGAACCCACCGACTATTCTGTGGCTCAGACCAGATGGGCGACCTTGGGATACATGGTCGCGAAGCGGGACATTGCGCAACTCTGGGGCGAATCCAGACCTCCCGACGTCTCGGTGTGGGAGGATAACATGGACTGGTCCATGTTCCGAGAGAAGACCGTCTATGTAGCTAGGGGCAGACCCAGGGCGTGGACGAAGGTTTGGGGTCAGTGGAATGAATATCGTGGAGACATTTGTACCCCTCCCTTGGTTGACACTCCCGATGTTACCCTATCTCCCTAGGCCGGCGTTCCCGAAATTTTTCATGCTGTTCTAGGATTTTCCTGTCCTCCCCGCTGTCCCCCCCCCCCCCCCCCCCCCTCCCCAGCCTTGCCGAGTCCCATTGATTGTGCTTTCGTCTTCCTGATTAGTGGCTTTCCCCTCCGCCTTCTGGGCTGACCTTGATTAATGTGCATTCGCCTTGTTTAGAGTTCGTTGTTTTTTATGTCTAATACAGAAAATTGTTATGTCCTGTCCTATGTTTTGAGCAATACTTGGTATCTGATTTGTGCCTGGCCACGGAAGTGATCGTTTGCTTCTTATGTTGTGCGTTGCTATTAGCGGCCAGCCCGTGTGGTTGTAGGCCCATCTCTCTAATTTTTATTTGATTGCTCAATAAAAGTTTTTAACCAAAAAAAAAAAAGAAAAGTCTTGGAATAATATATGCACATTTCAATATCCATAACATTAGGATCTTCTTCCTAAACAACAGCGGGACACAAAGCAACAAAGAAAAAAATAAAACACAAAGGAAAAAGTGGGTCAATAATAAAGAATCCAATCATGTGCCGTCGCTAGTGCAATACATCGCTCGTGGGGCATGTTCTGTGTGGGAGCCATGAGGTACGCATTCGTCGCGTAGGTGGGGCCAGCATGGGAGGTGGAAGGGTCAACAGTATATGTAGTATCCGTGCCACGTCTGTGGCGCATCGGAAGCAGAGTTTCCGATACTCGGGAGAATGGCTCTTCAGTAGGCCTGATAAAGGCGGCTCGCCGGCGGATGTGGGGCATGGGGGGTCCCCCGGGGCCATCGCTTCCAGCACTTTCTCACTCCCCGGTAGGGTCGGCTAGGGTGTGTCTATGGAATGCCATGCCTATGGCATGCGTGGTGAAAGGCCTTCAGAGTGTCATCCCAGGACTGTGCTATGGGGTATTTTGTAATCCCGCTGTTTCCTACCTATGCAGGATTGCACTTTCCGCTCTTGCCCAATTGTCAAAGGAGCTGTGCCAGTTTGCCACTTGGGTAGGTTCACTATTTTTCCAGCGCTTGGAGATTAATCTCTTCGCCGTAATAAGCCCAAGATCCCAAAATCTAGCAGGGACTTTCAACTGTTTTGTTCTTTTGTATATGCCCAATATGCATACCTCCCAGGTGTGTTGTAATACCTCACCGACACTCTCCGCTACTATCCGTCACTTTGCACCAGTATGTTTGCAGCAAGGGGCATGACCATAGCATGTATAAGAGGTCTGCAGCTACAAGCGTACATCGTGTGCATGCAGATGTTGTGAGCTCGAAATAACGATTAATCTTATCGGGTGACAAATATGCGCGGTGAATGATGTAGAACTGTATGAGCTTGAAGCGGGAGTTGCGTGGGACATTCGTGGCACCGGCTAACACCATTGCCCACTTCTTATCCGTCCACGCTCGCCCTATGTCCACCGCCGACTTGTCCCGCAGACTCTGGGAAGAGAACTGTGTATGGGTGAGAAGTGCCTTTGCGAGCCAGTGTACCACATGGGAGCCATTTCCCATAACATGTAAATACTGCACCAGTAGGTATATCGGCAATTACTCGGAATAGTCTCCCCAAGCCCGCGCCCAATGTTCTAGCGCCGCCTCTGTGACTATTTCCCGCTCTTTGGGTGTACCTAGCAGTGGGAGCACCGGGGCTTATGGTATCACAGCGTTAGTGAGCTTCAAGCTTCGCACATAGGATCAGTGCGCTACGGCTAAGTGTAACTGCATCGGACAAGGAGTTTTGGTCAGTGGGTGAAACAATGTATGATTCTGTGTTAGTGTCAGGGTCGTGGCGTCTGTAGCAGTATCTCCCAAATTTTTCCCGCTTAGCCAGCTGGCCACCCACTGCAACTGTGCCGCTAAATTGTAGAGTTCCTGGTTGGGAACTGCCAGGCCCCCTGCTTCTGTAGATGCATATAGCATCTTCAGCGCAACGCGCGGTCACCCTTTTTTCCAGATGAGATTCCTAATGGAGGTTTCCAGCTCGCGGAAAATACGTGTGGGGATGTATATTGGGAGATTGGCATAATAATACAATAGCCTTGGTAGTACTATCATTTTCGTTAACGTGATCCGACTGGGCACATTCAGAGGGAGGGTCTTCCAAAAGGTCATTTGCGCTTGCAAGGAGGAGATCGCCCACACTAGGTTGCCCTCCAACACATCCGTGAGAGTTCCATAGATATATATTCCAAGATATCGGAACATGGTAGGGTGCCAGGTGAGACGCCCGCCGTTAACTGTGATGGCACACTCGGGCGTTTCTGCATTAAAGGAATACACTCCAGATTTGGCCCAGTTGACTTTAAGCCCCGACATTGACTCAAAAGTGCGGAATATGTCAGACAAGGCTAATGGCAAAGGGGCCAGGTCCCTGACGTACAGTAGTAGGTCATCGGCATACAAGGACACCGTGTGCAGGCCATCCGCTAGGGGGATCCCCCAATCCATGCCACGTTCCCGTAGTGTGGCCGCTAGTGGCTCCATCACCAAGGAAAAGAGCAGGGGGGATAGAGGACATCCCTGCCTGGTCCCCCATCGAACACGTATGGTATCTGACAACAGCTTACCAGTGCAAACCCGCACTGTGGGCTTCCGATACAGTAGCTCCACCATAGGGATATAGTCGTCCCCGAGGTCGTATTACTGCAGCACTGCTACGAGGTAGGGCCACTCTACAGAGTCAAAAGCTTTCTCTAGAATGAGTACTAAGCATCCCGAATCAGGCCATTGTTTCGTAGCGAAGCTCTGCACCCTGAACAAGCGCCGGATATAAAGTGAAGTGCTACGAGTCGGAACAAAGCTGTTCTGGTCGCCATGGACGAGGCTAGGCACCAGGGAGCCAATCGTTGGGCCAGCGCAGAAGCTAAGATTTTGTAATCCGTGTTTAGGAGGGCCAGTGGGCGATAAGAGCCCAATTGCGTGCTATCTCTACCGGGCTTTGGGAGGGAAATTAGAGTGGCTTCATTGAGCGTGGGCGGAAGGGAAGAGTCAGCAATGGTCGCCGCATACACCCGTAGGAGTTCCGGAATCAGAACTGTAGAATAGGCCTTAAAGAACTCTGCAGGCAGTCCGTTCGGGCCCGGGGATTTACCGTTAGAGAGGGAGAAAATGACTGTGCGCAATTCGTTAGGTACAAGTGGGGTCCCTAATTCGTCTCGCTGTGCATCAGTTAATGTGGGCAGGGTTATATCAGTAAGGTAATCAGTTATGCTAGTAGCAGGAACCTGTACTTAAAGCGGTACAGAGCCTCTAAGTGCTCCACAAAGGCCCCATGAATGTCGCGCTGTGTATATACTGTGGCACCCTGTGTGGTATTTATTGACGTCACCGGTGTTGTCAAGCGTCTTGTTTGATCAACCATGCCAGTAATTTGCCTGGTTTGTCTCCGAGATGATGTGTACACGCTGAGTGGGCTGCATAGTTTAAATGTTTCAGCCTGTCTAGTAAACGTGCGTGTTCCGCGCGGGTTTCCGACAGCGACTCATCGTCGCCCCCCCCCCCCGGCTTCTTGTTCCTTCCTAAGCAAATCGGTTTCAATGTGCACCAGTGCCTTATCCAATTGCTACTGCATGCCTGCCTGTGTGCCCAAGCAATGACCCCTAGTGACAACTTTAAATGCATCCCATTCAATTTGGGGGGTAGACGCTGTGTGGGTGTTTTCCTCTAAGTACTGTACAATGCAGGACGACAGCGAATCGCGGAATGGGGCATCTAACAATAAATCAGGTTGGAGCCTCCAGGTGGGTATGGGCGGGTGTGGGTGTTCCCAAGCTAAGTCCAGGATGTGAGGGTTATGGTCAGAGTGGGTGCGACCCATGTAGTAAGTGTCCGTAACATGGGGGAGCAGGTCACCCGACAACATGTACCTATCCAACCTAACATGCAGTGTATGCGCACCTGAATAATAAGAGTATACTTTAGTTTGTGGATAACGACTCCGCCAAACGTCATGTAGGTCCCATTGTGTGGCCCAGGCCTTTAGCTCTTTCATGGCCCCATGCACCGGCGTCCCAGTAAAGGGCGGAAAGGAGCGATCAAGGTCAATGTCTAGGATGCGGTTGTAGTCGCCCCAGGCATAACGCCAATGGAGACACTTCCAGAAGCAGCTCATTTACTTTTGAACCATGTCAAGTGACACTAAGGCATAGACCCCCTCTTAGAATTGGCTTCGAGTAAAATCTACTTAAGTTGACAAATGTGGTGTAAATAAACGAGATGAGCAGGAAATAAGCAATATTTAAAAAAGCAATGATCCCCCAAAAATCCATAAAAGCTAGGATAAAGAAAACTCCATCAAAAATATGAAGCAGAGACCAACCAATATAATATGAAGATATAAAGCAGTCATGCCAGCTCATCGAGGCCCAAAGTGGTATATAGCAATATGAAGCCCTTCTCCCCACGCCCAGGCAGAATGTAATGAGGGACCTCTGTGTCCCCTATATCTTACAGATATTCCTTGTTCTTGGGCAGAATGGGGGCCGTCTGAAGGGTTGGGGGCCCACAGAAGGGTTGGAGACCACCTCTGCCTCGCTGGGGATGCAGAGGTCAGCGTTATTCCCCTGCCACAATACTAGAAATATTCTCAGTTGGGATACCTGGTCAGAGTACAACGTGAAAAGATTTTAAATCCCAAAAAAAGGGATAAATCTTCTGAAACACGTTGGCTTTTTCTCATGTAAAGCACTGTGGTTTTGAAAGGAAGCACATGGTGGTCTTAGAGATTCGGAGACAAAATGCTTGCTCTACTTTTAGTGCCATTTTTGTTAACCACTTTCATTTTTAATTGTTGAAATGTAGGAATTGCATTAAAATAAATCTCTTCTATTTTTATAGTTAAGAACAAAACAAAAAGAGAGTGGCATATGATGATGGTGATAATGATAATAGTAATAATGCTTGCAATAATAATATTAATATTAATTAATGTTTTTTTATAGGTCCGACTATCACAGATTTGCCATTTCATAGCACTGTAATTACTAGAGTTATTATAACCTGATGCAATGGAATTCGGTTTATCGACCTCAAAAAGTCATAATGATCAGTCAGCCCTCAACCAAAAGCAGTTGACTACAATATTGTGATGTCAGAGCCATACTGCAACAAGCATGCAAGTCTGACCGGGAAACAGCCCTTACAACTAGGTTTATACCTCGTTGTGCCTTTACCACGCATTTTTAAGCACGCATATTTTTATCACGTGCATGCCTTAACAACGCATGCCTTTACCACGGATTTAAGGTTAGTTGGAGGTGTGGGGGTCTCCCCCCACAAATACATTGTTTTTATAAATTAAAACAATGTGTGGTAATAGCATGCGTTGTAAAAGCATGTTTGTTGTAAAAACATGTGTGGTAAAAAATGATTGGCAAAGGCATACAATGCCTTTACCTGCGTTGTACCATTGTACAACCGTCTGAACATGTGCAGAGAATTTTGAGGTTGAAGAGAGGCCATCCAGAGGTGCCGCCGCGGTCAGTGGGAGTGGCCTAGAGTAGGAAGTATGCTGCCATGTCTTATCAGTGGGACTCCTCTCTGGGCACAAAACAAACGAGTGAGTGGATTACTAAAACACACTCTTTAATGGGAATGACCTCTAAATCTTATTGCCAAAGATTAATTTCTCTCTTTTTTAGTGTAGGGAACAGACTGATTCTGCCTGGGTTTTCCCACTGTCTCAAGTGACAAATGAAAATGCTTCAATGCTTGAATTAATCAGATTCTTTTGGGATTATTTTGGGCACATTGTACATATCCAGTTCTTAGCTCGTCTGTGCTGCTACATACAATGACCAATGGTGTACTAATCGGTCTTGGCACCACTCTGAAAGCCTTGTCTGAACTGCTAAGCTATAAAACATCTGAACAGAAAAAAAAGAAACTCTAGGAATGGTTTGGCCTGTTTCCCATCATCAAGCTGTACTTTACTGATAAAGTCCAACAAGACTGAAACACAGAAAGCAAAGAAATTATGGGATTGAATTTACCCACAGTAAATGTAAACCGGCTAGATTAATTCAATATTCATCACATGGCCACACTTTCTGCAAGTGAACCACTTACAAGTCACCTGAGGCCTATCTTGCACTGATCATGCAATCTGACTGATATGCTATGGAGTTGAAATGGAGTGAGAGACAACTTTAACCCTATTTGCACAAATCAAGTTCTAACTAAATGTACCCCATGACAACCTCTTCTCACCTTAAATTTGTGCGGTTGATCTCCAATAAAGTTGGTTTGAGGGAAGAGGTTGGGCTTGGGTAAAATATGTTTTACATTTCAGTGGCACATTATGTACTCTGATTGATCATTTCATGTATTTTCCTGGTGTGATACACAGTACACAGTAAGGTTATAGAGCATGACTAACTTCATCACCCTTTGTAGTCACTTCTTGTCTGATCTAGCCCCGTGTGCATTTGGTGCACTGTTATGTTGCATGTACATGAAGTGACATTGAACTGTATTTTTGTTCCACAGAGCATGAGCACTCTTTTCTAGTAATAGAGCGTAATTTTGACCTCATCTTTACACGCCACAAATACATAACATAAATGTGCATTTAGCAGATGTTTCCTGTGTGGCCTAATGAGTTGACATTAATATGAAATGTTGCACTTGGAATCATTATTGAAGTGTATTCACCATAGAATTAAGGAAGTTGTATAATTAGATAACCCTCAAACACTCACATATTTAGAATGTGATTACTCTAGAAACAATAATGGATTAATGTAATGTGAAGACTAACATGATCTGTATATTTCAGATAAATTGTAGTTCTTAGCCATACTTATGCATGATTATTACAGGTTTACTGTACGTCATATGCAATATGAATTTAATGTACAAGACAATGATATATTTATTTATGTTTAAACGTGCACACGCATATTTAAATGTGAACCATTGATTCAGTATTTAACTTGCCCTTACTAGGCCTCTTTTCCATTCTGCATAAAATACTTTTTTCAATTTCTGCTTAGATGAATTTTCTCTTGCATTCACATACAATGTTAGTTTGAGAATAGATACAAAACTGTATTGGCAATAGAGTTAGAGCCTGAGAAGAAGATCTTAGTTAAAGGACATGGGGAGCAAGGGAATTAACTGAAGAATCCTATTCAGCAATGTTACAACATGGCCTGGTTGAGCAAGGACGATGTTGTTCCCATGTTCAGTGTGGGATATTTCGCAGATGTTACATCTACCAACATGAGAATGGAAAATGACAACGGAACCCCGGATGATTCAAATTGAGGGGTGGTACTTGAATGATTTTATTGTGAATAACTGGAGTCTACACTGTTTGCTGCTAGAATCACTTTTCCTTGGACTTTGAGAGGTTCAGACCTCTATGTGTAGTCCCTTTGATTCTTATTGAGTGTGGCTTATGCTAGACACTCAAAATTCCTCTGACCCAAGAAGACTCTTGACCGAGCTTCTGCAACGCTGAGACCTTCCTTTACTTCCTGTACTTTCCCACATTTTCCCTAATTTTCTGCAGTCCCCTGAATTTTGAGATTCCTGGGATGAATGAACCACCCTCTTAGTTTGGAATTTAACCGAGACATGTCTAGGTTTACTTGTGTATAGAAGAGAGGAACAAAAGCTCTTCTCTAAGCACCAGTTCTTAATGCTAATCTTTTGTATTGCTGTGACTGACCTTCTTGTTTGTTTAATACTGGTACGCTCTATACTTAATTAGGAGGTTGGATTTTCCAGTTGTTATTCTGTATCTTTACAGCATGGTGTTGAGGTTTGTATACCTTAACTTGATTGCCAATTTGCAATAAACCTTCTTAACTTTACACACTGATTCCTGGTCCTTATTGTGTGGCCAAATGGGTAATACTATTAATTGAAATTGATTGATGAAATTTTAACTCCCTTCACCTCTTAGTCTGGAAGAAAGGTCCATCGGAGGACGAATGATAAGAGAGTTGACCCAAATGCTGCATCAACTAGGTAGTAAAGGATAGTTTTCCCCTGATGTGAGGGTGTCCTATTTAGAAAAATCCTAAGCCCAGTCCAAACCCCAAAAGCTCATAGTTCAGTTGAAGGAGTGATGAAGTTCCAGTGTTGTAGCAGAGAAGGAGTGTATTAATAGGTTATCCGTTCTAATTGATTATGCTTAGATTGCAGTATTTGGTAGTAGCTGTGTGGTGTTCTGCCAAGATGATTTAAGTTGTTGTGTGAATGTGGCGCTTGATGCAGAGAAGTTGAAGTGGTTATCGGGTCCGTTGTGGCCTAAGATCCCAAAACAGAGAGACTAAGTATCAAGTTGTCAGTGTAGAAGACACTCTGTGTAGTTGTCTGCTGTGTTGTGGTGCTGATCGTGAGACGTCGTTGACAGCATTATTGAGATAGGGACTTTATCTTTGTGTGATTGTGGGGTATGGTTGGTATAGTTGATCTCAGTGTGCTGGAAAAAACTGTATCAATGCAGGTGAGACCGCGCTGGTCAAAGTTTCTTTTGAAGTGAACATCAGAGTAAGTCAGAAATTGGTGGTCTGATCTGGTTCTTGTGAGTATAAAAATCTATAATTTCAATAGAGGAGCAGACAGTTAGTTGTTGAAATTGCTTAATTTGGTTGTGCTTAAACTGCTGAGAAAACGCAGCGGCGGCTGACACAAACAAAAGTGGTGAGGCTGGTGGAGGGAGTGTGGGGGGAGAGTGCGGGTGGGCAAGCGCGTGGGTAATAATAAAAAAAAATAAGACTTACCTGACTCTGCTGGCAGCCTCGCACCTCAGTGTTCCTCTGCTTCTGGTCCCAGCAGACAATGGGACAGCATCAGAGACTCCCTGTGCAATCCCCATATTGCTCTCATGCTATTACCAATAGCATGAGAGCAGCGTGGGAATTGTCCTAAGCAGGCTGGATTAATGCTCACTCAGGCACAGAGAGACTGTGCTGTTTTTCCAGTTGATTTGGAGAAACTTATCTGTGCATGTCTGTTTGGCCGGCCTAAGATGGCCAGCCAAGCAGACATGCACACTTAGAGTGCACATACCACTTCATTCCTCCTTCCTCCCTCCCATGGCCTGGCCCGCCATTCCCTACACACGCTGGCTCAGTCAGCAGCTGAAAAAAAAAATCATAGTAAAATATTATTTTATTTTTCAGCTGGCTCTGAGTCATTGAAGCAATGCTCCTTTGCCATAGCAGAGTAACTGCTGCTCAGAAAACAGACTAATGAAATTGTACGGGAGGGTGAGGTGTTGCAAGGAATGAACAAGATTGATGTCACAATGTGCCATGCTGGTATTGCTCGTTTGGTGTGAAGCCACACTGGTATTAGGCTATTTCATAGACAGCCACACCGGTACTGGTTGTGATCGCTGTACAGATAATAATTTCTCGGTTTAAATGAAGAGTCATTTGTGAAACTTGAATATTTTGATCAAAAATGAAATTCTTTAAAGCTCTACAAAGTCTAATGAAAGGAGATGTGACTATACCCATTAGAAAGGGGGAAGAGGCACCACCCGAAGTTACAACAGATCATATTATGGCAATAGATGTCAGTCTTCAGACATGTATTTGGCTTTTAACAATGGCATAGGATCTCTGAGAAAGATGGCTCTTTGACATTTCCCTGTTATGGGACATTTAATTTGAGAATCATCGAACATTTAAGGAGGACATTGTATGACATGAAACAGCTTACTAGACCTACACAATACGAAGCACTTAATGCCTGGGAGCATACAGCTCATCTTAGGCAGAGAGAGAGATTTCAAGGAAGTGTCAAGAAATACATACACACTTGTGGGGATGCTAGATGGGATGCAAAACAGAAATCTTGGAGAAACAATATTATAGATTTTATCCTGCATTAACGAGTGTGAAAGAATGGAAAGGTAAACTAAAGGATGAGCAAAAGAAGAAGGAGACAGAAGACATAAAGAATGCAGCAGAGGACAGTGATAGCGATTCAAATGAGGACTTTATAACCAAATTATTGTTAAACTGACACCACCATACAATGCGACTCAAACTGGAGAAGCAAGTGATATACATACAGGTGAAACTTTGGACGTGCCTATGGCACCAGTAAATCTGAATTCTAATCCAATGGGAGAAAGTTCAAGAATGAGAGTCCCTTCAAATGCACTTGCCCTAAATTCCCCTGATGCACTGACTGTTCCTGTTACAATTGGTTCTGTAGTTCCTTTGTATAACCCTGGAATGGTTAGAAATACTATACATACATACTTTGGCTGTTCCCACTGGGATTAGTACTTCAGGTAGCAATCCTGTGGGCTCAACAATGAGACAAATTTCTCAAACTCCTTTGGTTCCACCACAAGGGAATTCTCCAGGTGCTGTGAGTGCAGACCATACATTGAATCGGACAGGGTTTGATCCAAATGAAAGGTTTTCCCAAAGATCACCACCCTTTTCATGCCAAAAACAAATGTGCTTCCAAGTACCCCCAGGACAGAAATGCCTTTGGGTTTGCCAAATTCAGACATGTCCCTTTTGAATTCATGACCTGATATAAATCGGGGGTAAATTTAGAGGAGAGATAATTCTTAATACTCTTAATACACCAGTAGAATAACCAGGTCCGACTGCCCGAGAACTCGATGAATGGTTCAGAGGTGTAAATACCCAGACTAGCGGAAACCTCGTGACAAGTGGAAGGGATACTTAGGTCCCAGAGACAGAAACAACACTAGATGAGGCTAAATTGAAATTAGAATTAGAACAATGATACTGGGAACTCTTGACATGTCCCGCTTAAATGTCTATTGAGATGATTCGCTATTGTTCATGTCCAAAGACATTACTAGACGTGCAGGACATGCTCATGAAAGTTTGTCGGGATTGGTTCATAGATATGAAATTGACTAACAGAAATCTAAAGCCCTCCAGAGAAGTTACAGTTTAATCTTTAGTGACCAAGATCTTGCTAATTTGAGACCACCAGGATTGAAGTTACAGTTCAAACAATGAATTGCCTATGTTCACAAATTGAGTGAATTGGACAGATGGGAAGGCAAATGGGCAAAGAAAAGGGAAGTTTAGAAAGTTAGAATAGAACTACCTCCAACTGGAGCTGAGGAAGAGGACAAGGATATACACATTTCCTATGAGAGAAGTGCCTGGTGGAAGTTATGTACACATACCTTGGAGCAGGACTGACCTTGCATCATTCACAAGCGATTTTCTGAAATTGAGAGTAAAGAGAACCCAGTGGAAGGGGCAGCCTGTTTGATTGGTTTGTAAAGAAATCAAAGGTTCTGTGGAATGATTTGAATGCCTTATTTAAAATTGTGGTTCCTTGTGACTTGTCTGTCGAATGTAAAGTTGCTGTGGATTGGCCCAAAAGGGAGCTGTAGAGACATCCCATATCACATGCTCCTACATCAAAGGTGATGAAAAAGTATAATCAGGTGATTCCATTTTTGAAATCGAAAATATCTCCTAAAGATATTGATTGGGTCAAAATTGACAGAACAACCCAAGAGATCAAAGAAACAACACATGCTTATTATGAGAGATTGTTACAGGCATTTAAACAGTATAGGCAACAAAGATGATTGAGGCAAACGACTTAGGACATTTTGTGTACATGTTTATGCATGGATTGAAACCTAAGATTAGTTTGCTGATTTAACTGCACTAGATTTGTTGGCAGAGTAAGCCCACTAATGAGATATTGCTATATGCAAAATATTGCAGCGATGAATTGGAAATTACACATAATAAATTGAAGGAGAAGCTAATGTTAGCCCAGATGAAAGCTGTACAGTGAGGTCTGCATCAATAGTTTGCTGGGAATGCTGATCCGATGCTCCCTGTTGATGTTGTTGCATTAATAGAGAGCTCCCTTGATGCAAGGTGGTGATGGGTTTCAACTGCAAGGTAGAGGTCGTGGTGTTCTAATAGATCCGCCTGAGGCAAGTTGGGGCATTGGAGGCGGGAATGTTGATTTAATGCTGTTAACATGGCAAATGGGAATCAGGTTCAGTATGGTGGATTTGTGCATTTCAAGGTCATAATATGGCTCAGGCACAGCAAGTACAGAGATAGAGAGTACAAAACTACAATATGCCCCAGGCTCAGATAATGCAGGTTCCACAAGCCAAGCTGCCACAACAAAATGTGAATGTTCAGAGATTTAAATCAAATCAAATTCCCAGAGGTAAACACCAATGCTTTTGTGAATCAGGGTACATCTCAACCGTACTCTCTGATACAGAGAGATGAGGATTGCAGCTTAGACCTGTTGCAATGACGGGGCCTGAGAGGGGAGGAGGAGTGCATGCTTGTGGTAAAATTAAAGGTAGACCAGAGAAGTATATTTGTGAATGACGAGGTGAATGTTTATTCCATTTCAATTTTGATAGACACTGGTGCTACCCACTCTACTGTGAGAACAGTAGAAATTCCCAACCTACGCCTCTCGGGAAAAATAAGTCAAGTTGTTGGCGTTGCATCAAATGACTAGCCCTGCTTCACAAGCAGTACCTGTCAAAACTGCAATGAGCCAAATAACTACAGGCTCATCTCTCGCATTCCCTTTCCTGCCAATATTGTGGAGAAGGCAATTAACAAAAAACGTACTCTCTTTCTGGAAACCAATAAACTTCTGGACCATACACAATTTGGTTTCCGGGGTCAACACAGTACTGAATCTGCCCTGATAGTGGCCTCAGAGGAACAGAGAGCTATTATGGACAGGGGCGGTAGTGCGGCATTGATATTTCTAGACCTCTCTGCCGTATTTGATACGGTAAGTCATGGGGTACTGATTGCCCATCTCAACTTATTGGGCATCAGGAGTTCTGCTCTTGCTCTGCTGAAATCCTTTCTACCCTAGAGAGAGAAATCTGTTTCTATGGATGGCTACACCTCAGGTTCTTTTTCCCTTCCTTGTGGGGTGCCTCAAGACTCGTCTTTGAGCCCAACCCTTTTCAATTTGTATGGTACGTCCTTAGCTAATCTCATAAAAAATGTGGGCTATCTGTACTAAGCTATGCAGACGGCACCCATATTGTGGTTGCCATATCCGAAAACCAGGAAGCCGCAGATGCCATCTTCCACAGTTGTATGCAGCATATCAGTACATTGCACCGACTTTGTATTTTTTGTTTATCTGATTGTCTAACTGTACTTTTTGTTTTATCTGATTGCTATTCTACTTTGCTACTCACTTACTACCTACTACTATTTTGTACCCAAAAGTTTGTTTAATCACTCCCTTGTTTCCCTTATTCCTTGTTTCTGTAAAGCGCTCTGATATCTGCAAAGATCTTGTTCGTGCTATATAAAACTTTGAAAATAAAATAAAATGAAAATAAATCAGCCACTAGATGCCCAGGAATTGCCTGGCAAAATGGCAGTTCTCCTACTAGGCAATCATACTTCCTTCTAGGCTCCAGACTGTTAGCCATCAGAATTAGGAGGCTTACCATTCTCTGTCCCAGAAGTTAAAAACATTGGACTGTGTTTGGCAAAAACCTGTTGTTTGGCAAGCAGATAAACACAGTCACCGCCTCATCTTCCTTAACTTTATAGATCTTAAGTAAGGTTCTTCCCTTCACTCCATTTGATCAAAGGAAACTAGTGGTAACTGCCCTAATTCTTTAAAGGTTGGACTATTATTTGTAATGCCCCCTGCATTAATATGCAGAAGAGGCTTCTGAATAAATTACAGGTCTTACAGAATGGTGCAGAACATATGCTAATGGGGATCCCTAAGCGTACATCTGCCTCTCAGGATCTTGCCCAACTTCATTTGCTCCAGGTTCATAAAAGCATTGACCTCAAGGCTTTGTGTATAGCTTTCAAAGCCCTACAGGGCATAGGTCCAGATTATTTAAAGAAAAAGTTTATCTGGTATGTCCCATCTAGGTCCCTGCGATATTCCTCTTGTCTCAGTTTAGCCCACTGGGGTGGAAGACGTTATGTCTATGGCATTGCTAAGCGGTGGAACTCTGCCTTTACATTTGAAGAAATGGACCTCTCTATCATCTTTTACAAAAAAACTCAAGACTTGGCTTTTTAATTGCTTGGTCAGATTTCTCGTTCTTCTTTTTCCTGCTTCCTTTCTTTGTCACTCTGTTTAAACTGGCAGCACCATGAAGCCTACGATCATATGCACTCTTTATACTGTTTTCATTTAATTTCAAAATAGAGTCCTTTGAGGAGAATCACTGATTTGTGGTGTGTGATTCGAGTCCTTAAAATCTACTTGGATGAGACCTGTTGTGCAAACAAAATTGTTCCATTTACAATACCCAAAATGGCAATGATTGCCAAACTTATAATGAGGACGTTGTCTTTAAACTTCTTAATCAGAAGACAGGGATCGAACTTTACCCCATGTTGTCAAAATATGATTTGCCCTCTGAGTTAAGAGACACAGTGTTACCTGAAGACTGGGACTTTTCCAGGAAAGATTTAGGTCTCATAAAGGGTGTTAAACCTGTCCACATAACAGCGAAACCTAATGTCGAGTACCTGAAAATCCCACAGTGCAATCTTGCCCTAAAACTGTTGCTGGATTACTCCTGTGACTGATTCAATGAATGGGCAAGGCATTTTGAAAGAGATTATGTAACTTACCCGTCATGATTTACAGAAACCCAGTGGAAAGTATTGCACTGTCCAAGACCTGCAAAAGGTCAAATACATTGTTGTCCCTTGTCCTGTGGTACCGAATCCTGCTGTGATTTTGTTCCAGATTCCATGTGAGGCTGAGTGGTTTTCTGTCATTGATTTCTGTCAAGTATTCTTCTCCATACCATTGCATGAGAATAGCCAATTCCTCTTCGCATTTCGATTCGACAGTCGTGTTTTGGCATAGTGCAGAGTCCCACAAGGGTATACTGAGAGAGTCCTTGGTGATGGCCTATCACTCAGTTTTGGTCCAGTACATTGGTGACCTATCAGTGGCATCAAATACTCAGGAGGCTTGCAAATGAGACACAATTGGTCTGTTTAAGCACTAAGCAGAGAATGGACATAAAATGTCCCTGATAAAATTGAAGTACTGTCAGAAAGAAGTCCTTCACCTAGAACATCACATTGAGAAAGTAGCAAGGAAGGTTTCACAAGAGAGATATGCACACAAGATGTCTCATGTCCGGCACAATGGGATGACAGCTGCATGCATGCCTTCTCAGAGCTGGGATAATGACTCTGACGTGACCCAGCACTGGGAATGCCTGATTATAATAAATGTTTTGATTTGTTTTGCAGTGAGAGGGAGGGTTGCACTCTCTCAGTGCTAACTCAGATGCACAGGAGTGCTCTCAGACCCATTACCTATTTTTCATCCACACTTGATCCAGTAGCTGCTGCTTTGCACGGCTGTCTCACAGCTGTGGCATCTACAGGTGTCGGTATTGAACAGTGCAAAAGCATTGTTATGGGTCACCCCTTAACAGTTTTAGTTCCCCATTCCATGGAGGTATTGTTAACGCGCACCAGAACCCTACAGCTTACCAGCAGTCGGTTCACCAAGTATGAGTAAGTCATACTTGGTTCAGATAACATCACTTTGAGGAAATGTACTGTACTTAATCCTACTTCTTGGAAATGATGTTCTTGAGAGTGAAGTTGAGCAAGACTGTCTTTATGTTATAGAACCATGCACCAAAGCGAGACCTGACATACAAGATGTGCCACTATGTGAATCAGATTATGTGATGTTTGTTGATGACTCCTGCTTATGAGACCATGAAGGAAACCTGAGACCGGCCCTTGCAGTCTGTTCTGTTTCAGGAGTGATCAACGCTTCCTGGCTTCAAGGAGAAATGTCTGCATAAGTGGCTGAATTGATTGCTCTTACTAGGGAATGCTGTGTTTCAGACCATCTGAGAGTGACCATTTTCACTGATAGTCAGTATGCCTTTTTTAGTTTTCTTTATGATTTTGGACAGATATGCTCATAATGTGGGTTCATGACCTCATGGGGGTCAATCAATCAAAACAAACTTTATCCGAATTCACAAATGAATCATAAAAGCTGCATTATTACATCAATACAAGTGATTAAAAGCAGTATAAAAAATTGAGGCAGCTTAAAAGAACTACAGTACATAGATACAAGTGCAAATACAATCATTGGAAGCACACTCCATTGCATTTCCAGGTTACACTATAGCAGCTGCCTGCGATTGACAATGGCCCACAGAAAACAAGCGATTACAGTACATATATAAATGGTAGGTAATGTTTGCAAATACAGAAAAGCTGTCTGGCACTGCACAAAGCTCAATTGTTGTAACATAGGTTTGGCATATTTCTTCCTGGGCGCAGAAAAATATTTGCAAACAAGACAGTATGCATAGTGCTCTGCAAAGAGATTTTGTTGCAGATACATTTCCCCATGTCGATGGACCAGTTGTTAGTAATGAGGAAACTTATTAGATGAAGGAAAATATCTGAGCAAAATCGAGTCAACATGAACCTGTGATGTGCATTAAACATATTGGCTAAATAAAATATATTAAAAGTAGTCAATATCATCTCGTTCCTGTGGACAGATGGTTTCAAGATTTCTATTGCTACTCTCGTTTCCTCTAATAGTGTTAGACATTTCTTTTTGAGTACTTTTCTTGGAACAGTAACCAAGCTCTCTGGATGGTCAAAGTATTCAGGATGGCCGATGTCTTGCACAAGGTTATGTACAAATTTGAGCCAAGGAATTTTGAAGGCTGATGTGGATCTAACAATCGGTGATAATTGAACAATTAAGTGTGGTATGTTCAGATGACTAAATTTTATGACATAAAAGCACTGGCTGTATCCTAATCAGGTCAGCAATGTAAGGAACTCCTAATTATGTGTGACAAACATGACTTGCACTACTTTTTGGAACTGCTAGGAGGTTTCTCAGAAAGGCCTTTTCTTTGAGTTGGAGACTATGTCTGCCCATATCCCCATAATTCGGCTCCATACATGGCAGTAGGTCTACATTTAGCCTTGTAAATGGTCAACATTTCCCTCGGGTGCTTCATTCCTTGGGTACTAGAAAACTGCATCAGGGCCTTCGTGGTCTTTACAAATTGGAGTTGCCTGGATTTTATATCCCTTTGCCATTTCCCAGTACGACTGAATACTATACCCATATAGGAAAAAATAGCTATGAACTCGACTTTTTCACCCTCTGTAAAGATGTCTTGGCATCGAGAGACCATACTCCCAATATTCATGGAGAAGGTTTTACCAATGTTAATTTTCAGTCCATGATCCTGCATAAAAATAAGAAATTCATCAACTAAACGCTGAAGTCCTAAGGGGTACGGGCCATTAAGATGGCGTTGTCTGCATAAAAAAGTGCTGGAATTGGACGATGGCCTATTTGAAGTAAGTCAGCGCACTTGCTTGCCAGAGTATCCCCTACACTGTTGAGGTAAAGATTAAACAGGAAGGGGGCAAGAACGCATCCTTGACGTACCCCTCTTCTTATGTTAAAAGGCTTAGTACAGTTACCATTTATGCCGTATCGGACTCTGCCACTGCCTAGTGCGTACAAATCCCTAAGGAAGTTTACGATAGTGCAATCAACTCCCAAACTAGTCATGACGGACCATAATTTCTCAGGGACCACAAAATCAAAAGCAGAAGAAAAGTCCATGAACACTAAAAATAAATTTGCTTCCTTAATATGCATATATTTACCAATTAAAAAATCCAGGTTAATAGCCTGTTCAGTGGTCCCCAGCCCAGATTTAAAACCATACTGCAGGTCCGAAAGGATATTGTTAGATTCTGCCCAATCGTGCAATCGATCCAGAAGAATGCGCCCAGTCACCTTCACTAAGGAATCTAAAATGGAAATAGGTCTATATTGTGTTGGACTTTTGTGGTCACCCTTTTTAGGTCTCGCCTAGGCAGCGCGCATGCGCTACTCTAGGAGGGCCTTTAGCCATCGGTCTTCACTTTTCAAGCACTATACTAATGCTTGTGGTGGCATCCACCTTGCGGGAGCGAGCAGCGACACTGCCACGTTAATTACAAACATATGGCCACTACTTGCTCCCGCAAGATGGTTGCCGCCACAAGCACGAGTGCAGTGCTTGAAAAGTGAAGACTGCCGATTGCGATGCTGCTTGCGTATGGCATCACCTGTTTTCCTTTGGGTGAGAACTTGTTAATTCTATCTGTGAATTTTTTTTTCATTCAGATGTTTCTACTGACTAATATTTCTTTCACACTTTCAACCCCAGTCTGATTTCACACGCTGCCATGCTGCCTAATAGGTCGTTCAATCATATGGGAATTAATAAGTTCATTGCTTTCACACTGCTAGCAATTAACAAGCACATTTCTTTCAGTTTTTAAATGCTATCTGTGATAATTTTTTATCCGGCTGTTTCTACCAACTAACATTTCTTTCACACTTTCAAATCCAATCTGATTTCACACGTATGTGTGCAATCCAATGACATTTATGACAATTGCAAAGCATATTTCTTTCATACTGCTGGTAATATCCAACCACATTTCTCTCATAGAGACAGCCATGTCAATGATTTCTATTCGAAGTAATGCCAATCTCCCTGCACTATTCGTCCATAGTGATTACAATGCTGATATACTCATTCATACTACTGGCAACATCCTTACATGCATTTCAGACTGACCACAATATTCGTATACCGTTAAATTTAAACCAATGACAATACCCATACACTTTGCCTTCATATGTTTAACAGAGTCCATTCATATTTCATTCACAAGGATAGCATGCTTCATTTACAGCAACGTCTATGCATATCTTTCACACAGATAGCAAAATATGTACACATCACACTGAATGTCCTTGAACAATCCCTTCACATTGATAGACATGCCTGTGCATTTCTTCCAAACTGACATCTGGTTTTGAGCATATTTTACTCATAATAGCAAAGACTGTGCACATTTCTTTTGGGCTGACAGCAATGTCCATGCACATTTATTTCACATCAATCACAATGTCTCATACATTTCATTCATACCGACTAGTATCCACACACATTTCCTTCACAAGCAATGCAATTTGAAAGTATTTTCATACTGATTGTATTGTCCATGCACAGTACTCCCATCCTTATGGCAAAGTCCATGCACCTGAAAAGGGGGGGCCCTCGGCCCCCCCGCACGCATGGCGGCGCGGCGACCGTCGCCCCCACTGTCTCCTTTGTTGCCATTCGGCGGTGGGGGCGTGCCCTGGGGGGCGCGGCCCACCGCCGATTGGCTGGCGGCCCCCTTGACCCGGATCCTGGGAAGTGGGTCCGGGTCAGGGGGGGCGGGCTAGAGGAGGGGCCACCTGGCCCCTCAGGAATAAAGAGATAGGGAGCGCCCAGGAGACCCCCTTGTCCCTGGACGCTCCCTCGCCGAAACGGTGTGCCCCGCGCTCGGGGCTTCTTTGTTTTTAGTGAATTTTGTTCTTTCCCCTCTCCAGGCCGCCGGATTGCCCCAGGACGTCAGTGGAGGTCGATCGAGGAGCAGGGTCGGCGCTCTTTCCCTTGGCGGGCTAGCTGGTCGAGGAGGGTGCCGGGGAGGAGTCGGAGCATCGGAGTGAGGCCTCGGCGAGGAGTATGGCGCCGGAATGGGACTGGACGGACAGCTCCGACAGGATCTCGGCGGTGGAGCCCGTGATGCGAACACTGGGGCTGAATGGTGAGCCTCGGAGCCTATGTTTACTCTGTGCGGGTCTGTGATGATGCTGTGGGTGGGCGGCAGGATGGCTCGGTGTGCTTTGGCTCGTGGGGCGCGTGATGTGAATGCATAGGGCCACGGGCTCAATGCCTGGCATCGCCGCCGGAGCGCTGTTCATTTTGAGTTGATGTCCAGCGCCGGAGCACTGTTTATAGGTGTTGTGCAGTAAGTCCCCCCACGACATTTATTGACAGGGCCAAAGACGGATGATTTCTATGTCCAAATTTACCATTTCTCCGCAAACAGCCCCGGCTCGGGTGCCTGAAAACCAGCAGTGAAGACATTCGGCTTTAAATGTAATTTAAAAAAAGAAAAGCCAATTCATCAGGTTAGGAAAGACTGCTGTTCACAGTTGCAGGTCCTGCCAGAGACAAATGGGTCTAAAAATTTAAAATCAATCATTAACAGATTAGCTGGTGGTCCAAAGTAAATAGCAATCAGCTTATTGGGCATCAGGCAGAGGAAGATAAAGGGGAAGAGTTATTGAAAATGAGGATGTTTTCTGGGGCTCTGCTAATGCGGGAGAGCAGGCGGCGGCCATTTCTGTGTGGCCGTGATTGAATATGGAAAGCAGGCTGAGCTGCTCAGCACACTTGCTAAGGGAGGAGCAGCTTGTTTCGCTTTTTCCCCATCTTGTTTATATCCGGAAGTAATGGCATTAAAGTCCCTATGCTCTTGCAAACTGGACAGTCTGATTTCCTTTGTCGTATTTTACAGCCGTCACGATTTCAAAAGCAATTAAAATCCGGGGCATTAGAATAAAGTCATGTCAGCAATTAAACATGCACGAGTGCCCTTAAAAGTCAGCATACAGCATTATTTAAACGTGGCAGACTTTCTATGCTGAGATGTTTTTTATATAACAGGGTTAAATTCTGAATGGACATGCTTTTCTGAGCTTCCACGCTATCTGAACTGCAGATAGTACTCACTAAATCAAACATAGAGCATGAGGATCCATTTTTTGAGCTGGCTTCAAACATGTCTATATTTTAGCATCGGTTGTATATTTGTGTAATAGATAAAAAGTCATGGCGATGGCATGCTTTCTTGGTCAGTAACTACTGGAGGATTCAGTCTTTCTCGGGTCTTTGGCCCCATGTACACTGTGTTGCGTAAGGATGGGGGGTTCATGTCCCCCGAGGGGGCTGACGCCTGTCGTGTTGAAGGCGCACGGGAGCCAATGACGTCAGTATCGATGGCGGGGGCCACACAGCCAATTCCGCTTATCAATAAGGTTCAAAATCCCCCATTGGCGCAGCATGTTCTTGGCGGGCATCTACTTGTTGAGCATAGGAAATAGTGGGACGCAAGGCGGCTATTAAGAGCGTAGCCACAAATGATTAGCATTTGGTACATATCCCGGCAAGTGCTACGGCGCAAGGCCTTCGAACTGCTTGCGGCAATGTGAAAGGGTCGGCATAGTACAGGGGTGTGCTTAAGGGACGCCCCAGACTATTTATCATTCTCGGTATGGTGGGTATTGTTACCATCCTATTGCTGCATTACCGAGGAAGATTGCATGAGTGCAGCATCACTGTTCTCTCCACGGGATATCAAATTCCTGACCAATTATTGCTTTTGCTTGTTATAAGAGAAATGTTTCTAATTTAGTAAATAACATCAGTCTTGCTGTCACGTGGGAAGTGCGCCACCAAGGGATGACCGCGAATACTAACAGTTGACTCCTATGCATGAGTATGGCCAGGAGACAGGCCTTTGAACATGCTCTTCAAAATGACCACTCTCCACTGGGACCGCGTCTTCTCTGGGCCAGAAACCAGCAAAGGGGGTCATTGGAGGGGTATTCCAGTGGTAGAGTGGTATATGGTGGTTACTCCATACAGTATTCTCTAAGCCGGGTAGTGTCACCCAGCGCCTTCCTGCACCGGGGAAAGTCTCATTTTCATGTGTAGAAAGAGTAGAATACGTTGGCAGATACGGTTCCGCCAGATAGACGCATATAATGTTCATTAATAAAGAGTAAAGTTTTCACGCAATTTTTATTATATTGAGCATAAAACGCTTTATATTTCAATCCGGGGTAAAATTACCAGCTAATAAGCCTAGGAAGACCAGGTTTAATGGAGTGAAAATCTCCATTCCCCAGAAGCCTTAAAGGTCCGATTCATTAAACATTTATGCAGCAGCCTTTATGTTAAAGCAGGGAATTATGAAATCCAGACGTCTGCTCAAGGTCAAAACTCCCAATCTTAAATGCGCAGGAAGAGAAGAAATACGCACTGCGAGAGACTGAAGCACATTTAAATGCCCTTCGTTTAAGATAAAGCTGTGAAACTGCGTGGATAAAGCTGTTGAACAGCGTGAAGTAATTTTAAACACACACCAGAATGTCCCAGGTCACAGAACATTGTTATGTCTTTTGTAGTAAATTTAGGCAGGGTTTGGCTGTTACCGAATTGGGTGACATTTTTTAAGGGGAAAGTGATGTGTTCTGCTAATTTTTTGGGTTGCAGTGTTTGTACTTCATTATTGCAAAAATACCGCGCTGGGGCTATTGCGGTTGGGTTGGATTCAGTATTCACTATTTTGTGAAGCTGTGCCCTGTAAAGTAATTCCCCCCCTTTTCAGACCCTGCCTGGAAAGGCAATTTTGTTCGTGGTAATTGGTCCCATTGGGTTAATTCTGCTTCGCAGGGAGTACATCATGTGCGTGCTGAGTTTGAAATGGTGTTATTTTCGCACGTGTTGTGTGATTATCCGGCCTGCTACTGCTCGCCAGGAAATTCGCGAGCCATCAACATTGGTCAGACTGGGTGACTTTTGCTTGGCCAGTCGGTTTCATGCTACATTTTGTTTGCTCTATTCCTACCACAGTTACTCTGCTGACGGGTCTTATGTTACAGTGCTCTGACACCTTCGGGAAAAATCAGCGCTTTATAAAACACATAGAATACAATGGGATAGAATTAGTCGTACATATAGGTATCCAGACACATTGCGCTGGAGTACTGACTCATCTGCGAAGGTAGCGTACACCTACGGAGGATGAGTGTGCAGAACGAGTGCCATGGAATTCGGAGCTGTTTACAAGGTCGTACAAACAGAAATGTAGGGATCTGCACTATCGCAGGGGTGAGTATGGTACACACGCTCAAATTACACACACTCGGCCTGTGACAGTTCAGAGTTGGGAATAGTGCACGGAATGGGGGTAGTCTTACCTTTGTGGGCCGAGCCGCTGCGCGCACCGGCCAGGAGTTTCAGTGCAAAACAGTGAGCGAGGCCTGTACTTTACCTTGCTCCGTGTTACCGCTTTGCTGCAGTGGTTAAACGTGTTGTATTATGGCCCTGGGGGGCGCGGGGCTGCTTATTTAGCTTACCCAAAGAGCGGCCATTGACATAAGTCAAATTTTGACGCTCTAGAATGACTATCATTGGTGTCTGCTGAGGTGATAGTTAGAACAATCATGGAACCATTCACGAATAAGGTATAACCAATGGTTTATTGCACTGTGGAGGTAAGCACCATATGAGGTGCTGTTGACTATTCTAGGGGGGGCGTTGCACCAGTCCAAACATTGCACCTGTCCATAGGACCCTTCATGGATGATAGGTTAAAGTCAACATTATTAGTGAGCTATCCTAGGGTTAGCTGTATTGCGTGCAGCCTTCAGCCAAGTCATGAGGGAATATAGAGCAGCTTGTTTTACCAGTCTTTAATCTCATGAATGAGTAAATGGAAAAGAATAGGGGTATGCCAACAAATAGGAGTATTTGTACTAAACACACCCCTTTAGTTCAGTCAGTAAACTTATTTCACACACAAGTAAATTGGCACAAGATACGTTGAGCCTATGATGAGATTTGAGGCGAATATTTACAGTGTGGAAACTTATTTAGCACACTGTAATTTAGCACCATATACGTTGAGCTCTAGGGGGGTACCAAAGCCACGTATTAATAACATGGTGGGGGAACCACGAATGGCATAGAGACAGGGCCTAGAGCCTTTGGACAGACTACTTGGGGTCCTGATAGTGATACGCTCCCTGATGTCGCACCTAAAAGGGGCCCAAGAGCCTGGTTGCGGCATCATCAGGTAGTTCTGGGGATCCATGTGATCATGTCCGGTTGGCTGGGATGATATCTCCCAGAAGCCAAAGTGGCGAGCGGAAACGGTCCTTGGGCCAGCGTATGGCCTGGCGGAGATGGGGCTGTGCTAATTCTTTTAGCTAAAGACTGGGATGCTGCACTGTTGAGTAGGCTGTCTTGTTTTACACATAAGATCCTATGCATAAAGACGTGGGTAGAAAACCAGGATTAAGAGGCGATGTCCTCGCCCGCAGCACAACTTTCTCGTGGAACAATGATTGTGAAAATGGGAGGCCAATTTTACAGCTTACCAGGGTTAACATTTTCCGTCGACGTGTTAATGTGTGGTGACCTGGCACTAAGATTATCTAAAACTAGCGACTGATGGTAATGTAAGTTAATGCGTGTACAGCAGTTATTGCCGGAACACTAATGGTGTGTGTCTATCTTTCCAATTTATGTATGACCGGGTCCATGGTGAATACCTGGAGTGCCCCACATTACAATGGCTGCAACAGGTGGACAGCCCAAGGGATGCTTACGTCAGTCACGGCTGGGTCCATGGCGGATATCGGAGGAGTGCTCCACACCGCAACATCAACAGCTGGTGGACAAAAAATGGGAAGCAAACGTCGAGAAAGAGGGCACCAAGGGCCCAGGTATTCCTGGCAGGTGTAAGTGCTACCCATTCCTTACGGTGGAAGTGGGAATTTGTCACACATGTTTTCTTGGTCTTTTCCTGGTTGCTGCAGTTTTCTCAAACCTGTCACGCAGGGGAGGGACTCATCACCAGAGGTGGTGGAGCTACAATGGGCCAGCACAAACAACAAGCTGGACGCAGGACAGGGAAGAGTTGGTTGGAGGGTCTGTGCCATGGTCAGTTCAGGAGCTTCTTTCAGGGACTTATAGCTCAGCAGCCCGACCTCCTGTCAGCGGTGATACTTCACCTAGGGGGGGCTGAATTGGCCAAACTAGGGAGGCGAATACTCATTGATGGGTTCTTCTCCACTGTGGGTGGGTCTTCAGGACTTGGGTGGCACGGTGGTAGGGTCTCAACTTATCCCGGGGTGGCAGGGACTCGGTCAGGGTGTTGAATCACTCGATAAAGGGGATCAACACACAGTGGGACAAACTATTTCAAGCCCCCACTCGGCCTGCAGATGATCCAACATGGGTGTATTGGTTCTACCGGGTAATGGGTGTATTGGCTCTGCCTGGTAACGGGAGTCCATATGACGGAGGAAGGGAGGGTCCTGTGGTCTGATGATGTCGGGGCCTGGCTGGAAGGGGTTACTAAAGGGAGAACTTTGTCGGGTAGACCTAGGCAGGGGGAGGCCAGATCGTCGGTTAACAATGCTGGCCTGTGGCGGTAAGGTCATTATCGGTGAGCACATATTTTGAGGTCTGAGGGGGCGGGCATCATCCTATGGAGGTTCCCGCCCAGGGGGAGGAGCCTGCGGGCCACTCCCACAACTCCAGGGGCAAGGTAATAGATGCTGCAAAGCAAAGGAGCGCGGGTAGGAGTAGTTCACGCTTTCCTTAGGCTGGTAGCCACCCCGCGCGCGTGGACTCATGACGCCACCGGCGCAGAGTAAGGGCCCTCCTTTAGTGGGTAAATGGAGTTCAGGGCGTAGACCGGGCAATTCCCGGGGTAACACTGCGCATGCGCACATCCAGAGGGGAGGCGCAGCTTGTAGGACCTGACACCGGTAGTGACCCTGCCATATGGCCAGAAATGTACAAAAATTCTAGATGAGGATGTTTAGTATAAGTTAGGAACAACATGTATTAGAGTTTTGTTAAAGTCAGGCTCTCAAACTTGTTGCTAAGAGTATGTACCTAAATGTCCTGCTGAATTTTTGTATAAATTGTTGATTATGCAATTAAAACCTTTTTTAATTTCATACTTTAATAAATACGGCCGGGCGACTAGCGCCCGCCTTCCAAAAAGTAAAGACGTCTCGTGTCCACGTTCCTGGGTATTGGGTGCCGGATTGGGGGGGAGGCGGCAGCTAGTCGCTGACCATGTGAAAAGGGGGGGCCCTCGGCCCCCCCGCACGCATGGCGGCGCGGCGACCGTCGCCCCCACTGTCTCCTTTGTTGCCATTCGGCGGTGGGGGCGTGCCCTGGGGGGCGCGGCCCACCGCCGATTGGCTGGCGGCCCCCTTGACCCGGATCCTGGGAAGTGGGTCCGGGTCAGGGGGGGCGGGCTAGAGGAGGGGCCACCTGGCCCCTCAGGAATAAAGAGATAGGGAGCGCCCAGGAGACCCCCTTGTCCCTGGACGCTCCCTCGCCGAAACGGTGTGCCCCGCGCTCGGGGCTTCTTTGTTTTCCCACCCACCATCCCTTGGAACAAAAAGTTTGGTAGCAGTTCTTATCTCTGGTTGAAGGGTAAGTTCTGGATGTACGGTCCACGGGTCTCACAGGGTAATAGAGATGAACGGTTGGTGTATTTTGTTGATGCTTTTGTCTAGGAATTTTTTCCCCCTTTTAGCAAGTCATGTGTGAAGTGAACTGTATTTAATGCTATGTGTCTTTAGGCCTTTTTTCCCTTTGTAGCTATACGTTGATACTGTTTGAAGTGAACTGTATTTAATGCTATGTGTCTTTAGGCCTTTTTTCCCTTTGTAGCTATACGTTGATACTGTTTGAAGTGTACTGTATTTAATGCTATATGTCTTTAGGCCTTTTTTCCCTTTGTAGCTATACGTTGATACTGTTTTATTAGCCAGCGTAGCTGTCCTTTAGAATTTTTTTTCCCATAGGTCGTCGTATTTATTAGGTATGGGGCATGCGGTAAGGTCATTATCGGTGAGCACATATTTTGAGGTCTGAGGGGGCGGGCATCATCCTATGGAGGTTCCCGCCCAGGGGGAGGAGCCTGCGGGCCACTCCCACAACTCCAGGGGCAAGGTAATAGATGCTGCAAAGCAAAGGAGCGCGGGTAGGAGTAGTTCACGCTTTCCTTAGGCTGGTAGCCACCCCGCGCGCGTGGACTCATGACGCCACCGGCGCAGAGTAAGGGCCCTCCTTTAGTGGGTAAATGGAGTTCAGGGCGTAGACCGGGCAATTCCCGGGGTAACACTGCGCATGCGCACATCCAGAGGGGAGGCGCAGCTTGTAGGACCTGACACCGGTAGTGACCCTGCCATATGGCCAGAAATGTACAAAAATTCTAGATGAGGATGTTTAGTATAAGTTAGGAACAACATGTATTAGAGTTTTGTTAAAGTCAGGCTCTCAAACTTGTTGCTAAGAGTATGTACCTAAATGTCCTGCTGAATTTTTGTATAAATTGTTGATTATGCAATTAAAACCTTTTTTAATTTCATACTTTAATAAATACGGCCGGGCGACTAGCGCCCGCCTTCCAAAAAGTAAAGACGTCTCGTGTCCACGTTCCTGGGTATTGGGTGCCGGATTGGGGGGGAGGCGGCAGCTAGTCGCTGACCATGTTACTTTCATAATGATGTCAATGTCAATGCACAGTACTCACATCATGGCAACGTCCTTGCACATTACTTTCATAATAGCAATGTCAATGCACTGTACTCTCGTCCTCATGGTAAAGTCCCTGCACATTACTTTCATCGTGATGGAAATACTGATGCCCAGTCCTGCCATCTACTGGCAATACTCGTGCACATTACTATCACACTCATAGCGCATGCAGTGAAGGATGCAGAATTGGATTCTGGCTAAAAGGTGTCTCTTGTGGGGAAAAAAACATGCTGTGGTTAGGAGCATTAGAATATCAGAAAAATCGACAGAGCTTCTGCCTCCTCGCGTTTTATTCTTTCGTTTCTGATACTTTGTCACCTTGTCCTGTAAACTGAAAATGAAATGAAGAGGTGAGAGGGAGGAGAATTAAAGGTTTATGAAACAACTGAAAATACCATGACAGCATGTAGATGTTGCATGAAAAATAAAAGGGATACATTTCGTTTTACATGGAAGGGTGTGAATAAAACTAAGTATCCCAAACATGGTGGACACAACATTCACTTTATTTCATGGCTACGTCACTCTCCAGCGCATGCCAAAATGCTTCTTCAGTGTAACTGGTGTATCTCCCCAGACAAGCCTAGAGCAATGCCAGAGCATTTTACCACTGCATCAACAGGACACCACGCTGGTGCATATTTAAACCATCTCCTGGTGCAGTGTAACCCATCTTCCCCTACAAGGGTGGATTTTTGGTTTTGGTAATATGGCATGGAACTAGATCTGAGAAATAGAGGGATGCTTACCAATGAATATTACTACGTAAATAATATCTCAAACACCAAGATTTGCTGAGACAAGATGTTGGGGACTTGTATCTGGGACAGAAAAAGGCTGCACCCTGTATAGTTCAACGCTAACACTGCACATACATTTCAGGTTTTTGGCACAGGGAGATGAAGCAACTTGCTGGGAACAGACAAACTTTAGTCAAGTCCTGAGGAACCGGAGGTATCCCTGTTTTAAATGCAGTACCTAGGCCCCTAGACTGAATCTGTTTCCTTCAGGGCATTTATCTGACACAGTGCAAAAAGCAGCTGTCTATGTCTGAGAATTTTAGCCTAGTAACACAGCATCTCTTCAGCACAATGACATAACATATCTCAGGTACATTACACGTCTCCGGGGAAATAAAGAGAAGAGCATGTCGCTGCTACTTTGTCAAAGCATCTTCAAGTGCAACACCACAGCATGTCTTCAGTGAAATGTCTAACTATCTCTCCATCTATGTCTTCCACGTTTTCAAAGAGCATCTCAATCGCGCATTTCAAGAGGATCTCTCTGGCCAGGGCAACAGCGTCATCTCTTCAGTGAAATGCCGGATTAACTCTCCAGCTGTCTGAAACAAGGGATTTCCTGTTTAATTTAACAGCATCTCACTTGTGCATTGCAAGAGGATTTCTCTCGCCACGGCAATGGTGCAGCATCTTTTCTGTGTGGCTAACAGAGCTTTTGACGTAATCCGCCATAGGATGCTGAAACTTTAAACCCTCACTTATCTTTAACATGTTCCAACAAGCATTGGCATGGCCAATATGTCTCGCTTTTGGGACCTTATAAGTGTTTAGCCATACAACAGTTGATGTTGTTGCACCAAGGATATTGTGCTGCATAACTAAATACTTATAAGGTCCCAAAAGTGAGACCTATTGGCTATGCCAATGCTTGTTATATATAGGGACAATAAGAGACTCTGCCCAGGTATGCAAAAAACCCTTCTCCCGGTAGGCACTGAAGAGCAGAGTGATAATGGGGTCCCACAGATCATTGTTAGACTTAAACAAGTCGATAAGGATCCCATCCGGGGTTTTGCCGCCCTTGCTAAGCTTCAGTGCTGCTATTACTTCATCCAGAGTGTAAAACGGATAGTTCCTTTGAGTAAGAAGTAAGGTTAAGGGAAACACACTAATGGAAGGTGCAGGGATCTGTGAGATCTCAATGTCGTTCGTGGAGGGATATAGATCTGAGAAGTGAGCTAACCAAGTCGCCTCTGTAATGGCTATCTCAGCTCAGGAGCAATCTGCTGGGTCGTAAGAAGGAGAATTAATAATACATAGTGTTATTCTTGGACAGACTGGCTTCAAGTAAACTGTTCCAAGTACCCTCCTTTAAGAATTGTTTTCATTGCTTGATAGCCATATAATATGCGGCTCCGCTTTCCCGTACCTCCAGGGCCTGTCGCGGGTTTCTAGGTAGGGCAACATTTAGCATCCTGTGTGCTTTAGAAGAAGTCACATTGCACCATCCAGGATGGGTTGTCCTAGATTTGCTCTGTGTGACAGAGAGCCGTTCGCCGATGCCCTTTTTTATAAGGTCAAACGCTTGGATAAACTCAACTCCTCTGCCTCAGTGTTTTCATCACGGCAGTGATCAAAAGCCTCCCTTCTTTCTCGAATTAGTTTAGCAAAAACAATTGTTGCGGATAACATCACTTTGAGGAAATGTACTGTACTTAATCTTGCTACTTTGTTGCCCAAACCAGGAAATTATGTTCTTGAGAGTGAAGTTGAACATGGAGTCTTTATGTTACTGAACCATGCACCAAACCGAGACCTGACATACAAGATGTGCCACTACCTGAATCAGATTATGTGATGTTTGTTGATGGCTCCTGCTTACGAGGCCATGAAGGAATCCTGAGAGCTGCCTATGCAGTCTGTACTATCTCAGGTGTGATCAACATCTCCTGGCTTCAAGGAGAATTGTCTGCACAAGTGGCTGAATTGATTGCTCTTACTGGGGCATGCTGTGTTTCAGACCATCTGAGAGTGACCATTTTCACTGATAGTCAGTATGGCTTTGGTTTTGTTTATGACTTTGGACGGATATGGTCACAATGTGGGTTCATGACCTTTTCGGGGTCAACCATAAGAAATGGCGAGAGTGTCCATAAACATTTACAGGCATTACATCTCCCTGCGCAGATTGTGGTTGTGAAGTGGGCAGCACACTGCAACAGCACTGATTACATTACTTAGGGCAATAGGTATGCAGATGAGACTGCACAGTATTGTATACTGAAAATATATATCTCTAAAAGGGAGTATTGGAACGAGAAGCAGGATGAGACAAATTGTAAATCTGTTCTTAGCTACAGTTGATACTTGGGAGAAAGTTAAAAGGTTGCAGGAAGAAGTGTCAAAGGCAGAACAGCAAGGCTGGATTAGAGCACGTTTATTTATTTTTATTTGATTTCTTGTATAGCGCAGGAATCGACCCCGGTCGGGGTATCTCCGCGCTTTGCTCGCCAAGATGGGGAAAGGAGGGCTTTGCAAGTGAGCTATAGTCTTGGTAGCTAACCAAGGCCAGTCATTCCTCTAGGAACAGGTTGGTTTTGAGCATTTTCCTAAAGGATAGATGGTTGGAAATTTGCCTGAGACTGAAGGGCAGTTTATTCCACAAGGACGGCCCCACAAGGGAGAAAGCACGGCCACCTTGTCTGGTCTTTTTAATAAGAGGGGGTTTTAATAGCAGTTGGTTGCTTGAGCGCAGAGATCGATCTGGTTTATAAAGTTGTAGCTTTTGAGTCAGATAATTGGGACCATTTCCGAACAGGCACTTATGAACGGTACAACAGATTTTAAATTTGACACGTTGCCGTATTGGGAGCCAATGAAGTTCTCTTAATAGGGGCCTGGAAGGGGTTCTTGTGGGGGCGTTCAGAATCAGTCTTGCCGCTGTATTCTGGACCACCTGTAGCCGATTTATGGCATCCTCGTTAGCTAATATCAGGAGCCCATTACAATAGTCTAATCGACTTATCACCAGGGTCTGTACAAGGGTCTTTCTATAGGTATCTGGCAAGAAAGGGAAGACTCGCCTCAACAGGCCAATGGTGTGGAAACACGCTCCAGCGATCACATTCGCGTGTTCTTTTAGAGTTAGATTTTGGTCTAACTTCACCCCTAGATTTTTAACAGTCAATTTTGGGGAGGGCACTGGTCCTAAGTCCAGGGGCCACCAGTCGGGGGACCAGAGTATAGTAGCTTTCCCAAAGAGCATTACCTCCGTCTTCCCGACATTACATTGGAGACGGATGGAAGCCATCCTATTCGAAACAGCACTCATACCTTCAGCAAAATTTTCCCTAACGTTAGAGTTAAGGGAGTGGAAAGGGTAGTGAAGTTGGGTATCATCAGCGTAGGAAACCGGTGTGAATCCATACTTCCTCACAATTTCAGCAAGGGGGGCCATGTACACATTAAACAATGTGGGGCTTAGGCATGAGTCCTGTGGCACCCCCTTCGTGAGCGCCCTAGAGATGGAACGATAGGGGCCCAAGCTGACAGATTGTGAGCGCCCGGAGAGGAAACTCTCCAACCAAGAAAGGGCTTGTCCTCCAATGCCCACTCCCTGCAAACGGCTCAGAAGAATCTTATGGGACACAGTATCAAAAGCAGCTGACAGGTCTAGCAGCACCAGAATCATCGAGCCTCCTCTATCCTGTGACATCTTGATGTTATCGGTCACGGAGAGGAGTGCTGATTCGGTGCTGTAGTTGGGCCTGAACCCAGATTGTGAGTGGTCCAGGCCCCCTGTCGCCTCTATGAAACTGCAAATGTGGGTGTTGACATATTTCTCAGCCAATTTGCTCAGGAGGGGCAGAAGAGAGATGGGGCGAAGATTGGAGAGTTCCGTCCAAGGGGAGGTGGAGTTTTTACGTATAGGATTCACTACTGCCTCTTTCCATTGCTGAGGGAGTTTTCCTTCTTTGAAAGAGAGGTTCAGGATTTTACGGATGATAGGGCAAAGTGTCGTGCTCAGATTGTTCATCAATCTGGCAGGAAGAAGGTCAAGGGGGGAGCCAGTTTTTTTATGTTGTTCAGTAGTGATATTATGTCATTCTCAGTGGCTTCAGGGATGTCAAGAAAGGTGTCTGTATAAGTCTTTATGCAAGGGACACTAGAGTCCTCAATATTATTAGGGTGTTTGGCCAAGATTTTATTGTAGATAGTGTCAATCTTATCCTCAAAAAATAGGGAAATATTATTACACAGCTCTTGAGAGAATGTGTCGGGGCTTTCACATGCCGAAGGATTAGTAAAAGTTTGGAGAATTTTATATAGTTCTCTAGTCGAGTTGCCAGCTTCATCTATCTGGGATATAAGGCAGGTTTTTCTTGCCTTTTTTATATTTTTGTAATAGGTGGATATTGCCTGCTGGTAAAGCTCCTTACTATCACTGGAGTGATTCTTCCTCCATAGTTTTTCCAACTTTCTACACCTTTGTTTCTCTAATTTTAATGTTTCGGTGTACCATGTCTCTTTTTTGTTGGTTAAGGGTTGTTTAACTAGTTTTGAGGGGCTAAAAGGTTTATGGTATCAAGGAGAGTATTGTTAAGTTTGGCTAGGCCCGACTCAGAATTGTCAAAATCAGAGACAGTTGGCTCTCTCCAGACTTGTTCGAATGTATCTGGGGTGATTTTGTGCCATGATCTTCGTTTAATGCTCAGAGTAGCAGGGGGATCGGAAGGTTTGGCTAGCTGTAGAAAGGAAAATTCCAGCATACTATGATCAGACCAGTTTATGGATCCGGGGGGGTGACAGTGTATTGAGGGGTGATTAGTGAAGATTAGATCCAAAGTGTGGCCTCCCCTATGGGTGGGGCCGCTGTTCCGCAGATGAAAACCTAAAAGAGCAAGGTCAGCTAAAAGGAGCTTTGTAATCAGGATAATCTGATACATCAGCATGGAAATTAAAATCCCGAGTAAAATAACATTTTCTTTTGCCTTCATGTGTGGAGCTAGTATTTCAGTTAGGGCTAGTGAAAAGCCAGTATTAGGGCCAGGAGGCCGGTACACTAGAGCACCTTTCCAGTGATCCTTAGTTCCTGTATTTATTTTAAAAATCATTATTTCCATAGAAGGAAGTATAGTTTGTTCAATCACTGTAATGTGAAGGCTATCTTTGTATATAATGGCGGTTCCGCCACCTGTTTTTTTCGGGCGGTCCTGTCTCAGAATTTTATATCCTAGGGGAATTCCTACCGTAACATTTGGAACAGTATGTGGCTTTAGCCAAGTTTCCGTAAGGAAACATACTTCCGGCTTGAGGCTCAGGATAGTGTCCCATATTTCGACGCAATGTCGCGGGAGTGATCGAACATTTAGTAAAAAGCTTTTCCAGCCTTTCGTTTCAGTTTTAGTAGCCTTTGTAAGCCTAGTGATAATAGTATTGGGAGTGGCTTGACATCTGCATAGTAAACAGGAGAAGGGACCTTCTGGACATGGCCATTTATCGCCGGCGCATCTCTGTAGCCCCTGAGGTCGAAGAGCTAATAAGGATTGTGGAGTGTACCTGATACGTGTGTCTTCTGATGAGGCCATGATAGTTAGAAGAGAAATGAACAGAGTGAGTGGCCCCTGGCCCCGTCCTGTCGCGGACGAGCGCAGACGGGCTACTCTTTGGCTACTCTTCGGCGTAGCTTCGGCTCCACTGCGCGCGATCGCTGCGCGCTCACCAGGGGCGAGGGCTAAATAGCCCCGAGAGACCCAGCTGCTAGAGCGCTAACCGCCAAGCAGATTCTAAACAGGAAGTGGTGTCCTCCCCCTTGCTAATCAGAGGGAAGACGAATCAAACAACCCGAAATGCGGCTCCTGCGGCTACTGTACACCAATCAGATGAGTGTGGCGATTATGAGTGCAAGAAATGCGAGTTGCAAATTTTAAAAATTCAAATTATTCCGTTTTCAGTCACAGATTAAAAATTTAGGCAAATCACAAAGCACATTTAGGTTTGAGCGCAGGCTCAATACTGTAGCCTCTGGCGAGCTAGCGGGTCAGGAGGAACTGCCACTACCCCTTACGTTGTGTCAAAAGTGATGAAGACGACATTTGGGTTTCAGGAGATGGAAGACCTGTGTTGCCAGATAGCTTGTTACCTCCAATGGTGAGACATTGTCATGGACCTACACATGTAGGAAGAGATGCCAAGGCGCTCTTGTTCAGGCAACCATGGTGCAATCCTAGGTTCAGATTGATGGCTGAAGAGTTGTGCCACCAATGTCACTCACAATCAATGGTGTATCTTCCTCATGCTTCCACACACTACGATTACTCTGAAAACCACCACCCAGAAACTCCTCAGGAAACTACAGAACGTTCAAAACACCGCAGCCAGGCTGGTTCTCCACACCCCCTGCCACAGCCGGATCACCAAACACCTTTGTGAACTACACTGGCTCCCAGCCAACAAAAGAATCACCTTCAAACCCTTCACTTACGCCTCCATAGCCCTCCACGAAGCTGGATCAGAACATCTGCACCACCGACTTGCATTTCACATTCCCGGCAGAAACCTCTGCTCCGTACAGCTGGCCGTTGCCTCCGTCCCTCAAATCCACAAGACAAGAACCAGAGGAAGATCCTTCTCCTACCTCACCGCCAAGACCTGTAACACCCTGACTCTCCACCTTAGGCAATCCCATTTGCTGACCCAATTCAGGAAGGATCTCAAGACCTTGCTCTTTTGACAGAACCCAGATGGATCAGCAGCCCGTCCCTCCCTCTAAGCACCTTAAGACCCTCACGGGTGAGTAGCAGCATTATACAAATCCCTTATTGATTGATTTATTGAGATGTGTTGTGTACCAGCAGAATGTAAGTAGAAGAACAGTAGTCACACTGAGTCACTTAGGGAGATAAGGGGGTCCCTGCAACAGGATGCAACTGGGCTTTATCGATATGCCTGTGTGTAATGGGCTGAGAAATGTCCTAGTGACTGTGTGCATTTTCTCATGTTGGGGTGAAGCTTACCCAAACAGAAGATGTGATAGTCTCACAGAGCGTTATATATATTAGTGGAGCACTCCTTTTTTCAATTCAAATTTTGATTGGTAATCCTTCTAACTCTAGCGTGCTACATTGGGAGGCATGATATCTAGCATGCCTCAAAATCATCAAAAATATACATTCAAGTACTTGTTCCAATGTGCACAATTTGCTAAAACAAATGATTACAAACTTTTTCTTTCTTTTCAAAATAATTTATGTTTGAATAAGGTATTATTACTTCAAGTCTTCATGAAACATATGTAAACTCCATACATGTTTTTTCTCTTTGCATATATGTTCATACATCTATTTAATCAGTTCACATCACAGATTATATATTTCAGCTTTATCATACAAATATTCTTTCTTCCATGTCCAATGGAACATGTGTCCCTTCATCAGGGGCCAATCTTTAAAAAGTGAAAACAATGTGCAGGGTGACCTCACATCATCCTTCTATAAGAGCACTTCTACTCTGTGCTATTTAAACAATTAGATATCATGCAAACTGATACTGGTGATGTTATTCATTAGTCTCATTCTATTTATAATGCATCATCCAGTGTCTCAATTTTTGCCATTCTAGACAGAGGACCACTGACTTTGTTCCTCCATTTCAGTCCATTTCATACTTTGATTGTCTCACTGCTCCACCCTGTAGCCCACTACTTTTTTAGTTGGGAAATTTGAGATTCCCACCCCTCAAATTTCACTGACTCAGCTACGCCCCTGCATGTGGGGCTGGTGATGGTTAGAGAGGCTGCCTGCGTAACAAGAGAAGGACAGAGTCCAAGATGGGAAACAGTCTTTACAACAAAGACTGAACAACGAGATGCCTTTACAACGAAGGCTGACAAAGACAACGTCTTTACAACAAATGTATTTATAACTAATCTTTTTACGAGATGCATTTACCAAGAATGCCTTAACAAGGAATCTCTTTGTAAATGCTTTAAAGGTGAAGGCATACTCATATAAAAAAAAAAAACATTCAAGTGTAAGTATTTTGGTAAGTATTAAAGGTAAGTATAATGTGTATTTTATATATATATAAATATATATATTCACTGAAAAACCATAGGTTTTAGCTACGTTATAGTTAGAAATTAGCATTTAAAAAACCTTAGAAATTCTCTGAAAAAACCATAGGTTTCAGCCACGTTATAGTTAGGAATAAGCATTTACAAAAACCTTAGAAATTCACTGAAAAAACCATAGGTTTCACACATGTTATAGTTAGCTGGACATTTCACTTATACAAAACCATTGAAATTCCCCCGTTATAGTTAGTTCAGCTAACTATAACTCGCGCACCCCTAATGCACTGCTGATGACGTCACATATTACATCACTCATGACATGGTCAGTGACATCACTCATGACATCCCTGATGACATCTCTTCTCTTTTTCATTTTTTTTTGGCCCTGGGGACCCTATCCCCCAGGGCCTCACCCCAATTCTTCTTTTTTTTTTTTTTTTTAAAGGAAGGGGGCGGCATGGCCCCCCTCCCGTGGCCAATTCCGGCTCCGGGTACCCCATCCCCCAGGGCATGGCCAACTTTTTTTTATTTTTGTGGAGGGGGCCTGCATAGCCCCCGCCTATGCCCACTTAAGGCCCCGGGGACCCCATCCCCCGGGGCCTGCCAATCTTTTTTAAATTTTTAAAAAATCTTTAATCTTTAATAATTAATCTTTAATGGCCCCCCTCTTTGGAACTTATGGCCCCGAGGACCCCATACCCCGGGGTCTGCCGTCTCCGTTGGGGACCGTGGGGGGGTCCCCAAGCCCCCCACGGTCCCTGGCGGCTCCCCGCACCCTGCGGGAGCCGGCATTGCTTTTCTGCATGGGGAGCAGCTAACATGCTGATCCCTATACAGAAAAGCAATCAACTTTGGTTTTTGAAAGAGAGAGCATTTAAAAAACCATAGCAAACAGCAGTGTCCCGGAGTAGGCACCCCAGGACACTGCAGGTGCCGGCCATGGGGGTTGGAGGTCCCCAGGGCAAACAAGGGCTCAAGGAGGGGTGCCGCGCAGCCCCCCTCCCACCAGTTAAAAGCCCCGGGGGTGGTGGTCCCCGGGGTGTGTGGGGGGCTTGATCCCCCCCCCACACAGGTTTTTTTATTTTAATTTTTTTTTAAAGAAGCCCCGGGGTGGGGGTCCCCGGGGCTGCGGGGGGACCGTGAGCCCCCGCATAAATAATATTAAAGCCGGGGGGGTTGTGGTCCCTGGGGCTGGGGCCCCCATTATTATAAAAAAAAATTAGCCCCTGGGGGGTGGCAGTCCCCGGGGCTGCGGGGGAGGCCGTGAGCCCCCCTGCATATATAACGACGTGAAAGCCCCCAGGGGTGGGGGTCCCCGGGGCTGTGGGGGGACCGTGAGCCCGCGCATAAATGATATTAAAGCCGGGGGGGGGTGTTGGTCCCTCTGGCTGGGGCCCCCATTATTATAAAAAAAAAGTAGCCCCTCGGGGGTGGCAGTCCCCGGGGCTGCGGGGGAGGCCGTGAGCCCCCCTGCATATATAACGACATGAAAGCCCCAGGGGGTGGCGGTCCCCGGGGCTGGGGGGCCCTCTGGGCCTCCCATTAAAATAAACAAAAATGCCCCCGGGATTTGGCCCCCCCGGGGGCTAATTAACAAAAAATCAGTTTGGGAGTTTTTTTTCTTTCGCGGGTCCTTGTGGGACCCCTGAGCAGGCCTAGGGGGTCAGGGTGATTCTGCCCTTCCCCCTTTGTGTGTTTTTCGCATTTCTTTTGCTGCTTTCTTGTGCCAAGATGTCTGCCAACACTTCATGGCTTGGAGTGTTGACAGCCAATTAGCATGCAGCTCCTGCTCGGGAGGGAACGCGTATAATCCTCGGACGGTACGCGTACGGTACAACTTCGCAAATATATCTATGATTTTACTTTTGATTTTCTATGGAACTACTGATTGGATTTACACTATTTATTGCATGGGGAAAACACGTTTTGGGACCCCCCTTTTTTCTCGGCCCCCACTTGACAAATCAACCCGAAACTTTCAGGGAAGGAGCGGAGCAGGCCATCATCTTTGAGAATTTCACGAAGATTCGTCGACCGGCGCCAAAGTTATTCCAAATAGCTATAACTACCTACTGGCGACCGTCGACGAAGGCTTGACGCCGAAACACGTTTGTTCACTTCAAAATAAAGAAGCCTGATGTGAAAAGCTCCCCCGTGAGTGCGGTTTTTCTTTCTAAAAGTAAAGAAATTGAGCAGGAGATGTTGCGGCTGTCCACGGCCGCTGACCGCACCCGCCTATGAGTGCACCGGATGAGTAGTGGAAACGAGCGGATATATATATATATGTATGTATATATATATATATATATATATATACACACATATATATATATTCACTGAAAAAACCATAGGTTATAGACCATATATAGTTAGGAATTAGCATTTACAAAACCTTGAAAATTCACTGAAAAAACCATAGGTTATAGACCATATATAGTTAGGAATTAGCATTTAAAAAACCTTATTTTACTCACACAAAACCATTGAAATTCCATATATAGTTAGTTGCACTAACTATATATCGCGCACCCGCAATCCACTGCTGATCATGTCACATATTACATCATTCATGACATGGTCAGTGACATCACTGATGACATCACTGATGACATCTCAAATGACATCACTGATGACATCACTGATGACAACATCCAGTGACTGTATGTTTCTGTAAAGTTAAAATATGTCTTACATATTGAAGAATGAGTGGATGTATAAGTGTCTGGATGAAGGATTTAGTAGGTGCGTGACTGACTGTATGAGTGAGTGATTAAATGTGTCTCACTGAATGCATGGGTTAGTGACTAAACTGTCTTAATTTGTGCATCATTATGTCTGTTGTTCTGTAAACTGCTGCATGTGTTGATCATTAGCTATACGAGAGGCTATGTGTTATTAATTGGTTGCCCAAGTATTTCTATGGGAGATTGAGTTTGTGTGGGGGTGGCTGGAAGGTGTGTGACTCTATGCATAGATGTGTGAGCAGTTTATTCACTAGGTGTATGAGTTCAAGAGTGCATGTGGAAACAGCTACGTGGGCAGTTGACTGTGTGCATGAGTGTATTGATGAGTGAATGGATATCTCAATGCTACATGTCATAGTAAGTACATATGTAAAACACAGTACATGTGAGAGTTGGCATATATAAATAACTGTGCATGAGAGCCACTGAATGAGTGAGTGGTTGTATCGATCATTGTGAACTTGTATCAGGGATTGTATAAGAGAGTAAATATGTGTTAGTATATGTTTCAATAAGTAAGGTGTGTTTAACTGTATAGTTGAAGAAATGGAGGTGAGATTGTTTCTTTGCATGACTGACTGGGTGTGTGAGTAACTCCATGGATGAGTGGCAGTGTGTGAGTGTCTGTATACACTGAGTGTATCTAAGGTTATATTAGAGTCTGAAGAGGTTTATCGTATTAGCACAAGAATGATGTCAAATGAGATGTCATCAGTGATGTCATCAGTGATGTCATTTGAGATGTCATCAGTGATGTCATCAGTGATGTCACTGACCATGTCATGAATGATGTAATATGTGACATGATCAGCAGTGGATTGCGGGTGCACGATATATAGTTAGTGCAACTAACTATATATGGAATTTCAATGGTTTTGTGTGAGTAAAATAAGGTTTTTTAAATGCTAATTCCTAACTATATATGGTCTATAACCTATGGTTTTTTCAGTGAATTTTCAAGGTTTTGTAAATGCTAATTCCTAACTATATATGGTCTATAACCTATGGTTTTTTCAGTGAATTTCAATGGTTTTTTAATAGCAAATATCATAAGCTGTCGAATGTCAAGTACGTGGTAAGTGAAAACATTTTCGTGTTTATGCACACTGATCTGCTTTGAATGGGGCCCCCCCCTCATTTCTATTAGGAGTACTCTCTCTTTGCAGATAGTGAAAGGTAGTTAACGCAGGCCTTTGCCCCCGTTGTAATCCGCCGTGCCTGCTTCTCTCTCCATTTGATTGATTGTTATCCAAGTATTTACTGTTTTAGAATTAGTTCTCTTTGGTTCATTCTCTATTTACAAACAAACACAGAGTCGCAATACTCTGTTTAGTCTTTGCAGATAACGAAAAATCGTGTAAAAAAAAAGAAAAGGAATCGAGCAAAATCAGTAGGCCACTAATGGGATCTCTGTTTGACCTCGCTAAAATAGAAACATTAGGAACAACCCCTCATGACAAATACAAAACTAGTGAGATGAACTGAACTCCACACAATGATGGCTGCAAAACAGCTCGGCTCCGCCACCCACCCCGCCCAAAATAACGATAAAGAACGGCTGCCATGATTGGTTGCGGAATGACCACGACGGAGCTACGAAATGGTGCTGCTCTCATGCTAACCCCAGCTTCAGTCTGAAACATCCAGAAACACTGTAGACTACCAATTCGATCAGTTCCGGTAGCGCCCCAATGTAACCCGGTAGAGAAGAACTAGCCCTCCCCTCTTTGACTGATGGTTCTTGTTGCCTGTCCCTTCTGTTGTCATTTAACAGAACTATTTAGCCTGCTGAAAGGGGTTGTGTTCCGACCGCTGGTTGGTGGAGACATTTTGACTATATTCTGTACCTGCGTTGTCGCGTAATGCGTCATATGACGCGCCGCGTTAGCGCATCCGGAAGTCATCCGGGGCGCGCAGCGCATAACGTAAGCATAACAAGTCATGTGACTTGTTAATAAAACTTTTTATTGGTTCATTTTACTTTTCTTATTGTAATGATGAAAGGCTTGGTCATATGACCTGAAAATTACGCTTTTCATTACTTCCGAACATTATTTTTTCTTAAATATATGTTATAATGTTCCAGGCTAATGTACTTTCCCGGAAATTTTACAACTGTCCTGCAAGTAAAATATATTCTTTTTTCGAGAAAAAGAGCGTTTCTTCGTCCGATGACGGAGCCGTTGAGCAAAAGAGGGTCGACCTGCTGTCTTAGTCGCCGATACGCCTGAATATGAGATTCTTATCGATCACTTTATGTTGCAGGAATAGAAAACACAACAGCCCTTGACCATTTATCTTTACTGCGTTCCTTCGTATTATACCTTTTACCCTTCATGTAATTGGTCTGCTTTATTTCACTTGCCTTTTAATGATTCTAAAACAGTCACTATTATTAAAAACTTTACCAATGTATATACTACTACCATGTTTTCTTTTAAAAACCTTTATTGTGAAAATTTCATTATACAAATACGAGCCTATAACCACGTGGGCCTGCCACAGAGCAAACTGTAATCGTATATGATGAATAGACATTTACACTGTAGAGGAACGTAACGGGCGGGCCATTAGGTTGCAAGAACTAAGGTGTCTAACAGTTACGGAATCGGTGGACGTACATTTTATAATTAAAATACGACAGGGCCAGTTACAATAAAATTATCTAGATATACATTTGCGGGCAAGTACCATGGGTGACGTTAATTCGAACTTTCAACAGTACAGTAATCAATAACACATCAGAACTTAATATCAATAGGGATGTCGAAATATTCAATCAATTCTCGTCCCCGCCCGCCATGTGCTTCAAAACTGCATACGTATCTCGTGATTTCAAGGTTCTGCAACCAGTACACAACAAGGAGTTACGAGTCCCATTTATTCCGGCGCCATTTTGGGCGAGGACGGGCAGGTCCAGGATATAGTCAAAATGTCTCTACCAACCATCGACTATGATGATGTTCATATGCTGTATTTATTAGAGTAACACTCATCTGTCCACATGAAATTAATTTGCCACAATCTAAACATGTCATTTTAATCTTTCCAAAGTTCTTCTAAATATTTGGGACCGTTTCCCTTGCCTCTGAAGCTCTCAGTGCCACTTCTTTGATGAATGTACTAGCAGGTCAGGGGTTCTCCTCCAAATCTCTCTTTTATGCAGCACTATAATTAATTGGTGCCACCTCTCCATATGACGATGCATGGTATAGTTACCACAACTATATTTTTTTTCGGTTCCTCTGGAGAGTTCATCGTGGCAGATGAAGCGTGTAACGTACCGGGCATTTACCTTTTTTTGCATGTACAGGAAAGGAAAAAAAAATCGAGCGTCCGAGTTCTAAGGTGTCCCAGGGCCATTTTAGTGGACCAGGCCCAAATCCAAAGAACAGGCCGCCATTTTGAGAGTCCTCTTGCAGCCGCCTGTCGCTGTAGCATCAAGAGCAGCCGAAACTCAGCTGAATGGCAACTGAAACGGTAAAGGGGCGCCCCACTACAGCAGACGAGCCTCCACCTAGGAAGGCCCGTTCACGCCGCCTCCCCCCCCCCTTCGGGCACCCCACGCCGTTATTCGGAGCAGTATTGTAGGATGGCCACACCAGTGCGGCAACTTGCTAGACATCACCTCGGTGGTAACCGAATCTCAACGCCTTGTGGTGTCTTCTATTCAAAAAACATTGTTATGCTGCCTTCGACCTATTCGCCGCAAGTGCGCACACAACTCAACTGCATAGCTTGCTAGACACCACCTCGGTGCCATCCGGATCTTGGAATGTCAGCACCTTTTGGTGTCTTCTCTTCAGAAAATATTGTTGCGCTGCCTTTGGCCCCATTCGCACATCAGTCCGCTACTGACGCCATCTCACAGGCTAATGGGGCGCCCCACGCCGACTTTCAGCATTGTAGAATGACCACACCAGTACAGCAACTTGCTAGACATCACCTCGGTGCCATCCGGATCTCGGCGCCCCACTGCAGATGAAGTGCCTCTCAACTATGAAACCACCACGGTGACATCCGGATCTTGGTGCGTTGTGCTGCCTTCGGCCTATTCGCACATCGGTCCGCTACTGACGCCATCTCACAGGCTAATGGGGCGACCCACGCCGAGTTTCAGCATTGTAGGATGACCACACCAGTACAGCAACTTGCTAGACATCACCTCGGTGCCATCCGAATCTTGGCATCTCAACGCGTAGTGGTATCTTCCATACAAAAAATATTGTTACGCTGCCTTTGGCCCCATTCGCACATCAGTCCGCAACTTAGACATCACCTCGGTGCCATCCGGATCTTGGCATCTCAGCGCCTTGTGGTGTCAGTCAGAAAATATTGTTGCGCTGCCTTTGGCCCCATTGGCACATCGGTCCGCTACTGACGCCATCTCACAGGCCAACGGGGCGCCCCACGCCGACTTTCAACATTGTAGGATGGCCACAGAAGTGCGACAACTTACTAGACACCACCTCGGTGCCATCCGGATCTTGGCGCGTTGTGCTGCCTTCGGCCTATTCGCACATCGGTCCGCTACTGACGCAAACTCACAGGCCAACGGGGCGCCCCACGCCGACTTTCAGCATTGTAGGATGGCCACACCAGTGCTGCAACTTGCTGGACACCACCTCGGTGCCATCCGGATCTTGGCGCGTTGTATTGCCTTCGGCCTATTCGCACATCGGTCCGCTACTGACGCCGCCTCACGTGCCAACGTATTTTCTCCGCATTTTATACCCTATGCCGCATAACAGGTCATGTGACTTGTTTATAAAACTTTTCATTGGTTCATTTTACTTTTGGTTTCCTAATGATGGAAGGCTTGATCATATGACCTAAAAACAACACTTTTCATTGGATGAAAACTTTTTTTTTTTCCCAAACGATGAAAGCCCCACCTTGTTTCTGGATGTTTCAGACTAAACTGGCGTCAGCATGAGAGCACCACCATCTCGTAGCTCCGTCGTGGTCATTCCGCGAGCAATCATGGCAGCCGCTCCCCACCAGAAGCCTGCAGGAGTCGGGGCCCCCAAAACTTTTGATGAATTCTCAAGGCGGAGGGGACGCTTTCGAGAATGGGGTCCAAGACCTAGCAGACAAGCGTCCGATTTCCAAGGTGTCCCAGGGCCATTTCAGTGGACCAGGCCCAAAAAGGAAAGAGCCTGCCGCCATTTTGAGAGTCCTGTGACAGCCGCCTATCGCTGCACCGCAAGAGTGGGCGCAACTCAGCTGAATTGCGGCTTTTGACACAGTGGACCAAAAACGGACGGAATGGCAACTGAAACGGTAAAGGGGCGCCCCACTACAACAGATGACACTCCACCTGGAGAGGCCCGTTCACGCCGCCTCCCCCGGGGCGCCCCACGCCGTTATTCGGAGCAGCATTGTAGGATACCAAAACCAGTGCGGCAACTTACTGGACATCACCTTGGTGCCATCGTTCTGCTGCCTTGGAACTATTCGCACAACAGTTTGCTACTGATGACCCACCCCCCGCGACGCCCCACGCCGTTATTTGCTGGGTGGCAACTTACTAGACATCACTTTCGTGTCATCTAGATTTCGGCGCGTTCTGCTGCCTTGGAACTATTCGCACAACAGTTTGCTACTGATGACCCACCCCCCGCGACGCCCCACGCCGGAAATCTGGACGTTGTGCTGCGTTGGGACTATTCGCACAGCCGACCGCTACTTCGTTGCTTTTCCCTAAAAATGTTTATATGTTATTACTATTTTTGTTTTCTTGTATATATTTATAAATTATTAAAGTTTTATAATCTTACTACTTTGTCGGAGTGCTATATATTTTTAATGTGACACATAATTGTAAAAACTTTGATGTACAAAGAGTCATCCCTGGAATCTTCCGCTTCACGCTCGGTCCCCTCCCCAATCACAATACAGGATGGTTTTCAGATAATAGCAACGCTTCTGCTGTGACGGATCTCATCGAGTGTGGGCCTTGATCTACTATAACTCCTTTGAAGAGGGGTGATTCTTTACAGCTGTGGCCATAAACTACATCTGCAGGGCTAGCTGATAGCCTAGGACCGGCCTGGACAATCGGACACAGAGGAAAAGGAGTGTCAGAGGGTGCGGTAGTGAATAGGGCGAAAGGGAGGTGTCGGGCAGGCACAGGGTGTGATTCTCAGGGAAGAGCAGCGCAGATGGGGGGAGGTTTATTACCCATGCATAAGACAGAGAGCGGGGGTGACCACTGCCTGGGTGAGATGCTTGCGAGGGTGGGGAGCCATGCTAAGGATCGACAGCGTGCACAGAGTGGGTCTGGTCAAGGCATCTAAAATGGCTGCCGTGCACGACAAAAGTGTGGCATTTGAAAAAAGACAAGATGGCGCAGACAATGTTTTTCAACACTTCCTGATTTCCTTCGAATCGAACGTTAACAGACGTTGGGGCATATTACCAAAGTTAAGCGATATTTATCCCTAACAATGCATTGCAAAGATTTTTTTACCGTCAGAAATTATCGCAGATAAACCTTGCTATTATCAAGGTTTATCGCAAATACGATAAAAAACGACCGCAATGCATTAATATCGCTGAAAACTCAGCGATATTCATGCATTACCGAGCTAATGCTCTTAGCCATGTTATCCACCTCCCATTGGATAACATGGCTAAGAACTGCTCAGGGCAGCTGTTACTTTTTGGAGATATTCGCGCTTATCTCGAATATTTCCAAAAGTTGATAATAGGAGATAGCGATGTTAGCGACTGTTTCCAGTCGCTAACATCTTGGCATGCCCACTTTGCATGTCATTAGTGATAAATATCACTCACATGCAAAGTGGGGCCCAAGATGGTCGCTATCTCCTACTAGCCGTCGCTAACTGGTGTTAGCAACAGCTAGGTAATACAGATATAATTTTATCTCCGCGAAGCGGAGCGCTGTTACAGATATATATCTTGTTTTTGAACGTTAATTTCTCAAAATGCACTGAAGCACATATATTGAGACCTAGCAAAGGCACATCGGGCTACCAGTCCCTAATATTTTACCAAGTTTCGTGCAAATCCATTCAGCCGTTCGATTATTATTATTATTTTTATTTTTTTGCCCCGCGGGGCCCTTTTAAAACCTCCACATCAAACCTAGGGGGTCAGCGAGGATCTACTATGCCCCCTTATGGTCATTTGCCCCTTCGCTTTGGCCTCCTCTTGTCTCTCGATCCTACCGAGAGACAAGATGGCGGCCGCTACGTACTGTTTGGAATGTTTACAGACACCGGAGAGCCAATCAGCTTCGCTTCGCAAAGCTCCGTAACGCGAAAAGTACGCGAAGCGGTGCGCTGTTACAGATATATATCTTTTTTTGAACGTTAATTTCTCAAAATCCACTGAAGCACATATATTGAGACCTAGCAAAGGCACATCGGGCTACCAGTCCCTACAATTTTGCCAAGTTTCGTGCAAATCCATTCAGCCGTTCGATTATTATTATTATTTATTTTTTTTGCCCCGCGGGGCCCTTTTAAAACCTCCACATCAAACCTAGGGGGTCAGCGAGGATCTACTATTCCCCCTTATGGTCATTTGCCCCTTCGCTTTGGCCTCCTCTTGTCTCTCGATCCTACCGAGAGACAAGATGGCGGCCGCTACGGACTGTTTGGAATGTTGACAGACGCCGGAGAACCAATCAGCTTCGCTTCACAAAGCTCCGTTGCGCGAAAAGTACGCGTCCTGGAGCGCTGCCCGGTCCGCTGTTACAGATATATATCTTTTTTTAAACGTTAATTTCTCAAAATCCACTGTAGCACATATATTGAGACCTACAAAAGGCACATCGGGCTACCAGTCCCTACAATTTTGCCAAGTTTCGTGCAAATCCATTCAGCCGTTCGGGCTAAAAGTGAGGCCAACCGCCCTATGGAAAACTCAATGTTAAAAACACGTTTTGGGACCCCCCTTTTTTCTCGACCCCCCCTGGACGAACCCCCCCCCAATTTTCAGGGGCTGCTCAGAAACAAAATGTGCCATTTTCCTGAAAATTTCAGCCAATTCCGTCCACAAACGCCAAAGTTATTAGACATAGAATTTTCAAAAAACCCATAGAGAAAAAATCCTAACTATATATACCTACTGGCGACCGCCAGTAGGTAATATATATATATATATATACACACATATATATATATATATATATATATATATATATATATATATATATATATATTTATATATATATATATAAACTAGTGAAGATGGGTGGAAGATCTTTCTCCCATCTTGGCCCCAAATATTGGAATGCCCTGCCCGTTGCCCTGAAGACCGAGACCAATATGCTCTGTTTCCGGAAAAAACTGAAGACTTTACTCTTTTAAATCATTCCCTGTAGCTCTTGTTGCCAAATTCAGCTGTGTTATTGTCAGTCTTCTTCTTCAGTCTATCCCTTGCGCCGGGAAACCCACTGCGGGTAGCTGTTGCGCACTATAAGTTTTAAATAAATAAATAAAATAAATATATATACATTACCTAATGGCGGTCGCCAGTAGGTATATATAGTTAGGATTTTTTCTCTATGGGATTTATGAAAATTCTATGTCTAATAACTTTGGCGTTTGTGGACGGAATTGGCTGAAATTTTCAGGAAAATGGCACATTTTGTTTCTGAGCAGCCCCTGAAAATTTTGGGGGGGTTCGTCAAGGGGGGGCCGAGAAAAAAGGGGGGTCCCAAAACGCGTTTTTCCCATGTTAATTTCCATAGGGCGGTTGGCCTCACTTTTAGCCCGAACGGCTGAATGGATTTGCACGAAACTTGGCAAAATTGTAGGGACTGGTAGCCCGATGTGCCTTTTGTAGGTCTCAATATATGTGCTCCAGTGGATTTTGAGAAATTAACGTTTAAAAAAAGATATATATCTGTAACAGCGGACCGGGCAGCGCTCCAGGACGCGTACTTTTCGCGCAACGGAGCTTTGTGAAGCGAAGGTGATTGGTTCTCCGGCGTCTGTCAACATTCCAAACAGTCCGTAGCGGCCGCCATCTTGTCTCTCGGTAGGATCGAGAGACAAGAGGAGGCCAAAGCGAAGGGGCAAATGACCATAAGGGGGCATAGTAGATTGTCGCTGACCCCCTAGGTTTGATGTGGAGGTTTTAAAAGGGCCCCGCGGGGCAAAAAAAAATAAAATAATAATAGTCGAACGGCTGAATGGATTTGCACGAAACTTGGCAAAATTGTAGGGACTGGTAGCCCGATGTGCCTTTGCTAGGTCTCAATATATGTGCTCCAGTGGATTTTGAGAAATTAACGTTCAAAAAAAGATATATATCTGTAACAGCGCTCCGCTTCGCGTACTTTTCGCGTTACGGAGGTTTGCGAAGCTGATTGGTTTTTCGGCGTCTGTAAACATTCCAAACAGTCCGTAGCGGCCGCCATCTTGTCTCTCGGTAGGATCGAGAGACAAGAGGAGGCCAAAGCGAAGGGGCAAATGACCATAAGGGGGCATAGTAGATCGTCCCTGACCCCCTAGGTTTGATGTGGAGGCTTTGAAAGGGTCTCGCAGGGCAAAAAAAAATATACCGTTTTTTTAGTTTTTTTGCGTGGAGTGCGCCCGGTTCGCGAACCGGGAAGCGTTCTGGGGAGCGTACTTTCTTGAAAATTAGTGAAAAAAGTTAGAGTAAAATAATAATTGTGAGTGATCAGATGTAGGGTAGCTCTGAGAAGAGCTTTTGGGTTTATGGTACATTTAGGTACTTATAAGTAGGTACCAATGCACAGTCTTAAATTCAGAGTGAAAACTCTGTTGCCCTCATCTGAGAAGTGAACTCCATCTCCTCTGTAGATATCTTGCATGTAGTAACGCAAGTTATTGTTGTACAGGGAGCCCATTCCATGGTCTCTCATGTAAGCTGAAACAGATTTGTTTACATGCTTCCTCGATTTCTCAATTTGTGGACAAAATTGGTTCGACCACCTCCATTTCTGTCTTTGGCATATATTTGAATATACCAAGGCAGTCTGAGGAAAAAGTGCCATCAATTGCTCAAAGGTGTCCTTTAAAAGCATTTCCAGACCTACCCCAGTCAAAGTGCCCAAATCATTACCTCCACAGTGCACAATTAACAGGTCAGGTTTTGGCAAATGCATAAAGGTTTTCACCAATGGTATCAATTGGTGACATTTTAATCCTCTGTGGCCAAACCACTTAATTTCCACATCTTGTAAATTGAGGTTAGGTAAATTCCTGTTTTCAGCGTACCTTTGAGCCCAATAGATATAACTATGTCCAACAATCCAGACAGAAAACATGGCGAGAGAAGGTTCTCCTGCAGTCAGATGAAGTGTGGCAATGAAATGGCAGTTGAAAAAATGAGAGTGTAAAATGAAAAAAACTGAGGAGTTTCTGTGTTAATGAAGCAGTAAGAGGGATTGGTGGATTTTGATTGCTGAAAACAGAAAGTTAGTGTGCATGGATGAGTTCGTTGAAAGATGTATTTTGAGTGGCGAAGAAAAAATCATTAAATGAAAGAATGCTCTGGATATGCAGGTGCACTGAGAGTTCAGAGTTCAATTGCAACATTGTTGTGTGAGAGGTTTTGCAAGAGGTGGTTGCTATGCAGAAAAAGCAGAGAGGGGGCAGAGGGGGGAAGGGTTTTGCTTTGAAAAAAAGTGAGGGAAGAGTTTTGATTGGGTGACATGAGAGATATGTGTGAGGAATTACAGCATTTCTGTGCTTTTGATAGCTGCAGACTCTGGAGTGCATACCTTTTGCTCTGCTGAAGACAAATTGGTGTGTTTCTGAGACTGTTTTGAAACTCAAAGTATTTGCTAAGGTGAGAAAAGATTTCTTTAATTTAGATAGAAAATAGTGTGCTTTAAGGAGAAAATTATGAAGAAAGTTGTGTTTTTCAAATGTTGCTTTGTCTCAAGTGTTTCACAAATAGATTTTGTTTCTTTGAGAAATTGTAATTGGAGAAAATGTGAAGTATTAGTACTGACAGGGCTTTTATGTGCATAGGAGCTGTGGAGTGTTTTCAAATTATGACTTGTAAATCGTTTTTGAGAAAAAGCAATGGTTTTAATATTGATGAGAAGGACATAATGGTGTCTGCTTCTTTATAAGGTAATTGAGAGTCTCTGATGTTATTTTTCCCATTTCAATGTAAGAAGTTTGTCTGTGGAGCAAATTGCTTGTAAATATGCTCCCACCTGTGCATGGCAAATTTAGATTTTGAATGTTTCCGTTACATAGGCATGTTAAAGGTGACTGAAACATGCTGCAAAGGCAATCAAAAAATGCTTTTATGTGTCTTAAGGACATTTTAAGTCATTTCCCCATGTGCAGTGTTTTCAAATTATGAGTTGAAAATCGTTTTTGAGGTAAAGGAATGTTTTCAAAATGTATGTGCGCCATATGACCCCAAATTTCTTTTTCAGGGGTGCAGCAGGGTGTTCTTGAGACACCCCTGCACCCTCGGAAAAATTTGTAATTTGCGATGAGGTAATTGCTAATCGCAAATTGCACCTTCATTCCTATGGGCCTCCTGCTGCATGGAAATGAATGGGTAATTTGTAATTAGCAAATAGGTCATCGCAAACTAGGAATGGTAAAGAATCGCTATTTATTCCTTAAAGTTCGCTATTTAGGAAATGGAAAAAACTTTGATGATACATATGGCGGTTCATCTCTAACAAGATAAGAAGCATAGGGATAGATTTATGATGACTGGCGCATCACCAGGGATGTGTTAGTCATTCTGTGCCGCTGTTCCGTCACCTATGGTGTGCTGCATTTACAATGCGGCGCATCATGGGGCAAAAACAGCACAGATGCGTGACGTATTTGTGCCGTAAAGTTGGCGCATTGCTGGAGTTGTATCGCAAGTGTGATGAAGCTCCAGCAAGGCTGAGGGGTGCCCCTGTCGCAGGGTTTCTGTTCTCACACAGAACTGTGGACAGAGGATTGGAACCTCGGCGAATTAGGGTGTCCCAAAACTCACCTTAGTAATCAAAACCCCTTAGCAAGCTAGGTACAGTGTCACATTGGATATAACAAACTCTCAATGTTTAGACAATCCAGAATATGAACTTATAGTACCTCAGGATACGTGGAACTCATGAACAGTCGGTCGTTATATATTTCTTAGAAACCAGAACATGGAGTTAAGAAGAACACATGTGTATTTGAAATGTTTATTTACTAATGCCGTCTTCTCAGGCGTAGTATCTTAGATTATACAAGTACACATATTATCAGTAGCAAAATTACCAGCATAGTCAGTAGTACATAAAAAGCGAATGGTGACAGTATGTTAACATGCTGTAAATGAATAAGAGTTAGCAACACTTATAAGCAGCCGCGGGCCGTGGAGGGAGTTACGGTGGGGCAGGGAGGCGGGGAGGGGGAGGGGCAGGGTGGAGAGGGCTCCACCCTGCCCCTCCCCCTCCCCGCCTCCCTGCCCCACCGTAACTCCCTCCACGGCCCGCGGCTGCTTATATCTCACCCTCCCTAATACACATAATATATTATTTGCTAAGAAGGTCTCTTTGTGTTGGTTTAGGGCGTGCCGATACTTTAGTGTCTTAGATTTGAAGGAATCACATCAGCATACACCAGCTCTCTCTTCATGTGAACCGCATCAAGTGTTGTGTATGTGTGTTCGGCAAAGCAATATAAAACCCGCCTCATGCCCAGAATTGGGAGAAGCTGCACTTATGTTATGAGTATGAAGTCGTGGAGATCAGACCTCATAACAATTCTGTATCGTGTTGTTCTTGAAACTTCAGCACTCGCTGTACAGATATAGTTTAAGAAGTAAAGCAGATAGTAGAGCAATAACATATTATTCTCATGTAAATCACGATGAACTATTAGGTTGAAAGCTAAAGCAACAACTAAGTGTCGTGTGCAGAAGTTGCAAAAAAGGAAAAAATGGCGTTTAAACCGGTAATGAGTCCATGCTAACTTAACACGGTGTAAAGATATCCAGGACCTAGATGACACCTCCCCATGATCCGGAAACGAACTGAATAAGATAATAGAAGTGCCATCTCATGAGAGCAGATTGCAAGTTTATATGTGGACGGTCCGCAAGGTAAAACATTAAAAACTAGGAAAATTTAATGCTAAAGAAAAATAAAACAGCGAAGTACTTTATCGAGTCTTAAGCCAATAGGCAAGCTAAATAATAAAAACTTGACAAATAAGTCAATGAATTGTCAATGAAATGCTAGTACTCAGCATATCAAACATGAAAAAGGTCTATGACATAACTGTGTATGCAAAATAAGCTGCAACAGCCTCCAATAGGAAGTCACCGTCTTCATCCGAAAAGAGTTCAGCCATCCAATTTAAAAGCGGAAAAGAACATACGTGCTCTCCCAGCACCGGATCCTCTATCAACATCAGAGGACAGCTCGGTGGGTTTTCAAGAAAGCTCTGTTCCAAGAAAGACTGTGTTGCCGCCAGTAAATTCCAGGGACCAATTAGTCCATGCATCAATGCCACAGCCATAATCCTTTCGCCAGGACAAACCAACTCGTGAGTAATGATAGGAGTCATCAGCTGATTAAAGTCGACGTCAGGAGAAACCGGTCCGCAGAGACACAAATCAATGGCCCAATCGAAATCACAGGTCAGGCAGTGAAATACAGGCTGGACACAGGTGAAGTAGGAGAATCGAAAAGATAATCCATATGCCGTGCTTAATATCGCCAACGGCATTGTGCCATAATATTCTAGCATGCGATTGCGGAACATTGTCAGCAGCTGCAGGGCGGGAGCTTGCACAGGAGGGACATCCATATTTAAAAATGTAAAAAAGCACAAGAGCGTCCGCTAGTAATGCAAGTAAAAATGGGAATCCACGAAGCAGAGTGGAAAAAATAGAATGAAAGAAAGCAGGGATGACTCCAAAGATTTTCTCAAATGAAGTCACGAGACCACTGGTAACAACTTTAAAAAAGTGCGCCAGGCCCTTTGTGGAGGACGCGTTAGAGATAGTCCGAACCATCTTGCTGAAATGGAAAGGCGAATCTGTATTTAAAAGGGTCTGCACCTCTGTACGGGTGTTCGCTATGTGAAGCACGAAAGTTTCACGGGCCGAAGTCAAGGCCACCTCTCTTTGAGACAAAAGAGCTCTTATTCTTGTCATGCCGTTGAAATGTGCTCCCAAGGTTGGTATTTGTGGCCAGATTGAAAACTCCCTATGTTCATGTGTGGGAGGAAATAGAACATTTCTGCAGCAAATAACCCGTTCATTTACTGTTACGATAAAATGAATACTTTTAATTAACCCAGAACAATCTTCATTATTGAGCATCAAATAACTACCATTTTCCAAGAACTTGAACGTGGGGATGATAGCAGGAACTGGTGTGCCTTGCAACACGCAAGCCATATTTGGTTGGTGTTTGTTGCATGAACCGTGTAACTGTATGTGCCTACACATTAGTGAATGATCTGGCGTCTCAGTGCATTCCTCTCCATTCAGATAAAGTTCTTGATCATCTTTGAAAATCTGTATGTGTATGGAAGCGACCAGACCTCATGAAGAAAACCACTACCTAAAGGTTAATAACGACCTATTGGTATATATTTCATACAATTTGAAAACTTATATAAAGCAAAAGGCAGCGTTATTAAACCGTGGATAAGGCACGTTGCCAAAGCAGTCAACCTTTTGGATTTATACTGGAAATGTTAAAGGAAGAATTACAGAGTAGGGCCTGTAAATCTTTAATGGACAACGAGTAAAATTACTCCAACCATCATATTCCTCTAACTCCGGGATAGTAGGGGTGTTTAATTTTTTAGAAGTAGCCAATCCAAAGCATTTGGTCTGGGAAATTGTTTCATTCACAAACAACATATGATTTGGGATGAGACATGCACGGTGGAAAGCCTCAGTGCCTTGTACCTGCCAGGTTCGTGAACCCCAAACTGATGTAGATCCTGGATATTTTTACTCTGTGTTACGTTAGCATGGTCTCATTACTGGTTTAAACGCCATTTTTCCTTTTTTGTAACTTCTGCACACGACACTTAGTTGTTGCTTTAGCTTTCAGCCTACCTGCGTCAAGATCTATGCCTGCTTCAAGCAGGCGCAGGGTTTTGATGTAGCTTTGTCCTATCTGATTGTAAATGCGGCACACCGTGGGTGGCAGAGCAGCGGTGCACGTTAACTGGTGCATCCCTGGGGATGTGCTAGTTAATATAAATCTGCCCCTTTACATTTAATTATGTGCAGGGGACACAGAGTAGGTGAGGTTTATCCAAGGTTAAGAAGAGATGAGTCCTGTTCAGTGAAAAATTGGAGATAGGCTTCAGTATATTATATACTTAAGTAGTGTGTTAAGTTTTTGATGACTGTTATTAATTTACTGTTGGGTAATAGTGGTTAATAACATTTTTTATTATATTTTACCACAGATTCAACTGCAGATTATTTCAAGATTTTAGGATGCCTAGCAAAGAAAGAGTGAGAAAGGCTGCAAAACGTCAAAGACAGCAGGACCATGGAATAATGCAGCAGTCCTCTAACAAAAAGATTTGTCAAGTCACCAAGAAAGCACCGGGTAAGAGTCCAAAAACAGTCATAAGAAATATGTGTAGTAAAAAAAATATTACTACAGAAAATGTTTCAGTCCAGAAAAGGAGAAACAATTCAAATGGTAAGGAAAGGCCAATGAGAAATGTTACTGCTAGAGTAAGAGATAACTCTATGCATGAAAGTAGAAGGAAACAACAGTTTAGGGACATTCGTAAACGAATGTTCCGCAACAGGATAATTGGGAATTTGTTAAAAAATATTAAGAAAGGTCAACAGAAAGTGGTTTTTTATAAGAGAAAAAAAATAGTTGAGAAAGTTATTGATCAGGCATTTGAAATTAAACGTAAGTTATTTATTTTGACAATCAATAGAATTAGGAAGCTAAACAAGGTAATTTATGATTTCAAAAGAAATAGTAGATGGAAGAGAATAGTTAATCGTAGTAATTTTTGTGAAGTTTTTTCTGGAGAATGGATGCATAGTTCAAGCTCTGAGGCATTTTTTAATGAGGAGAGTTATTTCCAGGATAATGATTTGGTGCATGCAGTTGACACCAGTGGTCGAGCTTATGAAGTGAAAGATGGTTGTCCAGTTGAAAAATAAAAAGTTGTGAGAACAGAGATAGAAGAGGTGTTAGGTAATGAGGTTTTAGGGAGACGTCCTAAGGGTCCTGTGTACACCTGGAAGTGTAGTAGTAGTGTACGACAGGATTCCATCAATTTGCTTTGTGATTTTATACGGTCATTTAATAAGAAAAGTTTGAAGCAGAAAATGAAGTTGTTGCAAGAATTAGATCCTTGCAGAGTGAGAGAAGTGATAGGTTTGCATGGTCATTCACTGGCTTGTCTTTCCAGGAGAGTATGCCAGAGTGTTTTTCATCATTTCAGGATGCTAGCAGTGCATCATAATAAAGTGAGGAAATTAGTTAGAATGTTGTATTATGCTAAGAGTCCAGCAATTATGCTTAAACAATTATGCGCTGCTCTTTTGCATGGTTCTGAAATAGATGTGAAGAATATATGTGAAGAAATTGAGTTTTGTTACTTTGGAAGTAAAGAGGAGAATGTTGAAATTGACCAAGAAGAAGAGAGTAATGTGGAAGATAGTGTACAGGTTTCCAGTACAGATAATTTCCAGAGGGAAATTGCGACGTTTGAGGTGAAATCAAGTGAGAGGCCAAATTTCACTTGTGTGTGTTGTCGACGCACTTATTATAAGAATCAGACTAAGTTAGTGGATTTATATGGAAAAAGTGAAAGGGAAAATAATAGTGAATGGAAGGATTTTACAACATACTTGATGGTAGAAAATTGTTTTGATTTGGGATTGGATCAACGTGTGTGTACTTATTGTTGTAACAAATTAAATCAAAACCAGATGCCTGCTAGAGCAGTTCATAATAATCTGGAATTGGTTGAGATTCCTTCTGAATTGAAGGATTTAAATACTTATGAATCTATTTTGATTCAAAGTATCCATCCCTTTCAGGCTATTGTAAGAATGGAGCCAAAGACAGGGAAATTGCCTCCATCAGATTTACAGAGAGGATTAAAGGGAAGAGTTGTTTATTTGCCTCTAGATTTGAAGAAAAACATTAACACAATTGGAGTAGAAAAAGTGGAAGAGGAACCTCTTGTTATCTTAGTTAATGGGGTTCCGACAAAGAATAAGAAAATATGGCAAGATTTAGTAGATGTTAGGAAAGTCAAAAGGGCAACATTGTATTTGAAAAAATATAATAAATACTATAAAAATGTATATGTTGCAGAAGAGGAAGTAGGTGAGGAAGAGGATAGCGATTTGTGTGCTGGTCAAATTGAGAAAGTAGAACCCTGTACTAGTGAAGAAATATATGAACATTATAGTGTTCATCCTTTGCATTCCAAGGAAGTCATGGGGAATGCTATTGAGTTGTTTCAAATGAAACAAGCGAAAGGGAGTCCCATTAGTGTTTGGGAGGAAAGTTTGGAAGCTCGGTGTTTCCCACAGCTTTTTCCAACAGGTCAGGGAGGAAGATATGATGAGCGACCTCATCAAATTCCTGCTTCTGAATACCGGACTTTGCGATTGTATGCAGGAGATCCTAGGTTTCGACAATGCATTCCTTATTTGTTTCATCTCCTGTTTGAAAGCGATCTGTCTGGACTGTCATATGCAGTGAACCACATCTTGAAAAGTGGTATACACATGCAAAACATCTCGGCAAGTGACTTTATGGATAAAGTCAATGTCCAAGACAGTATTTTGGATTCTCACCTGATTAATCTCATGGCGTGTCAGCGTGGTACTAATGAGTACTGGTACCGTCGTCATGGTGATTTAAAATGTATGCTGAGGAACTTAGGAACTCCCACATGGTTCCTCACTTTGAGCTGTGCTGAGTATGGCTGGGAAGACTTACTTGAATTTCTACGAGAGGCAAATGCTAACGTAGAAAACATCGAATTCAAGACACCCGGAGAACTGTGCTCTTTGGATCCAGTCAATGTATGTAGGTACTTCAATCATAGATTTGAAGGTATGATGTCTTTCATCATGAATAAGAAGAATCCACCTCTTGGAGAGGTGTTGGATTTCTTCTGGAGGAAGGAGTACCAAGCAAGAGGTGCTCCTCATATACATATGTTGCTGTGGATCAAGGATGCACCTAAATTTGGAACGGATGCAGAAGACTCAGTGATGAGTTTCATAGAACAGTATTCTACGTGTGCTGTTCCAAACGCAAAGGAGAAAAAAAGCCTAAGAGAAAAAGTTCTACGTTTCCAAAGCCATCGATGTGGAAAGTACTGTCGTCGTAAATTCCGGAAAAAAGACAAGTTCTACACCAAATGTCGTTTCGGCTTTCCACGACCGGTGATTTCTAAAGGGAGAGTGAACAGTTTGATGTCTTCGCTGCGACATAATGTGATGAAGAAATCACCTAAAAACACATACAATTTGAAGAGGAACGAAGAGTCTAAGTACATCAACGACTACAACCCGGTGATTTTGTCCATGTGGAATGCTAACATGGATATACAGTTTGTGGCTGATAACTGTATGGCTGTGGCTCGGTATGTGACATCTTACATCACCAAAAAAGAGAAGACAGAATTGAAGGATATGTGGGAGGACATTTCCCATGAAAAGAGCCTCAGCAAGAAGTTGTACAGTTTCAGTCTGAAGATGTTGTCGCATCGAGAAATCGGAGCTTACGAATATTCTGACCGGTTGTCTTCAGCAAGTCTCTATGCCAAGTCCAGGAGTATCGTTTGGGCGAGTGTTGGTCTTGCTGCAACGCGTAATCGAGTTCTGAAACCTGTGCGGGAAATTGAGTATTTGGCGGAAAAGGAGCCAAACAGTACCGACATTTTGAAGAGCAACATGTTGGATACATATTATCCAAATCGAAGCAGTCACCTCGAGAATGTTTGTCTGTATGAGGTTCTGCAAAATTACATATTCAAGAGGAACATCAAAGAAGATACTGAGAAAGGAGTGTATGCTGTAATAGGAAGTGAGGGATGTCTGGTCAAGCAAAGAAAATGCCACTTGATAAACCATCGAAAATTGAGTGGCGAATCTCCTGAAAAAAAGGAGTTTTTCTATTTAGCACTTTTGCAACTTTTTAAGCCTTGGCGTGCAGAAGAGGAACTGCTTGGAGATTTCCTTTGTTACGAAGACTCATTCAATGCTGCCAAGGAGACCATAGAATGTCCTGCTTTTCCCAAATATGTAGAAATGTTGAATGTGGAAATTGAGCAGGAAGCAACGATTGCAGCCGAGATTGCCAGAGACAGTTCTCAGGACAGTCAGAGTTCTGCTTCATTGAGTCAGGATCCACTAGGAGGACCTCTTATCGAAAATGAAGCTGCCACTGCTATGAATGAAGTGGAAAGAGCCATGGCACATGCTCAGGAGGATGCGGTTAACTTAGAAGAGTTAGAAAGACAACTCAACGTTGAGCAGAGGAAAATATATGACGAACTTACCATGCAAATTGATCATGGATTAAGTCATGACAAGAAAGAGTGCTCATGTACGTCGTTGAAGCCTGTCCGACTGTACGTGAGTGGAGAAGCGGGAACTGGAAAAAGTTTCCTTATTAAAGCAATTTCATGTTATTTGCAGGAAAGGACAGAGTCATCGCTGTCTTGTGTTGTCACCGCTCCAACTGGACTGGCAGCACATAACATTAAAGGGATTACTTTACATCGTTTACTGATGCTGCCAGTGGAGCATGACAACAAATTAGAATATCACAAGCTATCTGGAGATGCTTGTTTTGAAGTTTCAAGAGTCTTGAGGAAAATGAAACTTCTTATCATTGACGAAGTAAGCATGGTTTCCAATGTCATGCTTGCCTTTGTGCATTTGAGAATGCAAGAAGTTCTCAAAACAGAGTATGATGTGTTATTTGGTGGCAAACACATCATTGTTTTCGGAGATCTTCTGCAGCTGACACCAGTGAAAGGGCAACCTGTGTTCAAAATGCTCACGCATGAAGATACCAGGAAGTGCTTAGGGAGCATTGGCAACGTCAATATATGGTTAAACTTCAATTATGCTGAACTGCATGAAAATATGCGTCAGGCAAAGGATGAAGTTTACAAGACTATTCTACAAGATGTTAGAATTGGAAAAGTGACCGAGCATGGGAAAGAAGCTTTACATGCACGATTACTGACAAATTTATATCCAGACAAAGATGTTGTGCCTGAGAATATTTTTCAGAAAGTTACTGAGAAAAAATCTGGAATATGTTTGATGCCAACTCTTGCAGAATGTGCCAAATTCAACAACAAAATGTTGCATTTAGAAAAGCAAGAGATTGTGAAACTGGAAGCTATTGACAGAGTAGAGCATATGGGATCAACAATTATTTTGTCTGAGAATCTGAAAACAAAATTGGATTCATTAGAGAAGAGTATATCTAAAACTGCGGGTTTTGAAAAGACTCTGAATGTGTGCTTGAACTGCCGTATAATTTTAAGAAGGAATTTACATGTTGAAAGAGGTCTGGTAAATGGATCAATGGGTAATGTTGTTGATTTTGTGAAATACAGAAATAGAGATGGAATTGAATTTTTAAAAATTAAATTTGATGGCATTGAGGAAGTACAGCTAATTGCTCGTTGTTCTGCTAGATTTTTGCTTGTAAAAGACTTATATGTTCGTCGTAAGCAGTTTCCTGTTTGCTTGGCATATGCGGTGACAATCCATAAATCGCAAGGTTTAAGTGTAGACTGTGCATTGGTGAATATTGGCAGTTCTGTGTTCAAGGAGGGTATGGCATATGTGGCATTGTCACGAGTTAGGACTTTATCGGGATTGTACTTGATTGAGTGTGATGTCACAAACATTTGTGCGGATCTAGATTGTGTTAAGGAATACAATAGGTTGAGAAGAGAGTATGCACCACATTTGCCTCAGTATCCTTTGTTTGAGAAACGTGTGGTAGGCCGAAACGAAGAAATGTGACCAATACTGGGGAGGTTGTAGCAAAAAGACGAAAAGTCGATGAACCTGAAATTATAAGCAGAAACAAAAAGGATTCTGTTGAAGATGTTGTTGGTTTTCAATTTGAAAACAGTTCTGGTGTCAACTGCTATGCTAATGTAGTGGTTAATGTTTTGTTTTCTCTAGAAAATGTAAAAGAAGAGATTGTGGTCAATTCTGATCAAAGATTTTGCAGTTTGTTAAATTCTGTGTTAGAGAAATGTAGCACTGATAGAACAAACATAGAAAGTGTGTCTGAAATTCGAAATCTGTTAGACAGATGTTCAGGCCAAACACAATTCTCTCAAAATAGTCAGCAAGATTGCAGGAGTTTTTAATGTATATGCTTGATGTATTGCATGATGAAGGTGTAGATGTAGATCACCTGTTTGGGCTTTCTTATCAATGGCAGCATGACTGCGAGAACTGTAGGGTATCAAGTACTACTAGTGTAGACTCAGAAAGATTTATATATTTAACTTTGCCAGACAGTAAATCAGTCTCTTTTAATAAGCTAGTAAAAGCAGCTGATCACAACATGGAGTGTAGCCAATGTAAATCTGAAATGATGTCCACATTATTTATACGAACATATGGCCAGTATGTCATTTTAATGTTCCAACGATGTAGGCCTGATGGAACAAAATTGACAACTTTAATTAAAAATTTTGTGGCTTCACAGTTGTCAATATCAGGAAGGACTTTTGTAACTGTAGCAATTATATATCATGATGGTCCTTCAATAACATCAGGACATTATACAGCTTATTTAAAGTGTAGAAATGGCTGGTCATTCTGCAATGATTCTGTTTTAATTTTCAAAAAAAAATTGCCATATGACCTTAAAAACTCTTACCTGGTGTTTTTAAAACCAAAATTTTAGGTAAAGAATCTCGGGATGTGCTCTGAGGAATTTCAAGAAGTTCTCATGGCTCCTACACTATTTGGCCTTGAGGATAAGTGTAGTACAGAGACATAACTTCTTACCATAACACTGGACGTCATGGAGAAATACGTGCACTTTGAATGAGTTCAGAAAAACTATTTCTTTTTATAAGCTAATTGAAGCAGCCAATCAAAACATGGAGTAGAGGGAATGTAAGTCTGCAATGCTGTCTACTGTTTTACATTGCTTTGTGATTAAAAGTGATGTAGAGAATTAAATAATTGTACTAGTCATAAAGGTAGTGTAAGTCTGCTTCATAGTAAGCAGTATCAGTGTGATAGGAAATGTAGAACATGATTGAGCAAGAAGGGGAAGATATTACTAGTCCAGGATTGTGTAAATGATCTTCAACATTTTAATTCTGAAAGTTGCGGAAATGCGAAAAGACGGGATTGGCTTACAAGAAATCCAAGAGTTAAAAATGGGTCTGACAAGATTTGGCCTTGTGGAAACTTGTGGTAGAGAGCAAGAAGTCATTTATTGTATGTAACATGTTTTTGAAAACGATGGAGGTTTTCTTTCAGAAAGTGGCGGGTTGAAAGTAATAACAGCACAACAGAGTGTAAGCTGTTCATAGGACATCCTTGGCCGTCATGGAAAGTAAGTTAACTTTAAGGAGTTCTGAATTCTGATTTGTTATGTTGTATGGGTTTTTTAAACACAATCATTTTGATTGTGTTTTTTTTCCCCGCTGTTATATGATGAATACCTTCAAGTCACTGTTTTTAGTGAAATTTGATACATTCTGAGAACAGCAAAAATAAACCATTTAACATGTATAATTAATTCTGTTCTGTTTGCATTTATGATGTACATGTAGAACTGTGTAGGAGGCATGGAGAAGGTGAGGCTTCTGTAAGTGTCAAAGTTGTTGCATACAGTGAACACATTCACACATCGGTCCACTCTTCCTTGGATGTGGTGGAGGTGGTGGGGAAGCACCAGCTGAAGCTACTAAAGAAGCCATTGCTCACTGGTAACAAAGGGTCTTTCTCTCACAATGATGAAAGTCAGAGTGAGGAAAGAAAGAGGGATTTTCATCATTTGGGAAAAACAATAGTTCTCAACCAATGAAAAGTGTTCATTTTAGATTATATGACCTAGTCTTACATCATTAGGAAACCAAAAGTGAAATGAACCAATGAAAAGTGTTATTACCAAGTCACATGACCTGCTGTGTTTACGTTACACGCTTTGCAGGGCCTCCCGGTTTGCTTCCAGAAACCTGTGCTTTGCGACTCGGTAAGCGTACCAGTTCGCTAACGTAGTACGTCATATGACGTATCACGCGACAACGCGAAACGTCATGCGGACGGGAGGCGTCACGATGTTGTTTTCTAACGCGGCAGTTGCGGTAAAGAAACGTTTACCGGCTCGCGGTCTATTTCGCGGCATCAAGGTCAGCTAACGGGAAGCTTCCCGATTCGCGAAGTGGGAACGAAGAAAAAAAATTAAAAAAAAAAAAAAGTTATTAATAAACATATAAAATATATTTTGGGATTTAAAGAAGAATACATTTTACAGCTACAGATATTTGCTATTAAAAAAACCATTGAAATTCACTGAAAAAACCATAGGTTATAGATTATATATAGTTAGGAATTAGCATTTACAAAACCTTGAAAATTCACTGAAAAAACCATAGGTTATAGACCATATATAGTTAGGAATTAGCATTTAAAAAACCTTATTTTACTCACACAAAACCATTGAAATTCCATATATAGTTAGTTGCACTAACTATATATCACGCACCCGCAATCCACTGCTGATGATGTCACATATTACATCATTCATGACATGGTCAGTGACATCACTGATGACATCACTGATGACATCTCAAATGACATCACTGATGACATCACTGATAACAACATCCAGTGATTTTTTGTTTCTGTAAAGTTTAAATATGTCTTACATATTGAAGAATGAGTGGATGTATAAGTGTCTGGACGAAGGATTTAGTAGGTGCATGACTGACTGTATGAGTGAGTGATTAAATGTGTCTCACTGAGTGCACGGGTTAGTGACTAAACTGTCTTAATTTGTGCATCATTATGTTTGTTGTTCTGTAAACTGCTGCATGTGTTGATCAGTAGCTATATGAGTAAGTATATGGGTTATTGATTGGTTGCTCAAGTATTTGTATGGGAGACTGAGTGTGTGTGTGGGTGCCTGGGAGGTGTATGACTCTGTGCATAGATGTGTGAGCAGTTGATTCACTAGATGTATGGGTTCAAAAGTGCATGTGGAAACAGCTGTATGGGTGGTTGACTGTGTGCATGAGTGCATTGGTGAGTGAATGGATATCTCAGTGCTACATGTCAAAGTAAGTACATATGTAAAACACAGTACATGTGAGAGTTGGCATATATAAATAACTGTGCATGAGAGCCACTGAATGTGTGAGTAGCTGTATGGATCATTGTGAACTTGTATCAGGGATTGTATAAGAGAGTAAATATGTGTTACTATATGCTTGAATAAGTAAGGTGTGTATAACTGTATAGTTGAGGAAATGGAGGTGAGATTGTTTCTTTGCATGACTGACTACGTGTGTGAGTAACTCCATGGATGAGTGACAGTGTGTGAGTTTCTGTATACACTGAGTGTATCTAAGGTTATATTAGAGTCTGAAGAGGTTTATCGTATTAGCACAAGAATGATGTCAAATGAGATGTCATCAGTGATGTCATCAGTGATGTCATTTGAGATGTCATCAGTGATGTCATCAGTGATGTCACTGACCATGTCATGAATGATGTAATATGTGACATCATCAGCAGTGGATTGCGGGTGCGTGATATATAGTTAGTGCAACTAACTATATATGGAATTTCAATGGTTTTGTGTGAGTAAAATAAGGTTTTTTAAATGCTAATTCCTAACTATATATGGTCTATAACCTATGGTTTTTTCAGTGAATTTTCAAGGTTTTGTAAATGCTAATTCCTAACTATATATAATCTATAACCTATGGTTTTTTCAGTGAATATATATATATATATATATATATATAAATATATATATGTATATATATATATATATATATATATATATCCAAGCTGCTTCCTTCTCGTTTTCTCGTGTCGAAAACTGTGTAACTGATGAAAGTCCTCTTTCTACCTCCATGACGAGGTATGTCACGTGAAGGGTATTTAAATAAACAAAAAATGGCTCGTCAGTGTACCACTGACAAAGGCAGTAGCCGAAACGCGTCTGGTGCTCTGAGGACAAAATAAAATCGTTGATCCTCCTCCCAGGAGTGCTGACTCTTTTTTGAGAAAACGAGAAGGAAGCAGCTTGGATAATAGCGAGGTACGCCCCTCGCAAGGAAGCACCCGTGCTTGAGTGCGCGGCTTGGCGTATCTAGGAAGCAGCAATTTCAAACGCCGAGCACCGCCACGGCCAAGAAACAAAAGTGGGAATGAACGGACCGATTTAAAAGACCGGAGCCCCGATAATAAAAGGCAGTGGCGCACGAGGGAGTAAGAGTAGGAGTATTGGCGAAATGCAGTACTCCATTGAAATATAATTAAAAATCACATTGGCGAGCCATGTACAGCGATACTGACCGCCTGGAGGCGGCAGAAAATGCCTTCAAGAAACGCACACAAAGAAGTGTGACAACAAAACAACACGAGGTAACAAAAGGGACAACGCTTACAACACAATTGAATAAATTGGGGAGGCTGTTTGAAAGAGAAATCAGGAAGTGGTGGGAAGCAACTTCCCTACAGAATTATGTAGAGGTGAAACGGGTACCGAGAGGACTACGATTCTATACGGTCCCAGCGTATGAGAACCCGGACCCCCAGTTATTAGAAGAATGGTCAGAATATACAGGAGAATTCTGTCAAGGGCTCTTAAAGTTGCTGATTAAGTTCGCGTGGAGCGATCATAGCAAAGCACGCAAAGAAATATCGGAACTCGAAAAGATAATTGAAGCAATGGGGGAGGACAAGAAAAAGCTGGAAGAACACAAAGGTACCATGGCGAAAAGACTGAAAGCATACGAAGATAAAATGAGAAAACGGAAACAGGAGAAATTCGAAAGAGACGAAGGAGACTATGAAATGGGCAGAGTGCTGACCTTTGCCAAAAGATACGATGCACAGATAAAAGCCTTAAGATCTAGAACAGACAAAATGACAGTTGGGAGAGGAGACAACACAGATGAAACAACAGAATCAGAAGTCTCGGAGAATGAAGAAGCGAGAAAAGATAGAGCTGAGGGGATGAGCTCCGAAACACGCAAACTCCCTTTTCGCGACGAATTTCAAATATTCAGGCAGTCACGACAACAAGGAGGCAGGGGGAAACCCCCAGAACAACAACAACAAAAAAGCGGCGCACGCGGAGGGGCGGAGAATGGAGGAAAAAGCAAAAGCAACTACTCACCGCCCACAACCCGCAGTGCCAGATCCAACAAAAGACGGTAACAGATGAAAAAGAACAAGAAAATCTGACCATTGTGAACCTGAGCAATCGAGTTTTAACTAAAGAAGAAGAACACGTCTTAAAACTAGGACTCTCATTCTGTCCTTCAAAACCACTGGAATATACGCAAACTAAAATAGATCTCTATAAATTCTCAAGGAAGCTGAAACTTCATAAATTTTATAAACTACGCCCCAAGAAAACAGTGAGAAATCCAGACAGAGAGGTGAAACAGGCAATTCGGGTAAAAGATACACCCGCATTGGAAGCCATGCAAGAACTGAGAGCGGAAGGGGCCAGTCAACTTGAGAACTTGTCACGAGTAGGGATCATACAGAGAGGAGGAGAAACCAACTTTAAACCAGCGTCGACTTTTGTGCCGCAAATGCCAAGTGATAATATAGACCTTTTCATGGAATCCGTGTCCAAAGAACTGAGAAAAATGGAAAAGAAAGGCTCCACAAATAAACAATGGAACTTGACATGGAAACATCGGCAAGCAATAAAAAACTTACAGAGCGATAAGAAATTAATACTGAAACCCTCGGACAAAGGGGGAAATGTGGTTTTGTTAACTTATGATGCCTATAACGAAGAGTGTTTAAGACAATTACAGGACACTAAGTGCTAACAGAAAGTGGGAAAGGAGGAGTACCAGGATAGCATTACAGAATGTCATGAAATGCTAAAAAAATGGTATGGAAGAGGGATAATCGAAACAGAAGAATACCTATATCTGCGATGTCTAAACCCGACAACACCTTGTTTCTACCACTTACCAAAGGTGCACAAAGACAATAAGAAGCCACCGGGACGACCAATTGTAAGTGCCCAAGGGAGCCTTTTCGAACATTTATCAATTTATATAGACTATTTTCTAATTGAACATGTAAAGACTTTAAAAAGCTATATAAGAGACACGAAAGACCTATTGTGTAAATTAGAACAGTTAAAGGTGAGAGAGGGAGATCTACTCATAGTGATGGATATCGCTAGCCTTTACACGAGCATAGGCCATACACATGGCATGCATGCAATAGAGAATATTTTATCGACCAGAGAAGCGAATTTTGCAGATCATAATGTTATGCTTTTGGAATTTTTGAACTTCAGCCTTAACAATAACATCTTCTTATACCAGGACCAATATTATAAACAACAGATGGGGGTGGCCATGGGCACTAGTTATTCACCTAGTTTTGCGAATATTTTTGTAGGATGGTGAGAAGAAAATGTGGCATGGAATCCCCAATATGGAGAATGGACTCAACACATACTGGTATGGTAGAGGTATATAGATGATTTGCTGCTGGTCTGGCGGGGACCAGTAAGCAAGGCAGAAGAGTATATAGAAAAACTTAATACCAACATATATAACCTGCGTTTCACAGTAGAAATGAGTAACAGCGTAGTCAACTTCCTAGATTTGGAGATTAGAATGGACCAAGGAAGGTTATGCACACAGCTATTCAGAAAGCCCACAGCAGGGAACTCGATACTACATTCAAAGAGTAGTCATCCATCAAAGTTAATTTATAGCATTCCATATGGAGAATTGCTACGCATAAAACGCAATTGTACATCAGAAAAAGATTATAAAGAAAATGCCAAAAAGAGTGTGGAAAGATTCAGAGTGCGAGGCTATGATGAGAAGTGTCTGGAGGATGCCCAGAAAAAAGTGAACAACATTTCACGACAAGAATATTAAGAAATAAAGAGAAAGAAACAGAGAAAGAAGGAAAATGTAGGTTTATTACCACCTTCTCAGAAGGGGCAGGAAAATTAAGATCAGTCCTAAGGAAAAACTGGAAATTGTTAACTACGGACCCAGTAATAGGCACAGACATCCCCAATCAACCAATGGTGACATACAGGAGAGCCAGAGCACTAAGGAATTTCTTAACGAACAGTTACCTTGCACGCCCAGTGGATAAACCATTTGGAGATCCAATACCAGGATTTTTTCCATGTGGACGTTGCAAAGCGTGCAGAAATTGTAAAAAGGTTAGCTCCTATCAAGTGAGGGGAGAGACACGCAATATTAAGGCATTTCTAACATGTACAACGGCATTCACAGTCTATTGCCTAGTTTGTCCCTGCGGATTGCGCTATATAGGGAGCACAGTTAATCCAACGAAGATGCGCATCCTAGAGCATCGCAGGGCAATCACTAATTGTGTCCCGACATACCCAGTGGCAAGACACTATAAACAACATCATAAGAGTAACAGTGAGCAACTGGTGTACTTTGCATTAGACCATGTGCCGGCCAATCCCAGAGGAGGCGATAGACTCTTGAGATTGAGACGATTAGAATCGAGATACATTATAGATATTGGGACTAAGAATCCCAAGGGCCTGAATAGCCATGAAGAGATGACAGTGCACCTAGGTTAAGACCTTACTCCTATGTAAGAAGAGTAGAGATACAAGCAGAATAGATCCCGAAATCCTCAGTAATGTGAAAGATGAGAAATGTTTTAGATGATTGTTTTAGAATTTTGGTAAAGGGATTACGGTTTACACAGGGTGTGTGGAGATGCGTCTGGAGAGAAAGAGGAAGATATGAACTGATTAAATACACAGGCCCATACAGGGTGGAATAGTTAAGTGATGTAATATGAAAAATTAAACCAGGCATTCGCCAGGTGAAGGTGAAAGAGATATCAGGAGAGAAGCCCATATAGGGCGTAATAAATGAGCAATATCTCCGTTTAGCTCAAGCGCAGACAGGGCGGAATAGAGTACTAAAATGACAATTATGCAATGTGTATGTGACTTAAGTGAAAATTGTAAAATTGTAAAAATTGGATGGCAATTGTAAGTATAATTACATACCGGAAGCCCATACAGGGCGTAATGTGTCGAAAACTGTGTAACTGATGAAAGTCCTCTTTCTACCTCCATGACGAGGTATGTCACGTGAAGGGTATTTAAATAAACAAAAAATGGCACGTCAGTGTACCACTGACAAAGGCAGTAGCCGAAACGCGTCTGGTGCTCTGAGGACAAAATAAAATTGTTGATCCTCCTCCCGGGAGTGCTGACTCTTTTTTGAGAAAACGAGAAGGAAGCAGCTTTGATAATAGCGAGGTACGCCCCTCGCAAGGAAGCACCCGTGCTTGAGTGCGCGGCTTGGCGTATCTAGGAAGCAGCAATATATATATATATATATATATATATATATATATATATATTACCTACTGGCGGTCGTCAGTAGGTAGTTATAGTTAGGATTGCGTACCATAGGAAATCCGCAACATTCTATTGGGAATAACTCTGGCGCCGGTTGAGGAATTTGTGTGTAATTTTGCAAAATTTTGGCCAGCTCCGCTCCGCTCCTTCCCTGGAAGTTTCGGGGGGATTCGTGAAGTGGGGGCTGAGAAAAAAGTGGGTCCCAAAACATGTTTTCCCCATGTTAATTTCCATAGGACGGTCTGACAAGTCTACAGCCCGAACCGCTGAATGGAATTACGCCAAACTTGGCAAAATTGTAGGGACTGGTACGTAGATGTGCCTTTGCTATATTTGGTGAAAATTGCTCCAGTGTTTTTTTTTTTAAATTAACTTCAAAAACACACTACGGGAGTGCGCGAGCGGAAAGCTGATTGGCTGTCGGGTGTCTGTCAACATTCTAAACAGTCCGGAGAGTCCGCCATCTTGTGTCTCGGTAGAATCGAGACACAAGAGGTGAAAAAGAAAGGGGGAAATTATTGAAAGGGGGCACGGTAGACAACCCCTGACCCCCTAGGTTTTCTGAGGGGGGCCTAGAAGGACCCTGAAGGGCAAAAAATATATTTTTTTTAATTTTCGGGGGGTAAGCGCTGGGTGCGTTCCCAGGTGCGCTCTCCGGTACATGCACCCTGAGTGCACCACGGGGAAAAATAGTGCAAGAAAATAGTGAAAAAATTATTTAGAGTGCTTAGAGGTAGGGTAGCTCTGAACAGAGCTGTTGTGATATGTGGGTGTTTTTGGTACCTACAAGTAGGTACCAATGCAGAGTCTTATATTGAAGAGGAAAACTCTATTCCCCTCATCTGTAAAATGAACACCATCTCTCCTATAGATGTCTTGCATGTTGTAACGCAAGTTGTTGTGGTAAATGGAACCCATACCATAGTCTCTGAGGAAAGCAGAAACAGATTTATTCACATGTTTCCTTGCTTTTTTTAATCTGTGGACAAAATTGGTTGGACCAGTTCCATTTTTGCCTTTGGCATATATTAGAAAATACCAAGGCAGTTTTTGGAAAAAGTGATATCAATTGCCCAAAGATGTCCTTTAAAAGCATTTCCAGACCTACCCCAGTCAAAGTGCCCAGGTCATTGCCACCACAGTGCACAATTATGAGGTCAGGGTGTGGTAAATGCATAAAGGATTTTACCAATGGTATCAATTGGTGACTTCTCAATCCTCTCTGTCCAATCCATACAATGTCCACATTTGGTAAATCAACGTTGTAAATACCTCTGTTAGCTGCGTATTTTTGACTCCAGTGGACAAAGCTATGACCCACAAACCAGACTTTTGGCATCTTCAAGGTAGATGTACTTGTATTCAGATGAGTTGTGGAAATGAAATGGCAGTTTGAAAGTAGGAGTTATGTAAAAAAAACTGGGGAGATTCAGTGCACTTGAAAAACAAAAAATGATTGGTGCTTTCTAAAAATTCAGCACTGAAAATTAGGGTGCATGCTTTTTTTTTTAAAGAAGTCATTTCAATGGTTGAGGAAAAGTCATTTCAAGAAACATTGCACATGATTAGCTGAAAGATTGAGAGGTCAAACCCCTTGCTGCATTTTTTTGCAACATAGTATGATGAATTTCTGAACTGTGTGCTGGGTGAGGAGGGAGTTACCATGGTAACAGGGGAATGAGCACTGGGGGGATGGGTGAATGTTTGTGACTTTCAAAGTGTTCAAAAGTACAACCAATTAAAATGTGCAGTTTCTTACTCCACTTCATTAACTCCTTCTCTTTCTTCCTCTGTCCTCTTTGTTCTACAGTCCCCTTCCCTCAATCTCTCTCTGTTAGATTCTCTCCGTCCCTTTAGTCTCTCACTCCTCTTCTGTCACGCTCACTGCCTATAACTCAGCCATACTCCTACACTCACCTTCTTTCAGACCTTCTCCTTTACTTTCCTTCCTCTCTCTTCCCATCGTTCGCTCCTTCACTGTTTTCCCTTCCCTTACACTCCTTACTCCACTTCACTAATTCTTTCTCTTACTCCCTCTGTCCTCTTACTTCTACACTCCCCTTACCTCATTCTCTGTCTGTTAGCCTCATTCTCTCCGTCCCTTTAGTCTGTCACCCCTCTTCTGTCACGTTCACTCCCGATAACTCAGCCATACTCCCACACTCACCTTTTTGGAAACCTTCTCCTTTACTTCCCTTGCTCTCTCTTCCCATCCTTTGCTCCTTCATTCTTTTGCCTTCCCTTACTCTTCTTACTCCACTTCAGTAACTCCTTCTCTCAAACCCTCTGTCATCTAATTTACTCACTCCCCTTTTCTCACTCTTTCTCTGTTACCCACATTCTCTCCGTCCTCTCAGTCTCTCACTCCTTTTCTATCACGCTCACTCCCTATAACGGAGCCATACTCCCAGACCTTCTTTCAGACCTTCTCCTTTACTTTTCTTCCTCTCTCTTCCCATCCTTTGCTCTTTCACTGTTTTCCCTTCCCTTACTGTCCTTACTCCACTTCACTAATTCCTTCTCTTACTCCCTCTGTCCTCTTACTTCTACACTCCTCTTACCTCATTCTCTCTCTGTTAGCCTCATTCTCTCTGACCCCTTGGTCTGTCACTCCTCTTCTATCACACCCCCTCCCTATAACACAGCCACACTCCCTCACTTATGTTTCTTTCCTCTCTCACTCAGGGCCTCATTTATGAGAAATGACGCATCGCTGCGTGAAAGCAGCGATGCATCACTTCTCAGTACGCTCTCCTTGCGACATTCCGGATGCGTCATATTTAATGTATGACGCATCATGTCAGAAGGAGTTACAGATACGTCAGTATTTCTGACGTATCTGTAAGCGCAAAAGTGACGCATTGCTGGAGTGTGTCACAAAAGTGACGCAACTCCAGCAATGCATCCTTTCACATGGGGCAAGCCCCATGTGAAAGGGCCTGCGTCAGTCTTACGCCTGCTGTGAGGCAGGCGCAAGATTTTGACGCAACGGCGTCCTAAAAGTGACGCAGTGAAATCTCATCGATTTCACTGCGTCACTTCTACGACCCTTCCTTGCATCAATACGCCCCCTTTGCATACATTATACCTGGCACAGGTATAATGTGGCGCAGGGGTTTACATAGTGACGCATCTACCTAGATGCGTCACTTTGTAAATATGACTCAACAAGGTGCATTTTTTACACCACTGGTGCGTCACAAAAAGTGACGCACCAGCGGCGTAAAAGTGACGCATGGCCTCATAAATGAGGCCCTCAGTCTTTTACTCTCACTTTTTCTTTCACTTTCTCTGTCTCTTCACTGCCTTACTCACCTTGTCTCACACTCACTTGTCTTTATCCAGTCTTTATCTCCACTCTTTCCTAAACATCACTGCTCTTTTCTTACCCTTCCACACCCCCGTTCCTTTACTACATTTTCTTCACTTATCCTCATTCCCCATGTTTACTCTCCATCTCCTCACTCTCCTTCCCCACACTCACCTTCTGTCAGTCCCCCTACTTCACTTCCCTTCCCCTCTCGTCCCTTTCTTTGCTTTCTCACTCATTTTCCTCTCCTCTCTCACTGCACTCCACTTCAGTTACTCTTTTTCATTCATTCAAGAATACAGCTCTTTTTTGAGAATTGGAGGTAGTTCTAAAAAGAACTTTTTTTTTCTTCTTTTTTTGGTTTTTTCAACAAAAACAAAAACAGGGAATGGCAAACTGCTCAACAGGAGCAAAAAAAAATAATCAAAATTAGGGCTGGGGACGGCAGCGGTGGTTCTCTATTGCTCGAACAATGTTCAAAATACTTTGTTCCCCATAACAAAGTAGTTGATCACAATGTTTGCATTTGATTGTGGCTTCATTAAAAACAGGCTGAATATGTGGGATCAGCTGTTCTGTGCGCCCCCTCACCGATGCAGTTGCTCCTCCAGTTGAAGTAGAGGCACCATCCCTTGGAGCCTCTCGTGCCAGAGCCCTGACACTCTCCCGGGCATAGTTTTGAGGGTACCTCCTCTGGACGTGACGAATCATGGTTGAATTACCAAAACTGTACTTCTTTCTGGGGTCTGCTCGGGAAAGTACAGTTTGGCAGATTTTGCATTCAACTTTTGGTGCATTTACTTTTTTATGTCCCTCAGGTATAGAATTTTTTTTCCAAATAAAATGTTCTTTCACCTTGGGCTGAGGAGGCTCTTCATCAATGAAACTATCTGACTCCTCACTGCTGCTGGATGCTCTGGCAGCCATTCTATCCACAAATTCTTAGCACAGAAAAAAAGAGGTCTTGCTCTCACCAAAGTGAAAGAAGAAGTGAAGGAAAAGGGTGGGGTTTTCATTAGTTGTAAAAAAAACTGTTAACAACCAATGAAAAGCCTTACGCTGCGTGCACCGGACACAACCTTGACACGCTTACGCTGCGTTCACCGGAGCGCTTCCGGGGGTGCGTACGCGGCGCGAACGTAGGCGCTTCCTTGGGCGCTTACGCGGCGCGCCTGAGTGACGTTTTGGTAGCTTTACGGAAATGCAAAATCATTTTCATTCGGAAAATCAAAAATACTGCTTTTATAAGTATGGTACTGAATGTCTTGCATTATTATTTAGTTTTCATACATTTTTTTTTACGAACGTAGAATTAGCGCTCTTCCTGCGCTCTCGGGAGAGCTTACCGGTGCCCGCACCCTGAGCGCTGCAAAACAAAATGATAAGGGTAAGCTTACCGGTGCGCGCACCCTGAGCGCACCAGGAAAAAATTATAAAAAAAATAAATAGATTGAACTAATAATTTTCTTTAAAAAAAATAATTATAATTAATAGTTATAAAAACTGTTTTTTTAAGTGAATTTGCAAGGTTTTTTAAATGCTAATTCCTAACTATATAAGGCTTGAAACCTATGGTTTTTTTCAGTGAATTTGCAAGGTTTTTTAAATGCTAATTCCTAACTATATCAGGCGTGAAACCTATATTTTTTTTCAATAAATTTCAAAGGTTTTGTAAATGCTAATTCTATTAGCGGATAACGTTTATATATGTTATTATCCTTCTGGGACCACCTGAGCAGCCATCTTGTTTCTCAGGAGAAGTGAGGCACAAGAGAGCACAAAATAAGAGTGGAAAACTCAAAGAGGGGGCCGGGTTGAGACCCCCTGACCCCCTAGCCCTTCTCACGGGGTCCCAGAAGGACAACCAAGTGCAAAAAAAAGTAGTTTTTTTTTAAATCGCGGGGTATGCACACCGTATGCGTACCGCACGAGTACAGTGCGCGTACCCTGCGAATCTTTTGAATTTTCTTTTTTTTTTGCCCTTGGGGTCCTTTTGGGACCCCCTGAGAAGGGCTGGAGGGTTGGGGGGGTCTCTACCCTGCCCCCTTTTCGTGTTTTCCACTCTTGTTTTGGGCTCTCTTGTGCCTCAGTTCTCCTGAAAAACAAGATGGTGGCCAACACTTCCTGATTTGGACAGTTTGGAATGTTGACAGTTGACTGCCAGTCAATCCGAATCTCGCTCGCGCACGTAAGGATACGCGCACGTACGGTATGCGTACAGTACGCGTATGGTGCACATACGGTGAGCGCATATAGATATATATGTTGCTGAAATTCAATTTTCTCAACAACTACTGGAGGGATTTTCACCAAATATAGAAAAGGCACTACTGCATACCTGTCCCTACCATTTTGTCAAGTTTGGTGTAATTCCGTTCAGCCATTCGGGCTGTAGCCGTGTCTAAAGGTCCCATAGAAAATGCCATTTGAAATATTTCAAATTCAATTTTCTCAAGAAATACTGGAGGGATTTTTACAAAACATAGCAAATGCACATAGCATACCAGGCCCTACTATTTTGCCAAGTTTGGTGTAATTCCATTCAGCCGTTCGGGCTGTAGCCGTGTCTAAAGGTCCCTATGGAAATTAACATGGGGAAAACACGTTTTGGGACCCCCCTTTCGGCCCCCGCTTGACGAATCCCCCCGAAACTTTCAGGGAAGGAGCGGAGCGGAGCTGGCCAAAATTCTGGAAATTACACACAGATTCCTCGATCGGCGCCCAAGTTATTCCCAATAGAATGTTGAGCGCATATAGATATATAATTTGCTCAAATTCAAATTCTCAACAACTACTGGAGGGATTTTCACCAAATATAGAAAAGGCTCTACTGCATACCTGTCCCTACCATTTTGCCAAGTTTGGTGTAATTCCGTTCAGCCGTTCGGGCTGTAGCCGTGTCTAAAGGTCCCATAGAAAATGCCATTTGAAAAATTTCAAATTCAATTTTCTCAAGAACTACTGGAGGGATTTACACCAAACATACAAAAGGCACTGCTGCATACCAGTCCCTACCATTTTGCCAAATCTGGTGTAATTCTGTTCAGCCGTTCGAGCTGTAGCCTTGTCAGAATGTCCCTATGGAAATTAACATGGGGAAAACACGTTTTGGGACACCCCTTCTTTCTCGGCCCCCGCTTGACGAATCCGCCCGAAACTTTCAGGGAAGGAGCGGAGCGCAGCAAGGTAAATTTAAGGAAAATGACAGGCAGATCCCTCAATCGGCGCAAATGTTATTCCCAATAGAATGTTCGGCATTTCCTATGGTAACTAGGTCCTAACTATATATACCTACTGGCGACCGCCAGTAGGTAATCTATCTATCTATCTATCTATCTATCTATCTATCTATCTATCTATCTATCTATCTATCTATCTATCTATCTATCTATCTATCTATCTATCTATCTATCTATATATATATATATTCACTGAAAAAACCATAGGTTATAGACCATATATAGTTAGGAATTAGCATTTAGAAAACCTTATTTTACTCACACAAAACCATTGAAATTCCATATATAGTTAGTTGCACTAACTATATATCGCGCACCCGCAATCCACTGCTGATGATGTCACATATTACATCATTCATGACATGGTCAGTGACATCACTGATGACATCACTGATGACATCTCAAATGACATCACTGATGACATCACTGATGACATCTCATTTGACATCATTCTTGTGCTAATACGATAAACCTCTTCAGACTCTAATATAACCTTAGATACACTCAGTGTATACAGACACTCACACACTGTCACTCATCCATGGAGTTACTCACACACCTAGTCAGTCATGCAAAGAAACAATCTCACCTCCATTTCCTCAACTATACAGTTATACACACCTTACTTATTCAAACATATACTAACACATATTTACTCTCTTATACAATCCCTGATACAAGTTCACAATGATCCATACAGCCACTCACACATTCAGTGGCTCTCATGCACAGTTATTTATATATGCCAACTCTCACATGTACTGTGTTTTACATATGTACTTACTATGACATGTAGCATTGAGATATCCATTCACTCATCAATACACTCATGCACACAGTCAACCGCCCATGTAGCTTTTTCCACATGCACTCTTGAACTCATACACCTAGTGAATCAACTGCTCACACATCTATGCACAGAGTCACACACCTCCCAGCCACCCCCACACAAACTCAATCTCCCATAGAAATACTTGGGCAACCAATTAATAACACATATAGCCTCTCGTATAGCTAATGATCAACACATGCAGCAGTTTACATCACAACAGACATAATGATGCACAAATTAAGACAGTTTAGTCACTAACCCATGCATTCAGTGAGACACATTTAATCACTCACTCATACAGTCAGTCACGCACCTACTAAATCCTTCATCCAGACACTTATACATCCACTCATTCTTCAATATCTAAGACATATTTTAACTTTACAGAAACATACAGTCACTGGATGTTGTCATCAGTGATGTCATTTGAGATGTCATCAGTGATGTCATCAGTGATGTCACTGACCATGTCATGAATGATGTAATATGTGACATCATCAGCAGTGGATTGCGGGTGCGCGATATATAGTTAGTGCAACTAACTATATATGACTATATATGGAATTTCAATGGTTTTGTGTGAGTAAAATAAGGTTTTCTAAATGCTAATTCCTAACTATATATGGTCTATAACCTATGGTTTTTTCAGTGAATTTTCAAGGTTTTGTAAATGCTAATTCCTAACTATATATGGTCTATAACCTATGGTTTTTTCTGTGAATTTCATTGGTTTTTTAACAGCTAATATCTGTAGCTGTAAAATGTATTCTTCTTTAAATCCAAAAATATATTTTATATGTTTATGAATAATTTTTTTTTAAAATATTTTTTTTTCTTCGTTCCCGCTTCGCGAATCGGGAAGCTTCCCGTTAGCTGACCTTGATGCCGCGAAATAGACCGCGAGCCGGTAAACGTTTCTTTACCGCAAGTGCCGCGTTAGAAAACAACATCGTGACGCCTCCCGTCCGCATGACGTTTCACGTTGTCGCGTGATACGTCATATGACGTGCTACGTTAGCGAACTGGTACGCGAAGCGAGTGCCAAAGCGCAGGTTTCTGGAAGCAAACCGGGAGGCCCTGCAAAGCGCTTAACGTAAACACAGCAAGTCATGTGACTTGGTAAAAACACTTTTCATTGGTTCATTTCACTTTTGGTTTCCTAATGATGTAAGACTAGGTCATATAATCTAAAATGAACACTTTTGATTGGTTGAGAACTCTTGTTTTTCCCAAATGATGAAAATCCCTCCTTCTTTCCTCACTCTGACTTTCATCATTGTGAGAGAAAGACCCTTTGTGATCACTGAGCAATGGCTTCTTTAGTAGCTTCAGCTGGTGCTTCCCCACCACCTCCACCACATCCAAGGAAGAGTGGACCACCTGCTCAAGTTGTAATTCAACAAGAAGAAGAAGAAGAGGAACAGGAGGACGAGCACGAAGAGAGGCAGTTTTTGCCTGAGCAGCCCAAGACGTCTCACCGGAAAGAAAACTTCATTTGGCAATTTTTTAAAATTCCCAAAGGTCAGAAAAAAGTAAATGCAAGATACGTAACTTGCCTTATATGTCAAGATAGACTGTCCAGAGGGACCGACAAAAAATACAGTTTCGGAAACTACACAATGCATCGCCATATGACTAGGTGGCATCCTAACAACTACAGTGCTGCACAGTTTCGGAACGACCTAGATAATCTCCCTATTATGGCCAGAAGATCTGTTGTACCGGAAGTAACGGGACCAGAGGGCAGGGAGATGGTGCCAAATATACAAATGAGATTTGGTGAAGTAAAACACACCTGCGTATTTTGCGATGGATTCATTTCCTACGGAGAAAGAAGCATCACTCTGATCAACAGAGCTATTGACTATCATATGCAAGTTTGTCCGAAACGCCCAAAATAATAAATACTTCTTTTTTTTGTTTTGTTGCTCCTGTTGAGCCCTTTACAATGAATCGTTTTCATTGCCCCCTCCAAGAAAAACCCAAAAAAATATAAAACTGTTCCGAAAAATTCAAAAACAGTAAAAAAATGTTCAGAAAAATAAAAAAAAAAGTTCTTTTCAGAACTACCTCCCCGTTATTAAAAAATTGGTACAATATTTGGAACTGTGCCAACCTCTATTTCTCTTAGTTCGCTTCCTAGTTCGCTCGCTGGTACGCGAACTGGAAGCGAACCAAAAACAGTAAGTATAAGGGAAGGAAACACACACTTATGTTAAAAGAAAGACAGCTATAGGGGAGTAAACTAGAGATACTATTACCCATAATCCACTGCTGATGATGTCACATATTACATCATTCATGACATGCTCAGTGACATCATCAGCAGAGGATTGCGGGTTTTTTGGCAACATGCCTTATCCACGGTTTAATAACGCTGCCTTTTGCTTTATATAAGTTTTCAAATTGTATGAAATATATACCAATAGGTCTTTATGAACCTTTAGGTAGTGCTTTTGTTCATGAGGTCTGGTCGCTTCCATACACATACAGATGTTTCAAAGATGATCAAGAAGTTTATCTGAATGGAGAGGAATGCACTGAGACGCCAGATCATTCACTAATGTGTAGGCACATACAGTTACACGATTCATGCAACAAACACCGACCAAATATGGCTTGCGTGTTGCAAGGCACGCCAGTTCCTGCTATCATCCCCACATTCAAGTTGTTGGAAAATGGTAGTTATTTGATGCTCAATAATGAAGATTGTTCTGAGTTAATTAAAAGTATTCCTTTTATCGTAACAGTAAGTGAACGGGTTATTTGCTGCAGAAATGTTCTATTTCCTCCCACACATGAACATAGGGAGTTTTCAATCTGGCCACAAATACCAACCTTGGGACACGTTTCAACGGCATGGCAAGAATAAGAGCTCTTTTGTCTCAGAGAGAGGTGGCCTTGAGTTCGGCCCGTGAAACTTTCGTACTTCACATAGCGAACACCCGTACACAGGTTTGCCTTTCAATTTCAGCAACATGTTTCCGACTATCTTTAACGCATCCTCCACAAAATCCCTGGCACACTTTTTTAAAGTTGTTACCAGTGGTCTCGTGACTTCATTTGAGAAAATCTTTGGAGTCATCCCTGCTCCCTTTCATTGTATTTTCTGCACTCTGGTTCGTGGATTGGCATTTTTACTTGCATTACCAGCGGACGCTCTTGTGCTTTTTTACATTTTTAAATATGGATGTCCCTCCTATGCAACCTCCGACCCTGCAGCTGCTGACACTGTTCCGCAATCGCATGCTAGAATATTATGGCACAATGCCGTTGGCGATATTAAGCACGGCATATGGATTATCTTTTCGGTTCTCCTACTTCACCTGTGTCCAGCCTGTATTTCACTGCCTGACCTGTGATTTCGATTGGGCCATTGATTTGTGTCTCTGCGGACCGGTTTCTCCTGACGTCGACTTTAATCAGCTGATGACTCCTATCATTACTCACGAGTTGATTTGTCCTGGCGAAAGGATTATGGCTGTGGCATTGATGCATGGACTACTTGGTCCCTGGAATTTACTGGCGGCAGCACAGTCTTTCTTGGAACACAGCTTTCTTGAAAACCCACCGAGCTGTCCTCTGATGGTGATAGAGGATCCGGTGCTGGGAGAGCACGTATGTTCTTTTCCGCTTTTAAATTGGATGGCTGAACTGTTTTCGGATGAAGACGGTGACTTCCTATTGGAGGCTGTTGCAGCTTATTTTGCATACACAGTTATGTCATAGACCTTTTTCATGTTTGATATGCTGAGTACTAGCATTTCATTGACAATTCATTGACTTATTTGTCAAGTTTTTATTATTTACCTTGCCTATTGGCTTAAGACTCGATAAAGTACTTGGCTGTTTTATTTTTCTTTAGCATTGAATTTTCCTAGTTTTTAATGCTTTACCTTGCGGACCGTCCACATATAAACTTGCAATCTGCTCTCATGAGATGGCACTTCTATTATCTTATTCAGTTCGTTTCCGGATCATGAGGAGGTGTCATCTAGGTCCTGGATATCTTTACACCGTGTTAAGTTAGCATGGGCTCATTACCGGTTTAAACGCCATTTTTCCTTTTTTGCAACTTCTGCACACGACACTTAGTTGTTGCTTTAGCTTTCCACCTAGTAGTTCATCGTGGTTTACATGAGAATAATATGTTATTGGTCTACTATCTGCTTTACTTGTTAAACTATATCTGTACAGCGAGTGCTAAAGTTTCAAGAACAACACGATACAGAATTGTTATGAGGTCTGATCTCCACGACTTCATACTCATAACATAAGTGCAACTTCTGCCAATTCTGGGCATGAGGCGGGTTTTATATTGCTTTGCCGAACACACATACACAACAGTTGATGCGGTTCACATGAAGAGAGAGCTGGTGTATGCTGATGTGATTCCTTCAAATCTAAGACACTAAAGTATGGGCACGCCCTAAACCAACACAAAGAGACCTTCTTAGCAAATAATATAATATGTGTATTAGGGAGGGTGAGATATAAGCAGCCGCGGGCCGTGGAGGGAGTTACGATGGGGCAGGGAGGGGGAGAAGCAGGGTGGAGCCCTCTCTACGTTGCCCCTCCCCCTCCCCGCCTCCCTGCCCCACCGTAACTCCCTCCACGGCCCGCGGCTGCTTATAAGTGTTGCTAACTCTTATTCATTTACAGCATGTTAACATACTGTCACCATTCGCTTTTTATGTACTAGTAACTATGCTGGTAATTTTGCTACTGATAATATGTGTACTTGTATTCTCCACCCTGCTTCTCCCCCTCCCCGCCTCCCTGCCTCACCGTAACTCCCTCCACGGCCCGCGGCTGCTTATAAGTGTTGCTAACTCTTATTCATTTACAGCATGTTAACATACTATCACCATTCACTTTTTATGTACTAGTAACTATGCTGGTAATTTTGCAACTGATAATATGTGCACTTTTATTATCTAAGGTACTACGCCTGAGAAGACGGCATTAGTAAATAAACATTTCAAATACACATCTGTTCTTCTTAACTCCATGTTCTGGTTTCTAAGAAATCTATAACGACCGACTGTTCATGAGTTCCACGTATCCTGAGGTACTATAAGTTCATATTCTGGATTGTCTAAACATTGAGAGTTTGTTATATCCAATGTGACACTGTACCTAGCTTGCTAAATAGTTTTTGATTACTAACGTGAGTTTTGGGACACCCTAATTCGCCGAGGTTCCAATCCTCTGTCCACAGTTCTGTGTGAGAACAGAAACCCTGCGACAGGGGCACCCCCGACCCTTGCTGGAGCTTCATCACACTTGCGATACAACTCCAGCAATGCGCCACCTTTACGGCACAGATACATCACGCATCTGTGCTGTTTTTGCCCCATGATGCGCCGCATTGTAAATGCAGCACACCATAGGTGACGGAACAGCGGCACAGAATGACTAACACATCCCTGGTGATGCGCTAGTCATCATAAATCTATCCCTATGCTTCTTATCTTGTTAGAGATGAACCGCCATATGTATCATCAAAGTTATTTGCATTTCCTAAATAGCGAACTTTAAGGAATAAATAGCGATTCTTTACCATTCCTAGTTTGCGATGAGCTATTTGCTAATTAGCCGAATGTAGCCCAATGAAGCCCAATGTAGCCCAATGTAGCCCAAAGATGGCCGCCAGACACACAAAAAAACAAATGTAGCCCAAATATCAGCCAGATGTAGCCCAACTATAGCCCAGTGACAGAATGACCAATCAGCTTCGCAAACCTCCGTTACGCGAAGCGGAGCGCTGTTACAGATATATATCTTTTTTTGAACGTTAATTTCTCAAAATCCACTGGAGCACATATATTGAGACCTAGCAAAGGCACATCGGGCTACCAGTCCCTAATATTTTGCCAAGTTTCGTGCAAATCCATTCAGCCGTTCAATTATTATTTTTATTATTTTTTTTTGCCCCGCGGGGCCCTTTTAAAACCTCCACATCAAACCTAGGGGGTCAGCGAGGATCTACTATGCCCCCTTATAGTTATTTCCCCCTTTGTTTTGACCTCCTCTTGTCTCTCGATCCTACCGAGAGACAAGATGGCGGCCGCTACGGACTGTTTGGAATGTTGACAGACGCCGGAGAACCAATCAGCTTCGCTTCACAAAGCTCCGTTGCGCGAAAAGTCCGCGAACCAGAGCGCTGCCTGGTCCGCGCTTACAGATATATATCTTTTTTTAAACGTTAATTTCTCAAAATCCACTGGAGCACATATATTGAGACCTACAAAAGGCACATCGGGCTACCAGTCCCTACAATTTTGCCAAGTTTCGTGCAAATCCATTCAGCCGTTCGGGCTAAAAGTGAGGCCAACCGCCCTATGGAAAACTCAATGTTAAAAACACGTTTTGGGACCCCCCTTTTTTCTCGGCCCCCCCTGGACGAACCCCCCCCAAATTTTCAAGGGCTGCTCAGAAACAAAATGTGCCATTTTCCTGAAAATTTCAGCCAATTCCGTCCACAAACGCCAAAGTTATTAGACATAGAATTTTCAAAAAACCCATAGAGAAAAAATCCTAACTATATATACCTACTGGCGACCGCCAGTAGGTAATATATATATATATATATATATATATATATATATATATATATATCAAACAACAACCAGGTACCGAAAAGAATTCCACACTGGTGCCACGGCCTCAATTTGTTGAAATGCTTTATTAAGTTATGCAACGGGTGCCCAACGCGTTTCGCTGTTCACGTCACAGCTTGTTCACGGGTCAAGTTTTACCGACACAACATGTATTTTCAAAGTGCTAGAGACTAGTTCCGCCCCTTACTGATAGAAACAGTGAAAAGACTCCATAATTAGATTTTCATTAAATGTAAACAGTGAAAATACCTCGATTTTTGCAAAAACTCAAATTCGTACTTCATAATTCTAAAGTACTAGAGTTGAATAATTATAATGCAAAATAAATGAATATCAAAACCTTTAGAGCCCTAGTGGGCGCGGCCTGACCATTCGGACAGATTGATTCCAATTCATTTAGTCACAATACTGGTATGGAGATATGTTGCCCCGGTGGGCATTCAAACTTAATATTTAACCAGTTTACATGATTTTTGACATTTCACAATAGTTCATTTTGAATTCATTCCACTTTTGCTTAAACTGAAAACAAGTGTCACGCTCAAGGGAGCATAAAATAAAATTCATCTTCTGGTTCTTCACATTTTTCATATACTTCATTCTGCAATGGAAACATATATTTCTAATTTAGTATCGGAGGAACTCTCTCAATGTAATATAAAAAAAACGATCAGTTAAAAACATTTCAAGAGAAAAATAGATGCAAAGGATAGACTAATATATTCATATTTTTTATGTTATTATCTCAGGTGGATGGACAATTCCTCATCAAAGTTTAACCCTGCAGGAATCATGGTATTAAACTTTATAATAATTTTTGATTCAAGTTTCCTCAACTCAATCATGCGGTTTCCCCCTCTTTCCCTCTGGGGGATTGAATCTAACACACAAAATTTGAGGAGGTTCTGATTTTGGCTATGTGCTTCATGGAAATGACGAGCAACCGGATATTGTCTGTCATTGTTAACGATTGCTCTTAAATGTTCCAGGACTCTTAATTTGGCTTTCTTGATGGTGCTTCCGATGTAGTACAGGTCACAAGGACATTTTAACGCATATACTGCGAACTCAGTGTCACAGGAAAAATGTCTACTTATTTTAAATGCTGGCTTGTCTTTCCTCAATTTGACAGTTTTACAGTTCTGACTGTACTTACACGCCTTGCACTTCATGCCAGTGAAAAAACCTTCAACTGGATTCTTTCTCTTAGTGTCTTTTATGGAGCTTGTCATTAGAGCGTCTTTGAGGGATTTACACCTTCGGAAAGTGATAGATGGATATGGTCCTACATATTTTTTAAGGTCCTCACCCACAAAACAGTTAGGAACTGTTTAGTCCATACCTTCAGAGACGATAGATCAGAAAATCAACGCACTATGGATACAAAACCCATGCCCGTGGGGAACTTCTGCTGCAGTATGTGCACTAATTGTACTAATATAATGAAAACAGACACAATTGAACATAATGGCATTCGACATAAAATAAAAAGCTTTATCAACTGCAGAACCAAAAATTTAGTATATTTTATATTGTGTCCCTGCAACAAAGCCTACATCGGTGAAACCTCCAGAGAAATTAAAACTAGGATAACCGAACATAAATCAGCAATAAGAACCAAAAAGAGAACAGCGCCTTTAGTTGAGCACTGGTTGGCTCATGATCACAGAATTGAAGACCTCAAATGGTGCGGTATAGAGGTTATACAACAAACCCTAAGAGGAGGAGACATCCAGATAAAAAGGAAAAAGAGAGAACAATTTTTTATGTCCCTTTTTAACACATTCAGAACAGGGTTGAATAACAGAGAGGAATGGGAAAAATTGATTATGTAAGGACAAACATCACTAGAATAAAAAAAAAAAATTTGTCAAAAAATGTCTTTGCATTACCAATGAAGTAACCTTAATCAAGGCGATGAGGAAATATAATATATTGAAGATGGATACCTCAAGTGTGGACACCCGACATGGACAAATGCTAAAATGAGATTGATGTAATATCTTACGCAGATTGTTGTAAATAGACATAGAGAGACTGTGTATAGAACAAAAACAGTGTACATCTAAAAAGATCATGGTATTGAAGGATATGTTCTATTGGTGGTTTAAAATTGCTTTTTATGTATTGTTTCTATGTATGCTTTGATTAACCTGGATCGCCATAATGATTTGTTATATATTGCCTTGATGCAGCACACCTGTAATAGTCGCAGAAGGGTGTACAAATATACTGTATATATTGAATGAGATATGAAGGATTGATTGGTTTTGTGCACAAAACATACAGTGCGTAGGACAGTATAATGTGGTCTAGCTTTTGTCCTACTAATGTTTACACTATTGACACCGAGGGGTAACTCACAGCGTAAACAAACAAATTAATTGATATGAACCCAATCCAAAATGGCGGACACTCTGGAGTTACCGAGTGCCTGCCGTTTTTGGACTAATCAACGTATATAAAGACTACGAGAGGATTTATTAAGTCGTGCACATTTCTGCTTTATCAGTATGATGCAGAATAGTAAAATAAACATAAATTTAAAATTGCGAGCGCGCCCGCCAGAGGAGTACTTCCGGGTCATGCTCGTTTGATAAATAATTACAACTCGACTTAAATAGTAACCGACATAGATGCAGACTTCTATCCTCAGTTTTCCGTTTTTAAATAGAAATGCACGATGGCCATGGAATAATGGGGATATAAAAGTCTGGATGCCAAAAATCTACTTCCAGGTCAACCCCGGAAGAGCGAGTACTTAACCCAGTCCGGCATCCGGTAAATTATTTACCCGGATGACGCGGAACACGGAGGAGCAGGGAGGCCGACTTACATGATACCGGTAAGCAAGCTAGTACTCGTGAGCAATTAACTCCGGGGACAGCGGTTCGTTGTGGGTCTTTTACCCATTGATTCAACATGTGCTACTCTGGAGGGAGGGAGTTACAGCACCCAAATAGATCACGCCGTATTTGTGTCTCCAAATTACAGGAGAGCAATGACAGCGCTTAACACACTATGCCATACTGTGTCTAGCTAAGCCCAATCCTGGGGAACCTTCGAAGTACCATTGCCAACACTGTGGAGAACGCCGCATTTGGTCCAGTAATGCCCAATAGAGGGGAACCTCCTTAATATTAATATTTTTGCTGATACGTTTGGAAAATACCGTACTTTGTTTAGTTAAGCCCAACCAGAAGCACCCTTTAAATGTCTCCGCCAATACTCTGGAGAACATAGCCAATAAGGCACAGAACTAGGAGGTTGTAGATTATGACATTTATTTTTCATAAAAACCGAATTGAATCGACGTTATAGACTGAAATAACATGTGACCCATAAATCTATAGTGGTTCTCTACAACACGTTAATTTTATATTAACAGGTTTTATCAAAAACCGCGGAAAACAGCGCTAAGGGAAAAAAAAGCTGTTTGACCAAAAAGACAAAAAAGGCGGGATACAACCGTCTAAATTCACTCTGAGAGATCTGGTGGCTCCTCCGGGGTTCTTTACCGTGCACCTTCACTGTTATCAGGTAATATGCAAGGCATAGAACAAGTTGAAACAAAGGGTAAAGAGACAAGAAGGTTAACTAAAAATTATTTTTATTATCTATTTCCTTACTAAAGCCATTGAGCAAGAGTGAAGGCACTGACGACCTCTATTGAATTCTGGAAGTCTCTCTCAATATATAAAAGAGAAAATAAACAGGTACAGATTTTGCCTAACTGAAATACAATCCTTGATAAAGGCGGGTAGGCGAAGACCCAAAGATGTTAGAGAAAGAACGCTGATTGCCTAAGTTAATATCACTAAATGGAGTTTGTCTAAAAGCTCATCCCTAGAATAACAGGTAGCGCAAAATGATATATCCCTGGTAGCACCAGTGAATTTATAGAAATGTTGTAAATATGATAAAGTGTTACAAACAACAGTATCTAAAATTATGTTTTTAATTTGTAGATTATTTATGAAACTGTCAAAGTTGTCCTGAAGAAGGTGTACATATTTGAAAATCACACCGAAACGCAGCGTCGACCCTTTGTACTTTGACCTTTTTATGGTTTTTATTGTTTTATTCTAGAGTGTAACCCCTAGTGGGAGGTATTTTAATAAATTTTGTTACCACTTTCATTTTTCTGGTGTGCTTACCTGTTTTACCTGTTTATAAATAGATGTCTATCTTGCATCAAAATATATCATTTTCACTTGGGATGGTGTTTGTTATATAAGTTTTTCCACATGCTCAAGAGTGGCTATTAGTTTTAAGACCTGAATGTAAGTAGGTTCTGTGCAGACATTGGTATTTTCCAATCTAGGACTCTGGACTTTAATAGAGTCTTTTACCAAAAACACAGGCCCACTGTTTTTAAATGCCTCACCCATTCTTAACACTTCCCAAAATTTATTTAAGCTTTTCCGTACCTCCCAAGTCTGGTTGTTGTACGTGGTTATAACCTAAGCTTATTACCTGATTCCTTGTTTTCTTCAGATTTCTTCAAAAGGGCGTCCCTATTCAGATTCTTCACTTTTTCCACACTCGTCAAAATAGTATCTTCACTATATCCCCTTTCTCTAAATCTATTGCACATAACTGTTTCTTCTTTTAAGTAGTCCTCAGTTGAGCTACAGTTGCGTTTCGCTCGCAATAGCTCCCCATAAGGAATACTCGCAACTAGATTTCTGGGGTGACAACTCTGAGAAAGTAACAGACTGTTACCAGCAGTCTTTTTTCTGTGCAGTCGGCTCTGTATAGCGTTATTGTCAATATATAGTTCAAGGTCCAAGAAAACAATTTCCTCTCTGCTGGTATCACTGGTGAACTGTAAATTACAGTCGTTCACATTGAGTGTACGGACAAATTCATCCGCTGTCTCCTGCTCACCTCTCCAAATACAAAAAATATCATCTATGTACCTAGCCCAAAGGACGACATGGTCTTTGTACAATTTGATTTTCCGGACCACCTGCTCCTGCCACCAGCCGAGGTAGAGACCTGCAAAGCTGGGGGCGAAGCAGGTCCCCATTGCCGTCCCCTGGGTTTGTCTGTACATGGTCTTATCAAAGATGAAAAAATTATTTTTCAAGCAAATAGAGATCATCTCCAGTATCATTTCCGTATGCACTACAAATGATAACGATCTTTCTTTTAAGAAATATCTGCACGCATCCACACCAGCATTCTGCGGAATGCTGGTGTATAAACTACATACATCCATGCTTAAGAGCAGGTAATCCTCCTGCCATTCAATCCCGTTGATTTTAGTTAAAAAATCTCCAGTATCCTTTATGTAGGCCGGCAGACTTTGGACATGAGGCTGTAAAAAATAATCTACGTATTTAGATACATTTTCCAATGTGCTGCCTCGAGATGACACTATAGGTCTACCTGGTGGTCTAGTGGCATTTTTATGTATTTTAGGTAGGAGGTATAATATAGGAATTTTTGGGTCTTTACAGTATAAGTACATAAATTCATTATACTCCAATATTTCCTGTTCCCTCCATTGTTTCAGCTTATCATACACCATTTTGTTAGAATCTTCGTACTCAGATTTACAAGCCTTACTGTATTTAGTAACATCATTCAATTGTTTCAGGCCTTCTTCAATATACATGTCTAATGGCCACACCACCACATTCCCGTCCTTGTCCGCTTTTTGATAACAAAGTCTCTGTGATTCTCCAACGTTAAAATTGCATCTCTTTGTGCTTTAGTAAGATTTTGTTTACTTCTGTGTTTTTCAGAATCCAACTTTTTGAATTCTTGTATCAATCCTCTTTCAAAGCAATTTATGACATTGTTGTTTAGTTGTGGTAAAAATATCGATTTGGGCTTGAAGCCGCTATCACTTGTCATTTCGATGTCAATGTCAGTGTTAATCAAATTCAGAAAGGGATCACTGATAACATCCCCCTGATTTCCCAATTCTTGCACAGTTTGAAGGATATCAACATCATGCACATTGAGATTCGTTGGGACATTAGAGACTTTGTTTGTTTTGTTCTTGTGCATCGCATACCATTTCTTGAGTTTTAATTTTCTAGTGAAATTAAAAAGGTCAATGCAAGATTCAGTATAATTAAAATTAGTTGAAGGACAAAAAGAAAGTCCCTTGGACAATACCTCAAGCTCACTGTCAGATAATTAATAATTAGAAAGATTTACCACTGTATTGGTGTCCAAATTCATTTTTTCGCCGTTTTTCCCCTTGTTTGCATTCCCACTGGGGTTTCTCCTGTACTGCGAGTGGATTGACTTCTGCCTCTTCCTCCTCTGCCTCCTCTTCCACGACTTGGTCCTGGGCTTTCGCTTCCGGCTTGGATATTTTGAGCTCTCCCTTTCGCCATTAGCGTGATCTCCTTTAAAAATCTTTCTTTTACCCCTTCCACGTCTTTGGGATCAAACGTTGCACTGGTGGAAGCAGGCACATTGTTTCCTTCATCTTGTTCTTCTGTGGTCTCTTCTGCCACAACTGTAACTGTTGCTGCCGCTGGACCACTCGAGATTCCTTTTCTTGGATGGTCGAATTTTTTACTGAATGTCAATATTTGGCCATTTCTATAATCAGCTTCATCTCGCTCATATTTCTATTCCTTTAGCTTTCTTGCTCCTTCTGCGTTCCCCCGCCATTGCAGAGGGTCGCACGAGGTTGGCGGAGCATGCCAACATAGACATCCAGTTTACCAAATTATAATAATGCGATCACTCAGAGATAAGGCATACACCAGTGGTGGCATTTGATTCCAGGTTGCGCGTTTCGCTCGCTAAGCAAGCTTGGTCACACAATGAAACCGGGGAAAGTGAAAGCATTACATAGGCACGTAAGAAACAAATGTAGGACCAATATGAGGTACACTTTAACTTAGCCAAATGGCATCCATTTTGTAATGTGTAGCCTATAGAGAAATGAGGCAGTGTATTACATCATACTTCCTCCTTTTCAAGTACTGGTCACAATAAATTTATAACTGACAATTACAATTCAAAGTCAATCACAAAGGGGAAGGCAAGGACCCGGGGAAACAATTAATTAATTGCGCAGTTAAACCCAGACGCCATCTTGTAACGTGTATACTATAGGAATCTGGATAAGATTAAGGACATTGAATGGAAAAAGGGTTATCATATGATCTCCCTCGATGTGAACTCATTGTATTCTATAATTGATCACTCACTAGGAGATGCTGTCAACACTATCTCAACACATGCAAAATGTGCTACCTTGAACATACCGAGATGCTATTAGAATTGATGCAATTCTGTCTTCTTAACAACATGTTCATATTCAATGGTACCATGTTTAAACAAGTACTTGGCACTGCCATGGGTACATGCTTTGCCCCCAGTTTTGCCAACCTTTTTCTGGGGGTGTAGGCGGGGGAGGTCCTCAAAAAACTAGATCAAGACCCCAGAGGTAACAAAGTCGTCAAATGGTATAGGTACATTGACAACCTCTTCCTAGTGTGGAATGGCAGCAAGGAGAGTGCTGAAGAAATGATCAGAGAACTGAATAACAATAACTTTAATCTCACCCTCACATACAACATCAGCACCAGCCAAATTGAATTCCTAGATGTGGTAGTGGAGATTTCTGAAAGTAGAATAAACACCAAACTCCATAGGAAATCCACGGCAGGGAATAGCCTGCTTCACGCTCTCAGTAGCCATCCAGAAACACTGAAATGAAGCATTCCATTTGGAGAACAACTGAGAGCAAAAAGAAACTGCAGCACCTAGGAAAGCTTCCTTGCAGAACAAGAAATCATGATAAAAAGATTCAGAGAAAGAGGGTATCAGAACTGGGTCCTACAGAGAGCCAGGGACAAGATTGGGAAAGTTGAAATGGAGGCCACGTTGAGTGAGAAAATCAGTGAGGTAGAGAACACCACCAAAGTGATTCTAACTTACAACAAAGAATCAAAGGCCATATCTAAAATACTCACATGTAATTGGAACATTCTCACCACTGATCCGGTGATAGGCCATTACATACAGGAGAGACCACAGATCACCTACAGGAAGGGGAGAAACCTTAAAGACTTTCTAGCCACGGGTGATATCACTAATAAGAGCCTTAATTCACAGATTAACCTCCAAGGGTTCTTCCCCTGTGGCCACTGGAAAGCCTGTAAAAACAGTTCAATGAGAAAGAGCTACATCACCCCTACTGGAGAAAAAACATAAAACAATTCCTCACATGTTGCACAATCTTTACCATTTATATTCTTGAATGCCCATGTAAGATTAGGTATGGAGGCAGCACTACTCTGGCCACAAAAAAGCGGGTGTTAGAGCACATGAGGGCTATAACCAATAAAGACCCACACTACCCAGTAGCCGGTACCTTTGCGGAGTTCCACCTCTCAAACAGCTCCCTTTTGACGTTATCTGCCATTGAACAGATTGAATATTCACAGAGAGGGGGCAATAGAGTCCTACACCTGCGCAAGAAAGAATCCTGGCACATAATCAACCTCCAAACAAAGAGCCCAGAAGGGCTTAACCAGGATGAGGAGATGAGCATACATCTTCACGAATAATGTCAGCACATGCTTGAGACTGTACCATCTTTTCCGATATGATTATTACCTTTGTAACATTTAATTTAAAAAGGAATAAAATGAGGGGGTATATTTTGTCATAGAAAGTATGATTAGTGCTGCAGAAAGAAAAAGTAGGGCACATTTTGAGTGACTTCTCAAACCCTCTTCTATTTCATTAAAAAAATCTGACATGCAGTCTCCCAAGATGGCCACCAGAGACAAAAGAGTCCAAATGTAGCCCAAATATCACCCAGATGTAGCCCAAGTATAGCCCAATGACAGAATGTCCCAGAGTGTTCTAAAGAACAACTAGAGCGCTAACAGTCTTACTTATGACAAAAGTATGGCACACCAGAAGCCATCTTGATTGGAATGAAGAGGAAAGTCTGAAAACATTTAATTTAAAAAGGAACAAAATGAAGGGGTTCATTTTGCCATAGAAAGTATGATTAGTGCTTCAGAAAGAAAAATTAGGGCACATTTTGAGTGACTTCTCAAATCCTCTTCTATTCCATTAAAAAAATTCAGACATGCAGACTGAAACATGCACTTTGAATACCAGCAGCAGACTTCCCTGGTGAGCAGTAGCTTTACTACAGTGATCTAATGAGCAACTAGAGTGCTAACATTCAGAATTTATGGCAAATGTGTGACACATCTGAATGCCTTCTTGATGGAACCAAAGTTAAAATGCATTGAAAATGCAATAGATCTCGCCCTCGTTTAAGTTAAAGCCATTCTGTTTGTAATGAGGTGGCTTTTTAGCTTTGCTTTTATTAGTGTTTTTCAAACTTTCATGTAAATAACATGCATATGTATGCATATATGTATATGTAGGCATGCATTTATATTTGTATTTATATAGATATATGTATATATATATATATATATATATACATACATATATATATGTGCATATATATGTATATGTGTGCGTGTAGAGAGAGGTAGAGAGGTAGAGGTGTAGAGGTAGAGAGGTAGAGGTAGAGAGGTAGAGGTAGAGAGGTAGAGACTAGTAGAGAGAGAGAAGTAGAGATAGGTAGATAGGTAGATAGCAGAGAGTGAGTAATAGAGAGTAGAGAGTGAGTAGTAGAGAGTAGTAGAGAGCAGTAGAGAGAGTAGCAGAGAGTGAGTAGTAGAGAGTAGTAGAGTGAATAGTAGAGTGAGTAGTAGAGAGTAGTAGAGAGTAAGTAGTAGAGTGAGTAGTAGAGAGCAGTAGAGAGTGAGTAGTAGAGAGTAGTAAAGAGTGAGTAGTAGAGAGTAGTAGAGAGTGAGTAGTAGAGAATGAGTAGTAGAGAGTAGTAGCGAGTGAGTAGTAGAGAGTGAGTAGCAGAGAGAGAATAGTAGAGAGTAGTAGAGAGTGAGTAGTAGAGTGAGTAGTAGAGGGTAGTAGAGAGAGTAGTAGAGAGTGAGTAGTAGAGAGTAGTAGAGAGTGAGTAGTAGAGTGAGTAGTAGAGAGTGAGTAGTAGAGAGTAGTAGAGAGAGTAGTAGAGAGTGAGAAGTAGAGTGAGTAGTAGAGAGTAGTAGAGAGTGAGTAGTAAAGAGTGAGTAGTAGAGAGAGAGTAGTAGAGAGTGAGTAGTAGAGAGTAGAGAATAGTAGAGAGTGAGTAGTAGAGAGTAGTAGATAGTGAGTTGTAGGGAGTGAGTAGTAGAGAGAGTAGTAGAGAGTAGTACAGTAGTAGAGAATGAGTAGTAGAGAGTGAGTATTAGAGAGTAGTGGAGTAGTAGAGAGTGAGTAGTAGAGAGTAGTGGAGAATATTCCAAAGTTTGGCACAGCGCCACTTGCACAACAAGTCCAATCAAATCATATCACTTAGAGCCCTTATTGAAGCGCTGAATCTTGGTGTATGTTCAAATGCTTTATTTTCCTTAAGTTTATGTACCACAGCCAGCCGATGCGTTTCGTTCTGTACAACAGAACTTCTTCAGGGCGTTCTTATTTCCTTCAAGTTATGTCGGTATCCTGTTGTCATATAACTAGATATTTCTTCCAAATGTTAGACGAGACGTAAGTACATTCTTATTCAAAGTGACTAGGTATCAATTTTACCCACACAATTCGGGCAGACTTGAGTAATTTATAGCATCCTCAAAGTCAGTCTTTCAAAAATTCCAAAGTATAGGACATGATAATCCAAATCCAAATGTTTCTCAAGAAAAGTCATTTTCAATTGTTTGGAATATCGGCGTTTGGGCAGATATGACCCACGGACATGGTTTATGACTTTTCTTGAGAAACATTTGGATTTGGATTATCATGTCCTATACTTTGGAATTTTTGAAAGACTGACTTTGAGGATGCTATAAATTTTTCTAATCCTTGGATGCTACTGGGAACGCCCCAACAACACCCATTGCACACCCCTTTCACGCAGGACACTGCGTTAAAGGGACTGATATTTATCAGGCAGAATTACGCCACAAAAAGTGGCTTAGTCCTGCCTGATAAATATCACTCAGTCTTCTACGCCACCGGAACGTCACAAAAAGTGCATCATTCATGACATGGTCAGTGACATCACTGATGACATCACTGATGACATCTCAAATGACATCACTGATGACATCAATGATGACATCATCCACGTGACAATCAAATACACCTAATCACACACTAGAATAATCTTTCATCACTCACTGTAAAATAGAAAGTGCCATATTTGAAACCATTGACACACCAATAGAAATTTCTAAACACCCACTCAGTTATTCATAGAACTATACACACATCTAATCACTTACCTATAGATTCAGTGTTATATGCAGTGAATAATCAACAGAACACTATCAAATATACTTATACGCCTATTTCAACATTACACACCAGCACACATTGCATTCACTTATAAAGACATCCTTCTGACTTATGCAAACAATTGACTATACTTACATTTACACACCTACACACTTATACAAACACCACTTCATCTATTTATATAGATAGTAACTCACACTTAATGTGTTATAAAATCACTATTACAAGTATACAGTTATCCATATAGTGACTCATACAATCACTAAGTCTTAGGCACACTTAATTAGATATAACTGTCACATACACTGCCTTTTTTCAAGTTTAATGGAGATGTACCATTGAGAGAAATATTTCATCACCACCACACCCATAAACATATACACTCACTGAAACAACTGTTATAACATGTAGTTTAAACCTCATATACCTACTGAATGAACTATTCACACATTTTTTGGCAATCACACACCCCCCACCAAACCACATAGACATTAATTTACCCATACAAATACTCATTTAAGAAACCAATAACAAATATATTCTTTAACATAGCAATTAAGACAAAGCAATAAAGACTTTCACACAGTTTAGTAACTACACATTATATATAGTGAGAAATTAGTAAAGGAAACAATCAATGACACTGTTACTAAATCCACCATCCACATATTTATATTTATATATCCATTCATTCTTCAATTCAAAGTAGTGTATTTATAATACATATTTAAATATAAGCATGGGCGGATTTTGCGGATTTGCGGATCGTGTATCCGCAAAATCCGCGGATTTTGCGGATTTGCGGATTTATTCGGCCCGAAGGGCGCAGGGGTCCCTAGGGTGAGCTGTCCATCATAGTGGGTCAATGGCGGGGAGACGGTGCACACCGCGAGTGTGTGGGCGGGGCTTCCATGCGAGTGCACATGCCTCTTGTGTGTATAAAAGGTATGAGACCGATCAGAGCAGTAGATGAAGAGACAGAAGCTCCTGGTCACAGGAACAGCACGAGGATTGCGCTCGTGAAAGTCAAGGATGCAAAGGCCTCTGTCCAGCATCACAGCTGATTTTCGACGGTTGATTTAGGAAGAAGGCACACCTAAGGGCATGGTGTAACTATTTTACGATGGCGCCGGCAAGCTGCCAGCGCCATCCTAAAATAGTTACTAAGTTAGCTTCAACAGGAAGCTCTAATAGATAAAATAAAGCAGGTGCTCGAGCACCAAGCACCTGCTTTATTTTATCTATTAGAGCTTCCTGTTGAAGCTAACTTAGTAACTATTTTAGGATGGCGCTGGCAGTTTGCCGGCGCCATCGTAAAATAGTTACAACAGGCCAGGCTTGAACTTTTGCCCCCCGAATCCGCCGCTCGCGGATTTTCGGCAAATTCGCGGGAGTTCGCGGATTTGCCGAAAATCCGCAAATTCCGCGAGCGTAACGGATTTTACGCCCATGCTTATTTAAATATCAAAGCAAACTACATTCACTGGATGATGTCATCAGTGATGTCATCAGTGATGTCATTTGTGCATCATTACGTTTGTTGTTCTGTAAACTGCTGCATGTGTTGATCAGTAGCTATATGAGTAAGTATATGGGTTATTGATTGGTTGCTCAAGTATTTGTATGGGAGACTGAGTGTGTGTGTGGGTGCCTGGGAGGTGTATGACTCTGTGCATAGATGTGTGAGCAGTTGATTCACTAGATGTATGGGTTCAAAAGTGCATGTGGAAACAGCTGTATGGGTGGTTGACTGTGTGCATGAGTGCATTGGTGAGTGAATGGATATCTCAGTGCTACATGTCAAAGTAAGTACATATGTAAAACACAGTACATGTGAGAGTTGGCATATATAAATAACTGTGCATGAGAGCCACTGAATGTGTGAGTAGCTGTATGGATCATTGTGAACTTGTATCAGGGATTGTATAAGAGAGTAAATATGTGTTACTATATGCTTGAATAAGTAAGGTGTGTATAACTGTATAGTTGAGGAAATGGAGGTGAGATTGTTTCTTTGCATGACTGACTAGGTGTGTGAGTAACTCCATGGATGAGTGACAGTGTGTGAGTTTCTGTATACACTGAGTGTATCTAAGGTTATATTAGAGTCTGAAGAGGTTTATCGTATTAGCACAAGAATGATGTCAAATGAGATGTCATCAGTGATGTCATCAGTGATGTCATTTGACATGTCATCAGTGATGTAATCAGTGCTGTCACTGACCATGGCATGAATGATGTAATATGTGACATCATCAGCAGTGGATTGCGGGCACTTGAGTTATAGTGAGTACAACTAACTATAACGGGGGAAGTTCAATGGTTTTGTATGAGTAAAATGTCCAGCTAACTATAATATATATATATATTTATATATACGTGCGCGGACGTGCGCGGACCTTCGCGTGCGCGAGCTACATGCTGATTGGCTGCCAATGTCTGTCAACACTCGAAAACAGAAATTGTTGGCAGCCATCTTGTGCCTCGGTAGACTGAGGCACAAGAAAGCAGAAAAACAAACATGTAGAACTCAAAAAGGGGGCAGGGTAGAAGCACCCTGACCCCTAGGCCTGCTCAGGGGGTCCCACAAGGACCCCCCACGATTTTTTTCAACAAATCGCAGGGTGCGCGTACCGTGCGCGCACGGGTCCGCGTACGTACGCGTACGGGACGCGGACAGTTCGCGTACCTTTCCGAGAAAGCTGCATGCTTATTGGCTGTTAGCACTCCAAACCAGGAAGTGTTGGCAGCCATCTTGTGCTCATTAATCTGAGGCACAAGAAAGCAGAAAAACAAATGTGTAGAACACAAAAAGGGGGTAGGGTTAAAACACCCTGACCACCTAGGCCTGCTAAGTTGGGGATTGGCCGGTCGCCTGAGACACGCCCACTACCGTAGCCACGCCCCCTTTGTGATTTAACGCGCGCTGATCACGAGCGCAGCGTTTCTATAGCTTGATCTCTTGAGGCACAGCCGGGAGCAGGGAACAGATCGTTTTTTTAATATTGCACAGAACTGTTAACATTACCTGATTTTAATTGCCGCCTTGAACCACTTCCCTGATCAGCCGAGTGAACGCTGACGTAGGCAGGGATTTCCAGCTGCACCGACGGGATTGGCCGGTCGCCTGAGACATGCCCACTACCGTAGCCACGCCCCCTTTGTGATTTAACGCGCGCTGATCACGAGCGCAGCGTTTCTATAGCTTGAGCTCTTGAGGCACAGCCGGGAGCAGGGAACAGATAGTTTTTTTAATATTGCACAGAACTGTTAACATTACCTGATTTTAATTGCCGCCTTGAACCACTTCCCTGATCAGCCGAGTGAACGCTGACGTAGGCAGGGATTTCCAGCTGCACTGACGGGATTGGCCGGTCGCCTGAGACACGCCCACTACCGTAGCCACGCCCCCTTGTCCCCTTCCTCCGTTTCTAAAAAGCATGTGTCCCTACCGGAAGCGCAGTGAGCGCGACGATTCCGCGCCGAGGCCGGGCATAGGGCACCCCCCCCTATCCGTCCAACATCCTCCCTCGACGCGCTCAGATACAGTAGGGAAACACTTCTACTACTAAACCCACGGGCAGATAAAACTGAGTGCCCACGCTTAGCCCCCTTCATAACACATAATGACGAAAACGTATGCCCCAACTGCCAAGGACGGCTACCACACATCAACCCCCTCCTCCCCAAATCTATACTGAAACCCATTCCTACCTCTGACAAGACCAAGACCTATTCCCTACCAGCCCAAGCGGGACCCAAACCCAGCACTAAGGGAAATTTAATTAACGGACTTCTAAATGTCCGATCCCTTCCGAAACATACTACCGAAATACAGCTTTTGATTGAGGCCAATAATTTAGATATCCTCTTTCTAACCGAGACATGGATGGCTGCAGGAATAGAATCAGAGCTAGGCCTAGCATGTCCTGTAGGATATAAGATCATTCATAAACCCAGACATACAGGACGAGGAGGAGGCCTGGGCATCATCTTCAAGGAGGAGCTAAACATCATCACCTTGGACGTTGACACCGTTTCTTGTGTCGAAATCCTCGGGATCTCCATAAAACATGATTCTGAACACTGCCTCACGGCCCTAATATGCTATAGGACTCCGGGGCACTTCAATGCCTCACAACAGCAGGAACTGATCACTGTCATAAATAATATTTCAATCTCTCACAGTAGGCTGCTGATTTTGGGCGATTTTAATATATGGGACAATGACCAACTACGCACTGCCTTGTACAATATCATTCAATCCTGCCACAATCTAGGGCTGAAACAGTGGATAAATACCCCCACTCATATACTAGGAAATACACTAGACTTAATATTCGCGGCAGAAGACCTACTGACCTTAGATACTATTCTTCCAGTAGGCTGGTCAGATCATCACCTCCTTAGATTCAATATCCACATCCCGACCCACACAGGATCCACAAGATCACAGACCAAAACCTTCATAGGTCGTGACTGGAGGAACCTGATGAAGAGGAAAGAGGAAGGAAAATCCGACCTCCGCCAGGTTGGGACCTCGTTCAAACCTGAGAACGATGTCGCTACAAACTATCTCCTATTGACGCCATCATTCCGATGAAAACAATCAAGAAAAGGGGAAAACCCTCCGCGCCCTGGTACACGGACAAACTGAAAGTACTGAAAACACCTGCAAAAAGGCGGAGAAGCTCTGGAGGAAAAATTACTTAGAACAGGAGAAAGTGCGATGGAGGCTCACTATTGCACAATATAAGAAGGAAATAATTATAGCCAAAACATGCCACTTCGCAGATCTAATCCTCAAAAGTTCCAATAAGTCTCGCGACACTTTCAGGCTCCTCAGAGAGCTTTCTCATCCTGCTTGTGCTGATAGCCAAATCAAGCCCTCACAAGAACTCTGTGATGGCCTAGCAGTGTTCTTTCAGGTAAAAATCAGTAAAATCGTAGAGGGAATGAATAGTAAGTCTATTCCCACATTGCAGGATAACAGCAACCAAACGAACAGAGATGAGAAGGTGGAATATGTTAGAAACTCCTCTCCAAACGCTACTCTGGAAAATGTTGTGGTCCCTTTAGTACAGGAATTTCTAAGAACAGCTCTCAACACGTCATCAGGCTCCCCTCTAGACCCTCTTCCCCATAGAATAGCCAAGAAATTCGAGAAAGACATTCTCCCAGCCCTGCACCAGCTTTGTAATCAGTCTCTCTGCACTGGCTCCGTACCAAAAAACTGGAAACTGGCGGTTGTCACCCCGCTATTAAAAAAAACAAATCTGGACCCAAACTGCCAAAAGAACTACCGACCTATATCCCTTTTACCATATCCAATAAAGATCTTAGAGAGATGGGTCAGTAGATCCCTAGCCCTCTTCCTAGAAACCAACAACATTCTGGAAGCGGAGCAGTTTGGATTCAGACCAGTTCATGGAACGGAGTCAGCTTTGCTGACAGTCATGGATGACCTGCGAATGAGGGCGGACAGGGGAGAATCAGCAATTCTGATTCTGCTTGACCTGTCCGCCGCATTCGATACGGTGAACCACGGCATCCTGATAGAAAGACTAAAGAACATTGGAGTCAGAGGTGTCGCGCTCGACTGGTTCCGCTCCTATTTGACGGACAGATGGCAGGCAGTAGCTATTCCTCCATACCAATCTGAGTTTGTCAAAGTCCCGCATGGGGTCCCACAGGGGTCTGCTATCAGCCCCATACTTTTCAACATTTATATGCAACCCCTGATGCGGATCATCAAAAGCCATGGCATCAGCGTGACAAATTACGCAGATGACACTCAGCTGATGATCTCTCTTGATGGAGCCCATGCAAACTCACTGGAGACTTTCCACACCTGCATGGTGGAAATGTCACGCTGGCTTAACCAGATCTCACTACAATTTAACAGTGAGAAAACTGAAATATTGCACTGTACAGTAGGAAAAATCCCCAAAAGTCTACCTTTAGACTTCTGGCCCCAGCTATTAGGGGACTCGCCCATCCCAGTGAACTCAGTAAAGAATCTCGGAGTCACCATTAACAATAAACTGAGTCTAGAAACTAACGTCAACAAGCAGGTTGGCAGCTGTTTTGCCCTACTGCGAGGACTCCGAAGGCTGCTACCTCTCCTGCCCCCACAGACTAGAGCTGACATAGTTAGGAGCACCATCCTCAGCCGCCTGGACTACTGTAATGCCCTTCTGCTGGAATCCCTTGCCTATCTCATTTCCAGACTTCAAAGTATCCAGGCGGCAGCAGCTAAACTGGCACTTTCTTGTGAGCGAAGATCTTCCACCCCTCTTGCCTTGGCCGACCTACACTGGCTGCCTATACATCCGAGGATCTGCTTCAAATCCCTTTGTATTGTCTTCAGGGCAGTTCACGGGCTAGGCCCCCGACCACTCCAGAACAAATTCAATTGGTATGAGCCCACCCGGTCTCTCCGATCCTCATCTCTAAACTTCATTAGCATTCCCAGGATTAAGAAAGATACATGTGGGGGAAGAGCCTTCAGTATAGCCGCAGCCCACCTATGGAACAACCTCCCTGCTGACATTAGAAAAACAAACGAGTTGATGACCTTTCGTAAAAAGGTGAAAACATGGCTCTTCCCTAAAAAATCTCCCATAAAAATCTCCCAAAAAATCCACCAAAAAACAAAAATCTAATCTGATTAGCACCCTGTCCACTGTCCTCTTCTGTTTCTACAGGGTTCGGAGCAATATGTACTCAGCGCCAGGATGCCCGTAGGGTTACAGAGCGCTTTACAAATGCTATAAATAAATAAATAAATTGGTCCCACAAGGACCCCCAAGGCCAACATTTAAAAAAAAAAACTATGTTTTTTTAAAAATTACCCCCCAGGGGACCAAATCGCAGGGGCATAGTGATAAAGAAGTGTGGGGGGTGCCCAATCCATCCCACACTGCCCTGGGGACCAGCGCCCTCCAGGGTAAAGCAACACAGCCCCCTGGCGCATACTGGAGGCACCTGGTGGGCTAGTTGGCCCCCAGGGACCCCCGGTATGCAAGGGGAATTAGTTCCCCCTCTGCAAACGCGCCAGTGGGCTGCGTTGCAGAGAGGTGTAAAAAGGGGCATGGCCTCATTACACCTCTGTGCAATGCAGCCCCCTGGCGCATACTGGAGGTTCCAGGTGGGCTAGTTCGCCCCCAGGGACCCCCAGTATGCAAGGGGAATTAGTTCCCCCTCTTCAAACATGCACGGGGGCTGCGTTGCAGAGAGGTGTAAAAAAGGGTGCGGACTCATTACACCTCTCTGCAATGCAGCCCCCTGGCGCATACTGGAGGCTCCTGGTGGGCTAGTTGGCCCCCAGGGACCCCCAGTATGCAAGGGGAATGAGTTCCCCGTCTTCAAACATGCACGGGGGCTGCGTTGCAGAGAGGTGTAACAAGGGTCATAGCCTTATTACACCTCTGTGCAATGCAGCCCCCTGGCGCATACTGGAGGTTCCAGGTGGGCTAGTTGGCCCCCAGGGGCCTCCAGTATGCAAGGGGAATTAGTTCCCCGTCTTCAAACATGCACGGGGGCTGCGTTGCAGAGAGGTGTAATAAAGGGTGTGGCCTCATTACACCTCTCTGCAATGCAGCCCCCTGGCGCATACTGCAGGTTCAAGGTGGGCTAGTTGGCCCCAGGGACCCCCAGTATGCAAGGGGAATTAGTTCCCCCTCTGCAAACACGCCCGGGGGCTGAGTTGCAGAGAGGTGTAAAAAGGGGCGTGGCTTCATTACACCTCTCTGCAATGCAGCCCCCTGGAGCATACTGGAGATTCCTGGTGGGCTTTCAGGTCTTATATAGTTAGGAATTAGCATTAAAAAACTTTGAAATTCACTGAAAAAACCATAGGTTTCAGGCCTTATATAGTTAGGAATTAGCATTTAAAAAACCTTGCAAATTCACTGAAAAAACCATAGGTTTCAGGCCTTATATAGTTAGGAATTAGCATTTAAAAAACCTTTGAAATTCACTGAAAAAACCATAGGTTTCAGGCCTTATATAGTTAGGAATTAGCATTTAAAAAACCTTTAAAATTCACTCAAAAAACTATAGGTTTTAGGGGTGTTATAGTTAGCTGGACATTTCACTCATACAAAACCATTGAAATTGCTCCTATATAGTTAGTTGTACTAACTATATTTCGCGCACCTGCAATCCACTGCTGATGATGTCACATATTACATCATCCATGACATGGTCAGTGACATCACTGATGACATCTCAAATGACATCACTGATAACATCACTGATGACATCATCCATGTGACAATCACATTCACCTTTTCATACACTAGTAAAATCTTTCATCACTCTTTGTAAAATAGAGTATCATATTTGAATCCATTGTCACAGCAATACAAGTATCTAAAAACGCACTCAGTGATTCATAGATGTATACACACATCTAATCACTTACCGGTAGATTCACTCATACATGCTGTCAATGAACAATAGAACACTATCAAAAATACTTATACACCTATATCGACATTACACACCAGCACACATCCTATTCACATATGAAGTCATCCTACTCACTTATGCAAACAATGGATCATACTTACATATTTACTTAGCTACACACTTATACAAACACAACTTCATCTATTAACCCCTTCTATGCTCATGACGGAACGGTTCCGTCATGAGCTACGGTTGAGCTGTGCTCATGACGGAACCGTTCCGTCATGACCACGCCCGTTTTTATTAGGGCCCAGCCCCGGAGGGGGAAACGCGGTCGCGCTGAAGAGGTTAATTTAGATAGTAAGTCATACTTAGTGAATTATAAAATCATTATTACAAGTATACAGTTATCCATACAGTCACTCACACAATCATTGAGTCTTATGTATACTTATTTATATACAACAACTGACACATACACTGCCTTTTATTTTTCTAGTTTGTTGGACATGTACCATTGAGAAATATATTTGCTCATCACCACACCCATAAAGATGTTCACTCACCCAAACAACTGTTATAATATGTAGTTTTAGCTTCATATATCTAGTGAATCAACTATTCAAACATCTTTGGGCAGTCACACACCCCCCACTTAACCACACACACATTCACTCTCCCAAACAAATACTCAGTTAACTAATCAATAACTAATATAGACTTTCACATAGCTAGTAACCAACTGGAAAACCAGTTTACACAACAACTGACAAAGTGATACAGATATTCACACAGTTTAGTCACTATCCACTATATTTAGTGAGACACTATAAATTGGTCAAGTAAACAGTCAATTACACTGCTACTAAATCTTCCATCCAAATATTTATTTTTATATATCCACTCATTCTTCAATGCAAATTGCTAGATATATAATGCATATTTAAATAACGAAGCAAACCACATTCACTGGATGATGTCATCAGTGATGTCATCAGTGATGTCATTTGAGATGTCATCAGTGATGTCACTGACCATGTCATGAATGATGTAATATGTGACATCATCAGCAGTGGATTGCGGGTGCGCGAAATATAGTTAATACAACTAACTATATAGGAGCAATTTCAATGGTTTTGTATGAGTGAAATGTCCGGTTAACTATAACACCCATAAAACTTATAGTTTTTTGGGTGAATTTTAAAGGTTTTTTAAATGCTAATTCCTAACTATATAAGGCCTGAAACCTATGGTTTTTTCAGTGAATATATATATATATATATATATATATATATATATATATATATATATATATATATATATATATATATATATATATATATATATAGTGTTAATCCTTACCAATATTAATTTTACCACAAGTGTCTTTACCATGTATGCTTATACCAAGAAATGTAAGTATTTTACAGGTACATACAAATCCATTACACATACAATTGATCTAGCTAGAGGCCGTGCCAGACATTTCCCCTGGACGTCCATCCACAGATCCCAGTCCATAATATGTTCTCCACCATCCCCAGATTTTTTCAAACTTATGGGGGAAGCATTTGCTGTGTTAAGTTTCTTTTTCCACTGCCATGTAGAGGTCCAACCACTTCCTCCATTCTTGCATGGAAGGCACCTTTGGTGCTCCACAGTATTTGGCCACATTCCTTTTGGCCACTATGAGGCCCAGCATACAAAATAAAACTTTAAAGCGAGGAAGGTCAACATCATTTGGAATCCCCAGTAGCACAATCCCTAGATCCGGCTGTAGCGACATTTCTTATATAGCTGAGAGCTTTCGAATGATATCGTTCCAATAGACGTGGATGCAAGGACATTCCCACAGTGTATGCACAAAGGACCCTATGACATCTGTGCAGCACAGGCAAGCAAGGGAGGGTGCTCTTCCCATACTGTGAAGTTTGTGTTGGTCATAATATACCTTGTGAATTATTTTAAATTGTGTCAGGCGCAGATGTGCTTTAATAGCTTCCTCATGGTGATGCATTAACACCACCACCCTGTTTATGTCTTCTAGGTCGCCCACATCTCTCTGCCATCTCTCTCTCAGTGGGCCTGGAGTGTCAGCATATTGTTGTTTATAGTTCTGTATGTGGCAGAAATGGCACCCCAGTACAGTGTTATGAATATCCCTAGGTATTTAAACCCTTCCTCTGATTCTTGAAGCCCCAGGTGCAGTAGCAGGGTCTCTTGCATCGATTGGGGGGGTATATCACTGATTTGTCCCAATTTGTCTTGTTGTCAGAGTGAGCTCCATATTCCCCCATTAGTCAGAAGAGTGCTGGGATAGTCTTTGCAGGGTTCATTATGCATAGGAGGATATCATTAGCATATAACAATATTTTCTCCACCAACTCATCCTCTGCTGCCTCCCAGAACCACCCCCAATTCCATGTCATATCATGCATGCTAGGGATTCCACAAACAGAATTAAGAAAGCAGTGACAAGGGGCAACCCTGCCTGGTTCCCCTACTAATTGGAAAGTCGGCTAACATCTTCCTGTTGACCCTTACTGCGACTACAGGGTTCCGGTACAGTACCACCACCCACTTCCAGAACCTAGGACCACAATCAAATTTCAGTAGTGTCTGCTCGAGGAAGGGCCAATGCACCACATCAAACGCCTTTTGAGCATCCAGGGATAGACGTGTGAAGTCAGTCGGATCTGTATAACATTAAGCCAGTTATGGGTTAGCCGCATGTTGAGTTGTGTGGATCTGCCGGGAATGAACCCTGATTGATGGATCAAAGGGGTGATGACCTGTAACAGTTGGGTGGCGAGGACAGTGGCCAGCAGTTTTGTCTCTACATTAAGCAAAGAAATTGGACGGTAAGAGTTGCAACTATTTCTAGGATTCTCTTACTTGGAAAGGACAAGGATTGTGGCCTTCCAGAGATCTGGGCGGGGAGTTCCCCATAATCCCCCACCTCTTGGAACATGCTCAGCAGATGGGGCCCCAGGAGATCCAGCCAGGCAGCCGTTAGACCCCAGTGTTCTCCCGGGTCTCAGTTTCATGATGGCTGCCTGTCCCTATGCTAATGTTAAGTATCTATCAGTGTGGTCGCTGGCCTCCATTACAAGTATTAGGGCGGGGATATCCACTAAGTGCTGCCCGACTCTGAGTCATGGAGCAGTCTAGCCTTGTAGAAGTCCCTGAAGTAGCAAGCGTACTTGCCAACAATGTATCATAGGTTTCCCCATTTGGGCCTGAATCCTGTGTACCCGATGGGCCTCCTGCTCCCGCTTGCTGAACCACACCAGCAACCGGCCAGCCTTGTCCCCTGTCTTATAGAGGTGAAGGAGAGTAGCCAGCATCTGTTTTTTAGTTCCCTCTTTAGCCATGTCTCTGTACTCAACTTGTAGGAATTAAATCTGCCTAAGGAACAGGAGTAAGTAAGTAAGTAAGTAAATTTATATGCACAATTAATTAAAATCGTTGCACAATGTACAGTCAGAGATTAGCATTTAAGGATTAAAAGTTCGGAAAATTTAAAAAGAGAAGGCAATATAAAAATCAATTAAGAAACAGAGAAGTTGCTAATTAAATTAAAAAGAGCGCAGGAATGTCACAGGGGGAAAAGGAATTCAAACTTTGACAGAGGGGAGTTTCAGGGAATTAATTTCGGTAATAAACTTAACAAACCCGCGCTGCCAACTGCGATGAGTCTCCCTTCATACATGCATCTAATGCTTCATGGCAAGTCCTGATATTTAGTAGGAGCCAGAGTGGGCGCAACCAAAAGTTTCTTTGGGCTCGGAGTTCTCGGCAGATGCACAGGATATGGATAAGGTTTTCTTCATCCTGTTTGCAGAAGCGGCATTGTGGAGATGCTTCTTTCCTGTAGCCTTGGCCGAACTTATATGCCATCAGTGGTATTAAACCAAAGCGGAATCTCATCAATTGAGGTTTTATGTGGACTTTCACAGAGGATGCAAGGTACGGTGGAAGGATTTTCGAGGTGTATAATTTGGAGGCCCAGGAGCCACGGAAAAGCTGATTAACCCGTTGCTCATCAAAATCTTTTGAGAGAATTTTTGCTTGCCTGGTTAAGAGTTTTGTTTTCGCCTCAATGGGCAGCGAAGAAAGCCATATGTCTTTTGCCTCGAGGGATTCGAGGCATGACATCAAATATTTGTTCCACAATGTTTTTGGGTTGCTGAAGACTGTCCATAAACAGCTCTTTAAAGTATGAGCGCTGGCTTGTTTAGTTTTTAAGCAGTAGCTGATGAAACGTGCACTCATAATCCAACGCTGGGAGGATAGCAAGAATTCTTTTCTAATTTGGGCATGAGCAGTTGAATTAGGGAGTCGAAAAACCCTGCGATAGCAAGACGATTGCGCTCTGTCCAGCCAAATGTTCATTTTATCCTTAAAGATTATTGCGCCAAAGGAGATTGTGGGGAGTAGTTTTGCAGTAATCAGTTTTGTTAATGGTACTAAATCCTGGGAGTGCAAAGTACTTTTTGTTCTTATGAAAGCCCCTTCTAGGCTTCTTGCAACAGCCTGCATTTCCGTTATGTGCACGGAGGATCTCCCTTTGTGGTCGATCCACACGCCCAAGTACTTGTAGGCAGTGACAGTTTCCAATTTCTTCCTTTCAATAAACCACGTGTTCTTTTTGGTTTTTCCAGTGGATATTGTCATTGCTTTAGTTTTGGTGACATTTATTTCGAGCATGTTCGTGTTGCAGTACTTGGCGAGGGAATTAAACAGTCTTTGAAGGCCCACCTGGGTTTGATCTAACAGAATGGTGTCGTCCGCGTATTGCAGAGTTTGAATCTTTTTTGATTCTATTCCCGGAGGGAAAGCTCGGGAACTTGACAGCCATTCGGGGAGGTCTGCAAGGTACAGATTGAAAAGCATTGGTGCAAGGGTGCACCCTTGTTTTAAACCTCTGGTGGTATAGATTTTATTAGAGGTGGACCATCTTGTTGTAACTCTCACTTTAACCCAGGTGTCAGTGTGTAAGGCAATTAATGCTTTCAGTAACGACTGCGGGATGCCCCATCTTGCGAGTTTTTCCCAAAGTTTTGGTCAGCTTACGCTGTCAAAAGCTTTGCGAAAGTCGACGAATCCAAGATGTAACGATTTCCCTTTTGCAGCTAGGGTGATTTCAATCAGATGGGCGATACAGATCAGATTGTCTTCAATGTGGTACCCTTTTTGAAATCTGGTTTGGGTGAAGGGGACTAAGTTGTTAATTTCCGCCCACTTAGTGAGTGCAGTTAAGAGAATACTGGCATATGCCTTCCCGTCCACATCTAGAAGGGCTATCATCCGATAGTTATCGGGATTGGAGCGTGAACCTTTCTTATGGAAGGGAACAAGAAGTGAGCCTTGCCAGGACGCCGGGATGGGGCCACCCAATATTGCAGTTTCGAAGAGTGGAGACCGTATCTGGGCCCTTTTTCCATCAGCGGCTTTAAATATTTGGGTCGGAATTCCGTTAGGACCAGGAGCACCACCCGAGCGCATTTTCTTTATTATTCCTGTTATGGCGTCGGTTAGTATATTGGCGGTGGGGAAAGTTCCGTCCTGATTAACTAGATGATCAGGGGAGGCCGTACTATTGGTGATCTGGCCATGCGGTGCTGTGTAGAGCCTTTTAACATAAGTCTCCCAGTCCTCGGGGGAAATGTTAGTTGCGGTAGGGGATTTAGTAGCTTTGCTGGCCTTATTAACCCAGTTCCAGAATTTCCTTTGGTCTTTAGATTTTATAATCTCGAAAGCTGTTGCCCAGTGCCGCTCTTCTTCCAGTTTCTTTAATAAAAATCGGGCCTTCCTATAGGTTTTTCACGCAGCCATGATGTCTTCCTTCAAGAGTTTATGTTCACTTTCATTATTAACGTTTGTTCGTTGTAACTTATTTAGCTTACTCTTTGCAGTAATTACATGTTGTTTTTGCGCTGACAAAGTTGTCACAGTTGGAATGTCCTTCGAAGGGTTATTAGTAAGTTTTGGACTAAAGTGATCTCTAAAGGTGGTCAGTATAGCATCCCAAGTGGGAGCCGTCGCGTGACTAGTACCAGCCAGGGTCCATCTGGTTATAAGCATGTCCACCTCCCTTTCAATTGCATCCTGTTTACTTTCTGACCATCGAAGTTTTCTAACATTCTGTAAACTTGAAGCTATCCCTAACGGATTTGTGTTCGGGCGATCTAATGGCCCGAGGGCGATACTACAAGTTAAAATGGCGTGGTCGCTGTCAGGGGATGGTGTTACCGTAAATTGGCATACCAGATGGAAAGCCGTAAGCGATATCCATATGTAGTCTAGAGTGGCCATACGGAAAGAGGATACATGAGAATATGCGGCCGGTTGGTCTGTGGCAATCCTTCCATTGAGGATGCGCAGACCAAGGTGATTCAGCTTTGCTGCCAATTTTGTTCCATTAACATCCTTTCGCTGATACTGGGATTTTATCTCCGGGACTGCCCACATTACATTAAGTGATGTTATTTGAGAGGATTGGGTGAAATCGGTTTCCATTAAATTTGCATTGAAGTCGCCCATTATCAACCACAGATCATTTGGGTATAAAACTTCGAGATTATTCATTAATGGTAGTATTTTACTCAAAGTGGACTCTCGTCTCATTTTTGTTGGGTGTAAATAGATGCATCCAAGGATCATTTTTTTCTTTGGTTTCCCCTTCACTTGGCTCTCGATGTCAGTCCTGATGAAAATATAATCGCCCGCTCCACTATGGAGAGTTTCTATCTTCGCAGTCAGTAAGTTATTTATGGCGATCAGCACGCCCCCGGATGCATGACCACCTACTTTAGATGGAGTGGCGGTAGATTCTATTACAGTAAAGTCTTCCCAGATGGTGTTTTCCAAGGCCCACGTCTCTTGGCTAGCGAAGATGTCTTGGGTCTTTTGCAGGCCTGAGGTTAAGCGTTCTGGTTTCTCCTTTGTTAGACCCCGGATGTTCCAGGAGCATATGTTTAAATTGTGAGCCTTCTCGTCATTAGTCTTCTGCAGGCCTGAAGGTAAACGCTCTGTTTTCTCGCATTTGCGTGGACCTCCTGCTGTAGAGGCAATTACTTGAAGTGGATTCTCAAGCCGTAAAGCTGTTTTTGGTTCCTGTCGGGGGCCCCACAGCATCTGAGATGGCTGTGTTAAATGCTTTTCCTGTTGTAAGTCTGGTCTAATTTTGGCAGTCATTATGGCGTCGGGAGAGTTTTTTAAGAAAGACGGGTAGTTGGTAAGGATGTAGGGGCTAGCCTGGATGCCCCATTCATTCAGTTGTTTTATGTTCTTCATCAACGTTGCCCCCCGTTCAGGATTGAAGAAGGTTATCAATGTGGACTCATTTCTTTGTCCAAGGACGGGATCTATGAAGGCCACTGTCTCAATATCTGTTGAATTCACACTTTCTAAACCTGACAGGTGTGAACATAACTTTAGGATATTACCTCTGTTTAAAATGTCCCATTTTCCCTGGGATTCATACTCCGGGTATAGCAGTATTTTTCTGTGCTGATGTTGTCCGGGATGGGGCTCTTGGTGCAGCAGAGCCTGGTTGAGACAGGGTACAACGGGGTCAACGGGTTCGTTGCCGGGAAACTACGAGTTGTTTTGTGTACTTGATTTTATGATTATTGGGCAGGCCCTTCTTGATGGATCATTTCCTATTGAAGGTTCTTTGGGGGGGGAACGTCTTATTGCCAGTGCTGTCCGCGACCGTAATTGCTTTGTGGCATTTCTCTTCCTCTTCTAATTGTAGCAATGGAGTTTCCTCAGTGGTTGTTCTTGGTTTTAGACTTGACTCCTCAGTAGTAGAATTATGTGTTTCAACAACTGTGGGAAGAGGGCTTTTATCAGAGAGTTTAATAGAATTGTCATATTGCTTCAGGCGATTGCCGGGAGGCTTGTGGTCTGCTAAAGGCTGCACATCGGTTATTGAGGTTTCCATGTTTTCAGTTTTGACTATTTGAGGTGCAGCAGGTTTATCGGCCGGGTTATTCAGGTCAGTGGATGACTCACCCGTGTTTGTTCCAAGCCATTGTGTTAGCGCATTGCCCTTTTTCTTTGCTTTGTTTAATTTCTTTAGTTTCTTCTAATTCTTTCTGGACAGGAAAATTCCTGTCTGTGAATCTTGATTGATCTTAGTTATAGGAATACGGTGGCTTGGTCGGGTAGGTGCGCATACTTCAGTGTTGGATTGCGTGGTTGTTTTTGCAGCGTTCGATGTTTGTAAGGGAGGGTTAATGACAGGGTCCAGAGGTACTAGGGATAGCTGTTCGCAATGGTTGTTTGGTGCGTCTTTGTACGGAAACTGTTCCAGTTGAAGACTGATGCTATTGTTATTACAACAGTTTAAGTTGTTAGAGATTGGTTCTAATGGTCTGTGGGTTTCTGAAATTCGGAGTTGAATGGGGGGTACTAAGACTCTGTGGTTTGGGTTAGGTCTTTAGCCTCAGGTCTTCTATTAGTGTAGACATTATTTCAGGTAGTGTTTCAAGTTTTTTTAATAGAGGCTCGCATATACAGCTACTTTGAGCGAGATTTGGGTGAGCAGTTGCATTTGCAGTTGGTTCCAAGCTCGGGTTCACGTCAAAGGCATCATTATGGGCCACATTTTTTTGAGCTCTTCGTATTAGCGAATTTAGTTGCTCTAGTTTTAAATCTATTCCCATTATAGATTCGGCAACTAATTGTAAAATAGATATCTGGGTGTCGAGTTTATCGGCATGCATATGGGCAACATTATTCATAGCGCTCAGAGCTCGATTGGTAACTGCCAAAAGTCCTTTGATTTTAAGCATTCCTAGATTGGGTTGGTAGACCTCGTGCCCAGGATCCATTACGAGGGAATTTTTTCCAGTAAAATAATTGTGGTCCAGGGATGAATTGATGTGTGTGTTAATTTGTTCCTTTGAATTGTTTTTGTTAAAACTTTTGGTAAAACTGCAGTCTTTGGTGCCAGCATTAAGGCTACTGCTGATTACTGATGATACTTTTAATGGGCTTACTTTGGTCGCCGCCTCGAGCAGGGCATTGTTTCTGAGTAAGACGAAGACTGGTACCCCACAGAGAGACGGAGTGGATGTTTGAGACGGAAGATCGAAACTGTGTGTTTGGGGGGAGGTGTTTGAAGGGCCATTCAGTGGGCTTATTGCATCTTCAAGCGTTAGTCCATGATTTAATGGTGAAGGTCTTGAGGCCCTGATTGAGGGGTTGATCGATGAAACCCAGATTATAGAGTCGTCGTTACCACGTGTCGTGCTTTCATCTTTGTAATTACAATTTCTGTTTTCCGACTCGGGGTGAGGCGTTCTTTCTCAGACTCAGAGACGCTGGCTAGGCTCTTAGTGGGCAGTAAGGCAAAGGGAGCTGGCAATGCCAAACAACGTAGGTTTTCAGTTGATTTAGTGGTGCTTGGCTGAATTGACTGGTGCTCAGGGGGAAACAGAGATGGTATCGAATCAGAGGAAGAGCGTCTTGATGGGGGTTTTTCCAGCTCAGGGGCAGTGGGAATAGTTGTGGTCTTGCATTGAATAATTATTTCGGGATAGAGCGAAATCAGGCTAGAGGGAGCTGATGAAGTTGTTATTTGTTGGGGGGATTTTGCATTCGAGGTGAGGGACGGATTGGTTTAATTTGCTGATCCGAACAAAGTGCTCTCTGATATCGACGGAGCTTTTATTTTTGATTTTTGATGGGTTTTGCGGACGAACAGATTACGTGTGAGTGATAGACATTTCGTCCCCCTTTAAAAGTCCCAATGAGGGCTTTGGGGGGCTCTCGTCTGCCTCTTCTGTTTGCTCCAGGTGCAATTTGTGAGCATAAGATTGAAGGCTCCAACCTGCCTCTTGTGAATATAGCAGTTTAGACTTCTGACGCTTGGCGGACTTATGGGGACTGCTCCTAGTGCGCATTGTTGCTGGGAGAAGAGGGAGACGTGTCTTGCTTCTAATTATTAGAGGTATTTAAGAAAGGTGTTTAAGAGGTATTTAAAAGGATGAAATATTGAAATATTGACGCTTCCCGCGTTTTTTGAAGATTTCTGGCGATTACAGATGATTTTCCTATGATTTGTGGAGATTTTTCTGTTACTCTGGTGCTTGAAAAGAAGCTTTTTTGTGGAGGGCCGGGCCTTTCTAGTGGAGATAACCTGGTAGATCGCAGAAAAGCGAAGTAAAAGTGAGCGGAGCACACAGGGGCGGGCCTCGGGCAGAGTTGAACCTAGTCAGCCCTGCCAGGCTCACTGCCCCCCGGCTCTTACTTGGCAGCCGCCTCTAATGACACCCGCGCTCACAGTCCCAAGACCCAGGACTCACCTCACTTTGTGGCTCTGTGGTCTGGCTTGGAGTACAAAAGCCTCTAGTGCATCTCCTGGACTCCAGGGAACCAAAGAGGCTCCAGGAAATCTCTCAGCAGCCTCGGCAGTCTCTCGGCAATTTACAGGCAACTTACAGGCTTGCGGGGGCTCCCCCTCTGTCGCCGGAGGCACAAGGAACTGGAACTGGTTGCTGATTGCCGCTGGTCTCGCGCCTTTTCGCGACTTTCACCTCGCGCCCCCACGACTTTGTTCCGTTTATTCCAAGGAATTCCAAGGGATTCTGAGCCTGTAACCAAGGTGTCAGTATACCTAATGGACCACTGATTCACTATACAGCTAAGCGAAATGTCCAAGATTCAACTGATTTGTACCAGTACCATAAAATAAATGAAAGGAAGTCACAAAAAAGAACCCATATTGTTAATTTCGTGTTCGGGTTGAAAAGCACCCTACAGGAGTTAATGTTACCTTAACTGCTGCAGCCTCGTGTCCCAGGTAACTCTTGATATTAGATCCCCGCACGTTGAGGACTCGGTAACTGAAAGCAAAAACAAGCTTGCGTATTTCCTTGGAAATTTCGAGACCGTCCTCTGCATGAACTCCTGTCCTGGAGTTCGCCAACAGAGGGCACTGCGCTAAAGGACGGCCAACAATGCCGTCCGAATCTATCGTCCTCCGCACGAGCTCCTAATTAGAAAGCTCAACCAACGGAGGACACGGAGAAAAGAACAATAAACTATTCCGTGTTCAAACTAGAAACCGTCCTCCGCATGAGCTTCAGACATGGATGTCTACCAACGGACCTGTGCGAAACGGCCGAAAATGCCGATAACGCGCTGCTGCGCCAACCGGCCTCTCTCCCCCAGAGCAGCAGCTGACAGAAAAGGTAGGGAGGAGTCAGGAACGACTCCAAAGTTGCACTCTGTCCCGGGTGAACCTTCTAGCTACAGGATCCGTGCTTCCAGGTCCGCCTGCTCAAGGTTTAATGCCTCCAACAATATAATTTTGGAATTTACCGAATCCTTGTTTATCGTAAAGTATAACTAAGTGTCGGCCCTGAGCCCCTACACGACCACTTGGTCTTTCAGGTCCCAAGAATTCAGCTTCCATCCCTGAACCCACCTATCCCTAAAATGCCCCACTTGGACCAGCAGGGGCGAGCGGTCTGATAATCCCCTTGCCATGTATTCCACTTACCTGACCTCTCCTACCTCACCTAGGGGCACAATGACATAATCCAGCCTTGATTACACCTTATGAGCCCCTGAGAAGTAAGAATATTTCCTTTCGTTCAGGTGTAAACAGTGCCAGGGATCAGCCAACCCCATCCTCTCAGCGAATTGAGCCAGCACCATTGTCTGGGAGGGAGATGTGGGCAGACCAGAGTGGTTAAACATCTGTAGCCATCGCGTCATTTAAGTCTCCACCCACAATGTGTAGTGCAGAGTAAGAGTCCCAAAGAATGTCAGTAAAATTGGCTAGAGTGGGTGCCTGGAGTCTCAGGGGTGCATACACACTCAACAGGATCATCTCAGTGCATCCCCAGCGGCCCTGCACACCCACGTACCTGCCCTGAGGGTCATGTCCTTGTTACTCTAAAGGGGAGTTTTTTCCTAATCATTATGGCTACTCCCCTGGTTCCTCTAGTAACGCCTGCATGTGCTGGGGTGATGTTGGCATGTGCTGGGGTGATGTTGGGCCCTCTAACCAGAAATCTGCAGTGCGTTCCTTCGAAGGTGGGTCTCTTGGAAGAGAACCACGTCAGGTTGCACTCTCTTAACATACTGCACCACTAAGCCCCTCTTGATTTTGTTACCAAGGCCATTTACATTTCACATCAGTATCCTTAGGGGCGGGTCCTCTACCTATCTGGTCACAGCCATGGAAATCTGTGTGATAATAGTGTTGCTGTGTAAGCGTGTGTGCATGTGTATCTTCTATGTCAACAAGGAAAACAAAAATGGAACTTGATCTGCCTACCTGCCTGGCCCATTCTCCGCCCCACCGATGGATAGAATGCTTGAATGAATCTTAGCCATGGGTAATTACTTGTGCCACATGCCATACCATGTTTTTGGCCACCTCCTGAAAAATGATACAATCATTACAATTTCTAAAGGCATGCCAATCCGGGTTAATAATTTTACTTTTAATCCCTGCCACATTCCACCTAATCAAAGCAAAACAGTTAGACACATATGGTTCTTCTCCCTGCGATTCCCCTACTAAAACGAATAATTATTTGCTTGGCTAGTTTTGATTACTTTGGCCATAATAGCTGGGATAAAAACGATTGTATCATTGCTCTTTTGATATTAACACAAGGAGTCATAACCTGGGTATTGGTTGCATTGGTCATAATATCTGGGACAGGAATTATTTCATCATTGCTCTTATTCAGAGCAACTATTTCATTAAATCCAACAGACAGTTTACAGGTGTTGACACAAGGGTTCCTAATCTGAGTATTGGGTACATGGCTATAGTATCTGGGACAGGAATGATTTCACCATTGGTCTTTTGCGGAGCAACTATTCCAGTAAATCCCAGAGACAATTTAATAGCATTGACACATGGGGTCATAATCTGGGGCCCATAAGGCATCAGTCCTGGTCATTCAAATTCGCTATCGGTGCAAATAGATTAGTTCCCCCGATATTAAAATTGTCAGTAATTGACTGTGATGATGGACCCTGAGACAGTTCTGAGTGTAACTCAAAATGAGGCGGCCGATTAAAAAAAAAACAAGAGGGAGAATACGAATGTCACTTTTCACACCCAAGGGCTGAAAATGCCAAGACAGAATTCCTCCCAAAATCATTGTTCGTCTAAAGCTCACGATGACACAATCCTCTTGAATACTCTCACGGAAAGCATCCACCCAAGTAACTCTGCATGTCATTAAAATATTTTTGTGGTCCTGAACACTAAAATTCGAATGTTTAACCAACCAATGACACACGTTGTTATGGAGCTCAGAAGAGAACTCTTGAGAAGGATTCGACACAGGGGGTTCACCTGCTAAAACAACACCATATGGACAACATGCAGGGGGGAAGTTTAATCACTGATAGCTGAGAATGCCTTAACGTGGACTGTGAGATCCCAAGTGTATTAGCCAATACTCAAATGGGGACAGCAAAGGTTGGGGTACTAGATACTTGAGCTGACACGCCTAAGGATTTATTAGACTGCATGTGCTCTACGGACCACTTGCAAACATTAGCCCTTGCTGGTGCTTGAATGTGGCCACTCTCAAAAGCGTGGGGACAACTCTGAGCTGGTACATCAACTATGTCAACATTATTACTCATAACCAAAGACCCCTTTCGGAGGGGTTTTTGTTGCTCCTGACACTCAGATAATAGTTTCATTTCTCTTCAAAAAATGAAAAAGTACTGAAAGTCACAAGAAATCAATGCTCTAAATTATCTCATAAACCACCCCACAATGAAGATCAAATTTCAGACCCATCATGTAGAAACTTTGGAAGCAGAGAATTTGTTGGAGATGGACAAGGCAATGGTCATGCTGATTGGGCTTGACGGTGCCGCTCGTAGCCTACGTTCTGGGTGAGAAAGCTGTTGCTGCAAAAGACTGGGGACTTGGTTTTTAAAACCCCGGCTGGACGCTGCCTGATAACAGGAATTGTGCAGGGGATTTTACTGTTTGTTGGAGGGACTGCGAGGACCACAGGCCAGTGCGTGATTTAACCAGCCGCACCTGGACCTGTAGACGCCCTCTTCCCGCCCATCATCTCCCAGCTCTGCACTTAAGGCTCGCGGCCCCCGCTCCACGGGTGCCGCTCGTAGCCTACGTTCTGGGTGAGAAAGCTGTTGCTGCAAAAGACTGGGGACTTGGTTTTTAAAACCCCAGCTGGACGCTGCCTGATAACAGGAATTGTGCAGGGGATTTTACTGTTTGCTGGAGGGACTGCGAGGACCACAGGCCAGTGCGTGATTTAACCAGCCGCACCTGGACCTGTAGACGCCCTCTTCCCGCCCATCATCTCCTCTATTTTACAACTCCCCTTTACGTGGGACGCGCGCGGGCGTGCGCCGGGCTAAGCCCGGGCAAAGGGCGGGCCGTTTGAGGCCGTTCGAGACCGGTAGAGACTGGACTGGGCTACACCCTTTGGCCCTGACTGTGTCCTTCAACTCCATCGGAATCGAGCCCAACCCCAGAGCAACCAGTATGTCAACTCGTGAGTATAGGAGTAGGGCAGCGAAGGCAAGTTGAAGAATGGAACACTAGACGATTTTATTACTAGGACCAACATTGCCATAGACACAGAAATCAACAAAATGCAGCGCAGGGTTTCAAACGAACTAGAAGCAGCAAGAAGGCTATCTCAGGAACTAACTATGGCCAAAAAATCCTCACTAGGGCATATTGCTTTTGCTAAAACACCGGACCGTTCAACCGGCCCAAATCCCACAGTGATTAGGATACAGGCTGATATCCACTAGCCATCAACAACTACGCCATGCACACCCGAGGTGGACCCCCCACAAGAAACCCCCGCCAGTACAAACCGACTAGTAGGCGGGGAGTTTGAGTCTGATCTAACATGCGAGGTGCCCTCCCGGTGGAGGTACCAAACACCAATTCCATGGGATTGACTGGGGAGCTTTCTCATACCTCGTAAAAGGGCCTAAACCACAAAAGAAAACGTAACCACACCTCTGCCTATTCGAGGAAAAAGGCTAAGGTAGCTATGGCCCAATTACCCACGCAGCCATCTTTCCAGACACCCCCTGAACCCCCTTTAATGAGAAATATGTGCCCCCTTAATCTAGAAATAGAACCTAGCTCTGGAAAACTGGTGGGTAAATCAGCGGATAGCGATAATGGTGGGGTCCCACTCTGCACTATTAATGGGAAGGATGTGGAATTCCTGACAATTGTGTGGGGAACATTTAAAAAACTTTTAAATCCCCTTGAAGCTAGACTAATAAGAATAGAAACACAGTTGCTTGAGATTGAAAAAAGTATTTTAAACGTAGCCACCCTTAGTATACCAGATAACAAATTAACTTGTCGATCGCCCATTACTAATATCCCACCACCATCAACATCTATCACCGCACCACTATCACCAACTATCACCGTACCACTCCCGGTTGTCACCCAGCCAGAAGCCCTGAAACCTATACCTATCCCAAAACCTCGGCAAAAGGGTGTTACAGGCATTACTGATAAAAGGGTAGCGGTGGATGTAAATCAGCAGGTGATTTCTCATGCTCCGGCACCGATAGCGGCGACTGCCGAGAGGGTTGCTAAGTACAATAACACCCATTTTACAACACAAAGAGTAAAGTCTAACACAAATCACTGTAGGGGTTATGTTGAACTTCCCCCTGATGTAAGGCCTTATGTAGCAGTGTTAACAGGGGTGCCAGAATTGTTATACCACCAGCAGGAAGACTATGGGTCCTTAAAAAATTAAAGTGATGCACTGGCTCAACGTCAATAGGCCATTACCCAACCACCTTAGAAGCAATATTCTCATGGTGCGACGGGTACCCTGGATAGGGACCACGCATAAGTCTATTAATGGCGATTGCGTAATTGTTTCATTTGGGGATCCCAACACTGCAAACTATATTCACTCTCGGAATAGCAATAGTCCAAACTCGCCCATTGCATGCAGACCTTTAACCTATTTCTATCCCCCACGCCCACACTATAACATAGGAGGGAATTGGAGTTGGATCCCTGAGAGAAAGGGTGGGCAGGGTGGGCAGGGTGGGCAGGGTGGGATCCACAAAATAATTGGCCAAGTGCACATGGAGGGTGGACAGGAGTTCCTGTCTATAATAGATTTGGGTGCCTCGAGGAAGTCGATTGACTCCTTTGCAGGTCTACTAACACACTGCCAGTAGCAGATATACCCAGTTGCTCTATTTATCACCAGGGCCGACCTGCTTCCTCTCCCCAACATCCCCAAACTGGAGATTGTAATGAAACTTCAGATGAGAATAGGCACAAAGGTGGTTTTATCCCTGAACATCACGGAGCTATTACAAATATTTTAGTAACTCCAATTGTTGAGCGATCTGATGCCGGAAATACTAATATAGACAAATCTAAATCAATCTAAAAAAGCACTAAGGGTAATTCCCTTGCCGAGGTGATGATAGAACCAACCCCACGGCAAAGGGAGGCACGATTTCCTATTACCAAGGTCAGCCTAGGGTAAGCAGGCCGACTTTAGTTATCTACGATAATGATAAGATGGTGACCTCACGTTCACTTTCCATACTTTCTTGGAACATTGCAGGGCTGGCCAACAAAATACACTCCCCCGAGTGGGAGGAATTAGTAGAAGGCTATGACATATGCTTGTTCCAAGAAACATGGGCCAGGGAAAAACAGCTCTGCATAGGATATGCTTCCTTTGAAATTTTGGCCAACTGGGGAGGGAAGGGGCGCCCATCTGGGGGTCTCCTGATTTGGGTGGCGTCTCACCTTGGTTGCAGGGCATCGCTACATGAAAGCAACTCAGCGGACTTTCAGTGTGTTGTTTTGGAATGGGCCCATGGTGAAAGTATAGCACTGATCAACGTATATTCAAGATCAGTAGGGGTAGCAGGCACCTCGAGGACAATCGAGGATCTAGCATTTTTCCTCGATTCCGCCAGCCTATGCTCCACACTTATAGTAGGGGGAGACTTTAACACCCAATACGAGCCCCTTCCGGACCATCTAGTGGGTATCACAAGCGAAGAGGACGATCTTTGGGAGATCCCCACTTTGGTGGCCCCATCCGTAAAAGCATGGTCACCTATCGCCACCCAAATAACCTCTTTGACGCTTTGCCATTCGCTTAGGGCTTGTAATGGTCGAACTGAAGGAGATATTCCATCAAAATATACCTTCAATAGACCAGGATACGAGTCACGAATAGACTACATTATGGTCTCGGCCAAGGATTGGGATAAAGTAGAGGACTTTAGGATAGTCGCTAGGAACGATAGCGACCACAATGCTCTCTCACTGACATTTGCGTTCCAGGGACTCTCCACTGGTACGGAGGAAGAAAATCCACCACCCCCAGCCCCCCTGGTCTTAAACAGCAATAGACGTAGAATTAAATGGTCGAAACTCATGGAGAACCCAACTAACACCCAAAGGTTGTATGCAGCAGTGGTCCCCGCGCTAGAAAAGGTTGAGGCTCTCACAGCGCATTTAGCTTTAGGAGAAGCCGAGGTATCCGACACCACCCAAATTACTCAAGCTGAGTTCTCCGGGCTTGGGGCTATCCATTCTGAGTTATGCTCTAACCTAGCAGAAGTACTGAACCCGGTGGCCAGGACAAAGAAATCCAGGAAGAAAAGAGCCTCGTGGTTCAATGCTTCTTGCAGGAGAGCAAAGGCTGCCTTATTAGAATCACTTAAAACAAGGGATAGTCCAACAAAGATCAGGGAAAAACGTCTAGCTTATAAGGCCATTTTACGTACTGCTTAAATAGAGTGGGATGAGGAAAATTGGTCAGAGATGTCTGCTGCCCTCGCAACCCGAGACAGCCGAAAATTCTGGAAAATTGTTAAGCACGGATCAGCCGAACCTCTAGCTGCAGTTGAAGCAAATATAGCACCCACTGTTTGGGAGGATCACTTTAAAAACTTGTATAGATCACATAACCTGGATCATTTGGCAACTCCACTTGATCTCACAATGGATCAAGTTACTGAAAGTGTAGCTCCCATTGATGGATTCACTGTGGAGGAAGTCACCAAGGCCATCTCGGGGCTGGTGCCTGAAAAGGCGCCAGGCCTCGATAGGCTCCCAGGCGACCTATACAAGCAAGAAGTCAAAATCTGGGCCCCATATCTTAGGGTGCTGTATAATGCAATCCTGAATGGCATGGAGATCCCTCCCACTTGGCTGGGGCCAGAGATAGTCCCTATTTTTAAAAAGGGTCTGCCTCTGCTCCCGGTCAATTACAGGCCAATAAGCCTGATAGACGTCTCGCAAAAGCTATTCGCCAGGCTATTGCTGGATCGCCTGTTGGAATGGACGATGGAACACGATATACTGAGTCCGTTCCAAGCAGGCTTTAGAGAGAAGGTCTCAACGATAGATCAGGTCTTCCGGCTTGTCCTCATCCATTGGAAAACGGTACAGTTGGGGGGTGGCAGCCTCTACACTGTATTTGTGGACCTGAGGGCGGCATTCGACCTGGTCCCTCGCAAAAAACTCTGGGAGGTGCTGGCCAAACTGGGGGTCCCCAAGGGCTTGTTGGAGATGATTATTCATATCCACACCGCTAACTATGCACAGGTAAGGTGTGGCAAGGAGGGTGTTCTATCGAATAGTTTCCCCGTTGACAGGGGGGTAAGGCAGGGTTGTGTGCTTGCACCAACCCTTTTCTGCCTCTATGTCAACGGAGTTATCGCCCACCTGAACGGGGTGGTCGATTCTGATGCCCCCAAGTTAGCTGGAATTAGAGTGCCGGCGATTATGTACGCCGATGACACTCTACTGTTATCAAAGTCTACGATGGGAATCCAGCGAGTGCTTGATGGCTTTGTGGGTTTTTGTGGGGAATACGGTCTAGAAATTAACATCCTAAAGACCAAATTCATGATATTCAATCCCCCCCCAAAGATCCGTTTTACCCCTAGTATTAGACAAAGTAGATTGGAAAGGGTGACAACATTTGAGTACCTGGGAATTACCTTAAACGAGAGAATGTCCTGGTGTACCCATCAAGAGAAAGCGCTCCTCAAATTGACTCAGTTTTCGGGTGGTACCATAAAGCTCATGTGCAATAATAAGTCATCTATTCGTCCTGTTGGTCCACCTTTACAGATCTACAGGGCACAGGCAAGGAGGGCTGCCATGTATGGATCTGAGCTTTGGGGCCATGTTTCCTCTCAGGATCTGATGAAAGAGGAGAACAGGTTCATTCGGAGGATTGTAGCCCTCCCCCTAGTACCCCTCTTGTCCCCTTAAGATTGGATCTTGGATTGCGACCCCTTGACGAAGAACTGGCTTTCAGACCGCTGGCATACTGGCGCAGGTTATGGTCAGTTCCGGAACTGATTAGCTACAGACAAGGACTTCAGGAGGTGCTTGCAATGCCCAATGCGGGGGAAATTAAATGGTTGAAATTTATTAAATCTGAGTTGGAGGGTTTGGGTCTTTTGAAACTGTGGTCTGATCCCCTATCCACCTGCCAACTATTCCCCAAAAAGACACTGGCAAAGGTATACTATGATAGCAAACTAATGGCACTGTACCGTTGCCAAAATCAAGGGACATTGACAGAGACATTTTTAGGCACCAAGGACATATACAGCTTTGAGCCAATGTTAGATAACTTATATCCCTCCTTGCTTAGGAAACTCTATCTACAATGGAGACATGGGTCCCTCCCACTCCGATTATTTACAAGCAAGTGGAGCAAACATGCGAATAGACTTTGTCCAGCTTGCAAACTGGCCGAGGAGTCTGAGCTCCACATGATCTTCTTTTGTCCAGTTTATCGTGAGGCACGCAAGAAATGGATCGTCCCTTTGTGCAGAAACCTGGGATTTGTAGACTGTATAGTCGCTTTTAGAGTCCTCAAAACAGACTTGTCGAAACATATTATATTTACAGTAGCTAAGTACTTAGGAGCTCTGTGGTTTCTGAGGACAAAATGTATTAAGGCCGCCCAGTGACCATAACATGTAATAACGTAATGAACTTCTCTGAATGAACTGAACGAATCTGTAAAGTATAATTATGTTTTAACTGTTTTAATGGATTATTGTAATGTCTTTTATGGTGATAAAATTTTACCGAAATAAAGAATAAAGAAGAAGATTGGGCTTCAGCTTTGAACTTGAATGTGGATGCCTTCCACCTCTTAGATTCACAATGTACTATTGCCAAGACAGTCTATTCCAGAGGCAAGCTGTCATAAATTATGTTCCCTGAGTTCTCAAAATACTGGTTCTGGGTTAGTAATATAATGCATACGGTATAATGAAACACAGGTTTGCTGCTGCTCTTGTACCATTTTTCCAATGGTTCCTGGGATAACTTTTTATGAGGGAGGGAAAAGGTACATGATCAATATTGTGCCAAAAATGATGCCATGGAATTTGCTGGGATATGGACAATTGTTAATTGATTATCACAACATCCAACAAATTACTGATCGTGAAACTAATATATGTTAACGCTGCAGGATTCAACTCCAAAGTTAAAAGGGGATCAATTTGGAACCTTAAGCCCCAGCCAGCCAGCTGATGTCTGGCTATAGGAGACTCATTTAATGAAAACAAACCAGCATACAAGACATAGCACTTTCTCAATGGTGCCAGGACTATGCTGTTGTAGCTTGTGAATTTTCATTACTGGTCTGCAGGAGTGCCATGCCGCCAATTACATTCACCTCCACAGCAAGACCATGATTTCTAACTGCAACAGATTTTAAAGGAGTCCATACAGAGGTTAAAAGGGAAATGTAAAGAGAGAGAAAACACTTATGCGAGCCTTGCCACACTTCCTGTTGACAAAAGTCTCAAGTAACAAGTTCTCAAACTGTGAGCAAGATGGCTACTGCTTAGCAGAGCTCTGCCGGGCGTTTATATAATCTGGCACTTATCCATGGTATTTGGGCAAAATCCACATTACATCCACATTACATTTGTTATGCAGAGGTGATGCTGCAACTACGGCCATTGGGGCTCTACCGCAGTTGAGATGATGAGCGGCCGCGCAACTGCCTCGAAGCCTGCACTGCGGCCTGGTGCGTAGACTGCCTCGTGATTCTGTCAAGCGGGTTCCTGACCTTGTGACAGGGAGACAGCGGTGCTGTGTGGCCCATGTTCCAAGGCGGCACCTGGGGGTGCAGAAGCACATACTTGGAGTATCAAAGATGCTCCCCTATACCTGCAGGGAGCGAAGACTGACATTGGAGAAATATGCATTGCCGCCTGTCGGTGAGTGAATACGCTGTAGGTGGGTGGCTGGAGTCCCCAAGGGTGAGCTCTACACCATAGCCCAGTGGTGTAGTGGGGGCACGCACTATAGCAGCAATCCTTTGTCCTAGAAGGCATTATGGGACCTCAGCTGCACTGGGGAAGGGTGGAGTTTTGATCGGGTCTGTCCCGCAGCAGGACCTCTTACCGCACGTGATACACTCCGTTATAGCCCCCACCCCTGGGTCCTGCTTGTTGGGAAGTCCGGTCTAGTTTGAAGAGTTTACCCCTGGACCTGTCCTGTATGATCACCTCTCTCTGGCTTTAGCCTGCTCGTGACCCCCACTGGCACAGGGGTGTGGCGTAGTGTTTGTGTGCTGGCATCCATGGACATCCTACACAACACTATAACCCAACTTGCTGGCAGCCTTGGGGCGTAGCCATTGGGCATATCCATATCCAGTGAAGTGAGCCCTTTGAGGACGCCCTAGCAGGCAGATTAACTTGTGCCCCTACTTCCCCCAGGGCGGTGCCGTTACCTGTGGGAGACACTGTCCAGCAACTGCCTACCCTGTTGTACCACAAGCCACGGGGGAACCAGAAACACGCCAGTCGAAACGGGCATTCGAAGGCCAGAGTCAGGCATGACATATGGAGCCAGAAAGGGCTATGCAGGACTTTCCTGGGCTGTCTCAAGGAGCCGTTCTGCAAAACTCAGATCTGAAGGAGATATTGCTGGATGTCAAAAATAGTCTGCTCTACTTACTAGTGGAGTGGTGTGGCTCACTGGTTAGAGGCGGCAGACCCGAAAGCAGAAGTCAGCCCGGGACCAGGGTTCGATTCCCGACGTGGCAGGGTTGTGGACCAGGGTCAGCGGACTCGATAATTCTCGCCTCGGTGCCTACTCTAACCAGGGGTCCCACTCGGCAACTCTGGGCATTAGCTTGCCTAATCTCCACAATGGCCCCCTCAACGCTGGGGATACCTGGCTCCACCTTGGGGATTCCCAGTAGGGACCATCCCACAGGGAAAGCCAGGAAAGTTCCCCAGCGGTATACAGCGCCAGGACGCCGGCTGGCAACAGTGCGCTTTACAAGTATACACATTACATTACTAGATGCTTTAATCGCATGAAAGAGTGAGGGGATAGGCATGAGAACCAGCTAGATCAGCTTAAAGACCACGCATCCGATGCAGAGGACAATCAGACAGTGGCCGGTGAACACCTGCTTTATATGGACAAAGTCTTGAGGTCATTAAACTCAAAAAAAGACTTAGAGGCGCGATCCCGGAGCAACAATCTCCACATCATTGGGATTCTGAAGTCCATGGCATTCGATAAAATGGAAGACTTTGTTGAGACAATGTCGCGATCGCTATTTGATGTTGCTCTGTTGCCTGTTTTCATTGTGGAGTGTGCATACAAGTCACTAGGTCCCTGCCCTCCCCCTGGTGCTCCAACCAGACCTATAGTGGCAAGATTTCTTAACTACAGAGATCGTGACATGAGCCTCAGGCTAGTTTGTGAGTGTTGCTCAGTTTAATATCAATGCAATAACATCTCCTTTTATCCCGATTATACATTAGCAGAGCAGGTGGCCTAATGCGAGTTCCTCCAATACAAACAAATTATGCAGTAGATAGACCTTGCCTACTCCTTGCTCTATCCTGCCAATCTGTGGATACGAGAAACCCCACAATTTCATGGATGCTAAAGCCGTGCTAAAATTCTCTCGAAGAAGGCTTCTAGAACCTGCCCTATGCATAAGGATGATGGCCGCCTCAGCGCCAATTTATTTATTTATTATTATGTATTTATTACACTTGTATGGCGCAACAGCTACCCTGTAGAGTAACACTCTATGGAACCCATGGCGCAGCTGCACCCCCAAAGCGGCTGACTTGCTGTCTCTACCCCGGCCAATGTGCTGTGAAGAAGCCTCAAACCAGCTTTATTCTTTTTTTTCTTCTATGACTATATGTTTTTGAAGCCCACACGAACATCCACTCATGTGCTAATGCACCCCATTGGCCACCCGGTCCCCTCTTGAATGGGTTGATCACCTGGCTCTTTGGCACCTCATGGGATGATTCCCACTGTGCATGTTTGTTCCTGGGATGCAGTTTTGAATGGGGGTGGTATGGGTGGGGATGGGATGGGTGCTCGTGGTTCAACCAAGTTCTGGGGTTGAATTGGGTGAGGGGAGGTTTTGTTTAAATGTTTGTGATTCTTGGTTTTCTCCCTCCACATATCGCTCTTGGCAGGGCACCTCACGGAGCCGCCACCCCGCACAGTTGCTGGTCCATGCTTGGCCTGCCTCCACTTTGACATGCCGCCCCCTTTTTAGGTCTCGCCTGTCGATGCGCATGCGCATCGAGCTTGCGAGACTATTGGGGCTTAAACAGTCTTTAACCAACTTGCAAGGAATCGTGGCGATTCCTTGCAGTGCCCGTGAAATTCAAGCTCAATGCGCATGCGCATTGAGCTTAAAAGCTCGTGCACATCAGTTCCCTCAGCCGGCTGCTTTAACACCCTCTCCCCGCTCCGCCCCCTCCCCTGCCCGCCGTGTCGCATTTCTCCTCCCCCCTCCCCTTCTCTCCCTCCGTCTTGTTTAATCCCTCCGTCTTGTTTAATGTAGCGTTCTTCCATATCCGCTTTTATCGCATTCATACACCATCCGCTACTCTATACACGAGCGCTTGCACTCTCAGTGTATGTCGGGATGAAGGCACATGCCACACACTGTGGCCGGTGAATTGCTTTGCCGACTTCCTTCGTCGTAAAGGGTACTTGTCCTCATCGCAGGGTTATGGTCATTATTTTCGGTCCCCATCACATTATTTTCCCTTCTGTTTATTCTTGTGTTCCATATCCGCTTTTAACGCGTTCATAATACACCGTCTGCACTCTCAGTGTATGTCAAGAGGAAGGCGTGTGTCACTCACCGTGGCCGGTGAATTGCTTTGCCAACTTCCTTCGTCGTAAGGAGTACTCGTCCTCATCGCAGGGTTTTGCGGTTTCTTAATAACGTTCGGCTGCATTCTGGTAACAGACAATGTGCACCCGCAATCTATACTTGGTGCTTTCTCTGTTTAGATGCTGAATTGACTGGTTGCAAGTTGTGTATGTGTGTATACCCACCTAGGAAGCGCATTCAGATGTTTCAACAATTGCTGTTCAACCTTGACAGCGTGCTTTAATTATTTTCGAGCGATCCTGTACTTTCTATAGGACACGGAGAGCCCAAGCGGCAAAAATGCACAGCACTACGCAAGAAAATGTTCCTCTCCCCAAAGCCCTGGTATTGTATGTTCCCTTGAAGTCCTGATCTCCATTTGGGTGGGGTGTATTATTTACAAAGTGAAAGCTTGTTCTTTTTGTGACTTGCGGTACAGTTTTGTTTGGCTTTGTAATAAAATCTCTATTAGCTCTCAAGTGCTTGGCAATACTCCCCCCTCCCCCCATCCAAAATTCGTCATCGCTCCCGGCCCCGCGGCCAATGCTTGTTTTTCCTCGCTCTTGCCCAAATCACTCGCATGAACTCAAAAGACCGTGTAAACGCGCTTTGTGGTTCTGTTTAGGAACCAATATTTGTATTTGCCCTTCTGTTTTCAATTGCGGCTATTTGACCCTGCTGTTTCAACAGATAAAATGCAAATTGCAAGCAATTTGTCCCAAGCCCGAAAGTGTGCTTCTGGGAGGAGGAGCTTTAACACATACACGCAGCCACCTATCTTAATAGCTGTGCAGTCGGGGATACAGGAGCTTTCCTAGCTACGGTGCTGGGTGCAGGAGGCAGAGGTCGTCTGTATATTCATTCTTCAAGATCTTATGTTTGCTCAGTATGTTCCCTCCATTAACTGACACCTTTCGATTGTATGCATTCGAAATGTCTCGGCATCTCTCTCTCTCTGGTCGAGCTCCTCTGTGTTTTGTTTTAAACTACTTTTATTTAAAATGAAACGGGTGTGGTGAAAGAACGACACATCCTCTGCACCTCACGATAATACTTAGTTGATCTTTAAATGGCTTTGACACGCAAGGTAGCAACACGGAGACATTTTTAGGAAAGGGTTTATTTATTGCACAGTTGGAGTTTCATACAATCAATAAGAAATGTATCTGTGTCGTACAGCATATTTTAAATTTCAGTTTTCAAAGTGACACATTAAACTACTGAAAATATATTATTGCAGTTTCCTTTGCAAATATGCGAACAAACTCCCCGACCCTACTTATTTCTCCCACTCCCGCTTGCTACCCTGCTCCCCCTCCCCCGCCTCGCACCAGACTACCATTTGTCGCATTTAGACTACCTTCTCCCCCACCCGACTTGAAAGGCAGCCTCACACACCAACATTTGTCTCTCACACCACAGACTCCTGCTCCCCCGCCCACCCAGCAATGCCGAGAGCTATTCCCTCCCACTTGTTACTGTCTCGGCGCTATCTATCACACAACGTGTTTTTTTTCCGGGCCCGGCTTTCACCTTTGAAATGTGGGGCACGTGGACCCGCTGGTAGACGGGGAGCGAGGGGGTGCGGGGCCTAGCGCTTAGATGGGCATCTCGTTCTACCCAGCTACACCCTTTCTACCCGTCAGGGTGCCGTTGTTGTGATGATTGTACCAATAGGGGTGGGGCGTGGCTTGGACGCCGACTGGGATGGCGGCGTGAGCCCACAGCTCCGTGCCTGATCCCATATTTATCCTGGATCCCCGCGCTTCTGGGCGGGCAGAAAGCTCGAGCACCGAGCCTCAGTCACCGGATGACAAGAGGGCGAGATCCGAGGATCAGCAGGTCGCCAGGAACGGAGAGGCGACCGGCTCGTAGCGTCCACCGGGAAGGCTGACAAAGAACCCAAGATGGCGATCACCCCGAGCAGCGGTAGCTGAGCTGCGGAGAGCGGAGGGTCTCGGCTGAGGTGCGGCGTGGGAGGCGCACGGAGGACTCCGGCGGGCGCTGCCCATTGCTGTGCGGTAAGGAGAGGCTGCGGAGGGAGCACGGAAAGGAAGCCGGCGGTCCCGAGGGTTGCTGGAGGAGAGCCCATCCCCCCGCGGCTGGTGCTGGCGGCCGCGACGTCGGGGAGCAGTCTACTGCGGTGCCGGAGACCTGAAGCGGCACTGGGACCCTGGGGCTCGGCCGAGTGCTGAGGAGTGGGGCTGGCAGCAGCACGGCGGCGGCGATAGCACGAGGAGGACCCCGGCCCAGGAGCGGTGATCGGGAGCTTAGAGGGGGTCGACACAGCTTGGCTGGGCAGGACCAGTGGGTCGCCGAGCACAGATCGGCACACGAACTAGCAAGATTGCGTGGCCTGTGCAGAACCGACCCGGAGGTGGCAGAAGGGGCAGACCTCACTGCATGGTGGGGGAGGGACACCTGGGCCCTGCCCTGAGCGCCTGAGGAGAGGGAATCGACGCCCTGCTCTAGCGCCTGTTGGACCTGGCGCGGGGGGAGGCATTGGACGACGGTGCAACTGGGCCGAGGGGAGCCCTCCTGATCGTGGGAGGGAAGCCCTGGACAGAGAGCCGACCCACCCACTAGAAGCGGTGCTCATCCCCTAAACGGACACCAGGGCTCCCAGACCGGAGGAGAGACACTGGGGGCGGCCACCCGGCGGAGGGACCATTGGCTTGACCGATCGCTCTGGGGCTGCCCAGGGGTGTAAACTGCAGCAGCCCTGATGGCTACCGAAGGCGGTGCAGTGTGTGTGGAGAGGGGAGGTGCCCAGCCAGCTACGCCGGAAACGGTCGGAGGCCCGCCTGAGGCACTGGAGACTTCGACGCAAGAACAACGATTGAACGCGCGGCTGGATGGCATATTGGCAGCGATTGCAGCAACCAAGGACTCCCTTCACCAGGACATTGCCCAGGTGGCTACGGGACTGGGATTGCTGAGGGCGGATCATGTGAAACTGTCAGACAAGGTTAAGGACAATGCACAACTGCTCTCGGAACTGAAGCCGGCGGTGGTCACTGCGGAACGCAAACTGACTGATATCCTAGAAAGGCTGGAGACGCTGGAGAAACGGGCGGAGGATTCAGAAAGCCGTAACCGGAGGAACAACATCCGGGTGGTGGGCCTGCCGGAAAAAATTGAAGGGGACGATGCCGTGGCCTACATGGAGAACTGGCTGCAAACAGTTGTGGCTCCGGAGGGCTTGTCTCCGTTCTTCTCCCTGGAGCGGGCACACAGAGTCCCGAATCGCCCGCCCATGCTGGGGCGCCCTCCGCGCCCGATGGTGATCAGACTCCTGCACTACAAAGATCGTGACTTCCTGATTCAGAGAGCACGCTCGGTGGGCCCCTTCAAAATAGACAATAGCCCGGTCACGCTCTTCCCGGACTACACCCAAGAGGTCCAGAGGAACAGGGCGTCCTTTTTGGCTGTGAAGAAAGAACTCAGAAATGAAGGTATCCAGTACTCGCTACTCTTCCCGGCCAGACTACGGGTGATCCTGGACGGGACGACCCAATTCTTCCAGACCCCTGATGAGGCGTGGACATGGCTGGAGTTGTACCGTGCGGGCACAGATCGCCAACATAAAGGAGAACGGGAACGACAGAAGCCGGTGCAGATTCGTAAATCACAACGCATCCGCAAGAAGAATAGACTCAAACATGCACAGCGAACTGCCGAGATGGCGGAGGGCAGGAAGGGGGCGCTGGCGGCGACGGCGAGCATCACGGGCGCGCAACTGGAGGAGGGACTGGAGGACTCTGACTCGGGGGAGGAGAGCAGGAAATCAGGGGAAGAACTGTCCGAGGCGGATAGCTTAGCGGGGCTGAAGGTCACCCCGCAAACAGCAGATGGGTTGTTCAACGAGTGAGCATTGCAGTACGGGACTACCACAGGGCTCCTGCTGGAGCGGACTATCCGGGGTGTCTGGTGGACTAGCAGGTACTCTGTTGCATTTGTTAAACGGGATCTTGGGCCTGGAGCGGGGACATGGCATGCCCCGGGTCGGCCCGAACCTCCCCCCTTTGCCCTTAAGGCTTTCTGTGGTGACGACCACAGAGTAGTAGACGGTTTGTGATGTTGTATGTTTGGATGGGGGCTGATGCTTCGTTATTGGGTCCTGTTCTGGGGAGAGGGGTTGGGGAAGTTTTTTTGGGTTGTTTCATGTTGGGGGGACTGCTGCCGGGATGTGGGGGGTCAAATGATGCTACCGGAACGGAGGGGGAACAACGGGGATGGGAACGTCACTTGATTTAAAAAGCCTTACATGGAACGTCCGCGGACTCCACACGATGTCCCGGAGGAGCAAGGTACACACCTATTTGGTGAGGCGTGGCATACAGATCGCATTACTGCAGGAGACCCACTTGACCAGGCAGGAATGTACGGCGTTGCAAAAGAGGTGGCGTGGGCAGGTCTTTGGCACATCATATTCAGCGTTTGCCAGAGGGGTACTGATCTGGGTGAGGGCGGGAGTCCCATTCCAGGCCACGAATCAACTGGTGGACCCTGAGGGTCGCTTTGTGGTAGTGGAGGGCAGGCTATATGGGAGGGAGGTGGTGCTGAGTAGTGTATACGCCCCAAATGTAGACCAGGCCCGTTTCTTTGATAAACTCTCTGGGGAATTGGCACACTTCCTAGCGGGCCCTGTTATACTGGGGGGGGATTTTAATTCAATCACTGATATCACGCGAGATAGATCACACCCGCCACTGACTAGCTCCCCGGTTCGGAGGTTGGCCGCGCATAGAAAAGATTGGCAGGAGAGGTGGGGTCTTTTGGACGTGTGGAGGGAGCAACACCCCGATGTTAGGGATTATTCCTTTTTCTCAGCCCTGCACTCATTGCATGTTAGGATAGACTCTATCTTATGTAGTGGCCCCCTGGCTGCCATGATAACACATACGGAGTATTTGGCCAGGACAATATCAGACCACAATCCCTTGCTGGTGAAGCTGAAGTGGCAGCGGGTGAGGTCGGCAATACCGACATGGAGGCTGCGCCCTGATACATTAGAGGACCCAGTGTTTAGCGCCACAATCCGGGAAAGCATCGAACGATACTTTGTTGAGAATGAGGGCACGACTGCAACGAGAGCGATGGAATGGGATGCAATGAAGGTGGTGGTGAGAGGTGTGTGCATGGGGAGCCTCTCGAATGTTCGGACGACAGTGGTGGCTGATCTGGTGAAAGCGGAAGGTGCATTGAGGGAAATAGAGAGGCGCAGGCCTGAGAGGCCGGAATTACAGGGCAGGCTTTTAGAAGCGAAGGAAGTGGTGGCGTCTGAAACAGAAAGGCTAAGATGCTATGATTACAAGCTATACCTAACCAAGGTGCACGGGGAGGGAGACAAGGTGGGCACACTCCTTGCTAAACTTGCTAATCCGGAGCCTAGGGGTTGCCCGATCATGAGCATCAAAACGGGATTAGGGGAGTTGGTCTATTCCCAGACCGCGGTTTTGAACCGCTTCCAGTCCTACTATACGACTCTATATGAGAGTCACTTGGGAGTAGACGGCACGGTGATAGATGAATACCTAGACACTCTTCAACTCCCGGTGCTGGATGATGAGGCTGCGAAGGCGTTGGGCGGCCCGATAACTCTATCAGAAATCCGGATAGCCATTAAACAAATGGCTAGAAATAAGACGCCGGGAGTGGACGGACTGCCGATTGAATTTTACGCGACATTCGTAGATGTCCTGGCGCCAAAACTCCTAGTAGCGTACTCAGAGGCCCTAACCTTGGGACGTCTCCCCCAAACGATGAGGGAAGCATTAGTGGTACCGCTGCTGAAACCAGGTAAAGAGGCGTCAGAGGTGACATCGTATAGACCACTGTCGATGCTGACGGTAGATTACAAGATCCTAAGCCGTATTCTGGCCACTAGATTACTGCCACACATGACCACCTTGGTCCATGAGGACCAGGCGGGGTTTATCCCCACTAGGAATACCTCCCATAATATCCGCCGCCTGATCAGAATAATGGACAGGGCACAGGCCCTGGAGCATAGAACCGCAGTGCTCTCAGTGGATATCGAGAAAGCTTTCGATAGCCTGGAGTGGCTGTATCTCGCTAAGGTCCTCGAGAAGCTCGGCCTGGGGGGGGGCTTTGGCCGCTGGACGCGGGTCCTGTACGCTGAGGCAACGGCCAGGGTGCGACTGGGAACAGTGATATCGCCCGCGTATCCAGTGCACAGAGGAACAAGGCAGGGCTGCTCGCTGTCCCCTCTCCTGTTCGCCTTGGCGATGGAGCCCCTAGCAGCGCTGGCGCGAACGGGAGTACTGTACTCGGGAATCCAATGCAACGAGGAACGCCACTATATCTCATTATATGCGGATGACCTGCTGCTCTATTTAGAGGACACAGCTGATGCCCTGCAGGGGGCGACGGAAATGCTCTCTCGGTTTGGCAGCCTATCAGGCCTCAAGGTAAACTGGAATAAAACCTGCATTTTCCCGCTACGGAGGGACATACAATACCCCCCTCCAGTGACCGAAGTGGTCTGGGAGGACACATGCTTCACCTACCTGGGGGTCAGGGTTTATCATGACGTTGCGGACTTACTAGAGGGCAATATAGGTCGTTGCATAAGGGCGCTGCGGGGCTGCATGACTTTTTGGGCCACTCTCCCTTTGTCGGTTCTAGGCCGGATAGCACTGCTGAAAATGGTGGCTCTGCCGAGGTTGCTCTACTATTTCCGCACCCTGCCGATCTGGGTCCCTCGGCGGGTCTTTAAGGAGCTGCGATCGTTGATCATTGCCTTCCTTTGGGGCCGTGGCAGGCGTAGAATGGCGTTGCACACGTTGTATAGGCCTAAACTCGAGGGGGGGATGGCAGTCCCAGATTTTGAATTATACTACTTAGCGGCTCAGCTTCAGGTCTTAACGCAAAATATCGCGAGGGAGTTTAGAGGCCCTGACCAGGGACGGGGAAGGGGTGTTCAGAGGCATATCTTGTCCTACATTGTAATGCAGCAGCAGCTGAGATTGGGCGACCTCACGACTGAAGAGAAAACCCTTCGGATGTGCTGGCTTAGGAGCATAAAGAGGGCAGGGGCTGCCCGCCCGTACGCCCCTGAGATCCCCATTGGGATGTTGACAGCACTGCCTCATGGAGGGGATTGGTCTCCGTTTGTGGAATGGGAGGACCTAGGGCTGCAGATGGTGGGAGACCTGTATGCTGACGGGGTACTAGTTCCCTTTCAGATCTTACAGGACCGGTTTGGACTCCCGGATGGGAGCTACCTCTTGCATGCCGCAGTGACGACGGCGGTGCAAAAACACTGGAGGGGGGGACGGGCAGAACCAGACACGACCAAGGCCTGTCAATATGTGGTGATGGCTGCGGGTACTGTAAAGGCCGTGACCTGTCTTCATTCAAGAATGTTGAACGAGGGACTGGCTCCGTTAGCGACGTTAAAGGAGAGATGGGAAGAGAGCATAGGTAAACCCATACCTGATCCGGTTTGGGGCCACATCTGGCAGAGAACATGGAAGGGTAGCAGGAACGCCCGCTTTCAACAGATACATTTCTTCATACTGCATAGGGCGTATCTGACACCAGGGAAAATTAGAAGGCACTTTCGGGTACAGGATGCTGCGTGTCCGAGATGTTTGGCACCTGATGTTGAGCTTGAACATATGTTATGGGACTGCCCGCGATTGGGGGCATACTGGGCAGAAGTGGGGGAGCTCCTGAATGCAGTGACAGAGAGAGAAGTGGACTTTGATATGGCCGCCTGTCTATTACTGTGGTTTCCGCACACGCCCAAGACTACACTTACGAGTAAGTTTATCGACATGGGACTTATGCTGGCACAAAGGGAAATTACGTGGCGCTGGAAATCCAAGGAGGGCCCGTCAGTCCGGAGGTGGACGAATGAGTTGAGGAAATGGTCCAAATGTGAGAGTGAGATCAGAATGCGTCAGGCCACACGATCTGGTAATGAGAGGAGTTTGGATCTTGCAAGAGCATGGGAAGCGATTGTGCAGGACCTGAACGACCTATTGGTCGAGGATGAAGGGGAAGGGTGATTGGAAAGGGAGGTTCCATGAGGCAGGAGAGGCCGAATGTTCGACCCCGATAGGCAAGCTGACACCGCTTTGGAACTCGTAAGATGCCACCCACATCATAGGCAGCGGGAGAGGGTGGGGTTGGGGGGGGAGTTACGGGGACACCGCAGACATACTAGAGGCGGTAATCACAGTGGGGAGAATCTCCAGGTTCCCCAGCAGACGGAATGAAGGGGGGCACATAGTTATTGATAAGGTACTGGAAGACGCGCATGGCTGCTGAATGATTGAGTTGAGAAAAGTGTGTGCATACACCTGGCAGCTTGGACACTGGGGATCAGGGCGCAGCTCGAGGTACAGAATGGAAAGTCTTGGCGGTGGGGAAAGGGAGGGGGGAGTTAGATAGGGTAAAAAAGTGGATACAAAATTGTGCTGTTGACCAGGTGTCCCTCTGACCGGGGCGTGCGAACTCCTGTTGGGGCAGCTTGATGCGCCGCCCGGCCTCCGGGATGTGGGCTAAATGGCTGTGTACCATTTTCTTTAACAGCGATATAGTGCCTGATACTGTAAGAGGAAACCAGGTCACCTGACCTTGTAGATTGTTGATAATTCTGCAATAAAAAAAAATTTAAAAAAAAAAAAAATGATTGTACCAATAGTTTTATATATCAACAGGTCTCGCCCCCTACGGCTCTGTACGCCTGGCTTTACATTTCAAAATATTAATCTGTAACTCAGGGAGCTGTTGATGTAGTCATGCGTCTACTGTTTATAAACGTATGCATACACCTGGTGCTCGTTGTACTAAAGGGAGAACCTATTTGCACGCATTCGTGAAATATATAATACATATAATGCGGTGGTAAACATGTTTGCAAATGGAATTGTACGGCAATTTTCGCGCACTTTGCTGAACGAGGAACTTCACCGACCTGCGTTACCCTTTGCTAGATGCTCTGCGTTCGAGTTCAGGGTGTACGATGGTGATCTGCAGCACAGGAAACAGGACAGCAACTCACTAGAACGTGCACGTTTTTCTTATAGCTACTGTTTTTATTTGTACATTATATTATAGTATTATTTTTATTTTTATTATTACAAGATTTATTTGGTTTATCACAAACCATGGACAGCATTAGCATAAAACGCTTATAGTTAAACAGTCAGTTGCATCCTCCGGATATTCAGTTCCTCCGGTCAGTAGGGCTAAGCCCAAAAACTTCTCCCCCACCCCCAACACTTCACGATCTCTTCATCTGTGTACATTATCCAAAACCATTGCATTGCATATACTGTGGGAGCATCTACTCCTTCCTAGCTATGTTTCGAGGGTTTGTTTTACCTTTAAATCACCTACAAGCTAATACATCAAAAGTGGAAGGTTGACTCAGTCATTGAAGAAGGGTGTTAGTAACGTTTCGCTGTTTTCGCATCCACCACCACCACCACCACACCCACCACCACCACACCCACCACCACATCCACTACAACCACCACCCCATCCACCACTACCAACACCACCGCATCCACCACCACCGCCGCATCCACCACATCCACCACCACCACATCCACCACCACCACATCCACCACCACCACATCCACCACCACCACCACATCCACCACCACTTCACCATCGCATCCACCACCACCACATCCACCACCACCACCGCATCCAACACCACATCCACCACCACCACATCCACCACCACCACATCCACCACCACCACATCCACCACCACCACCACATCCACCACCACCTCATCCACCACCTCATCCACCACCTCATCCACCACCTCATCCACCACCTCATCCACCAACGCATCCACCACAACCACCACATCCACAACCACCACATCCACCACCACCACATCCACCACAACACCACCACATCCACCATCACCATCACCACCACATCCACCATCACATCCACCATCACATCCATCACCTTCACATCCACCATGACATCCACCACCACATCCAACACTTCCACCGCATCCACCACCACCACCACATCCACCACCACCACATCCACCACCACATCCACCACCACCACCACATCCACCACCACCACATCCACCTCCACATCCACCACCACCACCACCACATCCATCACCGCATCCACCACCACCTCATCCACCACCACCGCATCCACCACCACCACATCCACCACCACCACATCCACCACCACCGCATCCACCACCACCACCACCACATCCACCACCGCATCCACCACCGCATCCACCACACCCACCACCATCACTTCCACCACCACTTCCACCACCACTTTCACCACATCCACAACCACCACATCCACCACCACCACATCCACCTCCACCACCACCACCACCACCTCCACCACCACCTCCACCACCTCCACCATCACCACCTACACCACCACCACCACCACCTCCACCATCACCACCACCAACACCACCACCACATCCACCACCACCCCCACATCCACCACCACATCCACCCCCACATCCACCGCCATCACCACCACATCCACCACCACATCCACCACCACATCCACCACCACCACCACATCCACCACCACCACCACATCCACCACCACATCCACCACCACCATATCCCCCAGATCCACCACCACCACATCTACATGTGTGTGTAGGTGCAAATGCAATGTTCTTGGATTGTCGTCACAATAAAATACACTGAACATAATCTTCACAAAAGTTATTTACAAACGTTTAAGCTATTGCCATTATAAATTACAATAACTTTTATTTAAGTATTAATTATTTACAAAATTAAAAGCCATTGTTATTTGTAATATCAATACATCTAAGTCACGTAAATACAACACACATTGCATTACAAATGCTATAGGTGTCACATTTCCAAAAGTTAAAACTATTGACATTGTAACTGACAAAGCTATTAATTTTGCTACTTTCAAAACCTACACATAAATAAAAAAAGTGTCATTTACAATACCAATAGCTCAAACTTTCCTAATGCGAGACCTATTGCATTTCCAATGCTTGTTTGCAGTGTGATGATTATGAGCAGGTGTCTGAGCTGGAACATTTGTGGTTTGAACGACCAGCGGAATGCCAGATTAATTCACGTTTATCTCAACAGGTACCACATGGAAATCTGTTTTCTCCCAGAACTTCATCTGACTCCGGCGATCACCTCCCACCTACGTGCAAGATGGTGTTCTGGGATGCCTGTGTCTCTTTTTCTAACTACGCTAGAGGGACCGCCATACTCCTGCACAAGGGTTTACTTCAGCATCCATGACAGGTGCCAGGTCTAATGGGCAGTATGTCTTTCTTGCTGGCACACTTCACGGACATCTAGCCATCCTAGCCTCTATCAATGGCATCAACACTGACAGCCCAGAGTTTTGCTGATGTGTGGCGGCTGATAGCCGGCATGTCACCAGAAGCTGTGATTTGGGGAGGCGATTTTAATGTAGTCCTTGATCACACAGTGGATCACTCTGGCGCCCCCAGATGACCCAATCTCAAGGTGGTTGTTCAACTCAACACACTTATGAGAGACAATTGCCTGACCGATGTCTTGTGGCTGACACACAAACAAACAGCAAACAGGGCAGCTGTGTTACAGTAGCACGTGGCGTGTGGTCATGTATGCTCTCCCGGGATGTCCCTACCTGGGCCATGGCAGTGTCACATTTGTACCATACCCTTTCAGATCATGCCCCTGTTCTGCTGGAAGTTTCCCTGCCCTTGCCACTTTGCTGCCCTTTACCTGCCACTTGGCTCTCAGAGACCTCCTGACTCAGCTTTTAGGGAAAAAGTCCAAACTGTGATCATTGACTATTTCGTTACAAAAGAGAAGTCATTCACCTCCCCATCAACACTATGGGAGGCCTTTCAAGTTGTTATATGTGGTATTTGCATCACAAAACAGTCAGATATCCTCAGGGCAATCCAGGTGTGGCTACCTATACTTAAATGAGACCTCCGGTCTCTCGAACTGGACTTCTCTGCCACAAAGAGTGCCTCCACCATGGCGGCTCTTCATGCAAAAATCTCAGGATATGATGAGGAGGCTATGAGAGAAACTCGCTAATTACATCAGGAGGTGACTGTATGCCGATAAGGATATCGGAACCCATTCCAGAAAGATGCTCACCAACATGCTTCATAGGTCATGATCTATGTTGTGGAGCTAATAGACGAACATTAGGAGCGACAGTCCACCCCTGCTGGACTGCTCGAAACCATGACCTCCTTTTACTCCCAGCTCTACAGCTCCACAATATTGTCGAGTGAGGAAGAGCTGTTGGCTTATCTGGATACCATCCAGTTACTCTGGCTTGATCGAGGCCATCTTCTCTAACTGGACTACCCCTTCACTGCAGCAGAAGTGCTCCAGATCATGCAAAGCCTTCCCAGTGATATGGCACCCGGCCTCAATGGGTTTACCACCTCCTTCTTTAAAGAATGTGCAAACGTTTTGGCACTGCATCTTCTGGCGATGTGTGAGGACTCCCTGGCATCTGGTGAGCTGGTGCCTTCTCTTCGTGAAGCAGTAATTGTCATGATCCTCCAACTATGCAAGACTGCGAATCTCTGTGATTCATATCGGCTGTTCTCAAGGATAAATGCTGATAATAAAATACGCGCCAAACTCCTCACAAACCGCCTCCAAACTTTGCTGACCGACCTGGTGTGCCCGGACTAGTCGGGGTTTGTAATGGGCCAGTCCACAGCACACAATTTTACACAATATTCACCCTCATGCGTGCTATAGAGCCTTGACTCTCTGCCGTTGCCATCCTATTGGATGCCACAAAGGCATTTGACTTTTTGGAGTGGCACTACTTCTGTGCTTTGTCCTTAGCCGGTGCTTCATGAAACTTATTTGGCTTTTATACGCTTCCCTGACAGCCCGACTTCGCCTCAATGGAATGATCTTGGACCCGTTTCCTGTTACGTGCTGGTCACGACAGGGACGTCCTATATCGCCTGTCCTATTTGCTGTGGCGATGGAACCGCTGGCCACCCAGCTATGACAGCACAATGCCCACCATGGACTCAATTTTTCACCCTGAAGGATCTTAGTGTCGATGTATGTTGATGATGTCACGCAGTATGTTCGATAGTCTCAAACTAACCTAGCCCCCGTTATTCCTGAAGTCATCAGGTTTAGTGGCTATTCAGACATCCACATAACTAGGCTAAATCTATATTATATCATCTTACTGCAGGCACCCAGTCATTCAAATCTGAATACCCACAGCAATGGTACTCTGAGCCGGGGTGCTACTTGGGTATTTGGCTCAGTGTGACATGGATGAACTCTGGTGAGCTAACTATGGCAGTGCCATGGCGTGGATGGAGAAACTGATCCTGAATTGGACTTGGCTACCCCTGTCTGTAACAGGGCGGATCGTGGTTGTGAAAATGGTTGTTTCACCAAAATTCTTGTATCTTTTTTTAAACCTCCCAGTCCCACTGACTCACCATGCATTTTTCTCCGGCGCTTGCGCTCTAACCTGGTGACACTGATCTGGGCAGGAAAACAGCAGATGATTACATGGGAGGTGCTCACTCTGCCCTTTCAGCAGGGGGGCTCATCGCACCCAACATATGTTATAAGCATTGTGTGCATAAGCCCAATACCTCCATTTTTGGCTCGACCCCAAACACGCTTTTTTAATCTCACATGGTGGACGCATATCAGGCGGCCCTTTGTTCCCTGGCCATGGTGCTCTACCAGCCCTTCAAGCCCCCGGTTGCAGAAATTAACATGGTTGAATTGTTGTACAGCTTATACATTCTCAAGTAAAACTATGTGTTTGTTGGACAACCTAAGTGTTGGACTTGTGCAAGACTGATTCTAAGCACCCCTCAGGATATGTTGGTGTATAGTCCTGCTAGCTCACAGTGCACCATCTGTGCCCCTAATCTTACAGGGTAACACATAGATGTGCAACCTCAGAACATGGCAACCCTGACTTTCCAAATAAATTGTGGTAACAGAGTTAGAACCTTTTTGCTTAGTTACTTATGCGTGCCCAAAGAGATACACCATCATCATCAAAAGAGATACACATGAAATACACAGTGAGGCATTTCAATATTTATTGAAGCATTGTGATTCTTGAGTAAAATACTAAAATGAACAATTCAACCATTTTGCTGATGGCAGAAAACCATATATTTCATATATGTACTGTAATAAATAGTACTCCTACCTAGCGAAGTCTACCCTATAATGTCGAAGGTGAGTGGATCTGCTAAATCCCTATTGGGTGGTCTAACTCCCCATTACCTGTAGGTAAATGCCAAACAGCTGCCCGTCTTTGTGTAGTGTTGGACAGCATCCATCGCATGACGTAATAGGGATCAGCTGAGCTAAAATTCCGACATGGACCGATCTCTCAGTGCCAGTGAAATGCTCCTCTGAAAAACAAAGGCTTGATGTCATATATATAATCACTTCCACCATGTTACCATTAAGCCTGGGTATAGTTCATGGAGTTCCGCTTCAAAATAACTCTGCTGCGCTACGTGGAGGGCCTCAAGTGGTGAAGTGCATTAAATAAATGCAGTTTGCAGTGATTTTCAGTGCTAGGTGCTTGTCCGCGCTGTGCAATCATCGCGAACGACACCATGCACAGCGCAAGTGGGCTCTGCTTCCTTTCTGCCACTCAAGTAGATTTTAACTCGAGTTGCAGCTTTCTCAAAGCAAATGGACGGTTTCTCAACGTGAGCGGTGGCAAGCATACGAGACCACTCGCAATGAAAAATCTTACCGCCCAAGTTGAGAAATCTCGCCAGAAGGTTGATTTTCAACGGATCGCAAATGAGGAGAAACCTCATCGGGAGGTGGATTTTCCTCGCTCGCGCTCACCAACTTGATGGTGATGAACGTGAGCGAGGGAAATAACTCCGCAAGCTCCGAGTAATGCTTACTGTGGAAAACTCCACAAACTCCACGAGCAGAGTGGAGTTCCTTACCCACACTTAGGGGCTCATTAGTGTGGCAGACAAACTCAAGTCCGTCCTCCATTCTGGTGTAAACCTGGACCATCTATCATGCATGCGGCCGTCCCGCACGCCCAATCAGGATGTGACCACCACCATGGCAGTCGGATCTTGATATTTAACATTGCGGCAGGTGCTGCTCACAGCATGCCATGAATTTCACAGCACTACGTGCGGTGCCTGCCACGTTGTGCTGTGAAATGTTGGGGGGTACCATGGGTATCCCCCAAGGGCACCCTCGCCTTGCCCAACCAAGGGGGGCCCGCAACGGGACCCCAAACCCAATCCCTGCCAACCTTTCCATGGCAGTTCCACTGCCATGGAAAGGCTGTCTACAGGCAACATTGTAATTTGGCAGACGGTGCCTGCTAGGCACGCCACCATATTACTGATGAAGACCTCTCCGCCAGGCAATCCTAAGGATTGCCTGTGGCTGTTTTGTGGCGGACGGTCTTTACGAGCGGCACGGTCGAGGTGAGATTCCCCTGGCCATCCTAATTTAGCAGGGGGAAATTCACGGTCAGAACCGCCACCGGGTGCGGTCCTTACACCATCCTAATAAGCCCCTTAGTTACCATGCCAAAGCCCCAGTCAGGCACCTATTGTTTATTCCATTGTACAGAACGTTCAAGGTGTTCTGATAGAGTGCCTACGAAGTGGTATTGTAAGCAAAGTGAGTTCAAGGAATGTTATCATGTGTGTGAACGCATATTAATGTGTGTCAAATGTCACTGTGTTTTCGGGCGAGAAAGCAACTTAGGATGTGAGCATGTATAAATGGCTTTTCTCAGCCAGGTGTAATACCTCCATGTGACAAAATGTGTTTGATAGGCTTGGGAATGCGAGGGCTATCTCGCATTAATGCTCCTTCTATCCCTCTTATGCACAAACTCCCTGCTTCCGCCTCTGCAGGGTGACAGCATCAAAACACGAGCCTATAGGGACGGTTGCACCACTTTTGCAGACATATACCCCGATGGCCAACTTTTACCCCCGTTTGCATCAGATAAGCACCCCCGCCCTACAGCGCTAGTCACCCTTGTTTTTCACCAGATCTGAGCTACCTGCCATGCGATGCATGCCTCATTACTCGTGCCACCATGTGCTTGAGCACATGCTGACAACTGTCTCTCTTTGTAAATAAGTCACCTGCTTATACATTGAGATGCATGGCAAGGAGCCGGTGCGCACCGCTGCAGCTTGTGCGGCCTGAGACCTAGACACAGACTGAGATTCATTAATTTCAAATTTCTGCATGGGCATTACCATACCATGGTGCAATGACTACGCATGGAGTTGGATGACGATGCGCACTGCTTGCGATGCGCAGCTCCGCAGGCCTTATTTTTTCATCTCACCTCAGAGTGCCCACGGGTGGCGGGATACTAGTCTGTGGTATACTGGGCACTGCATTAGATAACGGGCAATACACTGCCGCAGACTCCAGTGACATGTAGTCTTTAGTACCATACTTATTCCCCCTGACTCCCCTTTGGGTGGAGTGATGATGTATTGATTCATTATGTATTGCAATGAAATTCACACTGATTTGAGACATATCTGTAATGGGGTGACAAAACCATGAGGTATTCTGCATTGCAGTTAACTCACTGCTGTGCCTTTTCTCTCCCTCACAACCTTGCCCCCCTTTCTAAAGAAGCATCTGCCTTAGTGTTGTTATCTTTATGGAATGGCAATAAAAACAGTTAAAAAAGAAACCAATTCCTCCAACCCAGCCCTCACGTCTCTAAAACCCATTTTTAGGTCTCGCCTGGAAATAAGCATCCGAAGGATGCGTCCAGGCTGGAGACTTATAGCTGCCGGTCTCGGGGGAATGAGGGACAAAAGGGTGTTACGAGCTTTTCTCCAGGATTTGGGTGCGCGAACGCGCACGTCGGCTCCGTCCACGCGTGCGCACACAGCCAGCCACCACACAGACTGAAACACACGCGCGCTGGTTACTTTCACTTTCCATCCCCCACCAGTCATCGGCTCTTTTTACACACACACGCATGCATGCATACATACACACACACAGACACTCGCGCACACACAGGCACAAATACACACACACAGACACACTCCCCCCCTCCTCACACCCCACTCACCAAGTTCTTTTCGTGTTCTTTTCGTGTGTCCCTCTCTCCCTCGGCGGGCAGCGGGTCATCCTCAGCAGCAGGCGGGGCTCTCCACGAGCACGGGAGCCCCGCTAGCTGACACGCAAATCTTCCGGCTGACGGGCACAGGAGCGCTTCAGCACAGGAGCGCGGGGTCGGCTCCCGTCTGCTTCCTGTCTTTTTGCGGCCCGCCCCCGTCCCAACACAGGTTGCCTGGCTTCCTGTTCAAGCCGGGCTGCGGCAATGAGTTTTTATTATTTTTTTCTCATTCTAGCAATGGTGACAGCTTGTTATTAGTTGTATGTTCGTGCTGAGCGCGGCTCCCACTTCAGGGACACCGCACTCGGTTTATTAATTTTTTAAAACTTTATTAATGAGCGCGTCGCCCGTTTCAGGGACACCGCTTGCATTTATTTATTTTTTGCAACTTTAAGACTCAGTGCGGCGCCTGCTTCAGGGTCTCTGTGCTAGTTTATTTGCGCCAGGTAAATGGCTTATGTAATTTAGTCAGCCAGCATACGAGCAGCTGCCCGCGGGGAGCGAGGAAGCCAGCTGAGGAAGCTAAAAATGCGGCGGCGCTGAGGACTGTTGGAGGAAGGTGGAGGGGGAAGATGCAGCATGGCGGGCGGGCTGCAGCAGGGCAGCTCCCGCCACGGCCATGCAGCCACCAACATCCTGCTGTTGGGCGCCCTCAGCTCCTGCACCGACTCCGCCAAACAGGGGCACAGCAGCAAGGTCAGAGCGCAGGGTACCTCAGCGTGCTCGTGTTTTCCAGTCCATTTGCTAATTCAGTCCTCTTACACGTCCTCCTTGTCTGCTTCCCCCTCTCACGTTAGACCCCTTCGTGTCCTCCTTTCTCCTCCGTCTCTTCCACCCCTTCCAGCACATTTCCCCTCTCGTCCGTTATCATCTTTATTGGCCTTTTAACCCCCCCTCCGCCTCCTAAGCAATATAAAGGGACTAGCTGTTGCATTTTTCTAGCATTAACAAAACCAACACATGCACACGCGTCCTCCCCTGCCTCCTCTCCCCACCCATGCACTTGTTTGGCCTTCATCTCCTGGCTGCGGGGCGCTCCCTGCTCCCACCGAGAACAAGCATTTGCAATTCAATAGGTCTCGCATTTACGTGAGTTTTAGCTATTGTTTTTAATAAACCTATGGAGGGATGCCCCATTGTGTGAATAAATTGTATACATATAGCTGATGCAACTTCCTCCCGCAAGATGTAATTCAGTGCCTTTCAGTAGATCTGGAAGATGGAAAGCAACAAGATGTATTTCATGAGCAGTTGCCCAATCCCATAATTCTTGTGCTACAGTCAAGAGAGTTTATGATCTTGTCCGCCTGCGTCTTTGCAATGCAATAGGTCTTGCATTTGCGAGAGTTTAAGCTATCGGCATTGTAAATGACAATGCCTTTCATTTATGGTTTAAAAACCAACACGTAAATAATAGGCGTTGCCATTTACAATGCCAATAGCTCAAACTCTCACAACTGCGAGACCTATTGCATTGCAAATGCTTGTTCTCATAGAAAGGAGTTCTATTCCAGGAAAAAAATGACGATATGTCCAATATTGATGATGAAACAAGACAGACGCAAAGTGTAAAATAAAAATGTGCCTAAAAAAGCAAAACCATGGTAAAAAATTATGTGCGCACAAAATAGGCCAATATGAAAGGCATTGAAAATGGTAAAGATTGTGAAAATAATCTGAGCAGCATGTCAAAAGTTCCAATCAGACACTCCCACTTCAAGACACTGGCTCCCTGATGATCCTCCGATGACAGCCAAACAGGAACAACTTTGGGATGCGATGAGACTCTGAATTCACTGTCTTTTTATACAATCTCGATCCACCATGACCGCCGTATATGAAATTCCTCTTCCTGTGAGGTTCAAGTTAGTTTTGTTTTCATTGTGACATTCAATGTCGCACATACCAACTTTCCTGCGGACCTGAATATCCGTATATATAGCTCTGTAATTGTGGTGAGCATTTAACAAACAACATTTAGACTTTGCTATTACCTGTAACTCAATAATTATTAAGACCGCTATATTGTGTAACAAGGACATATGCAGAATGGCCTAGCCATATTCATTAAAAAAGACCTCCCCTTAATAGTTAGGCGCACAAAAAAAGATAAAAATAGTAATTACTTGATTCTGATAGGTACCTCACATGGCTATCTAATAACACTTGCCATGATATACCCCCAACCAATTCCCAAGATGCAGTCTTGAGAGGCTTTAAGGAATACCTTTAGGTAGTCTAAAAACTAGACATTGTAATTGCTGGAGACTTTAACCCAGTGTGGGATGCCCAGAAAGACATGCCTTCTGGGGGCACAAGACATGAAGAAGCCTTCGCTAAGAACTCAAATGGACCCTGAAAGAAATGGGCAATAGGAACATTTAGAGCGAACTCCCAAAGCTTGACGAGAAATGTGTTTACTACTCAAACACACACTATTCACATTTGTGCATTGACTACATCTTAGTGAGCAGTGTGGGTTTTGCCCTACAACCACTGCTCCTGATATTGGACCCATCTCTGTATCAGAGCAAGCATCAATTTCTATAGAACAATATTTTGGTGAGAATAATGTGGGAATATCTGACTAGTGATTAAGTAGGAAACCACCTAGCTAAATAACAAAACCTATGGGTGAAGCCATAATAACAATTTGCTTTAAACCTTTGAAATACACAAGATACTGTGCTTCATAGAGACTAATTACACTTCTTAACATAGATGCCAAGTTGTTTACCAAAATCTTGGCTACACAGTAAGAGGAGATCATGCTGTTGCTGATTCACCCCAACCAGAGCAACTTTTCTAGAAACAGACTGGCACACAATCTATAGAGGGGGGTCTACCTGGTCCGAAACATTAATAACAACAAATACCAGTGGTCCTGCTGTCTTTAGGCACAGACAAATCAGTAGAGTGGGTGGGGTGGTCTTTCTTGTAGTAGGTCTTAAATAGAATGGGTTTTGGTCTGAAATATATACATATGATCTTAACCAACTATGCATCCCTGTGCAAGAATGGAACTAAATGGTCAGCTGTCGTATCCACTTGCATTTAACAGAGGCATCCAATTGTGTGGCTTTTACTTAAGTCAAATATGCCCTGTTACACTCCAGTGGTAAACAGTATGTCATCTGGCTCTCAATTTATTGGTACCTTTGTATCTTTGTGAATGAGCCCAATCTGAAGTCCATAACCCCTCCCTTCTGATGAATTTGTGTTGTGTCTCATCTCTGAATACAGCATGTGTACCCTTGACTAACTATAACTAATCATCATTATGTGCAACTGTACTGTTATTGGAGTGGGTCAGCCTTATGGAGGGATGAGAAACATGATGCACATAGCACTAATACATGGAATGGTGTGAGTAGAAGCACAACTCTAATAGCACATCTGTTTGAATGTGTTCCTAATATAGGTTGAGGTAAGGAGAAAGAGTTCCAAAATGAGGAAATGGTAGATTGCCATTACATAAGGAATAGTGTGAGGCGTCACAGATATCTGTCAGTATACTTTTGTGAATAGGCTGTCATTAGCATAGAAAGCTGTGGTAGGGAATAGGGGTCCAAGAGTGAGGAGAGGGTGAACAGAGATATTATTTTGTACTTAGCAGTGTCCCCTCCACCTGGAATTGCCACAGTGCTTTCACTTTGGAGTATGACCAATGCCTTCTCCTCCCAGGGCATGAGGCTGAGGGGCCTTGGACACCCACCACCAGTTCCAAGGGCATTTTGGAGTATGTGGGAGTGAGGGAATGTAATCTCTCCCACAGGTCATTCCACTGCTTCTAGATGGCCTTGTGTGAGTTTTTATTACAGGATACACCATTTGCTGATTCTGGTCCATATTTCCCTTCTCTGACTCATGTTTGATGTTTGTGCTCAAATTGGTTCTCACCCTAACTACATAATCCAACTTCACAGTTAGCTAATTTTCTGTCAATAAAGGGCTCTTCTGCCAGTCATGTTGATATTTTCAGTGCAGCAGGAGCTTAGACATTGCTGTGTGTTATGAGTGGAATATGGTTTGTTTTCTTTCTTGAGACTATTTTGTATTAGAAGCTGTGTGTGTGTTGGTGATGAGTTGACAATGCACCAGTTTGTTTTGACTGACATCAAATATTCCCCCATTGTGCACCTCCTCTTGGCTGTCCTCGGTCGGGATGGTACCTCTGTCACATTGTGATGGTAGACAACTCTAAATAAGGCGAATCCATGTCTGCTGTGCCAATCTTGACTGAGGTTTTGCCTTTGCGAGAGTATGGGTGAACTTCTGATGGATGACTGAAGGACCATCGCCAGTCCTTCCTTCTGCAGTGGCGAGTGCCACTTCATCTATCTAAACCCTAAATGGAGAGGACGGTTAACTGCTGACCCCACTGATACGTAGCTCCAGAAGAGAGGAATGACGGCCCCTATACCAAGCTCTAAATGAAGCCTCTAGTATTTTAGCTCCAACAAAGCTACCACAAGGTAACAAGTTTAATTTTGGGGAATGCAGATTTATTATTCTAACTACATTAGGAAAATACTTTAAATAAAACGTATTATTTCTTGAAGAACCTAAATGTAACAATTGTATTGGCTGTTTGAGTTATATTCATGTATATTTTTGTAATATTAATTAGTTAAACATAATTTCAATGTATTTATTATAAGCCAGTAAAGTTGATTGGATATTTTTTAATACATATATATTTTGAATCTCGACTCTAAATCCCTAAATGGATTGAATATCGAAGAAGACCTACACAACTTTCTGTAGTCAGGATCTGGATACATGACTTATACAAACATGATGGCGTATTTGGTTGGTCATGCTCCCCCAAGAGCAAGAGCAACACTATGGGGCACAAAATTAAGATGCGTATGAGCATAATGATTGAAATGGGTTTTGCAGCACACATTTGGTTTGATCTCACATTTTTCTTTATTGCATATGAGTTTGAGAGGTAGCGCACATTAAGTGGTTTCTTTACAAAAAGAGTTTGGAATACATTATTCCAATAAGAAGTTTTCACTGGAAGAGCAAAAATAACAAATGATAATTGTTTGAATGTTATTTCCCTATCTCTTATAATTCCTGCCAACTGGAACCAGGCCGATTAGAACCTATTACATGTTTAATATCCCACATATCTCTTAATTAGGCACTCGTTTTTTAATTTGAATTTAAGGGTATTTGTTGAGTGCTCGTTTACCAGGCAGTTTCATTGCGCTGTTGAGGAGGGATCCTGAGTTAGATGGCAGGCGGATTAGATGTTAAAAGCCTGTGAAAACAGAGTAGTTTTCAGGGTGCTGCGAAACTCCAGATAGGATGGCATTGCTCTCATTGGGAGAGGTAAAGAGTTCCAAAGTTGTGGAGCCAGGACAGAGAACTTAGAGCCTCCCATTCTGCTCTTCTTGAACCTGGGGACCACCAAGAGGGACAGAGAGGAGGAACGCAGTTGTCTGCTGGGGATGGAGGGTTCGATTTTGGACTTAATAAAAGATGGAGCTGTTCCCGCAAGGGCCTGGAACGTAATACATCCCATCTTAAAAAGGGCCCTTTCTCTGATAGGGAGCCAATGGAGGGATCTTAGTAGGGGTGTAATGTGGTGTGATTTAGGTAAGCCGTAGACCAAGCGGGCAGCTTGGTTCTGTACCAGTTGGAGCCGCCGGAGGGCATAAGCGGGGGCACCATTGTACAGAACGTTACTGTAATCTAAATGGGAAAGGACCATAGCCATAAGGATCAGTTTGAGGGCTGAAAAGGAAAAAAAAACGTGAGATCTTTCGGATGGTGCGCAAAATAAAGAAACAGGAAGAGACCACCGCATTTTTGGGTGAAAAATTAATGGACAGGCTTGGATTCAGCCCCCTTGCCATTGCACCCGTTGACAGAGCTCTGGATGAAGAATCCAATTGCTGCCAAATATATGTATATATATATATATATATATATATACAGAAGCAATCTTGGTTTATATTAATGAATTTATTCAGATATGAATTGGTGTTTGGGAAACTTAAAGTGTGTGCACTGATTGTTTTCCTTCACGCTTCAAACCCATGCCAGTGATACGTAGTAATAGTATTTTTTCCATCTCTATGGTTATCACGTGGTGTGCACTAGCACTTTAAAAGTTCAGGCATGAGGGGTTAAGATTTGACTGTGATCAAGGGCATCCGCCCGAAACGCGTCCGTTTTTGCTTCTGCTCAGCTTGCTCATTAAAATCAACTGCCTCAGATCGGATTCGTTGAGTCATCTGTTCGGCCCTGGGGATCCGGGACTGCAGTCTGGCTTTTTTTCTGAAGATTTATCCTGCGTAAGGTGGTTGCTTCCGCTACGATTCCACTCCTCTGAAGCTGTCCGCCGTCGTCAACCAGGACGAGGTGTATCTGTGGTAACAGGAATTTGACGACGGACCCTGCCTTGTGAGAATAGACACACCCACATGAAAAACGAGCCTGCCGAGAACGCCGAGCGCTGAAGGAAGCATGCTGTGTGAAAACACTTCGTGAAATCTGAGCGAGTAGGCTGATATCGGCGTGGCGAGACTCCTGTGTGGTGAGTGATCTACGAACATACTTGGCGGTGAGGAGGAACTAGCCATCTGCGGGTGGGGGCAGCTCTGGTATCGGTCCCCACCGCACAAAACAAACGAGCATACGCACTGATTAGCAGAAGCCAAATTGAAAATGACGGAAGATGCAGTGAAGGGGCGGGAGGCGGCCTCGTTAAAACTGTTTTCCAACTTGCCAAAAATCCCCCAGAGGGGAGCTACAAATACAGCAGGCATATCGGGGGCAATGCAAACACACCCCCGTCAGATGAAACACAAATTAAGGCTCTCATGAAACGCTTGGAGAAAGTGATGAAAAACGAAGTCACCAAATGGTGGGAACACAAATCACTTACAATGTACATTGCAGAGGAACGTGTTCCACGGGGGTTACAAATTTTATTGGCTCCTAATTATGACAAACCCCATCCATAAATGCTGAAAAAATGGGAGAAGAGTAATTTAGAGGCTTCTCGAAATCTGATACTTATTCTAATAGAATATGCTGAGATAGACCGTGATTCTTTGCTAAAGGAGCTGGATACAATTAATGAGGAGCTACTCAAATTTGAACCCAATGATCTTATTATATCAATGAGAAAGGAGATCCAGGAAAGGGTGAATGCACATGAAGAAAAAATCAAGGTGCGCAAAGCGTGGAAGTTTGCGCGCGATAAAGATGACTATGAACATGGCAAAATCTACACTTTCGCGCGCAAATTTGAGGATGTAAAACGGTTGAAAATCTATCAAAATAAAGCACCAGTTCAAGCAGGTGGAGGAGCAACCTCATCAAATAACAGTACACATGAAAACCATATTGAACGAGCACCCAGTACCAGTGACTCCAATTCCAATTTGAGCAGCAATTATAGTGACAACTCAACAGTAGGAGATGAAGATGATGAGCCTTCTATGGTTCTGGATTTGGGCGAAGAATTTGATTTTTTAGTCAATGCCCGATTGCAAACCCTATGCCCACGGAAGCAACTACAAAAACAAAAACAGCAGAAAACAGGGCCAGAATCAACCGCCGCAGAAAAGAGCAACGCCGAAAAAACAGGCACAATAAACAACAACAAAAAGTAAAAATTCTGGAGCAAGAACAAAAATCAAATGAAAAAACAATAATCAATCTTTCATCTACAATACTGACAACAGCGGAAAAACAGTTGCTCAGTCTTGGTCTCACCTACTGTCCACTAACAGATTTCAGTTACACGGCCACAAGAATAGATGTGTTCCGCTACATCCGGAAACTGAAGTTGTCCAAATTCTTCAAAATTAAACAAAATCCAACTTCCACGGAATCAAACTCAGCAACACCCTCTACTTCAAGTCTCCAATCTAGTGATGTTAGAGGCTTACTCACTCTATGCCAACTGGGTGAAGACATGAATGATACGAGTGATGACTTGTCAACACAGGAGGAGCTAAGGACTGCTGAAATCCAACAAATTGGGGCAGGATCGAGTCCTTTCAAACCATCGTCTAATTTCATCCCCATCATGCCTAAGGATGCAATAGATTCATTTCATGATGTAGTGATCTCGGACCTCAAGAAATTACACTAGCAGGTGAAACATCGAGGTAGAATCAAGCAAGACCAAGAAAAACAATATTGGCTTTGGTTTCAAAATTGAAAAACGACCACCGCAATGTGGTATGCAGTTCTGACAAGGGTGGAAACATCGTGATCTGGCCTCAAGAACAATACATCATGGAGGCCAGTCATCAACTATCAGACACTACATGCTACATCAAAACTTGTGTCAAGCAATATGACCTAGCAAGGGAAAAATTAAGAAAACTCCTCCTTCAATACAAAAGGGAGGGTTCAATTTCGATTCAAGAATTCAAATTCCTGCATGTTGAACTACCGGTCATGGCTCGTTTTTATCTGATACCCAAAGTCCATAAGGAAATATTTCCCGTACTTGAACGGCCAATCATCTCTGCCATCAATAGTATGGGTGAACATCTTGCTCAATACATAGATCACTTTCTACAACCGCTGGTGGTTAAGCTGCCCACCTATATCAAGGATACGGGACATTTCTTGAATAAAATCAACAATACCACTTGGACAGAAGACTCTCTTTTGATCACGCTTGACATTGAGGCTCTATATACGAGCATAGAACATCAAATTGGACTAAGGGCTCTTGAATTTCTTCTGAACACCAGACCGGTAGATTGCTATAATCATAGTAAAATGCTGGTTGCTTTAGTTGCTTGGAGCCTCAATCACAATTTCTTTATGTTTGGCAAGGACATTTATTTACAAAAGAGGGGAGTGGCAATGGGGGCCTGCTTTTCCCCTAGCTACGCGTGCTTGCACGTGGGCTATTGGGAGAGGCAGGTCCTCATGGGCACGCATCATGACATCTTTGCAGAAAATGTGCAAATGTGGGTGAGATTTATTGACGATGTGTTTTTAATGTGGAGAGGGGATGAAGAGAGTGCACTTGCTTTTATTGACAAACTTAACGCTAATGAGTATAACCTAAGATTTACTCACCATATCAGCAGCAAATCAGTTGATTTCTTAGACGCTAAAGTATTCCATAAGTCAGGCAAGTTAGGCACCACCCTCCATAGAAAGGCCACGGTGGGCAATTCTACCCTGCACGCTAGTAGTGCCCATCCGTACCATACAATTGAAACTATCCCGTACGCGGAACTGCTCCGCCTTAAAAGGATTTGCAGCAGTGAAGAGGAATTGGAGAAGTGTACAACGGAAGCTCTGAGTAGGTTTAGAACAAGAGGGTACCATGTTGATACTCTTAAAAAAAGCAGTCAATAAAATGAACCAGAAGTCTAGAGACTGCCTCCTTCAACAGAAAGGAATGAGATCAACAAACAGTGAAGACCCTGAAAAATCAGTGTTGAGATTCATTACACCATACAATTGCCAAAACAGGAAAATAAGATCAATCCTTACGAAGAGTTGGCCAATCCTTCTAACGGACAGTGTTATCTCACCTGAACTCCCTGATAACCCTAAAATCACATTCAGGAGAGGACCTTCTTTACACAACCATGTCACCAACCCATTCCCAGAAATCCTTAAACAGAAACCCTGGTTTCTGCAACGTAGAGGTTTTTTTAAATGCTCTACTTGCCGAGCTTGCAAGTTTGGTGTTAACACCAGCACCTACATGACTCCATTCAGTCCAACACCAATTCAGATCAAGGGTAATTACAATTGCAGGACGCAGTTTGCTGTTTATGTCCTGGCGTGTACTTGCGGCCTGAGGTACGTTGGCAGTACTCGGCTTGCGGTGCATGCCAGGATATTACAGCATCTCCGAACAATTGTCAATAATGACAATTCTTATCCAGCGGCGAGACACTTCAAGAGTGTGCATAACAACAACCTGGAGTGTCTCAGCTATTTCGTTTTGACATCTGTATCCCAACCCCGTCGGGGAGGGGACAGAGACAAAATGCTCCGTCAACTAGAATCTAAAATGATATTAGAGCTGGATATGAAGGTTCCAAATGGTCTCAATACCACAGAAGACCTGTACCATTTTCTGTAGGATTGTCTCTTTTGTATATTCTTACACTGTTTCTTTAACCCGCTGATACCCTACAATCTGTGTTCATTTTTTTGGAATATAAGTCCGCCTATTTGAAATCATACTGACTTTTCTCGCAACACAAAATGAAGATTTTTTTGTTCCCTTCCATTTTTAGTTAGTTTTTTCCTCATTTACCCTGTTTATATATTTCTCTATTCTTTGAATTTAGGAGTGAATTCAAATTACTAGTCTTTATTGGACTATATAAAAAAACAGATCCAAATAGAAAAAAAAAATATTTTTCTTTTTCAATAGTTTTTTTCACTTATTAGATTTTGGGCACACATTCCACTAAATTTGGAGATTAACTACTAGACGTAGGAAATGGGTTTGAGAAAGGAGGGGTTGCCATCATATTTAGATGTCCCCTTAATACCAGCACCAAGTTGGGGCTGCCAACAATATAAGATGTCCCCACAAGATTGTAAATATGGCTGATGGTTTTTTGTATATATGTACAGTATTTATTGGCAATTTTTGCACATAATATATCATTTACATTGTATAGGTATATATTGTATTTTAGAACGTTTGTTCATAACAATAACTTTTTTTGATATAGAGTGTGTGCTTAGCCACATTACCTTTGTTTTTACATGCTTTTTTCTGTATCTAGTTTTATGGAGGTCAGTATGTATTCATTATACAGGTTGCTAATATATGTAATTGCCCATAGAGAGTTTATATATGTCGGTATTTTACCATCTTTTCTATTTTTTCAAGCATTTATGCAGAAGCAATCTTGGTTTATATTAATGAATTTATTCAGATATGAATTGGTGTTTGGGAAACTTAAAGTGTGTACACTGATTGTTTTCCTTCCCGCTTCAAACCCATGCCAGTGATACGTAGTAATAGTATTTTTTCCATCTCTATGGTTATCACGTGGTGTGCACTAGCACTTTAAAAGTTCAGGCATGAGGGGTTAAGATTTGACTGTGATCAAGGGCATCCGCCCCAAAACGCGTCAGTTTTTGCTTCTGCTCAGCTTGCTCATTAAAATCAACTGCCTCAGATCGGATTCGTTGAGTCATCTGTTCGGCCCTGGGGATCCGGGACTGCAGTCTGGCTTTTTTTCTGAAGATATATATATATATATATATATATATATATATATATATATATATATATATATATATATATATATATATATATATATATATTCACTGAAAAAACCATAGGTTATAGACCATATATAGTTAGGAATTAGCATTTACAAAACCTTGAAAATTCACTGAAAAAACCATAGGTTATAGACCATATATAGTTAGGAATTAGCATTTAAAAAACCTTATTTTACTCACACAAAACCATTGAAATTCCATATATAGTTAGTTGCACTAACTATATATCGCGCACCCGCAATCCACTGCTGATCAAATCACATATTATTACATCATTCATGACATGGTCAGTGACATCACTGATGACATCACTGATGACATCTCAAATGACATCACTGATGACATCACTGATGACATCTCAAATGACATCACTGATGACATCACTGATGACATCTCAAATGACATCACTGATGACATCTCATTTGACATTACTGATCACATCACTGATGACATCATTCATGTGATAATACGATGAACCTCTTCAGACTCTAATATAACCTTAGATACACTCAGTGTAAACAGACACTCATAGACTGTCACTCATCCATGGAGTTACTCAGACACTTAGTCAGTCATACAAAGAATCAATCACACCTCCATTTCCTCAACTATACAGTTATACACACCTTACTTATTCAAACATATACTAAAACATATTTACTCACTTATACAATCCTGGATACAAGTTCACAATGATCCATACAGCCACTCACACATTCCCTGGCTCTTATGCACAGTTATTTATATATGTCAACTCTCACATGTACTGTGTTTTACATATGTACTTACTTTGACATGTAGCACTGAGATATCCATTCACTCACCAATACACTCATGCACACAGTCAACCGCCCATACAGCTGTTTCCACATGCACTTTTGAACCCATACATCTAGTCAATCAACTGCTCACACATCTATGCAGAGAGTCATACACCTCCCAGCCACCCAGACACACACTCAGTCTCCCATACAAATGCTTGGGCAACCAATCAATAACCCATACAGTTAATCATATAGCTAATGATCAACACATGCAGCAGTTTACAGAACAACAGACATAATGATGCACAAATTAAGACAGTTTAGTCACTAACCCATGCACTCAGTGAGACACATTTAATCAGTCACTCATACAGTCAGCCATGCCCCTACTAAATCCTTCATCAAGACACTTATACATCCACTCATTCTTCAATATGTAAGACATATTTTAACTTTACAGAATTATACAGTCACTGGATGTAGTTGGTAATAGGAGATAGATATCTTGCATGTTGTAATGCAAGTTATTGTGGTATATGGAACTCATACCATAATCTCTCAGGAAAGCAGAAACTGATCCTTTTGGGACCGCCTAAAAAGGCCTAGGGGGTGAGGAGTACTCTACTTTGCCCCCTTTTCACGTTCCGAACTATTTTATTTTACTCTCTTCTGTAATTACACAAAATAGCAGCGATAAGATGCATCGGAGACACACAGTGAGAGAAAGGAGGCCGGAGATGAAGAAGAGATGTCAAATACACATTGGAGATAATATAGTGGCAGAAGGGAAGTAAATATGAGTAAACTTACCATGTAACATAAAAATGTTGCACTCTATACTATAAGTCTCATTTTATACTACAATCACTTCGCTACAACCTCATAAATTAAAAATAAAAATGAATAATGTCTCAAACAATTTTTGATTTCTAAATATAAATTTATTCTTCAGAATTTTCTAAATTTGAAAGAACTAGTAACATGTCCTCATCAGCAATGTCCTCATTAAAAGTCTCCAATGATGATTCTTGTAACTCTATGGTCTCCAAACACTCGATAAATTCGCCATCAAGAGATTGATCAAAAAAATCATTCAAGTCATCTCCTCCTTGTGACAATATTTCATTATTGGTGCTGTCAATTTCAATCAATGTAGTGGAATCATTCAAGTCATCTCCTCGTGACAATATTTCATTATTGGTGCTCTCAATTTCAATCAATGTAGTGGAATCATTCAAGTCATCTCCTCCTTGTGACAATATTTCATTATTGGTGCTGTCCATTTCAATCAATCTAATGGAATCATACAAGTCATCTCCTCCTTGTGACAATATTTCATTATTGGTGCTCTCAATTTCAATCAATGTAGTGGAATCATTCAAGTCATCTCCTTGTGACAATATTTCATTCTTGGTGCTGTCCATTTCAATCAATCTAATGGAATCATACAAGTCATGTCCTCCTTGTGACAATATTTCATTATTGGTGCTCTCAATTTCAATCAATGTAGTGGACAATTCAAAAGAAATTGCCACGGTCTCTTCATTGTGAGCCATTTTATTTTGAAATTGCTTGCTGTAAATTGCAGAAAAAAATAATCACTTTCATTTATCGTTTTTAGTAATACATAATATAAAACTAACTTTATCAAGTATTTAGTATAACAGAAGGACTGCAAATAAATAACAGAAAACATTTTTCAAATTATCTTCAAGTGTACAACATAGTTCCCCTTACAAATTAACAACTCACCTTTTTAAAAGTAGCAGAAGTGTTAGTACTGTGTAAATCAAACACCAGAAATTCACCACCAAAAATTCCTCACAAATGTACCTCAGACAGTAGTATCACAAAATGGCTTTGGTTTCCTCTCATTTGACATATATACATAACCAATTAACTTTCATCACACACAAATACAAAACCAAAGTAACATTTTAATTGGTTCTAAATTTCAACACTTTCAAATGTGTTTTCCCCATGCAATTTTCCATAGGACATTTACATACGTCTACAGCCTGAATGGCTGAACGGAATTACACCAAACTTGGCAAAATGGTACATCAAACCTAAGAGGTCAGGAAGGATCTACTATGCCCCCTTATGGTCATTTCCCCCTTCGCTTTGGCCTCCTCTTGTCTCTCAATCCTACCGAGAGACAAGATGGCGGCCGCTACGGACTGTTTGGAATGTTGACAGACGCCGGAGAACCAATCAGCTTCGCAAAGCTCCGTAACGCGAAAAGTACGCGAAGCGGAGCGCTGTTACAGATATATATCTTTTTTTGAACGTTAATTTCTCAAAATCCACTGGAGCACATATATTGAGACCTAGCAAAGGCACATCGGGCTACCAGTCCCTAATATTTTGCCAAGTTTCGTGCAAATCCATTCAGCCGTTCGATTATTATTATTTTGGGTTTTTTTTGCCCCGCGGGGCCCTTTTAAAACCTCCACATCAAACGTAGGGGGTCAGCGAGGATCTACTATTCCCCCTTATGGTCATTTGCCCCTTCGCTTTGGCCTCCTCTTGTCTCTCGATCCTACCGAGAGACAAGATGGCGGCCGCTACGGACTGTTTGGAATGTTGACAGACGCCGGAGAACCAATCAGCTTCGCTTCACAAAGCTCCGTTGCGCGAAAAGTTCGCGTCCTGGAGCGCTGCCCGGTCCGCTGTTACAGATATATATCTTTTTTTAAACGTTAATTTCTCAAAATCCACTGTAGCACATATATTGAGACCTACAAAAGGCACATCGGGCTACCAGTCCCTACAATTTTGCCAAGTTTCGTGCAAATCCATTCACCCGTTCGGGCTAAAAGTGAGGCCAACCGCCCTATGGAAAACTCAATGTTAAAAACACGTTTTGGGACCCCCCTTTTTTCTCAGCCCCCCCTTGACGAACCCCCCCCCCAAATTTTCAAGGGCTGCTCAGAAACAAAATGTTCCATTTTCCTGAAAATTTCAGCCAATTCCGTCCACAAACGCCAAAGTTATTAGACATAGAATTTTCAAAAAACCCATAGAGAAAAAATCCTAACTATATATACCTACTGGCGACCGCCAGTAGGTAATATATATATATATATATATATAGGTCTTGGTCTGATAAATGCATGCATCCCTGGAGGTCAGCGCTCGTGTATATATATATATATATATATATATATATATATATATATATATATATATATATATATATATACACACACACACACACACATATACACACACAGACACACACATACATATATATATATTCACTGGAAAAAAAAACATAAGTTTGAGGCCTGATATAGTTAGAAATTAGTATTTCAAAAACCTTTGAAATTCACTGAAAAACCATAGGTTTTAGGGGTGTTATAGTTAGGAATAGGTTTGTCTGTAGCAAACCTTGGACTCTAATTCCTTTTTACATATATATGCCGGCTGGTGTATTTTCAGGCACTTGTATTGTCGGTGCATTAACTCGACATACTCCACGCCTGAGTTTTCGTGCTTGTAGCTATTATGCGGATGCCGATTATCTGTTAGACACGTATTTTTCAATCTGACACAATTGTATGCAATTTATGCGATTGGGATAATATGTAACCATTATCAATGTCTGAATATTGCTTCATTAGTTATTTTAGGACACTGAATGTGCCGCCCAAATTATATATTCTTTTAACAAACCTAGCCTGATAGTAATTATTCACGGTATATGGGTCTCACAATACACATTTTGTGATTCCCTTGTTAATTATATTAAATGTTTTTTCAATTCACTTTAGACTAGCTGCTGTTTGTTAAGACGGGCTAACAATTGACAAGCCCCTGATGGAGGACTGAATTTCGATTTCCTCCCGACCTAACTTATATTCTACAGGAATAACCTAAGTTGCATTCCCAATACTTGGGAACTGTAATCGCCTTTTAAGTAAGTGGCCCCTGATCAGTTAGCAAATTTCATCCCCATTTTTTAGGGTTAGGATACTAATTAAGTTCTCCTTTTTACAGTAATTCAAATTTGGAAATTCTTAAAAGCACAGGAAATAAGAATGTGATAGCTTCGGCCTGAATTTTAAATGTAGGTGCTATTTGTTTGCACAATTGGTGTTGGCAGCATCTCTCACTCGTTTTTTTTCCTTTTGATAAGTTTGGTCTTCATTCTTGCTCCCCTTTTTTGATCAAATCACGTGGTGAGCAGCTCTCTCTCTCTCTTTTTTCTTTTTCTCCCCCCTCTTTTCTCTTCCTCCTTTTTTTGTTACCTCTAAGGGAGTCCAAAAATTAATATTGTTGTAATTACATTTACAGAACTTTGACGCTCAATGAATTTTTCTTGTCCTGATGATGACCGCAACCTCTGACAGCGGTTGAAACGCCTTCGACGTATCTGTGGCTCATAAATTTTAGTGGACACATAAGTTTTGTATATGTTGTACCCCTCCTTTTGTAACATAATTATTGTTTGCCACATGTTTGGTTTTCTTTTGTATGTTATGTATTGTTGTATAAACCAGCCATTATCCTTTTTGAGCGCACTATTTATAATACATTTGTGATAATTTTTTAATCTTTTGTTGACAGTTTTTTTTTGTGCCTCCCTTTCTTTTACCCTTTTCCTTCTTCTTTTCTCTTTCTTGTTTATAAAGTGAATTTAATTGCAATTGATTATTTCTAAATTGTGATTTGTTATTTGTCTCCTGAACTGTTGTTTGGAATACTAATAGTTAGGAATTAGCATTTAAAAAACCTTTGAAATTCACTGAAAAAACATAGGTTTTAGGCGTTTTATAGTTAGTTGGACATTTCAACCCAAACCATTGAAATCCCTCCGATATAGTTAGTTGTACTAACTATAACTCGCGGGCCCGCAATCCACTGCTAATGATGTCACATATTACATCATTCATAACATGGTCAGAGACATCACTGATGACATCACTGATGACATCTCAAATGACATCACTGATGACATCATCCAGTGAATGTGGTTTGGTTTAATATTTAAATAAGTATTATATATATATAGCAATGTGCATTGAAGACTGAGTGGATGTATGAGTGTCTGGATGGAGGATTTAGTAGCACTGCGATTGACTGTCTAAGTGACTAATTTAAAGTGTTTCTCTAAATATATGGGATAGTGATTAAATAGTGTGAATATCTATATCACTCTATCGCTTGTTGCGTAAACTACTACATAAGTTGGTTACCATCTATTTGAAAGTCTATATTACTTATTAATTAGTTAAGTGAGTATTTGTATGGGATAGTGAATGTGTGTGTAGTTCAGTGGGAGGTGTGTGACTGTCCAAAGATGTGTAAATAGTTGATTTAGGAGGTATATGAGGTTAAGACTGTATGTGGAAACAGTTGTTTGGATGAGTGAATGTCTTTATGAGTGTGGTGATGAGTAAATATATTTCTCAATGATACATGTCCAACAAACTAGAAATATAAAAGTCAGTGTATGGGACAGTTGTTGTACATAAATAAGTATACATAAGACTCAGTGATTGAATGAGTTACTGTATCGAAAACTTAATACATGCAATAGTGATTTTATAACACACTAAGTATGAGTTACTATCTGAGTTACTATTAGGTGTGGGCGGAATTTGCGAAATTGCCTTTTGCAAAATATCACAAAACGGCAACAAATCTCCGCGAACATGCGGAATTTCACATGCTCGCGGAGATTTCGGTGGAAGGGCTTCTTTGCGAGTTCACATGCCTCTCTTGTGTTTATATAAAAGTTTAGAGACTGATCAGAGCAGCAGATGAGGAGAAAGAAGCTCCTGGTCACAGGAACTGCACGGGGATTGCGCTCGTGAAATGCAATGATGCAAATGCCTCCGTCAAGCATCACAGGCCAATGTGTGTGTAACTTTGCCATTGCGCCGAAGGGCGTGAGGGTCCCTTAAGTGAGCTGTCCATCATAGTGGGTAAAGGGCGGGAAGACCTGCACACCACTAGTGTGTATGGCGGGGCCAAACGGGCGGGCTGCCTTCTATGCGAGTTCACATGCCTCTTCTGTTTTTAAAAGGTCAGAGACCAATCAGAGCAGCAGATGAGGAGAAAGAAGCTCCTGGTCAAAGGCACTGCACGGGGATTGCATTCGTGAAAGTCAAGGATGCAAATGCCTCCATCAAGCTTCACAGGACAATGTGTGTGTAACTTTGCCATCGCGCCGAAGGGCGCCAGGGTCCCTTGAGTAAGCTGTCCATCATAGTGGATGAAGGGCGGGAAGACGGTGCACACTGCTTGTTTGTGTGGCGGGGCCAAACGGGCGGGGCTGCCATCTATTCCAGTTCACATGCCTCTTGTGTTTATAAAAGATCAGAGACCGATTAGAGCAGCAGATGAGGAGAAAGAAGCTCCTGGTCACAGGAACTGCATGGGGATTGCGCTCGTGAAAGTCAAGAATGCAAATGCCTCCATCAAACATCACAGCTAATTTTCGAGGGTAGTTATGGGGAGAAAGCACACCTGGCCAGCCTCAACGAAGCTCACAATTTTTTTGGGCTGATTAATCAGTTACTGAATTTGAGGTTGAACTCGGGCACCTGCTTTATTTATATCTTTAAGTGCTTCCTGTTCAGGTTTAATTTTTGTGACAGGAGCATCGTGCCAGAATGAATTCTGCCCTGCATTTATCCAAGAAGACGCCACCGTTTTGTGCGATACCTCTACTCAACTGTAGTACTTTCTACTGGCTAATCAGTAAGTGCTACCTCGTTGGGTAAAGGTATAGTGCTTTTCCTACACTACAGCTGCGTAAAGGGCCAAAGAGTTGTCTCCAGTGACAATGTGTGTGTAACTTTGCCATCGTGCCGAAGGGCGCCAGGGTCCCTTGAGTGAGCTGTGGGTAAAGGGCGGGAAGAGGTGCACACCGCTAGTGTGTGTGGCGGGGCCAAACGGGCAGGGCTGCCTTCTATGCAAGTTCACATGCCTCTTGTGTTTATAAAAGGTCAGAGACCGATCAGAGCAGTAGATGAGGAGAAAGAAGCTCCTGGTCACAGAAACTGCACGGGTTTTGCGCTCGTGAAAGTCAATGATGCAAATGCCTCCATCAAGCATCACAGCTAATTGTCGATGGTAGATATCGGAGAAAGCACACCTGCCCAGCCTTGACAAAGCTCACGATTGTTTTGGGCTGATTAATGAGTTACTTAATTTGAGCTTAAACTCGGGCACCTGCTTTATTTATATCTGTAAGTGCTTCCTGTTGAGCTTTAATTTGTGTGACAGGAGCCCTGTGCCAGAAAGAATCCTGCCCTTGCCAATTATTTGCATAAGTGAGTAGGACGACGGCATAAGTCAATATGATCTGTATTGGTGTGTAATGTCGATGTCCGTGTATAAGTATATTTAATAGTGTTCTATTGATCTTTGTTAGCATGTATGAGTGAATCTGTAGGTAAGTGTTAAAATGTGTGTGTAGATGTAGTAATCACTGAGTGTGTTTTTAGAAACTTGTATTGGTGTGACAATGGTTTCAAATATGGTACTCTATACTTTATAATGAGTGTTGAAAGGTTATACTAGTGTATGATGATATGTATCATATTGTCACGTGAATGATGTCATCAGTGATGTCATTTGAGTTGGCATCAGTGATGTCATTCGTGATGTCACTGACCTTGCCATAAATGATGTAATATGTTACATCATCAGCAGTGGATTGCGGGCACGCGAGTTATAGTTAGTACAACTAACTATATCGGAGGAATTTCAATGGTTTTGTACGAGTGAAATGTCCAACTAACTATAACACCCCTAAAACCTATTGTTTTTTCGGTGAATTTCAAAGGTTTTTTAAATGCTAATTCCTAACTATAACACCCCTAAAACCTATGGTTTTTCAGTGAATTTCAAAGGTTTTTTAAATGCTAATTCCTAACTATATCAGGCCTCAAATCTATGTTTTTTTCAGTGAATTTTCGAAGGTTTTTTAAATGCTAATTCCTAACTATAACATATCTGAAACCTATGGTTTCTTCAGTGAATTTCAAAGGTTTTGTAAATTACTAACTTTAAATGTATTAATTATTATATTTATGTTTTTGATACTGATTTAATACATTTTTTACACTATTTATTTTTAGATATTTTATTTTTTAAATTGCATTATAATTAGATTACAAAATATATCTTCTCAGAATGAATTACTTTAGTTTAAATACTTTGGAAATAAGCAATAGACTTTTAAGTACAGTACGTTCAGCTATTGCAATGGGCAACACAATTTCAAATACAATGCAACATTGAGCTCAATGTGAATTTCTCGTTAAATGCAATTAGTTACTTTATGGATTACTTTTCTAACCACAGGACTGGATCCTAGATTCAGTCCTTGGACATCTCCTGTAAACAGTTGAGTAAAAGCGTTTTGGTTACAGTAGTGATTTTTAAGGAATATTATTACATTTTAAACGTTGACCCTTAAAAACTTTTTCACATAGAATTACCAATGTTATCCTATGGGAGGAAATTCACTTAGCAGGTAAGTCGTGTTATCGTTACTTTTTCTTACTCAATGGTGGATCTTCGATCCAGCCCTGATGCATCTCCTGTAAACAGTTGAAAGAATGCGTATAAGTCATACAGGCGATTTCTAAGGAATATTTGTAGTTTATGAACATCAACACATAGAAACTTTTCTGGTGAAAACCAGACAAAGGATTCCTAAGGAAGGAAATACAAGTTACTGGTAAGTACGGTTAGAATTACTTTTCAGGTTCAGTGCTGAGCTAAAAGATGCAGTACTGGGTTCTCTACTGATAACAGGTGAGTAAATCGGACTTCGTTGTTCGGAGGATTTTAGGTGAATATTTTAAACTCCACACTTAGAAGAATTTCCAAGTGAAATCAGTCAATGTTAGCCTATGGAAGGAAATTCAAGTTACTGGTAAGTATGGTTAGAATTACTTTTCAGGGTCATTACTGGGTTCAAAGATGCAGCACTGAGGTCTCTCCTGATAACAGGTAAGTAAATCTCAATTCATAGTACATCCAGTAAGCGCCACAGAGCTGCGTAGCAGAGAGATGTAAAAAGGGGCACGGCCTGCACCACCTCTCTGCAACGCAGGGCAGTGGCGCTTCCTGGAAGCAGCTGGTGGGCTACTTGGCTTCCACGGTCCCTCAGGTTTGAAGTGGAATTTTTTCCCCAACTTAAAACGCGCCACAGGGCGTGTTTGCACACATCACGTCAGGCCCCGTCCCCTCCCTTCACCATTGTGGAAACACACCCTGTCACCGTTCTATGTTGAGAGATTAAGACCCCTTCAATCCTAAGGGTCCCTAGGGTCAAACTAGCCCACTAGGTAATTCCAGTGAGTTGCAGAGAGGTGTGGAAAAGTAAATTTTGCCATGTTGTATGTGCCTACGTGTTCCCCATATTATATTATATGTGCATGATCGATATGCATGTATTCCTTTCTGATCGATTAAAGACGCAATTACAGTTGTGTCCATCTCTAGTATGTCAGTTTCCAGTCCTCGTGAAAGCTACGAATATTAGGCCTATGTAAACCTACGTTGCCACATTTCACAGTGTGCACGTTAATTCATTGAATTATCCCCGTTTCTAGGCCTCAAAAGGGCCCGGACTCAGATTCAGCTCCTGTTTCCTGAACCCTCTCCGAGGAGCGATACAGCCCCCACCTGTATCCCTGACCCTTAGCTTACTTTCATGCCTCGCAGTGCCCGGCCCGGCCTGGCTCTGCCTCCCAGTCTGCCAAGAGTATGTTATGTTTCTAGTTATCAGTCCAGCCCTCCTTCTCTGCATTCCTAAGCTACTGAATCGCATCAATAGTTTCCGTCATGGTCTAGCCTTTATGTCTCCATGTAAGAGAAATACTGTATTAATATTCATAGAATATTCCTAGCACACGTACTACATGTAGAATAATGCATGCACCAGTCTTAATGTCTGTTAGCCTTTGCCCTGATAACTTTTGGATTCTATCAACATGTACTCTAAACACCAGATACTAGATATGCCTGGGTACATGTCGCTCTGACACTCCAGACTTTAGTCTCCTCTTCTAGCACAGAAGTCATAGCCCCCCAGTTCTCCCTAGTAACACGTCATTGCCAATTTGCGCGCACCACTAGGTTAGAGGTCCCAGCTGCTCAGGTAGCCCCCTCCATGTTTCCGCCCCTTTTATGACATATTCTGTTACGTTTGCATCATATGTCTATGTACACGCCTTCTTGTTGCATCAGTTTTGCCCTTATCTTTCGCGACTGCTACAAACCCCGCCTACTGCTACGCCTACTTTATTGAATGTAATGTATTTTGTTTAACTATATATATTGTGCACCGATATTAAAGTTTGCTAGCCAATTCCCAGATCCTGCCCGACAGCTGTCGGGCCCTGCCATCCTATTCCCGTACAAGCTGTCCTGTTCCTGTCCTTTATGCTTGATTAAAGCCTGTCAACTCCAGCTACCTCGTATCTTGACTCTTATTTATTGAGCTACCTGTTTATTGATTATAGTCAAAAATAGATCCGGTAATAATTTATTTATTTACCACATAATGGCGCCCGAATAGGGACTTGCCCTTTCCCCACGCGCCGGAGAAGCCACGCAGGCCCCCTGATCCTCTGCAGCCGTGACGGAACCATACCGTGCACGTGCAGATATTTCTGCTTCAAGTATCCCTCAGGCCCACGGAGGAGACGGAGGTTGCGGTCCAGCGTCCAGACGAGGCGGTGGAGGAACGCGGCGAGTCCCGACCAGAGCCCAAGCCGAGAGTCCAAGGTCCGAGGTATCCGGAGGCCCACCTGTAACTGAAGTCCGAAGTTCGTCCGTCCGTCGTCGTAACAGTCCAGTCCAGTCCGAGGCCTTCCGTTCTTGCTGCCCGGTGAGTACCGTTGCTGGGGTAGTATCTAGACAGGGTCAATTAATTTGTCTCTGGTCCGTGGGTTTGGGTACACAGATCCAACACGAAGTGTTCACTTAGGTGGACGCGGGTCCTGACGTGTCTCTTTATGGGACCGGTAAGTTTCGTACTGTTTTAGCAGTGCATCCAGTAATTCTAGTAAAGTTTCTGTTCTAGTAAGTTCTGTTCTCGAGAAATTCATGTGTTCTGTTTTCAGTATTCCAGGTAATATTCTGTCCGAACTGTTATTTTAAATGTTATTTCATGTGTTTTCAATGTCGTGGTATGAGTGATTTGTTTTCTTAAAGTTATTATTGTGTTTATCGTGTATTGTATTGTGTCCAGATTCCAGTCTTAGTTATGCCTCTGTTCACGAAGTTACGCCAGTTAAGAACTAGAAAAGGTCTGCTCGAAGAAGCAGTTCCTGTCCCGCCTAGGGACAGTCCAGGTCATTTTATGTATCATAAGCATGGCATAAGTGCCATATTATATCTAGACTTATGGGTGGAGTACACCAAAGAATTAGAAGAGAAATATAGATGGCCCGTATCAGGTACGTGGGATGCCGAGTGCATCATGCGAGTAGAAGAAGCATTATGGAAAAAGAAATCCAGACAGTCCCAGAAAGATGCCATCGAGTTATGGCGCAAAGAATCTCATAGAAGAACCGAGAAAGAAATCAGAAAGTCAGAATTAAGTAGAGAATCCTCAGAAAGAGCCCAAGAAAGGGAACTAATAGAAGTAGGTGAGCGAGTTAAAGCCGAACAGTCAGACAGACAGAGAAATGCCCTTATTAAGGGTATGTATCCTCTTCTTGCCGAGGGCTTGCCAAAAGCAACCCCGGAAGCACCGAGTAATTTTCCGCCGCCATTAGTTCCGATTAAGCTACGTCACAAACCGACCGCAGCTGATATTTTTCTCTCGTCCTATTTGGACGACACAGTCCCAGAATATGCAAATCCTGCTCCGCCAGCTCCCGTAAATATGTAATTCCTGTTCCTCCAGCCACCGGGGCACCTGTTACAGCACCTGTTACGGCACCCCCGGTCCAGCCCATAGTACAAGTTCCCGCTACATCGGTCACTCTGCAAGCACGAAGAGTATCAGTCGACGATTCTAGTTTAGGAGCCGCGGGGGGAGGTCCTCCTGGTACCCCGCCGCCACACAAACGTGTAACGTTAGTCGAGTTACATGAACGTGCGTTACAGCGTACGCCCAAACATCAGTCCGTTGCAGATATCAAGCGAGCTCTTACCGAATGCCGTTATGATCCAGTCCCAGGCGATGATAATATGGTTATATATTCATTGCGCGTAAGACGGGTGACCGAATATTTGGACACCCTACCGAATATGAAAGAAGATCTAGACAGAATATACCGTTTCATCCGTACAGGGGATGATCCAGAAAGTATTGGCGAAGTCATGTCTCAAAGGAAAGCTGAGATTCAGCTCATGCTATTAAAGTTTCTAATCAATTGTTTAATAAGGGAACAAGATTATCCGACTAAAGATCCGATCGAAATGAGAGTTCTGACAAAGTGGAGTGATCATATAGCCGAGGGTAGACACAAGACACTCAGTAGTATAGAGAGTATGTACAGGAAAATTCGTAAGGAAATAATAAGGTTGCACGAGCAACGTAAAGCAGCACAAGTAAGCGAGAAAGAAGACGACTCTCCTACCGAAGAGGTAGAAGACGAGAATACCGCCAGAATAGCGTATGTAGGTAAATCTAGACTTCCTGACCGACATTCACGTCCAGAACACAAGAAAGTTTTTCCTCTTCCAGCACCAGAACAAGGTTCTCTAGAGCAAGTATTTCAAGCTACCGATCACATTCTGAAATCACGAATCGGTTATAGTGAACTTAGTACCATGCATGAACAAGAACTAGCCCGATCAGCAGTCCGATGGGTTACTGATTCTACCACTTTTCCAGACAAAATAGTGGCACAAATGTTTCTGAAACTGCCCCCAGCCGAGCAGCGACTGGTGGGTATGTATATGATCCAGCACCTCATCACACTGTATGAGGGTCAACATTCTGATCCAGGTCCGTTACATCATGTTCTGAACGAGTTACTCCAGTATAGATGGAAAGGTTTAGGTACCGATTTAATCAGTGTCATTCTAGAACAGCGCCACAAATATAGAACGTTCCTGAATCCGCATTTTGTTCACGTCTCACCTCCAGAAAGTAAACCGTTTTACATAGATAGACAGCATCCGTTACGAGAAGTACACCCAGTTAGGACAGCGGATGGTGAAATGCAACGAGTATTTGTTTACACCCCTGTCACAAAGATGGAACTCTTAGAGATGAAGAAATTAATTCCCTGTCACGACAAAGATCCAGCAGGGTTCCATCGAGAATTAAAAGACATGCTCCGTATGGGAGAATACACGTATCCAGATATTATTAAAATGCTAAAGGTCCTGTTGCCCGCAGGGGTATATGAAAAACTCAAGGAAAAAGAATGGGAGGTGGGAGAGAAAAAGATTGATTGGACAGCTCTAGAAGCTGAAGATAAAATACGAGTACCAGGTACCGGTCTTGGGGACAAATGTAAAGAATTGCCCGAGTTATTGATACAAGTTTTGCCAAGGTTACTAGCCACGAAAAAGGAAGATTGGGATGCAATCTCAGCATGCAAACAGAAACAGGATGAAGACACTAGTGATTTTTATTCTAGATTTGAGAAATGTTTTATTATCAACAGTGGTTTGAAGACAGGTAGCGAATCATACCCTCATCTTTTTGTTTCTAAACTAGTCGAGAATTCAAGTCCACAAGTTAAAAATCGAGTATTGAAAGTCGAAAGTAGTTGGCAAGCTAATACCCCGTCACAAATGCTTCAAATGCTCCAGTATCACCAGAATAGAATCAGGGAAGAGCAAGAACACGAAAGGAGACGTATGAAAGACACGAAAATGAAAGTATTAGTTGCACAATCTGTTCCACAAGACAGTCAGAAGAGGGGTCCGAATCAAGCCAGTCATCCTGCAGCTCCCGTTAAAGGGACTTGCAATTATTGTAAACAGCCAGGTCATTTTATAAACGAGTGTGCAGTTCTGAAACACAACATACCAACTGGTAAGACTAAAGAAAGACCACGTCCGCCTAGACAAGAACAAGTATCACAGACTTCTCAGGCACCACAGAATGCACAACAGACAGTTCCTGCACCGCAGCCTATCGCTGCAACACAGCATGTTACACAGCAAATGTACCAGTATGCCCAGACAGAGTATCCAGAGTATCAACAGTATTCATGAAACAGCCTAGAGAGGGAGGTAGGCTTGCCTCTCATCGAGATACCTGTAGATCAAGAGGGTCCCTATGTACACAGTCAAGTATTAGGGAAAGACAGAAAGTTTCTGATTGATACAGGGGCAAGTAGGACTACTATCAGTCATGACGAGGTTCCAGGGGCTCCGCTCTCAGGCTCTAAAAATGTTTCCCTTGGATTTTCAGGAAAGCCTATTGTTAACGAGATTTCAAAGCCAGTTTCTCTAGAAGTTGGTCCATTGTCCCGAACTACTGATTTGTTACTTACGAAATCATGTCCAGAAAACTTGTTAGGCATTAAAACATTGAAAGAATTAGGTGCAGTTATTTGCTGCTCCCCAGAAGGAATCCGATTATTTTTGCGTGACTTTAAAGGTCACTATGTATTACGTGATTTTGATCCAAGGTCACTAAATGTTCCGCAGCATTTATGGGCGCAAGGTCCAACTGATGTAGGTTTTATGCAAATCACGCCCCATCGTGTGACCCTCAAGCAAGGTATAGTCTTGCCAAGAATCAGACAGTACAGATTGCCGCCTGAGGCTGTAGCAGCCTTATCCAAAATTATTGACGAGCTCATTGCTCAAGGAGTGGTTGTAGAAACTGACTCCAATGTATGTAATTTTCCTATCATTCCAGTCATGAAACGTACTGATCCAAATGCACCTCCAGTATATCGATTAGTGATTGACCTTCGAGAACTTAATAAATGTATCATACCCCAGTATCCAGTAGTCCCAGATATTTCATCCCTATTGACAGCTATTGATTCTGAAGCTACATTTTTCACTGTTATAGACCTCAAGAATGCATTTTTCAGTGTTCCCATTCATCCAGACAGCCAGTACCTTTTCGGTTTTTGTTTAAATGGAAGGAGCTATAAATTCACACGAGCTCCTCAAGGTTTCACAGAAAGTCCTAGTATTTACAGTCAGGCACTTAAAAGACAACTAGACAATATTCACATGCCAACTGACACTGCCCTGCTCCAGTATGTCGATGATCTACTGATCACAGCCCGTTCTGAGCGTGACTGCGAGCGTGCGTCACTTACAGTTCTGTATTTCCTAGCCGAGATGGGGCACAAGGTGTCCCCTTCGAAGCTTCAGTTCTGTGTCCAGCAAGTGATCTACTTAGGCCACTTACTGTCCAAGTGGGGTAGACAGTTGACACCAGACCGTATCCAGTTGATAGCGAGTCTTCCACAGCCCAAGACACAGAAGGAGGTACGTGCTTTTATTGGCCTCACTTCTTATTGCAGACAATGGATTCCTCAGTATGCATTTCTAGCCAAGCCTCTGATACAGTTAACGACACAGGAGGCAGCCGTATCGACTGTCCTCCCTTGGACATCTGAACATACACTTAGTTTTAATGAATTAAAGAAAGCCCTATGCCAAGCACCTGTTCTAGCAACACCGAACTACAGTAAGCCTTTTACACTTTTTGTCACAGAACGTGATGGTACTGCATTATCTGTTCTCACACAAGATCAAGCAGGTCAGTACAAACCCTGTGCTTATTTTTCGAGCACATTAGATCCAGTAGCCCAGGCTCTGCCTGCGTGCCTCAAGTCAGTTGCAGCCACAGCTCTAGCTATTAGACAAAGTGATTCCATAGTATTAGGACATTCCCTGACAGTACAAGTTCCACACTCCGTGGAAGTTCTTTTAAACCGAACACAGACTCAGCACTTGACCATTGCACGTTTAACAGGTTATGAACTGTCACTGTTTCAGCCACACATAGAAATCAGACGCTGCAACATTCTAAATCCTGCTACTCTGTTACCGTCAGTTACTTCGAATCCTGCCACACATGACTGTGTGGAAGTTGTTAACACTATGACTAAGCCAAGACAAGACCTGACAGACATTGCATTACCTGATCCCGACCTGACACTTTATGTGGATGGTTCATGTATGAGAACTAGTACAGGAGAACTAGTAGCCGCGTATGCAGTGACTACTGAAACTGAAGTTATAGAAACATACCGTATTGACACCTTGTCTGCTCAAGCAGCAGAGCTAGTCGCTCTGACCCAAGCCTGCATACGTGCCAAGAACCTGAAAGTAAACATATACACAGATTCACGTTACGCATTCGGAGTTGTACACGACTTCGGAGTACTCTGGCAGGAGAGAGGTTTCATGACTTCTCATGGAACCAAGATTCAGCATGGTCTCCTCATTCAAGCTCTGTTAGATGCAATACATTTACCGACAGCTATCGCTATCATGAAGTGCAAGGCACATACGAAAGTTACTGACATCATTTCCCAAGGTAACGATCTAGCAGATCGAACAGCCAAGCTTACAGCTCAGACTCCAGACATTCCAGTTAACACGACACAGACACTCACTCCAGATCAGACTACTTGTATGACAGTTAAGGACCCTACACAAGATGTCATAGACATACAGTTACATGCTACTCCCGAAGAAATTAAGAAGTGGTCCGAACAAGGAGGGGTCCAGACAGATCAGGGATGGTTGACGAAGGGAAAAGCCACATGGTTTCTCCCCGACTCTATGGTTCAAGTCATTATCAATACCGCACATAGTCCAGCACATCTAGGAGAAAAAGCCATGTTAGATAGTATACAGAACCTTTGGTTCAACCAGCACTTACGAGCTGCAGCCAAGCAGAAAGTCCGTACTTGTATGATATGTTGTCAATTCAATCCAGGTAAAAGTGTCCCGGTGGAACAAGGTGGATTCCAACCTCCTGACCACCCTTTTGAAGTCCTCCAGATGGATTACATTCAGATGGAGCGATGTCGAGGTTTCAAGTATGTCCTCGTAGTTGTATGCGCTTTGTCCAGGTGGACAGAAGCATATCCAGTTCCAGATTACACAGCAGCGACCACTGCCAGACAGTTGGTTCGTGAATTCTTTCCCCGTTATGGACTCCCTAGGGTCGTGTATTCTGATAACGGCCAGCCATTCTCATCCGAGTTAATGAAACATGTTTCCCTCTTGTTAGGGTACCAGTGGAAGTTCCATTGTGTGCGCCATCCTGAAGCAGCCGGTCTCGTAGAGAGACATAATCAGACCCTGAAAATCCGTATTGCCAAGACATGTAAAGAGAAAGGTGTAGACTGGCTAGTTGCCCTGCCAGTTGCTTTATTCTTCATGAGGATGGTTGCACATTCCAGATCAGGTCTGTCCCCTTATGAGGTCGTATTCGGCCGCCCCCCAAACATGTGGGGTACACCTAGACCCCGCAGTATTACAGATGTTTCCAGTAATATGTTGACAGATTACCTAGCTTCCTTGATGTCTGCCCTACACTCTTGTCGTTCCCAGGTTGCCGCTGCATTTCCAGACAATACTGAAGTGAAACCGCATGAGGTCATTCCAGGCGACCTCGTCCTTGTAAGGAACTTTGATCGTTCAAGTCCACTGGAGCCTCGTTGGAAAGAGCCGCGACTTGTCCTCCTGACCACCCGCACGGCCGTGAAGTTGGAAGGCCGCAAGGGGTGGGTCCATCTGTCCCATATAAAGAAGTTCCATGGAGTTCGAGAAAAAACATTTTCAAAGGACTGTTCCATTTCTAAAGACTGCCTGAAACCAGACTCTAATCTGAATCCTGAACTGAAAGTTCCTCTGTTAGAGAAAACTCCGCAACAGGAGTATAAGTTAAAGCTCCGGTCTAGTAAAATAAGTCAGCCAGTTTAATTATCTAAGTCCCTCTCGGGTGAAACGGTTAGACAGGTATCTGACATGTATGAGGTAGACCCCCATAGTGAGAGAGTTAGTCAAAACTCTATAAGATGTATCGTTTTTCTAAGTTTCTTATTGTTTCTAAGTTTGATGGTTACCTGCACAAGTTATGCATTACATTTATGTTTTCCAATTTCTCATGTAAATAAGTTTTCCAATGCTACAGTAGAGCACACATTTAGTGATCTGCCTCCTCACGAGTTATCCTATCGTCTTGCTATGCGCAATAATACATTTATAAGAATGTTACACTATTCACACCAGACCAGCAATGCTACTAATTGTTGGGTGTGTGGTCGACTCCCCCCTTTCCAGACACCGAAGGGAGTTCTGCCACTCTTTCCTTATCCGTTTTCACATAATGGTTCGTGTGGAGCATGGTCCACGTTAACGTCATCTTCAAATGATATGTCCCTTCTGAATAGAACATGTTTTCCAGACAAGCAAGGTTTCCCCCATAGAACAGGGTTAGATCTAGAAAATGAAGTATATGATTTAGGTAATTATTCTTCGAATTTTATGGTCCTGAATGTTCAGTCTGATACTACTCCAGACTTGCCTGCTATTTCAGTACTACCAGTCAAAGGCGAATTATGTGTCAGAAAGAATGGTTCCGCACATGTAGGACATAGTGATTGTACTACTATTGTCAAGTATAGTGACAGTGGGAAATCTATTTTCAAAGCCTCACGTCATTCTTATTTTGTTTGTGGTCAGACCGCATATGTTCGTCTGCCCCTCGATTGGGATGGAACCTGTTACATTGCCTTCCTACTGCCACCAGTTTTTCTAGCCCCATCTGATTATCACAGAAACACACATCTAGTACACGTCAGACCTAGAAGGGAGATTGAGTCCCCAATTGTCGATCAAACTGAAACTACTCTAGAACAGTATCAAGACTTCAACAAAGGTTTCTTTTTCTTTATAGGACCTGTCCAGAATAGTAAGTTGATCCGTAGGTTAACCAGAACCCTTGAAGCAGTAGTGAATGAGACTACTTCTGCTCTAGGTAACTTAACCGAAGAGCAATCTGCTATGAGATTTGTCGTGCTCCAAAATCGTCTCGTTCTTGACGTCATACTGGCCGATAGAGGAGGAGCATGTAGAGTCATCGGATCTAGTTGTTGCATTTTCATTCCTAATAACGCGCCGTCTGTTTATTCAGCTATAACCAGACTTCATAAAATTGCCCATCAGTTACACCAGAATCCAGGCACCTGGACATGGTCCGGCTGACTCTGGAGTATTATATCTGCCTGGGGATGGAAAGTATTGTCATTCCTAGGTATTGCAGTAATGATCATATTCAGTTGCTGCCTCTGTATACAATGTGGCCCTGCGATTTGCGGCATGTGCGCTACCTCTTGTATTCCTAGTCCTAAGTCCCGTTCCAAGACAATTCGAGACGAGCAAATGATGCTATATGAAATGATAGATGGTATCATGAATATAGATGTTTCCTGATGGAAACGTAGGGCACAAGGAGGGAAGGTGGAAAAGTAAATTTTGCCATGTTGTATGTGCCTACGTGTTCCCCATATTATATTATATGTGCATGATCGATATGCATGTATTCCTTTCTGATCGATTAAAGACGCAATTACAGTTGTGTCCATCTCTAGTATGTCAGTTTCCAGTCCTCGTGAAAGCTACGAATATTAGGCCTATGTAAACCTACGTTGCCACATTTCACAGTGTGCACGTTAATTCATTGAATTATCCCCGCTTCTAGGCCTCAAAAGGGCCCGGACTCAGATTCAGCTCCTGTTTCCTGAACCCTCTCCGAGGAGCGATACAGCCCCCACCTGTATCCCTGACCCTTAGCTTACTTTCATGCCTCGCAGTGCCCGGCCCGGCCTGGCTCTGCCTCCCAGTCTGCCAAGAGTATGTTATGTTTCTAGTTATCAGTCCAGCCCTCCTTCTCTGCATTCCTAAGCTACTGAATCGCATCAATAGTTTCCGTCATGGTCTAGCCTTTATGTCTCCATGTAAGAGAAATACTGTATTAATATTCATAGAATATTCCTAGCACACGTACTACATGTAGAATAATGCATGCACCAGTCTTAATGTCTGTTAGCCTTTGCCCTGATAACTTTTGGATTCTATCAACATGTACTCTAAACACCAGATACTAGATATGCCTGGGTACATGTCGCTCTGACACTCCAGACTTTAGTCTCCTCTTCTAGCACAGAAGTCATAGCCCCCCAGTTCTCCCTAGTAACACGTCATTGCCAATTTGCGCGCACCACTAGGTTAGAGGTCCCAGCTGCTCAGGTAGCCCCCTCCATGTTTCCGCCCCTTTTATGACATATTCTTTTACGTTTGCATCATATGTCTATGTACACGCCTTCTTGTTGCATCAGTTTTGCCCTTATCTTTCGCGACTGCTACAAACCCCGCCTACTGCTACGCCTACTGTATTGAATGTAATGTATTTTGTTTAACTATATATATTGTGCACCGATATTAAAGTTTGCTAGCCAATTCCCAGATCCTGCCCGACAGCTGTCGGGCCCTGCCATCCTATTCCCGTACAAGCTGTCCTGTTCCTGTCCTTTATGCTTGATTAAAGCCTGTCAACTCCAGCTACCTCGTATCTTGACTCTTATTTATTGAGCTACCTGTTTATTGATTATAGTCAAAAATAGATCCGGTAATAATTTATTTATTTACCACAGAGGTGTAAAAAGAGGTGTGGCCTCTGAACACCTGTCTGCAACAGAGCTCCCTGGCGCATACTGGAGATACCTGTTGGGCTATTTGTCCCTCTGGGACCCCCAGTTTTGAAAGAGAATAAATTCCCCAACTTAAAATGCACCACAGGGCACGTTTGCACAGTGGTGAAGGAAGGGGGCTTGGCCTGAGGTGATATGTCTGCAAACACGCCCTGTGGCGCATTTTAAGTTAGAGAATTAATTCCCACCAGGTACCTCCAGAATGCTCCAGGAGGCTGCGTTGCAGAGAGGTGTTCAGAGACCACACCCCTTTTTGTAAAGCAGCTCCGTGGCGCTTACTTGAGGTACCTGGTGGGCTGGTTGGCCCCCAGGGACCCTCAGGATTGACAAGGAATTAATTCCCCAACTTAAACCGCGCCACAGGGTGTATTTGCACACATGTGAACTCAGGCCCGCCCCCTCCCTTCACCACTGTGCATACGCGCCCGGTGGCACGTTTTAAGTTGGGGGATTAAATCTCCTTGAATACTGAGGATCCCTGGGGTGCAACTAGCCCACCAGCTACCTCCAGTAAGCGCCACAGAGCTGCGTTGCAGAGAGGTGTAAAAAAGGGCGTGGCATCAGAACACCTCTCTGCAACGAAGCTCCCTGGCACATACTGGAGGTACCTGGTGGGTTAGTTGGCCCCCAGGGACCCTCAAGATTGAAGAGGAATTAAATCCTCTACTTAAAACGCACCACAGGGCAGTGTTCTAGGGTTTAGGTTAGCGCAGTGGTATTTGGGTCGTGTAGGGGTTCGTGCCGAGGGTAGTGTTTTAGGGTTTAGGGTAGCGCAGTAGTGTTTGGGTAGCTTTAGGGAGTCGTGCCTGGGGTAGTATTTTAGGGTTTAGAGTAGCGCAGTGGTGTTTGGGTAGTGTAGGAGGTCATGCCGGGGGTAGTGGTTTAGGGTTTAGGTAGCGCAGTGGAGAATGGATAGTGTAGGTGGTCCTGCTGGGGGTAGATTTAGGGTTTAGGGTAGTGCAGTGGTATTTATGTAGTGTATGGGGTCATGCTGGGGGTAGTGTTTTAGGGTTTAGGGTAGTGCACTGGTGTTTGGGTAGTGTAGGGGGTCGTCCTGGGGGTACTGTTTTAGTGTTTTGGGAAGTGCAGTGGTGTTTGTGTAATGCAGGGGTCGTGCTGGGGGTTGTATTTTAGGGTTTAGGGTAGTGCAATTGTGTTTGTGTAGTGTAGGGGGTCGTGCTGGGGGTAGATTTAGTGTTAAGGGTAATGCAGTGGTTTTTATGTAGTGTAGGGGGTCGTGCTGGGATAGATTTAGAGTTTAGGGTAGTGCAGTGGTGTTTGTGTAGTGTAGGGGGTTGTGCTGAGGTAGTCTTTTAGGGTACTACAATGGTGTTTGGGTAGTGTAAGGGGTCTTGCTGGGGTAGATTTAAGGTTTAGGGTAGTACAATGGTGTTTGAGTAGTGTAGGGGGTCGTGCTGGGGTAGTGTTTTAGGGATTAGGGTAGTGCAGTGGTGAATAGGTAGTGTAGGGGGTCATGCTGGGGGTAGATTAAGGGTTTACTGTAGTGCAGTGGTGTTTGTGTAGTGTAGGGGGTCTTGCTGGGGGTAGTGTTTTAGGGTTTATGGTAGTGCAGTGGTATTTGGGTAGTGTAGGGGGTCGTGCTGGGGGTAGATAATGGGTTTAGGGTAGTGCAGTGGTGTTTGTGTAGTGTTTGCGGGTTCGTGCTGGGGTAGTGTTTTAGGGTTTAGAGTAGTACAGTGTTGTTTGTGTAGTGTAGGGGGTCGTGCTTGGGGTAGTGTTTTAGGGTTCAGGGTAGTGCAGTGGTGTTTTGGTAGTGTAGGGGGTTGTGCAGGGGGTAGTGTTTTAGGGTTTAGGGAAGTGCAATGGTGTTTGTGTAATGTAGGGGTCATGCTGGGGGTTGTGTGTTAGGGTTTGGGGTAGTGCAATGGTGTTTGTGTAGTGTTGGGGGTTGTGCTGGGGGTCAATTTAGGGTTTAGGGTAGTGCAGTGGTGTTTACGTAGTGTAGGGGATCGTGCTGGGGGTAGATTTAGAGTTTAGGGTAGTGCAGTGGTGTTTGTGTAGTGTAGGGGGTCATGCTGGGGTAGTGTTTTAGGGTAGTGCAGTGGTATTTGGATAGTGTAGGGGGTCAGGCTAGGGTATTTTAAGGTTTAGGGTAGTGAAATGGTGTTTGGGTAGTGTAGGGGGTCGAGCAGGGATGGTGTTTTAGAGTTTAGGGCAGGGCAGTCGTGAATGGGTAGTGTAGGGTGTCGTGCTGGGGGTAGAATTAGGGTTTAGGGTAGTGCAGTGGTGTTTGGGTTGTGTAGGGGCCGTGCTGTGGGTAGTGTTTTAGGGTCATGCTGTGGTGTTTGTGTAGTGTAGGGGTCATGCTGGGGGTAGTCTTTTAGGGTTTAGGGTAGTGCAGCGGTGTTTGTGTAGTGTAGGAGGTCATGGTGGGGGTATATTTAGAGTTTAGGGTAGTGCAGTGGTGTTTGTGTAGTGTAGGGGCTTGTGCTGGGGTTGTGTTTTAGGGTTTATGGCAGTGCAGTGGGGTTTGAGTAGTGTAGGGGGTAGTGCTCACCAGGGAGTTAACTGGAAGTCTACTGCAGGTATTGAAAGTGATTGTTCAGTCTGCATGCCAGAATTTTAAAATTAAATAGAGGATTTGAGATCTCTCTTAAAACATGCCCTCATTTTTCTTTTTACAACACTAACCATAATTCTCCAGTATTAGGGGTGTCTTTCATAGATTCACATGCCTGAATCATTCCCCGTCGTCGGAGTAGGAGTCTCACGGTATATAAAAAAAGCAATAAAATGCCATAAAATATATAGCAGATAACAGAAATACCAAACCAGGAAGTAAGTAGCCCCAGCTACAGTAGAAAAAACTTCCACCCTCGTGACTATCTAAGTCATTATGTGTTAGTCCAAACTGCAGCCAATCAGGCGACAGCACCCACCAGAATGTTCTCCCCAGAGGCTCAGGCTCTCAGATTTTCTACCGCACGTTGTGTGAAGGGAGTCTCCCTGAGCTCTGCTCAGTTTTTTCTTCTATATCACTAATTTCTTCAACTTTCACAGATGTCTTCATCTAAATCCCTGTTTAGAGCCTGTGACTCTTGTGGGAAGCCAAGACTTTTCAAGGAGGACCCCCACAAGAAATGTTTGTATTGTCTTTATCCTGATCATGAGGTGAAGGAGTGCAAGATCTGCCGGACTTTCCCCTCCAAGACCATCAAGGATAGAGAAGGGCGCCTTCTATTGTGGCTCAATAGACTAAAGAACAAGGATGACCCTGTCTCTGAGGTAGGAAGTTGTGGTTCCGGCTCTTCATTTCTATCAACTAAGAGGAAGGCTGAAACTGATGTTTCATCTCTGAGGGCGAAGGTGGTTAAGAAGTCTAAATCTTCCCAGGATGCTCCTGGGCCTAGTTCTTCAAGTAAAGTTATCCCACTTTCCAAAGGGGATTCTACGCCCTCTAAGAAGTCTGGGACTAAGACAGTGCCTAAGAAATCTTCTAAATCTGTGCCTCCTCAGTTGCCATTATTGACAATTTCAACGTCAAGGAAGGACTGTGTTTCTTCTCATGTGGCCACTTCTACCACCTGCACTATGACTTTCTCCTCACCGAAGCCTACACTTGTCATGTCTTCAGCTTCTTCGCCTACACTGGTTCATGTCCAGATTAGGCCTATCTCGTCGTCTACAGTTGCCCCGACGACGATGGCCAAGGTACCGTCGACGATTTTGTCATCTTCATCTTTGAGATCCCCGTCGACGATAAAATTGGCACCGTCGACGAGAACATCGACGTCGACGGCCCTCCCGTCGACGGTAAAATCCTCGTCGACGACGAAGACTCCGTCGACGATGCCCCCGTCGACGACGACGGCGAAGCCCCCGTCGACGGCGACGGCGAAGCCACCGTCGACGACTTCGACGACGAAGCCACCGTCGACGGTCTCGACGACGAAGCCACCGTCGACGGCCTCGACGACGAAACCACCGTCGACGGCCTCGACGACGAAACCACCGTCGACGGCCTCGACGACGAAACCACCGTCGACGGCCTCGACGACGACACCACCGTCGACGACCTCGTCGACGAAGAGATCCTCGTCGACGGCAAAGCACTCGTCGACGAAGCTACTGTCTACGACCCCGTCGACGACCCCGTCGACGACGATTCCGTCGACGAGACAGCACTGTCAGCAGTATACAGACGTCCCGTTGACGCCGCCTCTTTCAAGCTGCACTACTTTGCAGGTTTGGTCTGCGCAGACAGCAGGGATTCCATTGCCATCTCCTGCGACTACTGCTACTTTATTAAAAAAGAGAGCTACTGTGGACTCTATTTCTACTACCATTGTGGTGCCTGACAAGCTTTTGGATTCAGATGAGGAGGGATCCTATGAAGACGAAAATTTTGGGCCAGCTAGAAGTCCATCCGAACTCCATATTAAAGTTCAGGAAGATGTTGAGGATAACATGGAGGACGTTCAGCCTGCTCCGCGGGCTGACAGACCTGACACTGATAGGCAACTGCCTGAAGATTTATTCCGCAACTTGCAGTACATGCTCAGTGACTATTATAGACGTTTCCCACCTTCTGAGTCTGGTGACTCAGTGATGTCTACACCTTTGCCGCAGGGAAGGCCTTCCCTCTCTCCGCGGACACGACCAAGGGCTTCTAATGCGTTGGAGGACAGTCGCTCAACGTTGCCTACGTCACCAGTTTCATCTCCTCAGCCACGAGAAGAGGAGCTCTCGGAACAGGAGGATCAGGAAGAAGGAGAGCTGAATGAAGCCTCTGAATCGTCGGAGTATGAGGATTACAATGCGAACACACCCTCTCCGGCGGAGCCTACTGTTTCTGAGTCCCCACCCGTGGACGTTGCCTCATTTCACAAGATCATGGATAGAGCAACTAGGAGGTTTCTAATAACCATGGAAGCTAAACAAGAAGACTGCTTTTTGTATGATTTTAAATCTACCCCTCATAAGCAGAGTTGGACCATTCCAATTATAGATTTTATCTGGAAGGAGGGTCTTAAGATCATGGCCAAGCCGAATTCCTTACCAGCAGTGCTCCCTAGAGTAGATAAAAAATATAGGGCGCCTACTACTTCTCCAGCATGCCTTGTCGGGCAAGCTAAAGCCGATTCTGTGGTGGCACAGGCAGCGCAGAAGAGATCTTCCAACCCTACGTCTCAGGTCTCTGTTCCTCCAGACAAGGATGGGAGACGCCTTGATTCCATTGGCAAGAAGGTTTCTACCATTGCAGCCACGACCATCCGGGCCGCAAACTCCCTCGCCATTTTAGGGAGATACGATAGACAGATGTGGTCGGACATCTCACCGTACATGGACAAGCTCCCCGAGCCTGATCGCACTGAGGCCAAGAAAATCCTTCAGGAAGGAGAGTGTGTCTCCTCGGAGATGATTGACGCTGCTGTGGACGTTGCTGCCACTGCCTTTCGACAGCTTGCGGGTGCAGCTGTTCTTAGACGGCAAGGATGGTTACGAGCAACCTCCTTTAGGCAGGAGGTTCAAAACAGAATCATTGACATGCCTTTTGATGGAGAGTCACTATTCGGCAAACATGTTGATGAGGCCCTGGAGGCAATAAAGAAAGACACTGAAACAGCACGTTCACTGGGTACCCTTCAGTACCGGAAATCTTCCTTTCGTGGCACAAGAGGAAGGGGGAATTTCAATAATAGAGGAGGATACGCCCAACAACGCTCTTATTCCTCCACCCAGGGAAACCAAAGATTTCAGCCTTACCGGCAACAAACCTATGGACAAAAGAGAGGAAATTACTCTCAACCTCGAGGAAAATCTAATTATCGAGGAAGAGACAACAAGAAATGAGGCACGCATCCTGCCACCACTTTGTGCCAACCCGAACCAAATTGGAGGACAAATATCCCAACACTACTTAAATTGGTCCGAAATTACTACAGACAAATGGGTCCTGGATGTAGTAGCCAGAGGACACATTTTAGAATTCGTAAAAATCCCCCCAAATTGCCCCCCAAAAGGACCCGATCCAGCGCACCTCAAGGAGCTATTCGTCCAGATCAACACCATGATCCGGAAAGGGGCAATCGAAAGAGTGCCTCATCATCAGAGGGGACGAGGCTTCTACTCAAGATTTTTCCTTGTTCGCAAGAAGTCAGGAGAGTGGCGCCCCATCCTCGACTTGCGAGCATTGAACAAGTTTCTGAAGAAACTCACATTCAGGATGCTAACACTTCAGGAAATCCTCCAATTTCTTTCGGCGGGAGAGTTTTTGGCAACACTCGACCTTCAAGATGCCTACTTCCACGTACCGATTTTCCCACGGCATCGGAAGTTTCTCAGGTTCAGAGTGGCTGGCAGGGACTTCCAGTTCAAGGTCCTCCCATTTGGCCTGCGTTCAGCCCCCAGAGTGTTTACGAAGATGCTGGCCCCAGTAGCGGCCCATCTTCGGTTGCAATCGATTCAAATTTATCCATACCTGGACGACTGCCTTATCAAGGCCAGTTCTTTCGACACGGCTCAAGATCACGTTCAAAAAACTTTGTCTCTGATGCAGAACCTAGGTTTCTCAATCAACTTCGAGAAGTCTCGTCTCACACCTACAACGAGAAAGGACTTCTTAGGAGCGACACTGGACACCAACCTTGCCCAAGTATTCATTTCAGAAGAAAGACAAGTCAAGATTCAACGACTCGCGACGACATTGTCACTAAGAAAGTGCGTTTCAGTAGGCATATTCAAGTCATTCCTCGGAATGCTTTCTTCCTGCATTCTGCTCACTCCCAACTGCCGTCTTCGGATGAGACCCTTACAGGAGGAACTCAGCCGCCAATGGATCCAAGCCACAGGATCTTTCGAAGATATCCTCCACATTACACCTCGCATGCGACAAGCAATCGCATGGTGGACCCACCGATCCAACTTACAAGTGGGATGCTCCTTCCTCACGGAAGTTCCCAGGTTCATAGTGACGACCGATGCATCAATGACAGGCTGGGGTGCACACCTCCAAGGCATGACGGTCAGCGGGAAGTGGAACCAGGTCCAAATGAAATGGCACATCAACCGGTTAGAGTTACACGCCATATTTTTAGCCCTGAAGTCCTTTCAAGCGACTCTGCAAGGTGCCACAGTCTTGATACGGACAGACAACACCACCTGCATGTATTATCTAAACAAACAGGGCGGGACCAGATCAGTCCGACTATCTCAACAAGCACAAGAAATATGGAGTTGGGCCTTGACTCACGATATTCATCTGTCAGCGGTCCACGTTCCGGGGATTGCGAATGTATTGGCGGACTCTCTCAGCAGGTCCGGGGGCTGCACTCACGAGTGGGAACTTCATCTCCCATCTCTACGTCGCATCTTTCAGATGTGGGGGCATCCGGACTTGGACTTGTTTGCAACCTTCCAGAACCGGAAATGCCCATTCTTTGCAAGCTGGGTTCCCCACAAGGACTCGTGTGGGGATGCCCTTTCGCTGAACTGGAATCAAATATTCGCGTACGCCTTTCCACCGATACCTCTGATCCCGAAAGTTATCAGGAAAATGAAGAAACAGCCATGCCGGTTGATCTTAATTGCTCCTCGATGGCCCAGACAATACTGGTTCCCCGAACTACTCCTTCTCTCGGAATGCAACCCTATACCACTACCACGCATTCCGCAGCTTCTATCCACCCAGCAAGGCAGGGTATACCATCCGGACCCGAACTCGCTGAAATTGTCAGCTTGGCTCCTCAACACATGGAATTTGCACACCTAAACATTCCACAAGATTGTCAGGAGGTGCTTGCAAAAGCCAGAGCTCCATCCACGATCAAAACATACAAACTCAAGTGGAAACGGTTCTGTGCATGGTGCCAAGCTAATGACTTACATCCCATTCAAGCAACACCAGAACAAATCCTTCCTTTCTTTCTGCATCTAGCCAGACTGGGTTTGGCGCACTCTACTCTTAAGGTCTTCCTAGCAGCCATCTCTAGGTTTCGCCAAGATGGATCAAACTCCCTGTTCTCTGTACGGATCATCCAACAATTTTTCAAGGGCTTATTTCGCATGTTTCCGCCGGTCCGAAAACCTCCTCCGGCATGGCATCTGAACATCGTCCTATCTCAGCTCATGCGACACCCCTTTGAACCGATTCATAAGGTGGACCTGAAATTTCTGACATGGAAAGTATCGTTGCTCCTGGCTTTGACATCTGCTAGGAGGGTCAGCGATATTCAGGCGTTTACATCTAAGGCACCTTTCCTTCAATTCACCACGGACTCAGTGGTATTGCGCACTAATCCCACATACATGCCTAAAGTACCACTGGACTTTCATCTTAATGAACCTGTTGTCCTTAAAACATTCTTTCCTAACCCACAGTCTACGGCTGAGAAAGCACTGCATTCTTTAGACATTAGAAGATGCCTTCGATTTTATCTCTCCAGAACTTCGACCATCCGCAAGACAGACCAACTGTTCGTGGCTTATGGCCGGCAACGCCGGGGTTGTGCTGTTTCAAAACAGACCATTGCTAGATGGGTCTCCTCTACGATTGGACTTTGTCACCAACAGGCTGGTAGGCCCTTACAAGCCTTGCCAAGAGCACATTCAACCAGGGCAGTTAGCTCTTCCACTGCCCTTTTTGCTGGTGTGCCACTTCGACAGATCTGCAGAGCTGCCACGTGGTCTAGCAGGCACACCTTTACTAGACACTACTGTCTGGACTCGGCAGATGATGCAGATGCTTCGGTTGTGAGAGCAGTGCTTCGCAATCTTTTCAAATAAGGTGAGCCTCTGTTTCCACCTCCTCATTTATGCTCTTTAGACGTTTGCTCAGAACATGTTGATTACTGTTATGCATGTCTCCTTTACTATATACATGGGTATATTTAATTATATGCATACATGATATTCTGACGTCTACGAGCGTTATAATGTGAGTACTGCTTACTATTCTGATTCAGGCATGTGAATCTATGAAAGACACCCCTAATACTGGAGAAGAACAATAGTTACTTACCTGTAAACAGGTGGTTCTCCAGTATTGGTGTCTTTCATAGATTCACATGCAACCCGCCCGCCTTCCCCCAGAGACTCTCTCGAATAGCATGGGACTTCACTCCTGTGCGAGAAAATCTGAGAGCCTGAGCCTCTGGGGAGAACATTCTGGTGGGTGCTGTCGCCTGATTGGCTGCAGTTTGGACTAACACATAATGACTTAGATAGTCACGAGGGTGGAAGTTTTTTCTACTGTAGCTGGGGCTACTTACTTCCTGGTTTGGTATTTCTGTTATCTGCTATATATTTTATGGCATTTTATTGCTTTTTTTATATACCGTGAGACTCCTACTCCGACGACGGGGAATGATTCAGGCATGTGAATCTATGAAAGACACCAATACTGGAGAACCACCTGTTTACAGGTAAGTAACTATTGTTCTTTCTATGACAAAATGACTCCCTCATTTTGTTCCTTCTTAAATTGAATGTTTTAAGTGTTACCAGTTTATTCCTATCAAGATGGCTTCAGGTGTGCCATCATTTTGTCATAAGTAAGACTGTTAGCGCTCTAGTTGTTCTTTAGAACACTCTGGGTAGCTGCAGTAGAACACAAAGGAATCAACTGCCAGACTGCTCCTGTTGAAATATAACAGGAAGATATTTGAGATCTCACTTAAAACATGTCCTAATTTTTCTTTCTACAGCACTAACCATAATTTCTATGACAAAATAAACCCCCTTATTTTGTTCCTTTTTACATTAAATGTTTTTAGTGTTACCAGTTTATTCCAATCTAGATGGCTTCAGGTGTGCCATACTTTTGTCCTTAGTAAGGTTGTTAGTGCTCTAGTTGTTATTTAGAACACTCTGGGAAGCTGCAGTAGAGCACAAAGCAATCAACTGACAGGCTGCTCCTTTTGAAATATAACAGGAAGATATTTGAGATCTCACTTAAAACATGTCCTAATTTTCTTTCTACAGCACTAACCATAATTGCTATGACAAAATAAACCCCCTTATTTTGTTCCTTTTTAAATTAAATGTTTTAAGTGTTACCAGTTTATTCCAATCAAGATGACTTCAGGTGTGCCATAATTTGGTCAATAGTAAGGCTGTTAGTTCTCTAGTTGTTCTTTTGAACACTCTGGAAAGCTGCAGTAGAGCACAAAGGAATCAACTGACAGTCTCTGCCCTTGTCTTTGCTTAGTCTTTGCTGCTGTGATTTTGCAGTAAAGATTGAGACGCATAATCTGAAGCCTCCGGTCCTGTAATAGAATTCATTCTCACATGACTGAGAAAGATAATGTGAATTTACAGAAAATATGCTCTCATTTTAGCTTCTGGAGCACCTTCCAAACTTCTGTGGGACAAGCATGAGAAAATAGTTTTCTCTCAAACATGATTCATGATATCCCAGCAGAAGGCTTTTTCACATGGCAAAATCACCTTAGAACACACCAAAATTCCTAAAATGAGTATGGTACCATCAACAAATGATTTATAATGTAACTAAAGTCTTACAACCTTCTATTAACTGCAATGCTTTTTAATGAGGTGCTATCATGTATATTTGTCCCAAGATGGCTGCCAACACTTCTTGGATGAAGTGCTGAGAGCCAATCAGATCTCACAATGAGATGTGTCGTTAGGTTCCGCCCAGATATATATGTACTTTTTTCCTTTAATATCTAAAAAACTACCAAACAGATTGACACCATTTAAGCAAAAGGCACAAGCCTGAACTGAGGACTACCTCTTTGCCAAATTTGGTGTAATTCCGTTCACCATTTCGGGCTGTAGCTGCGGCTAAAGGTCCCTATGGATAATTGCATGGGGAAAATACGTTTTGGGACCCCCTTTTTTCTCGGCCCCCGCTTCATGAATCACCCCGAGACTTTCAGGATAGGAGTGACCGGAGCACCCCACCAGTTATGAGAATTTCGCAAAGATTCGTCAACCAGCACCAAAGTTATTCCAACTAGAATGTTGCGGATTTCCTATGGAAAATAGGTCCTATCTATATCTACCTACTGGCGACCGCCAGTAGGTGTTTTTATGTATATATATATATATATATATATATATATATATATATATATATATATATATATATATATATATATATATATATATATAATATAATATGCTGCCAACCTTGCACCATGAAGCACTCACAGGGGTGAGTTCAATTATTTGCTCCTGGACTCTCGTTACAACCAGACGGGTTTTGGCAGTCGCCTTTCTCGATGGTAATCAGGCACGCCGGAAATGGCCATTGTTTATATGCCAGTCACTTCCTGTATCCCGGCATAGTCAACAACAATAAAAACGGACAGGATTTCATATGAAAAACATACTGCCATCTTGTAACATGGGACATCCATTAAACCAATAGAGTTCATCATTATGAACAATATACATGGTTCACTTGTGACAATGAAAGTGATAGAGCGTCATGAGATTCTGGAATTTGTAGGGGGCATCATAATCACTGGTAGTCAGCACCCACATATATCCTGGGTTACATTAAGTATTATTCATTATAAAATGTGGATATAACAATGAACAATATATGTGTAATGTTAGGAATTTAGTTTGTGTTAGTAGAAAGTAAAACGGCATTTAAATGTAACTGCCTATTGCAAGTGCTTCATATATCAGTTTGTGTGTAATGTAATGCATTAGATTTAAACATGCAGTATAAAAGTCTATAAAAGGCTGCACATGTAGAGATGACTAAATGTGCCTTTTTTAGAAGCTCAATGACTCCTTCGTTTGCTTGTGAACATAAAAAGAAGGACCTTTGTGGTCCCTGATGGAGTACAGTTAATGGTGGCACTCTGAAGAATAAAGACGTGCACTACAGAGCTCTGTGTGTAGCATGGTCTATTGCATGATAACGGGATGGGGAAGACCTACATATACGACACCCTGACTCCAGCTTTACAATTTTGTAGGTCCTCATTATGAGTGGCTCGATTAATTGTGGTATGTTTGGTAACATGAGTGACCGAACATATCACAATTATGAGTGTTTTTGGTAAATATTGCCTGGTCAAACCTTGCATCAACTGGAACATGCAGATTTTGGTGCACCAGATAAATTCTGACTCGGCAGAGTTGGATTTTATTTGGTGAGATTAGTAACATACCAACAGGGCCGCTCGTAATGAGTGCCTTAGGGCCTGATTTAGATCTTGGGGGATGGGTTACCCTGTCACAATGGTGACAGATATCCCGTCCACAGAAATACAAATCCCATAGGATATAAAGGGATGTATATTTCTGCGGACAGGACAGTTGTCATCGTTTTGATGAAGTAACCTGTCTGCCAAGATCTAAATCAGGCCCTTAGGGGCTTATTTATAGGAAACTAATGCTGCGCGGTGCCCAAGTTATTTTGCTGCGCCGCGCTGCGTTAGTTTTGAGGTACGGAATGCAACATATTTACAGCAACATGTCGCATCTCTATGCCTTTCCCTGCGCTGGCACACAACTGCTGCCATGCACCGGTGCAGGCACCCTTGCACCAGGGTGCATGGATGCCTGCGTCATGGGGAGTTTGTTTTTGTGCAGGAAGGGGCCCCCTCCTGCACAAAAACAATCACTTGAGGTGATTTCCTCTTCCAATGCGCTCTGTAGGATGCAGTAAGCATTGAAAGAAGATAAAACGAGGAGAAATAAAAACATTTCTCCGCGTTGCGCCTTGCTCTCCCACCCCTGGTGGTGGCGTAGCATCCTGACGCATTTCCAGGTTTACGATTTCTCATAAATCTGGAAATGCATCAGTGGACATGGATGTTGCATAGGAACACCCACAGCAACACTAATGTCACGCCCCTAACGCGCAACGTGTTGCGTGAAATAGGGCGATATTTACGAGCTCACGAATAGCCGCGCAGGATGGGTGGCTTTATGTGTGCTTGTAAATTTCACGCAGCAGGTTCCGACATCAGTGCGTCACACAGCGTGATGCACCAACGGCGCAAGGGGCTCATAAATAAGCCCCTTAGTCTTTCAGCCTTTGTGCACTCAAGCCCAACATGTTTGCTTGCATATTTTTGCTCATTTGGTGAAACAAATGAATGTGTGTAGTACATTCTGTCAAAAAAAATGCATTCAAATGAGGCTGAATAATTGTTGTAAGCTCTAGTTACTGCTGTCCTCTTTTGAGAGACCTTATTTTAAGGTGCTATGTGCGTGAACGGTAGGGGGAACCAGATGAGTAAGGTGGGGTTGATACTAATGTTCAGAGACTTTGACCTGCAGGTCTGCATCTCTGAAAATAGCAATGGCGTCAGAGCTGCAGTTACTGCCAGTTTTAGCTCAGATAAATTCAGCCGCAGGACAAACTCACTCGCAAATGTCATGTATCTGGGAATTTTTTAGATGTCTTCGCCTACCTGCAGCTTTTTAATTAACCTCCACCATTTCAAGTTAGGCTTCTATTCTCAGCCCGACATAATTGCTCGTAGTCACGTTTACAATGGATCACTGAAATAATATCGAGGGACAGAATATCGACCATCAAAAATATCGTTAACAAAATATCGACAGTCAAAATATCGAGGTTCTATCTACAAACAGGTAAGTACAAAAATATCGAGTTAAAAATATTGTTTACAAAAATATAGTTGTAAAAAATATCGTATTTACTAAAAACAGTGTTAAATTAAATTAATATTAATAATTAATTACTAAAATATACTTAAAATTACTTAAATTAACTTATAATAATTAAATAATTAATGAAAGTTAAATAAATATTTTTTATTTCATATTTATTAAAACATATATATATAGTAACAAAATATAATAAAATAATACCCAAAAACTGAAAACTGACCCTGAACCCTAAAAATACCCCTTTACCCAAAAACCCAAAACTGACCCTGAACCCTAAAAATACCCCTTTACCCAAAAACTGAAAACTGACCCTAAACCCTAAAAATACCCCTTTACCCAAAAACTGAAAACTGACCCTGAACCCTAAAAATACCCCTTTACCCAAAAACTGAAAACTGATCCTGAACCCTAAAAATACCCCTTTACCCAAAAACTGAAAACTGACCCTGAACCCTAAAAATACCCCTTTACCCAAAAACCCAAAACTGACCCTGAACCCTAAAAATAAAAACGAATTTTTTTACTATCTATATTATATACTTACATATTTTCACTTTCTATATTATTTACAGTCGATATTACTTCACTTACCTTAAAAACGATATTTTGGCTGTCTATATTCTGACCTGTCGATATTTTGTCCAAACGATATTTTTGTCTCGATATTCTGTCCAAACGATATTTTGGAGTCGATATTATGTCTGTGCACCGTTTACAATCGCACAGAACTAGAGCATCTGTAACCTACCATGTCTATTGTGCTACTACTGTTTGTTGGCAAAATAATAAACAATACATTTGATGACATTATACGTACAGAAGTATCCCAAGGTGTTACCTTTTTAATGCTGGCATTGAGTGATACAGTAAATACAACGGTACATACATGCAGATAAAAAATATTTAGCAAAAAAAAAAATCATGAGCACGCATCAGGGACCATTATTTGTTAAATGAATTTCAATCAAAGCTCAAATGTAGTTATCCAGAGCATTATAACTATCTTGAATTCCAATTACGGGCATATAAAAACCGAAGGATTTTTACCAGGTACTCGGTAAGGTTGAACTTAATGAAGATGAGGGCAGTAAATGAGAGCTCATTTTGTGATTAATAACAAACATAATTGGCACACGTTTCCAACAGAATCTTGTCAAAATATTGTTTTCTTTTTAACTAGGTCAGTGAATAAATGGTGCTACATTTACCAATCTGTAAAGAAGAAATCCTGAGTGGTTAGTAAGAATTTGTAGTGCTGGTCAAGTTTCGACAAGGATCTATGGAATAGGTATTAAAATGTTATCAAACACACAAAAGGCGATGGAAGGCATTGCTCGGGGATGCATCTAACCCATAATTCTTTTGCTCACCATGCCACGTCAGTTTGGACCCAGCCATATGCAAATCAGCGTTGACCCTGCTCCCCATGGCAACAGACCAGCCCGAGCTGCCAGGCCAGGGCCTCACCGAACCGGAACACAAGCAACCTAGGACCAGCCTCGCCATGCTAAGGGCTCATCAGCTAGCTGTAGCTTTGTTCCAGTGGTACAATTAGCACAAGACTCACATCTGCGCATACCCTTGTAACTTAGGGAGGTACATGAAACACACACAAGGTGATGGGAGGAATGGTTGCAATTTGTCTAACCACTGGCAATCGCTTGGAGTAGCATTCCAACCCACTGCTCTTTTGTGCACCATGCCACCTTAGTTTGGACGCAGCCCTACACAAATTACCCTTCATCCTGCTCCTCATGGGAACAGTACAACACGAGCTGCCAGGCTAGGTCTTCATTGAAACAGAACACAAGCAACCTAGGACCGGTTTTGCCCTGATAAGGGACCATCAGTCAAGTATAGCTTAGTTCCATTGGACTGTGAGCACAGGACCCATGCCTGGGCATACTCCTGCCACTTAGGGAAGTACATGAAACACACAAAAGTAGCAGGAATGTTGCAATTTGTCTAACCACTGACAATCACTCACTGTTGTATCCCAACCTATTGTTCTTTTGCTCAACATGTCGCCTCAATTTTGACCCACCCATATGCAAATTAGTCATGATCCTGTTCCTCATGGGATTAGTCCAGCCCGAATTAGCCACCTAAGGCCTGGGCATTACCTTACTACTTAAGGTGGTACATGAAACACACAAAAGGTTATGGTAGAAATGTTTGCAATTTGTCTAACAATTGGCAATCACTCAGGGGAGCATCCCAACTCATCGTTCTTCTGCTCACCATGTCACTTCAGTTTGGATCCCATTATTATGCCTTAATTTAAAAGCTAATGAGCTGATTCAAAGGCAAGGAATGTATATAGAGCCTGGCACAGGTGGGACATAGGCTGCTCCAAAAACAGACATGTGTGCTGTATACACTTTAAAGAGAGTGGACGGAACAGCCACCTAATTTTGGTGGATGGCCAACATCTGTCAAACTCCAAATAAACCACAGTCACCCCAGAGCGCACCAGCAGTTCTACAACTTCACATGAGTGGAGATTTGTGGCTTTCTGCAGCTCAAAGAACCTTTACAGGCTACTCCAAAGAACCTGTGCCAGTCACAACTTTATATTCTAATGCTGTAAATGTTTTCTTTTGAATTCCTTTTTTTCGTGATGGCAGAAGCATTTTCCCGATACGTAACAGTGCTCATTGTGCAGGCACGTATGGTGAAACTGCATTACCTTCGTGCAAGGACACAATTTATTTTCCTCAGGGTATAAACTATTTGTTGCCTCTGAGAAAGCCCTTCCCCCACACCCATACCGGTGTGCCCTTTCCCCTCCCAACTATAAAGTGATTTACTCCTGCTCTTGATAGACGTAAATCTTCAAACCTTTCTAGGGTTCAGAAAAGGTCAGTAAGTATTTACCTTATGCTAACAAGTTCAGATTGAATACGGTAGAGAGCGTGTTGAAAGTACAACCCTGAGAAAGCAGGCTTGCCCATTTTTATTGCCCTTTTTAAGTGGTGTGGCTAAGATGCGTACTCATTTGCCATGTTTTTCTGAGATTCTTGCTAAAAGGTCGGAGAAGGAATATTTGCACTCTCTGACAATCTTTCGTAAGCACTACAGCTGAAATGTTGCTACAATACAAGATGACCCTGCAAGTTTCATCTTGTTGGAGTAAGGGAGGATAGTAGCAGTAAGCTACGGTGTCTGTGTATTCTGAACAAGAAATAATTTTCACTCTTCTGTGTAACAAAACAGGAGACGAACATGGACTGACCCGTCCTCGTTCCATAGAGTACCATATATAGGAAACGTGTGTACGACACCAGTGTAGGGAGTGGGTTATTCACATAGACTCGCTGCTGAAGAGATGATTTCGGGCCTAAAGATATAATAAGGTACCTATTGAGACTTTATATGACCTGGCATACAATGATTGACTAATTCAACTATGCTGTTAGATGTATCGTTATAACTTAGATAGGTCTGAAACTAACTGACTATGGATGTATAATGAAATATGGCTGGAGCTTAGCTAATATTCATCCTATGACCACCTGTAGAAAAGTGATTCTCTGACAGGGTTTTTCTGACTCCTAATACTCTTGCCTACATGAGCTTAACTCAGTAAGGAAAGTGAGAGACACATACCTGCCAGCTTTTTTTCTCCCAAAAGACACCTCCTTCTTCCCCTCACCTGGACATTAATCATTATACACTTCAACTAACTGCTGGTGTAAGTATTCAGTGCTGGCAGTGCTAAATCCAGTATTCTCACCATCTAAGCTCTGCAACTTTCCATGCTTCTTAAAAGTGCCTGTATTTCTATGCTTCCCCGGAAAATCAGGGAAGAGCTCTAGAAATATCTATCACTATTTAAGGAAAGAATGATAAACTATTCTAAACATAGTCCTCAAATATTTAGATTTAGAGAAAGTGTTTGTTTGTGAGCCTTGCCATACTTAAAAAGTGAAGAGAAAAGAAACTAGTATGCCGGGGCGCATTTGTTAAATGCCCTTGGATGTACACTAGAGCCTGTGGGGCAGTGACATAAGATGAGCTTGAATATTTCTCTGCTCATGTTCACACTAGGTTTTTTGCCATCTGTGCCTGTATGCCAGCAAACTGTTCCGCATCAAGGCTCCATGGCTGGACTCTTCTGCTAGTCTGGGCTGTGTTAAAACTTCACCCTATCAAAATTTGTAAACATTGGAACTCCTACTCCTTGCAATCAACACCAATAGGCTATTCCTTGCATGATTTAAGGGACCAGGAAGTCCTTGGAATAGCATATATTCCAACTATAAATTAATGGCAATCATGGGCTTTCTGTTGACTTTAAAATAATGGTATACTAAGTTGTTTTCACCAAGATTTGACCCCAAACCCTCTGAGTATATTCAGAGCTATGAAACAGGCACCTTGACCAACCTATTTCACTAACTAGCTAATCTGGTTTTAAAAGTTCTGAATAAAGGGGGTAATGGAAGAAAGATAAATGAAAGGAGCTGGGGGGTGAGGCTCTGGCCAAGATGGTGGCAGTGTAGGCTGTGTATTTGGCAGTCTCTGCCTGGGCTACCGCCATCACCCGCACCCTGTGACTCCCTTTCCCCCAGAACTGACAGCAGAGTCTCTGGCGATAAGTTACAAGGACAGCAATCAGTGACAGAAAGACAAAATAAGTGAGGTGAAGTGGCTAAAGGAGGTCTATGACGCAGCAACCAGAGTGGGAGGCAAGTACCATGCCTTGTGGTAAAGCGTAGAGAGAGTTGGGCTCATCACTGGTTAGCTGAGACACACAAGAAGAGCAGTGACGGTCCCTGTTCCAGAAAATATGCAATACCCAAAACACATGAGCAGAAAGTGAGTAACAGTAACCCCTCCATCTCTGGGCAATTCAGACAACCCATCCCAGGGCCCCTTGAATGAGACAAAGTGATCATAAACGATAGCTGTGTTGAGAGATGTCCATCACCAAAGAGAGAAAAAAGTCGTCGTTTTCAGCTGGGCAACATCAGAAAGAACAAGCATTTTCAATGCAATAGGTCTCGCATTTGTCAGAGAAATAGCTATTGGCGCTGTAAATGACAATGTCTTTCACCCATGTGTTTTGGTTTGGAGTGTAGTGGTTGTATGTAGTGTGGAGTGGAATTATGTGGGTTGGATTGCTATTGTTAGTTGTGGAATTGTGTGTGGTGGAATTGTGTGGTGTGGAGTGGATTTGTGTTGTGGAATTATGTGGTATGGTGTGCAGTGGATTTTTGTGATAGAAATTATGTGGTATTGAGTGTCATGGAATGATGCAAAGTGGGATTGTGCATTATTGAATGCAATTATGTGGAATGGTATTATGTGTTATGGAGTGGTATGTAGTGGAGTTTAATTAAGTGGTGTGCTGTTAAATTTTGTGGCATGATGATAGATGTGTGGTATGGATTGGATGTATGTATGTGGTGTGTTATGTAATTGTGTTGTTGAGTTGAATTATGTGGTTTCTTGTCGAATTATGATGGAAATGTGAAGATTTGAATTGTGTGGTGTGGAAGTGTGTGGCGTTGAGTGAAATTATGCTGATTGTATAGGGAAGAGAAGGGGGTGAGCATGTAGATGTGAGGTTATTAAGTGATGAAGATGAGAGAGAAAAGAAAAGGGTGATGGTAGAGAAGTAGAAATGATGCCGATAGCAGAAGGAGGTGCAAAAAAAAGAATAAAGACAGAACTTGTAGGGGACTGGTAGAGCTAAAGGGGGAGAGAGTAGGAGAGGTGAGGGTAACTAACAAAGGTGGGAGATGGCGGAGAGACCTTGCAGGACATGGATGTGGGACGGTGACCGGAGGAAGATGAGGAGGAAGCGAGGACAGTGGAGCTTGGAGACGGAGAAACACTAAAATAAAATGTATTTATTTTTCTTCCATTGACAAACAGCTGTACTATTTGGGGGCAGCAATCATTGAGTATTAGCCCGTTCGTCATTCTGCAGACACCAAATGTGACATCAAACATGATCACAACGTGTATTAGCTCCGTGTTTGCACAGCACCGCGGCGCAGCTTTAAAAACATGCACCAGCATTGTGGAACTATCAGTTTGACACTCACACACGACAGCCTTAAGGATTCGAAATCAAAACCAAGGAAAGACTACAATAGCACCGCCTACATAAAGGGCAGGTTAGATACTGGCTGCAAGGATCTGTGATACAGAACACTGTGCGGTTCTGAACCACTGCATTTAATCTTGTCCTTGTAAATTCACGGCATCACAGGTCTAAACTGATATAACCCAGCATATAACTCAACTAATGTTTTTTAGAAAAGACCCTGACAAAAATAAAAAATAAAACAGAACTGTTTGTTTCCCCACCCCAAATGTGATTCGAACCCGTAACCCCAGGCTTAGGAGGCCAGTGCCATAGCCACTAGGCCAGACGGCAGCTATGGAAAGCACGTAACCATTGAGCTATAATCCTTTCATTGTGTGTGCGCACATGAACAAAAATGATACCGGGAAACCAAGCGCCCAAAGAGATCAACACTGTACAGCGGCACAATGAGATAAGTGAAATACTGTGGAATAACGGGTGGCAATGGTACTTAGTATAAATAAGATTGCAAAACTCAACGAGGATCGTTTGACAACACAATCCCTAGCAAAAACATGAAAGCGTGCGCCATGCTGAAATAAAGTGCAGTGCCCATGTACATCAAATGTTTGTGAGTGGCGGCCCGTGAAGCGCGCGCCATGGCAATTAAAAACCAGCTCCGAAAGCGAAACCTTCCTTGGGGCGGGACTTCCGTCTTCGGAAGCCCGCGCACGCGCCCACGGAAAGCAGTGCTGGTGACGCGGGGCTCATGCCCGAGGGAGAGCCCCGCGGAGGCTGCAAGACCTTAGAATCACGGTAAGGGGGGGGGGCGCTTGCATGTATGGTGTGGGGGGGGGCGCTTGCATGTATGGTGTGGGGGGGGCGCTTGCATGTATGCGGCACCTGGGGGGGCACTTTTATGTATACGGCGGTGGGGGGGGGGAACTTCTATGTATGCGGCGGGGGAGGGGGGGCTTATATGTATGCTGCGGCGGCCAGGGGGAGGGGGGTCCTTCTATGTATGCGACGGCGGCGGCAGGGAGGTGGGTGGGGGGCCCTTCTATGTATGCGGCGGCAGCGGCAGGTGGGCGGGGGGGACTTCTATGTATGCGGCGTCGGCGGGGGGGGTGTGGGGGGGCTTTGTATGTGTGTAGGTGCGCTCCTGTGTGTGTGTGCCTTCTTGCCTGCATGTGTGTGTTCAGTGTGCCTTTCTTTGCATGGGAATATGAGGGACGGCGACGTGCGCCCTCACGAGGTAGAATCTCCGGCAGGAGACGCTCGTGACAGTCTGCTGTCTACATTCCCCTGAAAGTGATGACATTAGTTGTCTCGCTAGACGCAAAAGCTTCGCTTTTGCGTACGTCTAGCGAGACCTAAAAACCGACCATGAGTAGCGCTGGCAAATGGTCTCACAAACTGCACTCTAAGCACACAAGGTTGACACAAAGGAAGTCACAAGAGTTTCTAGAAGATTTGTTCAACAGTCTGACAACAGAATGCACTCTGCGAAGACCTAAGAAGAAATCTGAGAGAAATATTAGAGAGAGTGTTGGAGAAATCAGCAGACAATTGCTTTAGCAAACAAGGATTGTTCGAGGCAAGACGTATCGTTTCCAGCGGAACAAAACATCAAGCTCCAGGAAAAATTGGAAGATCTTGAAAATCGGTTAAGTAGAGATAATATACAAAAGCACAGCAGAAAAATGGGATGGAAGGCCCGGAGAAACTATGTCCCGTGCCTTGTCAAAGCAATCTCAGGATCAGGAAATGGTCTGTAAATAGATATGAACAGAGTACACACAATGGCTAGATCAGAACCACCAGGCAAACATCCACCAGACAGTATCGTAAAAATACATCACTAATAATGAAGGCCATTTGACTACCTCAAAAAATTTTGTTTGAAGGATGACAATATTGAGGTAAACAATATCGTTTGACACAAATACCATGTCAAAAATATTGTTTACCAAAATATTGTGTTCCTATACTTATAATGATGAGGGGTAAACTATTGGAAATAAAATACAATTTAACACTAATATTGTCCAAAAACACACACAAATATCAGTTGTTTAATATATACGCAGTTTAAAGTTGTAAATCTTAAATATTCTAGCAAATAACATTATTATAATGTAAATTACATAAATTCCACTAATACCTAACACTATATATAAATATATACTTGTATAAACACACTAAAAAAACAAAGGTTACAGGGACGTTATAGTTTGGGGGAGTAAGTTATAGTTAGCTCAGGTAACTATTACTGGAATGTTTTTGGTTTTGTGCATGTGAAATCTGAATCTGAACCTAACTATAACATCCCTGCAACCTTTGTTTGTTTCAGTAAATTTTAAAGGTTTTTCTAATTATATTTCCCAACTATAATGCTCTTGTACCTTTTTTCTGGTGAATTTCAAAGGTTTGTTTTTTTGCATTTCCTAACTGTAACCTGTCACCTTCGAGAGTGAGTGCATGAGTGGCTGTAAAGACTGGTGAGTAGGTGTGTGAATGGGTGTATGTGTCTGTGAGTGGGTGTGTGGGTATTAGTATGGGTGTGAGAGTGGGTTTGTGAGTGGCTGTGTGGTTGTATGAGTGGGTTTGTAAGTGGCTGTGTGGTTGTGTGAGTGGGTTTATAAGTGGCTGTATGAGTCTATGAGTGGGTGTGTGAGTGGCTGCATGGGTCTGTAAATGGGTGTGTGAGTGATTCTGTGGGTGAGTAGTGTAAGTTGCTGTATGAGTCTGTGAGTGGGTGTGTAAGTGGCTGCATTGGTCTGTAAATGGTTATGTGAGTGGGTATAAGTGGCTGTATGGGTCTGTGAGTGGGTTTGTAAGTGGATATGTGGTTTGTGAATGGCTGTATGGGCCTCTGAGTGGGTGGGCGAGTGGTTCTGTGGGTGTGTGAGTGACTGTATGGGTGTGAGAGTTCTAGTTTGGGTCTGTGAGTGGATCTGAGAGGGGCATAATGGATGTTTGAGTGGGTGTGTCAGTAACTGTAAGTAACTGGGCCAGAACGGAACCTCACCTGCGCCTTTATCCACAGTTTTGCACAAAATGGCTACTCAACTGGAGTACTTTCTACTGGGTAATTAGTAAGTGCTAACTCGTTGGGTAAATGTCTAGTGCATATTTTACACTACAGCTGCGTAAGGGACCAGACGGAAATGTCTCCAGTGACCTTCTGTGCATTTAATTTCAGCAGTGTGATTGTTCATTGTGGTTCTTCTTCCAGAAATCTTCGCCTACAGACAAGATCACGAGACTACAAAGAGGTGAATCTCCACCAAACAAGGGTACTTTCTCTTAACTATATAAAGTTAAGTGCTTCTTTGTTTTGTGGAGATGTCTTCATATACTTCAGTTTCAAGAACACGTCAACACAATCAGCGGGAAAGATGCTAGGGGCCCTTTTGGTAAGCTGCCCATCATCCTGGCAAAAGGCGGGTAGACCTTTGCATACTACCAAGGTGGACGGGGTGGGACCAAACAGGCAGATCATCCAGGTAGTTTTGCATATTTTGCATACTCGTAGTAATTTAAAGGGAGAATCATGGACTCTGCTCTCACCAGCCAAGGACAAGAATGAACCCACTCATCACAGTAACTACAGATTGCGCTCTGATATATCAATGATGCATTCACCTCCAACTAGGATTTCAGATCGATTTTCAATGTGGAATTGCTGAGAAAACATGCTTGCTTTGCCTTTGTGAAGCCCAGGAGGTTAGGTTCATTCCTCCTTTACAAAAGGGGAGATTGGCCATGCGCACTACATCCCGGGTCGATTTAGCCCTGGGATTCCATCCCCAGGGGCACAGCCACTTAATGCTTGGTTTTGGCTCCCCACCTCCATCGCACATGCAAGGAGCAGTCAAAAATATTGCTCCCTGCATTTTGAGCAATTTTTTCATCTGTTTTCCTGCCTGCTGAAAACAAATAAAAAGTCCACTCCCTGCAAGCTGGAGCAGTTTTCCTTTTTCTGGCCACTGGAGGCAGACTTACTGTTCAAAGCACAAAGAACTATGTCCGAGGGGTGTGCACCTTGGACATAGGGAGCCACTCCTGGGGGGTGGTGGTCACCATGGTCATTAAGGCCTCCAGGAGGAGGGCAGTGCAACTCCCTCCTTTGTTCTTTAAGAAGGGGCTGCCCCTGTGAGGTGGTAGTCACCGGAGGGAGCTGCATGGCCCCCTCTCCTTTCAAATTTTGGCCGAGCCCCGGGGAGGTGGTGGTCCCTGGGGCCGTAAAGCACCCTGAAGGGGGGACCATGCAGCGCCCTCCCTTGATTCTAATGTTATTGGTCTTGCCCTAGGGAGGTGGTGGTCCCTGTGCTTATTGAGGACACTGGTGCGGAAGTCCGTGTGGCCCCCTTCTCTTAATTGTAATTTTATTGTCCTTGCTCCCCTGAGGTAGTGGCCCCCGGGACCGTGTGTACCCCTCTCCACAAAATACATATTAATATATACCCCTTGGGACCTGACCCATCTGGGCGCTCAACAAGAAACAAGGGCGGGAGACCACATATTTTTTTAATCAACTTATCTAATAATTCGAGTATATAAATACTTGGATTCCTGAGTTTTTTTTAATATTAAGGGATCTGCTCCTGCAGAAGTAGTTTGGGATACATTTAAGTGTGGGGTTCGAGGAGAAACATTGAGTTATTCAATAAGAAAACAGAGGGAGACTAGAAAGCAAGAGGAAACAGAAATGAATAATTTAAGACTGTTGGAGATTCAGCTCATGCAGGCTTGTAATAAAGGACGAACTACAGATACTATTATGAAGGAACTATTGGCTCTTAAGGTTAAGATCCATCAAGGATTTGCTTTAAAGTTTGCTCAGCAAATTGCTGCTTTCCGAACAAAGGTCTATGAAGTGGGAGAAAATTCAGGAAAATATTTGGCTAAGAGGGCAAGGCAGAAAGCGGTGTTTGCTAGTATCGATAAAATCAATGACAATGCAGGGATGACTGTTAACAAAATAGATGATATACTTAATGTGTTTTGCGATTTTTATTCTAAATTATATACTGAGGATGTTGCGGGAGACTGTCTAGATCAGACTACTCAATTTATTGAACCTGTTTTGAATGATATTTTACCGATACAAGAGAGTGAGAAATTGGATTTGCCAATTACTTGGGAGGAGATTGAGCTCTCTCTGATGTCTTTAGCCTCTGGAAAAGCTGCAGGCCCCGACGCCATTCCTTTGGAATTTTTTAAGCATTTTCGGGGTATTCTAAAATCAGAATTAGTGGATTTATGTTTAAGAGCCCAACAAGGTATCGCCCCTCAATCATGGCATGATTCTATAATAACCGTATTTCTTAAAAAAGGTAAACCCTCCTCTCTTGCCCTCATCCTTCCGTCCCATTTCACTTATAAATTATTACAATTCTTGCTTCACGATTATCCAATATTATTTCTCCGCTAGTTTCTAAATACCAGCATGGTTTTATCCCTGCTCACGTTTCTTGATTGGTCCCAAGCAACTCGGTCTAATGTTGGATTGATATTTTTAGATGCTGAAAAAGCCTTTGACCGGGTTGCTTGGTGCTATTTATGGGAAGTGTTATCCAGGAAAGGACTAGGTTTAGGGCTTATAAAAGCACTAAAAACGATGTATATTGCTCCAAAAGCTTGTATCCGAATTAATGGTCAAGTTTCCTCTTCCTTTTCAATTACCCGGGGCACCCGTCAAGGATGTCCCTGTTCGCCTTTACTTTTTGCCCTTTATATTGACCCTTTAATTAATCGTTTTATTTTTGAACAAAAAATTAAACCTATTTACTTGGCTAATACTAACTACCGAGCATTGGCTTACGCTGATGATATCGTGATAACTACTACCGATGTCCAGACAGCTCTTCCGGCAATTAATGCTCTTGCTAAACAATTTGGAACCTTTTCTGGTTATAAACTCAATCTTGAGAAAACGCAGATCCTTTGCTCTGGGGATAATCCATCTTCAAATATCTCCACTACTTCAGAGGTTACATATTTAGGAATTAAGATTTCTTTGCCTATAGAGAAAATACCGGAACTTAATATAAATCCCGTGATAGCGCAAATCAATACTATGTTACAGCGTTTAGACCACTTACACCTATCATTGCATGGCAGACTCAATATCCTAAAAATGCTGATTTTACCAAAAGTGCTGTACATGTTTCGTACCATACCGCTAGAATTTCATTCTCTTTCTTTTAAAAACTTAGAAAGGACTACTTCCCGGTTTTTGTGGGGCTACAAACGCCATCGTAAGGCTCTTAAGTAAATTATACTTAGTAACGAATGTGGCGGCTGGAATGTTCCTTATTTTTTATTTTATTATTTAGCGGCTGCATTACAATTTATTAGTCCTCTTATAATGGGAGATAGAGCAAATGTTCCCATCTGTCAAACGCCAACGATATTTGAAATGACAATGGGCGAGAAAGTGAAAGGTAGTTTTCTTAAGGTTGTTGAGCCCAGCTATCACAAAAAAACAAAGTATAAGACATTGAAGGCAGCTTATGGAGCTTGGCAAAAAGTTCGTAAACATCTAGGCTTATCTAAGCTGAATTTCTATACCCCCTTAGCATCATCCGATCTTTTGCCAGCTATTTTCTGTGATTTAACGACGTATAGATGGGAGCAGAAAGGACTACGATATTTGGGGGAATTATTTGTTAATGGCCAAATTGCTTCATTTCAGGAACTCGAGAACAATTTCTCTTTGGCAAGAAATGATTTTTTAAAATTTCTCCAACTCCGAAGTTTTCTACATAACTATTTATCCACCACCTCAGCTAGAATGATGAAAATTCCTTTATTAGAACTTTTGCAGAAAAAGCCTTGTATAGGATCTCTTTACTTAAGTTTGGTTAAAAAATGTGGGGATGATCTGGGACAATGTCAGTTGAAATGGGCCAATAAACTAGGCATCCCTGATATTGATATTCTGCTTTCTATCAAAACTGCATCAGACTGCTTAATTACAGGGATGATGAAATCGCAGCATTTTATGTGAAAACACAATCTTTATTATACTCCAAGTAAAGTCGCTAAGTGGAGCACGACCACTGGAATAAAATGTAGTCGCTGTGGCTTATTTGCAGCTGACGATTTACACATGTTTTTTTCATGTCCCAAACTTAGGGCGTTTTTTCAACAAATCGAAGGCTTTCTTTCTGTTGTTCTTAAATTTGAGATTACGATAACCACTGAGTTGGTATTATTGGGTATTGAGCATACTTCTTCTAGATTAAAGCCAATATCTTATTTTTTATTTATATGCATGGCGGTAGCCAGGGCCTGTATTACTAGGGAATGGATTACTTAAAATCCTCCTTCATTCTTTACTTGGCGTGAAAAATTATTGTTTAAGTATAATATTAAGTCTGCTATCTATAAGTTAAAGGGGATTAAAAGAAGAGCTTTGGGGGAGAAAATGTGGGCACCTATTGCCGAATGGATTTAATATTGTTTGAATTGTATACATTTTTGTATATTGGATGTATTTTAATGTGTATTTCTTCTTACTTCTGTATATCTTTATGGCTGTGTTTCCTTGCAAGAAAAAAAAATATATAAAAAAAAAAAACGTATCTAATAATTCACAAATCCACCTCCAAATCCCTGCAAAATTTAAAACAGAAATCCTTTTGCCACTAACGGGGTAACCACCAGGCCAATGGGGTCATGGTATTTTTACCCTGCCACCTTCGCGTATTTTTTTAGCTTTTTGTTTAGGGATCAGTTGAGTCAAAGTCCCAAAATGGCTGTCAACACTTCCTGGTTGAAGTGTTGCCAGACAATCAGATCTCAGCATTTTCTGTTGGATTTGGGGATGCTCTGTATCTTTAGATGTTCAAATTTGGTCTTCTTCTTAATATCTCAAAAACTACCAAACAGATTTACACAAAATCATAAAAGCACTCTTTCTGGACCAAGATCTAGCTTTCTGCCAAATTTGGTGTAATTCAGTTCAGCAGTTTGGACTGTAGTCGTGTTTAAAATCCCTATGAGAAATTACATTATATTATATTGGAAAAATGCACTTCGGGACCCCACTTTTTCACACACACCGCTTGACTAATCACCCCAAAACTTTCAAGACAGCAGCTGAGGTGAGTGACAAAATAGTTTTGAGCATTTCTGGAAAATCCGTCAAATGGCGCTAAAGTTATTATCAAAACAAAAAACGCTTTTTCTAAGGAAACAGGTCCTAACTATAACTACCTACTTGCGATCACCAGTAGGTATTACAAATATATATTTTACGTTATATTTCAATTTATTTTGTTAATTGTTTTTAATTTAATACTATGAAATCATATGTGTGTATATATAAATATATATATTTGTTATTGGTATTGGAAGTATATGGAACAGCAGTCAACTTAAGTCAGATAGATCTATAGGAAGAAAAGAGTTCCTGCATAAGCCTGGGACTCTCCTACTGCCATGCTAATGATCCCAACTATCTGCAAAGCACAATGGATCTCTACAAATATGTAAGAAAATCAAAGTTGACTAAAATATATATGATGAAAGGGAGTAACAACATACAACTAGAAAATATATGTACCATCGGGGAAAATGGAAATACCAACCTTAGAGTGTCAGACCTGGATGTGCTGGAAGATCTACGATCCTTAGAGGAAGAAAGTAACTCCACACAAAGTACACAAGAAAATATAGGTATATCGAACATGGAGTGGAACAGCCTCACCACCAAAACTGAGGGGATGGCACCCTTTAAATTGAGGTCAAAATATATTCCGCAAACAATAGAGGATAATTTAGAAATTTTTTCTGAGAATGTGATAAAAGACCTGCTGTCACTATATCATACTTCATCAAGGAACAATAGAAAAAGTGTTCCTTGGAGAGACAAAACATTGATTACCTTTGTTAAAGGGATTGAAAATGTGCAGCTGTAGTAAAAACTTTTATGGGGTAAAGAACTACATAAAATGGAAGCCCTACAACAACTGAATAATCTGCAGTGTTACAAGAACATTACGATGGATGAATAGGTCCAAGCCACGGAGCAGTTCGCTGGGAAATTTAAATATTGGAGAGAGCAAGAACTGATCAGCTGGGATGAATACAGCTTCTTAAGATAAGATCACCCCAAGATATCTGTGTTCTATATGCTACCCAAAGTGCATAAAGACCTTCAGAGACCCCCAGGTAGACCTATTATTGCTGCTCAAAGTAGTATTTTTGAAAATCTATCTAGGTATATAGATTATTTTTTAAATCTTATTGTGAATACCTTGCCATCTTATATAAAAGACTCTGCTGACTTTTTAAGACACATATATTGTGTGAAATGCTTTTGATGACATGGGACGTCTCCACACTGTATACCACATCAGACACCAGGATGGTCTAAGGGCAACCTAGCATTTTTTTTAGGATGAGACCAATAAGCTTTGCATTACATAATCAAATGCTTAAAGAAATGAGGCAGTGGTGTCTGACAAAAAACATCTTTATGTTTGAGAATTAATTAGTCCAACAAGAACAGGGAACAGCCATTGGCACCTGCTTCGCCCTCTGTTATTCTAATTTACATATGGGCTGGTGGGGGGAGCAGGTGTGAGGAGGCCTGACCATGGAACATTGGGGCGCAAAAGCCATAATGTGGCTTAGGTTTATAGATGATGTCTTTGTGCTGTGGCAGGGCACGGAGGCTAAATTGTTTATACAGGACCTCATTGTCAATACCCTGAATTTGAAATTTACAGGAGAAATAAGCACCACATCAGTAGAATTCCTAGACATCATAGTCTGGGTTGGAAAAGAGAAATTAGAGACAACCATATTCAGAAAGCCAACAGCAGGGAAAACCATTTTACATGCACATAGATCGTATCCTGCTCCACTGATCAAAAGCATACCCTTTGGTGAATTTCATCGGACCAACAGAGCGTGTAGTACAGTGGAGGAATATGATAAGATTGAGGGAGAATGAGAAATCATTTTATACAGAGAAGATATCCCAGTTCATTCCTGGAAGCAGCATCTAAAAAAAGCTAGAACCCTTAAGGGAAACTGTCCTCTTTGAACCCTCTAATACAGTGAAGAAAAAAGTATACACAAGAAAGGGCCACTCAGGTTCATAACCACATAAAATTCTGAACATATTAAAATTAGAGAAATTCTGAATAAACACTGGTACCTAGTGAAGCAGGACCCAGTTTTAGGCAAAATGGTCACTAAACGTCCACAAGTTACCCACTGAATATCCAAATCTTTGAGGGACTACTTTGTCAAAAGTGACTTCTCTTCCTATAATATCAATAGAATATGACTTACACCCAGAGAAGGCTTTAAAAAGTGTTCCACATGCAAAGCTTGTAAGAATGGCGAAAATATAACAACAATAACTACTCCATTGCAAAAAGGCATACAAATCCAGGGTAATTTAACTTGTAAATCAAGTTTAATTGTCTATATACTCAAATACCCATGCGAAAAACTATATGTTGGGAGTACAACTTTACCCCTATATAAGAAACTTTTACAACATATTTCTCATATTAACAGCAATGATTGTAGTTATCTAATAACAAGACATTTTGAAAGATGTCATCAGAGCAATTCATTGCACTTGAAATACAGCTGCATTGCTCAACTCCCTAAAAAGAAAAGAAGGGGAGGGGGTAGAGAGAAGGAATTTAGAAAGTTAGAAACCTTCTACATCTTGGAACTGGATAGCAAGGAGCCAAACAGCTTTAATATTGATGAAGAGCTCTATTAATGCCTTGGTTTTAGGTAGCACTAAGACACTTTATACAGAGAAAAATAAGTATTAAGTTCCACTTCATAAAATGTAAAAAAATCTAATAAATGTTCTGTTTGAAGAGAGAACTATAAGTCAGATGATTAGCATACATTGTATATAGCACCTGGCACTCTAATATATGGGCATTGGCAATATGATACGAAACCTCAGCACTTTATTTTTTGATTTGCAATGTCTGATGAAATACATAATGACATTAATTCTAGCTGTTTTTAATGGTAAACCAAGGGTTAAACTCCAGTATAATTTGAAGAAATTAAAAGTTTATTGAATTATTTCACACACTGATGCTTTTAGAACTACTCCATGTCTTGAAACAGAGGTATTGTTGCCTTTAAGTCTTGCTGTATCTGCAGATTCCAGAATGGCGCTGATAAAACCATTCATGCTGGCCTGCACATTTGTTTTGGTTGTCTGTCTTTAATATTGATGAAAGAAAACTTTTATAAATTTAATTGCACACGTGGTGTGTTTCATCATGAACAAGGCTGTGTGGCAGCCGAAATGCGTAGATGAAATTTCCTTGCCCGAGTCAAATAGATAATATTTTTTAAACCACCTCAATTGGAGTGCCGCTTTTATGTCCTTAACGAGGACTTTCTTTTCCTTTGAGATATATATATACACACACACGCACACACACACACACACACACACACACACACAAACACATATTATCTATCTATTTTATTTATATATTTATTCATAAATATTTCAACAAAACATTAAAATATGATTAATTCAATTACAAAATATTATATAAATAAATGAATAAATCAAATATAAAGAATTTAAAAACCAAAATAATGAATTGCAAAACATATATTTTTTAAAACAATAAAAATGTAAACAATAAAAATGTAAACAAATATTATTAAATTAAAAAATAAACAAATAAAAATATATGTAACCAATAATAGGAAAAGTATTGGAGTCTGGGAATATTAGATATGCTCATTCAAGTTTATTTAAAAGTAGGGAAAATGTTGGACTTCGGAGAGTTTAACTTTATTATTCACACTTCAAACAGCACAACAGTAGGGAAAGTGTTGGATCTAGGAGGGAATAGATTTACTATTCCCACTCCGCAGAATCAAACAGTATAGAAAGTGTTGGACTTTGGAGGGGTTAGATTTACTACCTCTACTCCAGTAAACACAACAGTAGGTAATGTGTTAGACTTCCGAGGGGTTAAATGTACTACTCTCACACCAGTCTAAGCAGCATTAGGGAAAGTGTTGGACTTTGGAGGGGTTACATATACTATTCTTGCTCTAGTCAGCACAACAATAGGGAAAGTTTAGAATTTTGGGGGTTCAATGCATTTTCCCACTTCAAACAGCTCAACAGTAGTGAAACTGTTGGGTTTCATATTGGTTAGATCATTAAACCTTTATCTTTCCAAGCACGCCGAAAAAAGGTTTATGATTGATTTTGAGTAAGTAGTTGTACCATATTGGCATTTTCAAAAACAAGGCCGTATTCAAAGCAATTGGAAGAAAAGACGATTTGAGCAGCGATACCGTGTTCCGTAATATAGGAGAAAGAAGAAACAAAGTAGTAGCAGTAAGAGATAAGACTTCTTTAAATCTAAAAGGAAGAAGAGAAGTACGTTCAATATCTATCCATAATGAAGAAAAGAGCGAGGATAAATCATGAGTCTAAAGAGCCACTTGGCGTAAAGCAAAAGCTCTGTGATAACCATGTGATAACCATAAAAATGTGGAAAATTATCCCCTCCCACTAGTTTCGAATTTCTAAAGTAATTAATGCTACTTTCTGCCTTTTATTTTTCCAAAGAAATTTAAAAAGTGATGCGTTAATTTAATTTAAAAAAATTAGCAATATGAACTTACAACATAGAAAGAAGATATGTAGTAAGGGGGAAATCACCATTTTAATAGAATCTAGACAGCCCCACCTTGATAAAAACAAAGGGTTCCAAGAGGAGAGAAGATTGTCAATTTTGATACAAAGTTCTGTAAAATTAATTTTAGCAGAAGTGGACCACTGATAACCAGTAAGAGAATAAGAATTACTAAAAGTGTATTTAGTAATTGGGAGAATTTTCATTGTATCCTTATTAATTTTATATCCAGATACAGTAGAAAATAGAGAGGTTTCACATAAGATAGAAGGTAGCTAATTATCAGGAGAAGAGATAAAGAGAAGAATATCATCTGCATAGGCAGAACATTTTAAATGCCTGTCTCCATAACAAAAACCAGAGATAGAAGAATTAAGACGAATCCAAGAGAGAAAGGGCTCAAGAGCTAAGACAAATAATAAAGGAGAGAGAGGGCAACCTTGTTTGACCCCTCTATAAAGGGGAAAATATGAAGATATCATGCCATTAACCATTACAGACGCCCGTGGAGCATGATATAAGAGGGAAATAAGAGCTATCACTTTAGGACCAAACCCATGCTATTTTATTGATTGAAATACAAAATCCCAATTTACTGTACCAAATGCCTTCTCAGCATCAATTTAGGCTTCTAGAGAAGTTTTAAAAGAAGAAACTTTACTGAGAGCATTAAGAAACAATCTATCTTTATCCGATATAAGTCTTCTTGATAAATCTCTTTTCTTATAAGATGGGGAAGAAAGGATTCCAAACGAAGAGCTAAAAGCTTAGCAAATAATTTATAATCAACGTTCAATAAAGAGATAGGTCTGTAATTTTTACATTCATGGGGGTCTTTACCATCCTTGTGAATAAGAAAATGATAGCTTCTAGGTCAGTGCCATCTGTAGAAGAAAATGCAGTAAAATAATTCAACAAGCGATACAAATAGGGAACAAGTATGTTAGAAAAATGGAGATAAAACTCTACTGTGAAACCATCTGGACCAGGTGTTTTCCCTAACTTAAGCTCTCTTAAAGTTGCTCCAATCTCTTCAGAAGAAAGGCTATCCTCTAAAGAGTCAAAGTCCAAATCAGGAGGGCTAGAATGAAGGGTGTGGTGTAGATAATCCAAAATTGCGAGGGAGGAGGAGTTGATTCGGATGTATGACGTTACAACGCATGCCTTTACGACGCAAGTTTTACAACGCAAGTCGTTACAACGACTTGCGTTGGGGGGCGCTGGATAGTAAATAATATAATTTACTATTCCAACTCCAGTCCTCGTGGATAGTAGGGAAGGTGTTGGAAACTATTCCCTATCCTAGAGCGCCCCCCAGCGCAAGTCGTTGTAATGGTTGCGTCGTAAAGGCACTTCGTTGTAAAAGTTGCGTTGTAAAGGATGTTCCCCGTTGATTCAGGCGTGGAAAGAGATTCATAAAACGTAACAAATTCTTCAAAAAGAGCCTGATGATTGGTAGCATAATCTGAAAGATACACGTTAGTGATAGATTCCTTACCTTAGAATATCCCCAGGCGTCAGACTGGATCTGGAAAGTTTTGCTTAGCAGTACCCCTGCGCATAAGTAGATGGCGTCCTGCGGCTCTGCGTCCGTCACTGGCATCGTAGGCGCCGAGATGACATCACGGAGAGTACTTAGGCGCTACCCATGCGCGCTGACATCAGTTCTTCCTTTTTCCGCGCCAGCAAGCGCAGATCCGGATTGAGCACATACCTTAGTCGTTTTTTGACAACTCGTTGAGACTTTTGTCTCCCCTTTTTTCTCCTGGTGCACGTAGGGATGCCTGGCTTTTAACACTTGTGGGACGTGCCGCCGTAATATGTCGGTGGCGGACCCCATGATGTTTGCCTCTACTGCCTGGAGACGGACCACAACTCCCAGGCCTGCCGTGACTGTCGAGCAATGGCCCAGAAAGCCTTGCAGGAGCGGTGGGGGTTTGGCATTCGTCCCACCGCCGCTCTGGGTTCAGGGGGCATTCCGTGACCGCTCGCGGGACCGGAGCCGTCGCTCCTCGGGCTCCAAGTCTTCGCCTTCGGATTCCGGTAAGCGACGCCATAAAAAGAAGTCAAAGAAGCGCGTTTGCTCTCCGACGTCCCCCTGTCGCTCCTTGGAGGTGGATGACGGGGACAGGGGCTCTGCCCCTGTGGCTCCTATGGAGCCTGGGAGTCCCGCTGCCTACCGGCCATGCCCGGGTCCGTCTGCAACTCCGAACAGGTGTAAGAGTTTCTTGCTGACATGGACTGCCTTTTTAGGCCCTGGGCTCCCGCCGGCACGCCTTCGGGTCCCTCGCTCCCGTGTCCAGGTCATGATGGCCCGGTGGCTCCACCACCGGCTCCAGCCCCAGTGCCACAGGATCCTACACCACTGGCTCTGGCGCCACCCTCAGCTCCACCCCCGGCACCGCGCTGGGTGCCATTTATCCCTCCCCTGCCCTGGTTCCCAGACCATTTTGTTCCGGCCTAGGATCCGAATTGGGAGGTGGCTCCACCCCGGCCGGCGCTGTTTTCGGCCCCGTTTGTGACACCGTTTGCCTCGCCCCCGGGTCAGACTCTGCGCGCCTCGACCAGCCCCCTCTACGCCAGAGGCAGACGATGACTGGGACGGGTCCCAGAAGCCTCTTGCCTTGTAATGTGACTCAGAGCAAGACTGGGTGGATGAGCTGGAGGACGCGGGTGAACTCGATGTTTCTTCTGACCCGGGGTTTGCCTCTCCTCCGCCTACTACGGAGGATGGTACTTCCTACACCATGGTGCTCTATTGGGCTGTGGAGGCTCTTAACCTCGACCTCCCTACAGTGGCCCTCAAGACTAACCTCCTTACAGAGGTGCTCCAGACACCGTCTGCATCGCCGGAGCTCCTGCTCCCTTAAATGAGGCCCTTACCGAGGTCTTTTTGGGCACTTGGCTGTGGCCAGCCCTGGGGCGCCAGTTGATAAAAACGCCACCAGGCATCATCGCCCGGCGCCTGGTGACCCTGCCTTCCCGACCACTCACCCTACGCCTGAGAACCTGGTCATTCAGGCCTCGACATCGCAGAGTGCCTTTCCCACGGATCTGCCGGATAAGAACACTAAAAGGCTGGAACAATTTGGTAAGAGGTTCTCCTCGGCCAGCTTAGGGGTGCGGTTGGTTAACACCACCTGCTTGTTTGGCGGCTACTCCCACGCGGTGTGGGATTCCATTACTCAGGTGTTGCCTCAGTGTCCTGAGGAGGTCCAGGCTATCCTTTCCCTAGTGATTGCAGAGAGTAAGGATGCAGCTAAGTTTGCCATCAGGTGTTTTTATTTTTTATTTATAGAGTTTTATATATCGCGAACAAGACCCTTGGGTATCAGAGCGCTTTACATTGCATGAGGTAGAATGGAGACAAATCTTGTATAGTAAGGCTATAGACAGTTATATGACATAATTTAAGTATACATCCCTAAAGATAAAACAAAAAATACGGTTAACACAATATATACAGTGCATGAGATTAGATTTGGGATATAACTATCTATATATTGTGATTTCCTGATTGCAAAAAGATTTTAAATGACCTTTCCTAAGCATTCTATATTCTACAAATTCTGGGTCCAGGATTAGTACAGTACCGGTCGAGTCTATCTCCCAAAATATTTGTAGGCCTATAAAAACGGATTAACAAAGTATGAACAGTTACATGAGGTAGATTTGGGATGCATCCCAGTGTAAAGGATTGTAGTTAATTTATCCTGTAAATTCCATCTTTTCCATCCCTCGAGTTCCGCCCTCGAGTATGTCCAACTCAGCTGGTGAGTTTCTTTTTACTTCCCTTTAGTAAATGTCTTGGTCCTAACTCTGTCACGGTGCTAAAGATGATCCATCTTGTCTGTGGGAGGATCTGCTCATTAAAAATATTTTCGTTTCCCTCTTAAATGTTGCTGTGTTTGTTATCTTTCTAAGGTTTGGTGGAAGAGAATTCCAAATTCTGGGGCTGCTCCTGAGAAAGCTTTATCATAAGTTCTCTTCTTCCGGAAAATGGGTGGTCTCAGAACCAGCTTCTTGGCCCTCCTAGCTGGTCTATTTCCTCCCGATACTTCAATTTTCTGGGCAAGGTATCTTGGTGTGTTGTAATGAAGCGCTTTGTGAGTGATACATGCCATGTTTAGCTGAATTCTGGCTTCGTACAGTACCCAGTTTAATGCTTTTAGGTGCGGAGAGATATGGTAGAACTTCCTCGAACTGGTGATAATTCTTGCAGCTGCGTTGAGGCATGCTTTTAGAGGTGATATGGAAATTTTTGATAGACCTGCTAAAGTAGTGCAACCATATTCAATCCTCGAGATGACCAATGATTGTACTGCTAGTTTGAGGTCTGCCTTCGAAATGAATGGTTTCACTTTTCTAATGCAGTTCAGGTGAAATCAGGCACTTTTTGCCATTGCTTTGAGGTGGGCTTTCTTCTCAAGGTTCTTGTCGAGCGTAATTCCTAGAGATTTAGCCGAGTCAACTAAGGTAGGGGTAAGTTAAGCACTGTGATCATTCTAGCCCATTCCTTAACCTCTATGTGGGTCTTTGGTGGTGAGATTAGAAGGAATTCAGTTTTTGGAGTGTTTAGCTTCAGATGATTGATTGTTAACCATTGTAATGTCATTTTTAAGGCCTCATTCATTAACCTGTTGTCTTCCAGAGATGAGATCTTGATGTATATCAGCGTGTCGTCCGCGTACATATGAAAGGAAATTTTGGAGTTTCGAAGAATTTCTGTAAGGGGTTTGACATACAGGTTAAACAGTGATGGAGATAGTGAAGATCCTTGAGGGACTCCAATCGTGTTAGGACTTGATGTTGAGAGAGATTGATTGACCAAGAATCTTTGCGTTCTATCCGGTAGGAAGGATTCAAACCATTTCAGCACCATACCCGATAGTCCCATCCTGTTCAGTAATTTCACATGATTTAGCGTGTCGAATGCAGATGACAGGTCTAGGAGGATGAGTAGACATGTTCTATTTTGGTCTAGGGCCTGTATAGCATCATCGACTATATGTAGAATTGCTGTTTCCGTGCTGTGTCCTGTTCTGAAACCCGACTGGCAGTCATCCAGTAGAGAGAAATTGTCTATGTGTTGGCTAAGTTGTTTTTGTACACATTTCTCTATTAGTTTGGCAAGTACAGGAATGTTGATTACCAGACATAAGTTATTCGGATCTGCCGGGTCCGCTGATGGTTTTTTAATAATGGGGACTACTTGACCAGTTTTTAGGCATTCTGGAAGTACCCTTTGTGATAGAGAGGCGTTAATAATTTTCGTCCATATGGGAATCACGACTTGGCTGATTTCTTTCATGCATTTTGATGGGAGTGGATCATTATAGTGGTTATTAGGTTTGATATCTAGTAGCGTTTTGGCGATTTTATTCTGGTCTAATAACTTGAAAGTATCCCAATGTGCCTTGTTTTTTGCCCTATCCTCCTTAATTATAGCGTTGGTATTGCTTGTTGTGGGTTTTTGGTTGTCTAGGTTATCCACTGCACTCCTAAGCTCACTTTCCAACGTGTTGGCTTTGTCGGTGAAGAAGGATGAGAATACTTCACAGTTTAGTTGTGTTTTTGTGATTTCTTGGGACGATTTCTTGGGACGATTTGGCCGACTTGTTGGATTGCTGTTTTAATATTTCGAACAGTTTCCGTGGTCTGTTTTTGGCAGAATCCAATTCTGATCTAATAAAGTCCTTTTTGGAGTTGAGGGACTTTTTGTTGTATTCTTTTCTGGTTTCTCTGAGGGATTTCAGTTCGGGAGAAGATGGGTGTTGTCTCCATTTTCTTTCTGCCAGTCTCAGTTTCCGTCTTTCCTCATTCAGTGTCCCATTGAACCAAGGAATTTTAACCTTCTCTTTAACTCTTTTCTGTTTTAGAGGAGTTAACTATATCCGTTATTGATGTGTAGTAGTGGTCCGTTAGATTATTCACGTTCTGCAAGTTCTTAGGTGGATATAGGTCCTTCTCACAGCTTTCTAAGAGAAGTTCAATGTTCGAGTCTTTAGTGTCCCGCATCCACTTTTTAACTATAATACGTTGTGTGTGCTTGTTCTTTCTCCATGTCGGAATCAGGAATGCTATGGCATGGTGATCTGATAATTCGTACAGCTCTATTGACAAAACTGAAATGTTCTAGTTTTTTTAGACTACCCCGTCCAACGTAGCTCCTTTCAAGTGAGTTGGCTGTGTGCATGTTTGAGAGAGATTTAGCTCGGCTAGAAAGTCTTTAAAAGTGTTGATTTGTCTATCATTGTTGCCGTTCCAGTATAGATTAAAATCCCCTAGGAATATATTGTTTGCGTCGGTGTTAGAGTTTGCCGCGATGATCTCCATTAGTTGTTCTATGAAAGGCATATTGTTAGCGAGAGGTACCGGACATGATATAATGTTTGGCAGCCTACTCACCAAACCCCAAAATACAAGACTGTATTCTCTACTGACGACGGTTAATAAACCAGAAACACGTGTCTAGAGATCAGCACTATCTGCGCCAACCTTGGCAAAACACTCGAAAATATCAGAGCGAGCTACAAGAGACTGCATTGCTCAGAATGCCAGGGGCGAACCTTGCCTGAGAGGTCAGCGTTGTGCTCCCACATCCTGTTGTCTATTTAAAGCACTCCTGTGAGTCATTGAGCTGACGAGCTCGGGATGAAGCAACAGCACTCCAGTGAGAGGAACCGGACCCGATATAATGTTTGGCAACCTACTCAGAAAACCCCAAAATACAAGACTGTATTTTCTACAGATGACGGTTAATAAACCAGAAACACATGTCAAGAGATCAGTACTATCTGACCAACCTTGGCAAAACACTCAAAAATATCAGAGTGAGCTACAAGAGATTGCATTTTCCAGAATGCCAGGAGCTAACCTTGCCTGAGATGTTAGCGGTGGGCTCCCACATCCTGTTGTCTATTTAAAGCACTCCCGTGAGTCATTGAGCTGACGAGCTCGTGGATGAAGCACCTTTTCGCCAGTGATAGGTACCGGCCTGATATAAGGGAGCGTTTGTTTTTGCCAAAAGAGAACCCCAAGGACTTGCCTGACTGCCGTGGGGGGAACGGCCGACGACCTTGCACTCTTGACACCACCGCCTGCCGTGAGGGGAACGGCCAACCACCTTGCACCCTTGACTCCACCGCCAGCCGCGAGGGGAACGGCTCGTCGCCCTCCGCTCTCGCGCCCCGCCAGCACTATCGCCGCCACTGGGACTCCATTTCCCAGGTGCCCCGGTGGCTGTGGCGCGAGAGTGACGTCACCAGAGCGCCCGGAGGTGCGATAAAGAACAGGAACGCCTCTCGCCCCACGAGTCGCGCGCGGGAGCGCCCGGACGAAGCCCGGACAAAGGGCGGACAGTCTTAGAAAGTCCGAGACAGGACGCGACTGGACTGGGCCAAATCCCCTGCCCGAAAATATCGTGAGTGGTACTACTTTGTATGTTGTTTAACTTTTGAAAATCTGCTACATCATTGTCGAGGTTTGAACTATATGCTCACTTTGAGACTGCTACCTATCCTCGAACACTATATTACTAAGTCGCAAGCAGTCTTACATATTAGAATAGGCCGTTATATCTAAGCAAAAGACTCCCACTGTATCTAATAACACCATGGATAACTATCTAGTGCAGGTCGTCGCAAAAATTAATAGCGAGAGAAGGTCCTCATTGGGCCTGAGCCTCTCACCCATTACCACCTTGCCTGATCCGACACAAGTAGATTTACTGGATCCGGACACTAGTAATGACGCTTCTGTCTTTGACCAGACCAATAATGAGATTATCACACAGAATGTATTGGCAATTGTTGTGTCCAAAAAGGTAGATGAGATAGATGAGGACAACCTAGATACAGCAGAGGAAAAATCCCCGCTTTCAGTGCCAGTGCTTGCACCTAAAACCACCAGAGGGTGCAATAAGGGACAACCTAAACGTGGTGGGCTACGTTCGAGTAGAAAAAGAATATCCTCACCGCCAAAAAAGAAATGTGATATGGATGAAGGAAGGGGGGAGAACGGGGGGAGTACATTCTTGGTAGATGATCAGCTTAAGAAATTAGCGAGCATGTTTGATTTAAAAATGAAGGGCATTATCAAACCCTTGGTAGCAAAAATTGATCAACTAACAGAAGAGGTCCACAGATTAGGGGGGCTTTTAGAGAAGACCATTGAGGAGGTGGGGGATATACCAAACCAAGTGGCATGTACAGTCAAGCCAAAAAGAGCACCCATGGGGCCAATTGTGGGGGGTGGAGAGACAACAGCACCAAATCCTCTCCCTATTCATCATCAAGAGGTAGGGGACCATGTACTATCTGAAGGTGGTCTCCCCCCACAAGGCTAGCGGGACAAACTGCTTCGTGTCCAGAGAAAGGTTCAGAGAAAGGTCCAGTAGAGCTCATCGTAGAGGCCTCTCCCCTTGTTTTGGTCTTGGCCAATGTACCACCTTTAAAACCTGGCCAGATGGAATCTACACCCTCTCTGCTAAGTAAAGCATCACATTGGCTATCCAACAATATGGTAATATCCCCGTGGGGTAAGCAGCAGCTAGCGGGGGATTTAGTCATGGCAAGAAGAGTTGATTGGGTAGGGAATAGCCCAAAAAAATTTGAGGGTGACTGTGTAGTGTTAAATTTCACAGGACCAGATGTACTCCCTAACATCCTGCCAAATTTGTTCCCCCCACAACGTAGAACTGCAGATATAGTTCCACTTACTCTTGAATTCTTTTATCCCAGAAGAGGAATTGATTTGAATCCAAGTATACTGAGGACTAAATGAATTTGGTGACAAAGGGAAGGGGAACGGGTGGCCAAAATAGTGAATGGGGCCTGTGTCTTGAAAATAGGTTTTCAGCACTATCCAATCTTAATGAATGTGATTGACTTGGTTGGGGTGAAACCATCGAATGTAATGATTTGATAGCGCGTGACAGCCTCTGTACTACCGTTGATAAGGGCAGTGGGTCCATTGCGCCCCTAGTAAGAAGGAGGAAACTACTCAATTTAAAAGAAATAGGGTCACACAGGGAAGTCCCTGTACAGTCGACTGGGAGAAACTTGGAGAGCAATACTGGTAAAGAGTGTATAGTCTCGTGTTCTGATTTATTAGACCACCCCCCCTGTTAACCTAGACCCCGAAGATGTTTTGGTGTCTCCAAGACAAGACAGGCTGACACCTCTGGACCATGCATGTCCAACTATAGAAAAAACAAGGTTGACTTTTCTTTCTTGGAATCTCGCCGGAATAGCTAATAAACTAACTTCCCCAGAATGGTGTAACTTCATTGATCAATATGATATTATTTTGTTTCAGGAAACATGGTCATTGAGTCCAGTCTATCGGCTAGGGTTCCTTAACTTCTATACCCCGGCTATAAAAAATTCTAAAGGGCGCCCACCTGGAGGTTTGACAATTTGGGTACGTCAATCAGTAGATTGTAAAATTCAGCAAAGGAACCTTCCATCAAGTGATATACTACCGATTAATATTATGTGGGCTAACGGCCAAGGGATGGCCATTTTCAATATTTATGCCAGGGGGGTTGGGGGTGGAAACATATCGGATGTAATATCTGTACTTGACCAAGAGCTTGAATTGCTGCCAACCCAGCTATCTATTATAGTAGGGGGTGATATTAACACCACTTTTGAACCTCTAGGACAAGAGGACCAGATTCTGGCCTCAGAGGAGGATAGTAAATGGGGAGTTCCCCAACTCGAATTGGCCGTGGTTAAGAGATGGTCCGCTGTGGCTATTCAAACTAAGAGTCTATGCCTAGCAAGGGGACTTAGAGCAGCAAATGGGCACACTCCATCAGATCGTCAAGGGAGTAACACATTTGATAATGGAAGGTCAACCAGCCGAATAGACTACTTCCTGGTGGATATCAGGGATTGGCATAGACTGCAAGATATGACTGTAAAAAGTAGAATTGAAAGTGATCGCAATCCTCTTTGCATGGATTTCCAAATTAATCTAAGATCGAGAGAAACAAGCCTGAGGGGTGACAAGGTGACCTTAGATATAGTTTCCTCAAACACTCAGCGCCATGTAAAATGGGGTAGATTGATAGAAGATCCAGAGAAAATAGAGGATCTTAAGAGAGTAGTGGCTGAAGAAGTAAATAATCTAAAATTACACAGCAATACACCAAATTTCTCCGAAATTATGGCAGAGGCTCACATTAATTTTTTTATTAGGCTTCAAGGGTTCTTTGTGAAAACAATCAAACAAAATATGGGTTCGAGAAAGTTACCTAAGCTAGGGTGGTATGACCAATCCTGTAGAACAGCCCGTCAGAATCTTAGCTCGGCACTCAGGTCTAGGAATATTATAGGAGTGAGGGAGGCCAGGGACACATATAGAAAAGTTCAAAAGAAAGCTAAGAAACAGTGGAACGAGGACCATTGGCTTGACCTGAAATCTGCTTGTGCCGCTAAAGATCAAAAGCAATTTTGGGCAATTGTTAAGTGGGACAGAGGAGGGACAGCAGAATCCCCACAAAATAATGTTGCTAGAAACCTGTGGATAGATTTCTTCAAGCCCCAGTATGTCTGTAATCTAGATGCAGATGGCTATACCCTACCCCCACGGTCTTTTACAGCTGCCAGGTATTTACCATAAAATATGTCAGTATTGCATTAGACTGTGTGACAGGGGGAAGAGCGCCAGGTATGGATGGTATTCCTGCCGATGTGTTTTTAAGTGATCGGGAATCATGGTGTCAGTATTTTACATGGCTAGCCAAATCTGTGGCCCAGGGTGCACCCATTCCGAATTCCTGGAAGGGTGCGGAAATAATTCCACTTTTTAAAAAGGGTGACAAATCGCTACCCAGTAACTACAGACCCATCAGTCTTATAGATTCAGCTCAAAAACTGATGGGTCGACTAGTGCAGAATAAGCTTCAATCGTGGATAGCTGAAGAAAATATTTTGTCTCCATATCAAGCTGGTTTTCGCCCCCTGACAAGCTCAATTGAACAGGTCTTTTGTTTTATAGCTCTCTATTGGAGGAATGTGACTCTGATTAATGGCCCTCTTTATGCCGTATTTGTTGATTTAAAATCAGCTTTTGATCTAGTTCCACGGCCAAAATTCTGGAGTGTGCTTGCTGAAGCCGGTATAAGTCCAGAACTACTAACATTGCTTGTCCGCTTGCATGAAAATAACTATGCTAGAATCAGGTGAGGGGCCCAGGGTGAAGTGACAGATCCCTTCCCTGTAGAACATGGGGTTAGACAGAGATGCGTCTTGGCCCCACATTGTTTTCTATATAAATTAATGGAATAGTGGACTATTTAACCCCTTCGGGGCTAATGACGAGCTGGGCTCGTCATCGCGCTTACCTGTGGTGCGCTGATGACAAGGCCAGCTCGTTATCAGCCCCACCCTCGGGGGAAGCGCTGGTGCCCCCCCGAGGCTCTCAGATCTTAGTTTTTTCAATGGGGGCGGCAGCGGAAGAGCTTCCGCTGCCGCCCCCGCCACCCCCATGGTAATCCCTGATGACGTCAGCGCACACAGCGCGCGCTGACATCATCAGGGATTCCCAGCGCTCGGGAAGCCATTTGCTTCCTGCGCGCTATGAAAGAAGGTAGGTTTTCTGGACTCCGGCGGGGGTTTGGGGCAGCGAAGAGGCATCAGGGGAGAGGAAAGAGATTTTCCTTTCCCCTGATGTCTCTTTGCAGGGCATTTCTGCCTCACGATCGCGCACAGCGTCGCAATCGTGCGGCGAATATGCCCCCACTAGACACCAGGGATGTAATTTTAGTTTTTATGAAGCTGGTGGTGTGCGTGGAGTGCTACTTTGCTGTCTGTGCACGGAGTGCTGCTTGGCTGGCGGTGTGTGTGGAGTGGCGCTTGGCTGGTGGTGTGCGTGGAGTGCTACTTTGCTGTCTGTGCACGGAGTGCTGCTTGGCTGGCGGTGTGTGTGGACTGGCGCATGGCTGGTGGTGTGCGTGGAGTGCTACTTTGTTGTCTGTGCACGGAGTGGTGTTTGGCTGGTGGTGTGTGTGGAGTGGTGTTTGGCTGGCGGTGTGTGGGGAGTGGTACTTGGCTGGATGGTGTGCGTGGAGCGGTGCTTGGCTGGCGGTGAGTGGCGCTTGGCTTGCGGTGTGCGTGGAGTGGTGCTTGGCTGGCGGTGTGTGTGGAGTGGTACTTGGCTATCGGTGTGTGCTGAGTGGTGTTTGGCTGGCGGTGTGCGTGGACGGGTACTTGGATATCTATGCACGGAGTGGTGCTTGGCTGGCGGTGTGTGTGGAGTGGCGCTTGGCTATCGGTGTGCGCTGAGTGGGGTTTGGCTGGCGGTGTGCATGGTCTGGTGCTTGGATGGTGGTGTGGGTGGACTGGAACTCTGCTGGCGGTGTGTGAGTAGTTACTTTCTGTTGGTCACTACACACACTGCTAGTTGAGTGACACTCTACGCAGTCCATCATTTTCTGTAGTTGCTGTGTCAGATATGTGGGCGTGTGAAAGTGATGGGCGGCTGGCGGTGTGAATGTTTTGTATGTGTCACACGTACAAAAGGTGTATGAATGTCCTTACTGCCCCTGTGTGATGTGGGTACTGGTAGGAACAAAAGACTGACTGGCACCAAAGTGGTCAGGCAGTTAAAAAAATTCAAAAAATTATCCAGTGTCTTGATGTTAAACCTCATCTAATCTCATTTGGTCTAAGCCCTATTTGATGGCCCATCTGGCCGAATTTTAATTTGGGGGGCAAATTTGTGTGTTGTTGTTTTAATTGTTATATTGTTTGTGAAATGTGGTAGTAATTATTTTTTCTTCTCTATTTTTGTCTTGTTCCAGGCTTTTGCTGTTTGGATTGTTGTAGGTTGCGTGTTTGTTTGCAGCTTGTGTAGTTGCTTGTGCTTGGTAAGTGAATGTATTTTGTACTACTTCCCCTTGATGTTTGTCTTTTTGAAAAAGGTTGTACTTCTAGCAGTTTGTGTGGCTCTGTGTTTTTTTTTTTCAGCATTAGTGTTTGATGTGCACTTTGTTTTCTAATCTGTCATTTCTTTTTTTCTTTCTAGTGGGATATCATTTCTTTTCGCTGTGTCTCAACAGAGTAGGTGCTGGTGAGTGTAGCTATATTTTGTAAGAGTGAAATTGTTTTGGATTGTATTTATCTTTTAGTGAAAGCCTTACCTTGTTTACTTCTTACTTTGCACAGTGTAGGTTGTTGTTCACTTGTGTGTGCAGTCTTCTTGCTTTGTAAGGATAATGGCTAGTCGCAGGATTACTGCTCAGCAGGTTCTTGGTTTGCTTTTTGAGTCTTCCTCTGACCATGGTTCAGAGTCTGAGTCCGATTCGGACTCCCAGGAAGCGGCAGAAGATTCAGGCAGTGAGTTTTCTCTTCGCATGGAATCATCATCATCGGATGATGACTCTTCTTCTAGTGCTGATGAAGGGCCTATGGTAGAGGAGGACATTGTGTTGCCGGTAGTGGGCCAAGAGGCACCTGTGCTGCTGCCTAGGGCCGCAAGGTTTCCTTTCTTTTTACGTCGGCAAGAGGCATGTGGGCTGGAGCCTGCACCCAAAAGGCTTCACATTGCTGTGGTGCGCAAAGAGGCATCTGGTGCTTTTCGTCTTCCTGCTGGTGTAGTGCAGCAAGAGGCATCTGGGGCTGTTAGGCTTCCCATTGGTGTAGAGCGGCAAGAGGCATCTGGGCCTGCTTGGTTTCCCGGTGGTGTAGTGCAGCAAGAAGCATCTCAGGCTGCTAGGCTTCCCGTTGGTGTAGTGCAGGAAGAGCCCTCTGGGGATGCTATGTCTTCTGTTGGTGTTGTGCAGCCAGAAGTATCTGTGGCTGGTAGGTTTCCCATTGGTGAAGAGGGGCAAGAGGCATCTGGGCCTGCTTGGTTTCCCGGTGGTGTAGTGCAGCAGGAAGCATCTCAGGCTGCTGGGCTTCCCGTTGGTGTAGTGGAGGAAGAGCCCTCTGGGGATGCTATGTCTTCTGTTGGTGTTGTGCAGCCAGAAGTATCTGTGGCTGTTAGGCTTCCCGTTGGAGAACAGCAGCAAGATGTTTCGGTGCTGCAGGCTGGGGTGGTTGCTCCCCCCGTTGATAGGGATGGCCTCTGGGTTCCCCCTGGCTTGGTGCAGCCGGCATTGCCAGAGTTCACTGGTGTTCCTGGGTGTAGAGTGAATACTGAGAATTTTCAGCCAATTTATTTTTTTCAGTTGTTTTTTGACAATGTGTTTTTGCAAGAGATTGTTGAGCAAACCAATTTGTATGCAGAACAATTTTTGAGGGCCAACAGTGCCAGCCTTAAGCCCTATTCTAGAGCAATCCGGTGGACTCCCACAAATGTTGAAGAGATGAAGAAGTTTCTGGGATTAACTTTTTTGATGGGCTTGCTAAGGAAGTCATCAATGACTTCATATTGGTCCACTAGTCCCTTGATGGCAACAGCTATATTTCCAGCAGTCATAAGTCGTGATCGGTATATGCTTCTTCTTCGGATGATGCATTTTGTTGATAATAGTTTAGCATTGTCACGCGATCACCCTGATTGTGACCGTTTGTTTAAAATTCGGCCTGTCCTTGATCACTTTGTTGATCGTTTTTCTGAGATTTTTGTCCCTGGTAAAGAAATTGCAGTGGATGAGTCTTTGGTGTTGTTCAAGGGCCGCTTGGTTTTTAGACAATACATTCCTAGTAAGAGGGCACGCTATGGAATCAAACTGTATATGCTGTGTGACAGTGAGACTGGATATGTCTACAATTTCAGGGTGTACACTGGTAAGGAGTCCAGCATTAACCCTCCTGGTTGTCCCTCTACTTTTGGAGTGACTGAGAAAATTGTGTGTGAACTAGGTAGAGGATTATTTAACAAAGGCCATCATTTATATGTAGATAACTTCTACACTGGTGTGCGGTTGTTCAAGGAGTTGGCCAAAGTGGGCACTGTTGCTTGTGGCACAATGCGCAGTAACCGTAAAGGTTTCCCAAAGGAACTTGTTTGCAAAAGGCTTGTGCGGGGACAGTCTACGGCATTGCGATGTGGGGAGCTTCTAGCTGTGAAGTATTCAGACAAGAGAGATGTGTACATGCTGACTACTATCCACGATGAAAGTACAGAACCTGTGCCTGTTTGGGGTCAGGGTGCTGAAGTGCGCAAACCTGTGTGCATTCTAGCTTACAATAAGTTCATGGGTGGTGTTGACAGAGTAGATCAGAGGTTGGAACCTTATGCTGCTCTTCGAAAGGCTTACGTTTGGTACAAGAAGTTGGCTATCCATCTGTTCCACTTGGCATCCTTTAATGCTTTCGTTGTGTACCAGAAGTCTTGTCCTGAGAAGAAGATGCCTTTTGTTAAGTTTCAGGAGTCTATAATAGGCAGCCTTGTACTTGTGGAGCAGGCAAGTGTTCCTAGATTTGGAGTGGTGGAGGAAGTGGCTAGATTGCAAGATCGCCACTTTCCTGAATCTATTCCTTCCACTACTGGAAGAGACTTTCCGACTAGAAGATGCAGAGTCTGTTGGCGAAGAGGCGTGCGGAAGGAGTCTCGTATATACTGCCCTGACTGTCCTTCTAAGCCTGCATTGTGTCTGTCAGCTTGTTTTAAATTGTACCACACGCAAAAGAAGTTTTGGGAGTTTTAATGAGCTGTAAAGTGAATTGCCTGGTCTGCATTCTGTAAAACATTTTTAGTTTGTTTCAAGGATTGGCATTAGTGCAAAGTTTTTATTTTAAGAATTTGTGTTACCTGATTTGTAGGTATTTCCATTTGTTTAGTGTTATTTTCAAAAAAAGAATTCTAAATGTGTTTGTGGTGTGTGCCGGCTGGTGCTTGGCTGGCGGTGTGTGCGGAGTTGCGCTTGGCTGGTGGTGTGCGTGGAGTTGTACTTGGCTGTCTGTGCACGGAGTGGTGCTTTGCTGGCGGTGTGTGTGGAGTGGCGCTTGGCTGGTGGTGTTCGTGGAGTGGTACTTGGCTGTCTGTGCATGGAGTGTTGCTTGGCTGGCGGTGTGTGTGGAGTGGTGCTTGGCTGGCGGTGTGTGTGGAGTGGTGCTTGGCTGGCGGTGTGTGTGGAGTGGTGCTTGGCTGGCGGTGTGTGTGGAGTGGTGCTTGGCTGGCGGTGTGTGTGGAGTTGCGCTTGGCTGGTGGTGTTTGTGGAGTAGTACTTGGCTGTCTGTGCACGGAGTGGTGCTTGGCTGGCTGTGTGTGTGGAGTGGCGCTTGGCTGTGGGTGTTTGTGGAGTGGTACTTGGCTGTCTGTGCATGGAGTGGTGTTTGGCTGGTGGTGTGTGTGGAGTGGTGTTTGGCTGGCGGTTTGTGCGGAGTGGTACTTGGCTGGAGGGTGTGCATGGAGCGGTGCTTAGCTGTCTGTGCACGGAGTGGTGCTTGGCTGGCGGTGTGCGTGGAGTGGCGCTTTGCTGGTGGTGAGTGTGGAGTGATACTTGAGAGACTGTGCGCGGAGTTGTGCTTAGCTGTCGGTGTGCGCTGAGTGTTTGGCTGGCGGTGTGCATGGTCTGGTGCTTGGATAGTGGTGTAGTTACTTTCTGTTGGTCACTAAACACACTGCTAGTTGAGTGACACTCCACGCAGTCCATCAATTTGTGTAGTTGGGGAACGCTGGGAGGGAGGTAATTTGTGTGAGCCCAGTGATGCCACGCTTTCCCACACTAAAACGTGTGAAAAAACAGATTTTTTTCCAAGTAAAAAATGAGGTTTGCAAGGGATTCTGGGTAAAGGAACGTTGGAGGATCCACGCAAGCCATACCTTCTTGGAAGCCCCCGGGTGTCTACTTTTCAGAAATGTGTGGGTTTGGTAGGTTTCCATAGATGGCTGTCTCGCACGGGACCAGAAACCCAGGTAACCCCTCTTACAAAAGCTGGTGAATTTCAACACCCGGGGGCTTCCAAGGAGGTATGGCTTGCGTGGATCCTCCAACGTTCCTTTACCCAGAATCCCTTGCAAACCTAATTTTTTGCTTGGAAAAAATCAGTTTTTTCACACGTTTTAGTGTGGGAAAGCGTGGCATCACTGGGCTCACACAAATTACCTCCCACCCAGCGTTCCCCAAGCTCTCCCGATAAAAATGGTACCTCACTTGCGTGGGTAGGCATAGTGGCTGCTTTAGGAAAAGGCCCAATTCATACTGTGGAGACCAAAACATTACCTTTAGCCAAATAATCTTTTTTTTTGAGGGGGTCACCTGAGCTTTTGGCCCGGGGCTTGGTGGGCATCTTTGGAAACTACCAAACCCAAACAGTTCTGAAAACTAGACACCCGGGGGAGTCCAGGGAGGTATGGCATGCGTGGGTCCCCCAATGTTTTCCTACCCAGAAACCCCTGCAAACCTGAAATGTTGGTCAAAAAACCCACTTTTCTGTACTTTTTTGGGTGGGATCTCGCTGCCGGCACAAATGTCCTACCACCCAGCGTTTCCCTTGTTCTCCCGAGTAAAATGATACCTCACTTGTGTGGGTGGGCCAAAGGCATGTGTAAAACTTAAATATGACTGAAAACTACTTTTTTCAAAATTCATTTTTGGCGTGTTCTGCTTTGGGGCACCCACACAAGTGAGGTATCCTTTTACTCGGGAGAACAAGGGGAACGCAGGCTGGTAGAACTTTTTTGCCAGCACGGCAATCCCACGCCAAAAAGTTTGAAAAAGTGCTATTTTTACCTAATTTTAGGGTTTGCAAGGAGTTCTGGGTAAGAAAACATTGGGGGACCCACGCATGCTATACCTCCCTGGACTCCCCCGGGTGTCTAGTTTTCAGAACTGTTTGGGTTTGCTACTTTGCAAAGAATACCACCGAGCCCCGGGCCACAAACTCAGATGCCCCCCCCCAAAATCAAGGTAGTTTTGCAATAAGGTAATGTAAATTCACCACCGTACGATTTGAACCGTTTCCTGTTGCAGCCACTATGTCTATCCACGCAAGTGAGGTACCAGTTTTTTCAGGAGACCTGGGGGCACGCTGGGTGGGTGGAATTTTGTGGATCCACGCAGATTCCAGAACTTTCCACCACAGAAATGTGAGGGAAATGTGTTTTTTTTGTCAAATTTTTATGTTTGCAAGGGATTCTGGGTAACAAAGCCTGGGGGTAGGCAGACGAGTCACCCCATCCTGAATTCCCCTGTGTGTCTAGTTTTCAAAAATGTATAGGTTTGCTAGGTTTCCCTAGATGCTGGCAGAGCTTCGGCGCAAAAAGAAAAGGTAGTCTTTTTGTCCAAAGCGTGCTAAATTTCACTGGGAAATTGAGGTGCGACCATGCTGCGTTTGGAGCTGTTTCATGTCGCAGCCACTATGCCTACCCACGCAAGTGAGGTACCATTTTTTTCGGGAGACCTGGGGGCACGCTGGGTGGGTAGAAATTTGTTGATCCACACAGATTCCAGAACTTTCCACCACAGAAATGTGAGGAAAATGTGTTTTTTTTGTCAAATATTTATGTTTGCAAGGGATTCTGGGTAACAAAACCTTGGGGTAGGCAGACAAGTCACCCCATCCTGAATTTCCCTGGGTGTCTGGTTTTCAAAAATGTATAGGTTTGCTAGATTTCCCTAGGTGCTGGCAGAGCGACGGCGCAAAAACAAAAGGTAGTCTTTTTGTCCGAAAAGTGCTAAATTTCACTGGGAAATTGAGGTGCGACCATGCTGCGTTTTGCGCTGTTTCATGTCGCAGCCACTATGCCTACCCACGCAAGTGAGGTACCATTTTTTCGGGAGACCAGGGGGCACGCTGGGTGGGTGGAAATTTGTTGATCCACGCAGATTCCAGAACTTTCCACCACAGAAATGTGAGGAAAATGTGTTTTTTTTGTCAAAGTTTTATGTTTGCAAGGGATTCTGGGTAACAAAACCTGGGGGTAGGCAGACGAGTCACCCCATCCTGAATTGCCCTGGGTGTCTAGTTTTAAAAAATGTATAGGTTTGCTATATTTCCCTAGGTGCTGGCAGAGCTACGGCGCAAAAACAAAAGGTAGTCTTTTTGTCCGAAACTTGCTAAATTTCACTGGGAAATTGAGGTGCGACCATGCTGCGTTTTGCGCTGTTTCATGTCGCAGCCACTATGCCTACCCACGCAAGTGAGGTACCATTTTTTTCGGGAGACCTGGGGGCACGCTGGGTGGGTGGAAATTTGTTGATCCACGCAGATTCCAGAACTTTCCACCACAGAAATGTGAGGAAAATGTGTTTTTTTTGGTCAAATTTTTATGTTTGCAAGGGATTCTGGGTAACAAAACCTGGTGGTAGGCAGACGAGTCACCCCATCCTAAATTCCCCTGGTTGTCTAGTTTTAAAAAATGTATAGGTTTGCTAGGTTTCCCTAGGTGCTGGGAGAGCTACGGCGCAAAAACAAAAGGTAGTCTTTTTGTCCGAAACGTGCTAAATTTCACTGGGAAATTGAGGTGCGACCATGCTGCGTTTTGCGCTGTTTCATGTCGCAGCCACTATGCCTACCCACGCAAGTGAGGTACCATTTTTTTCTGGAGACCTGGGGGCACGCTGGGGGGGTGGAAATTTGTTGATCCACGCAGATTCCAGAACTTTCCACCACAGAAATGTGAGGAAAATGTGTTTTTTTGGTCAAATGTTTATGTTTGCAAGGGATTCTGGGTAACAAAACCTGGAGGTAGGCAGACGAGTCAACCCATCCTAAATTTCCCTGGGTGTCTAGTTTTCAAAAATGTATAGGTTTGCTAGGTTTCCCTAGGTGCTGGCAGAGCTACGGCGCAAAAACAAAAGGTAGTCTTTTTGTCCAAAACGTGCTAAATTTCACTGGGAAATTGAGGTGCGACCATGCTGCGTTTTGCGCTGTTTCATGTCGCAGCCACTATGCCTACCCACACAAGTGAGGTACCATTTTTTTCGGGAGACCTGGGGGCACGCTGGGTGGGTGGAAATTTATTGATCCACGCAGATTCCAGAACTTTCCACCACAGAAATGTGAGGAAAATGTGTTTTTTTTGTCAAATTTTTATGTTTGCAAGGGATTCTGGGTAACAAAACCTGGGGGTAGGCAGACGAGTCACCCCATCCTGAATTGCCCTGAGTGTCTAGTTTTCAAAAATGTATAGGTTTGCTAGGTTTCCCTTGGTGCTGGGAGAGCTACGGCGCAAAAACAAAAGGTAGTCTTTTTGTCCGAAACGTGCTAAATTTCACTGGGAAATTGAGGTGCGACCATGCTGCGTTTTGCGCTGTTTCATGTCGCAGCCACTATGCCTACCCACGCAAGTGAGGTACCATTTTTTTCGGGAGACCTGGGGGCACGCTGGGTGGGTGGAAATTTGTTGATCCACGCAGATTCCAGAACTTTCCACCACAGAAATGTGAGGAAAATATGTTTTTTTGGTCAAATGTTTATGTTTGCAAGGGATTCTGGGTAACAAAACCTGGAGGTAGGCAGACGAGTCAACCCATCCTAAATTTCCCTGGGTGTCTAGTTTTAAAAAATGTATAGGTTTGCTAGGTTTCCCTAGGTGCTGGCAGAGCTATGGCGCAAAAACAAAAGGTAGTCTTTTTGTCCAAAACGTGCTAAATTTCACTGGGAAATTGAGGTGTGACCATGCTGCGTTTTGCGCTGTTTCATGTCGCAGCCACTATGCCTACCCACGCAAGTGAGGTACCATTTTTTTCAGGAGACCTGGGGGCACGCTGGGTGGGTGGAAATTTGTTGATCCACGCAGATTCCAGAACTTTCCACCACAGAAATGTGAGGAAAATGTGTTTTTTTGTGTCAAATTTTTAGGTTTGCAAGGGATTCTGGGTAACAAAACCTGGGGGTAGGCAGACGAGTCACCCCATCCTGAATTGCCCTGGGTGTCTAGTTTTCAAAAACGTATAGGTTTGCTAGGTTTCCCTAGGTGCTGGCAGAGCTACGGCGCAAAAACAAAAGGTAGTCTTTTTGTCCGAAAAGTGCTACATTTCACTGGGAAATTGAGGTGCGACCATGCTGCGTTTTGCGCTGTTTCATGTCGCAGCCACTATGCCTACCCACGCAAGGGAGGTACCATTTTTTTTGGGAGACCTGGGGGCACGCTGGGTGGGTGGAAATTTGTTGATCCACGCAGATTCCAGAACTTTCCACCACAGAAATGTGAGGAAAATGTGTTTTTTTGGTCAAATTTTTAGGTTTGCAAGGGATTCTGGGTAACAAAACCTGGGGGTAGGCAGACGAGTCACCCCATCCTGAATTGCCCTGGGTGTCTAGTTTTAAAAAATGTATAGGTTTGCTAGGTTTCCCTAGGTGCTGGCAGAGCTACGGCGCAAAAACAAAAGGTAGTCTTTTTGTCCGAAACGTGCTAAATTTCACTGGGAAATTAAGGTGCGACCATGCTGCGTTTTGCGCTGTTTCATGTCGCAGCCACTATGCCTACCCACGCAAGTGAGGTACCATTTTTTTCGGGAGACCTGGGGGCACGCTGGGTGGGTGGAAATTTGTTGATCCACGCAGATTCCAGAACTTTCCACCACAGAAATGTGAGGAAAATGTGTTTTTTTGGTCCAATTTTAAGGTTTGCAAGGGATTCTGGGTAACAAAACCTGGGGGTAGGCAGACGAGTCACCCCATCCTGAATTTCCCTGGGTGTCTAGTTTTCAAAAATGTATAGGTTTGCTAGGTTTCCCTAGGTGCTGGCTGAGCTACGGCTCAAACACAAAAGGTAGTCTCTTTGTCCAAAGAGCTTAAGATTTCACTGGGAAATTGAGGTGCGACCACATTGCATTTTATGCCGTTTCCTGTCGTAGGCACAAGGCCGACCCACACAAGTGAGGTACCATTTTTTTCGGGAGACCTGGGGGCACGCTGGGTGGGTGGAAATTTGTTGATCCACGCAGATTCCAGAACTTTCCACCACAGAAATGTGAGGAAAATGTGTTTGTTTTGTCAAAATCTTAGCTTTGCAAGGGATTCTGGGTAACAAAACCTGGTGGTAGGCAGTCGAGTCATCCCATCCTGAATTCCCCTGGGTGTCTACTTTTCAAAAATGTATAGGTTTGCTAGGTTTCTCTAGGTGCCGGCAGAGCTAGGGTGCAAAAACTACAGGTTGGCACTTTGCCAAAAAGGTCAATTTGTAACTGCAAAATTTAGGTGTGACCACGTTGCATTTTTCGCCGTTTCCTGTCGCAGGCACAAGGCCGACCCACACAAGTGAGGTACCGTTTTTATCGGGACACTTAGGGTAATTCAGATTTGTAAATCAACTGTTATTACCAATTGAGCTTTCTTGCATTTCTCCCTTTGAATGAAAGACATTGTGTAAAAAAAAAACTTTATGAAAAATGACCAATAATTCTCAAGCTAGTATGAGTATTCCCAACTTTGAAATTGTGCAATTATATACTGTTTCTGAACTCTATAATTTGTACCCAATTCATAAATACATAGGTGTCTTTCATACATATTATTCCATGTATACATTTTCCAAGACAAAGTGCACTATACCCAGTAAATGAAAAAATACCATTGCAAGTTGCTGCTCAGTTTTTGGATCTGGGTTCGTTGGGTTCTTGGTGAAACTACAAGTCCTATATATCCCCATAACCAGGAAGGTCTAACGGATGCAACGGTATATTGCTTTCCAAGAGTTGTCAAAATTAGAAAAAGTTATAGGTGAAAACGTTGAGACAAAAGGCTGTTTTTTTCAACAAATCTTCAAATATTCCAATACCTAACTGTTAGTTTCTATAACGAATTCATAATTGTGTCTACGTTTCGAAAATGAAAAGCTTTCCAGGATCCATTATTGCTTTCAAACTCATTTCTACCATTAACTGGAAGGAGGTGGAAAGCTCTAAAAATAGCAAAAATAGGCTATGTCCCAGAAAAATGCCAAAACTGAGTGAAACATTTCGGTTCTCTGACAAAAGACTGTCATTCCCTAAAAGCTGAGAAAATGGAGATTTCAGCCCCACAAACCCTTTTTTGATACCATTTTCAGGAAAAAACCCAGAGGCTTTCATTTGCAGCTCGTTTTTCCCATTTTTCTGAAAAAAACAAAAAAATCACTATATTTTGGTTAATTTCTGGGACCCCTCCAAGGGAATCCACAAACCCTGGGCGCCTTTAGAATCCACATGATGTTGGAAGAAAAGGACGCAAATTTGGCATGGATACCTTATGTGGTCAAAAAGTTACAAGTGCCTAAGCGCGCACTACCCCAAAACGCCAAAAAAGCCTTAGCACAGGAGGGGGAAAAGGCCTAGCAGCGAAGGGGTTAAGAAGGTCACCCACCAATGCACCAGTACTAGCGGGGGCACGTGTGCCAGTCCTCATGTTTGCGGACGACACACTGATAGTGTCACGAACTCCTAGTGGGCTTCAGAAGGCAATTCATGCATTTGGAGAGTTTTGTAAGAACCGGGGTCTAGAGTTGAACACTTCTAAGACCAAGTTTATGTGTATGAACCAACGGAAGACATTCAAAGGCTCAATAACTTTTAATGGTACCCCATTAGAGCAGGTAGAGGCCTTTACATATCTAGGAATATCCCTTCAGGGTAACATGCAATGGAAAAATCATATCGATATGGCAACTCTAAAATTCCATCAGTTAGCGAGTGTAGTAGCGCTCAAACATAGAGCCTCATTGACTAAACCAATCACCCCAGCTTTAGAAATTTATAACATGAAGGTGATAAGTGCCTCACTGTATGGATCGGAACTATGGGGATTTTCTAATCTGAAGGACCTGTCACTGGCAGAGAATAGGTTCTTGCGGCGCCTAGTGGGGGCACCACAAAGCACTCCCACTGTTCCTCTGTTGCTTGATCTTGGCAGGAAAAGTATATTGGAGACGGATAATGACAACGCCGGAATTAGCCCACTATGCTGCAGCCCTAGCGGACATTATTAATGCCGACCGCTTTCATACCATCTTGTGGCTTAAAGAACTACGGAGTCTATTATCAAAGTTGGATCTAGACCATCTTTGGGCTAATACTGATGTAACATGTTTTCCATCGAAGATCATCTTGAAGAAAATGTACTGGGCCATGGTTCGGTCATCTGCTTCTTGTACTGGATCTAACTCCAAATTACCTCGACGGTTTCTTGATATTAAAACACTACCATCTTGTGAACCTTATTGGGACATTATCGAAAAACCGTTCAACAGAAAACTGTATTTTCAATTCAGATTTGGAACTCTTCCCCTTAACGCATTTACAAAAAATTGGTCCACGAACCGGGATGAGAAATGCCATTACTGTAAAGACCTTGTTGAGAATGTTTCTCACTTACTGTTTGTTTGCCCTCTTTATTACTGCCCACATCGAAAATGGATAAAACCAGTGTGTCATAATTTAGGAACACGCAGGCATATAGAGGCGCTTAGAATACTGGAATCAGATTGTTCACCCACCTTTGCGATTACTGTTGCAAAATTTCTAGGATGGGCTTGGTCTATTTGCACCCGTACTTTACAACTATCTGACACAGTTTAATGAATTATTGTCACCATGACTTTTATATACGATCAATTTTTATATAATTCTTGTTGGAATATTTTATATTGAGTAATGAAAGTGACAGCATAAAATGTTTAATGCGTGTTTTAAATATGAATTTTAGGTTTAGTATTTATTGTGTAGTGTTAGGATGTAAATTGCTTTTATGACTTGCTGTCGAATAAAGCTTTGAAATTTGATAATGTTGGGCAGCCTACTCAGAAAACCCCAAAATACAAGCCTGTATTCTCTACTGATGATGGTTAATAAACCAGAAACATGTGTCTAGAGATCAGCACTATCTACACCAACCTTGGCAAAACACTCGAAAATATCAGAGGGAGCTACAAGAGACTGCATTTCCCAGAATGCCAGGGGCGAACCTTGCCTGAGAGGTCAGCGGTGTGCTCCCTCATCCTGTGGTCTATTTAAAGCACTCCCGTGAGTCATTGAGCTGACGAGCTCGTGGATGAAGCACCTGCGCGCCAGTGAGAGTTACTGGACCTGATATAATGTTTGGAAGCCTACTCAGCAAACCCCAAAATACAAGATTGTATTTTCTACTGATGACGGTTAATAAATCCGAAACATGTGTCTAGAGATCAGCACTATCTGCGCCAACCCTGGCAAAACACTTGGAAATATCAGAGCGATTTACAAGAGACTGCATTTCCCAGAATGCCAGGGGCGAACCTTGCCTAAGAGGTCAGCTGTGTGCTCCTGCATCCTGTTGTCTATTTAAAGACTCTCACTGATAGACTCTCACTGACAGACTCTCCCATGCTCTCTCACTCACTGACTCTCCCACTCTCTCTCACTCACTGACTGACTGACTCACTCACTCACTCACTCACTGACTCACTCTCACTCACTGACTGACTCACTCTCACTGGCGGACTCACTCTCACTGACTGACTTACTCCCTCTTACTGACAGACTCTCACTGACTCTCCCCCTGTCCCACTGACTGACTCTCCCCTTCACTCACTGACTGACTCTCCCACTCTCTCTCACTCACTGTCTGACTCTCCCTTTCACTCTCACTCACTGACTGACTCTCCCACTCACTCTCACTGACTGACTGACTGACTCACTCTCACTGACTAACTCACTCACTCAGTCTCACTTACTGACTTACTCACTCTCACTGACTCACTCTCACTGACACTCTATTACTCTTTCACTGACTGGCTCACTCACTCTTACTGACTGACTGACTCACTCTCTCACTCTCACTGACAGACTCACTCTCACACTCTCACTGACAGACTCCCCCTCTGACAGACTATCACCGATAGACTCTCAATGACTGACTCTCACTGACAGACTCTCTCACTCTCTCGCTGACACTCTCCCTCTCTCTCTCACTGACTGACTCACTCTCACTGACTGATTGACTCACTCTCACTGAATCACTCTCACTGACAGACTCTCACTGATAGACTCTCACTGACAGATTCTCTCACTCTCTCACTAACAGACTCTCCCACTATCTCTCTAACTGACTGACTGACTGACTCACACTGACAGACTCTCACAGACTCTCACTGGCAGACTCTCCCACTCTCTCTCTCTGATTGACTGACTCATTCTCACTGACAGACTCTCACTCACTCATTCTCACTGACTCATTCTCACGGACTCAATCTCACTGGCTCATTCTCACTGACTCAGTCTCACTGACTCACACTCACAGACTCACTCCTACTGACTGACTGACTCTCTCTCACTGACAGACTCTCACTGCCTCTCTCTCACTGACATACTCTCACTGACTCTCTCTCTCACTGACTCTCTCTCACTGACAAACTCTCAATGACAGACTCTCACTCCCTCACTGACATACTCTCCCACTCTCTCTCACTGACTGATTCACTCTCACTGACTGACTGACTCACTCTCACTGACTTACTCTCACTGACAGACTCTCCCACACTCTCTCTCACTGAATGACTGACTCATTTCACTGACATAGTCTCACTGACTCTTTCTCACAGACTCACTCTCACTGACTCACTCTCACTTTCTCACTCTCACTGACTCACCCTCACTGACTCACTCTCTCTCTCACTGACTGACTCACTCTCCCTCTCTGACAGACTCTCACTGACAAACTATCACTGACTCTCTCACTGACACTCTTTTCACTGACAGACTCTCACTGATTCTCTCTGACAGACTCTCACTGACAGACTCTCAATGACCGACTCTCACTTGCTCACTCTCAATGACTCTCTCTCACCCCTGAATCTCTCTCACTACTGACTCTCTCACTGACTCCCTCTCACTGAACCACTCTCCTACTCTTTCTCACTGACTGACTGACTGACTCACTCTTACTGGAAGACTCTCACTGACAGACTCTCTCACTCACTTCACCTACAGACTCTCACTGACAGACTCTCCCACTCTCTCACTGACTGACAGACTCTCCCAATGACTGACTCACACTGACTGACAGACTCTCACTGACTCTCTCAGTGGCACTCTCTCTCACTGACAGACTCTCACTCATTCTCTCTGACAGACTCTCTCTGACAGACTCTCAATGACACACTCTCACTTGACTCACTCTCACTGACTCACTCTCCTACTCTCTCTCACTGACTGACTGACTCACTCACTCACTTTCACTGGAAGACTCTCACTGACGGACTCTCTCACTCACTTCACTGATAGACTCTCACTGACAGACTCTCTCACTCTCTCACTGAGTGACAGACTCTCTCAATGACTGACTCACTCTAACTGACAGACTCTCACTGACTGACTCTCACTGACTTACTCTCACTGACTCACTCTCACTGACTAACTCTCACTGACCGACTCTCACTGACAGATTCTCAATGACAGACTCTCTCACTCTCTCACTAACAGACTCTCCCTCTATCTCTCTAACTGACTGACTGACTGACTCACACTGACAGACTCTCACAGACTCTGCATGACAGACTCACTGGCAGACTCTCCCACACTCTCTCTCTGATTGACTGACTCATTCTCACTGACAGACTCTCACTCGCTCATTCTCACTGACTCATTCTCACGGACTCAATCTCACTGACTCATTCCCGCTGACTCAGTCTCACTAACTTACACTCACTGACTCACTCTTACTGACTGACTGACTCACTCTCTCTCACTGACAGACTCTCACTGCCTCTCTCTCACTGACATACTCTCACTGACTCTCACTCTCTCACTGACAGACTCTCCCACTCTCTCTCACTGACTGACTCACTCTCACTGACTGACTGACTCACTCTCACTGACTTACTCTCACTGACAGACTCTCACTGACTCACTCTCACTGACAGACTCTCACACTCCCTCTCACTGAATGACTGACTCATTTCACTGACATACTCTCACTGACTCTTTCTCACAGACTCACTATCACTGACTCACTCTCACTTTCTCACTCTCACTGACTCACTCTCACTGACTCACTTTCTCACTGACTGACTCACTCTCTCTCACTGACAGACTCTCACTGACTCTCTCACTGACACTCTCTTTCACTGACAGACTCTCACTGATTCTCTATGACAGACTCTCACTGACAGACTCTCAATGACGGACTCTCACTAGCTCACTCTCACTGACTCTCTCTCACCACTGACTCTCTCTCACTACTGACTCTCTCACTGACTCACTGGCTAACTCTCACTGACTCACTCTCCTACTCTCTCTCACTGACTGACTGACTCACTCTCACTGGAAGACTCTCACTGACAGACTCTCTCACTCACTCTCTCACTGACTGACAGACTCTCCCAATGACTGACTCACTCTGACTGACAGACTATCACTGACAAACTCTCACTGACTCTCTCACTGACACTCTCTGTCACTGACAGACTCTCACTGATTCTCTCTGACAGACTCTCACTGACAGACTCTCAATGACAGACACTCACTTGCTCACTCTCCTACTCTCACTGACTGACTGACTCACTCACTCTCACTGGAAGACTCTGACTGACAGACTCACTCACTTCACTGACAGACTCTCACTGACAGACTCTCTCACTCTCTCACTGGCTGACTGACTCTCCCAATGACTGACTCACTCTGACTGACAGACTCTCACTGACAAACTCTCACTGACTCTCTCACTGACACGCACTCTCACTGACAGACTCTCAATGACAGACTCTCACTTGACTCACTCTCACTGACTCACTCTCCTACTCTCTCTCACTGACTGACTGACTCACTCACTCTCACTGGAAGACTCTCACTGACAGACTCTCTCACTCACTTCACTGACAGACTCTCACTGACAGACTCTCTCACTGAGTGACAGACTCTCTCAATGACTGACTCACTCTAACTGACAGACTCTCACTGACTGACTCTCACTGACTTACTCTCACTGACTCACTCTCTGACTCACTCTCACTGACTCACTTTCACTGACCGACTCTCACTGACAGACTCTCTATGACAGACTCTCTCACTCTCTCACTAACAGACTCTCCCACTCTTTCACTGACTGACTCACTCTCACCGACTGACTGACTCACTCTCACTGACTACTCTCACTCTCACTGACTCACTCTCACTGAATCACTCTCTCACTGACTGACTCACTCTCTCTCACTGACAGACTCTCACTGACAGACTCTCACTGACTCTCTCACTGACACTCTCTTTCACTGACAGACTCTCACTGATTCTCTCTGACAGACTCTCACTGACAGACTCTCAATGACAGACTCTCACTTGCTCACTCTCACTGACTCTCTCTCACCACTGACTCTCTCTCACTACTGACTCTCTCACTGACTCACTGGCTAACTCTCACTGACTCACTCTCCTACTCTCTCTCACTGACTGACTGACTCACTCTCACTGGAAGACTCTCACTGACAGACTCTCTCACTCACTCTCTCACTGACTGACAGACTCTCCCAATGACTGACTCACTCTGACTGACAGACTATCACTGACAAACTCTCACTGACTCTCTCACTGACACTCTCTGTCACTGACAGACTCTCACTGATTCTCTCTGACAGACTCTCACTGACAGACTCTCAATGACAGACACTCACTTGCTCACTCTCACTGACTCTCTCTCACCACTGACTCACTCTCACTGACTCACTCTCCTACTCTCTCTCACTGACTGACTAACTCACTCACTCTCACTGGAAGACTCTCACTGACAGACTCTCTCACTCACTTTACTGACAGACTCTCACTGACAGACTCTCTCACTCTCTCTCTCACTGACTGACAGACTCTCTCAATGACTGACTCACTCTAACTGACAGACTATCACTGACTGACTCTCACTGACTTACTCTCACTGACTCACTCTCCGAATCACCCTCACTGACTCACTCTCACTGACCGACTCTCACTGACAGACTCTCAATGACAGACTCTCAATCTCCCACTGACAGACTCTCCCACTCTCTCTCACTGACTGACTCACTCTCACTGACTTACTCTCACTTTCTCACTCTCACTGATTTACTCTCATTGAATCACTCTCTCACTGACTGACTCACTCTCTCTCACTGACAGACTCTCACTGACAAACTCTCACTGACTCTCTCACTGACACTCTCTCTCACTGACAGACTCTCACTGACATACTCCCCCACTCTCTCTCACTGACTGACTGACTGACTTTCACTGACAGGCTGACTGACTCACTCTCACTGACAGACTCTCACTGAAAGACTCACACTAACGGACTCTTACTGACAGTCTCTCACTGACAGACTCTCCCACTCTCTCTCACTGACTGACTGACTGACTTTCACTGACAGACTGACTGACTTACTCTCACTGACTGACTCTCACTGAAAGACTCTCACTAACGGACTCTCACTAACAGACTCTTACTGACAGACTCTCACTGACAGACTCTCACAGACTCTGCCTGACCGACTCACTGGCAGACTCTCACTGACAGACTCACTCTCAATGACAGACTCTACCACTCTCTCTCTCACTGACTGACTGACTCCTTCTCACTGACAGACTCTCACTCACTCATTCTCATTGACTCGCTCTCTCTCACTCACTCATTCTCACAGCTCACTCTCACTGACTCACTCTCACTGACTCACCCTCTCACTGACTGACTCACTCATTCTCACTGACAGACTCTCACTGATTCTCTCTGACAGACTCTCACTGACAGACTCTCAATGACAGACTCACTTGCTCACTCTCACTGACTCTCTCTCACCACTGACTCTCTCTCACTACTGACTCTCTCACTGACTCTCTCTTACTAATTCTCTCTCACTGACTCACTCTCACTGACTCACTCTCACTGACTCACTCCCCCACTCTCTCTCACTGAATGACTGACTGACTGACTCACTCTCACTGACAAACTCCCACTGACAGACGCTCTCACTCACTGACTGACTCACTCTCTCACTCTCAATGACAGACTCACTCTCACTCTCTCACTGACAGACTCTCTCACTGACACAGTCTCACTGACAGACCCTCTCACTCTCTCACTGACAGACTTTCCCATTCTCTCTCTCATTGACAGACTCTCTCTATCAGACTCTCACTGACAGACTCACTGACAGACTCACTCACTGACAGACTCTCTCACTGCAGACTCTCACTGACAGACTCTCCCACTCTCTCTCACTGACTGACTGACTGACTTTCACTGACAGACTCACTCTCACTGACAGACTCTCACTGAAAGACTCTCACTGATGGACTCTCAATGAGATTTTCTCATTGACAGACTTTCACAGACTCTCCCCAATAGACTTACAGGCAGACTCTCACTGACATACTCTCTCTCAATGACAGACTCTACCACTATCTCCCACTGACTGACTATCTCATTCTCACTGACAGACTCTCACTGAGTCATTCTCACTGACTCACTCTCACTGACTCACTCTCTCACTGACTGACTCACTCATTCTCTCTCAATGACAGACTCTCACTGACTTTCACTGACAGACTCTCACTGACTCTCTCACTGACTTTCTCTCACTGACTCTCTCTCACTGACACTCTCTTACTCTTTCACTGACTGGCTCACTCACTCTTACTGACTGACTGACTCACTCTCTCACTCTCACTGACAGACTCACTCTCACACTCTCACTGACAGACTCCCCCTCTGACAGACTATCACTGATAGACTCTCAATGACTGACTCTTACTGAATCACTCTCACTGACAGACTCTCACTGATAGACTCTCACTGACAGACTCTCTCACTCTCTCACTAACAGACTCTCCCACTATCCCTCTAACTGACTGACTGACTGACTCACACTGACAGACTCTCACAGACTCTCAATGGCAGACTCACTGGCAGACTCTCCCACTCTCTCTCTCTGATTGACTGACTCATTCTCACTGACAGACTCTCACTCACTCATTCTCACTGACTCATTCTCACGGACTCAATCTCACTGACTCATTCCCGCTGACTCAGTCTCACTGACTTACACTCACTGACTCACTCTTACTGACTGACTGACTCCCTCTCTCTCACTGACAGACTCTCACTGCCTCTCTCTCACTGACATACTCTCACTGACTCTCACTCTCTCACTGACAGACTCTCCCACTCTCTCTCACTGACTGACTCACTCTCACTGACTGACTGACTGACTCTCACTGACTTACTCTCACTGACAGACTCTCACTGACTCACTCTCACTGACAGACTCTCACACTCCCTCTCACTGAATGACTGACTCATTTCACTGACAAACTCTCACTGACTCTTTCTCACAGACTCACTCTCACTGACTCACTCTCACTTTCTCACTCTCACTGACTCACTCTCACTGACTCACTTTCTCGCTGACTGACTCTCACTGACAAACTATCACTGACTCTCTCACTGACACTCTCTTTCACTGACAGACTCTCACTGATTCTCTATGACAGACTCTCACTGACAGACTCTCAATGACAGACTCTCACTAGCTCACTCTCACTGACTAACTCTCACTACTGACTCTCTCACTGACTCCCTCCCACTGAACCACTCTCCTACTCTCTCTCACTGACTTACTGACTCACTCACTCTCACTGGAAGACTCTGACTGACAGACTCTCTCACTCTCTCACTGACTGACAGACTCTCCCAATGACTGACAGACTCTCACTGACAAACTCTCACTGACTCTCTCACTGACACGCTCTCTCACTGACAGACTGTCACTGATTCTCTCTGACTGACTCACTCTCCTACTCTCTCTCACTGACTGACTGACTGACTCACTCTCACTGGAAGACTCTCACTGACAGACTAGCTCACTCACTTCACTGACAGACTCTCACTGACAGACTCTCTCACTACTGACTCTCTCACTGACTCCCTCTCACTGAACCACTCTCCTACTCTCTCTCACTGACTGACTCACTCACTCACTCTCACTGGAAGACTCTGACTGACAGACTCACTCACTTCACTGACAGACTCTCACTGACAGACTCTCTCACTCTCTCACTGACTGACAGACTCTCCCAATTACTGACTCACTCTGACTGACAGACTCTCACTGACAAACTCTCACTGACTCTCTCACTGACACGCTCTCTCACTGACAGACTCTCACTGATTCTCTCTGACTGACTCTCACTGACAGACTCTCAATGACAGACTCTCACTTGACTCACTCTCACTGACTCACTCTCCTACTCTCTCTCACTGACTGACTGACTGACTCACTCTCACTGGAAGACGCTCACTGACAGACTCCCTCACTCACTTCACTGACAGACTCTCACTGACAGACTCTCTCACTCTCTCACTGAGTGACAGACTCTCTCAATGACTGACTCACTCTAACTGACAGACTCTCACTGACTGACTCTCACTGTCTTACTCTCACTGACTCACTCTCTGACTCACTCTAACTGACTCACTTTCAGTGACCGACTCTCACTGACAGACTCTCTATGACAGACTCTCTCACTCTCTCACTAACAGACTCTCCCACTCTCTCACTGACTGACTCACTCTCACCGAATGACTGACTCTCTCTCACTGACTTACTCTCACTCTCACTGACTCACTCTCACTGAATCACTCTCTCACTGACTGACTCACTCTCTCTCTTTGACAGACTCTCACTGACTCTCTCACTGACAGACTCTCACTGACAGACTCTTAATGACAGACTCTCACTTGCTCACTCTCACTGACTCTCTCACCACTGACTCTCTCTCACTACTGACTCTCTCACTGACTCACTGACTCACTCTCACTGACTCACTCTCCTACTCTCTCTCACTGACTGACTGACTCACTCTCACTGGAAGACTCTCACTGACAGACTCTCTCACTCACTCTCTCACTGACTGACAGACTCTCCCAATGACCGACTCACTCTGACTGACAGACTCTCACTGACAAACTCTCACTGACTCTCTCACTGACACTCTCTCACCACTGACTCTATCTCAGTACTGACTCGCTCACTGACTCACTCTCCTACTCTCTCTCACTGACTGACTAACTCACTCACTCTCACTGGAAGACTCTCACTGACAGACTCTCTCACTCACTTTACTGACAGACTCTCACTGACAGACTCTCTCACTCTCTCTCTCTCACTGACTGACAGACTCTTTCAATGACTGACTCACTCTAACTGACAGACTCTCACTGACTTACTCTCACTGCCTCACTCTCTGAATCACCTCACTGATTCACTCTCACTGACCGACTCTCACTGACAGACTCTCAATGACAGACTCTCAATCTCCCACTGACAGACTCTCCCACTCTCTCTCACTGAATGACTCACTCTCACTGACTTACTCTCACTTTCTCACTCTCACTGATTCACTCATTGAATCACTCTCTCACTGACTGACTCACTCTCTCTCACTGACAGACTCTCAATGACAGACTCTCACTTGCTCACTCTCACTGAGTCTCTCACCACTGACTCTCACTACTGACTCTCTCACTGACTCACTCTCACTGACTCACTCTCCTTCTATCTCTCACTGACTGATGGACTCACTCTCACTGGAAGACTCTCACTGGCAGACTCTCTCACTCACTCTCTCACTGACTGACAGACTCTCCCAATGACCGACTCACTCTGACTGACAGACTCTCACTGACAAACTCTCACTGACTCTCTCACTGACACTCTCTGTTACTGACAGACTCACTGATTCTCTCTGACAGACTCTCACTGACAGACTCTCAATGACAGACTCTCACTTTGTGGAAAAGTAAATTTTGCCATGTTATATGTGCCTACGTGTTCCCCATCCTATGTATTATGTGCATGATTAGATATGCATATATCCCCCTATGATCGATTAAAGACGCAATTATAGTTGTGTCCAACTCTAGTATGTCAGTTTCCAGTTCTCGTGAAAGCAACGAGTATTAGGCCTATGTTGGCATGTTTTACAGTGTACACGTTAATTCATTGAATTGTCCCCGTTTCTAGGCCTCAAAAAGGGCCCGGACGCCAGATTCAAGCTCCAGTCTTCTAAACCCGCTCCGAGGAGTGATACAGCCCCCACCTGCATCCCTGACCCTTCACTTACTTCCTGCTGCACGGTGCCCGGCCCGGCCTGGCTCTGCCTGCCTGTCTGCCAAGAGTATGTTATGCTTCTAGTTATCAGTCCAGTTTTCCTCGTCTTTACATTCCTTAGCTACTGAACCGTATAAACAGTTTCAGCTATGGTCTAGTCTTTCTGTCTCCATGCAGGAGAAATACTGTATTAATATTTCTAGCTCACGCAATACATGTAGAATATATGCATGCACCAGCCTTAGAGTCAAGTATCCTCTGCCCTGATAGCTTTTAGTTTCTATCAACATGTACTCCAAACACAAGATACCAGATATGCCATAGGTACATGTCGTCCTGACACCGCAGACTTTAGTCTCCTCTTCTAGTGCAGAAGTCATAGCCCCCAGTTCTCCCTAGTCACACGTCATTGCCCGTTTGCGCGCACCACTAGGTTAAAGGTCCCAGCTGCTCAGGTAGCCCCCTCCATGTTTCCACCCCATTTATGACACTTTTATGACACTTCTGTGACGTCTACATCACATGTCCATGTACACGCCTTCTTGTTACACCCATTTTTTGTTCTTATCTTTCGCGACTGCTACGAGTTACGCCTACTGCTACGCCTATTGTATGCAATGTAATGTAATGTATTATACTATATATATGCTGCACTGTCGATGAGGCATTGCAGCTGCCATCCATTCTATTTCCGTGCAGGCTTTCCCGTTCCTGTCCCTTCCCTTATGCCTGATTAAAGCCTGTTAGACTCAGATACCTCGAATCCTGTCTCTTATTTATTGAGCTATCTGTTTTATTCAATGTATTCAAAAATAGTACCGGTAATTAATTATTTATTTACCACATAATGGCGCCCGAACAGGCGACTTGCCCTTTCCCCACGCGCCGGCGAAGCCACGCAGGCCCCCTGACCCTCTGCAGCCGTGACGGAACCATACCGTGCACGTGCAGATATTTCTGCTTCAAGTATCCCTCAGGCCCACGGAGGAGACGGAGACTGCGGTCCAGCATTCAGACGAGGCGGTGAGGAATGCGGCGAGTCCCGACCAGAGCCCAAGCCGAGAGTACAAGGTCCGAGGTATCCGGAGGCCCACCTGTAACTGAAGTCCGAAGTTCGTAGTCCGACGTCGTAGCAGTCCAGTCCAGTCCGAGGCCTTCCATTCTTGCTGCCCGGTGAGTACCGTTGCTGGGGTAGTATCTAGACAGGGTCAATTAATTTGTCTCTGGTCCGTTGGGTTTGGGTACACAGATCCAGTCCGAAGTATTCACCTAGGTGGATACGGGTCCTGACGTGTCTCTTTATGGGACCGGTATGTTTCGTACTGTTTTAGCAGTGCATCCAGTAATTCTAGTAAGTCTGTTCTCGAGAAGTTCAAGTATTATGTTTTAAATGTACCAGGTAATATTCTGTTCGAACTGTTATTAATGTTATTTAATGTGTTTTCAATGTCGTGGTATGAGTGATTTGTTTTGCTATTTCATTACTGTGTTTATCGTGTATTGTATTGTGTTTGGATTCAAGTCTAGAATGCCTCTGTTTTACAAGTTACGTCAGATAGGAACCAGGAAAGGGTTACTCGAAGAATCAGTTCCTGTCCCGCCTAGGGACAGTCCAGGACATTTTATGTATCACAAGCATGGCTTAAGTGCCATAGTGTATTTAGATTTATGGGTCGACTATACCAAGGATCTAGAAGAGAAATATAGATGGCCTGTATCAGGTACATGGGATGCCGAGTGCATCATGCGAGTAGAAGAGGCATTATGGAAAAAGAAAGCCCGACAGTCCCAGAAAGATGCCATCGAGTTATGGCGCAAAGAATCTCATAGAAGAACCGAAAAAGAAATCAGAAAAACAGAATTAAGTAGGGAATCCGCAGAAAAAGCCCAAGAAAGGGAACTTCTAGAAGAAGGTGAACGAGTTAAAGCAGAACAGTCAGACAGACAGAGAAATGCTCTTATAAGGGGCATGTATCCTCTTCTTGCCGAGGGCTTGCCAAAGGCAACCCCGGAAGCATCCAGTAATTTTCCGCCACCATTAGTCCCGATTAAGCTACGTCATAAACCGACCGCAGCTGAAATTTTTCTTTCGTCCTATTTGGACGATACAGTCCCAGAATATGCAAATCATATTCCGCCTGTTCAACCTCAGCACCCTGTTAATAATGTAATCCCTGTTCCTCCAGCCACTGGTCCCGGGGACCAAGTTAATGTACCCCCGGCCCAGCCTACAGTAAATGCACCCGTTTTACCAGTCACGTTACCAGCACCCGCACGTCCGGTATTACCTGACGACTCTAGCCCAGGAGGGGCGGCGGGAGGCGCTCCTACCACCCCGCCTCAAACGAAACGAATGACGCTGAGAGAAGCAGCGTTACAACGTACACCGAAAGTCTCTACTTACGCAGCCCTCAAGAAATACCTTACTGATTGCGTATATGATTCAGTACCAGGTGAAGATTACATGATACTGTATTCAGTACGTTTACGACGAGTTACCACCTTTTTGGTTACTCTGCCAGACATGAAGGACCATCTAGATAGAATATATTGTTTTATCCGTACAGGGGAGGATCCAGAAAGTATTCACGAAGCTATGGCACACAGAAAAGTCGAGACTCAAAATCTGATTTTACAGTTTTTGATTAACTGTTTAATAAGAGAACAAGACTATCCTGAGAAAGATAAAGATAAGATGAAAGTCCTGACAAAGTGGAGTGATAATATAGCCGAGGGAAAACACAAGACACAGAATTGTATAGACACTATGTACAGGAAAATCCGTAAGGAAATTCTAGACATACACGAAAAAGAGAAAGCAAGGAAAATAGCCGAGAAAGAGAATGACTCTTCAAGTGAAGAGGTAGACAGCGAGAATCCCGACAGAATAGCGTATGTAGGTAGAACTAGACTTTCCGACAGACATTCACGTTCAGATTACAAGAAAAGTTTTCCTCCTCCAGTGCCAGAACAATGTTCTCTTGAGCAAGTATTCCAAGCTACCGATAAAATTCTGAAATCACGAATAGGTTATAGTGAACTTAATACCATGCATGAACAAGAACTAGCCCGATCAGCAGTCCGATGGACTAGTGATTCTACCACGTTTCCAGATGAAATCGTGGCACAAATTTTCCTGAAACTGCCCCCAGCCGAGCAGCGTCTGGTGGGTATGTATATGATCCAGCACCTCATCACACTGTATGAGGTTCAGCATTCTGATCCAGGTCCTTTACATGATGTATTGAACGAGTTACTCCAGTACAGATGGAAAGGTCTAGGTACCGATTTAATTAATGTCATTCTAGAACAGCGCCACAAATACAGTACGTTCCTGACTCCGCATTTTGTTCCCGTTCCACCCCCAGTAAGGAAGTCATTCTACATAGACAGACAGAATCCGTTACGAGAAGTACATCCAGTTAGGACAACGGGAGGTGGTCTAGAACGAGTATTTGTTTACACCCCCATCACGAAAATAGAACTTTTGGAGATGAAAAAGTTAATTCCCTGTCATGATAAAGATCCAGCAGGGTTCCACCGTGAACTAAAAGACATGCTCCGTATGGGAGAATACACGTATCCTGATATCATTAAAATGTTAAAGGTCTTGTTGCCTGCGGGCATATATGAAAAACTCAAAGAAAAAGAATGGGAGGTGGGAGAGAATAAGATAGATTGGTCCGCATTAGAAGCCGAAGATAACACACGAGTACCAGGTACCGGTCTTGGGGATAAAGCTAAAGCTTTGCCCGAACTGTTAATACAAGTCTTGCCCAGATTACTAGCCACGAAAAAGGAAGACTGGGATGCCATCTCAGCCTGTAAACAGAAACAAGATGAAGATACTAGTGACTTTTATTCCAGATTCGAGAAATGTTTCATTATTAATAGTGGTCTGAAAACAAGTAGTGAATCGTACCCACATCTTTTTGTTACCAAACTAGTCGAGAATTCAAGTCCACAAGTTAAAAATCGAGTACTGAAAGTCGAGAGTTCTTGGCAAGCTAATACTCCGTCACAAATGCTCCAGATGCTCCAGTACCACCAGAACAGAATCAGGGAAGAGCAGGAACATGAAAGAAGACGTATGAAAGACACGAAAATGAAAGTATTAGTTGCACAGTCTGTTCCACAAGACAGTCAGAAGAGGGGTCCGAATCAAGCCAGTCATCCTGCAGCTCCCGTTAAAGGGACATGCAATTATTGTAAACAACAAGGTCATTTTATAAACGAATGTGCAGTTCTGAAACACAACATAGCTACTGGTAAGACTAAAGAGAGACCGCGTCCGCCTAGACAAGAACAAGTTTTACAGACTTCCCAGCCACCGCAGAACGCACAACAGACAGTTACAGTACCGCAGCCTATCGCTGCAACACAGCACGTTACACAACAGATGTACCAGTATGCACAGACAGAGTATCCAGATTATCAGCCATATTCATGAAACAGCCTAGAGAGGGAGGTAGGCTTGCCTCTCATCGAGATTCCTGTAGATCAAGAGGGTCCCTATGTACATAGTCAAGTATTAGGGAAAGACAGAAAGTTTCTGATCGATACAGGGGCAAGTAGGACTACCATCAGTCATGACGAGGTTCCAGGGGCTCCGCTCTCAGGCTCAAGAAATGTTTCCCTTGGATTTTCAGGAAAGCCTATTGTTAATGAAATATCGAAACCAGTTACTCTAGAAGTTGGTCCATTGTCCCGAACTACAGATTTGTTACTTACGAAGTCATGTCCAGAAAATTTGTTAGGCATTAAGACATTAAAAGAATTAGGAGCAGTCATTTGTTGCTCCCCAGAAGGGGTCCGCCTGTTCTTGCGAGATTTTAAAGGTCATTATGTATTACGTGATTTTGATCCAAGATTATTGAATGTACCACAGCATTTATGGGCGCAAGGTCCAACTGATGTAGGTTGTATGCACATTACACCCTATCGTGTCACTCTGAAGCAAGGTGTTGTATTACCACGAATCAGACAGTACAAATTGCCACCTGAGGCTGTAGCAGCCTTATCCAAAATTATTGACGAGCTTATTGTTCAAGGAGTGGTTGTAGAAACTGACTCCAATGTATGTAATTCTCCTATCATTCCGATTCTGAAACGTACTGATCCAAATGCACCTCCAGTTTATCGATTAGTGATTGACCTTCGAGAACTCAATAAATGTATCATACCACAGTACCCAGTGGTCCCAGATATTTCTTCCCTATTGACTGCCATTGATTCCGAAGCCACATTCTTTACAGTTATTGATCTCAAGAACGCATTTTTTAGTGTCCCCATTCATCCAGACAGCCAGTACCTTTTCGGATTCTGTTTAAATGGAAGAAGCTATAAATTCACACGAGCTCCTCAAGGTTTCACAGAAAGTCCTAGTATTTACAGTCAAGCACTTAAAAGACAACTAGACAATATTCACATGTCAACTAACACTGCCCTGCTCCAGTATGTCGATGACCTACTGATCACAGCCCGTTCTGAACGTGACTGCGAACGTGCGTCACTTACAGTTCTGTATTTTCTGGCCGAGATGGGGCACAAGGTGTCCCCTTCCAAATTACAATTCTGTGTCCAGCAAGTGGTATACTTGGGACACTTACTGTCCAAGAGGGGTAGGCAGTTGACACCTGACCGTATCCAGTTAATAGCACGTCTTCCACAGCCCAAGACTCAGAAGGAGGTACGAGCTTTTATCGGCCTCACTTCTTACTGCAGACAATGGATTCCTCAGTATGCATTTCTAGCCAAACCACTGATACAGTTAACGACACAGGAGGCAGCCGTATCGACTGTCCTCCCTTGGACCCAGGAACATACACTTGTTTTTAATGAATTAAAGAAAGCTTTATGTAAAGCACCTGTTCTAGCAACACCAAACTACAGTAAGCCTTTTACACTTTTTGTTACTGAACGTGATGGTACTGCATTATCTGTTCTCACACAAGATCAAGCAGGACAATACAAGCCCTGTGCTTATTTTTCTAGCACATTAGATCCAGTAGCCCAGGCTCTGCCTGCGTGCCTCAAGTCAGTTGCAGCCACAGCTCTAGCTATCAGACAAAGTGATTCCATAGTGTTAGGACATTCCCTGACAGTACAAGTTCCACACTCCGTGGAAGTTCTTTTAAACCGAACACAGACTCAGCACTTGACAATTGCACGTTTAACAGGTTATGAACTGACACTGTTTCAGCCACACATAGAAATCAGACGCTGCAACGTTTTAAATCCAGCTACACTGTTACCGTCAGTTACTTCAAGTCCTGCCACACATGACTGTGTGGAAGTTGTTAACACCATGACAAAGCCAAGACAAGACTTGACAGATATTGCATTACCTAATTCCGACCTGACACTTTATGTGGATGGTTCATGTATGAGAACAAGTACAGGAGAACTAGTAGCCGCGTATGCAGTGACTACTGACACCGAAGTTATAGAAACACACCGTATTGACACCCTGTCTGCTCAAGCAGCAGAGCTCATCGCTCTGACCCAAGCCTGCATACGAGCCAAGAACCTGAAAGTTAACATATACACAGATTCACGTTATGCATTCGGAGTCGTACACGACTTTGGAGTGCTCTGGCAAGAGAGAGGTTTCATGACTTCTCATGGAACCAAGATTCAGCATGGTCTCCTCATTCAAGCTCTGTTAAATGCAATACATTTACCGATAGCTATTGCCATTATGAAGTGCAAAGCACATACGAAAGTTACTGACATCATTTCCCAGGGTAACGACCTGGCAGATCGTACAGCCAAGCTTACAGCTCAGACTCCAGACATTCCAGTTAACAAGACATCGACACACATTCCAGAGCAGACTACTTGTATGACAGTTAAGGACCCTACACAAGATGTCATAGATATCCAGTCACATGCTACCTCTGATGAAATCAAGAAATGGTCCGAACAAGGAGGGGTCCAGACAGATCAAGGATGGTTGACGAAGGGAAAAGCCACATGGTTTCTCCCTGACTCAATGGTTCAAGTCATTATTAATACCGCACATAGTCCAGTACACCTAGGAGAAAAGGCCATGTTAGACAGTATCCAGAACCTTTGGTTCAACAAACATTTACGAGCAGCCGCCAAACAGAAAGTACGTACCTGCATGATCTGTTGTCAGTTCAATCCAGGTAAAAGTGTCCCGGTGGAACAAGGTGGATTCCATCCTCCCGACCACCCTTTTGAAGTCCTCCAGATGGATTATATTCAGATGGAGCGATGTCGAGGTTTCAAGTATGTCCTCGTAGTTGTATGTGCTTTGTCCAGATGGACAGAAGCATATCCAGTTCCAGATTACACAGCCGCGACCACTGCCAGGCAGTTGGTTCGTGAGTATTTTCCCCGCTATGGTTTGCCAAGGGTCGTGTATTCAGACAACGGCCAGCCATTCTCATCTGAACTCATGAAACAAGTATCCCTTCTGTTAGGGTACCAGTGGAAGTTCCACTGTGTACGACACCCCAAAGCAGCTGGTCTAGTAGAGAGACATAACCAGACTTTGAAAATCCGCATTGCAAAAGTATGTACAGAAAAAGGTGTAGATTGGTTAGTAGCACTGCCAGTTGCCCTTTTTTATATGAGAATGGTTGCACACTCTAGATCAGGTCTGTCCCCGTACGAGGTCGTATTCGGCCGACCTCCAAACATGTGGGGTACACCTATGCCCAGAAAGATTACAGATGTTTCCAGTAATATGCTGACAGATTACCTAGCTTCCTTGATGTCTGCCCTACACTCTTGTCGTTCACAGGTTGCCGCTGCTTTTCCAGACAACACCGAAGTGAAACCGCACGAAGTCATACCAGGCGACTTCGTCCTCGTGAGAAACTTCGATCGTTCAAGTCCGCTGGAGCCCCGTTGGAAGGAGCCCCAGCTGGTGTTATTAACAACAAGGACCGCAGTCAAGCTAGAAGGACGCAAAGGCTGGGTGCATACCAGCCACATCAAGAAATTCCATGGATTACGGCCAAAGACATTTATCAAAGACTGCCCCGTTCTTAAGGACTGTCCAGACACAGACTCTAAACTTCCCCTGTTAGAGAAAACTCCGCAGCAGGAGTATAAAGCCAAACTCCGGTCTAGTAAAATAAGTCAGCCAGTTTAATTGTTTAAGTCCCTCTCGGGTGAAGCGGTTAGACAGGTTCCTGACATGTATGAGATAGACCCACACAGTGAGAGAGTTAGTCAAAACTCTAAGAGATGTATTATCGTCCTATTCTTTTTATTATTCTTGAGTCTTATGGTTACCTGCATAAGTTATGCTTTTCATTTATGTTTTCCTATTTCACATGTACATATGTTTCCTAATGTTACAGTAGAGCACACATTTAGTGACCTGCCTCCTCACGAGTTATCCTATCGTCTTGCTATGCGTAATAACACATTTATCAGAATGTTACACTATTCACACCAGACCAGCAATGCCACTAATTGTTAGGTGTGTGGTCGACTTCCCCCTTTCCAGACACCGAAGGGAGTTCTGCCACTTTTTCCTTATCCGTTTTCACACAATGGTTCGTGTGGAGCATGGTCCACGTTAACGTCATCCTCAACTGATATGTCCCTTCTGAATCGAACATGTTTCCCAGACAAGCAAGGTCTTTCCCATAGAACAGGATTAGATCTAGAAAACGAAGTATATGATTTAGGTAATTATTCCTCGAATTTCATGGTTTTGAATGTCCAGTCCGATACTACTCCAGATTTGCCCGCTATTTCAGTACTACCAGTTAAAGGCGAATTATGTGTCAGAAAGAATGGTTCCGTACATGTAGGACATAGTGATTGTACTACTATTGTCGAGTATAGTGACAGTGGGAAATCTATTTTCAAAGCCTCACGTCATTCTTATTTTGTTTGTGGTCAGACCGCATATATACGTCTGCCCCTCGATTGGGATGGCACCTGTTACATTGCCTTCCTACTGCCACCAGTTTTTCTAGCCCCATCCGATTATCACAGAAACACACATCTAGTACACGTTAGACATAGAAGGGAGACTGAGTCCCCAATTGTCGATCAAACTGAAACTACTCTAGAACAATATCAAGACTTCAATAAAGGTTTCTTTTTCTTCATAGGTCCTGTCCAGAATAGTAAGTTAATACGTAGGTTAACCAGAACCCTTGAAGCAGTAGTGAATGAGACTACTTCCGCTCTAGGTAATTTAACCGAAGAGCAATCTGCCATTAGATTTGTCGTGCTCCAAAATCGTCTCGTCCTTGACGTCATACTGGCCGATAGGGGAGGAGCTTGTAGAGTCATCGGATCTAGTTGCTGCATTTTCATCCCTAATAACGCACCGTCTGTTTATTCAGCTATAACCAGACTTCATAAAATTGCCCATCAGTTACACCAAGATCCAGGCACCTGGACATGGTCCGGTTGGCTCTGGAGTATCATATCTGCCTGGGGATGGAAAGTATTGTCATTTATAGGTATAGCAGTAATGATCATATTCAGTTGCTGTCTCTGTTTACAATGTGGCCCTGCGATTTGCGGCTTGTGTGCTACATCCTGTATTCCTAGTCATAAGTCCCGTTCCAGGACAATTCGAGACGAGCAAATTATGCTATATGAACAGATAGATGGTATCATGAATATTGATGTTTCCTGATGGAAACGTAGGGCACAAGGAGGGAATGTGGAAAAGTAAATTTTGCCATGTTATATGTGCCTACGTGTTCCCCATCCTATGTATTATGTGCATGATTAGATATGCATATATCCCCCTATGATCGATTAAAGACGCAAATATAGTTGTGTCCAACTCTAGTATGTCAGTTTCCAGTTCTCGTGAAAGCAACGAGTATTAGGCCTATGTTGCCATGTTTTACAGTGTACACGTTAATTCATTGAATTGTCCCCGTTTCTAGGCCTCAAAAAGGGCCCGGACGCCAGATTCAAGCTCCAGTCTTCTGAACCCGCTCCGAGGAGCGATACAGCCCCCACCTGCATCCCTGACCCTTCACTTACTTCCTGCCGCACGGTGCCCGGCCCGGCCTGGCTCTGCCTGCCTGTCTGCCAAGAGTATGTTATGCTTCTAGTTATCAGTCCAGTTTTCCTCGTCTTTACATTCCTTAGCTACTGAACCGTATAAACAGTTTCAGCTATGGTCTAGTCTTTCTGTCTCCATGCAGGAGAAATACTGTATTAATATTTCTAGCTCACGCAATACATGTAGAATATATGCATGCACCAGCCTTAGAGTCAAGTATCCTCTGCCCTGATAGCTTTTAGTTTCTATCAACATGTACTCCAAACACAAGATACCAGATATGCCATAGGTACATGTCGTCCTGACACCGCAGACTTTAGTCTCCTCTTCTAGTGCAGAAGTCATAGCCCCCAGTTCTCCCTAGTCACACGTCATTGCCCGTTTGCGCGCACCACTAGGTTAAAGGTCCCAGCTGCTCAGGTAGCCCCCTCCATGTTTCCGCCCCATTTATGACACTTTTATGACACTTCTGTGACGTCTACATCACATGTCCATGTACACGCCTTCTTGTTACACCCATTTTTTGTTCTTATCTTTCGCGACTGCTACGAGTTACGCCTACTGCTACGCCTATTGTATGCAATGTAATGTAATGTATTATACTATATATATGCTGCACTGTCGATGAGGCATTGCAGCTGCCATCCATTCTATTTCCGTGCAGGCTTTCCCGTTCCTGTCCCTTCCCTTATGCCTGATTAAAGCCTGTTAGACTCAGATACCTCGAATCCTGTCTCTTATTTATTGAGCTCTCTGTTTTATTCAATGTATTCAAAAATAGTACCGGTAATTAATTATTTAATTACCACAACTTGCTCACTCTCACTGACTCTCTCTCACCACTGACTCTATCTCAGTACTGACTCTCTCACTGACTCACTCACTGACTCACTCTCCTACTCTCTCTCACTGACTGACTCACTCACTCTCACTGGAAGACTCTCACTGACAGACTCTCTCACTCACTTTACTGACAGACTCTCACTGACAGACTCTCTCACTCTCTCTCTCACTGACTGACAGACTCTCTCAATGACTGACTCACTCTAACTGACAGACTCTCACTGACTGACTCTCACTGACTTACTCTCACTGACTCACTCTCTGAATCACCCTCACTGACTCACTCTTACTGACCGACTCTCACTGACAGACTCTCAATGACAGACTCTCAATCTCCCACTGACAGACTCTCCCACTCTCTCTCACTGACTGACTCACTCTCACTGACTTACTCTCACTTTCTCACTCTCACTGATTCACTCATTGAATCACTCTCTCACTGACTGACTCACTCTCTCTCACTGACAGACTCTCACTGACAAACTCTCACTGACTCTCTCACTGACACTCTCTCTCACTGACAGACTCTCACTGACATACTCTCCCACTCTCTCTGACTGACTGACTTTCACTGACAGACTGACTGACTCACTCTCACTGACAGACTCTCACTGAAAGACTCTCACTAACGGACTCTTACTGACAGTCTCTCACTGACAGACTCTCCAATTCTCTCTCTCACTGACTGACTGACTGACTTTCACTGACAGACTGACTGACTTACTCTCACTGACTGACTCTCACTTTCTCACTCTCACTGATTCACTAATTGAATCACTCTCTCACTGACTGACTCACTCTCTCTCACTGACAGACTCTCACTGACAAACTCTCACTGACTCTCTCACTGACACTCTCACTGACAGACTCTCCCACTCTCTCTCACTGACTGACTGACTGACTTTCACTGACAGACTCTCACTGACAAACTCTCACTGACTCTCTCACTGACACTCTCTCTCACTGACAGACTCTCCCACTCTCTCTCACTGACTGACTGACTGACTTTCACTGACAGACTGACTGACTTACTCTCACTGACTTAGCTCTCACTTTCCCACTCTCACTGATTCACTCATTGAATCTCTCTCACTGACTGACTCACTCTCTCTCACTGACAGACTCTCACTGACAAACTCTCACTGACTCTCTCACTGACACTCTCTCTCACTGACAGACTCTCGCTGACATACTCTCCCACTCTCTCTCACTGACTGACTGACTTTCACTGACAGACTGACTAACTGACTCACTCTCACTGAAAGACTCTCACTGAAAGACTCTCACTAACTGACTCTTACTGACAGTCTCTCACTGACAGACTCTCCCACTCTCTCTCACTGACTGACTGACTGACTTTCACTGACAGACTGACTGACTCTCACTGACTCACTCTCTGAATCACCCTCACTGACTCACTCTCACTGACCGACTCTCACTGACAGACTCTCAATGACAGACTCTCAATCTCCCACTGACAGACTCTCCCACTCTCTCTCACTGACTGACTCACTCTCACTGACTTACTCTCACTTTCTCACTCTCACTGATTCACATTTATTGAATCACTCTCTCACTGACTGACACTCTCTCTCACTGACAGACTCTCACTGACAAACTCTCACTGACTCTCTCACTGACACTCTCTCTCACTGACAGACTCTCACTGACATACTCTCCCACTCTCTCTCACTGACTGACTGACTGACTTTCACTGACAGACTGACTGACTCACTCTCACTGACAGACTCTCACTAAAAGACTCTCACTAACGGACTCTTACTGACAGTCTCTCACTGACAGACTCTCCCACTCTCTCTCACTGACTGACTGACTGACTTTCACTGACAGACTGATTGACTTACTCTCACTGACTGACTCTCACTTTCTCACTCTCTCACTGAGTGACAGACTCTCTCAATGACTGACTCACTCTAACTGACAGACTCTCACTGACTGACTCTCACTGTCTTACTCTCACTGACTCACTCTCTGACTCGCTCTCACTGACTCACTTTCAGTGACCGACTCTCACTGACAGACTCTCTATGACAGACTCTCTCACTCTCTCACTAACAGACTCTCCCACTCTCTCACTGACTGACTCACTCTCACCGAATGACTGACTCTCTCTCACTGACTTACTCTCACTCTCACTGACTCACTCTCACTGAATCACTCTCTCACTGACTGACTCACTCTCTCTCTTTGACAGACTCTCACTGACTCTCTCACTGACAGACTCTCACTGACAGACTCTTAATGACAGACTCTCACTTGCTCACTCTCACTGACTCTCTCACCACTGACTCTCTCTCACTACTGACTCTCTCACTGACTCACTGACTCACTCTCACTGACTCACTCTCCTACTCTCTCTCACTGACTGACTGACTCACTCTCACTGGAAGACTCTCACTGACAGACTCTCTCACTCACTCTCTCACTGACTGACAGACTCTCCCAATGACCGACTCACTCTGACTGACAGACTCTCACTGACAAACTCTCACTGACTCTCTCACTGACACTCTCTCACCACTGACTCTATCTCAGTACTGACTCGCTCACTGACTCCCTCTCCTACTCTCTCTCACTGACTGACTAACTCACTCACTCTCACTGGAAGACTCTCACTGACAGACTCTCTCACTCACTTTACTGACAGACTCTCACTGACAGACTCTCTCACTCTCTCTCTCTCACTGACTGACAGACTCTCTCAATGACTGACTCACTCTAACTGACAGACTCTCACTGACTTACTCTCACTGCCTCACTCTGAATCACCTCACTGATTCACTCTCACTGACCGACTCTCACTGACAGACTCTCAATGACAGACTCTCAATCTCCCACTGACAGACTCTCCCACTCTCTCTCACTGAATGACTCACTCTCACTGACTTACTCTCACTTTCTCACTCTCACTGATTCACTCATTGAATCACTCTCTCACTGACTGACTCACTCTCTCTCACTGACAGACTCTCAATGACAGACTCTCACTTGCTCACTCTCACTGACTCTCTCACCACTGACTCTCATTACTGACTCTCTCACTGACTCACTGACTCACTCTCACTGACTCACTCTCCTTCTATCTCTCACTGACTGATGGACTCACTCTCACTGGAAGACTCTCACTGACAGACTCTCTCACTCACTCTCTCACTGACTGACAGACTCTCCCAATGACCGACTCACTCTGACTGACAGACTCTCACTGACAAACTCTCACTGACTCTCTCACTGACACTCTCTGTTACTGACAGACTCACTGATTCTCTCTGACAGACTCTCACTGACAGACTCTCAATGACAGACTCTCACTTGCTCACTCTCACTGACTCTCTCTCACCACTGACTCTATCTCAGTACTGACTCTCTCACTGACTCACTCACTGACTCACTCTCCTACTCTCTCTCACTGACTGACTCACTCACTCTCACTGGAAGACTCTCACTGACAGACTCTCTCACTCACTTTACTGACAGACTCTCACTGACAGACTCTCTCACTCTCTCTCTCACTGACTGACAGACTCTCTCAATGACTGACTCACTCTAACTGACAGACTCTCACTGACTGACTCTCACTGACTTACTCTCACTGACTCACTCTCTGAATCACCCTCACTGACTCACTCTTACTGACCGACTCTCACTGACAGACTCTCAATGACAGACTCTCAATCTCCCACTGACAGACTCTCCCACTCTCTCTCACTGACTGACTCACTCTCACTGACTTACTCTCACTTTCTCACTCTCACTGATTCACTCATTGAATCACTCTCTCACTGACTGACTCACTCTCTCTCACTGACAGACTCTCACTGACATACTCTCCCACTCTCTCTGACTGACTGACTTTCACTGACAGACTGACTGACTCACTCTCACTGACAGACTCTCACTGAAAGACTCTCACTAACGGACTCTTACTGACAGTCTCTCACTGACAGACTCTCCAATTCTCTCTCTCACTGACTGACTGACTGACTTTCACTGACAGACTGACTGACTTACTCTCACTGACTGACTCTCACTTTCTCACTCTCACTGATTCACTAATTGAATCACTCTCTCACTGACTGACTCACTCTCTCTCACTGACAGACTCTCACTGACAAACTCTCACTGACTCTCTCACTGACACTCTCTCTCACTGACAGACTCTCCCACTCTCTCTCACTGACTGACTGACTGACTTTCACTGACAGACTCTCACTGAAAAACTCTCACTGACTCTCTCACTGACACTCTCTCTCACTGACAGACTCTCCCACTCTCTCTCACTGACTGACTGACTGACTTTCACTGACAGACTGACTGACTTACTCTCACTGACTTAGCTCTCACTTTCCCACTCTCACTGATTCACTCATTGAATCTCTCTCACTGACTGACTCACTCTCTCTCACTGACAGACTCTCACTGACAAACTCTCACTGACTCTCTCACTGACACTCTCTCTCACTGACAGACTCTCGCTGACATACTCTCCCACTCTCTCTCACTGACTGACTGACTTTCACTGACAGACTGACTAACTGACTCACTCTCACTGAAAGACTCTCACTGAAAGACTCTCACTAACTGACTCTTACTGACAGTCTCTCACTGACAGACTCTCCCACTCTCTCTCACTGACTGACTGACTGACTTTCACTGACAGACTGACTGACTCTCACTGACTCACTCTCTGAATCACCCTCACTGACTCACTCTCACTGACCGACTCTCACTGACAGACTCTCAATGACAGACTCTCAATCTCCCACTGACAGACTCTCCCACTCTCTCTCACTGACTGACTCACTCTCACTGACTTACTCTCACTTTCTCACTCTCACTGATTCACGCATTGAATCACTCTCTCACTGACTGACTCACTCTCTCTCACTGACAAACTCTCACTGACTCTCTCACTGACACTCACTCTCACTGACAAACTCTCACTGACATACTCTCCCACTCTCTCTCACTGACTGACTGACTGACTTTCACTGACAGACTGACTGACTCACTCTCACTGACTGACTCTCACTGAAAGACTCTCACTAACGGACTCTCACTAACGGACTCTTACTGACAGACTCTCACTGACAGACTCTCACAGACTCTCCCTGACCGACTCACTGGCAGACTCTCACTGACAGACTCACTCTCTTTTTTTTAATTTATTTTTTTATTGAGAATTTTCCCCCCATTTTCTTTATAACATGGGCAGGGCACAATGATTACAATACATTGAAACATGAAATTATACATACAGATTCAAACAAAAATCTAGACAGGTTCTTAGTCTTTTAAGGATCTATTCCAAACGTCCATCGGATAAAAGGTTCCCAGATTTGCATACCCAACTTCTTTCCCTTTTTTCCCTTTCTAGCGTATATGGCTGTTTCCAATTTTCGTATTGACATTACTTTGCCTAACCATTGGTGATATGATGGGGGGTTAGGATCTAGCCAAGCAGAAGCCACTAACAATCTCAAGATCGCCATTGCCACAAATATAATTTTTTTACAGTTCGACTGCTCATCAGCGCTTATCCCCAATAACATGATGGCTGGTGTTAACTCTATTATTGTTGACATTGCGACCCAAAAGAAATTCACAATATCATGTTTCAGTTTATCTAGGTGGGGACAAACTGCAAAAATATGTATCAGGCCAGCATCTGTGCTTCCGCATCTAAAAGAGGTAGTGCCTGATGTACCACCCCACTGAGCAATCTTCGCAGGCGTATAATATAGATGGTATAATATCTTATAACGTTGGGCCTGGAGGGACGACGAACACAACATTTTTCTCCCCATTTCCAGTGAATCAATAAAGATGTCCCTGCCCATTTCTAAATCTGAAGACCATCTATCTACCCATTTCTCTAGATCATCTTTCTTTAGATTTGTCATTTCTAAATAGAACCTTTTAATAGTACAATCAGAACCACTTTCTATAAGATCCAACAATATATTTCTTTCAAAACCCAGTGCACCCCCTTGTTTTTTCGAGAGACAGCTTCTTATTTGGAGATATTTAAAAAAATGTTTACGGAGGGTAGCTACTTCAAAAGAACACGTTTTAAGACAGTAATGGCTGCATATAATATATGGAAAGGGATCTCAAAGAAGGTGGGAATTGGGAAGTTTAATTTATACACCAGACTAAAAGATAACCCTTCCTTACCTAGTGAGGTCTTCTCGGGAACTGTTTTTCAAGAGTGGGATAGGCGGGGGGTAAGAAAAGTTGGAGACATGATGGGCCTTCACGGTATGCTACAATTCACGGAATTGCAAAACAGCTTTACTTTGGATACAAAACATTTTTTTAAATATCTCCAAATAAGAAGCTGTCTCTCGACAGACTCACTCTCAATGACAGACTCTACCACTCTCTCTCTCACTGACTGACTGACTCCTTCTCACTGACAGACTCTCATTCACTCATTCTCATTGACTCTCTCTCTCACTCACTCATTCTCACAGCTCACTCTCACTGACTAAGTCTCACTGACTCACCCTCTCACTGACTGACTCACTCATTCTCACTGACAGACTCTCACTGATTCTCTCTGACAGACTCTCACTGACAGACTCTCAATGACAGACTCTCACTTGCTCACTCTCACTGACTCTCTCTCACCACTGACTCTCTCTCACTACTGACTCTCTCACTGACTCTCTCTTACTAATTCTCTCTCACTGACTCCCCGACTCACTCTCACTGACTCACTCCCCCACTCTCTCTCACTGACTGACTGACTCACTCACTCTCACTGACAGACTCTCCCTGACAGACACTCTCACTCACTTCACTGACTCACTCACTGACACAGTCTCCCTGACAAACTCTCTCACTCTCTCACTGACTGACAGACTCTTTCACTGACTGACTCACTCTAACTGACAGACTTTCACTGACTGACTTTTACTGACTCTCACTGACTCAATATCTGACTCACTCTCACTGACTGACTCTCACTGACTGACTCTCACTGACTGACTCTCACTGACTTACCCTCACTAACCGACTCTCACTGACCTACTCTCAATGACCAACTCTCACTGACAGACTCTCACTGACATAATCTCACTGACAAACTCTCACTGACTGACTCTCTCACTCTCTCTCATTGACTTACTCTACCACTCTTTCTCACTGACTGACTCACTCTCACTGACAGATTCACTGACTTACTCTCACTGACAAACTCTCACTGACACTCTCTTACTGACTGACTCACTCACTCACTGACTGACTCACTCTCTCGCTCTCAATGATAGACTCACTCTCACTCTCTCACTGACACAGTCTCACTGACAGACTCTCTCACTGACAGACTTTCCCATTCTCTCTCTCATTGACAGACTCTCTCTGTCAGACTCTCACTGACAGACTCACTGACAGACTCACTCACTGACAGACTCTCTCACTGCAGACTCTCACGGACAGACTCTCCCACTCTCTCTCACTGACTGACTGACTGGCTTTCACTGACAGACTGACTGACTCACTCTCACTGAAAGACTCTCACTGACGGACTCTCATTGAGATACTCTCATTGACAGACTCTCACAGACTCTCCCCGATAGACTCACAGGCAGACTCCCACTGACAGACTCACTCTCAATGACAGACTCCACCACTATCACCCACTGACTGACTGTCTCATTCTCACTGACAGACTCTCACTGAGTCATTCTCACTGACTCACTCTCTCACTGACTGACTCACTCACTCTCTCTCAATGACAGACTCTCACTGACTTTCACTGACAAACTCTCACTGACTCTCTCACTGAGTCTCTCTCACTGACTCTCTCTCTAACTGACAGACTCTCACTGACAGACTCTCACTGACAGACTCTCACTAACAGACTCTCCCACTCTCTCTCACTGACTGATTCACTCTCACTGACTGACTGACTCACTCTCACTGACTCACTCTCACTGACAGACTCTCACTGACAGACTCTCACTGACAGACTCTCAAAGGCAGACTCTCACAGACTCTCACTGACAGACTCACTCTCACTGACAGACTCTCCCACTCTCTCTCACTGACTGACTGACTCATTCTCACTGAGATACTATCACTTACTCATTCTCACTGACATTCTCTCTCTGACTCACTCTCACCTACTCACTGACAGACTCTCACTGACTCACTCTCCCTGACTCTCTCTCACTGATTCGCTCTCACTGACAGACTCTCTCTGAGACACTCTCACTGACTCACTCTCCCTGACTCTCTCTCACTGATTCGCTCTCACTGACAGACTCTCTCTGAGAGACTCTCACTGACTGACTCTCACTGACTCTCTCTCACTGATTGGCTCACTCACTCTCACTCACTGACAAACTCTTACTCTCTCACTGACTGACTCACTCTCACTGGCAGACTCTCACTGACTGACTCTCATTGACTGCCACTCACTGACTCATTCTAACTGACTCACTCTTACTGACTCACTCTCACTGACAGACTCTTTCTGACTGACTCTCTCTGACTGACTCTCCCACTCTCTCTCTCTGATTGACTCTCCCACTCTCTCTCACTGACTGACTCACTCTCACTGCCTCACTCTCACTGCCTCACTCTCACTGACTCACTCTTTCCGACTCACTCTCACTGCCAGACTTTCACTGACACTCTCACTCTAACTGACTGACTCACTCACTCTCTCTCACTGCCTAACTGACTCTTCCACTCTCACTGACTTACTCTCCCGCTCTCTTTCACTAACTGACTCACTCATTCACTCTCACTGACTGACTCCCACTGAGAAACTCTCATTGACAGACTCTCACTGACAGATTCAGTCTCTCTTTCACTGACTAACTCACTCTCACTGACAGACTCTCACTGACAGACGCTCTTGCTGACTGACACTCCCCTTCTATCTCACTGACTGACTCATTCTCACTGACAGACTCTCACTGATTGACTCTCTCACTCTCTTTCACTGACTGACTCACTATCACCGACAGACTAACTGACTCAATCTCACTGACTCACTCTCACTGACAGACTCTCACTGACACTCTCACTGACTGACTGACTCACTCTCTCTCTCACTGTCTGACTGACTCTTCCACTCTCTCTCACTGACTGACTCTCCCACTCTCTCTCATTGACTGACTAACCCACTCACTCTCACTGACTGACTGACTGACTCACTCTCACTGACTGACTCACTCACTCTCACTGACCGACTCTCACTGACAGAGTCTCACTGACAGACTCACTCCTCTCTCTCTCACTGACTTACTGACTCACTCTCACTGACTGACTCTCCCACTCTCTCTCACTGACTGACTCACTCTCACTGACTCACTCTCACTGACTGACTGACTCTCCCACTCTCTCTCACTGAATGACTCACTCTCACTGACTCACTCTCACTGACTGACTGACTCTCCCACTCTCTCTCACTGAATGACTCTCCCCCTCTCTCTCTCTCACTGACTGACTAACTCACTCTCACTGACTGACTCTCCCACTCTCTCACACTGACTGACTCACTCACTCTCACTGACAGACTCTTACTGACAGACTCTCACTGACAGACTCTCTCACTCTCACTGACTGACTCACTCACTCTCTCTCACTGACTGATTGACTCTCCCACTCTCACTCACTGACTCAGTAATTCTCCCACTCTCTCTCTCACTGACTGACTGACTCGCTCTCACTGGCTGACTCTCCCACTCTCTCTCACTATCGGACTGACTCACTCACCCTCACTGACAGACTCTCTCACTCACTCTCTCACTGACTGACTCACTCTCTCTCTCACTGACTGACTCACTCACTCTCTCTCACTGACTGACAGACTCACTCACTCATAATGACATACTCTCACTGACTCACTCTCACTGACTGGCTGACTCTACCACTCTCTCTCACTGACTGATTATCCCACTCTCTCTCACGGACTGACCAACTCACTCTCACTGACTGACTCTTACTGACTGACTCACTCACTTGCACTGACAGACTCTCTCACTCTCTCTGACTGACTCACTCGCTCTCTCTCACTGACTGACTGACCCTCCCACTCTCTCTCACTGACTGACTAACTCTCCCACTCTCTCTCACTGTCTGACTCTCTCACTCTCACTGACTGACTCTCCCACTATCTGTCACTAACTGACTGACCCACTCACTCTCACTGACAGACTCTCACTGACTGACTCACTCCTTCTCTCTCACTGACTAAGTCACTCTCTCTCACTGACTGACTGCCTGACTCACTCACTCACTCTCACTGAGTGACTGACTCACTCACTCTCACTGACTGACTGACTCACTCACTCTCACTGACTGGCTGACTCAGTCACTCTTACTGAGTGATTAACTCACTCTCACTGACTCACTCTCACTGACAGACTCTCTCCCTCTCTCACTGACTCACTCTCCCACTCACTCTCACTGACTGACTGACTCACTCTCACTGACTGATTGACTCACTCTCACTGATTGACTTTCTCTCACTGACTGACTCTCTATTACTGACTGACTGACTCTCGCTAAAAGAGTGACTGACTCTCGCTAAACGACTGACTGACTCTCGCTAAAAGACTGACTCACTCTCACTGACTATCTCTCTGACTCACTCTCTTTCACTCACTGACTGACTCACTTTCTCACTCTCATTGACTGACTGACTCTCTCACTCTCACTGACTGAATGACTCTCTCACTCTCACTGAGTGACTGACCCTCTCACTCTCTCACTGACTGACTCTCTCACTGACTGACTGACTCTCTCACTCTCATTGACTGACTCGCTCACTCTCTGACTGACTGACTAACTAACTGACTGACTGACCTTCACCCTCCTGTTATTTATACCCCATAACAAAAAAAAACACAGCAAGCAACCATTGAGACAGGCATATACAAGTTGCCAACATTGAAAGGACAAAAAGTACTCAAGACATTATTTTTAATACTTTTTTAATATGGTCGTTCAGTTGTACATAGTGCTTTTGTGGTCATATTTAAGGTAACAAAAATGCTTCTGACACTTCTTTATTGTAACTTTTCAGCATGCTGCAGACTTCTGTACAGGACAGCTTACAGTCATAGGAAAGTCAATATCTCTGGCTAAACACAATTTCCCAAAGGCGAGCCCTGTTGGCTATGCCAATGCTTGTTCCCAAAGCACTTCCAAGGCAGGGGTTCTAGTCCCTCTGCTCCTTGCCACGCGGGGACTCAGGTACTCCTGTTCCTGGTCCTTGCATATGTTATCAGTGTGAGAAGTTAGCCTGGCATATAATGTCCACTAGTTCTAGCGGGCACTTTGCACCAGTCTAATTGACCCTTATTGGTGATGGTTGTAAAGTCAACCTTATTGAAAGCTATCCTAGTGGTAGCATGAACCAGCAGTCTTCAGGCTAAGACTTCAGTAGGTGAGTTAAGCAAGTTATTTTACCATATATAATCCCTTAAATACCGAATCAAAGGACACCACACAAGGTATATATCAAATATATATGTATTTAATCTAAACACAACCACTCTGCACTCTTTATGAGGTCAGAGGTCAGAGGTAAAAATACAATACAAGTCACTCAGTTAATACACAATAAGTTGCACAGTATACGTTATGCCCTAGGGGCTAAGAAAGTGGTATAAGAACCACGTGAGGGTTAGAAAGCAGGCCTGGGGCCTGCAGAATTGCTGGGGCTACGCTAATCAACCAGTTGTTAGGAAGTATGAGACCCACGGGAGCCACGTGCAGTGTCTAAACAGGGGCGCTGGTTCCCATTGACTTTCTATGGTGTTCGTAAAAGTTACAAAGTTAAAGATAAAGGACACTTCCGGATGGATTTGGATGGAACCCTTTTAATCTAGGACACTAGAAAAGTCAATACCCACGGGAGCACCGGAGTACTCGAGTTACCTCACCCAGGGAAGCCGGGTGCATAGGTGTCTTTTCGTGTCGGGTTTCGTCGTCGTTTTCGATGGAGAGCTGCAAAGAAGTGCTGCAGGCAACCAGAGGAAAAGTGTTCGGATGGATCCAAGGGTGGATCAGAGATGTGAAGAACCTGAAAGCAGAGGGGACAGAGTCTGGGTCACTAGGCAGTGACCAGGAAGGAACCAGGAAGGAGCCAGGTGACTTCGGTGCTTTGAAGGTGAGGATGGTGAGCTTGTCTCTTCAGCCACAAGGTCCAGGAGGTATCGACAATGACCAGGAGCTGGATTCGAGCTGTCCCACAATGGATCTAGATGACTGTGGTATTGGTATCCGGATTGGACCCAACAAGCCTTGGTAACTGCAACCCACACAGGATGTTGAGATTGGCTCTGTTGCAGACCAGCAAGGTCTGTGGCACTTCTCCTATGCAGGGAAGCTGAAGCAAGCCTGTAGTAAATAGAAAAGCAGGACGATATTGAGAAGGTTGAGTCTAATTGGGCGTTAAAATTAGGCGATACGGATGTCAATTTAGATCTTGCTCTATTATTGAATAAAAAAAAATTCCTGGCATCAAATCTTCGCGCACAACATTACAAGACTGTTTTTAATCTATATCATACACCAGCGAAGATATATGCCTGGGGTATAAGTGAAAATGATAATTGTCCCAGATGTAACGAAAGTCAGGCTGACATCATACATATGTTTTCTTCCTGTAAACAGCTAGATACTGTTAAAAAAGAGATAATGAAATTTATGGAGGGGCTGCTAGGTCAGTTCATCGACCTATCCCCTACCTTAATGCTATTTGGTATAGATTCCAAGTTGAATCTGGGGGAAGCTGAAAGAGATCTAGTGTTTTTATCTGTTGCTGTACTTAGAATTTTAATTTCTGCAGCCTGGAAGGATACGAATCCTCCATCCTTCCAGATGTGGCTCTCCAGATTGTTGGGAATCCATAATATAGAATCATGCCTCTATGAATATAAAGGCAAGAGGGTGCGTAAGAAGGGTACACGCTTGTGGGCTCCTGTAACAAATTGGAGAATAGATAGAAATGGTTAAAGTTGCTCGCTTTTAATTACCTGAAACTGTTTTCTATCCCTTTATATTTATTTTCTTCGCTCCCGCTATTAAGCTTCTTTGATAAAATGCTTGTAAATGTTTCAAATGTATATTAATGCTCTTATCATGTATGTAATAATCTATGAAACATGTCCTTAAATGTACCATCTTTTAATAATAAAAAAAGAAAAAAAAAGAAAAGAAAAGCAAAGTAGTTTTAAAATGGCTTCTTTAGGGGGCTCACTAGCCAATGGGCAAGCAGCTTGGTAGACGTGTCGAGCACAAATGGGAAGGCGGGGCCCACGGGACACTCGCAGAGTGTGGGGCCCTGGGCTTTGGTGAAAATAATGCTCTGGGCTGGGGCTTCTCGTACCCCAATGCACAACTTACTGAGGCTGCAGGAAAGGAGTGCAGTTAGCAAAATGCAGGATATCAAAGATGTTTGGTCCCACGTCTCTGGTGTCTGCCACAGGTCTCATCTTTGCTGCGGTTGTGGGTCCGGGTAAGAGAAGTCTGGAAGTCTAGTTCTTTAGTTGCAGAGTTGTCGGGTTCCAGCGGGAGCCTAGAAACTGCAATTTGGCAAAGTTGCTGATGGTGCCTGTTTGAACAGGGTGGTAACTTCTTGACCACAAGGGAGATGTCTTCCATCTTCTAGTCGATATAGAATGTCGAAGGTCCCCCGAGTTCTGTATCAAAGTTTCTTTTTAGGATAATCTAAAGTCCTGGGGACACAGCTCCTATACCTATACTAGGGATGGGGGCTGGATTACCTGCATAGGTCCCTCCTATGGGTGGACCTGAGAAGGGGGTGGTTAGACCCCTTTCCCTTTGTCCAGTTTCGCGCCAGAGCTGGGGCTGGAGCGCCCCAGCAATAGGTTTGATCCGGGCTATGCATGGAGCACCAGGCAGTGTCTAGATGCATTCACTGAATGCAGCCCTCCCTGTCCCAATACACTAAAAGTTTAAACAACAAAAGAGTGTAATTACTGTATTTACAACAGAGAGAGCATAGGAGAAGGGATTTAAATCTTTTTAGATTTATATAGAAAGCCCTCACTAAACGACCTGGTCGGTGACATGCTTCATCATTGGGCCCCACCGGGAGAGGCCGAGTGTCTCCTCGGTGTGCTTCGACGCCAGATTTACTGCGGAGCTGGTTATTTTGTGAAGTGAGGTAGTGGGGGTCCGGTTCCAGAGGGTTTGACACAGGTGCAGAGTGGGTGCCTGGCGATGCGGGCGGTGTGCCAGTTTCGCAACCACCCCTCTCCCGTCACCGATGATGTGAGACTTTATCACCCTACAAGTGCAACAAGTTCCTCTAAATTTGGGGCTACCTTGAAAAATAATAATATTTTTTTTTTCTTGCACTTTTTACACCTTTTTTACTCACACGCTCTCTGGTTAGGGTGGGCCTTAGCGTGCCCATACCGTAGAGGTGTAGTTCATTTTGGTCTTGACGAATGCCAGGTAAATTCACACCACATTTGGCAGAAACATGTTGACCTGACCTCACCTAAGAGGAAGTAGCCAAACAATCTATTTGGCCCCCTTCCGACATTCTGTTTTTAATATGCCTATATTGATCACCTAATTAAATTCTTCTTTGTGACACAATCTATATATTTTTAATTCAATAAACACTCCCACTACCTCACTTGTCACTTCACAAACAAAACAGCTCCGCAGTAAATCTGGCGTCGAAGCACACCAGGAAAGCACTCGGCCTCTCCCGGTGGGGTCCAATGATGAAGCATGTCACCGACCAGGTCGGAGAGTGAGGGTCTTCTATATCAATCTAAAAAGATTTATATCCCTACTCCTATGCTCTCTCTGTTGTAATTACAGTAATTACACTCTTTTGTTGTTTAAACTATATTGCTGGGAACTAAGGGGCATATTATCAAGGGGGTTAATCTCTGCTTTTTTGGCTTTAAAAGCCAAGAAAGCGGAGATAAAATTATCTCCCTATTACCTAGCTGTCGCTAACACCAGTTAGCGACAGCTAGTAGGAGATAGCGACCATCTTGGGCCCCGCTTTGCATGTCAGTGAAATTTATCACCAAGATGTTAGCGACTGGAAACAGTCGCTAACATCGCTATCTCCTATTACCAACTTTTGGAGATATTCGCGCTAAGCGCGAATATCTCCAAAAGCTAACACCTGCCCCTGAGCAGTTCTTAGCCATGTTATCCAATGGTAGGTGGATAACATGGCTAAGAGCATTAGCTCAGTAATGCATGAATATCGCTGACTTTTCAGCGATATTCATGCATTTCGGCCAATTTTTATTGCTTAGGAGATAAACCTTGATAATAGCAAGGTTCCTAAGCGATAAAAATCGCCGCATAACGGCGATAAAAATATTGCCGCTAAGCCAACATAGCGATAATTATCGCTAGTTGTTGGTAATATGCCCCTAAGAGTGTAGTCGCTACATTTTCCCTCCCACTCCCTTTGATGATTGCCAATACACTAAAAGCCTGCCTGGGGAGGTGGTAGCACCTCCCAAGGCAGGAAACCTTTTTGTCCAGGCCTCCCCTGCTGAAGTTTCATCCAGCAGCAGGAGGTTAGACTCGTGTCTGTGGCAGCAGCATCCATTTTGTGATGCTGAGGCTCTGTTTAACTTTAACCGGGTAAAGCAGTAACATGCATGTCTTTTCCCTCTAGAAAGGTGGAATGCTACCCCGCCGCCAGAATTGGTGGGGGAGTAGTATTCCAAAGTGTTTGACACCTTACATTACATGTTTTGATAAAGCCAAACCAAAAGTTAGCATTAACCGCGAGAATTATAATGCACTTAAGAGTATATGGTATTGCTATATCATAGAACAGCTATAAGGAGATGGTTCCGAAAGCTGCAGAGGAGCTCAGCTCATGCCAGAGCACCCTCTCACATAAAACCAAGCACCCTGCCTCCAGGATTGTCGAGGCCTACCATAGGAGTGGCTTATAGGTGTATATGTGTCTATATGTAAAGGTAGATTATACTATATCATAGTAAGGAGTGATTACACCACCTTACCCAGGCAGTGTGAACAGACCTGTGGTGAGTCAGTATGGAAGGCAAACCAGGGGTGGCACAATACATGATGCAGCCCCTGGTAGGCCTAGGGTGCACCTATGCCCTGGGTTCTTAAGAACTAGAAACAATAAGTCTACTAGAGCCATACCCTCCAATCGCCCTAATACCAATTACCAAATAATCAGTCGGTTGGCAGTGAAGAAGTTCCAATCATTTATTCTAAATGGACTCTGCGCAGAGGAGCCTCCCCGTCCACACCCAGTCAGTGTGACAAGAAGACTGCCGGTTCATATTCAAACAGGTCATTATATACTTTCAGTTCAACACACATTATCACTTGAAAAGGAAGAACACCAATATGGCCCCTTCGCTCCTGGAAAGAACAATATATGGCACACATGATCAGTTCAAAGCTTAGTTATTCATTACTAGGCAGGTCAGGAAGGGTAACTCCCTTTCGTTCTCAGGCACGGGAGTACAGGCACGGCGTCTGCAAGAATGTGCTCATCCCACACGAAAGGCAGATGTAACCTTGAGTTTCCCAAGTTAGAATCAATGGTCCATTCATAGCCCAGGCCGACCTTTCAGGCTCGCTCTCTACACAGTAGCAGGTCACGTGTTTTTCTAGCAAGAGCAAGAGGTACGGGGAAATGAAACCAACATGGTGTTTCTTCAGCAAAGGCCTGATTCTTAATGTGTACATAATGTGAGTATATTCACAAGGTGGGGGCTTTCTAAAGATGGTATGCTAATATATATTGGATACATTAGGCCAATATTACATAATATTGATTTATATTTCTTCAGTACCTATGGTACGCTATACAGGGGCTCACAAGCGTGACCCAGTAACCAATCTGGTATGCACCTAAAGTGCATGGTATCAATTTAGAGAGAGAACAGCTGAGCTGTGGGTCTGATAAGCAGGCCCACAGCCACATTTAAGTAAAAAAACTGAGTATCACAGCAAAAAGTGGGGGTGACCATAGGGAGCAGACCCTACTCTCCTACACAACCACCCCCCCCCCCAACACAGGGACATTAAACTAACCTTGACCAGTTGAGTCTTCATGTTCTAAGTGGAAATATTTAGAGAGTCTATCTGCATTGGCATGGTTAGTCCCAGGTCTATGTTCCACTGTAAAGTCCATCTGCTGTAGGTAAATGGACCACCTAAGCAGTTTTGGATTTTCACCCTTTATCTGATTTAGCCCCAAGAGGGGCTAATGGTCTGTCTGAATCTTGAAGTGAGTACCAAACAAGTATGGCCTCAGCTTCTTCAGGGCCCAAACCACAGCAAAGGCCACCCTCTCAATAGCTGACCAACGTTTCTCTCTAGGGGCCAGCCTTCTGCTAATAAAAGCTACTGGCTGGTCTTGAGCCTTGAGACCCTCCGGGTGAGTAGCGTGCTATATAAATGCATTGATTGATTGATTGATTGACCATCTTTATTCAGTTGTGAAAGCACAGCACCTATCCCCAACTCAGAAGCATCTGTTTGAACAATGAATTCTTAGGAGTAGTCTGGACTTTGCAGAATAGGATCAGTGCACATGGCCTGCTTCAGGTCATCAAATGCCTTTTGAGAGCTTACTGTCCACTGAACTTTCTTTGGCATTTTCTTGGAAGTTAAGTCATTCAGGGGTGTTACTATGGAACCATACCCCTTGACAAATTTCCTGTAGTACCCAGTCAGGCCCAAGAAAGCTCTGACCTGAGTCTGGGTGGTTGGAGCAGTCCAGTCCATTATGGTCTGGATCTTGTTCTGAACCTGGCCTCCACCTACAAGGTGGCCCAGGTATACAACCTAAATCCACCCTATCTGGCACTTGGTAGCCTTGATAGTTAGGCTTGCCTTTTGCAGAGCCTCCAAAACATTCTTCAGGTGGATCAGGTGATCTTCCCAAGTGGAGCTAAAGACAGCAGTATCATCAAGATAAGCTGCACAGTAGTCTTCCAGACCTGGGAGGACTTGGTTCACCAACCTTTGGAATGTGGCAGGTGCATTCTTCAAACCAAAGGGCATCACCACAAATTGATAATGCCCGCCAGGGGTTGAAAATGCTGTCTTTGGCTTTGCATCATCAGCTAGTCTGATCTGCCAGTAGCCAGCTGCCAGGTCAAATGTACTCAAAAACTTGGCAGATGCCAATCTGTCAATGAGTTCATCTGCCCTTGGTATTGGATGGGCATCTGTCCTAGTGACAGCATTGAGGCCTCTGTAATCCATGCAAAACCTCATCTCTCTCTTACCATCTTGGGTGTGAGGTTAAGGCATCAGGACTACTGGACTGGCCCAAGGGCTCTCTGAGGGCCCAATGACTCCCAAATCCAACATCTTTTGGACCTCTGTCCTGATACAGTCCCTGACATGATCAGGTTGCCTGTAGATGTTACTCTTCACAGGCAGATTGTCCCCAATGCCCACTTCATGAGTGCACCAGGTAGTCTGATTTGGAGTCAGAGAAAACATATGTCTGTAGGACTGTGGAACTTGTCTGCAGTCCTGTTGCTGTTGTTCAGTGAGGCTGCCTGCCAAGGCTACACCATCAACTGAACCATCATCAAGGTTCTGAGAAAGCAGTTCTGGGAGAGGGTCACCCTCCTCCTCCTGTCCCTCATCAGTAGCCATGAGCAAGCCCATGTCTGCCCTGTCAACATATAGTTTCAATTTGTTGACATGAAGCACCCTGTGGGGGCTCCTAGGAGTTCCAAGGTCAACCAAATAGGTGACTTTACCCTTATGCTCAACAATAGTGTAGGGTCTACTCCACTTGTCTTGGAGAGCTGCTGGGGCCACTGGCTCCAACACCCACACTTTCTGTCCTGGCTGGTAAACAGTCAGCACAGCCTTTTGGTCATGCCAGGCCTTTTGCAATTCCTGGTTAGCCTCAAGGTTTTTAGATGCCTTTTTCATGTACTCGGCCATCATGGAGCAGATACCAAGTACATAGTCCACAATCTCCTGTTTGGGAGGTTTGATAGGTAACTCCCATCCCTCCTTCACCAGACACAGGGGTCCTCTTACAGGATTCCCAAACAGAAGCTCGAAAGGGCTGTAGGCAACCCCCTTCTGTGGGACCTCTCTGTAGGTGAACAAAAGGCAGGGCAGCAGGATGTCCCATCTTTGCCTAAGCTTTTCAGGTAAACCCTTGATCATGCCCTTCAAGGTCTTGTTGAATCTCTCAACCAGACCATTGCATTGTGGATGGTAGGGTGTGGTGAACTTGTAGTTCACTCCACACTCTTTCCACATAGCAGTCAAATATCCAGACATAAAGTTTGCACCTCTGTCTGAGACAACCTCCTTCGGAAAACCAACTCTTGAGAAAACTCCCAGGAGGACTCTTGCCACAACAGGTGCTGTTGTGGTCCTTAGGGGAATAGCTTCTGCGTACCTGGTGCCATGATCCACTACCACCAGAATAAACCTTTGCCCAGAGGCTGTTTGGGGATCCATTGGTCCAACAATGTCAATCCCTAGACGTTCAAAGGGAACCCCCACCACAGGTAGTGGTATTAGGGGGCCTTTGTGGTGCCACCTGATTTGCCTCTGGCTTGGCAGGTGACACAGGAGCGACAAAACTCCTTGGTATCTTCTGACATATGAGGCCAGTGAAAGTGAGGAACAAGCCTGTCCCAAGTCTTTGTTCTGGCCAAGATATCCTGCAAGGGGAATATCATGGGCGAGTGTGAGAAGGAAGCCCCTGAATGCCAAAGGTATGACCAACCTCCTGGAAGCTCCAGGCTTGGGGTCTCTAGCCCCTGAATACAGGAGCCCATCATCCCAATAGACTTTGTGGGTCCCACTAGCATTCCCAGCAGTCTCATCAGCAGCTTGTTGTCTGAGGGGTTCAAGAGAAGGACAGTCTAACTGTGCCTGCCTCAGATCTGCCCTGGAGGGTCCCCCTGTCCCAAGAAACTCAACATGAACAGCCTCAAGCTCTTCTAGGACAGTTTCCTCCTGGGTCTCACAATCAGCTTCCTGTGAAGGCTGATCTTCTTCCTGAGGCAAGGGGAAGGCACTTCCTTAACCTTACTGCTTCTCCTCCTGGTAGGCAACTGGTCCATTGTTCCAGAATCCAGTGCCAGTTCAGTGTTGCTATTTCTGACCTGTGACATAGTCACAGCAAGGACATGTGCTGTTATTCCTAACATCTCGGCATGGGTCCTATACTCCACTTCAGCCCAAGCTGAAGTCTCCAGGTCATTGCCAAGCAAGCATTCTACTGGGAGGTCTGAGCTAACCACAACCTTCTTGAGGCCAGTTACCCCTCCCCAGGAGAAATTAACAATTGCCATACTGTTAGTGGTAGTGACGTTGATAGCATTGGTCACTAGGTAATTTTCATCTAGTATTTTCTGTCCAGGGTCCACAAAGCCAGGCGTCACCATTGTGACACCAGCACAGGTGTCCCTGTAGGCCTGAGCCACTTTATCATTAATTAAAGGAGTCTGTCTGTACTTGCCCAAGTTACTGGGACTCACAGTAGAGGACATAGCCATGTCCACATCACAGACAAGAACAGCTTGAGTTGGTATCCTGACTAGACCAGAATCCATCTCAGTTCCCAGGGTTAACCCGACTACACCCTTCTGTTGAGAACCACCGCTTGGAGCTGAAACAGGGGAACAGTTGCCTTAGGGGCAATTGTGGCTGGAGCTGCTTCCTTTTTGGTGCACTCACTGCTCCAGTGAGTATTAACCTGAAAAGTTTTGCACCATGGTTTCTTTGGGCCTTCTTTCTTTTTAGATTGTTGGGAACCCCCACCATTAGAAGCTTTTTGGGGACCTTGTGAAGACTTCTGGTCTTTTGCTTTCTCCCCGCACTTTTGGTCTTGCTTCATCTGACCACCACCTTGGTTCTGTACCTTCTGCTTCACCCTGGTTCTGACCCATTTGTCTGCCTTCTTTCCCAATTCTTGGGGAGAGGTCATATCAGAGTCAATCAGTTGTTGATGCAATTGCTGGTTCTGACAGTTGTTAAGGATCTGTTCTCTCATAATTAAATTATACAATCCTGTGTAGTGAGTGACTTTACTGCCCAGTAACCAGCCCTCCAGAGCCTTAGTAGAACAATCTACAAAATCAGTCCAGACCTGAGTCTGTGTCTTCTGGGTATCCCTGAACAGCAAGCTGTACTGCTCAGTGGTTAGGCCAACCCCATCTATCAGAGCACTCTTCAGGACATAGTAGTTGTCAGCATCCTGACCATTAACTGTCAGGAGCTTATCTCTACCCTTTTCTGAAAAGGAGAGCCACAAGATTGCTGCCCACTGACTTTGGGGTACCTGCTGTACTTTGCAGGCCCTCTCCAACACAGTTATCCATTTGTGGATGTCATCCCCAACCTGACAGGGAGGGACAATCTTGTTCAGGTTTCTATGGTCATGAGACCTTTCTTTATCTCTAGGAATTATGCTGCCACCAGTGGGCTCTAGACCACTCAACTTTTTCTATCTTTCAAGAGCTAGGGTCTCTTTTGCAAGGGCTACTTCTTGCCTCTTGATCCTCAGCTTGACCTCTTTCATTCTAGCTTTGTGCTCTCTCCTCTCAGGGGAAGTCATCCTCCTTAGAGCAGAGCCATCTGACCCCACTGAAGAATCAGAATGCTCAGAGCCACTGGACAGTGACCTGCCCCTTCTGTTTCTAATGTTTGGCCTCCTGGGGTGAGTGGAAGGGGCCTCTCATGGCCCTCTCCACCTCCAGATAGTCCTGTGTTGCCCAGGATAGGTTCATTAACCTCATCCTGTTCTGCATCCACCTCCTCATCAGATAGTGCTGGATCCTCTCCAACATTCTCCTCTGTGGATGGATGGCCCCCCTCTCTACTACCTTGGTTATCTGTGTCTGATGCATTCTCTACATCATAGGCCACTAAGATTTCTACCAGGTGGTTTAAGGTTGGACTCTGTCCTTGTCTCAATCTTCTGACTGAACACAAACTTCTCAGTTCTTGAAAAGTAAATGTGTCATATTTAGAAGGTACCCTCTGGGTTTCTTCTTGGAGAGGTTCATTAGGGCCTGCTCCCAAGGACATTTTCTAGTGAGGTGTGGTGCGTGCACCTACCTACACTAAATGGTTTCCTACTTGAACCTCTCTAGGAGTTGTAGTCAGGGTGTGCTAAGTCCTTACCACCTACAACAACTAAGTTCAGTAGAACTTATGTATATCTAAGACTTGATTTATATGTACCTACAGGTACCTTGATATGATCTTTCTGATGATATTACAAGATTATTTGGTAAAACAAATAGCAAGCTCTTATCCCACCGCTGCCACCAATGTAAGAAGTTAGCCTGGCCTATGATGTCCACTAGTTCTAGTGGGCACCTTGCACCAGTCTAATCAACCCTTATTGGTGATGGTTGTAAAGTCAACCTTATAGAAAGCTATCCTAGTGTTAGCATGAACCAGGAGTCTTCAGGGTAAGAATTCAGTAGGCAAGTTAAGCAATTTTTTTAACCATATATAATCTCTTGAATACCGAATGAAAGGACATCACACAAGGTATATATCAAATATATATGTATTTAATCTAAACACAACCCCTCTGCACTCTTTATGAGGTCAGAAGTAAAAATACAATACAAGTCACACAGTTAATACACAATAAGTTGCACAGTCTACGTTATGCCCTAGGGGCCTCACTAACCATATACCAAGAAAGTGGTATAAGAACCACGTGAAGGTTAGAAAGCAGGCCTGGGGCCTGCAGAATCGCTGGGGCTACACTAATCAACCAGTTGTTAGGAAGTAGGAAACCCATGGGAGTCGCGTGCAGTGTCTAAACACAGGCGTGGGTTTCCACTGACTTTCTATAGTGTTCGTAAAAGTTACAAAGTTAAAGATAAAGGACACTTCCGGATGGACTTGGATGGAACCCTTTTAAACTAGGACACTAGAAGAGTCAATACCCACGGGAGCACCGGAGTACTCGAGTTAACTCACCCAGGGAAGCCGGGTGCATAGGCGTCTTTTCGTTTCAGGTTTCATCGTCGTTTTCTATGGAGAGCTGCAAAGAAGTGCTGCAGGCGAACAGAGGAAAAGTGTCTGGATGGATCCAAGGGTGGATCGGAGATGTGAAGAACCTGAAAGCAGAGGGGACAGAGTCTGGGTCACTAGCCAGTGACCAGGAAGGAGCCAGGCGATGTCGGTGCTTTGCAGGTGAAGATGGTGAGCTTGTCTCTTCAGCCAAGAGGTCCAGGAGGCATTAATGATGACCAGGAGCTGGATTCGAGCTGCCCCCCAATGGTTCTAGATGACTGCATTATTGGTTTCTGGTTTGGACCCAACAAGCCTTGTTAACCGCAACCCATGCAGGATGTCGTGATTGGCTCTGTTGCAGACCAGCAAGGTCTGTGGTGCTTCTCCTTTGCAGGAAAGCTGGAGCAAAGCTGGGGTAACCAGGAAAGCAAAGTAGTTTCAAGATGACGTCTTCGGGGGGCTCACTAGCCAACGGGCAAGCAGCCAGGAAGATGTGTCAAGCACAAATGTGAAGGCGGGATCCAAGGGACACTCGCGGAGTGTGGGGGCTTGGGCTTCGGTGCAAATGATGCTCGGGCTGGGGCTTCTCATACCCCAATGCACAACTTACTGAGGCTTCAGGAAAGGAGTGCAGTTAGCAAAATGCAGGATATCAAAGATGTCGAGTCCCACATCTCTCGTGTCCGCCACTGGTCTCAGCTTTGCTGTGGATGTGGGTTTGTGACAGAGAAGTCTGGAAATCTAGTTTTTTAGTCGCAGACCCATCGGGTTCCAGTGGGATCCTAGAAACTGCAGACAAGCAAAGTTGCTGATGGTGCCTGTTTGAACAGGGTGGTCACTCCTTGACCACAAAGGAGATGTCTTTTGTCTTCTAGTCAGTATAGAATGTCGAAGGTCCAAGAGTTCTGTATCAAAGTTTCTTTCCAGGATAATCTAAAGTCCTGGGGACACAGCTCCTATACTTATACTAAGGATGGGGGCTGGATTACCTGCATAGGTCCCTCCTATGGGTGGACCTGAGAAGGGGGTGGTTACACCCCTTTCCCTTTGTCCAGTTTTGCACCAGATCTGGGGATGGAGTGCCCCAGCAACTGGTTTGAACCGGGCTATGCATGGAGCACCTTGTGTGCCCCAGGCAGTGTCTAGATGCAGTCATCGAATACAGACCTCCCTGCCCCAATACACTAAAAGCCTGTCTGGGGAGGTGCTAGCACCTCCCAAGACAGGAACCTATAGTTCAAGGCCTCCCCTGCCGGATTTTCATCCAGCAGCAGGAGGTCAGACTGGTGGCTGTGGCAGCAGCAACCATTTTGTGATGCTGAGGCTCTGTTTAACTTTAACTGAGTAAAGCAGTAACATACATGTCTTTTCCCTCTAGAAGGGTGGGATGCTACCCCCGCCAACAGAATTGGCGGGGGGTAGTATTCCAAAGTGTTTGACACCTTACACCACATGTTTTGATAAAGCCAAACCAAAGTTAGCATTAATTGTGAGGATTATAATGCACTTAAGCGTATATGGTATGGTTATATCATAGAACAGCTATAAAGAGATGGTTCCGAAAAGTGCAGAGGGGCTCAGCTCAATGCAAAGCACCCTCTCACATAAAACCAAGCATTCTGCCTCCAGGATTGTCGAGGCCTACAATAGGAGTGGCTTATAGGTGTATATGTGTCTATATGTAAAGGTAGATATAGGTATACTATATCTAAGTAAGGGGTGATTACACCACCTTACCCAGGCTGTTTGAACAGACCTGGGGTGTCAGTTTGGAATCTAAACCAGGGGTGGCACAATGCATTTTGCATCCTAGGGCCTAGGGTGCACCTATGCCCTTGGTACCTATGGTACACTATACAGGGGCTCACAAGGGTGACCCAGTAACCAATCTGGTATGCACCTAAAGTGCATAATATCAATTTAGAGAGAGAACAGCTGGGCTGTGGGTCTGATTAGCAGGCCACAGCCACATTAAAGTCGAAAAACCATAGGAAGCAGACCCTACTCTCCTACAATCAGTGGAAGTATTCTTATTCAGGATACTCATTGCAATTTCTGCAGTGTCTGTATATATATATATATATATATATATATATATATATATATATATATATATATATATATATATATATATATATATATATATATACATATGACGCTCTGTGGGGATGTGACCAAAGAATGAGTCGCAAGCGTAAGCAAGTAGCTTTCCCCAAGGCTTTTATTGGTATGAGCATGCGTGATTTAGAGTTCAATTAAAAGCACCTGAGCAGTGCCCGACACGTTTTGTATGCTTACTTCCTCATGGGCCATTACAGTCAGTATCGGTGCATTCTGGACCTTTGAGTTCCATAGTTCGGCGTCATTGTTTGCCCAGATGGGCTGCATTCCATTTCGCACGTTGCCCTAGAGGAAACAAAATGTCCGTTTAGATCCTAAATGGATGTACCTTTCAATATCATGCTGTTCAAAGCTCTAACATGAGCCCTCCTTCGACACACTCGCTCACAATCCATGCTTGCTTTCCCACTTTCAAGAGCTTGATGTCTCCGCAACCTAGTGGCCCCCGGAGGGTGGTGCTGACTCAGCGCCAGGTCGTAAGCAGGAAGTAAGCATACAAAACGCATCGGGCACTGGTCAGGTGCTTTTAATTGAACTCCAAACCACGCATGCTCATACCAATAAAAGCCTTGGGGAAAGCTACTTGCTTACGCGTGCGACTCGTTCTTTGGTCACATCCCCACGGAGCTTCATGTTTAGCGGTCAACCTGCCGCTGAGTCAGCACCACCCTCCGGGGGCCACTAGAATCTTGAATGTCTTTTTCCAAAACCAATATTTGCTATGAAAAAAAACCAAAGCATAGGACAACAAATAATGCGTGCAGACATCTCTTTACTCAAACTAAAAAGCAACTTATTATCACAATGGAATCTAAAACCAGTTGAAGGCCACCACAAGTGTGGTAATTGTGTGGCCTGCAACAGCACCTTAGAAGTTATGGAATTTAGTCACAACAGTATAAAATGAAAACATTCTGATTTTACAAATTGTAAAACCAAGAACGTAGTTTATGCCATAATATTCCCCTGCAAGAAAATCTATATAGGGAAGACAAACCAACAGGCAAATACCAGAATTACAAAACACAGATCAAGAATAAAAAAAAGGTTGGCCACTGCTCCAATGGTTGATCATTTTATTGAAAAATCTCATGGCGAAAATTAATTTCAATGGACAATTCTAGCAGTTATTAACGCATCTAAGCTCCCAATCGATATTGAAAGTGCGTTGCTTCAAAAAGAGGCATATCTAATTTTGAAGTTCAATAAGCACTATCACAGGATTGAACAGTATGACTTCATCACCCATAATGCACCACAGTGACCAACGGAGTCATGTCTGTTTGATTGGTTAACACAAGCAGGACTACAATTCCCAGAAATCCTAACGAAAACCTTAATAGGCGAAGCCTTTGTCCCAAATGTCTACGGCTAATAATGGTATCCTGGCACTCGACCTGAAATGCAGCTAAACCGTATTTGAAATCGAGGTAAGAGTAAGAGGACAAACACCAGAACCGAGAGATTATTAAGGAAGTATAAGTCGCAATAGATAATTGGACTTTCACACTGTATTGCAAAAAAACGCAAGCGAAAAAACTTGAACGCGAGGACTAGAAGCGGCGTACACCACGAAAACTACTAAAAGAGGTATGCACATGATTCTTTGTAACCGCTAACTGAGAAACATTGTTGCAAGGGCAGATTTAGTAAATAAAGTCTATTCCCTCGCAGACAACAAGCGCCAGTACAGAAAAACCCTTGAGACCCGAGCGGTCCAAGAAGAGATCGCTCTATAAACAGGTACTTATAAATGTTAAAAGACCATAATGTGTAAACGAGGGAAAATACAAACCTCAGTTTAACAAGACTCAAACATGTATATATGTTTTGCAGGGTGCGACACATATAAATGACCGTAAGATCCAGTACAGAAACAAAAGGCTGTATACAAGGTAGGAAACAGTAAATGAAAGTTCCTACGTGGACGAGACGTCCTACATGAATATCACTGACAGGCCTTTTTGTTTTTCAACAGAAGGTCTCCAAACGAAGAGACAACCCGTGGTATAGCCCTTCAAAGCTTGATGGGAAGGAAAAACCAATACTTCTCAGGTACAACCGACAACATAATGATAAAGTGTTAGTAAAACCAAAGTAGAACAGGAAGGAGCCCCTAAAATCTGTTTTTTATGGTATACAAACATAATATGGATTCAAAAATATAGAATGGACAAAATATCGAATGGACAGAATATAGTGGTAAAAAATATTCTTTTGAAGGTAAGTAATGTAATATCGATTTTAAAAATATAGAAAGTTAAAATATCGATGTATATAATATAGTTATTAAGATATATCGAATTTTTAAAAGTGTTTTTTTATGTTATGTTATTCAATTTTTGCGTAATTTAATTCCGTAGCGGGTTGTGGGTTTATAGGGGAATAGGGTAGGAAGTAATTTAATTGTAATAAATTAAATTTAATTTATTTATTGGTATTCATTTTGAATTATTTGTTAATTATTTTTTAATTGACAATTAGTTAATTTTTAATTGTTAATTAATTCTTATTAATTGATTAATTGATAATTATGTTAATTTAATTATTTTATTTTCCGTAGCGGGTTGTGGGTTTATAGGGGAATAGGGTGGGAAGTAATATAATTGTAATTAAATAAATCATTTTTATTTATTTATTGGTATTGATTTTTAATTTATTGTTTATTAATTGTTAATTGGTAATTAATTTGTATTATTATTAAATTAATTTCAATAACTAATATGTATTTGTATTTTTAATTGATTAATTATTACATAATTTAAAAATTCTAATTTATTTTAATACATTTTTATTGGCATTGATATTTAATTTATTTGTATTAATATATTAAATCTTTACTTTCCCTACTGTTACACTCACTAGAGTGGGAATAGTAATTTTTACCCCTACGCTATCCAACGCTTTCCCTACTGTTGCACTCTCTGGAGTGGGAATAGTAATTTTTACCCCTACGCTATCCAACGCTTTCCCTACTGTTTCACTATCTGGAGTGGGAATAGTAATTTGTATCCCTACGCTATCCAACGCTTTACCTACTGTTGCACTCACTGGAGTTGGAATAGTAATTTTTACCCCTACGCTATCCAACGTTTACCCTACAGTTGCAGTTGCTGGAGTGGTAATAGTAAATGTTACCCTCCCGCTATCCTACAGTAAAAATATTGTATATTTTTAATTAATATTATGTTAATATATATGTGTGTTAAAAAATCAAATTGTATGTTTATTTTATTTACGTAAATTAATTATTTAATTTTTTAAAAAGTTTTTAAAGTATTTTTAAGTATTTTTTAGTTAATTATAGTTATTATTTCATTAATTTTAAATTACTTTTAGGACATTTAAAAAAATACGATATTTTGACTAACTATATATTTTGTTTCGATATTTTTGATTCGATATTTTTGTACTTACCTCTTTGTAGATAGGACTTCGATATTTTTGCTTTCTATATTTTTACTATTTTTAGTATTCTATATTTTTGTATTCTATATTTTGTCAGTGATCCATTTTTTATGTCACACATCCTTTACAGAAAATTAAAAAGCCCTGATGAGAATCCTGGTTCTGAAAGCCTAGGATTTGAAACGAGTCGGCACATCAATAAAGCACAGAGGAATGACGATTTAAATTCCAGTCTGCAAATCAAGGATTAATTTCTCATGTTTATAAATTCCAAACTGTCTTACTGTGCTGAAACAGATACCAGATATAGACATTAAAAGAAAGTCTAGGATCATCCATTTGTCCACCATAACTGGTGGCATTAGATACAAGTACTGTATGTCTCTATGTTTTGTTTATTTATTTTTTCACAAGTTTTTGTAAAAGTGTATTGTGATGTATTATATATAGCATGTTTTATCAATTATGTGAATCTGGAATGTTTTGTAAAACGTTTGTATATATACTGTAGATATAACTGGACAATTCTCTTTTTCATGTTGAAATGAATCAATGAAAAACACAAAGGAAAAAGTAAAAGGTATAAATAAAATACCGGTACAAACAAAAAGCATAATGTGTTTGGCCATTAAGCGGAAATTGTACATTCTTTTATAAAAACTTGAGGTACAGGCCCATCCCCCCTTTTTTCTACTTAATTTCTTTTACGCCACATAGTCTAATCCAGGCTAGTGCCTGCCATGACGCGTTTCGACGGTCAGAGAGCAGTCTTGATCACATGACATGCTGCCATAGTGCCCTCATTTAAACAGTGAAACAACCCCCAATGTACCAAAACAGAACAAGCAGTGCTCATAGACATAGATTTCAGACTCTAGAATGAATGCTAACCATCGAAATACGGTGATATAAATAAATTGCAGAGGAGTAAAAAAGTCCTAAATACATTGCATAACACATAACTCAACTTAAGATGCAATGAATTTTCTCAAAATGGATATCATTCTGAATCTGGTATATAAATCATTATCCAAGATCTTAAACATTAAGGGCCAGATGTAGGTAATCCAGATTTACAATTCTAAAATACCAAATTTTACTGATTCTGTATTTTAGAATCGGTAAATTGGGTGTAGGTAATCATTCGGTGTTTTTTACCAAATCGGTAAGATTCGGTAAATCCCGAATCGGTATTTACCGATTCGGTAATTGCCATTCATTCCTATAGGCCTGGAGGCCCATAGTAATGAATGGCAATTACCGAATCGGTAAATACCAATTCGGTAAAATGGGGGACACATTCAAGAGTGCCAGGGTGTCACTTTGACACCCTGTTGCACCCCAGAATCGTGCTTGGGTGCAGATGTGGCAAACATACATGCCCTAAGGGCATGTATGTCTGCCACATGGCACAGTTGGAAATGCACTGATTTGCATTTTCAAAGGTATTCCTTATTTACCACCAACTTATAGTTGGTGGTAAATAACAAATCCTAAAATGGAAAAAGCACTCATTTGAGTGCTCCGTACATTGCCAATTCGGTAATTTACTGATTCGGTATTTTAAGGAATCGGTAATTTGCCAATTCCTTAAAATACCGAATCGGTCAATTACCGATTTGCAATGTAGGCTACATACATCCCAAATGCCCAATACCGGTCGGTAACGGCTCAAATTCGGTAATTTCGTTCGTTACCGACCGGTATTGGTCCACCTACATCTGGCCCTATATGTTTTCATAAAGGGTGGCATCGTAACAACGAGGTGTTGATAAATTACACAGTACATTGATAAATTCTATTAGGTGCAAATGCCAACATTTCAAAGTGCTATAATGTCTACTTGTAGTTAGATCAATGTAATAGATAGTACATAGATAAAGGGAACACGCTTTTTAAAATTTAGTGAATTCATTTAGACTCCGATAATGGTAATATATCACTGGATAGGGCAGATAAAAAAATCACATCAGTAACATTCACCCAACAATATTGAACTCATATCGTAAATAGTAACCCTGGGCGTAGTTCGTGAAGTAGCGCTACGCGTAACTACGCAAAGTGCACTTTGCACTACGTGAGCTACGCGTAGCACTACGCGAACTGCGTAGTACCCTGTTCGTGATGATCGCACAGTGCCGGATGCTTGTAAGCACTGTGCAATCATTGAAAACAGCATCTTGCACAGTGCAAGCTGTCTTTTACTGCCGCCTGAGTAGATTTTTACTCGAGCGGCAGCTTTCTCAAAGCGGACTCATAGTTTCTCATCGCGAGCGGTCGCGAGCATACGCGACCACTCACAATAAGAAACCTGACCTCCCGGCGTTGAGAATCTCGCCGGGAGGTTTATTTTCCACGTTTGTGATTGGCAACTTGATGTTGCTGATCGCGAACGAGAAAAAAGACTCGCCGGGATGGCATTTTGCTTGCACGCGGTGGCGAACTTGACGTTGAGGACCGTGAGCAAGCAAAAAATGACCGCTGCACTATGCTACGCGTGTTTGCACTGTGCTACGTGCAGTTCGCGTAGTGCAAAGTAGCACAAACTTCGCAAACTACTCGAGCATAGCGTAGTGCTTTGCCCAGGATTAGTAAATAGTCAAGAGACAGAGCTGTAAAGTGCAAGTGCTTAAATAATAAAACCACCCTAAATTGCTATATTTTAAAATGGTACAGTGTTGTCCAAAAATATGAACAACTAGTAAAATCTAGAAGCTGCCCAGAAGCTAAAAAGACGAAACGTCAAACCACGTCAAAGACTAGCAAAGAGATATTGAAAGTATAAACATCACATATTGTATAGATTGAGATTCATTGATCTAGGTGAGAGAAGAACAAATTGGAAGCCTGAGATGGTAAGTCAGAAGGGCTACAGTAAACAGTATATAAAATTACACGAAATTTAAAGAAAATTATGAAGGTCCTCACTAGTGTTTAACCCATCTGGCATTTTGGTATCTAGTGCAAGAACAAAGTGGGACTTCACCTGCCTAAGACGTTTGTCTCGGTTACCACCACCACGTGATACAGGGACAGCACCAATTACATAGTATTTGAGCTTACTGAGATTGTTTTGATGCACTAACTTCAGATGATAGGCCACTGGATAGTTGGAGTCAGAATTGACCACTGCCCTCAGGTGTTGCAAAATCCTGTTAAAAACTTGTAACTTAGAGCTGCCCACAGGAACATTCTAAGATGTAGACTGAAATTCAGTGTGACGAGTATAATGTCCCTTAATTTTGACAGGTTTCTCATTGAATGCTGTAGTATATTCTGTTGTGTTCACACCGAATTCACAGGCACGACAGGAGCTACATTTGAAGAACCCTGTTTTATTTGATGGCCAAGTTTGCTTGGGAATGAACTCCAGACTGCTCTTAACTAGGGTGTCCCTCACTGATGTTGCACATCTGAAAGTGATGGAAGGCTGTTTTGGGAGAATCTGATTTAGAATGATATCAGTCAGGACAATAGGCCAATGGGAATTAATGATGCATCGTATCTGTTTCTCTTGCCTACTGAAGGTAGTAATCAACCTTATTTCCTGTGTGTTGTCCAAAGTGGAATTAATCTGAGAGGTGCCAACAGGTGAGGTCACATCACTGAGATTTGACGCCAGACAACATTCTCTAGTGAGTGAGTTAGCTCTGGAAAGGGCATTTATTACTGTACTGTCTTTATACCCATGGGAAATGAAGCATTCAACACCTTCTTGTTGGCATTGCTCGAGATCAGAGTCAGATCTGCCAATGATCCATATTCATAAAAATTCATCGTAGGGGATACTGTGCATCAGGTGACTCGGATGTGCACTGCTGGCATGGAGAACTGAATTACCAGTCGTGATTTTTCAGTTGAGTTCAGTGTGGATTTCTCCTTTGTCTATATAGATCTGCCCATCTATAAACTCTACACTTTGGTCACTGATTATAGCAGTAAACCACAAATGCAACTCATTAGTATTGATAGATGTAACAAATTATTCTGCCTCCTCTCTTGTGCCCTTCCATATTGCAAAAACATCATCAATGTAACGCCACCAATATATGTAAAGATAAGAGGTCCCCTGCTACTAATGAGAAGTTCACCTAGGGAGGGAAATACATACTGTAAAGTTCCTAGGGCAACTTCAAATTATGGTTAAAAATACATCATGATATTCTAATCAAGGGAAGAGACCATATCTGGACGAGAGAGGTCTCATACCATCCTCTGATGGATTGTGGTGCCTTTGCCTCCCATTGTTTTTTTTTTAATTCTTATTTATTGGTATTTCAAAAGTAATCAACATAGGACATACAATGTCCAACATTGAGGCTTATCTGCCCCTTACAACAGAACTGCAGTTCAACACTCCATATCCAATAGGGTACTTTTCGCTACATACATATTATGTCACATCTAAAACGGTCTACCTCAGTGTTGTTCCAACTGTTCGTCCAATCCCGATAGATAATCCACTAGATAATGCCAATAGTCCTTAGGTCGTGCTCGTAGAGGAAGCTCTTCCTCATACAGTTTGATAGTGTCCTTACAATATACCATATCACTTACCCATTGTTTTATTTGTGCCGTCTTCTTACTACCCCAACATAGTGCTATGTTACGTTTGGCCAGTAGCAGTGCCAGTACACAAAATTTGCGTTTTCCCGCTTTAACATTTTGTAGTAGATTTAGAAGGCACGATCGTATAGTACATTGTATCTCAGTTCCCACCATCTTACCCAGCATTTCTGTAACCGCTACCCAAAATTGAGCCACCTCTCTACAATACCATGCCATATATATAAAATTTGCATCTTCCATCCCGCATCGTTGACACCTAGAGTCTTCTCGCAGGCCGAATTTGTGTAGGCGTTGAGGCGTGTGGTAGATGTGATGCGGGTATCTAATTTGTATGAGCCTTAGGTTCCCGTTTGGTGGTAGTATTTCAGTAATCGTGCCTGCTGCATTCCATTCTTCATCAGTTAGTGGTGCTTCTAAGCACAGATTCCATTTCTGGATCGCATTACCTGCAGTATCTCCTTTTTCGGTTTGCAATGCAGCGTACAGTCTAGACACGAGGTGACTCGGGTTGGACGAAGTGATGAGCAGTTGCAGTGTCAGTAGAATGTCAGGTTCTGCTGGGTAGGTGGGATAGTGTGCCCTTAGTGCACACTGTAGTCTATAGTACGTACATTTAAATAGCATGTATTGATTTTGTACATATGCCAGGTCTTCTAATTTTTTAACTGTACCTTCATGATATAGATCCCCCTGTGTGTCAAAGCCCACTTCTTTAAGTAGGTCCATACCCACCGTCTCTTGTGTAACTGAAAGTGCCGGGTGATGGTGCAGTGGCATTTCTGGTGTGTAAAGTGGTTGTTTGTTCGCTTTTTTTGCTATGATCTGCCACGCTGCCGAGGTAGCATCCACTGTATTAATATCTTTCTTATGCAATGGCGGCCGTACGTGCGCCAGAACTGCATCTAGAGGTATATGGAGGGCGTCGCCTTCTTCTACCGCTACATGTGTGAGGAATGGGATGAGGTGATACCAAAAGTGTGCATATTGTGCTTGCGCTCATAGATAGTACAATAGATAATCTGGGACTTTAAATCCCCCTTTTGCATACGGTAGTGTCAGAGTGTGGAGGTCTATCCTAGCCGTTTTTCCTGCCCAGATCAATTTTAGGGTTGCTGATTTCATCGCTTGGAATACAGGCTTCGGTGGTTTTATTGGGATATTATTAAATAGATAAAGTAGTTTTGGTAGTAGCACCATTTTAACTATTGCTATCCTATCCGCCATAGATAATGGCAATTGTATCCACCTATCTATTTTCTGTTCCAATCCCGCTAACACTCTGCCGTAATACGTGCGGATCACCTCTTCAGGGTCTCTATGGAACCATACTCCCAAGTATCTTACTGGGTCCGTTTGCCAGTCCAAGGGGTAATCTAGTTGGATGGGTAGAGTGCTATCAGTGAGTGGTATGATCGTGGATTTTTGACCAGTTGATATTAAGCCCAGAGTGGTATCCAAATTTGACAAATTCCCTTAAGAGCGGGTTCAAATTCTCCTTCGGATCTCGTACATATAACAGCACATCGTCCGCGTAAAGCGAAATGTGAAGTGGTCTTTGGGGAACTGCAATGCCTAGTGATGATATTCCTGTCTAATTTTGCACGCTAGTGGTTCTATTGCTATGGCAAATAAGAGGGGGGAGAGTCCCTGTCGTGTGCCCCTTTCTATATCTATAGGGTCTGAAACATATTTGTTAACTCTAATTCGTGCTACAGGTTTGGTATAGAGGAGCGCCACCCATTGCAGGAACATTGGTGGGAAACCCATTCTACTCAATATCGTGCGCAGATATACCCAAGCAATGGTGTCAAATGCTTTTGCAGCGTCTAATAGTACCGCTGCCGCTTTCGTCTCTGGGGTCAAATAGTGAGGCAGTGCAAACAGGGTTCTCGTGTTGTGGGAAGTCGATCTAGTGGGGATAAAGCCTGATTGGTCCGGAAGGACTAGTCTCGTCATTAAAATTTGCAGTCTCGTCGCTAGGATCCAGGACTTCCTCAAGGGGAGAAGCTTCCGAGTAAGGCAAGGAGACTGCTATTCCAAGGGGGTTCCTCTGGGCCAAGGCGTGCCTCAGGGCTCGTCATTGAGCCCGACCCTCTTTAATATGTATGTCGCGCCTGTTGCTTCGATTGTGGAGAGCCATGGTCTCCAATTGGTTTCGTACGCCGACGATACGCAGCTGGTGATCTCCCTATCGCACGCGCCCTGTCCTGCTGCCGATGGCTTCCGGTCGTGCATGAAAGAGCTTGCCGAGTGGATGGCTATCAACTGCTTGAAGCTTAATGGCGGCAAGACAGAGGTGCTGGTGGTGGGGAGAGCCCAGTCCGCTTGGTCGTCGGCATGGTGGCCACCCTGTCTAGGACCAACTCCAACCCCATGCCAAGAAGCACGAAATCTGGGGGTTTGGTTTGATGCGGGCCTTACTTTTGGCCCCCAGATCAACCGGGTGGTTGGAGTGTGTTTTGTGATTTTGAAGAAACTGAGAAAAGTCCTGGACTTACTCCCGATTGGTGCCCGTCAAACCCTGGTTCATGCTCTGGTGACAGCTCGGTCGGACTACGGGAACCTGTTGTACCTGGGGGCCCCAGAAAAAAGCATGGCACGCCTGCAAGTGCTGCAGAATGCGGCAGCATGTCTGATTCTCAGGCTGCCCAGAAGGGCGCCTTCTAAGGCGGCCCTCCAGAAGTTACACTGGCTCCCTGTGAGGAGAAGAGTGGAATACAAAGCCCTATGCACCTGTCACCGAATTTTGAATGGTAGGGCACCCGACCCGCTGAATAAACTGATTGAAGTGTATCAACCTGCACGAGCACTCAGATCCGCAGGGGGCGGTCTTCTGAGGATCCCCAGAGTTAAGAGAGCCCGCATGGGAGGTAGGTCCTTTAGATGCCTAGCGGCAAATAATTGGAATAAACTACCAGCGGACCTGCGCCTGGAACCGGAGGAAACGAGGTTCCGAGCGAAACTAAAAACATTCCTTTATACCAAATAATTGTCTGCCCAGTTTTTGTGTTCCCTGCACGCTGCCTCTCCTACTTTTTAGCGCGTGGACACGCCGGTGTGCGTAACGCAGCGCTTTATAAATGTCCCAATAATAATAATAATAGGATCTTAGAAAGTATTTTGGTGTCAACATTGATAAGCGATAGTGGCCTGTAAGAGTCGCACTTTACCGGGTCCTTGTCTGGTTTCAACAGCGCTATAATCATAGCCTCCCGCATGGAGGCCGGCAGTGTACCCTTTTCATGTGCATCACCCAGCATAGCCACCACATGGGGGGCCAGCAAGTCCACAAAGGCTTAATAAAACTCCCCCGTGAACCCGTCCTGGCCGGGTGCTTTGCCATTCGGTAGTGCCTTTATTATCTCTGTCACCTGCTCTACTGTGACTGGTTGGGAAAGGTATTGCCTCTGAGCATCCGATAGCCAAGCCAGTGCAACCGTGTCACAGTATTGCGCTATTTCATCTGCCGGAGCAGTCTTGTCAGCTTCATACAGCTGTCCAAATGTATGCCGGAATGCCTCCAATATGCCTTTCGTGTCATGTTGCAGCACCCCATCTTTACCACCCACTGCCTCTACAACTTGTGGTGGCTTCTGTACACAAATTTTAGCTGCCAGTGTAGCCCCAGGTCTTCCTGCCTCCCCATAACTCCTTGCCAACTTCCGTTTGTGCACATACTTTAGTTCCGCTTCCGCATCTTTTTGATATTCTGTTAGCTCAAGTCGAATTTTTCCCAAGATGCCTGCGTCTTGTGACTCAGCATACTCTAATTCCAGTCTCCTTATGTCAGCTTCTCTTTTCTCCAAATGCTGTCTTAGGTCTTTTAATATACCCGCATTTGTGCTAATAAAGACCCCCCTAATTGTGGCCTTAAAGGCCTCCCACAGGAGTCCTGGGTCGTCCGTGGTAGCCGCATTAAGTTCAAAATAATCCGTTATTGCTTTACTGATCGTGTTACTATAACTTGGGTCTTATAGGGCTTTTTCGTTGAATCGCCAACTGAAAGGGGGGGTATATAGTTAGGCATCATAAGTGTGAGCAGCACCGGGTTGTGGTCAGACAGCGTCCTTGGAAGGTGGTTGGCTTCCACCATCCATTGTAGTATCTCTGGCGTCCCAATCCAGTAATCTATCCGTGACCAGCTGCCATAGGCCGCTGTCGTGTGTGTAGCCTCACGTGTGTTTGAATGTTTTATTCTCCATAGATCCACTAGGTGTCTATCTATCATTATGTTATGTAGTGTTTGCAACGCTTTTTTGTGTGTCTCTGTCGATGCCTCCGATCTGTCGATATCGTCATTTAAAGCCATGTTAAAGTCTCCTTCCCCAAAGCACTGGGATATCTGGCAGTTCAGACAATTTCATCCATATAGTTCTAAAAAACATTTGGGGCATATACGTTCAGTAGGTGGAGTCTATGTCCCCTAAGGGTGCCTGTTACAATTACATATCTCCCTTCATTGTCTGGATGTACTTGTTCCATTTTGAAATTCAACCCGCGCCGTATCAATATGAGTACCCCTTCGGCCGAATTCTCCTCCCATTGAGTTCACGGGGCCGCCATCTTGGCCGAAGTCAAATCTTCAGCACTCTGGTCTCAGGGGCCGATTACGGGAGCACCAGCAGTCGGTTCAGCTATCTTTGTGTGCCAATATGTTCTCCACACTTTCCGATTGCGCTACATTCCGTTTTCTGTAGTGGTATCACCTGCTGCATGCTATTGTTTCCCGTTAGTTGTCTCCGGCCGGCGGAGCTGTCTCAAGAGGCAGCCATTCCGCAGTGCGCCCAATCGCCTTTGCCTCCCATTGTTAATGCTCCATAATAGAGCTTAATGGGTCTGGTATCAGCCATGCTGGCATTGCTGTTCTCACCATGTTTTGGTCAAAGTTATTGACGGATTAGTTCTCTTTGCAACTTAGTTGGTTTTCAGTCGCAGACCCTTCTCCAATGTGGTATAGCTTTGGTATATATTCCAAGTTAAGGCTAAATGTCTTTATTAGATGGACAAGTTACTTACCTTTGGTAACGATGTATCTGGTAGAGACACAATCTAGGCACAGATTCCTTGACGCCACCCCATCCTACCCCCTCTGCAAGGGCTTTTTCAGAGTGGGTTCTACCCACTTGCCTCCTTACAGGTAGCCTTTCAAATCCTGCATGGTGGTGTGCTTCACCTCCCTCTGTGGTAGGATGTCTCCTGCTGTTTTATCTATGGCTTCACCGCCCATTCTTGAAATTGGGTTGTGGATTCATGTTCTTATATACTCCCTTCCACCCTCTTCTATTTTTTAACCATTTCAGTGGGGTCTCCTTGACTATGTTGTGGTCTATTACTTTAGGGTCTATTTGACTGTGCTACAGCCAATAGGTCATTTATGGGGTTTATGATTGTACATTATCTGTTGTTGCAGAACTGTGGTCAATTAACATGAGTCATGCTGTTCCAGTTCTGTTGCCCATCACAGTTTACATTCTGTGATTGCAGACTGCCATTAGTCTCCAATGCTGTTTTGCCTCATCGAAGGGCATGGCTCTCTGCTTCTGCAACACTATTTCTAGGGGCGAGCGCTCAGCTCCCCCCCCTCGGTCCCTTACAGTATAAAGTACTCTTTCATTGATATATATACATGGTGATGTTTCTCATCATCCTATGATTTATTGTTGTTTCAAACATTTTTTATCTTTTTTAGCACCCTGTTCCCACATACTCATGGTTTTGGTAGTGGCTCCGCGGAAAGGCTTCACAGTAGAAAACCGACATCAGCGTGCCAGGGGGGACTTATACGGTTCCATTGACGTCATATCTGTGGACGATGTCAGGATGAAGCCATGAAACACCATCCCTCGGCACACAGAGGTACTGCTCAAGATTCTACGGATCCAGTCTGATGCCGGGGGATATTCTAAGTTAAGGAATCTGCGGCTAGACTGTGTCTCTACCAGATACATTGTTACCGAAGGTAAGTAACTCAGCCTGAAAGTCCAACCGCCTTAGGACATGGGGGAGCGGGGAACACAATGGCATTGGAATGATAGAGAAATAAGGAAACGGAAACCTAGGACACTCAATGATGAGATGAGGAGAAACAGAATATGGTCGAGGGGTGATCATGTTGTGTGGCGTTTTAGCCTCCGAGTGAATTTTCCCGATTCATGCCCTTATATAGGTACAATTCACATTGCCCTTCTATAGGCATAGAAATCAAGCCCTTATTTAGGCATAGCCCATGCTACCCAAATACAGGCATGGCTACTTCCACCCGTACCAAATGTCACAACGATTTCTTGGAAAACCAGCTTAAGCCATTCGGGACTTCCCTTGCTTGAATATTGATTTCTCCAAGAACTCAGATAGTTTCACAATGAACAAGTATTCCTTATGGGTTTATTCATGATGTTCATATGCCCGACTTTACGTCAAACTATGGCATTCCTAAACACCTTCAAGGTATAAATATACCTTCACTTGCTATGGCAAACTACGGTGGTTCAGAGCAGATCAACAGCCTACTTGCCCGACGCAGCTCGTTACAGAAGGTACCAAAGGAAGCCGACTCTACAGCTGACGCACTGATCAGGAAGCTGCCCTTCTCCTGCCGAGAATCCAGCTCCAGTGTTTCCGGCTCCCCTTGTGGGGTGTTGGGAAATCGAGTCCCGAGACAGAGATACCAGACCTCCTTCATTCTAAGGGATGGAGCTGATTAGTACCTAGAGAAACCTTTGGTAGATTCTTGACAAAAACGAAACCTATGCTAAACAATACTTACTTCTTCCCTCGTACTAGACTTAGGTTAGGTCAGGGATATGGAATTCCTATAGCCCGACGCCCAGGACATATTGTTGGGGGTCAAGGGCAACAAGTTTTAATGTGTATTTTGTCCTTGGGACAAGTAGGCACAACCCCCTGCAGCACAAACTCTTTGGCTGCCAGTTTGCAGTACCACATTAAGAATCAGGGAAGGGTACTGCCTGTAGTTTAGTTAATATTTATGTGCATGTGTTAATACTGTTCAAACTTGTATTTATGGTTCATTAATTGAAAGCCTCCATTATTAGGGAGAGCGCTCTAAGTAAATGTACGTTCTAACTGCACTACTGACAGTGGTTCCAGTATGAAAATGTGTACACACGGTTTCAAAGTTTAGCAACATGAGGCTATGCATGATGCTCACAGAATGCTTTCTGATTAGATGCAAATATTTGCAGAAGCTTGAAACCAAGATTAATGTTTCTTTGCTTTCAATATAAAATGTTCCTAAAAAATGAAAGTAGGGAAATAACATTTTGCTTAACTACTGTAAAATTTCAGGTACCATTTCTTTGCAGCATCATTTAATAAAACGTGTTGATGCATGCTAGTATTTCCCAGAAATATTTATATTGTAAAATTTGTGTAACCAGTTTCAATAAGATTATGGGAAACAAAAATAAACAAGCAAGTAGTTCTGACATTGGTGGTCAGCTTTTTAGTTTTGGCAATGCGTGACTTGTTTTGGCATGGCTTTTGTAAAACCTTATTGATGTGAGAGAAGCCAGGCACTCACCATTATAACAAACATTGGCAAACGCAAAAATAGTTTTTGGTCTTAAAAAATCACACACTGCCACATTAGTTACCCACACTGAATAAAACTACGTTGTGTACCGATATGCTCCTTGTGAAAGAGCAGAATGCTGTCACTCACAGTGAAGCCAGTCATTTCACAGAGAGGGAGAATTTTAATAAACACAAAAGGTCATGGTTAACGCCAGACCAAATTAGGGGTCCAATTATTAAAGAAAGTCTCAAAAGTGCACCTTTGGTATATGACTTTCGTGAATTCACAAGAATTTACATTAGTAGGGCAAGAAATTGTACTTCTAAAAAATATTTGTGAACTGCATTTTAGCATGCAGTACGTTCAGGAAAAGGATCAAGGTAGTTCCTATAACTTTGTTAGCATCAACAATTCACCACAAAACAGTTCCGCGTAAGTTCATCAGAAACCTACATTTATTTTTAAATAGAACATTCATTAAATGCTCTTGTAATTTACATTTTAGCATGAGCAAATATGCATGTGTAGATTTGCTCATGTGAAAACCTGGATGTTTAAAAGTTCATTTTCCCTACAACTACTTTTTTCCCAACTCTGAAAGAAGGTTTACATATGTCACTCTCAGGAGTAAATTTCCAACATTTCTCAGTATGGGAAAGGTTAGAGAAGATTTGTTGAAAATCCTAAAACATGCAAGTCAGTAGGTTTGAACAGACTAAATAGGGCATTCCAGGCCTGAAACTACTGCTTACTACCATCTTCAGACCCAGTATATGGAGCTGCGGAAACATGGCAACATAAAATGATTACTAGTATTCAAACACTACTATGGAATATGCCCTGGCATAATCAGAGAGGCAATATAAGAGCTCCCCATATAATGAGATTGCTGCCATCATTTGTGGCACTCCTAGTACCAAAGGGACAAGTGGATTTTGTTACAGGACAAGTAGATTTATGAAGCAACCTGTCCCATGGACAAGTAGATATTTTAATAAATTCCCCACCCCTGTTAGGTACATTGGGGTAGGCTTATTTTAGAAGCACCAGTTGAGTATTTTTAGTCTATGTTATTTATGTATGTATTTTTAGATAGTTTAGAAACCATACAATGCTCTTACAGTGTTATTTCGGATTACTGTTTACGCTGCACGCATTATACTTTGCAGTCTGCATTACGATTGTAGCAGTTCACCTCTCTTGTATGAGAAAGAAGACTGTTCAATAAACCTTTTATTGAAAACTCCCATCTCTCTATTTCTCTGCATCTCTGTAGAAATGAAGCAGGCACGATTTACTGAGTGAAATACTTATCTATTGTTTCCGCGACTCTGAGAGATATATTCCTATTCTTGGGAACCATGGTTGTCATGTTCATGTTTTCGTCAGAAACGAATCCCTTCTTGTGTATTCGAGAACATTTCTAGGGACCTCTGAGTTAGCTGGCACACATAATTAAGTTTAGTATATTCGATAGAGACCTAGTTGACCTCAGTCCTACGTCAAATCTATAGGATGTATTATTCCAATGCGCAGAGACTATTGGGAATATAGGAACTACACTACATGGCACCCAACACTTGGTAAGGCACTAATTTAACGCTAGATACTAAAGTAACTCAGTCGTGCTTTTTCTCAGAGACCCCTTTTCCCATAAAGTACTCCAATAGACGTCTGGAGTGGGTAAAGGGATAAATATCCGCTATAGCTTAGTAGAACGAAAATCCAATGTATTAATTTTTGGTTTGTTCAACGTTGAAGGATACAGTGTTCCAAAATATTGTGCACTATATCTTTGTTTCCTTGAAACTTGCTCTTCAAACTTTCAGTCAACAAAATGACAGATAGCGACACCGAGAACGGTGGACCTGCAGTAAATCCTACAGCTTTTGACACAACAGGTTTTAATGAAACCGACCAGGATGCTATACGCATTCCTGTAAATCTAAGGAAAATCATCACTATAAAACGTCTAAAAAATTGCCTAACATCGAGAGGTGGTAGGGTAGTTTTTGTGATAGAGGCACATGAATATCACCAGACAGAGGTATACTATTTTTGGATAGTCTTCCCTGAAGCAAATCCAGTAACACAAATGTTTCACTTCTATAAGGAAGATGAACCACCAACGGAATACATTCCTTTCGAGTATATAGAAATTCCACTAACTTACCAGGAGCATGCGCTCTGGTTCAATGGCGCCTTAAAACATATAAATCACATTACTAGGCTCGGTCCACTAGGTAGACCAGGAGCGACATGGCCGGTATTAGCCAGCTATACACCACATCCTGCCATTAATGAAATGTCAGGTGCAGAACTATTAGCTCAACTAAAGGAGCTAATCAAAATATATAGACAATTGGTTCAATATGTCATGCGGACTCTTACAGTCCAACCGGCAATAATGATTCCACAGCATCCCCCTTACCAGGGGAACACAAATAAGATTACACCACAGGCTCTACATTCAGTTGTTGGTAAACTACCCGCAAAACGGGAACAAATTCCGTACTGGGTAGCTCAAAAAATTACTCAAATCAAGGCAGTATTTCTTGATACTACCCCCCATGAGAAACACAGAATTCAAACAATCTGTTTACCGGTGGGGTTCGCACCACACCTGGAGGACTGCGACTCTCGGGGTACAGTCTTTGCTGCAATCTACACCAAAACACATGTTGTTCCCTCTATGGCAATAATACCAGACGTCCTGAAAGAGATTAAAAATGAATACGGGGCAGAACCTGCTTTAAATTTAGGTATGAAATTACTGAAAGATTTCAAACAGGTCTCAACAATAATATTAGCCAATATTACAGGTGAAGCAGCATCCGTGGCGATCCGTCAACAGTTAAGGGAATTTGATGTAACTGAGCAACCACAAGAACTGGCCAGAATAATTTTAAAATCCTATGAAGATTTAGGCAGAGCCGTCTGGGTGGGAAACCAGTTAAACCCTAACTGTCAGACAGTCCTGAAAAGGTCTTTATTAAAAACACTCCTACTCCTCCTGAAAGGAAGTGGGAGAACACTAAACAAACTACTAAAGTGAAGCGTTCTCAATCCAGAGGTAGGTCTCCTCAAAAGGCGCCCTCGGAAAGGAGGTATAATCTCAGGAACAGGGATAATTTGAGAAAACATGATAGATATCAAGATACTGATACACGTTCCTCTCGTACCTTTCAGACTTCGTCACAGAAATCCAAAAGAAGAGGACGGTCCGAACACAAGGAAGAACTCGTCAAGTCCAAAGACGATCAACATGTTCTGAAAAATAAGAAAACTCAATTCACCAAAGAGAAGGTAACAGGTCTAAAAATCAGACATGCCGAGGATCTTGAGGTCACAACTCAAGAACGGGGAGTGGGCTCAGACAATGTTGGACAGCACAGCAGAAGTCACCATAGCTCACAAGAACTTGAAGGCTCATCTGGAGACAGTGGACTTGAATGAGTACATCCAAGTTGAAACTGCAGATACCAGGGTTAGAGTCCCCCATAAGTTATATGAAGTAGCACTCCGGATGGAGGGGGACATAAGAAAAAAAATAAGAACACTCTTTTGGGAGCTGCACTCTCAGGGTTATGACATTCTTCTAGCTGAACAAGACTGGCCACCACAATTTGTCAGGGAGGGCCCACATGGTGAAGAAATCATTATGCCAGCCTTCTCCAATCATATTCTGATTCATTTAAAATATAATTATGCCACGAAATGGGCAGTAGCCCAGGCTCCTGAATTATACAAAAATCATGTAGGATGGGATGAGGATTCACCTCACCATAAAATCCAACAAAAAAATCAACCAACTGCGCAACGGCAGTACTCAGTTAAGCAAGAAGCTAAAAAACAGGTCAGGGAGATATTAGATCAACTTGAATACCAAGGGGTGATTGAAACATGCACCTCGTCCATGAAAAATCCTTTGTTTCCTGTCTCCAAACCAGACAATTCATATCATCTAGTATTGGATTACAGACATTTAAACTCTTGTTGCAAAACTTTTGCAGTACAAATGCACACAGTGCAGCACTAATGAATAACATTGTGCGTAAAAAAAAATAAAGCCAGATTAGATATTTCTAATGGTTTCTTCTGTCAAAACATTGCACATGAAAGTAGGTATTTGACCTCTTTTTCAATTATGGGGACACAGCATCACTTCTGTCATCTCCCTCAGAGATTCAAGAACAGTCCTGGGTTATTTTCAACAAGAGTAACCGAGTTACTACAAACCGATGATGCTGAAGCATTATCACATGTCGATGACATCTATCTAAATGACGAAGACTTAGACAGGCACTTGAACAGGGTGAACACCATCATACATGGCTTCGCCTCTGAAGGGTACAAATTCAATAAAAAAAAATCAAGAATTGCCCACCTAAACGTCCTATTCCTAGGATACGAGTTATCAAGTGAAGGCAAAAGCCTGGCAGCAAACTTTCTAGAGAAATGCGCGCTTCTCCAACCTCCAAAAACGCTGAAAAACTTACAGTCAATTCTAGGTTTCCTAAACATACATTCTAAATTACGCAGAAAGGGTTAAACCTCTCTACGAGTTAATCAAACCTAATTTCAAAACAGTTAATTGGACTCAATTGAATTCAAAATGACCTTTATTCGATTTTGAAAAGTTAAAATCATAAAAGCAATACACATAATCCAACAATACATTTCCATACATTACATATAAATATTCATTCATGGACAGCAATCATTATAAACACAGTTCTAAAAAAAGTTAAGCTAATAATTGGATAATTGGGGTAATTTTATTCTTCCCTTTAATAAATATTTCAGAACATATGTCCCACGATTAAGTCATTAACTGCTTTCCTTGTCCTCAAGACATTCTTTAGGAAGCCCTCCATAGACCCAATACAGTAATGATTTTCAAGCATCTGTGGATATATGAAGGCAGGGCGACAATGTCTCCAAACGTCCTGCTTTAATAAAGGTATTAACCATCTTCTCCTCTCTTTATTATATAACTTGCAAAATAGAACTACATGCATTGTGCTTTGTCTAGATATTTTATCACCAGGACATTGACATAATTCTCGTGACAGTCATTTACAATTGGGTATGAGGTTAAATGATGGAAAGTCCCAAACCTAAATCAGGAGATATCTGTCATAACCACCCTGGTCACACTGCAGGTAGGGTTGAATATGTACAGTCGTGAGGGTCAATTGGTGGCTAGTCACCATAGGTTTGTTTAACTCAGATGTTAGTCTATTTCCTTCTAGGTGAGACAAAAACCATTTAAAAAAAAAATCTTTACGTTTTATAAAGTTCATTCAATCGGGCTTGGTGTAATACTCTGGGTGACCAATATCCTGCATAAAACTTCCCACATATTTCACCCATAGTATTTTACAAGCCTTATCTAATCCCATAGAGTCCCTGATTATTTCTCTGTTTAATCTTGCATTCGCTGTGGTCCAGATCCTGTGCCATAACATAACTGGTTGAGCCTTAATCAATTCGGAAATATATGTAACCCCCAGTTCAGAATGGCAATTAAAAACAGGGGCGCTATTTGGGACACTTAAAAGGGATCTCAGGAAGGTATTTTCAATGCGTTGGATTATACTGCAGTCTTGGAAACCGCAGATTCCTGCCCCAATAGATTGCTGTACTCACACACCTTGCACGATATTTTATTATCCTACGTGACCCAAGCTGTTTCGAGTCCCAAAGGGGCGTGAGTTTGGTGATAGTCCCCTTCCACCCCAAGTGTGCCTGTGCTGTATGCCAAAGCATGACTGTGTGCTTTGTTGGGCCTTCCAGTTTCAACGCCCGTCTTTTGTTAAAAATCCGCTAACATACTGTCCATTCCCAGCTGTGCCCTATCCGCCTTATAGGCGGGGTCGGTGTGCGGGGCGTGTATCCATTGGTTTATGACTTTGAGATGCGCTGCCCAGTAGTAAAGGCGTATGTTAGGGAGTGCTATGCCGCCGTCATACCAATCGCGGTGTAGTTTAGCTTGTGCAATGCGTGCAGGCTTATTGCCCCAAAGAAGTGTGGATACCAGTGCCGATATCTGTTGGAAGTATTGCGGAGGTACCGGAAACGGTGTGTTCTCAACTGCATGTAAAAAACGGGGCAATGCCATCATTTTGAATAAAGCGGCTTTCCCAAGCAGCGTGAGGGTCAGAGATTCCCAGTGTGACACATCTCTACGTAGCCGTTCCAGAGGGGGCGCCAGATTTTTGGAGAAGAAGGCTGCAGGGTCTTTGGTTATATGTATGCCCAGGTATTTAAACAAGTCCTGGGATAATATTAACGGACGGTGAGGGGGAAGCTGGGGTTCCGGTCCCTTGAGTAAATACAGTACTGACTTTGCCCAGTTAATGGTATAGCCCGAAACTGCTCCGAAGGTGTCACAGATCTCAAAAAGGATCGGTAGAGCGCTCTTCGAATCCGTTAGGTACACCAGGATGTCGTCTGCGTACAGGGATACACGGTCTTCCCAGCCCTCTGTCCATGTTATACCGCGTAGAAGGGGGGTTGTTCTGAGGAGCGTCGCCAAGGGTTCCAACACTAGCGCAAACAGAAGCGGCGATAGAGGACATCCCTGTTGAGTCCCCCTCGCCAGTGGGACAGCGTCTGAGAGTCGACCGTTCGCTGTGATACATGCCACCATCCGTGGGACACCAGATCCGTGGGACAGCGTCTGAGAGTCGACCGTTCGCTGTGATACATGCCACCAGATCTGTGTAGAGGAGCCGGATCCAAGCGCAGAATTTCGGACCGAAGCCCAGGCGTGGGAGAACCGTGAAGAGGTAGGTACAGTCTACCATGTCAAAGGCCATTTTGGCGTCTAAGTAGAGGACAGCCGATGGCTCCGATAGGACATGTTCTCGCGCTAGTGCATTATGTAAGCATCTAAGATTAAGTGCAGTGTTTCTATTAGGCATAAAGCCGGACTGGTCTGGGTGTATTAAACCAGGCAAATGTGCTGCAGCCTGTTAGCGATCACTTTAGCTAAGATTTTAGATTCCGCATTGAGCAGCGATATGGGGCGGTATGACTGACATTCCGAGGGGGGCTTCCCCGGCTTCAAAATTGCCACAATCGTGGCTATCCTCTGGTCCCAAGGTAGCACACCCTGTTCCAGACAGTCATTGTACATATTAAGTAGATGGGGGCAGAGAGTGCTCGCCATGACCTTGTAGAGCTCCAGCGGGATCCCATTGGGGCCCCGATCCTTTCCGGATTGCAATGATTTGACCGCTGCACATATTTCAGCAAGTGTAAGGTCTGCTTCGAGCTTCATGGATGCTTCTGGCGCAAGATTAGTCAGGTCCGTGCTACGCAAGAATTCGTCAGCCTCAGCCTCTGTATTGTCCGAGGGCACGGCGTATACTGTTCGGAAATGTTCAGCCAATGCCTCCACTATTTTCCCCGGGTTGGATGTAAGACTACCCTCTGTTGTTTTGATCTGCGTTATAGTTCTGGCGTTTCGCTCTCTACTGTCAAGCCAGGCCAATAGCCTCCCTACCTTATCACCCACGTCATAAATTTTGTGTTTGGTGGTTGCTAGGGCGGCCAATGTATCTTGTCGGAGGTGTTCCCTGTATTGTTGTTGTTTGAGATGAAGAGCATGGGCTATATCGGGTGTAGGGTTAGTCGTGTAGTCAGTGTCTGCTGCCTGTAATTCGTGCTCCAGTATCGTAAGATCTTGAATGATGTTTCATGCGTTTGTATCCAGTGATGGACGCGATTGCCTGTCCTCGGAGAACCGTTTTATAGGCATCCCATAGTATGGCCGGAGAACTTACTGAGGCCACGTTTTCTTTGAAGAAATGTTTTGTGGTCCTACGCAGTTCCTTCCTTATCTGCGGGACTTGTAAATACCCTGGATAAATTGGGTGGAGTCGTTGGCGGGACGTGTGGTGTGAGGAGTATGTTAAAACTATCGGGGAGTGATCAGAGATCCCTCTAGAGCCTATGGTAATGTGGTCTATGCATGAGAGACTGGACATTGAGGCCAGGAAGTAATCTATCCTGGATAGACTGTCGTGCGCTGTGGAGAAAAAGGTGTATTGTTTCGTTACCGGGTGTTTATGTCTCCATACATCCACCAACCCCAATGCTTCACTAAAGCTCTGTAAGGGGGAGACCTCGGCCAACATGGCCCTCACCGGGTGTCTATCTACACTGGGGTCCATTACGGCGTTAAAGTCTCCGCCAATGAGGATATCCCCATCGGGCAGGGACAACAGGAACTCACTGAGAGCCGGGAGCGCTACCGTCTGTAATGCCGGGGGGACATATACCGATACTACAGTAATTAGTCTGCCCTCCCACTGCCCGTGTATTGCCGCAAACCTTATCCGAAAAGATGCACAAAGTTCCCCTAGGGAGTAGTATTAGTATAGTGGAGTGGTATTGCTTACTCTCTCCGAGTATGGTTGTATGTGAAAGTTAGGGACAAGTATCCCTTGTCGGAACTAGGGATGCCTCACACAACAGGCTGGTTTAACGGCTGCTGTCATATCACCAGCCAATTGTCTCGTGTCATCATCGGCTTCCTGCTCCTACGTCAGGCCGGCGCTGCAATGCCTGACGGGTAGCACTTAGTGCTACACTTTTGTGGAGATCTTTTGTTCCTGGCCGTTGATTGAGTGAGTGTGAGGGGCCTAAGTGATTAAGTAGTGAGCGTGAGGTGAGGTAAGTTAAAAAGGTTAGTGTAGTCTACTCTGGTCAGTTTATTCATGTAGCTAACTACCTTGTTAAAAATAAGAGGGGTATAGGGACTCAACCAGGCTATGGGTGGGGGACCCGTTTAACCCTCGTCAGTGATCAGGTCAACATGTTTCATGCCATCACGGCAATTCGTCAGGACCTAAATAGTGCTCATAAACTAGAAAAAGGCCCAGGGTGGGCTAAGGAGTGTAGCGGATACAACCTGAAGGGTCAAAGACTGGAACAGGAAGAGTTCCTGTGTTGCAATCCGCCCTATAGGAAAGTGAGAGAAAGACACAAAATAATGACTGTTCTCCACAAAATTATCATACAATCCTAGATCCCAAGTGAGGAGCGCTGATTAACGTCCACCCGGGGTGTGTAATGACCAGTTGAATGGAGAGAGGTGGAATAATACCAACGTCTAGAGTGAGTTTTGATTAGGTACAATTTACCACGTTGGGTTACCAACAAGCATATGTTCAATCAGCAGTGTGGTCGATTATATTAGTTGGTACTGTGAGGAAAATGGTGCCGAAGATGAGCCTCTTAAGGAGGAGAACTAGGGTATTGAAAACTAGAGGATTAAAAAGGTCAATTTCTTTGGCCTTACCCTCAATAGCTGTTAACGGTCCCCACAGACTGCTCTCGTGGGACCTGCGCTATCAAATAATTATCTGGAAAGATAAAGAAGGGAGAGGGAATTCTAAGTGAACTTGAGGGGAGCAATGATCTATCCTCAAGGACAGAGCGTTCAGTGCTGCAAAGGAAACCACCAGCTAGTCTCACTGTGGTTTTGCCTGCCAACCGGTGGTGTCAGTAGGAACATACCACTCAGATGAAGGTGCAGCCCAGCCGGGAAATCGGTAGATTGATCCCGGGTCACCACAGCACCCTCAGCGCATCCCCATGTGGTGACCGCGATGCCCCCATAGTGGCGAGCCTAGCGTGACCAACTCGCCCCCACACCGATGTCTCGGACTGGCTGGCGGATGGCAGCGAGCTGTCAGTATACAGCGGCCCACGGGGATAGTCACTGTAACAGCCGGGGAACCGAGCACTACATCAGCCCCGTGTCTACGCTTACAGCCCAGCAGAGGGCTCCTCCCCCGTACCCCCCGGTAGCGGGAAACCCGCGGTCAGTGGTCGTCGCCTGCAGACTAACTGAGCCCAACCGATATCTGGAGGCAGTGTTCAGCCCATCGACCCCCTTACCTTAGAGGCGCGAGGAAGTTACCTCTGCACCTAATCCCACAACACCGACGCGGCTTGGCACGTGAAGCAGCTGGCGGTGTGGCGAGGTTCTTAGCGCCCATATATCCGAGTTCGTGATCGTGATTGGGGGCGTGTCAAGTTGCTAGTTGCTAGGCGACACGTCTCAACCAGGCTCGAAGTCCCGGTACGTGGGAAGACGGCGTGTATGTGTCATCATATCAGTGCAAGCGCCATCTTGGAGTGGAGTACAGGAGTATTACCACTGAATGTGAATTGTGGATATATCTTAATTAGCCGGACAGGCGGTCCTTCATGATGGCGAGATCAATAATCGAGCATCAAAAGAGAATTCTCGTGGGTCGGTGGCATGGACATAGAATGTATGTTGTATAGCCGCCCAGGCATTGTCAACAATGCATATCCCTGCTAAACAGATGGTGCGCCATTTTGGATTGGGCGGGCGGGCCACCCGGGGTGCCCTTGTTTGTGTTTACCTGTCACTATCGGCGAGCGTGCAGGAATCAACTCCAAAGCTCCAGACTAGTTGCAAAAATTATTAGCAAAAGTTATGGGGGGATTCAAACATGATGATCACAAAGTCAAGTCAAAATGATCATTGTTGTCGTGAGGGCAGAGGTCGTAAGGTGGACGTAGAGGTGTCCCAGGGCCCCCAGTGATAAAGGTGATGTATAGGGGAGAGAGAAAGAGAGTGAGTGGCATACTCATCTCTAAGTACGGGGTCAGGCCAGGAGGGAGGTCAGCAACTCGTGGTGTGGTTTGCAGAACTGTGTGAGATGGACCATGACACAGGGGGATGAGTGGGGCTGAGGAGTGGTAAACATTCCTCTCAGTGTATCAAAAAAGGGTGTTTCGAAAGGGTATAGGGTAGAGCAATTTTACACACTGTGTCTCCCCTGCAGGGGTATAAACATGTCGTTATGTGCTCTCAGTGTATCTCGGACATACCCCGGGGATGCATCTTGTATGGGGATAGTCGACACCACTTACAGGGATAGTAGATAGCCCAGGAGGAGAATCATATGATCCTGGCCCCAAGTCATCTAGTTAGTGTGTTCCAGGGGACGGAATCATTTAGTCCTTCAGTATCTAGATGTAGGCAGTGAACCCATCTCTGTTCAATTCTGAACAGGGCCTGCTGGTTTGATGAGGGATGCCACTCCAATATTACCCACTGTATGTCCTCTGCGACATGACCCTGTTGCTTGCAGTGTTCATACAGGCGAGTATGAGTCTTATGGCAGCGGATATTGCTGTTGTGTTCCATAACGCGTGTCTTCACTGCGCGTGTCGTCATCCCAATGTACTTCAGACCACAGGGGCAGGTCAACATGTAAATGCACTTGTTGCTATTGCAGTTAGTATGTCTCTTCAAGTGCCACATGAAAGTATCTGAGAGTTGGACTGATTTGGTTTGTGTGGTTTGTGGGCAGACGACACAGTTGCCACAGCGGTAGTGCCCCGTCACTGGGGGCAGATCCCAAAGTGTGTTCTGTGGACGAGTGCTGGTCTTTCTTGGACGGGTATGGACCAATTGATCCTTCAGGTTGGTGGTTCTTTTGAAGGCGAAACGGGGGCGAGGGATGTCCAAATTCACTGAGTTCAGGATGCCCCAGTGGGAGTTCACTGTTTTTTTGATGAAGGAGGAATTCTTCGTATAGGATGTTACACAAGTGATCATATCTTCTTTCTCCTTTGTGTGGGTTTCTAGGAGAGATTCCCTGTTGTTATTGAGGGCTCTCTTCGCCGAACGTTTTAGTAGTCTCGTTGCCGCAAACCTTCCCTGATCATCGTGTTTAGTCTGTAAAACTGAAAAAGGGGAATTCTTTCACAGTAGAATGCCTGTACCTCTAGACCCACGGGTGAATTAAGAGTGTACCACCATTTTAAACCTTCATCTGTCCATTGCTCTACATGCTGCGCCTGTGAGATGGGTCTCCTGTAAAAGTACTAATGCAGGGTTCCGACGCATCAGGGCTCGCAACACCAGTACTCTTTTAATTCTATCTCCTAATCCGTGGACGTTCTACGTTAGTAATGTGAGCGGTGGCACAGGGACTTTCCGGCCCTGTACCCGGGTACTAGCGTTAGGTGTGATCGTTTCCATTAAAGTGTGGGGTGCTATTCGAAAAATACGACTCTATAGTGTTATGCAGTGATCTGACCTGCGTTAAAAACCACGTTGCAAGGTCAATTCTGATGTAAACTAAAACCAACAAACAGAAAAACTGAGTTTCCCAATCCCAAAATACACCCCCCCTCCCTGCCTCCCTGCCTGACGGACTTTGAACTGCCCGGCACCCCAACATAGCAGAGTGCTTCAACCCAGCCCACAACAGTGTACTTGCGTGTAGGAGGTACGAAGTCCGGCGTGAATGTGACCCCTCCTGATCAGCCGGGCTCGCCTTTGTCCAGTGTCCAGAGCCGGCCAACATACAGAAAAGTTTTTAGTTACTAAACAGGAGTTCTAATTGCAATGCGTGGTCCTCTGGTTCAGTTCAGCCATTTACGAGGTCGTTCGCGCCCACTCTCTGTGCGTTGTCTTGTTCTGGTGTAAAGAGGTCCTGACTGTCACCTCCCTCGTCGTCGGTCCGTTGGTGCGGTTCATTTTTTCCCCGTCTAGGTCTGCCTGTCCTCCTCCATCCTTCAAGCCAGCCATAAGCTTCCTCCGGGGTCTCGAAGAAGAACGTCTTTCCTTCAGCTACAACTCATAGCTTTGCTGGGAACAGCATTGAGTAGGGCACCTCCCGGTCTCGTAGCGCCTTTTTTACTTTGATGAAACTGCGACGGCGTTTTGCCACCGCTGCCGTGTAGTCGGGAAAGAAGGAAATTGACGAGTTTTGTAGGTGGATTGGTGGGGAGATTCGCGCCGTTTGGAGAATGACATCCCTGTCTCGAAAATTGACAAGCACCGGTCTGGGGGGCGCCCCTGGTTTGGCCCGTCCTCCCGGCACCCTGTGTGCCCACTCCACCGAGAAGAAAACAGAGAGCCCCTTAGGGTGCAGTCTGGTTTTTATCAAGTCTTCCACGTATAGGTCCATAGCTTGGGTACCTTCACTCTCCGGAATGCCCAAAATGCGAACGTTGTTCCTACGTGAGCACCCTTCCTGGTCATCCAGCTTATCAGTCAGTATTTTGTTTTCCGATTCCAAGCGTGAAACGGTCTTCTTCAGGATTGCTGTGTCGCTAGTCAGGGTGTTTGTGGTGCGCTCCACCTCCACAACTCTGGTGGTAATTTTTTTTAAATCAGCACGGAGAAGCAATACTTCTGCGGAAATGGAGCCCACTGTAGTTTGTACATTGGATAGCGCCGCAATTATGTCTTCCAGAGTTACTTTCTTCTTAGTCCCTGCGTCATCTCCTTGCGTTCCGCATGATTGGTTCTTCCCCTCTGACAGCGGTGGAAAATCTTTTGAGTAGGCATATTTATCCAATCTGCCTTGTGTGGTTTGATTTCTGGCGCCTCTGCCTGAAATCTCGCCGTCCTAGATCAGTGGTGGGGACTGTAGTATAGTGGCACGCGTCCCAGCGTCGGTGATTCCGGCCAGTAATGTGTGTTGGTATTTAAGGAAATCGCGTCCGGCTGCTCACGAGGGTCTCCGTGGGTCCGCCGACCCCGGGGAGGAGTGGGGGGTGGCGATCTTGTGTCCATCGCCGTCTGGGGGGGGGATCACCACAAAGTCTGAGGGAGTATTGATGGGGTCCAGGCCACTTTATTTATTGGTAGTGGTGGCTATGGCTCCCAGAGTCTGCAGCCGCTGTCCCCGAGATGATGCACGTGGGGGGGGGAGCACCACGCAACCACCGCGGTCAGCCTGGGGGACCAGCCGAGGAGTCCAGTGTCGGCACGGAGGGCCCCCATGTGTCGGTCGTGGTCCGGTCCCGGTAGGAGTGGGGGGGTTGTGCAATCCGGCGCGGTTTCAACACTCTGGCAGTGGCGCCGTCTCCCTCTGATGTTCGGTCTTAGCTTAGCCTGGTGCATGCCTCGCAGTACAGGCCTCGGTCACTTCCCAATCTTGGCCCCCCGGCCCCTGGCACCTGGTCCTGCAGTCCTGCCACTCCCCCAGCCGGTCTCCTCAATCCACGGCGCAGCCGGCAGCTCACCAGCTCTTCTCCTCAATGGACAGGTCTGGGACGTCTCCGCCTCTGTTCTGTTGCTGGCGTCACTTTCGGCGCCCACCCGGGCAAGTGAGCCACTCGAGTGCCCGGCCTCCCCTGTAATAGCAGGCCGCGGTTTCGTGTGCACGTCCGACTCCGGCTCCGGCTGTCGGATTGAGACTGGAGTTATGGCATTCGACGCTGCTCGGTGACGGACTGCCGCGGGAGCCTCGGCCTTCCGAGAGAAGGCAGGATAGATGTTCGGATTTGTTAGAAGGGGCACCTCGCCGCCGGAGCTCAGTTAGCACGCAGCCATCTTGTCGGCTGCTAGCCACGCCCCAATATATTTTCAATAAAATTTCTGGTGGCCTTTTCCCAAATTTTTTAGAGAAATTAAAAAGTATGTATGTATGTATGTATGTATGGATATTCTTATATAGCGCTTGCTGTCACCCAACGGGCATCCTGGCGCTTAGACAATCATGACATACAAGGTATTACCAGCATCCGAAAAATCTATTGCAACATTCTGGGGAATAAGTGGGTCTTCAAGTTTTTCTTAAAAGAAGGAAGATCTGCCATACCCCTCAGGTCCAAAGGAAGAGAGTTCCACAGTTTTGCTGCGGTGAACCTGAAAGCCCGACCTCCCATCCGGGAGCGCCTGATCTTAGGTACTGATACCAGATAGGCTGAGGCTGACCGAAGTGGTCTGCCCGGGGTATACCAGGAAAAGAGGTTCTGCAGTGGAAGTGGGCCTTGACCATGAAGAGCCCTAAATACCAAACACAGGGCTTTAAAGTCGATTCGCTGCGAGATTGGCAGCCAATGCAAGTCCCTGAGAGCCTCAGCAGAGGAATCCAAACGGCGGCGCGACAGAGCCAGTTTTGCAGCAAAATTCTGCACACGCTGCAATTTCCCCAGTAAGGTGGCAGGCACCCCCAGAAGCAGTGCGTTGCAATAGTCGAGACGACTTAAAATAATGCTCCGCACTACCTCTGGCCTGGCATGTGAAGGGAGCAAGGGTAGAATCTTACGCAGCGAGCAGAGCAGTGCCATACAGGTGGCTACCGTTTTGTTCACCGCTACATCTAATTGCAAGTTGGAACTGAACATTACACCCAGATTCCGTACTGACTCAACAGAGGAGTCAGTCCCTTGGAAATCAGGGGGCCAGAAATCCAGTGGGAGAGGCCTAGGGGTACGGTCCATTGAGCAGTGTAGCACCTCAGTTTTCATGCTGTTAACTTGCAGGGAGTTGTTACCTAGCCATGCTGCCGTGGTGCTCATGCATCGATGGAAAACCTCCTGGGATACCGCCTTCTTGCCTTCAAAAGAGAAGACAAGCTGGGTGTCGTCTGCGTAGTTGGTGACTGTTATGCCGAAGGATGTTATCAACGAGATCAGTCCTGCGATGGTCTTCATAAAAAGTAGAGACCTAGGGCTAGATGTAGGTAATTGCAATTTACCGACTCTTAAATACCGAATTTTACCGATTCGGTATTTATGAGTCTGTAAATGCAATGTAGGTAAAAAATCAGTATTTTTCACCGAATCGGTAAAATTCGGAATCAGCCATTCGGTATTTACCGAATCGGTTTTTTCAATGCATTCTTATGGGCCTTTTGGTCCATAGGAATGCATTGGAAATACCGATTCGGTAAATACCGAATTGGTAAATACCGAATAGGAAAGCAAATAAATGTTAAACTGAATCAGGCAGCCACCCTCCCCCTCCCTACCAGGAAGTGGCTACACAGGCAGCTGCAACTAATTAGAAGCTTCTGGAGAGGCAGGTGGAGCTGAGCTGAGTCCCTGAGCAACAGAAAAAGTTTTGTGCACTTTTAAATTGGAAAAATGGCAAGCAGCACAGACAAATATCAGCCAGAGAGGAAGAGGAAACTAAAATTCAGCAGCATGGAGCTGCAGGTCCTTGCAGAGGAGGTGATGAAGGAGCACCATAAATTGTTTGGCAGGCAGTCCCTCACTGTGGCTGAATCTGCCAAAAGGAAAATGTGGCTGGACATTTAAGAAAAAGTGAATGCAGTCGGAGTGACTCCTAGAGACCTCAGGAGCCTCACAAAAAAAATTGCTGAACACCACAAGCAGGCAAGCAAAACTGGCGTAGGGAAGAACCCAGCACCCACCCTTACTGACCTGGAGGAGATGGTGGTGACCACCATCGAACCTGAAAGCGTCTGCGGACTGGGAGATGTAGACAGCTCAGCCAGAGCTGCCAGCAGAAAATGTAAGACGCATGCACAGCAATCCCCATCATCCTTCCCTTTACCCTATGTGGCAAAGTAAACCCCAGTCCAGTACAGCTAGCACTATACAGGAGCAATGCATCATGGGACATGTAGTCAGTAAATGAAAGACCATGTCATACAGCACAGCAACCACCAAGTCAGGGAAATAATTTCAGACATAATGAAGCACAGGCAAAATGTACATTGTTCAGGTGAAAAGTATTTAATTGTAGTGGCTGTGAGGCAGTAGCGATTAGCTAATGTACGCTCATATGTCCACAGGTGAGACATCTGGCACGCGTTCCCGATAGACGGAAGGCACGGCACCAGAGAGGTATGAGAGCCAGGTGCCAGGTCAGAGGACACAGGTGCGCCAAGTACACAGCCACCATCCCAAAACTCTGAAATGGCCCCAGAGCTGCAGGCGTCCCCAGAACGTACACAATCTCCTCTGTTACTGTCATCACCAGAAAGGCCTGCATCACTGCCTGTGACAACACCTGCATCACAACAGAGCAGGAGGCATGTGGTTGCCCCACTAGTGAAAATGGAGTCATCAGCAGGTGACATGGAGGGGGAAGACACACACACCTTGCCTAGGGAAGGTAGCTCTGCCACACTGCAGTCCAGTGCAGAGGTGGGCCTTACCGGTACCAGACGCCACAGGCTCCAAGAAAGCAGTGTAGCAGCACGTGTGGAGGGTCCCAGTGCTGCTCAATCGTTGCTGCTTCTGTGCACCAAACTAGATCAGAAAATGTCTTCAAGGCGCAAGGAGAGGCAGCGTGTGCAGCAACAAAATAAAGCCATCAACCGCCTGGCCACAGCCACTTCCCTGCTATGCAGGAGATGCATAAACATGCAAGAGGGACTCACGCACAATAGTAATGAGGTGTCCATGGGCATTGCTAGGATGACCAGTGCTGTTGAGGTGCTGATAAAAGCACAAACAGCACAAACTGCTGCTCTGGATGTGCCAGAGAGTGAAGGAAGCACAAGTAGGAGCAGCATGGCAAGCCCCCTTGTTGTTGAGGCACGGAGGAGCAGCAGGCACCATGGTGAGGCAACAGCCCAAATGCCAAGTGAAGACAGCCAGCCACTAACATCTGGCACTGGTAGGCGTGGACGCAAATGATTGGTTCAGTTAATGGGGAAGTGATCCAGGACTACCATCATTGAATGGATATAATTTGTGTTGCACAATTGTGCTTTTGAAACCTGCGTAGTGACAAAATTAAACTACCTTGGGTGCATACTCCACCTGTCTGTATCTCTTTACTTACTTAAAAGTAGTTGTGTGTGATCTCTGCCCGTCTGTGTCTGCCATCTGTTGGTGTCGCAACTCCAGCTGTGTTCGGTTCAGGCAGTGCATGTTCGTCATCATGGTCCTCATAGTCGCTCAATTCCACCTCCGTGCCATCCTTAGTAGCGAGGTTGTGCAACATTGCACAAGTTGCAATCATCTTACAGCAGGTTATTGGTGTATACTGGCGTGCCCCTTAACTTTTATGGAGGCAGCGGACTCTGCTTTTCATCAGCCCAAAGGTGCGCTCCACAATGTTCCTAGTAGATTTGTGTGCCTTGTTGTATCGCCTCTGGCTGGGGGTGGAAGGGTTGATGTAGGGTGTCAGGATGAAAGAGCAGACGGCATATGCACTATCCCCTATTTCAAAATGATAAAGACATTACTCACATGCCCACATGCACATACATCTGCAATATCTAACAAGGGATTGTCACAAGTGTTTTACCTAGCAGGTAACCTTCGCCAAATTCCCCCGCTGTCAGGCGTGTGTAGATCCCACTGTTTTGAAAGAAATAGGAGTCGTGGGTACTTCCTGGGAACTTGGCCACGATGTCCGTGATAATGTACTTTGCATCACAGATTACCTGTACATTTATGGTGTGCGTTGACTTTCTGTTTCGGTAAATGTACACTGTGGCAGCAGGTGGGCATATTGGGATGTGGGTGCCATCAATACAGCCAATGACGTGTGGAAAATGTGCAATTTGATAAAAGTCAGTCTTGGTCTTCAGCAGTTCTGTGTGAGTTTCAGGGAAGCTGATGTAATGCTCCATTCTCTGCATCATTGCCTCTAGGAACTTCCTGAAAGAATGCGACAGGCAGCTCTGAGACACCCAACCTGCCAGAGCGATCACACTCTGGTAACTCCCAGAGGCAAGCAGGTGTAGGCAACCCACAGCACCTGCACATGGGGTGGGATGGCGTGGGCCCTTGGTGTTGGGTGGTCTAAAAGTGGGTGCAGGTCCCTGATCAACTCCAGGATGGTTTGGGGGTGTAGCCTGTACCTTTGCAGGATCTCTCCCTCAGTTAGTTGAAATAGCGTGATCCTCTGCCTGTAGACCTGCTCCTCCCTTCTCCAGACCCTCTCTCCTTCTGCCTGTAGCCGTAGCCGCGTTGCACTCACGTAGAATGCCGCCATTCTGGTCACTCTGCTGCATTTTGGGGCTTTTTTATAGCTTGCACCTGGTTACCACCTGCTTTCAATCCATGGTAAATACAGACTCTTAAATACCGAATTTCATGCAAATTCGGTATTTTAGAGGTCACCTTCATCTCAAAAAAACTATTTTACCAATTCTTATTTACCGATTCGGTAAATTTACCGATTCAGTAACTTTACCGAATCGGAAAATTTACTGAATCGGTAAATTTACCGAATCGGATGATTTTTTGACCCCTACATCTCAATAACCAAATACCGGTCGGAAACGTCCGAAAATCGGTATTTTCGGACGTTACCGACCGATATTGGGCTACCTACATCTGGCCCTTAGCCTTTACGGCTGGAGCCCACGAACCAGATTTATCAAAGAGCACTCAAAGGTAGCTAAATGCGGGTGTAACCTCCACCTTGTTTCCCCCCGCCTGGAAGCTTCTGGTCTTTTTCCTACTAAAAGCACATGACATCACAAAACTTTTCTGGGCATTTGATTTTAGGCCAAGACTGTCCATAAAACTTGTATAAAAAGAAAGGGCCCTTTGTAGTCCTATTTGAGTACGAGACATGAGGACGGCATCGTACGCATATAAAAGAGAATCAATAGGGCGGGAATTTACTGATGGCGGGTCCGTAGTATTTGACACCAACTCCTGTTCTAAAGCGTTAGTATATAAAGAGAACAGGAGTGGTGCCAATACACAACCCTGCCTTACGCATCGTTCGACTTAGAATGGGGCGGTACACTCACCCTCAATGTCATAGCGGACCTTTGCAGTAGCTACTATGTTGAATTGTCTTAAAAACTGAATTAAAACGGGGTAAACTTTCAGTTCTTTTAAAATCCCCCATAATTTGTCATGAACTACACAATCAAAAGCCGCTGAAAGGTCTACAAAGGCCAAGTAAAAGTTAACTCTTCTTGCTCTAACGTATTTATCAGTTAAAATACTTAGTCATAGATTCATCAAGGTAAAATCCGCGCGCAAAGGGGCAGATTCTCAGAATCTGCCCCTTAGCGACCAGTAATTTTCCATTTGGGATGCATCATCTAGAGCCTTAACTATTATATCTTTACTTAGTTTTAAGCTGTCCCTGCTTCCCCAGCGGATAGCATAACCATTTTTTTCCCTAGCGTTATATCCCGTACCCATGCTTTCTTATTATCAATGTTACTGCACTCCGCTCTTGAGGTTTTTATATTCACACTTATAGCCCGGTGATCACTCATGATATACTGATGGGTAAATAAGGCCTTCTTTTTCTTTTTTTTTTTTTTGCTGAACGTGTGCTCAAATTTTATTTTATTTGGTTCATTGTATTACTTCATTGTAATATTATAACGTGCAGCTACACAAAAATCAAATGCTCAATTTTAAAAGTGCAACTACTTAACTAGTATACATTATATTGTTCATATTGCTCAACCCTCTATGACAAGTATATTAATTCTGTCAACAGGGATATCGGGCACCGCTATGGTTCATTATTCTCTTTTTTTTAATTTATTTTTTTAATAACAACTCCATTACAATTGAGTATATACTTGTCACAAAAAAAGATAAACAACAGAAAAGGAAATAAAAAAATAAGTATACATATGATAAATGAAATGAAAGATAAATTCAAACACAACATAATACATTCATACTAAGACAAAACTTATATCGAGGATCATAGTTTGATACAAAATCAAGAATCTTAGATATTCAATTAGAGGTGGCTGAAACACTCCAGGCTATAATGGGGGACCAGATCTTTTCCCCTCGTTGTTTCGACTTGACCCACCTGGTGGCATAGATTGCTGTCTCATGGCTGTATACGCCAATGAATCGGGTTAGCCACATTTGGAAGCTTGGAGAGTCGTCCTCCTTCCATCTTGCGGCCAGTATGATACGATATACAGCGGCTCCAATGAAGAGAATCGCTTCCTCATTCTGGTTCAGATTTAGCGTGCAATCGTACCCTAACATACAAATAGTAGGTGACTCGGGCAGTTCGCGCCCGAAAACCTCCTTCCAGAATACCCAAATCCTTTTTTTCAGTAATGTCAGCTTATCACAGTCATAGAACATATGCAAAAGTGTTGCAGGTCCCCGTTTAAATCTAGGACAACGATCATTACTTCTTTTCCCCCATGCATGCAGTTTTGCAGGGGTATAATAGAGATTGTATATTGTTTTGTAGAGTTGTGCTCTTAAACTGGTGGAAAGTAGCAGTTGGGAACCTAGTGCCAAAACCTTATCTATGTCTATGTCAGGGTTATCAAGTCTAGTTGCCCATGCCACTTCGGTATGTTCCATATCATCTGGTGATTTTTCAAGAAGAGTGGTATAGAGTAAACCAATTCTGGTTGAGAGCCTATGGATATCTTCAATTAAGGGTATTCTATTCCAGCTTATAGTGGGTAGCATAGGTATTATACTTGATCTTATTTGGTAGAATTTAAAATAATCGATTCCCGGTATGTTGAACTGTGTTTGAAGGGTACTAAAACTAATCTTCTTGTCTATACCTAGTAGGTCAAAAAGAGAGATGATTCCCCGTCTCTCCCAATTAGCGGAAGTCCTGTTGTTTATATTTTGTGAAAGTATAGATGAATGCCAGAGTGGTGTATATCGAGTTAATTTCGGGATTTGCATATGTTTTACGATTTTAGACCACACTTTCCATGCCCCTGTGATAATTTTAAACTTAACTTTCTTATAATAGTTGGGCTCGGTCTGCCTTAGAAATAATCCTCTAGCTTTGGAGCCAAGGGCTAATTCGTATATTGATGGAATACATACTGCTTCATCGTTACGTAGTGGGCTGCCCAAAAGTATAGCAATAATTGAGGTATTGCAAGCCCCCCTCTATCAGGTGGCAGGGACAGGAATTTTAGGGATCTCCTTATCTTACCATATTGCCAGACAAATTTAGAGATCTGGGAGTCAAGGATTTTGATAAAATTGTCTTCGACTAGTAAGGGTATCGCTCGGAATAAGTACAATATCTTAGGAAAGATAGTCATTTTGATATAGTTTCCCCTCCCTATAATAGAAAGATGAAGACTGTTTACTCTTGTTAGGTCCTGTTTGATTGAGTTGATGAGGGGTTCGTAATTAAGTTTGATGGTATCTTGAGTTTCAGCAGATATATTAATCCCTAAATATGTCGCTTTCTCTGTCCTTCTGAGATCAATACAATGTGTGTTTCCTGTACTTAGTATGACCGTTTTACTTTTATTTAGAGAGTAGCCTGAGTGGGACCCAAATTGATATGCGATTTCCTCTATCTCAGTTATAGCCACATCAGGGTCTGGTGTTAGGATGGCGATGTCGTCAGCATAGGCTAACACTTTAGTTTCGAAAACACCTGTCACCACTGGTTGGATTCTGGTGTTGGTAAGAATTTTTAATATCAAAGGATTGATATAGAGGGCGAACAAAATCGGGGAGCACGGGCACCCCTGCCGCGTGCCTCTTGAGATGTTAATGCTACACGATTCGCACCCCATAATTTGCAGTTTGGCTTTAGGATCAGTGTACATTGCTTTGATTGAATTAATAAATAAGTTCCCAAAATTATAATGCTCTAAAATGGTCCACATAAATTCCCATGACACCCGATCGAATGCCTTCTCGGCGTCAAGAAGAATCATTGACATCCGGCTGCCCGTAACTGACATAACATCAAACAATGAGATTGCTCTGCGTGTATGATCGGTAGTGCCCTTCCCAGGGATGAAACCATGCTGCCACGGACTGACCAGATGCGAAATGACACCCCTTAACCGATTGGCTAATACCTTAGCATATATTTTTGAATCTGAGTTAATCAGTGATATTGGACGGTATGATGAGGTGGAGTTGGTAGGTTTTCCCTTTTTTGCAAAAATGATAATATTAGTGTCTTTCCAGGATTCAGGTGTTTTTCGGCTCCATTGTATCCCGAGAAAGAGATCTAAGGGCAGTGGTAGTATATTTTCCAGATCGTTTCTAGTGATATTATCTAGCATACTGTCGGGGCAGGTTAGAAAGTCATTGAGAAACTTTTTAATATCTTCATTACTGTGGATAATGTTGTTCCGATATAGATTCTGGTAGTATCTTTGAAATACTTCCAGTATATCCTCTGTTTGAGTGTATTCTAAGTCATTAACTTTAATAGAGGATATTGTGTTAAGGGAGGCCCTTTGTCTAGTACGTAAGGCTAGTTGCCTGCCTACTTTTTCTCCATTCTCGTACAGGTTTCTTTGGTGCGTTCTAAAGGTTTCGGCGGACTTTTGAGTTAGTCCTTTGTTAAGGTCGGTTTTGAGGATTAAGATTTGATGAAGTAATTGTGAGCCATCGGTTTTCTCTGCAATTGATGTTGTGTGTGCTGCTTCCAATTTAGCTAGTTCTCCTAGTTTCTTAGAGTATTCAGATGCCTGCTGCTTCTTGAGTCTAGCTACGTAACTGAGGGTTTCCCCCCTCAGTGCAGCTTAAAGCTGTCCCATACGGTGTTTCTGGGAGCACTGTAACGATTAATATCAAAGTAGCCCTGTGTCCAGTTTCTAATATAGTTTATATAATCATTATTAACCAATAATTTCCTATCAAATGTCCAGTTGAAGGGTTTACGTGTCGTAGGGATTACATTGACAGTGAGAGCCAGGGCGTTATGATCGGAGATCAGCTTAGGGTATTTGGTGATAGTTGCGTGAGTTGAGATGTCTCTGGTGGTAAAAAAATAGTCAATTCTGATATATTTATTGTGGAGATGAGAGAAAAATGTGTAACCTGGGTCGTCTTGGTGTTTATGGGGCCAGATATCAACAAGATTGTGACTAGTTATGAGAGAGTTAATTGCCTTACATACTCTGGGTTTGCGACCAGAGTACCTATGTTTAGCTAGGGTGTTAGAATTAGGCCCTAGTGTAATATTCAGATCTCCAGCGAAGATTAACGGACCGGGCCATCCTGCCAGTTCTAGTTCTAGGGTCTCGAACACAGATGGATCGTCCAAGTTGGAGCCATATACTGAACATATGGTTAAGCCAAGAGCAAGTTCTACGATTTCCCATCTGCCCTGTGGATCTATGGCCTGGCGTAGCGGCTTCCCTATGTAATTTTTACCTAGTATGGCTACCCCCCGGCTGTTAGTTGTGAGGGTTGTGGTTGCTAGAACATTGTATCCCTGAATTTTAAGTAGGCTCCGCTTAGCCCAAAATAGATGGGTTTCTTGTAGACATAAAATGTCTGTCAAGTCACGCTTAATTACCTCAGATAGCCTCCCCCGCTTATCTCCATCATGTAGCCCAGCTACGTTCCAGCTCCAGATAGTTATCCTCCCCATGGAACTGGTTGGTTTGATCCCTTATTTATTTCGATATTTGTGTTTGATTCATAGAAGATTATTCTGTGGTTTGAGAATTTAGTTTGGTTCTTTTGGTATGGAGTTGTCTGCATTTTTGGTATTTTGTTCCCCTTCCCACCCAGCCTCCCCCTTATCTGCCCACCCATTCCCACCCCCCTTGCTCCCAAATTAAGGCAAAAAGACTCCATTGGAGTCTAGAAAATGATGGAAGTGCTAAACGTTGTCAGGTACCAACCGATATGATAAATAAGAAAAAAAAGAGGTTGGAAAGGACAGTGGAGAGCTCGTCTATGGAAAGCAAAGGACTCAGGTATAGTGGTACATAGTGGTACATGATACCAGTGCTAAAAGTCGAAAATGCAATTTCACCGTGCATGTGGCCCACACTCTGTGATCTCTTCTTTTTTTTTTTCCTTTTTTTTTTCCCTCCTTCACCCCCCGCTTTTTTATCGGATGCCCTCTTGCCCTCTTGCCCACACAATGTCAACATTATTACAGCGTTATTACATTACTCGGCGATGGAAGGTGGCTTTATAGTTCACCAATCTCAGATAGTTGAAGTTAGAACATCACTTCATCTAAAATTCAAGCCTGCCTCAGTTTGTAAGGTCATTTCTAGATTATTTTAAGCTGTCAAGATATTCCTGCGCGATGATCTCGGAGACAAAAAACTTAGTCTGCCCCCCGTATATTACCTTAAGTCGTGCGGGGTTATTAAGGTACACAATTGCTTTTTTATCCCGAAAAGGTTTTATGAGTTGGCGCAGCCTCCACCTTCTTTCGACGGTAGTGTGACAGAAATCGGGTCTTGAAAAATAAGTGATATTCTTGGAGGTGCGCTTAGCGTCAGGCCTAACCTTTTCGAACACAGCCTGTCTCAGTAAAAAGTTCCCAAAATAGACTAGAATGGCCCTTGGATATGCACCGGGTTTGACAGGGAACCTTAATGTGAGTGGCATACGATGGGCTCGCTGTATCTCAATGTCCCAGTTCCAGTCAGAGAGCTCTGGGAGAGAGTCGCGAAGTAGGTTTATCACGAAGGTACGAGTGTCCTCTCCCTCAGATTTTTCAGGCACTCCCAAAATATGCAAGTTGTTTCTGCGCTGGCGGTTTTCAAAGTCCTCCAACTTCCATCTGATGTCCCCTATTTGGGCCTCGTTTGACTCGACACGCTCTCTAATGGCAACAACTTCAGTCTCATTTATCTGGATTCTGGACTCTACCTCCGTCAGTCGATCCCCGAATGAGCCACACGTTTTAACCAACTTTCGCACTACACCTTGGACCCTGCGGAGTGCGGCTTGTGCTCTGCGCCCATCCTGAGAAGTCTCTTCGCGATGAGCCGCTATCGCCTGCAAGACCACGTCTATATACGCAGGAGCTGGTGTTGAAGTGGTTTCAGAACTTGGGGCTGCTGGGGTAAGCTGTTCCGTGTGTGTGTGATCCCAATCTAGACCAGCCCCGTGGGATTTATTGCCCCGCTTCCCAGCAGCTTTTTGCCTTGGTTTAACAGTAAGGGTAAGAGCCTCCGCACCCACATCAGACAGACTATCGGACTCATCAGTTAGATATGAGGTGTCCCCCCATTCCTCTTCCAGATCGGCCTCATAGGAAAAGGAAAAAAAGTCACTGGCTTCCTTTTCAGGGTCTCTTTCAGAGTCCTTCTTGATAGTGCCAACTATGTCGGGATCGCAGTGAGGTTGTAATGGGGTATCTCCCACTATGTTGGTTGAGTCTTGGTCATTGGTATGTCTGGGGCTAGGGTTGATAGTTGTATTGGTATCTTGCACCATTGCGCCACGATTAGCTTGTAACAGTATTTGATTGTTGTTTGCCCCACATATTGTAGCCTTGCCTGTGTGAGTACCAGTGAGCACAGTATCCCCCAAGCAAGGATTTAGTTCTGCTACAGTAGGTACCACATTGTCATAAATTGCCACAATATTACTATGCATGTCAAGTATTGCAGTGACTCTCACCTCTAGAAGCGCAGATGGTTGCGGTAGATCCGAGCCGCCTGTGACTCTGCCAGCTTTGTTGTCACCTTCGATCTCAGTGATCTCAGCATTCTCTGTGTTTTCGCTCTCAATTGGCAGCGTTATTGGCCTTGGGCTATTCTGGTCGTTCTGGTTGCCTGTAGCGCTCGGAGAAGGACTGTCTGCATGCAATTCCTGGCGTTGCTCCCCCAGGCTGTTCTGGTCGTTCTGGCTGCCAGTGGAGCTCAGAGAAGGACTGTCTGCGAGCGATACCTGGCGCTGCTTCCCCTGACCCGGAAGCACATTCGAGCCTCTCCGCATCAATTCAACCACAGAAGGTCCCATGGAGTCTTTGCGTGCGTCTTTCTTCTGGGTCCCGGCAACCGGCCCAGCCGAACCGAGCGCTGCCGACCCCTCCGCCCTGAGTGTCCGCATGGGTTTCTCTATGGGTGAGGCTGCCTTCTCCTATGACGCCATCTGTCTCTCTGCACCCCGGCGCTCTGCTGCCTCGCGTTGAGCCTGTCTTGCGGCCCTCGCTCGGGCAGCTGCTGATGGGGCGGGTGGAACAGCAACCTTGGGAGCCATCTCTGCCGGGATCGGAGATGGATCAGAGGATTCTGAGACAGGGATCCGCATCCAACCATCGGTGTTCGGCGTGTCCCCTGTGTGGTGAGTACTGCTGGCACTGCAGGCAGAATGGTTTGCCAGATTTAAAGGGGTTCAAAGGAAATGTCTTAGAACTGCCCGGCCAATGTAGCAGTAAAATAACCAGACTGGATGCGTGGAGGCGGTAAATAAGGCCTTCACATAACTTGCATAACAGTTTAGAATAATAATAAAATCAATAAGTGATTTAGTTTCTCTCCCTATAAATGTATAATCAAACTCTATAATAGCATGCACATGCGGTTAGAAAATCCCAGGTCGTGTTTAAACATAACCTCCTTCAACTGGTCGCTTGTTGTAGTATGCGGAAAATGAAATGATGGATCAAAGTCATCTAGGGTTAGGCCACTCTTCCCACCACCCACCAGAGGGCAATGTAAGAAGTTAGCCTGGCATATGATGTCCACTATTCTAGTGAGCACCTTGCACCAGTCTAAACGACCCTTATTGATGGTGGTTGTGAAGTCAACCTTATAGACAAGCTATCCTAGTGGTAGCATGGACCAGCAGTCATAGGCTAAGACTTCAGAGAGCATGTGAAGCAAGCTGTTTTACCAATTATAATCCCTTGAATACCAAATGAAAGGACACCACACAAGGTATATATCAAATATATATGTATTTATTTCTAACACAACCCCTCTGCACTCTTTATGAGGTCAGAGATCGAAGTACATCACAAGTTACTCAATTAGCATACGATTAGTTGCACAAATACAGTTTTGTCCTAGGGGCCTCACAAACCATATACTAAGTAAGTGGTATAAGGACCACTACAGAAATAGTGAATAGGCCTAGGGCCTAGGGAATCGCTGGGGCTACACTACGCAACCAAAGGTTAGGAAGTAGGAGACCCATGGAAGACGCCTGCAGTGTCTAAACACAGGCATGGGCTCACATTGACTTATAATGGAGAACAAAGAAGTTACAAAGTTACTGTTTTAGGGCACTTCCGGATGACCTACGACAAAACCCCTTCAGGCTAGGACACTTCGGGAGTCAAGACCCACCGAAGCACCGGAGTACTGGTGTTACCTCACCCAGGGAAGCCGGGTGCATAGGTGCCTTTTGGTGTCGGGTTTCGTCGATGCTTTCAATGGAGATCTGCAAAGAAGTGCTGCAGGAGGCCAGAGGAAGAGTGTACAGGTGGATCCAAGGGTGGATCCAAAAACTGAAGAACCTGAAAGCCGAGGGGACAGAGTCTGGGTCACTATCCAGTGACCAGGAAGGAACCAGGAAGGAACCAGGCGATGTCGCGATGATCTCAGGTGAAGAGGTGAAGTTTGTCTCTGCAGCCACGAGGACCAGAAGGCGTCGATGATGACCAGAAGCTGGATTCGAGCTGTCCCACAAAGGATCCAGTTGACTGCAGTGTCGGTATCCGGACTGGACCCAACAAGCCTTGGCAAATGCAATCCATGCAGGAAGTGAAGAGAAGATGGGCTTCAGGTCAGATCAGCAAGGTCTGGGGAGCTTCTCCTTTGCAGGGAATCTGGAGCAAGCCTGGAGCAACCAGGAAAGCAAGTTGGTTTCAAATGCATGTCTTCAGGGGGCTCACTAGCCAACGGGCTAGCAACCAGGAAGACGCGTCGAGCTGAAATGCAAGAGCGGGCCCCACACAGCACTCGTGGGGTGAAGGGGGCTGAGCTTCAGTGAAAATGGTGCTCGGATCTGGGGCTTCTCATACCCCAATGCACAACTGTGAGGGTACCTCGGTAGTTGAGATGTTAGCAAAATGCAGGATGTCCAGAGTATCCGGTCCCACGTCTCTTGTGTGCGCCACGGGTCTCAGCTTTGCTGTGGATATGGGTCGGAGTCAGGGAAGTTTGGAAGTCCAGTTGCTGTGTTGCTGAGTCTTCGGTATCCATTGGGAGTGTCAACAAAGCAGACCAGCAAGTTACTGATGGTGCCTGTTTGCACAGGGTGGTCACTCCTTGACCACAAGGGAGATGTCTTCAGTCTTCTAGTCGAAATAGAACGTCGAAGGTACAAGAGTTTGCATCAGACTTTCTTTCCAGGATAATCTGGGGACACAGCTCCTATCTTTATACTAATCTTAGGGGCTGGATTACCTGCTAGATCCCTCCTATTGGTGGACCTGGGATGGGGGTGGTTACAACCCTTTCCCTTTGTCCAGTTTCGTGCCAGAGCTTGGCTGGAGTGCCCCAGCAACTGGTTTGAACCGGGCTATGCATGGAGCACCTTGTGTGCCCCAGGCAGTGTCTGGAAAAGCATCTTTCCATTCAACCCACCCTGTCCCAATACACTACAGGCTGTCTGGGGTGGTGCTAGCACCTCCCTCGACAGAAAACCTATTGTCCAGGCCTCCCTTGCTGGAGTTTCCCCCAGCAGCAGGAGGCCAGACTCGTGTCTGTGGCAGCAGTATCCATTTTGTGATGCTGAGGCTCTGTTTAACTTTAACCGGGTAAAGTAGTAACATACATGTCTTTTCCCTCTAGAAGGGTGGAATGCTACCCCCGCCACCAGAAATGGCAGAGGGGGTAGTATTCCAAAGTGTTTGGCACCTTACACGACATGTTTTGATAAAGCCAAACCGAAGTTAGCATTTACCGCGAGGATTATAATGGACTTAAGAGTACATGGTATGGCTATATCATAGAACAGCTACAAGGAGATGGTTCCAAAAGCTGCAGAGGGGTTCAGCTCATGCTAGGGCACCCACTCACATAAGACCAAGCACTCTTCCTCCATGATTGTCGAGGCCTGCCATAGGAGTGACTTATAGGTGCATATGTGTCTATATATATGGGTAGATATAGGTATACTATATCTAAGTAAGGGGTGATTACACCACCTTACCCAAGCTGAGTGATCAGCCTGTGGTGTCAGTTTGGATGGCCAGTCAGGGGTGGCATAATACATGCTGCAGCCCCTGGTAGGCCTTGGATGCACCTATACCCTGGGTACCTATGGTACATTATACAGGGGCTCACAAAGGTGATCCAATACCCAATCAAGTATGTACCCAAAGTACATGGAGTCCATTTTATAGGGAGAGCAGATAGCCTGGTGCCCTGAATAGCAGGATCCCAGGCCAACTAAGTTGAAAACCAGCAAAACACTAGGCAAAAAGTTGGGGTATCCCTATAGTCAGATATCCACCTTCCTACAGGCACAGACTAGTATTAAAGTCGCCCCCCCAAATGGGTATGGTTTCAACGTTAGCGTTTAGTTCACACTTGGCCATGTCTTGACTTAGCTTTCCTAAAACAGATCCTATAAATGTAATTAGATGTTAATTATAAAAATTTATGGAGGAACAGAGCGTTATTGCTATCCGTCTGAATAAACACTGTTTGATAAAAAAAAATCGGAACTAACCATCACACTCTTGTGTGTAGTCAGCTGATTTGAAATGTACGCATAAAGTCCACCTTTTGGCCTGCCACTGGGGGATTGAATCGCTGGAGTGTGGAAAGTCCCGAACCCATTTATATGTATGCTTTCTATTGCCCAGGTCTCTTGTAAACACAAAACATCAAATTTATCAATATAGGTTAGCCATGCCTGATCAATCGCCTTATTTTTTAGGCCTGCTACGTTCCAGAACAGGTTTCTATACGTCCCTGCTGGGTTTTCTTTTGGAGACTGGGAGCCACTGCTTTTAGCTAAAATACTTTCCGTTTCAGCCTCAATATCTCTTTCCTGCGCGGTCTTATTAGCAATGTTATCGGGTTTTGCTGTGTTTCCGGACTCAAAAACACACAGAAATTTGTGTCCATTGCAAACAGGCATGTTAGCAACAAAACATTTACAAACACACGTAAACATACTCAACCTAGTGATCCGAATCATTTCAGGACAATGAGGATTCACGTACTTAACCTGTAATGAAGGAGAAAAAGAACCAATAGCTTACAAATCACACTTGTACACACAAGGAGAAATGAAATTCACTTTTACAGAAAAAATTCTGACAGCAGCTCAAGCTGCAGTAGCAAAAGAGAGAGCCCTCACACAGTGTAAGCGCATAATGGTCGTTACTCCTGTACCTGCCTTAGAGGCAGTGACAAAAGCGAACATTCCAAATGCAAAAGCTTTACATCAGAGATGGATACAATGGATTAATTCTCTTGCTGCAACAGACGTTGAATACGTTTTTGACCCTTATTTGAAAACACAAGCATTTCTACAATATGAATAAGAATGTCCTCTGCCTGTTGAAATTCTGCCTCTAGAACAGTATGAATGCATAATTTATACTGACGGATCAGCTCAACCCGCTAACGGCGTAAACAAGCTTATAGTGCTGTGTGCGCGATCGTTAAAGTTCGCTGGCAAGATGGCAAATTCCGATCTATGGTCACCAAAACTCAATCCCTAGGAGATTGTACAGCTCAGCGAGATGAACTACAAGCATTCAAGATGGCGCTTGAAAATACGCAAATTCCCCACTCATAGCGTGCGATTCGTAATATTGTGTTCAATCAGACAATGAATACTTGTAGAACTGGATTCAAAATGGTTACAAAGATGCAAAAGGTGGCACAAGCAAGCATAAATTGCTTTGGGAACAAGTAGTTCAGTTACAACATGGACTACGAAACACTCACGTGATGCATACGCTGAGTCATCAATGTGATGGGGTTCATGTTGCAGAGAATTCATTGGCTGATGAAGCCGCAAAGGCAGCTGTGCAAACAGCTTCCGTAGCTGCAATCACTCATTCAAAAACGAAAACAGACAGTGAAATAATGCAAGCTGTCAGTGCTTCAATGCAAGACAGTGGTAAAACATTACCAAAAGGCTTTCCACTCAAGTACTCATACATAACTGATGTGAATAATGTTCTGTTTGCTCGAATCCCTGGAGTGGGGGATAGAATAACTCCAAACATGGAACATAGATTAGGACTAATTTTAGCAGCTCATGAAGGGCTTGCCTCTGCACACGCAGGTGTTTCCGCCACAGTATCATTATTAAAACCAAGGTACTGGTGGCCGCGCATGAGGAAACAGACCAGAAACTTTGTTTTGGAATGTGAAAATTGCCAAAAGATGAAAGTCTCTACAGTGAAACGTCCTGCGCAGACGCCCCTGTTAATTTCAGATAACCATTAGCTTGCATTTACCTGGATCACTGCGGTCCCTTATAGAGGGATGGTAACTACAAATATATCATGGTCGCAGTGGATTCATGCTCAAGATTAATTTGGATATGGCCTCAGCGCTCGGCTGACGCACAAACTGTTATAAAAGATTTGCGAGTCTTTATCGGCACATACGCAGTCGGCACGCTACATTCTGACCAGGGTCCTGTGTTTAGCTCTCGAGCTTACAAGGAGGCCATGGCCAAATTGGGCGTTGCTTTGTGGGACTGTAGTTCATTCCATCCCGAGGGAAATTCAGTAGTGTAGAGAAGAAAATTGGGACATAAAGCAATGTATAACAGCTAGGGTATTAGACTCGGGTGACGGGTGGGTCAAACATCTAATAAGTGTCCAACGTAGTCTTAACAATCTGCCAAGAAGTTCTCTAGGGGGTATCACTCCATATGAAATCCTTTTTGGGACCATGAGATAATTTCGGATCTCGGTTGTCAGACTTCAGTGGTAGAACAAAAACCCTTTGATATCAAAAATAGTTTGGCTGTTTTGCAGGATTTAAATGAAATAAGGAAAAGACAAAGTAACGTACTCCTGAAGCCAACAACCACGGAAGAGAAACCGACCATCCCAGCAAGGCCTGTCTGGATTCCAAAGATTGTGGATCTAGTCAGAGAAAAGATCGCGGACAAGAAGGAACTTGGGCCTTCTTACAGACAACCAGTACCTGTCCTAGCCATCCACAGATCAAGAAGAGTGATACTTCCGCTCCTTGCTGGTAAAAAGGAGAACATGTTTGTGTCCATCAACCTGGTCAAACCACATCATGTGGCGGATCATAAGCAGTAGGCCAAGTGGACTTCAAAGATGAAGCAGACGCCCTAATCTAGCTACTATCCAAGAGGTTCAAACTGAGAGACTCATCACCTTTGAAGAATTTGCAGTGAGAAGTGAAGGACTAAGCAACAAAGCTAAGGAACTTGTACCTCTTGAGACCCAAATAACTGTTCATCAAAAAATGCCTGACTACAATGAAATAGCATCTAACAATACAAATGTAACAAGTGATCAAGTGGTTCCAGCGATTTCTACGTATCCTGATGCAATCCCTACAATTGACAGAACTGCCTCTGGCTATTTCATTAACTTTGATACGTTTACCGAGGATCCCAGCGAACCTGAAACGAAGCCAGTAAAAAGAACTTTCAAAGAACAAGCAACAGAACTTTTTCATCACCTGGAAAAGACTTAGCTGTTTTTTTACCATGGATTGAACATTGGATTGTGTTGGGTGTACTTTTCTTCTACTTTGGTTGACTCTGGAAATATCTTTGGGAATGCTGATAAATGGAAGATATGTTAAAAAGGACACAGCAAATAAGAACATTAACTTACTCCTCAAGCCACACGAATCATCTCATTGTGAACAAAGATACTTGTCTTCAGTAAACATCACAGCCGCTCCTATACCTGGGGGTATAGCTTGGGACAGAACTGATTATGACATGTTTGGTCTGGCGGAGCTGTTGAAGATTCAACACCAGTTCAAGATTTCCTTGAATGACTTTGTTTCATCTAGTACCTTTTCTGATAATTGGGACTTTGAGACTGTTAATATGATGTCAGACTTAGAAATGTCTGCGAAATTCACAAATCATGAATATATTGGAAGGTTCATCAGATTATGAACAAATGTATTGTTATAATCACTATGGTCATCATTTCTTGCACAAATCTGCAAATCCTAGAAATGTATTACTGTATAATAAATGGGAACATTGTCCTACGCCACCAAAGGGTAGCTCAAAAACATTTTATGGCAGGAAACCATCTACAAAAGTAGAGGATGTGATAAAAAATGAAGGAAGATCTGGGGACCTTGGAGGAAATTCAGGGAGATGAGGGGTGGACCGGGGGGGCGGGGGAAGGGCCTTTAAACATGAATGTTTTGAGGGTGGGTCAGGCTGGTCCTACTTTGGGTAGTACCCTGTTAACCTATCTCATGCCATTTGAACATTGTACTGTGGTTTTGACTGATATGAGCAATGTTAATAAAAAGATTTTTTTAAAAAACATTTTATGGCAAATTTCCATACTTTTCAGGTTTTAATACTTCCAATCCAGAATCGTTTTACTTTAAAAATGTTGGGATTAACTTGTTTAAGAGAATTGAATACCGCATGGTTTATGTCATTCAGAGAACAGCATTCTCGTAGAACAGCATCTTACCTGTTCTACGATGCCTGCTATGCGGAGAAGAATGTGTGTTAGAAATCTGTCTCACACTCCCATCAATCATGCCAATGGATGTTCATACGTTGCTGGACCCAGTAAAGTCCCATGCGCAGTGTTGTCCCCAATGGCTACTAATTCTGATGACGGCATTCATTGAGATCTCACAGCCGCAAAATGCTACTGCTGAGGTACGAGAGGAAACAGGCACACATGTACCTACCAATTCGAACATTGCTAATGCGACTAACGCTGAGGACGATGCTTCACATCTATGTGCGGTTGATCTTCTTAACGAGGTAATCCACCTTTCACCTACAATGGTAGATGAATTCTTTACAGACTTAGATGATTTTATGTTTTCTCCCAAAAATAACACTGACTTTTGTAATTGGCACATAGTGTTCTGAGAGACTCTGAATTCAACCTTCATTTTTCAAAACAAAGATCTAACTTTGGAACTCTATTTTTTCTATGATTATTAGTTTTTCCAAATTTGTATTTTTCATTTTTTGGCACAAAGTAATCTGCTTAAAGTAGAACTATTCATAGAGAACTGGAATTCTTTGAAAAACATCCAGAGACCATGCGTGACCTTGTCCACATTCGAATAGTTTTATATAATCTGCCATGAAATGGTCTCAACCTTTTCTTCTGTATTTAAGAGCCATTTCATAAATGTATTTGCATGATTCGTTCGGATAGCATTTCCAAATGTCAAACTTTAAGCTTTGAATGAAACATTGCTTTTAAATGCGTACAGCACAAATGCTCTTTTCGTGTACAACCAGTACCAATGCATTTTTATGTAGTTTGGGTGGGTTTTTAACACATCATGTTTAGATATGTTTTTATGTGTTTAGAACTTAGTAATGTCGTATATAAGAAAGTGGAGTGGGTGCTGTGTGGTATTTTATGCTCCAAGTGAATTTTCCTGATTCATGCCCTTATATAGGTACAATTCACATTGCCCCTATATAGGCGTAGAAATCAAGCCCTTATTTAGGCATAGCCCATGCTACCCAAATACAGTCATGGCTACTTCCACCCGTACCAAACGTCACAACGATTTCTTGGAAAACCAGCTTAAGCCGTTAGGGACTTCCCCTTGCTTGAATACTGATTTCTCCAAGAACTCAGTTAGTTTTACAATGAACAACTATTCCTTAGAGGTTCATTCATGACGTTCATATGCCCGACTTTACATCAAACTATGGCATTCCTAAACACCTTCAAGGTATAAATATACCTTCACTTGCTATGGCAAACTACGGTGGTTCGAAGCAGATCGACAGCTTACTTGCCCGACGCAACTCGCTACAGCAAGTACCGAAGGAAGCTGACTCTCCAGCTGACGCATTGATCAGGAAGCTGCCCTTCTCCTGCCGAGAATCCAGCTCCAGTGTTTCCGATTACTCTTGCGGGGTGTTGGGTATGCAAGTCCCGAGACAGAGATACCAGACCTCCTTCATTCTAAGGTATGGAGCTGATTAGAACCTATAGAAACCTCTGGTAAATTCTTGGCAAAATCGAAACCTGTGCTAAACAACACTTACTTCTTCCCTCGGACTAGACTTAGGTTAGGTACAATTGGGTAGGCATATTTAAAAAAGCACCAGTTGAGTATTTTTAGTCTATGTTATTTATGTATGTATATTTATATGGCTTAGAAATCATACAATGCTCTTACAGTATTTTTGTATATTACTGTTTATCCTGTACGCATTATACTTTGCATTCTGCATAGCGATTGTAGCAGTTCACCTCTCTTGCATGAGAAAGAAGACTGTTCAATAAACCTTTTATTGAAAACGCCCTTCTCTCTATTTCTCTGCAACTCTGTAGAAATGAAGCATGCACGATTGACTGAGTGAAATACTTATCTATTGTTTCCGCGACTCTAAGAGATATATTCTTATTCTTGAGAAACAAAGTTGTCATGTTTATGTGGTTGTCAGAAACTAATCCCTTCTTGTGAATTCGAGAAAGTTTCTAGTGACCTCTGAGTTAGCTGGCACACACAGTTAAGTTTAGTATATTCGATAGAGACCTAGTTGACCTCAGTCCTACGTCAAATCTATAGGATATATTATTCCAATGCGCAGAGCCTATTGGGAATATAGGAACTACCCTACAATCAGGGACATGTACTCATTTACTACTAGAACTCTGATGTGACCTGTTGAGGGGAGTGGGAGGAGGGAAGTTTAAAATTGGGGAAGTTAGACTTGAACTAATGAAGATGACTTATGTGGTAAAATGAGACCTAAGAAGACATAAAGATGTAGCAGTCAATAAGAAAGTATTCTATGATTAATGCATGAAACGTGATTAAAATTCAATAAAATATGATTTTTTTTTTTAAATGCCTCAATCAGAATGCCCTTTGTAGTGACAGAAATGCATAGACTGAAAGATGATTTCTGCTTAAGTTTTATTATTAACGAGCTTGTGACAGATCACAAGGAAACTGACGTGAACCGAGAACAGCTGAGGTGACGTCACATATATACTACGGTAACTTTCCAAATGACGTGTGGAACAAGCACCAATGGGAAGAGATGAGGAAAATAAAGACTAGAACTACTACATCTCCCTTCCTAACAAAAGGAACATTAATGTAAAACGTATTCTTTAAGAGCTTTGGGCAGCTTTGCTAATCTGCCAAATCTGGTACAAGTGCCTTCCCACCTTCCATGACACACTGTAGGGCTATTAGACGATTCAGTGGTAGCGGGATTAACCTGTCTTGGAACAACAACATTACTATCACTATTCCTTGTATCGGACTCGTTACAAGAATCACATTCTTTGTTTACAAAATCAAAACCATGTGTACTAGAACTTGCACCAACATTACTACTAGAAATATCTACATCATTGGTGTTACAGCTAGTAGTATTAGTACCATTACAGTTTTCTCCCAAATATGTATCAAGCCAAGAATATTCATTTCCCAATGGTGTGAGATCAAACTTTCTACTGTACCATAAATCGGCCTGTTCTTTACTCAATTTTATGACGTCAGATTTGTTACGCCAACCAAGTTCCTTGAGACAAATGACGCTGTCAGAAAAATCAATGACTTCTTCGGGATCAAAATACTTCTACATGCCCTTGAGTTGATTATTAGGTTTCTTAACAATAGCCCAATCCCCGTTGCAAAATTCCTTGTTTACAGCCCTGTGAACTTTGTTGTGATAACTCTTGTTTTTCAACTGTACATCAACAATTTTCTTTTTCACTTGCAACTGTTCATCATTTATGGCAACTGTAGATGCAGGACGGTTTTTAAGCGTAATGAACTCTGGAAGAAATTTTTTGTCATCTCTTCTCCCTCTCATCAAAAAGAAAGGTGAAAACCCAGTGACACTGTTGGGTGTATTGTTGTAAGCATTAACTCTTTCTTGAATAAAATCCTTAACCGGAAGACTAGATGCCACTGCCAATTGAATGCCATCTTTCAAAAAGCGATGAACTCTCTCAATTTGTCCGTTTGATCTGTGAGAATAAAGGGGGGTTTTCTCTTGCCTCACCCCGTTCAACTTTAAAAAATCAGTAATTTTGTTGGAAGTTAATTGCTTGCCATTGTCTGAAATAATTACCCTAGGGCTTCCTTCAATAGAAAAACAAGTCTTAAGAAAGTCAATGACAGAATCAGAATCAATGGTATTTACAAATTTGTGGTATATCCACTTGCTATAGTAGTCGCTGATAGCAATTAAAATTTTTGAGTCATGCTCCAAAATATGAAAAGGACCTGCCATATCAATAGCAATTTTACACCAAGCTGAATTTGGAATTGAAACAAGTTGCATTTCTTGCACACGAGGCTTCCAATGTTTATCGGCTCTAATACAAATTTCACATTTTTCCACATGCATATTTACGTCAAGATCCATACCTGGCCACCAATAATGTTCTTTAATCTTTCTTTTTGTCATGGTGGATCCTAAATGAGACTTATGGGCATTTAAAACAATCTGGTATCTAATTTTGGGAAGAGGAACTAGTAAATTACCCCTCAAGAGAAAACCATGCATTACATTCAACTCATCAGATACCTGGAAAAATACTTTGAGATCTGAAGGTAAATTGCGTGCAGGAGCTCATGAGTTTGACATGTACTTAATAACTCTTTGCAAAATAGCATCATTTTCCATGCCTTTGATCCATTCATTTTCTGAAATTACATTTTGCGAGTTTTGTAAGAATTCTACATTTGAAACTACACACTCATTCTCATCTATAGTTGTAGATTCACAATTTTCTGTTGGCAACCTGGACAAAAAATCAGCACGAATGTTGTTCTTACCCGAAATATGCTTAATTGTGAAATTTAATTCTTGAAGCTTCGCCAGTAAACGTACCAATCTGCTTGAAGCTTTACCATTTCCCCTACCATAACCATCAAACATAAAGGTAAGAGGTTTATGGTCAGTGATAAGCTCAAAAATCTTGCCCCACAAATACATTTTTAACTTTTCCACAGCCCATACGCAAGCAAGAGCTTCCTTTTCGATGGTGCTATAATTTTTCTCAGTGTCACTCAATCAGCGAGAAATAAAAGCGACCGTGTGAACATACTTGCCTACTTTCTGGGTAAATACTGCACCTATACCGACGGAGCTCGCATCCACAGGTATAATATTCGACCCCTTATTGTCAAAAGGTTTCAATGTAGGTGCAGAAAGTATGGCTGTCTTGATTTGAGAAAAGGATTGATCATGTACATCCTCCCACACAAATTGTTGCCCCTTGCGTAGTAGAACTCTTAATCGTTCAACCATATTGGAATAGTTCTCTATAAACCGGGAATAGTATTCACTGAGGCCGAGAAATGACCTCACTGAGTCTTTTTCCAAAGGTTTAGGAGCATCAGCTACGGCCTTAACGAGATTTAATTTGGGTTTGATACCTTGACCACTTAAAACATGTCCCAAATATTCTATTTCAGTTTTGAGGAAAGCACATTTATTTTTTGATACCGTCATTCCTCTATGTTGTAACTTACCTAGAACTGCATCTAAAATAGCGTTGTGTTCTTCCACTGTTTTTGCGTGAATGAGGATATCGTCCTGAAATTTTTGGACACCTTCCATACCACCAAACATATTTTCCATCAATTTCTGAAAAACACTAGCAGAAGATGCTAGACCAAACGGTAATCGTATGTATCTTAAGGCACCTAATGGTGTAATAAACGTGGTCAATTCTTTGCAATCTTCATCTAATTTCACTTGATGATAAGCTGACTTGAGGTCTATGAGCGAGAAAAATTCCGAACCGGCTGTGGCCGCTAAAATCTCTTGTATTTTTGGTAAGGGAAAACAGTCTACCAGAATATTTCTGTTCAACAACCTCAAATCAGCGCACAAGCGGAATTCTCCACTTTTCTTTTTTTTTTTTTCTTTTTTTTTTTTTTAATCCTCATTAGCCTTTACGCCACCCATTGTTCGATTGTTTCCGCCCTGGGCTTTTTATCTCATATGCTGGCTATGGACACGGGCATATGCGGCTCTCCAGCCAGCACTGGGCTAAAATCCTCTGTACCACCCTGTAAAGACAATGGCACAGCCCTACCGGAGGCCGCAGCCCGGTCTCTAACTCCGCCTCCACGAAGGACGGACCTGTTCAACACGACTGCGAGATAGGCCAAGGCCTTAATCATAGGATTTTTCAGTTTTATGTCTTAGTTTCTTATACTATACCAAGGCGAAGGCCTACTCCTTACCCAAAGTGTTGCAGAAAAAGTAACCAAAATCTGTGCTTCTTATTCATCCGACCTTTGGAATCTAGTATCGCAAAGTATCTCATACTCTTTAGCCAATCCATAAGTGTCGGTGTCGTAGCTTCTACCCATACCTTACAGATTTCCCTACGGGCTAGCAGAACCCCAAAAAAGACTAGCTTTACTTTATCGTTCATTCTATTGTCATGTAAATCATATCTCCCAGTAATAATTAGTTCAGGGCTTACTTCTATCGTGCACCCAATCGATTGTGACAAACAGTCGCTTACCGCCTCCCAGAATTCCCTGATGTTCAAACACTCCACGAACATGTGCAGGTCATCCACATTTATATTTCTGCACTTTGGACACTCAACTCGTCCACCAGGTTTGAACTTCAATAATCTACGGGGAGTCCAATAGGCTCTATGGATAGTAAACAGAACATTTCGCCTTAAATTTGCAGATTTTACTGTTTTATAAAGTATAGTCATCATTACTTGCCATTGATTTTCTGTAGCGATGTCCGGCAAGCAATCTCCCCATAGCAGTTCCGGCAATGTGAACGGGCCATCTTCCATCTCCACCATTGCCCAATACCATATCGCAACTTCCTTCTTGAATGATTGTGGGGAAAATATGTTGTCCTCAAAGTCATTTTGGAGACCGATAACAATGTCCGACTTGTTTGCCCAACTTTGCATCTGCAAGTATTTACATTTAGATAACCCTTTACCCCACACCTGTGCCCCTTGTATCCAGCTAATCAACTTTCCCTCTGGAAATAAGTCTCCCCAAGTTTTTAATCCTGCTATTTTCAACGGGACAGCCAATGCATCCTCTGCCCAAGATGGTGCTCCTGGTGTGTCCCAAATGGAAGACCTATATCCATAATAACTCAACTTTGCTAGTTTCCTAATTTTATACCAGAGCTCTGCTGCTTCCCGTAGAGATTTCAATTTCACTTTTAAAAAAAATTATGGGTCTGAAAATTTATGCATGAATCCGTCCTGATCATAGTTGCTCAAACTTAACATAGCCGAGAAGATATGTCCTATAGTTGTAGCCTTCGGTGTTCCCATAAGTTCTGTCAAATTTTTTAAACAAAAAGCCCAGTCATATAACAAAAAATCTGGGGCTCATACCCCGCCCTTGTCCCATCTTCTTCTAATTTTCTTCCACGATAGGCGAGATCCCTTGGAGGCCCAAATAAAAGAACAAATCTCGCTTTGTCGTCTTTTAAGCCCTTTCTTATCAAAGTCCCAGGGAATTGTTTCAAACAAAAAGGTAAGTTTTGGTAAAATAACCATTTTAATCAGGTTAGTGCGACCAAACAGAGTGAGAGGTAAATGACTCCAATTTCGCAATATAGCCCCTATTTCTTTCTTTACCCTAAAAAAGTTAATTTTCGTTAAGTCCGCTATATTCTGCGTTATTCTCACGCCTAAGTATCTCATCTCCTTCTTGCATTGGATATCTTTAGTGTCCAAATTCCATGCCATTAGCTCTGTTTTACTCTTGTTGATTTCATACCCTGAAACTTTGCCAAATTCTTTAGTGAGCTTAAATATGTTTCCCATTGACTCTTTCAAGTTTGAAGTAAAAATAATAATATCGTCCGCATAGAGACCAATCTTCTTATTCCACTCGCCAGCTCTGAAGGGGGCTACTGTATCCATATCTCTAATCCTACTGGCTAGCGGTTCTATGTATAAATTAAATAATAATGGGGAAATCGGGCATCCCTGGCGCGTACCCCTCATTACCCTAAAAGAGGGTGTCAGAATGCCATTAACAAGCACCTTGGAGGTAGGGGAGCTATACAATGATAACAAGGTGTTGGTATAGCTTGGACCTAATCCTAGATGTTGAATAAGTTTCTTCAAATAAAGCCAGTTCACACGATCAAATGCCTTGGCGGCGTCAAGGGCGATAAGAGCAAGAGGGAGATTAAAAACTGTTGCCATGTCTATTGCGCCAACCACTGAGAAGGTGAGTTCTTTTAAATATCTACCCTTCATGAATCCCTTTTGGTCCTCGTGAACTAAGTGCAGGATGACTTGACTCAATCTATCGGCCATAATTTTAGTAAATAATTTATAATCATTATTTAATAATGATATTGGCCTGTATGCATCTAAGTATTTAGGTGATTTGCCGGGTTTTGGGATCAAGACTATTACCGCCTCATTCCAAGACTCCGGCATCCCTATGTTTCCTCTGAAGATATTATTAAATACTTGGTGTAAAAAGGGGGCAATTGAGCCAATCAGTGTCTTATAGACTTCCAGAGGAAGACCGTCTGGCCCCGGGGCCTTACCTCTCTTACCATTCTTTATGGCTTTTTCCACCTCCATCAGTGAAATTTCTGAATTCAAAACCTGTTTGTATTGGATTGGGAGTGGCTTTATTAACTGTGACCATACTGTCACCTCTTGTGGGTCTGGTACTAACTCCTCCTTGTAAACCGTGGAGAAATGTTCAAAAAAAGCTTCTGCAATCCCTCCACTGTCTGTAATAGCTGTGTCTCCTTCAGACCCATCCACTCTGATTTCCTTAATAAAGTTTCAAACCAAATCCTTTGCTTTCCATGCCAAAAGCTTGCCACACCCCTCTCCATAACTAAAAAGTGCCAGGCTACTAGTATCCCATCTCTCTTTGTTTCTGGCTGCAAGAAGTGTAACTAATTCAGCCTTCAGTTTTAAATTGTCGAAAATAGCCTGGTCCCTTAACTGCTGCTCATTTTCCCCCATAATCCTTGCCTCATGTTGTTTAATTTTTTCTTCAAAATCAGTAACTCTACTATAATATATCCTTCTCTTCTTTGCCCCTACGGCCCCCAACCTCCCCCTCAAAAAGGCTTTACACGTGTCCCATACCACATCTAGCTTGGCAGAGTCTGTGTTCGCAGTCAAAAAAAAACTCCAGTTCGCCTTCTACAGTCTCCATGGCTTCTTGATCTAACAAAAGCGTACGATCTAGTCTCCAGACCGGGTTCTGCGTTTTTGGGCCAAACGTCAAGTCTAAAAGAATAGCAGAATGATCCGACAAATGTACACCTACATGTCTGATGCTTGTTACATGCTCCATCATCCTTAGATCTAACAGAAAGTAATCTATCCTTGACTTATGTCTATACTTTTGATTATAGTATGAAAAGCCCACCTTCTGGCCTGATTTAATGCGCCAAATATCGCACATTCCATACTGTGTTAGCAGCACCTTTACTCTGTTAGACATCTTAACATTCCTCTGCGCTCTCTTTCCTGAACGGTCTAGGTCCTTATCCATAACCGTATTAAAATCTCCTGCCATAACAATATTGCCAGAAAAACTTAATAATTCGGCTGCTAGTTTATCCAAAGGTCCCAGGTCATCGATATTTGGCCCATAGTATCCAACCAGGACAAGATCTTTCCCCGCCACCGTGGCCTGAACTATAAGCCATCTCCCCCCAGGATCTGCTGTCATAGCTCCAAAAGAAAACTGCACCCCTTCCCTAACTAAAATTGCAACCCCTTTAGTCACCATAGTCTGGGTGTATAATGAAATGAAATGAAATTTGATTTGTAAAGCGCATGGCTGCCCGGAAGCGTCCCAGCGCTTGCTTAGGGAACCCGTCCTGGTATTCCCCTGTGAGATAACCCCAGCAGGGTATCCACAAGGGGAAAGCCAGGCATCCCGCCGCGAGGGGCCGTAGTGGAGATTAAGCAAGCTATTGCCCAGAGTCGCAGAGTGTGAACCCGTGAGTCGAGTAGGCACCGGGGCGAGAATTATCGAGTCCATGGAATTTTTTAGCCCAAGACCCGCCGAGGCGGGGAATTGAACCCTGGTCCAGGACCGATCTCAGTTTCCGGGTCTGCCGCCTGTAACCCCTGAGCCACACTTCTCCACATAGTACTTATAAGCTATCCACTTCTGTGTTCTAAACATATCCTTGCTTTCCACTTCATTTAAATGAGTCTCTTGCAAAATAATTATATGCGCCAATGAGTCTTCTAAATATTTGAAAATAATCATTCTCCTGGATTTCACCCGTAGCCCGTTAACATTCCAGGACAAAATCCTTAATTCTTTCTTGTTAGCCCTCGTCATTCTTTCTAAAAATACAACTGATCTTTACATTACTGGTAGCCCTTTGGCCTCTGAGGATTATTTTTTTAATTCCCCCCCCCGCTTCCCACCCCCTACCATTCCCCCCATCCCCCCTCCCTCTGGAAAACCCTTCCTGTCTACCCATGGCCTTAGGCCTTGTGAGTGCGATGATGGCGGTGCTTCTCTAGTCCCGAATAATCTTATACGTTGGTTGTCTTGGGCCTATAACAAAGGGAACAATTATGATCCCTGATTTAAAGTGGGTACGTCTTGTGTCATCTCTGCACATTTCTCAATAAAGTCATCCACATCCTCAACTGTACGGAAGGAGTGCATCTTATTGCGCCACATAACTTTAAGAAATGCCGGAAATTTAAGCTGAGCTGTGGCACCCAAGTTCCTTAGAGGATCCATTCGTTTTCCCATCTCCCATTGCCTGTTCGCCGTTACTGGGGACAGATCTGATCTAATTTCTACTTTTGCTCCGTCAACTGTTATAAATTTCTTTTTCAAGGCAACAGACAGGATACTCTCTTTTAGATTATACGTCAAAATATTTATAAAAATTTTCCTCGGTTTAGTCCTATTAGAATTCAACCTGAAAGGATCTCGATGTACCCTCTGTATATCAGCAAAAATAGTCTCCTCATCCATCCCTAACTCTAGCTCTGTACTCAGAAAATGCGCCACAAATCTTTTTATATCTGTACCCTCGCTGTTTTCAGGCAACTTCAAGATTTTTAAATTATTACGCCTCTGCATATTTTCTAAGCGCTCCATCCTTTCGACCTGTACTCTATCTCTAAATTTAATCTCATCAATTTCTTTTTTGTTGGTTACGACCTCTTCGTGGAGTTTCTTAGCCTCTAACTCCAGAGCCTCTGTACGCTGACCTAAATCTCTAAACTTAGCCTCTAGATTGTTACATGTAGCCTGAATACTTGCCTGATTGGCCTTCACAGCATAAAATCCTTCCTTCATATCTCTATCTATTTTCCTCAGAAGGGTGACTATATATGTGTCTGAATTAACCTTGTCTTGCTCAGGTAACCCTATGTTTCCCCCAGAGTGCAAATTATCTTCTTCTGTTGGGGGTTCCTGCGTCTCCCCTACGACATTCCCTACGACATCTACCTCGCCCTCAGCCACAATCAAAGGCTCTGTGCCCTCACTACCCGAGATTTTTATTGCAACCTTAACCACCTCTCCTCCGTCAGCCATGTTCTCCTCTCCCTCTCCCTGACTCAAGCCTCCTGAAACCTCCCCTAGAACCTGATACTTATTGGGGCTAAGTGGAAGGATCTGACCTTGCCACCCTTGTCCAGAACTCACCCTGTCAATGTCTGGTCGCAAGATTAGCGTTTTTGGGATTGTTTTAAAATATGTATTGCAAGGGGGGGAAGGAACAACTCTATGCTTTGTTTTTTTGCACGAGACTACGTTGTGACGTTTTAACAACTTGCTTTGAGTCTGCCCTTTCCCTCTTTTAAAGCTTTCCGGTTGTTTTTGTGAATTTCCCTCCTCTACCTTATTTACTGCTACCAAGCCTGCGCTCCTTAATACATATGCGGCCCTCCCCGAATCCGCCCTCGTACCTGTGGTGTGAGTTCCAACCAGGGGAGCCGGTTTGCTGCTCCCTGCTTTGGCGTCTATAGTAGGTAATTGCTCTTGTCCTCTACCACGGCCGCCTCCAGTTCACAAAGCTATTTTTGCTGCAGCGCGTCTTCCCCTGCCTACCTCCCGGGCAGCCCTTGCCCAGCCGACTGCTACTGCTACTGCTGCGGGGCTCGCCTCCTCTGCAGTGCTTCCACCGTCCACTGACCCCGCCTCCAGGGCCTCGCTGCCGTCCTTGCCTGCTTGCTCCGTGGCGTTCTCCTCTATGCAGTACCGCTGCTCACAAAAGACGTGCCGAAAACAGAATCTAACCCAGCTGACAAGCTTCAGCTCTGTACTCCGCACTCCTGTCAATATCCGTACTTTTCCGTATTGTCCAACTGACCGCCGACAACTCTCTCACATGTAAATCAGCGCACCACCACCTCCGTGCACTCGCGACCCGCAATTAGCCGGCCGCCATGTTTTCCGGTCCATTTGGCCTCCACATTTCTTTTTAATCAAAACTATTCCCGAAATCCATTCAGCTGAATCAGCTGGTTCTATTACCTTCTCTTCAACTAAATTGTTTAACAATGACTGTAAATCTTCCTTAACTGATAACGGTGAAGGTCTTACTTTATGGCGAACCGGTACTGCATCCTTCTTTAGCTTAATTTTATGTACAAAACCTTTAACGCACCCTATGCGATCTTCAAACAATATTTTGTACTTACTCAAAATGGATGTAATGAAATCATCTCCTGAAGTCACCGAAGGCACAGAAACAACAGAAACAAAGCCATCATCAAGTACTATGGGATCGTCAGCTCCTGGTTTTAAAATTATCTTTAGCTTGGCTAAATCCTTCCATCCTACTATATTTCTGCCTTTTTCAGCCACATAAATTTTTGTACTTATACGTCTTCCCTTAATATCAAGAACATCTTCAAAATACCCAAACATATTGATGTCAAATTCCCCAAGTGCTTTAGGGTTAACATCTGTTGGTAACAAATCCACATGTGGAAAAAATTGTACATATTTCTTGTCTGAAATAATTGTTATGAGAGACCCGGAGTCAGCCATAATATGAATTTCCACTTCACCTACATGAGATACCCCGACAGGACCCTTAATATCTGTAGTTGTGTCTCCAAGAGTTAATACAATATTTGAACACATTTCCTCGTCGAACTCCTCAACATTACTAACTCTTGCTTTGTAAAAGCGTTTCTGACCAAAGTTACCACATACACTAGCAAAATGTCCTATTTTCTGACATCGTGTACATTTCTTACCTTGAGCTGGACACTGCATACAGTCAGCCTTGTGATTGTGTGAACCACATCTAAAACATATAGATTGAGAATCGTTAGATTTTGACATCGTCTTAAATTTATTGATTGAAAATGTGTCCTTCTTCCTCTTATCTTGTAAAACACAAACAGAAGAAGATGCATTATTTCCTTTGCCTAACTCTTTAGAACTTTCTAAAGAACGTTCTATTCCTTTGGCAATATCAATTGCTTCTGACAATGTAGGTCTTTTACAAGCAAGCAAGCGTTCTTGTATTTTACGCTCGTAACAATGGAAAACAAATTGATCGCGAATGTATTCATCGACCATATCCTTAAAGTCACATTTGGTAGCTAATACTCTTAAGCTAGCGATATATTCTTCCACTGTCTCTGACTCAGTTTGCTTTCTTTTAGCAAACCGGTGTCTGCCCACCATAATATTTTCTTCCTCATCAAATGGTCTTTCTAATCTTTTGACAGCTTCTTGAAATTCGTCCAGAGGAATAAATTGTCCAGGGGGTGGTTCATACTCCAGTAAACTGTCAAAAATCTCTTGACCGGCAACACCTAACAGTCCAAAAAGAATAGATTTTTTTCTTTCTGCATCAAACTTTTTACCATTAATTGCAACTATATAATTTTCAGAAGCCCTAAATCAATTCCGCGCTCTCATAACAGGTTTACCAGGTTTGTTAGGAAAAAGTGCAGGAGTAGCAAAGTTTGGTCCACTGGCCATAGTGTGTGTTTTGCAGTCAGAACACTCCTGTTTTATATGTCGTTCAATTGTGACCTTATACGCATATAACTGATATCGAATAGTAAGAGCTAATATTTTGAAAAAAATATATACAATATACACTACTATATTTCAATATGCTAAAATCACGATATTTACTAGTATGTTATAACTTATATCAACAAAGAGTGCATAAAGTATAAACAATACTTAACTCCGTTAAATTATTATTAAACCCCTGTAGAAAATGTTATTATGACTTCACTAGAGTGATATTTCGAAGAACTATACTGCAGAGAATTGCAGCCTGAAGAAAGCGATGGTTTGACTCCACTCGAGAGATAGTACCAAGAATTATATTGAAGGAGAAAAATAAATAGTCTCTTATTACTCCTCACAAGGTGATGATTTGAATTTGCGAATTGTCAGTGTTATTGCAAAGTAAACACGTATACTTTTCTTAAATTCTTTGAAATTACCTTCAGTCAGCGAAAAACGCAGTGCATAAAGCTGTACAGCATACAAAATGGAGTCACGCAACTCACTTTGACTACATCACGGCGCTGCGCGCGCAACTCTTCGTTGCTGTAATCTTCACTGACACGAGAACAGCTGACGTTGTAACTGTCAACGTTGAAATTGACAGTTGATGGCAAAGTGACAGTTACAGTTGAGCAACTGAAATCTCAAATGGCATTTCCTCACACGCTGCGAAAATAGAGTCAAGGAAGAAAAATTACGAAGCAGAATTAAATTAGTCAAGACAAAAGTAACAATTTACTGCCTGACAGATTTCTTGAAATTTCATGACTGGAAACTTCGTATGAACCATGCAACAAGAATATCTTCGAACTCGCCGAAATTCAGTTAGAAGAATCTTCAAGAAAATACGCTGGCCTCGAATTAATGAAGAAGAAAAATATCAAAACATGAGACATTCCCCGCAATTAAGGATTCTCAGCCACAAGCTCGTTCAACAACTCGTATCCGAACCCTCGTCGCCAATTGTAGTGACAGAAATTCATAGACTGAAAGATGATTTCTGCTTAAGTTTTATTATTAACGAGCTTGTGACAGATCAGAAGGAAACTGATGAGAACCGAGAACAGCTGAGGTGACGTCACATATATACTACGGTAACATTCCTAATGACGTGTGGAACAAGCACCAATGGGAAGAGATGAGGAAAATAAAGACTAGAACTACAAAACCCTTCATAAGTTCATAGGACTCTGCTTCTGCCCCAAAGGATCAAAAGTCTGTCTCTGCACTTACCTGAGAACAGTTCCCAAAGGTGTGCCCCCAGTGAGACTTCCTCAATTTTTTAGCTTCACATGGCCTCTCAAAGGCTGTGAACCACTTGATGAGGTCATCAGCATCCTCACATTGCAGGACAATCCCTTTGGGGATTTTAAGATCATAGGATCCTTCTCTCTCTTAGCTTTTAGTATTGCTGCCACCATTGATTGGACCTATCCCCATATATGCTCTCTCTTTTTCTAGAGCTAGGAGCCTAGTCTCTAGCTCTAGCCTCCTGGTCAACCTTGCTAAAAGGTTGTCCTCTTCAGTGAAGTTCTCTTTACTGTCTTGAACATAGTCTAGCCTCCCTCTGGAGGTGTTAGTCCCTCTGCTTCCTGGCTTAGAGTCAAGGAGCTCAAAGTTCCCTCCCTCCCTAAGTAGTTGAGGTGGAGGGTTAAAGACCTCATCCACTTCACTACCTTCCCAATCTCCCTGTGAGGCTTCTTTCTCAGGGGGTGGGTTATCCTTTTCATACTCTGCCAGAAACTCTGGGGGCATATTATCAAGTAAGGGCGTTACATTATCGCCGCTTTTATCGGCAGGAAACTGCCGATAAAGCGACGATAATGGGCTTGATAATATGCTCTATGAATTCCAATCGAAGCCCATGTTAGATGTCTTCTCATCTAACATGGGCTTCGATTGGAATGCATAGAGCATATTATCAAGCCCATTATCGCCGCTTTATCAGCAGTTTCCTGCCGATAAAAGCGGCGATAATGTAATGCCCTGACTTGATAATATGCCCCCAGGAGTTCTATTCTGGTAGTTGGACCCTGTTCTTATTTGTCTAGCTTTACAGAAAAGCCTTAGCTCCCTAACCCTTAGTTTGGAGTAAGGGGTGAGGTTGAGCTCCTCGGCCACATTCAATGTGCTGCTCATTATGTTTCTAGAGTGGGGTTCTTTTTAGAAGACCTACACTAACAGTTCTAAGTACTTTTATCCTAACTTTAGTGACTTTTACTTGTTCTAAAAAAGGCTACAGGGCCTTTACACAAGGCCCCAACAAGAGTTTTTATAAATTTGGAGAAAAATAGTCTATCCAAAAAATGAGTTGAACTAAAGTCAGTTTTTGGATTCTTGTCATGTGATTAGGGGTTGGCTGAGTTAGTCCAATAAGTGCAAGGCTTTACATTCCACCGACACCAATGTAGGAATCTGGCTCTGTATATATTATACCAAAGTAAGGTATAGTGTGCACGGAGTCCAGGGAGTCCCCAGAGGTAGAGCAGAGACTAAATGAGGTAAGTACTAAAAGCTCTCTTTTTTGTAGTGTGGGTGAGCAGTTAGGCTTATCCAGAGGGTGTGTCAAGCATTTATTGTATATATTCGCTCAATGACTGATTACACAGTTCCAGAGACAGTACCCAGACCAATTAGGTAGGTATAAAAAAGGTATAGGGGCGTGGCTAAGATGGCGGTGGAGTAGGACGTGTCCTTCTGTCCCTCCGGCGCCATTTGTTTTTTGCTTTGAGAATCAGCCCTCCTGGTGCTCATCCGCGCGGGAGTGTGAGAGCAGAGGCTACCTGCAAACCTCCCGCTTCAGTGGTGAGGCCATTTCGGCGATAGAAGGCGATGAGGGCCATTGTTTTACCTCGTCCGGCCCCGGCCTTGCTGCGTCCCGGCGGGGAAGCTGGCGGGACGCCGACGGTGGGGGACAATGGTGCTGGAGATCCGGGGCTTGAGCGGTGGCACCGTATCCGAAGCTGTGGCGAGGTGCCAGCCCCTCCTGCATTGCGTAGAAGCGAGCGCTGTGTTGTCCAGCCCTGTGGAGTGGCCTGACTTGGCGAGGCCGTGGGACTGCCTCCGAGCCGCCATTTTGTGTGGCGAGCAGCCCGGACCTCCAGTCGCGTGGCGGGCCCCCGGACATTCAGCAGCTTACGGTGCTTGCCGCGAAGAGAGGCGGCCAGGGTCGGAGTCCGCACAGGAGGAGCGATGGCGCTGTGGTGTGCGAGCGGCAGGTGAGGAGGACGGTGGGCTTAGCGCGGCAGGTCTCGGTCCGCACATCGGCGGACGGTGAGCGCAAGGGTGGTGGAGGAGTGAGGAGCCCAGTGAAAGGAGGGGGCTGGTCGGCCATATGTGACTGCTGTGGTTCCCGGGCAGCCGCGGCTTGCGAGGCTGGAGGTGGGGCCCGCTTATGGACTGCTTGCTGGTGCTGCCGAGACCTGCAGGCAAAGGAGCAAGTCATTGCTAGCATGCCGGGCTCAATTATTACGTTTCCTTGCACCCATTCTATCTGAACCACGGAATAAAGTTTTCATGCCAAAGAAGACTGCCTAATAATAACGTTAAGGTGGGGCATTCCAATTAATAATACAGACTCAATATCTTGGCCGCTGTTGGGGACATTGGAGGCTGGCCCTGTGGGTGAGGCAGGCCCGCGATCGGCCCACGTGTCGGCGGGGGACTGCTTGCTGCTCTTCTACGTTGCTTGGAGGAGGTATTGCCCTGGCCTTCCTGGAGTGCTCTTCTCCTCCTGACACCTGATTGCTGGGACCCCGAGCGGCAGCGGTGCTGTTGTGGTCAGGAGTGAGGCCAGGAGAGTGTGGTGGTTTTACCCTCAGTGGAGAGAAGAGGGGTCTAGGGGTCTCTCGTAGGGGTTTATTTATTTATTTATTTTATTTTATGGAACTTATAAAGCGCACTATCACCTGGCAGGCATCCTGGCGCTGAACAGCTCAAGGAGTGGGAGTGTGTACAGTGTGGCGGCAGGCAACTAAAGTGTAGGAAATAGCCAGGTCTTAATGGCTTTTCTAAAAGGGAGTAGCTCCTGAATTTGTCTGATTTCACGGGGCAGACTATTCCAGAGCTTAGCCGCAGCCACTTCAAACAGTCTACCTCCCATTCTGACTCTTCTATATTTAGGTGTCCTCACCAGTCTGGAACGAAGGAACGAAGACTCCTAGAAGGAGTGTACCAATCAAATGTTTTACGCAGGGAAATGGGACCGGTCTCATGAAGAGCTTTAAATACCAGACATAGAGATTTAAATTGTACTCTTTGCCTCAAGGGAAGCCAATGGAGTGTTGCTAGGGCTGCAGAAGCTGAGGCTCTTCTAGGAACACCCAGTGCTAGTTTGGCAGCTGCTGACTGGATTCTCTGCAGTCTATCCAATACAAAGGTTAGGCACGCATCTGGTCCAGAGTCCCGGGGTGAATACTTGGGCCCCTAGCCGTACCCTCTGAGAGCTGGTGGCGTCCTTGCCTTGTTGCTGAGCCCTAGAGCCTAGGTGCCGACGGGGGTGAAATGACGGCCTCCAGGGACCAGAAGGATAATCCCCTCAAAGAGCTCCCTCAGAGAGTGGTGGGGCAGGATAGTGATGCACCGGCGACTAACGCCTTCATGCTGGACTTGTTTTCCGCCATTAAAGAAGACATCCTAGAGCTCCGCTCGCAGCTTACCTCGGACCTGCGCGAGATGAGGCGTGATGTTGATGCGGTTGGGGAATGGGTGGCGACCCTAGAGGAGCACGACCTGGGAACGGCAGAAGATATCCACCGACTCCAGCAAGATGTAATCCGCCTCACGGAGCAGAACTTGGACCTCCAGGCCAACGCCGAGGACTTGGAGAATAGGTCTCGGCGGAATAATATCAGGATTCGTGCGGTCCCTTGGAAAGGAAAGGGAGATGATCTATGAGAGTACATCAGGGCTCTTTTCCACCAGGTCCTGGGCGACCACCAACAAGTCCTTTTTCAAGACCTGGCGGCCTCCACCCTTGTTAAACGTAGGGAGTTTAAGCCCATCACCAACCATCTGCGGGAGCAGGGCATTCCCTACTCAAGGGGGCACCCATTCAGGCTCATCTTTAAACTCAATAGCAAGTTGGTCCAAGTGCGTTCCCTGGAGTCGGCCTTCAAGATTTTGGGCCTGGAGAGAACCGCTTCTACGCCCAGAGCCGAGGGGTCACCTGTGTTGGATTCCGCTAGCCCAAACACTGCAGGAACGTAGTATGGCCCAATCCACTACCCTGACTCAAATGTCACTCATGAAGTGTATAACCATGAGATAACACCGGAGCCTAGGACAGGGGATGGGAAAACAAAACAAGGGAAGGAGACGTCAGAAGGCTTCACCCCAACCTGGACTGCAGACCAACACTCGCCACCACCTCCACGCTTCTGTACCTAAAGAGTAATGCACACAATTACTTCACAATCCCCAATACCTACTTAACAGGCTCCCTCCTCCTCTATGACCATACTCTGCCATATATATGACACAACCTTACTTGTTTGCAATACAGGATCGGCTTCGGGAGGTCCTGGTAGCAGGGAGAACAGAGTGTCTGCTGATGTACTTCTTAGTCCAGGGGAAAAACGCTCCTTACCCAGGGAATTACGAAAACGGACTACTAGGGGGAAAAAGCCTTACTAAGGGCATATAAAAACTCCTAGAGACACTACTTTGCGGAATATAGGGGCCAAGGACGAAGTGGACACAAACAGAACCAAAACACCGCTTCCGGCGCCAAAGGTGATCGTCTGTATCGTCTGTGTCTTCAGCGTCTGCAGCGCGTCTGAAAACGACCGTACCTCTCACAACGACAAGGACTGGCTGATAACACACGGAAGTCAAGCGCGCTGCTCGGTCTCCAGGTGGCGTCTTCCGTGGCAATCCTGCTGTGTCTCCGGAGACGTCCAAAAGGCCACACGCTTCTTCCTTCGGTAAGAGTCCCAGGGGGCGGGAGCCCCAGCAGTCCCTCTAAGCATGCACAACAAACAAAAACGGGTTCCAAGGACAAGGTCCGATTTAAGGAAGGGAGATGCAAAAAATACGAAGGGGAACAGGGATTGAATACAGGCACCAGGGGCTAGAAAACAGACCAAAAGGGAAGGAAGGGAAGGAATCCAGCAAGGGAACACGAGCCCGTGAACCCTACCAAGCAGGAGTCAATTACAACAGCCCAGCCCAGAACCTGGAATCCAAAACTACAAGATACCAAGCACTGGGTCATGGGCAGGGCTAATCTATAATATCCAACAGGGAGGTCATGTGATGGCAAAGCATGGCCTTAGAAAGCAGACTAGACCTATTTCCTAATAACCTGTTCGACAGCGGAGGCGTTCTGGGGAGTGGCAGCGTGTCGGGAAGTCACCTTCATCCTTGAAGCCGGACCTGTCGGCAAGTTTTCTGGAGAGGGGGGCTGCTGTTGCCTCCGTGGCCTTGGTAACTGATTCGCCTGGGGTCTCTTGAAGCCCGACACTTGGCACTAGTTGGGACTAACTCTGGCGTCGGAGGAGGACAGTTTTTCCGTTACTGTGTTGTTGCAGTCCTATGTTCTTGACCGAGGGAGTGTCCTGTATCAGGATCTGGAGATGGGTGATGAAGGTGCCATGTTCCCTTGCCACTGGGGCCTGTTTGACAGACTGTTGTTATATTTTGTGTAATCTGCTTCCCTTTTTCTTAGGGGTACTCATGTGGTTGGGGTTGGGGTGGGGGGATTATTGGGGGCGTGTTTTTTTGGGGGGGTTCTGCATCATCTTTCAAGGGTTTTGGGGGTGGGTCAGGGGCACCATCCGGTTGTTGTGACTCCAAAGGAGTGCTGGGGTTAAGCGTGGCAGTGGCTCTTCCTCCCTGCTTTCGATATGGTCGGTAGGAGCTTGAAAGTTGTGAGCCTGAATGTTAGGGGTCTGAATAGCCCAGTTAAGCGTTCTGCTATCCTCTCCCTTTCAGAGAATGCGGACAGTGGAGTGTGCCTGTTGCAGGAGACGCATCTCCTCTCCAAGGATGTTAAGCCATGGTAGACAAACGCTTCCCACTGCAATTTTGGTCCTCAGGCCGGCTAAGAAACATGGGGTGGCCATTCTCTTTAGCGCATGGGAGCACTGCAAAGTTCTTTCTCAGTTGGTGGACATCAAAGGTAGATTTTTAGCTGTCCGCATTCTGTGGGGAGAGATGGGGAGAGATGCAGCTCACGTTAGGGTCCATCTATGCCCCGAATGAGAGACAAGAACCTTTCTTGCAGATGGCTCTCTTACAGGTGTTAGCGTCACAGGATGCCCTGATCCTGGTGGGTGGCGATTTAAATATTGTAATGGACTCGGGGTTGGACAGGTCCGGACAGAGGTCTCACCAACTGGGGGCAATGTCACAGGGGGGGAGGCAGTGGCTACTTGTTGGGGGGCTACATGATGTGTGGCGTGTTCAGCATCCTCAGGAGCGCAATTACACTTACTATTCTGCGGCTCATAAAACGTTTGCACGCTTAGATCACTTCCTGGCTTGGCAGTTCGGGCTGGACTTTTCCCATGGGGCACAGGGTCAAGGCTGATTTGCATATGGCTGGGTTCAAACTGGAAAGGCATGGTGAGAAAAAAAACGATGGATTTAGGCCCAGATCTCTGTACTGGGGTGAATGTATGACATTGTTCTGCATTCTGTTCATCACCTGTTGTTTTTGCTTAGATCACTTTCTAGCCATGTCTTCTCTGTTGTCTCATTTGTCAGCTGCAGATATCACACCACGCTCCCTGTCGGATCATGTGCTCATCTCGGTGTTGCTCCCATCCCATGGCGGCCGGCCGCCACCGTCGGGCTGGCGCCTCCGTGACTCTATGCTTCATTCAGACTCGGTGGTCCAGAAGGTCCGGGATACTATTACTCACTATCTTGCCGATAATGACGTAGAGGGAACACTCCTTGCATTAGTCTGGGAGGCTCTGAAACTAGTAGTTCGAGGTGAGTTTATAGCACTTGTAGTGACATATTCTCGATTGCGTAAGGAGAAGCGCGCTGAGTTGGAGAAGGAGGTTGGTGGCTTAGAGGCGATCCACAAGAAGACCGGGTCCCCGAGGGTCTGGAGGGAGCTGGAGACGAAAAGACGTATGTTAAACACTTAGACCTTGATAGGGCTTCTCATGCATTACTGCGCTTGCGACATAAGTTCTACCTTAGTGGGGACAAGGGTGGGAAGATGCTTGATCATAGGTTGCGGGCGCGCACTCAACAGTTAGCTATTCCATCCATTAGGGACTCCCGGGCGATTAAGCAGACTACTGATGCGGCTATTGTGGACACCTTTCGGCAGTTTTATCAGACTTTGTACAGGGGGGAGGGCGCGGAAGATGGGAAGTGGCAGATTACCTGGCATCTTGTGGCATCACGCCCCTTCTCCCGGCTTCGGCGGAAGCTTTAGATTCAGCGATACGCGCCGAGGAGGTCATATCTGCGATTGCGCTATTGAAAATCACTAAATCCCCGGGGCCAGACGGATTCTCGGCCTCATTTTATAAAACTTACTTGTGGAGCTGGCTCCTCTTTTAACTCGACTCTTTAATTCCTTCCTTGATACGGGAGCGGTGACTCCGTCCATGGCAGAGGCGGAGATTACGGTTATTCTCAAGCCTGGGAAGGACCCTAAGACTTGCGGTTCGTACAGGCCGATCTCGCTGCTCAACATTGATGCCAAATTGTTTGCGGGCATCCTGGCTGCGAGACTTAGCCCTTTGATGGATGGGGTTATCGAGCCGGATCAAGCGGGATTTATCCCAACTCGCCAAGGGGGGGATAATACCAAACGACTGCTGCACCTTATGGACTTGGTCCATTGCTCTCCGGCACAGGCCTTCTTTCTCTCTATTGACACAGAGAAGGCCTTTGACCGTGTAGAATGGGATTACTTGTTCGCGGCGCTGAGGGTCTTCGGGGTGGGGGACAACTTCCTGCAGTGGGTTCAGTGTCTTTATGCAGCCCCTAAGGCTGCGGTCCGGGTGAATGGCTGTAAATCAGCCCTCTTTCCCATCACTAGGGGCACGCAGCAGGGGTGTCCCCTATCCCCGCTGCTTTTTGCGCTTTATATGGAGCCCTTCCCCCAGCGTGTATGGTCCAACATAGGTATCTCAGGGATCAAGTTCGGCGCTGATACCCATAACTTTAGCTTATAAGCGGTTGATGTTATTCTTTCATTGACCCAGCCTCATTCTTCCCTGCCGTATCTGTCGGCAGAACTCCTCGCCTTTCAAAAGGCAGCGGGCTTCAAAGTCACTTTTCCAAGTCGCAAATTCTGAACATCTCCGTCCCTAGTCCAGACGTACAGGATCTGCAGCAAGATTTCGACTTTCAGTGGGTGCATTCCGACATTCCCTACCTGGGCATCCGATTGGCCCCCTCTATTGCTAAAACGGCATCTCTAAATTATGGATTGCTCGTTGAGCACACCGCCAAGGCCCTCTCAGATTGGTCCCATCTTAAATTGGCCTGGTACGGACAACTAGCTGCAGTAAAGATGACTATCCTTCCTAGGGTTCTTTATCTCTTCCAAATGCTGCCGATGAGTCCCCCACCGGGCCCTCTGCGGAAGCTGCAGGGGCTTCTCAATAGGTTTTTGTGGAACAATCAATGACCACGGCTAGCGTTGTCCCTCGTTACAATTTCGAAGGTGGCGGGCGGGTTGGGTTTCCCCCTCTTGACAGCTTACTACCAGGCGTCCTGTCTCCGCTATATTGCAGAATGGAATAGGCCCCTGTCTAGTAAGCAATGGAACTTTATGGGTCAAACGGTGGCGGGGTGCAACATTTGGCGTGAGTTGTGGTTGCCGCGCAAGCATAGGGCCTGGGGGCTTTACTCTACCCCGGTGACTTCCCCAACCCTGAAGGCATGGGATCAGTTGGCATAACGCAGGGGGTGGACTACTTTTCCCTCCCCCATGACACCCATCATCGATAACCCGGACTTTCCGCCGGGGTGTGCGTCCCCAGTCTGGCGGGAGGAGGGCTGTAAAAGAGTAGGCTCGCTTTTTGACCTAGACGGTCTGGTTCCCTTTGCCCGCTTGCGTACTGAATTCTTCCCGCTGCCAGAGTCTGATGCTTTTTACCACTTGCAGGTGGTGCATTGGGTGACCCAACCAGGCAATATGGCCTCTATGTCTTGGCCCTTGTCGGGATTTGAAAAATGGTTAGTCTGCAAGAAAGATGATCGTAAGCTCGTCTCAGAGTTATATGCATTGATTCTGCGCCACCCTAAGAAGCAACGTACGAAGGCGCAGGTTTGCTGGGATACAGAGCTGGGGCGTCCCTTGACCAATAAGGAGTGGGAGCACATTTTTTACCGCGTATACCACACAGCTTCTAACACTGCGGGTACCGAATCTGCATACAAAGTGGCATCCTATTGGTACTACACCCCGGCGCGCATCAAGGAGTGGGATATAGCAAAGTAGGGCCTTTGCTGGCGGTGGTGTGGCCTCTCAGGGACCCTGGTACACTTGTTATGGCACTGTCTGAAGTTGGAGCGCTAGTGGAAACTGGTATTGGATGAGCTGGATAATGCATGTCAGATTGCACTCCCCCGGGCCCCTGAGCACGTTCTGCTGGGACTTCCCCATGCGAAGTCCTTTCCCTCGCGCTCGCTGAGGGGTAGACATCTGGCAGCGAGGCAGGTCCTCTTGGCGTAGTAGGGTTCGCCGGTCATGCCTGACACTGGGGACTGGATTCAAAGGCTCTGGCATATTTTAGCCATGGAACGGTTCTCACTGGGCATGGATGGGAAGGGCTCTGAATATGCGAAGCTCTGGGTCCGTTTTTAAAACTTGTTGCTAAGGACCTCCATGAGGTGACATGTCCGAAATATCTTCAGATGTTGCAACTTATTCCTTTGGAGCCTTGGGGGGCCACTGCAGAGGTTTGAGGGGTGCCTGATGGCCTTAGTGGTGCCTGGAGGGTAAAGGATGGAGGGAGGAGCTGATGCGGAGCGGGGTGGGGGGCAGGATAGGGGGGTTGGTTGGTGACGTTTTTCTTCTTTCGGTTTCTTGTGTTTGTTCTATTATACAAGTGGAGACTATTACATAGGCGGGCTCGCTCTTGAACTCAGAGAGTGACGCGGGGTCGCCCTCCGGGGTGTAGGCCCAGAACCTGTGAGATTGCGCCCTGCCGGCAAGTTCATGTAGGCAGCTGGGCTGTGTACCAAGATGCTTTCCCACATAATAAAAATGATTGACTCTAAAAAAGGTATACTTGTATTTTATTTCTAGAACCAAGCAGGAGTTGGTACAGGTAGGTAAAATGTACTTCAAATTGTAAACATTTATTCAGAAATGCAATTGGGAAGGGATTTGCAAGTGTTGCAGGTTGGTATGGTTTCAAAAAGCAGTTTAAATTACTCTGGGCCAGATGTAGGTAATTCTATTTTACCGACTCATAAATACCGAATTTTAGCGAAAATAGAAGGAGGGAGATGTAGGTAAATCCAGATGTGCATTTACCGAATCGGTAATATTCGGTATTTACCGATTCGGTAAATACCGATCGGTAATGCCCATTCATTCCTATGGGCTTTGAAGCCCATAGGAATGAATGGGCATTACCGATTCGGTATTTACCGAATCGGTAAATACCGAATATCACAAGGGTGCAGGGGGGTGTCACTCTGACACCCTCTAGCACCCCCAAAACAGGTTCGGGTGCCATGTGGCAGGCATACATGCCCTAAGGGCAGGTCTGCCTGCCACATGGCATAGGTGTGCATGCACACATGTGCATGCACACCGGAATCGGTATTTTACCATCAAATTGAATTTGATGGTAAAATACCGATTCTGTAAGGCTTGTGGGACTCAGAAGAGTCCCACCTACATCTCAAATTTACCGAATCGGTAAAAATACCAATCGGTAAATTTACCGATCGGTAAATTTACCGATTCAGTAACACATGCCCCTACATACCATTTCTGAAATACTGGTCGATAACGGTCGAAAATACCGATTTTCGGCCGTTACCGACCGACCTACATCTGGCCCTCAGTAATTCATTTTAGTATACTTTTTGATTACTTACAGATTACTTCAACTACTTGGGGTGGTATGCCTAGATACCACACTCAATTATCTCATAACACAAGGTAAGTAGGACTTGTCCTTCCCCCATACAAAACAGCAGTTAAACACAAAACATTTTAGGCCCAAAAACTCATAACATGGGTTCCTACGGAAGAAAAATGATTATCGGTTTCACAGACTCATGAGTGGTTGTTTTGGGCGTTAGGACCAAGGTTCACCAAGGTCTGGGTAGGCACTCAAGTTGCACACCCAGCAGCACTGGGGCAGCCGGTGCAGAGTGCAGGGGCCCAATGTTAGCCAATGGGGCTAAGGAGGCCTTCGGTCAGGGACTTCTTACGAGCAGGCCACTCAGGTGTGGGAGCAAAGCTCCTGGGGTTAAGGAAACCCAGCAGGGGCCAACAATCAGCACAGGAGCTGCACCACCAGCGGCACAGGGGCAGCTGGGTGCAGTGTGCCAAGAAGACATTGGGGACCCTGTGGTTTCCAATGAGGACCTCTAGTTCGGCAAAGAAGCTGCAGGTTTGGGCAAGGAGACTTCCTGAAAGCGACCACTGGCTGGAGAGGTAAGTTGGGTTCTTGGGGGATGCCTGGACACTGTTGGTTGGACCACTCAAGGCCGTGGTGCATCGGGGGCAGGTATGTCTTCTGGCATCGGGTCGTCTTACCTGCTCCAGTTGCGGTCGGGGGACCCTTCAGGTTGGGGCTGCAGGCATCATCTTGAAACTTGAGGGAGGTAGAGGATCATCAGATCCCAGGTCAGAATCACTGGGGGGACCTCCTCGTCGTGTTGGCCCACTCAAACTTGGAATGTGGGTATCTGGATGCAGAGTGGTACAGAATTCCGGAGCCTCCTTGATCCGGATTCTGTGGGCAAGTCTTTTTGTTTGAGCAAATCCGGTGCTGACGGGAGACAGAGTCTGTAAGATGGTTACAGGGCAGCGACTCCAGGCTCTGTGGGGCTGCTGACTGATGTATACTCCATTGTAGGTAGGTTGGAGATGGGACAGGCCAGTAGGGCTGGGGCCATAGCAGAATGTGTCCTCTTCTTCCTCAGTAAGCACAGCTCTTTGGTCCTTCTTTCTTCCTCGAATCTGAGGGGGTAAGGTTCAGGGTTTCTCCTAAATACTAAAGGTGTGTGTAGGTTGGGACCAATGGGTCCCTGCTGTAGGGTGGGTACACCCCTACTATGCCACCCTCCAGTCGGAGGGGGCATGAGCCTCTCCCTAATTGGCTGGGTCTCCTCATCTTCAAGATGGAGGGGACCAAGATGTGTGTTTCACCTCCCCTCCCCCAGCTGTGGGATGAGGTTTGCAAAGTTGGGCACACCTCTCCTCCTAGCTTGGTTTTCCCGCCAATTCTCCTGCCCAAAGTAGGGGGGGGGAGAACCTGTGAGAGACAGTTGCTGGGGGCAGCAATAGGGAGAGACAGCTAACAAAAGGTGCAGGGCTTTGAAGCTTCCCCTACGTGGCCCCAACCCATCCTGGGGGGGGGGAGGAATTACACCTCTGCCCAGGATGAGCTTTGACTCTGGACCCAGAGAGCAAAGGCTCTCTACCCTGGGGTCCAGAAATTTGTCTGGTGGTGGCAAAAGGTGGACAGGCACTCTGGAACCACACCAGGGCTAGTCATTGTTCGGGGGGCATTTGTAAGATGCTCTCTGAGTGCATTTTACATTTAAATCCCACACTGGCAGTGTGGGTTTAATGTGCTGGGAAGTTTGCTACAAAACTTCCCAGGTTTTAGTAAAGCCATTTTGGAGCTGGGGAGTTTGTAATGACCAACTCCCGGACTGTATAGTCTTTATGGCTTTACTACTCTTACAATGTCTAAGAATTGACTTAGACACTGTAGGGGTTCAAGGCTCATGCCACCTGAGAGCTAATGCACCCTCAGGTGGCATGAGCCCTCATCTGAGGGCTAGTTCACCCTGCTAGAGAGGCAGCTTACCTAGGCCTCAGGCATTGGGTTGTAGGCATGGCACACAGAGATGTGTGCTATGTCGACTCTTCACGTTTCTCTGCACCAAAACACACAGCCTGCAATGGCAGTGTGTGGGTGTTAAGATACAGGGCCTCTAAGGCTGGCACAATAGGTGTTGCAGCCCTTTGAGGCCTTCCCTGGTCACACTGCCCTTGGTAACTATGGCACCTTTTACAAGGGGCTTACCTGTGGCCTGAAATCTGCCAATTGCGTGTACAAATGTACAATTTTGGGAACAAACACAGACCCTGGGAATCTGATGGGAACCCAGGGCACACCAAGTCAAAGTGATTCATGTGTCAGACAAAACGTGGGGGAGAACAATGCAAAAAGGGGCAGTTTCCTACACCATGCTGCACAAATATTTCCAAAAAGGCCATCCACGGCCATGCAGCCAAACTAGCTGTCGCTGAACTCTGAGGTTAAAAAGAACTCACGTTCAAAAGCACAACAGTCCTGATCGAAATTAAGGGAGTGGACGCACCCCCGTTCCTGATGTTGCTCCAGTGACTGGTCATCTTCGAGGTCATCGACCTTAGTTAAGCTGAGGAAGTCCCACAAGAAGCAGGAAATCCAAGCATGGATCTCCTTCACCCCACCAGCCTCACTATTCAGAGATGTGACGCCACTAGCACCTCCAGACTGTAGAGTTGTTCCCTACTTAGGAACTGATTCTGATGCTTGTCCCACTTCAGTCCCACCCTGAATGAATAGTAACACCATAGCAGCTCCAGTAGCTGAAGGCGGCCAGAGACCTTTTTTTGGGTGCTACACTGGATCACCTTTCTGCCTTCGGGTCCCACAGATCCGAGGGGACCTCCAGTCGGTCCGCTGTCGGTAGGTCTGTCATTGATGTTGACTGCACCCTTTGACCTAGACTTGAGACCAACTTTGTCTCTGGCTTGGACGTTACCAATCCATGTCTTGATTCTATCTACGACTCCATACATGGCCCCATGCACAATGCTGAGTTTAGTGCAACATCCAACGCTGATCGTCACCGCTGCCAGAAGGGGAACTGATTGTACTGTCAAGTTCAGAGACCCGCGCTCTACCACCCAGAACATTTGCCCATTCTGAGCCAGATTATGCCTCACATTACAAATTGGGCTATCTTGATCAGGATGACGATGAACAGTATGACAAGAGCACATCTTTGAAGAACTCCAGGATACCAGTGGTCTAGACACCTTCCCAGACATTGATCTCTTCTTACCTAGTTCTGGAATAGCTACTGAAGAGTCCAAATCCTTGGGGCGTGGTCTCACTGAGCAGCAAGATGGCCGCTCGTTGAGAGGGCTCAGCCAGCTGAGACAAAATCCGTTAAAAATCTAATGCTGCTGCGAGCCAACGACACCGGATAGCACACATGGCCGGCTGCCCAAGGTCCACTGCACCAGAAGGGCCGTTGTGGACACGCATTGCGGCACACTGAGCCAATTGCTAGGTGCCGGGCCTGCCAGACCCCTGCGCTGTAGAGCGCCTGAGTGCCGTGGACTGGGCGAGATAATACGGGGCCTACAGTTCTTGCTGCTGTGGAGTAACAGAGATTTGCTACGAGGCCAGAAGATCCTTTCCATCTTGCCGATGAGTTCCGGAACCCCTGCTTGGAGCTGACCTGCTGCGAGGATTGCGGTGCGACGGCGAGGTGCGGAGGCCATTCTGGAGAGTGGCTCCTCGGCGAGAGGTGTGGGGTGGTGCAGGAAGCTGGCATGCTTGAGAGCAACATCGGAACATAGCACTGTGAGCGGTCCTAGAAACCCAGAACCTGCAAAAGGCCACAGCTGCATTTGAACAGAGGTGTAGCCACTGGTCCGCGGAACAGAGGTGAACTCGGAGGGTCAAGGTGGAATGTGACGTGCCAACGGTAATCCGGAGGCAATCGGTTCAGGGCAAAGCGGAGAGGTCACTGCTCTGAATACCCTTGCTGGAGAGGGGATAAATGGTAAATCCCAAACAGGGACCCAAATTAAATGAGCCAAGGTGACGGACAGCTGACTCATTACCTATGTGTCTATTTGGGGCCTATGGAAACCTTGCTTAGTAAAGCACAACAACAAGGCCGCAAAGCACATCTGTGTATCAACCGGTCGAGAAGAGAGCCTTAAGTCTGCAGAACTCAAGATCGGGGACTGCTGATCTATCGAGGCCCCCACAAGCCCAAAGACATGGGGAAAATGGTCATGAAGAAAACAAAATTGCCCTTTGAGAACAAAAGGCTTACCCACCAGGCAGACGCGGAACCTGACATGGACACCGAGAATGGAGAAGGTGTGGCTGAGAAAGGGGGCGACCTCCATCTATCCTTTTAGAGGTAAAATCAAGTCTAAAAATGATAGACACAAAAATCGATAAACTCACGGATTGACTGTATCAACTTAAAAAACAGGTAGACACCCATGAGCTGCGCATCCACAAGCTGGAAAGTCGTGATTTAGACGCCCATGAATTCCACGAGGAATCTCGGCCGCAATTGCTGAACATGGAGAAGGTCTTAGAGGTCATCAAGGCCAAAAATTATGATTTAGAGGACCGATTCCGTAGAAATCCCATTCGCATCAAGGGAATCCCGGAGACCACTGCTATGGGTAAGATGGAGGACTTTGTGGAGGCTTTGCTATGCGAACTGTTTGGAAAGGTACTTTCTAACATGTTTATAGTGGAGCAAGCACACGGATCCCCAGACCCAAAATCACTGGTGTGATCTACACCCAGACCAATCCTTGCACGCCTGCTTAATTTCCGTGATTGTGATGGAATTCTCCTCGCCGCCCGGGAAATGGGGCAAATAACGCACCAGGGAAACCAGATCTCCATCTATCTGCACTTTACCACAGATGTTCAGGCGGCAAGGAGGGAGTTTGTACCTTCCAAGCAAATTTTGAGACAGGCCAGGATTGTATACGCTCTGTTATACCCAGCCAAGATAAAGGTCAATCACAAGGGAAACCATCACCACCTCTCAGATGCGAAGTCAGCCTTAAAATTTGCTTACCACGTGACAGGAAATAAACTCTCTGCAGGCCCATAGGGTGAGTGGAAAAGGCGCCCAGTGACAATTATTAGCACTGCTGCTTTAATCCTATATTCCAAACTGATAACTGCACCAGGGGCTGCGGTAAAATGGGTTGGCTGGGAGGTCAGCGATTCGAGAATACTTCTGAGTGCTACACTGGGCTCTGACTGTCTTTGGGATCAATACTAAGTGTAGATATTTGTCGTAATTTGTTTCTCATTAATATCTCAGCCACCTGGCCTTTGCCTAGGGAATAAGCCAGAGTATCCATGCCCCTAGGGAGAGTTCCCACAACCGACATTGTTGGAATTATATTGGGGTGTTGTTTGTTGTTTGGGGGGTTGGGCATTCACAACCTAATTGGTGGGTTGGTGTGGGTGGGAGGGGAGAGTTTGGGGTCACATTGCAACATAGAATTGTTAGGCAATTTAAAATTATGCTCACAACTGCAGATGCGCAGACCATTATGTTCTACTACCGAGGAGCATACACACACATTTGGTTGCCATTTACCGCACCAATAAGAACGGGCTGGGCCACACTACTTAGATCGTAATATCAGAGGCGTTACAGTCCATTTCATACCTTGCATTAAGAGCCATGGCGATATTTAAGTTCTTAACATGGAACATTAGAGGTCTCACTGACCACAGGAAAGCCAAGCTGATTCAAGCTTACTTAACCTGTCACAATATTGACATCTGCTTCCTTCAGGAAACTAATTTGAGCACCACGTCAAGTACCAAAATACAACACAGATATTGGGGGGCATCTACTCAGCGATCTACTCGAATTATGCTAGGGAGTGGCAATCCTTATTCGCGCTGGTTAAAATGGATCACGTCACGTGTACAACTGGATACTGAGGGGAGGTTTGTTATCCTCAGGGGATCGTTGGGTGGGACCGAGATAGGATTGGTAGCTATCTATGGCCCCAACACTGATGAGTCTGAATTATTTTGTAACATCTGGGCACACCTCAAGGGGTTAGGATGTGATTCTATTATCTGGGGAGGGGACTTTAATGCCATACTAAATGATATCCTGGATAGGCGAGGCTCAATACGAAAACTACACCCCAGGGCAAGCACAACTCTCAACACGCTCATACGGAACAATGCATTAATAGATATTTGGAGAAACTGGAACACTGATGGTATAGAGGGCACATAACTTCTCACCACAATGCCTGGTAGAGATTTGATTATTGGTTGGTCACCATAGATGTAACAGCGTGGAAAACAGATGTCCGCCTGTTGCCCTGAATGCTCTCTGATCACGCACAAATTAGAGTTTTTTTCGACACGAGGCGGGTATTTAACCGAGGCTCCCACCTCTCGCTTTACTAGACTCGGCATTCCGAGAGGAAATCAGAACAGACATAATAGATTACTTCGCAGTGAACGAGGGGTTGGTGTCCTCAGCGGGCACGCTTTGGGAAGCCTTCAAGGTAGTAATTAGAGGGAGTTGCATTGCCAAATAGTCCAGAGATCTGAAGTCCATTAGGCAATCACTAAAATTCCCATAGTCCCTGATCAAATAAGAGGACGAGCAATATTTTAAGACAGGGGGAAAAGTCACCTAGCACCACTTAGGATTATACTTTCCGAATATGAGGAGGAAGCAAATCACAAAGTGAAATTTCTGGGGAAATACCACACAGCCAGGAGATATGGGGAGGGAGACCGTCCAGGTAGAGCCCTAGCTAACATGCTTAGACCACCACGAAACTCGGCATACATTAATGAACTTTGAGACGACACCGGCCCACCTACGAGAGGATCTCAGCAAATACTTGAACACCTCACACACTTTTACACTGAGTTTTATTCCACCACCGCACCAGATATTTCTGCCGACCTACAGTCATATCTAGATTCTATAGAATTGCTATGGCTAGGTAATGCACACAGAGACTATTTAAATGAACCCCACTGCACGGAAGGTATTATACAGGTCATAAATAGCCTACTTAATGACAAAGTCCCAGGCCTACGTGGCTCAACCACATTCTTTTATAAAACATATTGCACAATGCTAGCGCCACACCAATTGGACGAATATCAAGAGTCACTAAAAATCAGTCGTCTTCCACCAACTATGCTCGAAGCCTTGATACTAATGCTATTAAAACCTGGAAAAGACCCGACTAGTCAGGATTTCTATTGCCTGCTATCACTTATAAATGTTGATACTAAAATATATGCAAAACTCATAGCACAAAGACTACAGCAGATCTTCACCCTTATCGCCAGACCAGATAAATCCGGCTTCATACCGGGTCGATCAACTGCGCATAACTTAAGAACATTTATGCAGTACTTTACTACCTTAGACCCCAAACACCTACACTAGCTGTGTTATTAGATGCCAATAACGCTTTTGATTCCCCTAAATGGGCATATTTATTTACTATTCTGGCCTGAATAGGCATCAGCCTGGCATTTATTTGGCAAACCAACTCCTGAACACTGAACCTACTGCCTGTCTGAAAGTTAATGGCCTTATGTCCGAGAGTTTCTCTATCACTAGGGACACGAGGCAAGGGTGTCCTCTATCACCACTCTTTTTTCCTATAGCCATGGAGCCCTTAGCAGCATGCCTCTGATGACACCATGCAGCCAGAGGGCTGGGATTTACATCGAGAAGCCTGATAGTCTTGCAGATGATGTGACACTATACATAAGTATACCAGAGGAAAACACAATCCCTGTACTCTGTGAGATGACCAGGTTTATTGGACTGTCTGCTGTCCATATCAACTGGTCCAAGTCAAGTCTGTTCCCCTTAACAGACTACCCTAGAGTGGGCCGAGGGGCCAATTAAGTATTTAGGTGTCTGGCCGAGCTGTGATGTGCAGGAGCTCTGGGATACGAACTACGGTCGTACTGTGGGCCGGATTGAAGAGAAGATTCACATCTGGTCTGATTGCCGCTGTCATTGGCAGGTAGAATAGCCATTGCCAATATGATTGTGCTGCCTAAACTATGATGATTCTTTGTTAACCTTCCTCTCCCCCTCACTCAAACTTTCTTGAAATCTATGTGATCCCTGATGATTAATCTCGTCTGGGCTAGGAAACAAGAGAGAGTCTCCTGGGAGCTGCTCACAATACCACTCAGCCAAGGTGGACTGGTCGCGCCGGACATCCCTGTGTATGCTTACTGCGCGCAAGAAAATTTTCTACACTAGTGGATGTATCCCACCCCTTTCCAACCACATGTAGCTATTAAGTTGGATCGCACAACCTCTACCCCACTAAATCTGGTGATATTCTCCAAATTTCGAGACCTTGAAATGAAAATGACACCACTGAAACGCTGCTGGGCATGGGATGGGCTTCGTATAAGAGCGGGGCTGGAGACGCTATATGCCCCTCTGCCCTACTGGTACACAACCCCCAATTTACAGCGATGGCTGGTAGGGGTGAGGTTATGCTGGCTGAGAGGATAGGCTTTAAAACATTCACAGATCTATACCCCGAGGATGCATTTGTGGCTCCGCCGATGCATGCTGGGGACTCCAAGTCGCACTTTTCGGATCTGCTGCTTTATTATCATATAAGGGCGACTTGCCATCAGATAAACAGCTCCTTCCCTGCTCCCCACCTACACTACCAGCCTTTGAGCAAACATTGTCTAATTCATTGCCGCACAAACTAATAAAGTAGATTGAGTGTGGTTGGCGAGGAAGGTCAGGAGGGCCCTGGCTGTGTGTCTTTTCATTCTTTGTTTCAGTAGTCAACCATGCCATATAAGTAATTGTAAGCTAGTCGCTTGTTATCATATGGACTCGACAATTGATGCAATGTTGTCCCCTAATGTTGTTCTTTTGTTTTTTCTTATTGTTTTCTAAGTATATCATTGCTAATGTGATATCTGCAAACATGCTATTGATGATTTTCTGTGTCAGATGTATTCAGATACCAATAAATATATATATATATATTTTTAAAAGAGTCCAAATCCTTCGCCACAGGGTTTTGAAGGGTGGCTAATGCAACTGACCTCAACCTGGCAACCCAGGAGGTCAGAACTACTCATCTAATAAAGGTCCTTAAAACTGCGCAATCTACTCAGGAGCCTCTACTCCCCTTTAACAAGGTCTTAACTAACCTACTGGAGGGCACCAAGTCAAAACGCTGGCCTCCAGTCAGTAGGCAGATAATGAGGCTGCATAGACCAGCTCCAGGGGTTCCAGGCTTCCTCTTGCAGCGTCCCACCCTAGAGAGCTTTGTTCAAGCATCAATGAGGCGATTGAACCCAAATTAATTCCTTACCAACCTGCCAGATAAAGAATAAAAAAGAATGAAGTCACACTTGACTCCTTCTCAACGGCTCCCCTTCATTAGAGCCATTATGGATATGGTGTTTTACGATCCTTCCCTCTGCTTAAACAAGTCCTGGACATTCAGCTACGATCCCCATGTTTCATCCCCTGACCTGAATCTCAGTGCAGACAGCTCTAAGACTTATAGGCCTCTTGGCCTCCGGCATCCTGCTTGTGAACCATACCAGGTGGCACATGGAGGATCTGCAGTGAGATCTCAAGTCTCAGTGCGCTCAGCACAAAGGCGGCCTGTCAGAGTATATCCAGGTATTAAAAGAGGCTGCTAAAAACCTGCAGTGGTGGCTGCTCAATTGCAGTTGGTCCGGAAGAAGACCCATCTTCCTACCCCATCAAGAATGAATGGTTGTGACGAATGCATCAATAATAGGTAATCTGGGAGAGATGGAGATCAAAGGAATCTGGTCTCCAGCTGAAGATCCCTGTCATATCAACTTGTTGGAGTTGCAAGTGATTCACTTTGCGCTGAAAACATTCCTCCCCACCATCAAGGGGGACAGATGCAGGTGCTCACAAACAACACAACCGCCATATGGTACTGCAACATAAAGGGCAACGTGGGGTGGTGGACCCTGTGCCAGGAAGTCTCTGGAAGTGGGTAAAAGCTTAGGGCATATCCCTGATTGCACAGCACCTGGCATAATCTTTAGACAGCACAGCAGATTAACTCAGCTACCATTGCCTAATGGATTACGAATGGCAGATAACCTCGCATGTGGCACAGGGCGTCTTCCACCAATGGAGAAAACACTGGCTCAAACTATTACCGCCACAGAGAACGTGCTGTGTTAAAGCTTTTGCACTGGAGTTCCCAAGGCACTCCTCTCTAGGAGATTACTTCCACCTACAATGGGGCTTCGGACTCCTGTATGCCTTTCCACCTTTCCCTCTTCTGTCCAGAGTACTTTAAAAGATGTCCAAGTCATCTTAGTTGCTCCAGACTAGGTGACGAAGTGTGGTATCCAGAACTCAAGCTTTCCCAACCTACACTTCCATTCAGGGAGACTGAGCAGAAACCGTTGATGGCTTTTGATCTTCCTCCGAACGGGTTAGTGTCATCTTGGCACCAGGCATCGTTCAACCAAATTTTTGTATGCAGGATGCTGGGAGAAGATTGTTGTCTGGTCCTCTTTCCCTAAAAGTGCATTTATCAGATGTTCTCTTGTTCTGTTGGTCAGTGGCCCAGTAAGGCTTTGCTGTGGCAACAGCAAGAATAACCTTTCTGCCCTTTTGGCCTTCTGGCATTTACCTGACCAGCCATCGCTCTTCAAGTCATGTGCTGTAATGTGTTTTTGAAGGGACTGGACTCCATGCATTGTCTGTGGTTCCCAGACACATATCTCCCTTCCAGTACAAATTTGTCCTCTGGAAAAAAGCAGCGATCCTGCCCACAGTAGTCAGACCCTTCCACATAAGGCAATCCATCACCTTGCTGGCTTTCTGTGCACCGCCTCCTCACCGATCTCAAACTCCTCCCCAGTTCCGTTGATTGCACCGCACCTCAACTTATATGGTAACGTTTTTGTCCTCCCAGCTCACTGGTGCAAAAAAAATGTATTGAAAAGGGAATCCTACACACAGTCGTAAGCACTTTATGTTTTGTTTGGTGCAATGTGAAGCCTGCACCCCCTACTGGTGTGGAAAAACAATGGAAAAGTTTCCAGATCCAGTCTGGTACCTGGAATATTCAGAAGGTGATGAGTCTGCAGATAGGTAGAGTATCTACCAGAAAGATAGTTATCAAAGGTAAGTAACTTTTTCATATAAGCGAGAAATTAGTACCCTGGGATCCAGGTTACTAATCAACTGCATCAGAAAGGTAAGAATAGGGTTTCCTGTTTTCAGTTGAAACTGATAAAACCCCACCAAAGTAAATATTTTCTTAGTAGCAACTGGAAAACACTGGATTTTGGAGCAGTTTTACCGCTTTGGTCCCCTCTGGTGTCAAGATATATCAGTGCAGCCTCTAACTCTAAGCACTTTTATGTGTTTGAGCTCCTCCTATGACCCACTCAAGACATGGTAAGCTATTTGAAGCGCCCCTTTAATCATCAGCAAAGTCACTGGATCACCTGTAATTCTGGAGCTAGTTCCACTCCTGTTTAGGGAGTATAGCTCTCATATGGATTCACTGACTCACTGATCACTGTGAATTGCTGTGCAGTGACTAGCAGGTTTCCAGCTGAACATTGAGCAGGGTCTCAGTCCAGGGCAGTGGCGGCTCGTCCATTGGGCGTTTGGGTGCCGCCCCCCCTGCTTTCTCGCCGTGCGAGAAGGCAAACAAAGGTAGTTATTATTACCATAATAACTACCATTTGTTTCTACCTTGCCATTTCGCACGGCGAGAAAGCAGAAGTTCCTGTGTGGGCGGTGTTACTCGAGGGCAGGGGGGAGTAATGACGTGGGTAGGGCAGCCGGCTGAACCAATCACAGCGCTGGCTGCTGTGGAGGGGCGGGAGGCTGCCTGCCGCCTTCTGATGACGAGCTCAGCCCAGAGGTCGGAATTCAAATACAGCGACGGCGGGAGTCGGATGTCTGGAGCCTCAGTCAGGAAAGAAAAGCGGGAAGCCATTAACTAAGGTAAGTTTGTTAATATTTAATTATCTCACCTCCCGTCCCCCCCATCCACTCCGCCGCAACAACCCTATTTCCACCCCCACTCCCCTAATGCAGGCTGCGACTGGGAATCATGCTATAGATGCAATCGAATGAACTATTATTTATTGCGAGTGATGTGAAGTAAGGGAAGGTTATTGGCGAGCAATAAGGAAGAATGGAGGATAGTTTGGTGTTTCTGATTTGTGAGGAATGTATCAGTTTCTGGTGGTGGTAAGAGGAGGAATAAATATCGCCTTGAGGACAGTCATATGAGAGATGGGGCAGTCTTTAATGTGGCAATGAGAAACCTCACAATATTGGACTTTAGCGATGCGCAGTCAAACAGTATTTAGTTACAGTAATGAATGGAGCAGTGCTTGATGGCAGTAATGAAGAACGGGACTGATTTGTGGTGGTGGTAAAGAAACACGGAGCAAAATGTGTCTGCAATGAAAAATTGTAGTGGAATTCTCAGTCTGTGGCAAGGAAGGAAGACTGGGGCATTACTCATTCCTAGACATACTAGCCCTCTCTTGCAATGTTGACATTTTAGCGATGGTACAGACTTTGACAGCAATAGGAAGCGAAATGAGATTAATATTGGTGGCAGCAGATGCCCTGAAATCAAGGGTTGGTGCACTGCCCAAATGAGACTGTTGTAAAGAGAATTGTTGGCACAAACTGGTGCATACCAGGGTTGGTAATGAAGAGTGCCAAAACTCTTTGGTCAAATAAATTAACCACTGTAGTAACTGACACTAGTCAGTGCAAATACACGCTTGCTGTAAACTATATTTGTTAATATACAATAGTATATAGTTATGGAGGCAGTGGTCCTTCGGCTCGCTCGCCGAGGTGCCCTCCACCGCCAATTTTACGGCCACCAATTTCAAATGTCACCAGCCGCCACTGGTCCAGGGTAAGAGGCATCACTTGGATGCCATTCATTCTCCTTGACTGATAATGCGAAGGCTTTGCCTTCTTAACCTTCAGTTATCAAGATATGGCCATAAAGAACATTGTGCCTAATGATGCCTCTAAAATCTATGTTCTCCTATTTAGCACTGTACCCAAATCCCTTGTTTTTAGTTTTACGTTGTGATGGTCTGCACAGAATGCCTGTAGGACCTGCAAACCTCATACAGAAGGCACTCAATAACCCCATCATGAAAATCTTCATCATCCATTCATAACCCTTCATAGGGTAAATGTGGCCATGTTGCTGTAAATGTTCTGCTTACACTGCATTCATATAATCAGAAAACGTACAAGATAGTATATAAGCTGCATTCATAGTGTGAATTGCACAGGCAAATGACCCTAGGAATTCTGCTAGTAATTTTTCATCTTACACTAGACAGAGATTCCTTACCTTTGAATTTTCCACAGGCGTCAGATTGGATCTGGAAAACCTTGAGCAGTACCTCAGCGCATCGATAGATCACATCGATCAGCTCTGCATAAGAGTGTCTGTGTCAGGAGTGAAGTGTGCTGTGCCTATACAGTTGCCACTCCAGGGCACTGACATCAGTTCTAAGCTCCCGGTATACGTTCGGGATATCCCCTAAAAAACCTGCAGGGTTTAAAGTCTGTGGTTCCTGTCACAGGCAGATGTATGAGGCAGACCCCCACCTGGTATGCTTGTGGTGCCTGGCCACAAATCCTAGGCCTGCCCAAACTATCAAGCAATTAACCCCAAGGCTATCTCGGTGGGTGCCCTAAAGCTTCTGGCTGCCGACAGCAGACGACCACTTCAGGTTCCGGCCACGAGGAAGGTTCCGTGCCGGTTTTGGAGTCATTCTCACCGGTCATCGCCGTGCTCCAAACCATATTGAGGTGACTCCCACAAGAAAAAGAAACCAAAACCAAAGCTATTTTGGCTGCGCCACACCAGTCCAAGCCATAGGACGAGGCGGGGGAACAACACCACAAATCTAGGCCCATTCAGACACATCAGCCGCGAAGCATGGCAATTTATGTAGTGTACCACATGCAGCGGTACATCATGCAAATAGTCCAGATGACCCTTATTGGTTTACAGGCGCTTACTTTAGTAACCCCAAGTGCTCTTCTAGTGGTAGTGTGGGCGAGCAGCTTAACCTTATCAAAGGAGAGTGTTGAGCATTTGTACACAGATACTCAATAAATGACACACAGTTTCAACAAGAAATCCGAGACCCATTTAGAAAAATAACACAGATTTTTATATAATTTTAGACAAGATAATCTGAATCAGGTAAGTATATTCAGTGTTATTGATTTTTGAGGTATTAGAAAAATACAATCACATAACGGTTTTGAGTTATGAGCCTTCGAACACGGTAATATTACCCTATGGGAGAAACATACACTGCATAGGTAGACTTGCAAATAGTTTTGGGGCATACCAAGGTCAAAGAAACACCGAGCAGTTTGGGTTTACCTACCCTGGTGTGTCTGGGTGTAGAGGTGCTGGTCACGTTAGTATCATCGAGCACCGTGCGGTTAAGTCAATGGCAAAGGCACCTGCAAAAGAAAAGCTGCAGTGTGGACTTGGGGACAGGTCCGACAGAACCCAAAGGGAGGGCTCAGCTCCTGAGGGTTTCTAGAGTACGGGGACACAGTCGGTTTCAGTGAACCATGGGCTGGAGGGGGGCTTGGGTGCAGAGGTGTTGTGGTTAGCGGGTTGCTGTGCTTAGAGGCTCTCACTTGGCTTGCTGACCTGAAGAGGGAGAGACTATCGGACATCAGGGACAATCTTGGTGTTGGCCCCCGTGTTCCTGAAGTCCCTATTCCGCTGGTCGCCATTCGGTGGTGTATGGCGTGGACACACAAAAAGCCTTGGTTGCTCCAGTCCCCAGGGTGTTAGTGCTGGGCGAATTTTGGAGGGCCTGGCTCCTCCAAACGCGGCAGGGAGATGGATCTGACCTCCTGGAACAGCAAATACTTCTTACTGGCGAGATGCTACCTCCGTGGATCTGATGGTCGGCAAGTTGAGGTACATGGTAATTGTGGTCGATGCCTGCAGCTGCAGGGAAATGGCTCCTCCACCCCAAGGGAGATGCTGCTTGGTTGTTGAAGTATGGACAGTCCTCCATGGGCTTGTGAGAATGCACAGCTTGTCGAAATACCAGCATCAAGGCAGGGTTTGGCTGAGGGATAAAAATTAGATTCCTGTGAATAAGGGGTATTGGACCTATGTTATGTTAGCATGATGTATCTATATGTATACTTTCTGCTTGCTATATATATATATAGGGTTCTAAATGCGCATCACAAGTACCAGCATGCCTTAACAGCCAGCCCATCGGGGCGCCCACCAGGGGGCGAAAACTTACTAAATAGCGCAATTGTTTGCTGGTGTGTGTTAGGACCCACAGATGCCCTGGCTTTCCTTTGAGAAAGGTAAACGATTACCGAACTGCATCAGGACAGAAAATGCCAGCGCTGAAAACAATAAGTTAATTTTAAAGTACCGTAAGTGTGCGGCTCACTCCTTTCCTAACTGAGAGGGTTTTGACATGTTTTTCCGGCTTGGTCCTTCCGCGAGCAACGCACCGCCCTTCAAAAGAGCGCCAAGTCTGCCCGAGAGAGAACCTTGTGTGGATGTCTTGCGAAAGCAGTATGGGCAGAAGGTAGCCACCAAGGATTGTACTTTGGTCTGGGCTCCAGCAGCTTCAAAGTGGCATGCGTGGGAGTTACGGTAAATGTGAAATACAGCAGAACATTAGGTATCATCCACTGAAGGAAAAAAATGAAGGGTTCTAAATGCGCACCACAAGTACCAGCATGCCTTAACAGCCAGCCCATCGGGGCGCCCACCAGGGGGCGAAAACTTACTAAATAGCGCAATTGTTTGCTGGTGTGTGTTAGGACCCACAGATGCCCTGGCTTTCCTTTGAGAAAGGTAAAGGATTACTGAAATGCATCAGGACAGAAAATGCCAGCGCTGAAAACAATAAATGAATTTTAAAGTACCGTAAGTGTACGGCTCACTCCTTTCCTAACGGAGAGGGTTTTGACATATATATATATATATATATATATATATATATATATATATATATATATATATATATATATATATATATATATATATATTCACTGAAAAAACCATAGGTTATAGACCATATATAGTTAGGAATTAGCATTTACAAAACCTTGAAAATTCACTGAAAAAACCATAGGTTATAGACCATATATAGTTAGTAATTAGCATTTACAAAACCTTATTTTACTCACACAAAACCATTGAAATTCGCATATATAGTTAGTTGCACTAACTATATATCGCGCACCCGCAATCCACTGCTGATCATGTCACATATTACATCATTCATGACATGGTCAGTGACATCACTGATGACATCACTGATGACATCACTGATGACATCACTGATGACATCTCAAATGACATCACTGATGACATCACTGATGACATCACTGATGACATCTCAAATGACATCACTGATGACATCTCATTTGACATTACTGATCACATCACTGATGACATCATTCATGTGATAATACGATGAACCTCTTCAGACTCTAATATAACCTTAGATACACTCAGTGTAAACAGACACTCACAGACTGTCACTCATCCATGGAGTTACTCACACACCTAGTCAGTCATGCAAAGAATCAATCACACCTCCATTTCCTCAACTATACAGTTATACACACCTTACTTATTCAAACATATACTAACACATATTTACTCTCTTATACAATCCCTGATACAAGTTCACAATGATCCATACAGCCACTCACACATTCACTGGCTCTTATGCACAGTTATTTATATATGTCAACTCTCACATGCACTGTGTTTTACATATGTACTTACTTTGACATGTAGCACTGAGATATCCATTCACTCACCAATACACTCATGCACACAGTCAACCGCCCATACAGCTGTTTCCACATGCACTTTTGAACCCATACATCTAGCGAATCAACTGCTCACACATCTATGCACAGAGTCATACACCTCCCAGCCACCCACACACACACTCAGTCTCCCATACAAATACTTGGGCAACCAATCAATAACCCATATACTTACTCATATAGCTACTGTTCAACACATGCAGCAGTTTACAGAACAACAGACATAATGATGCACAAATTAAGACAGTTTAGTCACTAACCCATGCACTCAGTGAGACACATTTAATCACTCACTCATACAGTCAGTCATGCACCTACTAAATCCTTCATCCAGACACTTATACATCCACTCATTCTTCAATATGTAAGACATATTTTAACTTTACAGAAACATACAGTCACTGGATGTTGTCATCAGTGATGTCATCAGTGATGTCATTTGAGATGTCATCAGTGATGTCATCAGTGATGTCACTGACCATGTCATGAATGATGTATATGTGACATGATCAGCAGTGGATTGCGGGTGCGCGATATATAGTTAGTGCAACTAACTATATATGCGAATTTCAATGGTTTTGTGTGAGTAAAATAAGGTTTTGTAAATGCTAATTCCTAACTATATATGGTCTATAACCTATGGTTTTTTCAGTGAATTTTCAAGGTTTTGTAAATGCTAATTCCTAACTATATATGGTCTATAACCTATGGTTTTTTCAGTGAATTTCAATGGTTTTTTAATAGCAAATATCAAAAGCTGTAAAATGTATTCTTCTTTTAAAGGAAAAATATATTTTATATGTATTTAATATAATTTTTTTATGTATATACATTTTTTGAGGGAACGAATTTATCAACTATCATGCTGAAGAAGAGTGTGGGGAAAAAAAAACAAAGAGGAGGACTAAGAGGAAAGAACAATCAGTTCAAAAATACAATTGCTTTAAAGCATGAAGTGCCTTTCCACACATTTACATTTAAATAACCCATATTAGAACATACAAAATATCTAATAGAGGAGACGGTGTACATTGAACTTTAGACTCTTCATTGGTACCTACATGTTGGTACTTACATCACCCACACAACACAACAGCTCTATTCAGAGCTACCCTACCTCAAAGCACTCTAAAATATTATTTTAATATTTTCCTTGGTTTTCCCCTTGTTACGCTTTCCGGAACGTTTTTTTTTTTTTACATATATGGGCCTCCTCAGCCACCCTCAGAAAACCTAGGGGGTCAGGATATGTCTCCCGTGCCCCCTTATACCCATTCCCAACATTGTTTATCCCCCATCTTGTGACTAAATTCGTCCGAAACACAAGATGGCGGACTCCCGTTACGCTACCGGTGAGCTACCCGGTTCGCGTACTGGGTAGCGCTTCCACCGAAAAAAATCGAATTTTTTTTTTTTTTTTTTTTTGCCCCGCGGGGCCCTTTAATAGCCCCCACATCAATCCTAGGGGGTCAGGAGGGGTCTACCTTGCCCCCTTTCATTCATTTCCCCCTTCGTTTATTTCCACCTCTTGTCTCTCGATCCTACCGAGAGACAAGATGGCGGCCGCTCCGGACTGTTTAGAATGTTGACAGTCACCGGAGAGCCAATCCGCTTCTCCTCGCGAAGTTCCGTTACGCATCTGGTACGCGAACCGGTGCGCTAACCGGGACGCTGTCACAGATATATATATTTTTTTGAACGTTAATTTCTCAAAATCCACTGGAGCACATATCTTGAGACCTAGCAAAGGCACATCAGGCAAACAGTCTCTACAATTTTGCCAAGTTTCATAGAAATCCATTCAGCCGTTCGAGCTAAAAGTGAGTCCAACCGCCCTATGGAAAACTCAATGTTAAAAACATGTTTTGGGACCCCCCTTTTTTGTCGGCCCCCGCTTGACGAAACCCCCCCAAACTTTCAGGGGACGCTAAGAAACAAAATGTGCCATTTTCCTGAAAATTTCAGCCAATTCCGTCCATCAACGCCAAAGTTATTCAACATAGAATTTTCAGAAATCCCTATTCAAAAAAATCCTAACTATATATACCTACTGGCGACCGCCAGTAGGTAATATATATATATATATATATATTACAACAAGGCGGCTCCCTTTTCCTCCGTTAGGCGCTTCTTGATTCTGGTCGCGTTACTCCTGCGGTCGAGCCTGACCGCTATAAATTCAACAGGTTTCCCCAGCAAAGGGAAGGGTGGAGTCGCAGAAAGAAACAGGCTGTAAGCGTTCTAAAGTGTATATTTTCTTTTTATCCATGAATCCATCGGGGGTTGAAAAACAATATAGAAACCAACGCGTTTCGACAGCGTCCGCTGTCTTGCTCACGGTCAGTGTACTGTGCATCGCTCAGCAGTTTTAAGGAACCAACAAACAACATGATTACACCCGCCCCCTTGTCACATGGTACATGACCCACATGTTTGGGATTCTGGGACTTGTAGTTTAGTCCAATGATTTAGTGTAATACTTATATGAGTAATTACATTTGAGGGGTTGGAGTAAATTAGATGTTACTAATCCTCCCTTAGCAACTGTTGGTTCTGTAACCGCTATTTACTTGGGGAGTACTGCCCTCCAATGGGCAGAATTTACCATTAGACATGTTAATACATCACTAAACAAACTGAGTATAGCCCTCCAGTGGGCATTTCCACCTGTACATATAATTCTTGATTCAACATTTAGTTAATTAACTGTTGGAGTATGGCCCTCTAGTGGGCATTTTGACATGTCATAATTTATGGCTAATTTGTAGGTACTTGCCCAAGTGAGCTTCAAACAAAGGTGAAAAACTGGTGGGGGAGTGAAAAAATAAAATTTGGGACAAATCTAAGTTAATTATTAAGTTCATGGCAGGCGGAAGTCTTTACGGAGGTCAATTGTGTTCATTTAAAGGTGTATGTAAAGTTCCTCCGATTGATTTAACCCTAATGGGGTCATGGTTCTGAAACCAAGGATATGTTTAGATTCCTTGCGGCGTAGTAATTTTTCATTGTGTCCTCCTCTGGGTGATGGGTTCAGTGTCTCAATACCCCAAAAACGCAATTGCTTCCAGTCCCCATTATGCGCTGACTCCATATGTTTTGCAACCGCGTTGCTTCTGTCTTTATGCACAGTTGCACGGACATGTTCTAGGATCCGTTTTTTTAGTTCGCAAATTGTGCTGCCAATATATCTTAATTTGCACGGGCATTCAATCATGTACACCGTGTACCTGCTGTTGCAAGTTATACATTCATTGATTTTCCAGTTTTTTTTATTCGGCATGGTTATTTCTTGAGTTGGTTTAGCAATTTCACAGGCTTTGCAGTGGTAGCACTTCACGAATCCTTTTGTTTGTAGCCAATTTTTTCTTTTTGCTGGTGGCTGAAAATGGCTGTGAACCAATTGGTCCTGGAGGTTTTTAGCCCTTTTGTAAGTCACTGTCGGGTGTTTGCCCATCCTTTTTCCTATGATCGGGTCCAACTGTAGAATCTTCCAATTCTTCTTTAAGATTTGGTTTAGTTGTTTTGTTTCTCTACTATATGTCGTGATTAACCTAATCGGCTCATCCTCCGTTTGAATGGGAATTTCTTTAGGTTTCAGGCTGTCCGGTCTTGTGGTCTTATTTGCTCTTTCCCAGCAGTGTTTTATTGTATGTTGGTTATATTGTCTCTTTTGGAAACGCATCGCCGAGTTTTGGCTCTGTTTTTGCCATTCATCTTCTTCGCTACAGATTCTCCTAAGTCGTAGGAATTCCCCGTAGGGGATGCTTGATATCAGGGACCGTTGGTGGAAACTGGTGGCTTCAAGTGTGGCATTTGTGGCTGTACTTTTCCGATGTAAAGTGGTCTCCATTTTGTTGTTTTTAATGTATACTTCGGTGTCCAGGAAGATGGCTTTATTGGAGCTGATGTTGTGCGTAAATCTTATGCCTGGCGTACTGGAATTCAGTATTTCAAAGTACTCAAGGAATTTTTCTTTTCCACCGTTCCATATCAAGAACAGATCATCAATAAATCTCTTCCAGATTATGATGTGTTGTGTAAATGGTTGTAATGTGGTATTCCAGGCCACTGTTTCCTCCCACCAACCCATGGCGGTGCAAGCGTAATTTGGGCTAAAGGAAAAGCCCATGGCTGCTCCATTCTTTTGCCTGTATATGGAGTCCCCAAACAAGAAGATGTTGTTGTTCAGTAAGTATTGTGTCATATCCATCAGCATGTTATTATGATTTGCATAGTGTATATTGCGTTCCTGAAAGACATGTTTACAGGCGTTCAGACCCATCTCATTGTCGATATTTGTGTATAATGAAATCACATCCATTGTGATCATTATAAATTCCGGTTGCCAGGTGATGAGCTTCAAGTTGCATAGGAAATCAGTTGTATCCCTGATATATGATTTAAGTTGTTTCACATGAGGATTTAGAAAGTAGTCTATGAAATTAGACAGCGGTTCCAGCAAGGAACCGTTTGACGACACTATAGGTCTCCCTGGTGGCTTCGTGGCATTTTTGTGGATCTTGGGTAGGAAATATATTGTTGCTGTTTTTGGGAAGTCTACCGTCAAGTATTTGGTCTCATCAGAGTCTAGCAATGATGCATTTTCCCATTGTCTTATTTTTCCATCCAGAATCCTCTTTGTGTCATAGGTTGGGTTGATGTCTAGTTTCTCATAATAATATGAGTTGTTCAATTGGATCATGGCTTCCTCAATGTATAGTTGGCGATCCCATAGGACGATATTCCCGCCCTTATCGGCTATTTTGATTTCAAAATTTGATTTGGTTTTGAGTGATGCCAGAGCCCGCCTTTCATTCTTTGAAAGATTATCATTATTGATGTTTTTTATTTGGATGTTGTATAGGTCATGAATGACCGCCTCCTGGAATAAGTCGATTTTGTTCCCTGGTGTAAGTTGGGGGTAGAATTTGGATTTTGCTTTGAGGCCGCTTGTTCCAGCTCCCAGTTGTGTTATTGCTGCTTCCAGACTGATGTCCATACCCTCTTCCGCATTCAAATTTAATACCGTTAGGTATGCTTCAGATTCTTTTGCCAGTAGTGTAGACATTGGTTTGGGTTGAACTTTAGGTATTTTAGGTTTGTTTTCCCTCTCAGCGAAGAATTTAGCCAGTTTGATTTTGCGGATATATAGGTATAGATCAATCCGTGTTTGGGCTATGTCTATATGTGCCGTGGGGCAAAAGTTTATTGTGGGTTTTGAGAATCTTCAGCTGACCTCAGTGAGGAAGAAGCCAACCTGGATCCCCAACAAAAGATTTTTTTAGGGGATATGCGCCTAGTCTTGTCACAGCGACAATGGGAATACAGCCACGGGGCGCAAAGAAATACACGCGGCAGAGCCAGGGGAAGAGGAAGAACATGGCAACCAAGATTCTCAAAACCCACACCAGGAGGGGCCACAGGAGAAATAGTTACAAACGAAAAAACTGGCACGGAAACCAGATCGATGAAACAAAAGAGGGGGAAGTGAATGAGGAATTACAGATAATCAATTTATCCGGAATGGAAATTTCAGAGGCGGAAACCTCCTTACTTAAAAAGGGAATAAACTTTTGCCCCACGGCACATATAGACATAGCCCAAACACGGATTGATCTATACCTATATATCCGCAAAATCAAACTGGCTAAATTCTTCGCTGAGAGGGAAAACAAACCTAAAATACCTAAAGTTCAACCCAAACCAATGTCTACACTACTGGCAAAAGAATCTGAAGCATACCTAACGGTATTAAATTTGAATGCGGAAGAGGGTATGGACATCAGTCTGGAAGCAGCAATAACACAACTGGGAGCTGGAACAAGCGGCCTCAAAGCAAAATCCAAATTCTACCCCCAACTTACACCAGGGAACAAAATCGACTTATTCCAGGAGGCGGTCATTCATGACCTATACAACATCCAAATAAAAAACATCAATAATGATAATCTTTCAAAGAATGAAAGGCGGGCTCTGGCATCACTCAAAACCAAATCAAATTTTGAAATCAAAATAGCCGATAAGGGCGGGAATATCGTCCTATGGGATCGCCAACTATACATTGAGGAAGCCATGATCCAATTGAACAACTCATATTATTATGAGAAACTAGACATCAACCCAACCTATGACACAAAGAGGATTCTGGATGGAAAAATAAGACAATGGGAAAATGCATCATTGCTAGACTCTGATGAGACCAAATACTTGACGGTAGACTTCCCAAAAACAGCAACAATATATTTCCTACCCAAGATCCACAAAAATGCCACGAAGCCACCAGGGAGACCTATAGTGTCGTCAAACGGTTCCTTGCTGGAACCGCTGTCTAATTTCATAGACTACTTTCTAAATCCTCATGTGAAACAACTTAAATCATATATCAGGGATACAACTGATTTCCTATGCAACTTGAAGCTCATCACCTGGCAACCGGAATTTATAATGATCACAATGGATGTGATTTCATTATACACAAATATCGACAATGAGATGGGTCTGAACGCCTGTAAACATGTCTTTCAGGAACGCAATATACACTATGCAAATCATAATAACATGCTGATGGATATGACACAATACTTACTGAACAACAACATCTTCTTGTTTGGGGACTCCATATACAGGCAAAAGAATGGAGCAGCCATGGGCTTTTCCTTTAGCCCAAATTACGCTTGCACCGCCATGGGTTGGTGGGAGGAAACAGTGGCCTGGAATACCACATTACAACCATTTACACAACACATCATAATCTGGAAGAGATTTATTGATGATCTGTTCTTGATATGGAACGGTGGAAAAGAAAAATTCCTTGAGTACTTTGAAATACTGAATTCCAGTACGCCAGGCATAAGATTTACGCACAACATCAGCTCCAATAAAGCCATCTTCCTGGACACCGAAGTATACATTAAAAACAACAAAATGGAGACCACTTTACATCGGAAAAGTACAGCCACAAATGCCACACTTGAAGCCACCAGTTTCCACCAACGGTCCCTGATATCAAGCATCCCCTACGGGGAATTCCTACGACTTAGGAGAATCTGTAGCGAAGAAGATGAATGGCAAAAACAGAGCCAAAACTCGGCGATGCGTTTCCAAAAGAGACAATATAACCAACATACAATAAAACACTGCTGGGAAAGAGCAAATAAGACCACAAGACCGGACAGCCTGAAACCTAAAGAAATTCCCATTCAAACGGAGGATGAGCCGATTAGGTTAATCACGACATATAGTAGAGAAACAAAACAACTAAACCAAATCTTAAAGAAGAATTGGAAGATTCTACAGTTGGACCCGATCATAGGAAAAAGGATGGGCAAACACCCGACAGTGACTTACAAAAGGGCTAAAAACCTCCAGGACCAATTGGTTCACAGCCATTTTCAGCCACCAGCAAAAAGAAAAAATTGGCTACAAACAAAAGGATTCGTGAAGTGCTACCACTGCAAAGCCTGTGAAATTGCTAAACCAACTCAAGAAATAACCATGCCGAATAAAAAAAACTGGAAAATCAATGAATGTATAACTTGCAACAGCAGGTACACGGTGTACATGATTGAATGCCCGTGCAAATTAAGATATATTGGCAGCACAATTTGCGAACTAAAAAAACGGATCCTAGAACATGTCCGTGCAACTGTGCATAAAGACAGAAGCAACGCGGTTGCAAAACATATGGAGTCAGCGCATAATGGGGACTGGAAGCAATTGCGTTTTTGGGGTATTGAGACACTGAACCCATCACCCAGAGGAGGACACAATGAAAAATTACTACGCCGCAAGGAATCTAAACATATCCTTGGTTTCAGAACCATGACCCCATTAGGGTTAAATCAATCGGAGGAACTTTACATACACCTTTAAATGAACACAATTGACCTCCGTAAAGACTTCCGCCTGCCATGAACTAAATAATTAACTTAGATTTGTCCCAAATTTTATTTTTTCACTCCCCCACCAGTTTTTCACCTTTGTTTGAAGCTCACTTGGGCAAGTACCTACAAATTAGCCATAAATTATGACATGTCAAAATGCCCACTAGAGGGCCATACTCCAACAGTTAATTAACTAAATGTTGAATCAAGAATTATATGTACAGGTGGAAATGCCCACTGGAGGGCTATACTCAGTTTGTTTAGTGATGTATTAACATGTCTAATGGTAAATTCTGCCCATTGGAGGGCAGTACTCCCCAAGTAAATAGCGGTTACAGAACCAACAGTTGCTAAGGGAGGATTAGTAACATCTAATTTACTCCAACCCCTCAAATGTAATTACTCATATAAGTATTACACTAAATCATTGGACTAAACTACAAGTCCCAGAATCCCAAACATGTGGGTCATGTACCATGTGACAAGGGGGCGGGTGTAATCATGTTGTTTGTTGGTTCCTTAAAACTGCTGAGCGATGCACAGTACACTGACCGTGAGCAAGACAGCGGACGCTGTCGAAACGCGTTGGTTTCTATATTGTTTTTCAACCCCCGATGGATTAATGGATTAAAAGAAAATATACACTTTAGAACGCTTACAGCCTGTTTCTTTCTGCGACTCCACCCTTCCCTTTGCTGGGGAAACCTGTTGAATATATATATATATATATATATATATATATATATATATATATATATATAACATTTCTATGGCAAAATGAAACCCCTTATTTTGTTCCTTATCAAATTAAATGTATTAAGTGTTACCACTTTATTCCAATCAAGATGACTTCAGGTGTGCCATACTTTTGTCATAAGTAAGACTGTTAGCGTTCTAGTTGTTCTTTAGAACACTCTGGGACATTCTGTCATTGGGCTATAGTTGGGCTACATCTGGCTGATATTTGGGCTACATTTGGGCTCTTTTGTCTCTGGTGGCCATCTTGGGAGACTGCATATCAGAATTTTTTTAATGAAATATAAGAGGATTTGAGAAGTCACTCAAAATGTGCCCTAATTTTTCTTTCTTCATCACTAATCATAATTTATATGGCAAAATGAACCCCCTCATTTTGTTCCTTTGCAAATTAAATGTTTTAAGTGTTAACACTTTATTCCAATCAAGATGACTTCAGGTGTGCCATACTTTTGTCATAAGTAAGACTGTTAGCGCTCTAGTTGTTCTTTAGAACACTCTGGGACATTCTGTCACTGGGCTATAGTTCGGCTACATCTGGCTGATATTTGGGCTACATTTGTTTTTTTTTGTCTCTGGTGGCCATCTTTGGGCTACATTGGGCTTCATTCGGCTACATTGGGCTACATTTGGGCTCTAACATATATATAGCCCAATGTAGCCCAATATATATTTTTCAAAGTTAATTTTCGTAAAAACCACTGGAGCATATATCTTGAGACATAGCAAAGGCACATCTGGCTACCAGTCCCTACAATTTTGCCAAGTTTTGTGGAAATCCATTCAGCCGTTCGAGCTAAAAGTGAGTCCAACCGCCCTATGGAAAACTCAATGTTAAAAACATGTTTTGGGACCCCCCTTTTTTCTCGGCCCCCGCTTGACGAAACCTCCCCAAATTTTTAGGGGCTGCTCAGAAACGAAATGTTCCATTTTCCTGAAAATTTCAGCCAATTCCGTCCTCAAACGCCAAAGTTATTCGACATAGAATTTTCAAAAATCCCATAGGAACAAAATCCTAACTATATATACCTACTGGCGACCGCCAGTAGGTAATATATATATATATATATATATATATATATATATATATATATATATATATATATATATATATATATATATGTATATATATATATATGTATATATATATATATATATATATATATATATATATATATATATATATATATATATATATATATATATATATATATATATATATATATATGTCTTTTGCTAGAAAGAAACCCCCTTTTTCCTTCCCTTGTATATCTGCTACTAATAGAGTAGGCCGAAAAACCATACAGACGCCATCTTTGTTTTGTTCACGTCAGACTTGAGTACCGGTCACGTGCTGTCCTCCAGTAGTCAGTAGGCCCCTGTTAGTTGAGTTATAGAAAGCAGCTGAATGCACACTATTCTTTCCGTGTCCTGAGACCCAAGGTCGCATCTGGCTTCAGAGGTGATAAGCACATTCCTGGAGGCGCCGTGCCTGCACTCCCGGGTACCGAGACGAAAGGGAGTCACCCTTCCTGCCCTCCCCAGTAATAGATAGCTATGCCTTTGTTCCTATCTGAGCGGTGCCATATATGGTCCCTTCCTGGAGCAAGGGGGCCAAGTGGTGTTTTTCTTTTCACGGTGACTTCATGAGTTGATCTGAAAGTATGTATGTTCTGTTTTGACTGTAAACCAGCAGTCTTCTCTGCACACCGAATGGGTGAGGACAGACAAGCTCCTCTATAGAGTATTTTGTTTAATAAATGGTGAACCTTCTTCACTGCCAACTGACTGGTTATTTGGTAATTGGTATTGGTGCTATTGGTAGGTATAGCTCCTTATGTTATTTTTATAGTACATCGTGGCGCCAAGTATAGGGTAAATCCTCAGATATCATGGTGACGGCTCTCTTCTGTCCTTCTTTGGTTCCCAGGTAGACAAATATGAGTCCCTGATGTCAGGGGGCCACCTAAATACTGAATTTAGAGGTGTTAAGGGGAGTGTAAGGTAGTAACCAATGGGCTACCTGTCCTTGGGGTGACTAAACTCCATATATGACCACTTCCTGTGGAGAACGGGCATAACCCTGACCCAGAGTTCTTAGTTTCACCAAACACAAGATAGTGAAATCCTTCATCGAGTGTCCATTTTAGGTGGCCCAACTTAGGCTGATAGTTTGACATGCTTACTAACTAGCTAATTTTCCTACCTGCTCTGATACCAAATAGGCCCCAGGGCAGGGATGGCATTCTCCAGGTCTGGAGGAAGCTGGAGTCATAAATCAAAGTAGCAGAGGCTTTGAAGCCTCTGGCCTTGGTATACTAATTCACTAGCTATCATGCTGGAGTAGGTATGATCACCTTCCTCCGGAGCATGCATTGTTCCTGACCTCTGAGAGTATTGGCTCTCCCAAGCAGGTGGTCAGAAGCTAGTCTGTTGTGGCAGGCTGGAAGAGTCCAGTCAGTCTTCACACTAGAAGCCTGGTAGATTTTACACAGTACCTCTAAGGTGCCCTCTGGGTGCATGTCATAATAAATACAACACTGACAGTGTAGATTTATTAAGACAAGGTGTTTGATATCAAACACCATTATTTTCAGTGAAGCCATTATGTAGTTGGGTAACTTGTAATGACCAGTGCCCAGTACATATGCTTAAAATGGCTTCCTGATCACTTGCAATGTAGTGGCAATGGATCCCGGCATCACAGGGGGGATATCTGTTCATGTGGATATGTCCTCACATATAATATAAATACACCCTGCCGTAGGACACTAAGGCCTGCTGTAGGGGTGACTCACATATCATATAAGGCATGTGCATGGGCATGGTAGACAGGGAGTGTGCAATGTCATGTTTTCAAAAGTGGTTTGCACCATTCTACGCATTCTGCAATGGTGGTCAGCATATAGTTTTTGTGTGGGTCCTTGGAGGTGGCATAATACAACCCCTCTGGAGCACCTTCGGGCCCAAACTGGAATTCTGCTGGTGGGTTCGCACTTGACGCCAGTTGGTCCCTTTGACTCCTTTCCTGGATCTGGATCCCCTCCAGTCGTAAGTCCATGACCTTTCCCGGAGTCCATTCCAGTGGCGCCATTCCTGGTGCTGCTACACCCCTTGGGGGTGCCAATCCCATTGCCGTACACAACTCCAATACAGAGCCAGACCAGCATTATCCAACTATCCGACGTCTACTCCAGTATCAACCGGACCAAGAACATCCAGGTCAGAGATAGTGTCTCCCTTTACTGAGAGGCCGTGTGAAGAATACGCTTGGGCAGGATCCGAGGATCGATATATTTTGGTTTTTAAAAAAAAGCTTTTTTGACTTTGTACAATGTAACAGTACAAACAATAGACCAAAGAGTCAGCTACAGCCATCATCAACTAGGCACAGAAGATTCAGCCAGTGATACATTCACAGATCCATAAATTAGCATCATACTTATAGCGATCTTATTTGCCATTGTCAATAGTATAGCTTGGGTTACACCAGTCCTCCCAGGTTAGCAGAGACCTTATCAGTAATTACATTTATGCATCCATGGAGGTGGTGGAATCATCCTCTTCCATGGAGGAGTGTTGCCTAGATCTCTCAAGGGCCAGGAAATCAGCAGGGAGCTCCCCGCAAACCTCAAGATCTTCCCTCACTTTATCATTGTGCCTACACTTTTTTAACCGCTTCTTCTCTGCGCCACTTATTCAGTCACATTTGTCGTCCAGCACTCCAAGCTGGGACCACCTTGATGCATCCAGGTAATCACGATAGATAGTAACAGTAACAAATGTAAAAACGTAAACACCATTTTCTTGGCTTTCTGTCTAAGGATTTCTCTGAGGAGGCAAACGGTGGGCTGCGCAGTAAGTGGAATAGGAACTACTGTTCTTACCTGTGCCAACATTGTCATCCAAAATGTCTGCAGGGGTGGGCATACCCATGCAAATGCAAAAACAAAGCAACAGGACTCCGACATCAGGGGCAGCAGAGTGGCTGAGCAGGGTTCTTCTTATGAAAGAGCACAGGTGTTATATATGTGCTGTGGAAATGGAAGTGAGTAAGTCTGGATATAGCATTACTCAGGATGGATCTCACTAATGGACAATTTCTCTCCCGTTGTGCAACTTCAAAATGTACCCACAGATCATTGTTCCAAGCTGCACGTGCACACGCTGGGGTGCATGTCCAATCAGCCGTCATGGACTTATAGAGGAGAGAAACCAAGTGGTGCTCCCCAGCAGCACCCGTAATGTATGGGATGTGACCGGTGCATCGGGGGAAGGAGGGCCAAATGCCCCCAACTATAGCATTGAGACTGGCCTGTTGTAGAGAGCTGTCCCTCTGTCAGCTTGTCGTTATTTCTTGACATGGGATGGGGTGGTCAGAAAGGGTAGGGAGTATCCCCTTTGGGCAAGCTGCAAACCCTACAGTCGAATTTTATTGACCTCCTGTGGTGCAGGTAATGGTGTATCCTTCCCCCACTGGTTACTCATGATGGTTACAGGGCAAACTAAAGGGGTTTGGAGACTGAGGCTCCGGGGGGGGGGATGTATGGGGGTTGGTGGACTGGCCTGACTTCTGGCTGCCTTTCCCATGTGGTCTGTGGTAACAGTGTCCTCCGCTACGAAAAGACTGCAAAACTTACTGGACGTGGTGGCTGGGAGTGTAGAGAAAGGGTTGGAAACCCTTTATGTTGGCATGAAATGGGAAGAAGGCAGACATGGTTGTTGAGTGGCCATAGAAAGGCCCAAGGGTCTGGCTGTAGCCCTACTGTCCTTGAAACCCTCCATCGCTGAGTCTGCCTTCTCACCAAACAGACAGGAGACATCAAAGTGCATGTCCATGAGCAAAGCTTGCACATCCCCATAAAAAAGCCAGTGGTTCTCAGCCAGGTGTGGTGTCTGAGGGCCACTGGTGAGGAAATTGTTCTGCCCCGCTAGTCAGTCGTATCAGGCCCACATCTTATGGTGAACCTGGCTGCATCTCTCTCATCAGCAATTGACTGAGATAGTATGTATTGGGCCTCTTTCAAGGCCACAGGCAGCACCTGCCAACCCAAGTCCGAGATCGGCCCAAGAGGTATGCAAAGTTTACTAACCACAATGCCTGGCTGGCAGAAGAAAACATCCTATTACCATAGGCACCCAGCCTTTTGAATTCCCTATCCAGTTAGGTGGTAGGAAATGTGGCAGGGTTAGTTGTGGACATAAAGGCTTGGACCACGTAGCTATCTGAGTTGAGGAGCTGTGTGGGGTGCTGTGTGGGAAAACAGGGGTTCCCTGTGGCAGGACTAGGGCAGTTAGCAATCAGTGCATGGCTTGGACTAGGCCCGAGAAGGACAACTGTAAGGGGTTCATTAAATTAGAGTATTAGTTCTGCGGGGCCAGCTCCCGGCTGAAGCACCTCCATCAAGATTTTTGTCTTGACTGCCACTGAGAGCAGCATAAGGTCCAGGGCCTCCCCGTCTTGCCGATGGAGAAAGAGAGTGTGCCTCCGGGCACACCCTATATTATATGCCAGGTGTGTAGGCTATGGGATATGGCGGTTGCTAGAGTGATATGCTGGGCCCCGTAGGCACATTAAGATATATATTAAAATTGGAGACTTTAAGAGACGAAGCGTCTCGGTACACCTTCAATAGGAACCTTTCAAAAGCCCTTGAGGTGTCACAATGCACTGTTACACTTTTGCAGGCCTGGTCTCCAGTGCACCTGAAGCTCTTTTTAAAACATATGATGCCGAGAATAAGCTATGAAACGCACAAAGAATATTGTATCTAATTAAAGCATTACAAAACCTTTTCGGAAAACATAGTATTTAAAACCCCCGATCATTGTCTACAGTTTCAGTTAAAGCACAGTGTAAGGCGCTGGATTATTCTTTTGCGATTGGGTATTCTCCCTTTAAAAACATATTCTGCCAGATGAGACGCTCCAAATAATCCTCTAGGCAAATGTGACTTGTGCAATGGTGGACCACAAGATCTGTACCATGTATTATTAATTTGTCATAACCCGATATAGGTAGAGGCTAGGCGTCGATATATAAAACCAATCCATTTAAGACAGAACGCTATTTTAGCTCCAGATCTAATCATGGTGTGTGAGTCTCCCCCAAATGAATTTGTTTGTTATAACTTGTTAAAGTTTTTAAAGAGTTTCTTTAAGTTATTTTAAAGAAAAAGTGCACAAATGTAATAGTTTTAACTATTGTATGTTGTTCGTGCTGACCACAAACTATTTTCTATGCCTTTCCTTATAAAGGGTTCTAAAATGTTTTTAATAACATAATCTAACATAATCCAACACTTTCTATTTTAGATACTCGTATTTGTTGACCTCGGTTGAGGTCTGAATCAAATACAATTATTTGTCATTATTTGTCATTTGTATGGTGGAATTGGAACTAGGCAGGACGGGGCATTGCATGGGAGAATTTTTGTCTCGAGGTTCTAAACAATTGTCAAGAGCAGGGGATGGATGGGGTTGTTGGGGAACGGTTGTTGATTGCCTTTTAAGATTCGAAATGGTAGTGAGCCATTGCTGTAATTGTGACATGCCAATGTATCTTGTATCATCAAGTCAAGTCAAGTCAAGTCAAGTCAAGTCAGAATTTGTATAGCGCACTACATACCCAGAGGGTCTCAAGGCGCTTAGGAAGGGGGGAGGTTTACTTATCGAAAATCCAGGTTTTAAGCTGTTTTCTGAAGGCTAGGTGGTTTTGAGTGAGGCGGAGGTGGATGGGAAGGGAATTCCAGGTTTTGGCCGCTAAGTAGGAGAAGGATCTTCCCCCTATGGTGGCTTTGTGGATGCGCGGGATGGTGGCGAGGGCTTGGTTGGATGAACGCAGCTGGCGGGTGGGGGTGTAAAAGGAAAGGCGCGTGTTGAGGCAATCCGGACCAAGTTCGTAGAGGGCTTTGTGTGCGTGGGTGAGGAGACGGAACGTTATCCTCTTATTGACAGGGAGCCAGTGCAGGTCTTTCAGGTGACCGTAGATGTGGTCTTTGCGAGGGATGTCTAGTATGAGTCTGGCTGAAGCATTTTGGATGCGTTGGAGTTTTTTCTTTTTTTTTTTTTTTTTTTTTTTTAAAAACCTTTATTTGAGCAAGCAGAAATGTACAAGGATGGGCCTACAACCACACGGGCCAGCCGCTAAAAAGGAGTAGATACATATCACATATGCCCGCAGAGGTAACCGTCAATCAACAATGCAATACTCCACATTATATACAGGACCAAAACAGGTTTTATATATATAAAAGAACAAACATATAGAAAGGCGAGAGTGTGTCACTGAAGGTCAGCCCAAGGGACGCGAGGGGGGGACAGCAGCGGAGGTGCAGCAGTAATAACCTAAGCACTAAGGAGTATGGAGTGGGGGGGGGGGAGGGGGGCAGAGATCAGGAAGAAGAAGGGGGGAAGAGCCGGAGACACCAGCTCAGTCCCCATATGAAGTCTCCGGGAACGCTAGCCTAAGGAGATAGGGTAACCTCGATAGTGTCCACAAGGGGAGGAGTACAAATGTCGCCACGGTGTTCGTTCCATTGACCCCACACCTGCACCCATGCCCTGGGTCTACCCCTGGCCACATAGACAGTTTTCTCACGGAACATGGACCAATCCATATTATCCTCCCATTGCGAGAGGGCAGGGGGCCTGGAGGCCCCCCAGAGTTGCGCCACATCTCGCTTCGCAATCATATAGCCCAGGGTGGCCCATCTAGTCTGTGCCACCGAATAGTCCGTGGGCTCCCAAACATTCAAGAGACAGCGACGGGGTTCCGGTCGCAAGGAAATCCCCGTCACCACAGTCATCAGATCAAGCACGGCTACCCAATAAGCAGCCACCATCGGGCACTCCCAAAGAATATGCAGGAAAGTAGCACGCAAACCACACCCACGCTTACACAGTCCATCGGAGGAAAAGCCCATCACCATCAGTCGCGGTCCCGTCACGTACACCCGATGAAGGATCTTCAATTGGACCAGATGGAGTCGAGCCGGTATAGCCACCTCCTTCGGAGAGGAGAGGGCCGACTGCCAATCCTCGTCATCAAGTTCCAACCCATCTCCCAGCCACTGTTCCCGAAGTCGGGCCAATAAGTCAGTCCGATTGTTAATCAACTTTTTATAGATCAGGGAGATAGTGCTATCAGGAAGATGTTCGTCAAGGATACGGTCCTCAAGTGGGGAAGAATCAGGCGGAATCTCACCAGGAGCAAACACCGAAACCAAAGCGTGCCTGACCTGTAAATAACGAAAGAATTCCCGACTACTCAGGCCGTAGTCAGCCTGGAGGGCCTGAAACGGGCGCACAGAACCCTTAGAATATACATCCCCCACTTTAGAGATCCCAATCAAGTCCCAACGGTCAAAACCTTTGGAAGACCAAAGACCGCCCAGACGTTCCGAAGCATAAAGCGGCGTCGCCAACGTCAAGCGATCCTCCCAGCCCAGGCTCACATTCGCAGCACGCCACACTGTCAAGGCAGTCAAAGTAGGTCCCACAAGATGGCGTCCAGCGGAGCGAGAATAGAGCACTCTATTAAAGTCCCCTCCCGGAAGCTGAAGTTTATCCATCTCAAACGCCGGATTACGACCCGGAGAGAACATAGCGTGATTAATAGCGGACAGATGGGAAGCCCAGTAGTATCTTTTAATATCGGGGAGCGCCATGCCCCCATCGTACCACGGGATGGAAAGTTTCGCGAGAGCAATGCGCGGTCGCCCATCCCAAATAAGTTGCCTCTGAAGGCTCTCAATCTCCCGAAAATAAGTCTTGGGGACAGGATCATAATAATTCTGGAGAGCGTAGAGAAACCGCGGTAGTGACATCATCTTAAACAGGGCCGCCCGACCCAGTGGAGACAGGGGAAGTTTGCGCCAGCGGGCAATGTCCAAACGGAGCCTAAGCAACGGGGGAAGGAGATTACGATCAAAACGAAGGGACGGATCCAAGGTAACGAAAACCCCCAAGTACCTGAAACCATCCCGGACCACCTGAAGAGGAAGTCTACTCGGCAACGGAGGCAAGATACCAGATAAAACGTATACACAGGATTTAGACCAGTTGATGACGAGACCTGAGTTCGCGCCAAAGGACGCAAGAACGTCAAATAAAACAGATAAAGACTTGCGAGGAGAAGTAAGATACAAGAGGATGTCGTCCGCATAAAGCGAGACGCGGTCTTCGAAGTCCGGGGCCCAACGAATACCTTTAAGGGACGGTTCCCAACGGAGCCAGGCCGCCAACGGTTCAAGAGCGAGCGCGAACAACAGAGGGGACAAGGGGCAACCCTGACGGGTACCCCTGCCCAAGGAGAAGGGGGCCGACACTCTACCGTTCACAACAACTTGCGCCAGAGGTTCCGCGTACAACAGCCTAACCCAGCTAATAAACTCGCACCCGAATCCAAATTTCTCAAGTGTTGCCCATAAATAGGGCCACTCCACAGTATCAAAGGCCATCGAGGCATCCAGGGACGCCAAGATGGCCGGTTCAGTCAAAAGCCCCGCCCTCGCCAGCGCGCCGTGAAGGCGACGTAAATTCAGAGCAGTGTTGCGATGCGGGATAAAGCCAGATTGATCCGGATGGACCAACTCCCCAAGAACCGAAAGGAGACGGGTCGCCAAAAGTTTAGCCAACACCTTAGGTTCAACATTCAATAGGGATATGGGCCTATACGAGGAACAGAGGTCACGCGGTTTACCCTCTTTGGGAATGACGACGATTGTCGCCAGACGCTGATCATAAGGAAGTATGTTCCGCTCACGAGATTCTAGAAACATGGCGCGGAGATACGGCGCCACCTTATCGGGGCGTAATTTGTACAACTCAATAGGCAAACCGTTCGGGCCCAGTGCTTTGCCCGAACGGAGCGATCGAAGTGCATTGGCTATCTCATCATTCGTAAAAGGGGAGTCCAAAGCAATACGGTCCAAGTCGGTGACACAGGGCAAAGAGATATCACGCAGAAGAAGGCGGGAGTCAGCAACATCCCTCACAGACACGGGAGCATATACCACACGGAAATATTCCGCGAAACGATCAACAATGGCGGTCGGATCAATCACATTCTCACCACTCGCAGACTGAATCACGGGCACTACACGATTAACTCTTTCTTTCTTGTCCAACCACGCCAGGAGTTTGCCCGCTTTGTCACCCACATCGTACAGTCTGCCCTGCTGTTCACGAAACATCACCTTTGCAGCGTCAGTGACCAGAGATTTATATGCAAACTGTTTTAGACCCAGGGCATGGAGTTTCTCAGGCGTGACACCAGATTCCAACTCGTCCTCCAAAGCAGAGATCTCCCCCTCAAGGTCCACCACCTCCTTCCTCCCTGCCCTCTTAGCTTCAACAATCAAGGAAAGGGCCTGACCACGGATCACAGTTTTAAAGGCTTCCCACAGGGACACAGCCGAAGAGACCGACCCCTCATTTTCCAGGAAATATGCATCCATAGACTTGAGCAAGAGGGTACGAGTCCCAGGGGAGGAAAGATACCAAGGGTTAATGGGAGCCACTCGGCCCGCCGCCTCTACCCCAACCTCAAAACGAAGCCAGAGCGGCGAGTGATCAGAAATACCCCTCGGCAAATGTAAGATCTCGCGAACCGCCGATGATTGGGCTGCGGGCATCAGGAAATAATCCAGCCGGGACAGACTGCCATGGGCCCCAGAATGGAAAGTGTATTGGAGCTGAGTAGGATGCAACAGTCGCCAGCAGTCCACAAGGCCAAAGGTATCTAAAAACCCACCCAACCACTGCTGAGCCTGCGGGGTATCTCTAGGGGGATGGCGATCGTGAAGGCCAGAAAGCACCGAATTAAAATCACCGGCAATGAAGAGAGTGCTATCAGGGAGATCTAACAAAACACGGCCCAAGTCAGTAAAAGTAGAGGCTTGCAAACCCGGGGGAACATAAACATTGAAGAGAGATAGGGTGCGTCCTTCATATCTACCCACCAGGACAGTATATCTCCCACGGTCATCATGAATCACCTCATCGATAGCTAGGGGGAGGGAGGTTCGAACAAGAATACCCACACCCCTAGATCCGGAGGTAAACCCCGAGTGCGCCACAAGGCGGTAGCCCCATCTATTCATTGCATAACAAACATTACCAATCAAATGGGTTTCTTGCATGAAAACAATGTCCGGTGACAAACGTCGTATACATTTTAAGACCACACTGCGCTTAATACGATCTCCTAGGCCATTAACGTTCCAGGAAAGAAATTTCAACCCTCTACCCCCCATCCCAACCGCCCGAGCCAAGATCCCTCGTCCATGAGCTAGACATCAGAAACAGCAGCAAACACAGGAGCAACTCGCCTTGAAAACAACACACAGAAAAGAAAAAACTTCCCAACCCCCCACCCCCAAACTGAAGAGAAACACCCCCCACCCTGCACCCCTGCAAAAAGCTAAAGAGCCACCCCAACCTGCAGTGTGCCTGTCGCCCAAGAACCCCTATTCTACACAAAGACCCCGGAGGAGGAAAGGTCTCCGTTCCATCCACCCCCCGACCTCAGCAAGAACAAAAAATAACAAACGAAGACAGTGCGATCACATTGTAGAGGGACGCCGGCTAACACTCCTGAGAATGTATTCAAAAGAAGACGTAAGAGCCGAACAGTTAGACCTCCACACCACCTTCGGCACCACCAGGGTGAGCGGCGGAGTCTGTCTCAGGAGGACGATCAGGCAATGAGTCCAGCCAGTCATTAACAGCATCTGGCCGATCAAAGAAAAGGGTACGTTCATTGTATTCAACCCGGAGTCTAGTGGGAAAGAGCATGGCGTAACGTAGACCCCGATCCCGGAGACGTTTCTTGGCACCACGAAACTCCATGCGTTGTCTCTGAACCTGTTGGGAAAAGTCCGGGTAAAAGTTCACCGTAGCATTCTCAAAGGCCACCGGGCCCTTCACCCGCGAGGCCTGCAGGATAGCGTCCCGGTCTCTATAATGAAAAAGCTTCGCTACAATGGGTCTCGGCGGGGCTCCCGGCTTGACTTTGCCCCCTGGAACACGATGTGCACGTTCCACCGTGAAAAATTTTGTGAGACCAGAAGGGGCCAAGTGATTCAAGACCAGATCCTCAACCAGGAGATCCACCGAGTGGGGTTCAGGGTTTTCCGGTACACCAACCAGGCGAACATTGCAGCGACGCGCCCTATTTTCAAAGTCCTCCAGGCGACGGGTCATGAAGTCGTTCCCCCGACGGAGATTTCCAATCTCTGTTTGGAGCTCCGAGACATCATTCGTAAGGCTAGAGGATTTAATATCCAGTGATTGTACCCTCTCATTCGTCTTGCCAAGATCAGCACGAATCAGATTCACCTCAATAGCCACGGTGTCAAGTTTGTGGGCCAAGGCCTCGTACTGCAGGCCGACGGATTCCCTCACGCCCGAGATGGCGCCCATGATATCCTGTAGGGAGGGCTCCGCCGACTCTTCCAAAATTCGTTCGGACGCTATACTAGAACCAGGCAGGGCAGCTCCGGGGGACCCCTTAGAATGGGTATAACGGTCCATGACATTTGATTGAACTGGAGCTCCGCGCAGAGGTGTTTTTGTCTTGCGCGTCTCTCTGTCCCCTCTGCCCGCCATTTTGAAGATGCGTCACGGGACAAGCCACCAGGGTCGACGGGCCCGACACCCAAAGCACAGGATCAAAAGTACATAAAAAGGGAGCACAACTCGGGTAGAGGTCGCCAGGCCAGCAAATAGGTCACACGAAAGCCCAACAGCCGATCTGCCTCCAAGTCTCAGTCGCAACACGACATCCACGTCCGTGGCCCAAGTCGGAACAGAATCGAAACCGAAACTTAGGAAGGGGGGACCCACAAGGCCAGATCTCCCGCCGTTGTTGTTCAATTGCAGGACGGCTACAGTACCGCACCCCGTCCCGGGCGCACCTCAAGGGCGGAGCCCAAAAGTTCAGAGCACCATATCTCAGGAATACGAGATCCAAATCGATTTCAGAAAAGTGCCAGGGTAATCAGCCAAACGTCCCCTACACGAATTCTTGCAAGAAATCAGGATTCAGCCAGGATAAAATGTCGGGAGCGGCGAGGGTCCGGAGAGCGCTGTGCTCAAGCGGCCATCTCGGATGCCCGCCAAGCTCCTCCGGAGTTTTTTCTGTAGTTTTGCGGTGGTACCGGCGTAAAGGGTGTTTCCGTAGTCCAGACGGCTAGTAATCAGTGCGTGGGTGACCGTTTTTCTTGTTTCGGTGGGGATCCAGCAAAATGTTTTTTTGAGCATGCGTAGGATGTTGAAGCATGATGATGAGACGGCGTTGACTTGTCTGGTCATCGAGAGTGAGGAGTCCAGGATGATGCCCAGGTTCCGTGCGTGGTCCGTCGGTATGGGGGCTTTTCCTAGGGCCGTTGGCCACCAAGAGTCGTCCCAGGCGGAAGGGGATGCACCTAAAATGAGGACTTCCGTTTTGTCCGAGTTCAGTTTCAGACGGCTGTGCTTCATCCACTCGGCTACTTCTTTCATCCCTTCATGTAGGTTGGTTTTGGCGGTGATTGGGTCTTTGGTGAGTGAGAGGATCAGCTGAGTGTCATCAGCGTAGGAGATGATGTTGAGGTTGTGTTGACGTGCGATGGTTGCGAGGGGGCTCATGTAGACGTTGAAGAGGGTGGGGCTGAGTGATGATCCTTGCGGGATGCCGCAAATGACTTCGGAGGCCTCTGACTTAAAAGGGGGAGGCGGACTCTCTGAGTTCTTCCAGTGAGGAATGATATGATCCAGTCCAATGCTTTTCCTTGGATTCCGATGTTTCTGAGGCATTGTATCAGGGTGCTATGGCATACTGTGTCGAAGGCTGCAGAGAGGTCAAGGAGGATGAGGGCGACAGTGTCTCCGTTGTCCAGTAGTGTTCGAATGTCGTCTGTTGCTGCGATGAGGGCGGTCTCGGTGCTGTGTTTGGCTCGGAAGCCCGACTGTGAGGAGTCGAGTGATTTGTTGGTTTCGAGGAAGGCGGCGAGCTGATTGTTGATGGCTTTCTCAATGACTTTGGCAGGGAATGGGAGGAGCGAGATGGGGCGGTAGTTTTTGAGTTCGGTGGGGTCAGCTGTGGGTTTCCTCAGAAGGGCGCTGAGTTCGGCGTGTTTTCAGCTTTCTGGGAATGTGGCGGAGTTGAGGGAGCAGTTGATGACGTCTCGGAGATGGGGTGCGATAGCGGAGCTAGCTTTGTTGAAGATGTGATGGGGGCATGGGTCTGTAGGGGATCCTGAGTGAATGGAGTTCATCAGGTGAATGGTGTCTTCTGTGGTGATGGGGTTCCAGTTGGAAAGGTTATTCGGAGGAGGTACAGGTTCGGAGTTGAGTGGGGTGGACTGGTTTCCGGGTTGGTTGTCAAAGCTGTTATGAATGTCGGCGATTTTGTCATGGAAGAATGAGGCGAGGGAGTCACAGAGGACTTGAGAGGGGGTGATGTCGTTTGAGCTGGCGGTGGGGTTGGTGAATTCTTTGATGATGTTGAAAAGTTCCTTGCTGTTGCGAGCGTTGTTGTCTAGTCGGTCTTTGAATGCTGATTTCTTGGCTGTCCGGATTAGTTGGTGGTGTTTGCGGGCGGCGTTTTTGAAGGCGGCTTGGGTGATAGTGTTTGGGTCTTTTTTCCAAGTTTTCTCAAGGGAACGACAGAGCTTCTTGGATTTCTTAAGGTCATCGTTGAACCATGGGGTGTTCTTGCTTCCTTGCTTGATTTGATATTTTTTTAGGGGTGCTAGTTTGTCGGCGGTTTGGGTTAACCATTGTGTGAGGTTGATGGCGGCTTGGTTAGGGTTCGTTGAATAGGCAGGGGGTTTTTGAAGAAGCGATGTGGAGATCTGGTCGATGGTGATTTTGTTCCAATTTCTACGCAAAGTTGGTTGAGGGTGGTTGTGGATCGTGGTCTTGTTGTAAGTGAAGTGGATGCAGCTGTGGTCCGTCCAGTAGAGGGGTGTGGTGTGAGTGAAGGAGATATGCTTGCTGGAAGTGAAGATAGGGTCAAGTGTGTGTCCTGCGTAGTGAGTGGGGGTGTTGACAAATTGTTTGAGTCCGAGATTGGCGAGATTGTCCAGAAGGATGGTAGTGTTACTGTCGATGCTCTTTTCCAGATGGAAATTGAGGTCTCCCAGTAGAATGTATTCTTCCGAGGGGAGGGCGTGTGGGGTGATGAAGTCAGTGATGTCTTCGCTGAATTTTGTACGGGGTCCTGGTGGCCTGTAGAGGAGGGTGCCTCTGAGTGTTGTCTTGGGGTCGGTGTGGATCTGGAAGTGAAGGTGTTCGGCGATAGCGAGGTTGTCTTCAGAGCTGGTTGAGACGTGGATGGTGTTCTTGTGGACAATGGCGATGCCTCCTCCTGTTTGGATGGTGCGGTCCTTACGGATAATCTTGTAGCTGTCCGGGATGGCTATGGTGATGTCTGGAGCTGAAGAGGCATTCATCCACGTTTCTGTTAGGAAGGCGATGTCCGGAGAAGTGGTGTCGAGTAGATTCCAAAGGTCGATGGCGTGTTTGTGAACGAAGCGGGTGTTGAGAAGGATGCATTTAAGGTGGGTGGTGTTGGATCTCTGTTTGGTGTTTCTGGGTTTGGTGTGGGTCTTGATGCAGGAGAATTTGCAGGAGTGGCAGGTGAAGGGTCCATGGGTGTGTCCTGGTGCTGCTTGGGCGCAGTTAGGGAGTCGGCCGGGGTTCAGTGATAGGAGTGTGGAGGCGTCGTATGTAATGCGGGAGGGGTGGGTGAAGCGGGGACCAGGGGGTCTGGCGCTGGGCGCGGTCCAGGCGCGGACGGGCGTAGACGGGCTTACCTTTGGCGCACCTTCGGCGCGGCCGCAGCGCGTGGACGCTGCGCGTTGGGACATCTGTCTGAAATGGATAGTGGAGGGGGTGGAGCGTGGGAGGGGCAGCTGGGAGGCGGGAGCGAGGTGGAGGGAGGGTCTGGGACGGGCCAACAAGAAGCTAAACAAAATGGCACTGGCAACAACAAACAAATGCTGCGAGGGGCTATATTGCCAATAAAGCGCTACGTTACAAGGATTCTAAAGGCAGCAGTGGAGAAGCGCTACGTGCTAGGCGGCAGGCAGGCAGATTAACTCACACAAAGAAAACGTCAACAAAAATACAATGTAATGCCCAGCAGTGGCAAGCGCTTCGAAGCGCTACACTAATACAGATAAATGCTAAGCAGTAATGTGGCACACAATCGCAATAAGCACTATACCGGAGGAGAGGAGGAGGGGGGAGCGACCGTTCTTGTTGAAGACAGGACGGTCACAGCTTGCACGAGGGCGAGGGCAGCTCCTAGTCTCTGTGGGTGGGAGGGGCAGCTGGGAGGCGGGAGCGAGGTGGAGGGAGGGTCTGGGACGGGCCAACAAGAAGCTAAACAAAATGGCACTGGCAACAACAAACAAATGCTGCGAGGGGCTATATTGCCAATAAAGCGCTACGTTACAAGGATTCTAAAGGCAGCAGTGGAGAAGCGCTACGTGCTAGGCGGCAGGCAGGCAGATTAACTCACACAAAGAAAACGTCAACAAAAATACAATGTAATGCCCAGCAGTGGCAAGCGCTTCGAAGCGCTACACAAATACAGATAAATGCTAAGCAGTAATGTGGCACACAATCGCAATAAGCACTATACCGGAGGAGAGGAGGAGGGGGGAGCGACCGTTCTTGTTGAAGACAGGACGGTCACAGCTTGCACGAGGGCGAGGGCAGCTCCTAGTCTCTGTGGGTGGGAGGGGCAGCTGGGAGGCGGGAGCGAGGTGGAGGGAGGGTCTGGGACGGGCCAACAAGAAGCTAAACAAAATGGCACTGGCAACAACAAACAAATGCTGCGAGGGGCTATATTGCCAATAAAGCGCTACGTTACAAGGATTCTAAAGGCAGCAGTGGAGAAGCGCTACGTGCTAGGCGGCAGGCAGGCAGATTAACTCACACAAAGAAAACGTCAACAAAAATACAATGTAATGCCCAGCAGTGGCAAGCGCTTCGAAGCGCTACACAAATACAGATAAATGCTAAGCAGTAATGTGGCACACAATCGCAATAAGCACTATACCGGAGGAGAGGAGGAGGGGGGAGCGACCGTTCTTGTTGAAGACAGGACGGTCACAGCTTGCACGAGGGCGAGGGCAGCTCCTAGTCTCTGTGGGTGGGAGGGGCAGCTGGGAGGCGGGAGCGAGGTGGAGGGAGGGTCTGGGACGGGCCAACAAGAAGCTAAACAAAATGGCACTGGCAACAACAAACAAATGCTGCGAGGGGCTATATTGCCAATAAAGCGCTACGTTACAAGGATTCTAAAGGCAGCAGTGGAGAAGCGCTACGTGCTAGGCGGCAGGCAGGCAGATTAACTCACACAAAGAAAACGTCAACAAAAATACAATGTAATGCCCAGCAGTGGCAAGCGCTTCGAAGCGCTACACAAATACAGATAAATGCTAAGCAGTAATGTGGCACACAATCGCAATAAGCACTATACCGGAGGAGAGGAGGAGGGGGGAGCGACCGTTCTTGTTGAAGACAGGACGGTCACAGCTTGCACGAGGGCGAGGGCAGCTCCTAGTCTCTGTGGGTGGGAGGGGCAGCTGGGAGGCGGGAGCGAGGTGGAGGGAGGGTCTGGGACGGGCCAACAAGAAGCTAAACAAAATGGCACTGGCAACAACAAACAAATGCTGCGAGGGGCTATATTGCCAATAAAGCGCTACGTTACAAGGATTCTAAAGGCAGCAGTGGAGAAGCGCTACGTGCTAGGCGGCAGGCAGGCAGATTAACTCACACAAAGAAAACGTCAACAAAAATACAATGTAATGCCCAGCAGTGGCAAGCTCTTCGAAGCGCTACACAAATACAGATAAATGTTAAGCAGTAATGTGGCACACAATCGCAATAAGCACTATACCGGAGGAGAGGAGGAGGGGGGAGCAACCGTTCTTGTTGAAGACAGGACGGTCACAGCTTGCACGAGGGCGAGGGCAGCTCCTAGTCTCTGTGGGTGGGAGGGGCAGCTGGGAGGCGGGAGCGAGGTGGAGGGAGGGTCTGGGACGGGCCAACAAGAAGCTAAACAAAATGGCACTGGCAACAACAAACAAATGCTGCGAGGGGCTATATTGCCAATAAAGCGCTACGTTACAAGGATTCTAAAGGCAGCAGTGGAGAAGCGCTACGTGCTAGGCGGCAGGCAGGCAGATTAACTCACACAAAGAAAACGTCAACAAAAATACAATGTAATGCCCAGCAGTGGCAAGCGCTTCGAAGCGCTACACAAATACATATAAATGCTAAGCAGTAATGTGGCACTCAATCGCAATAAGCACTATACCGGAGGAGAGGAGGAGGGGGGAGCGACCGTTCTTGTTGAAGACAGGACGGTCACAGCTTGCACGAGGGCGAGGGCATCTCCTAGTCTCTGTGGGTGGGAGGGGCAGCTGGGAGGTGGGAGCGAGGTGGAGGGAGGGTCTGGGACGGGCCAACAAGAAGCTAAACAAAATGGCACTGGCAACAACAAACAAATGCTGCGAGGGGCTATATTGCCAATAAAGCGCTACGTTACAAGGATTCTAAAGGCAGCAGTGGAGAAGCGCTACGTGCTAGGCGGCAGGCAGGCAGATTAACTCACACAAAGAAAACGTCAACAAAAATACAATGTAATGCCCAGCAGTGGCAAGCGCTTCGAAGCGCTACACAAATACAGATAAATGCTAAGCAGTAATGTGGCACACAATCGCAATAAGCACTATACCGGAGGAGAGGAGGAGGGGGGAGCGATCGTTCTTGTTGAAGACAGGACGGTCATCAAAACTATAAATAAAAAATATTTTTTTTTTAAAAAGGTCTTGGACCTTAGCTGCACTCCACACCACACGAGGCTCCCTCCTCAATAGACACAGTAGATGAAACGCCCAGGCCAGTGTCTGGGGGTATCCAGGCCACTGGCATCCTCCAGTTCCTCATTCGAGATGTCCTCAGGATCTTCTGTTTGATAGCCATAAGGGTCCGCAAATCCCTCCCATTCATCAACCAATCAAGACCTATCTTAGCAATAAGCCCCTGGCTCAGATATCTGAAGTTTACCCACGGTGGACTGCCGTAGTGGACAACATCTTCTGTATTGGAATCAGGAATGATGATGAGGTGGTGCCATCGCTGGGCGTTGGTGGAGCTGAGGGTGTCAGCACTGGACCAGGTGACATGGAAGGTCGAGGACACTTGACTGGCACCGCTATAGATCTGCAACAGGATCCCTGGGGCCCGACTGACGCAGAGGGTGAACCTGCCATTGGAAAACCAGTCGGGCCTCTCCCAGACACGTGGGGCCTCAGGGACATCAGAGGGGTCAAGCGCTCTAAGATGAGCTACATTGCCTCGTTAAATTCTTTCAGTTGGGCGGGAGTCGCTCTGACTCCTGGAAACTCAGGAAGCCTCGGAGATGGCCCAGGCTCCACCACAGAGCTAAGCGTTGAGTTCTGACAGCCTTGCAACTCATCCGAACACTTACGTGCCAAAGTCAAAGAACTCTTTGGCTTCTTCTTTTTCTCGTGGGACTTACCCGACTTCCTTGACGGCTTGGAGTGGGACAATGATCAAGTGGTACAACTGCACCAGTGATCTTGGTACCTTCCTCATAACCAAAATCTGGAGCGTTGCAGAGTTGTTAGACACTGGGCAGCAAGGTGCTTGAGGGACTACCTTGGGATGCATGGTGCAACAATCCTTCCATGTATTCACGTTGTGGTCCTGCTCAGGACATCAGAGCCGAACCAAGTGCAGGTCTGTCACCCACATCTGCTGGTGACAGGCACAGCAAGGTTTAAAACCTGCCTTTCTGGAGGACATCATACACACCAGGATACAAAGTCTCAAAATTTCTTTGACAAAAAGTTAAAAAAGGTCAGTCAAAAAGTGACAGGAGATAGCCCTCTCTGGATCTGCTCTGACTGGCACGGAAAGAAAAGAACTGACATCAGTGCACTGGGATGGTGCCTATATGGAACAGAACACGTCACTTCCAGCGCAGACAATGTCACTTAGAGCCGAACTATGCCAACTACCGGCATGTAGTGGTACGGCTCACCAAAAGTTTCTGGATCCAACCTGACACCTGGGAAATATTCTAAGGTAAGGAATCTGTGGCTAGAAGTCTCAATCAGATATACATAACTTTTGTGAGCACATCTCTAGCCTTCACATTCATCATCCAAACTCCTTACATACAACCCTCTTTACTCATGCGGCATCCAACCAAAAAAGGATGTTCCAACAAGCAATCCATTAACTAAGGCAACAGCGCTCCAAGACCACACTAGCGGCACCTCTGCAAATAGCACATAACAATAACATAGCACAGGTCATTTTCAGTAAGGTGCGAAGAAAGATGTGCATAATATCTCTCTGGCTCCTGTCCTATGTGTCCATATAAGTCAGTGCGTGCGTCCCGGGGAAGTATGAGGTCATCTGTGTGTTGGGCACTCTGGAGAGGAACAGCGGTACCCCACCACATATCCATGCTGGTGTGGATACTTGCGATGGTTATTGGCTACTAAATGTCTTGAACGTCTCTGTAGAAAGTCCTTTCAAGAAATTGCAAGGCAAAGACTTCAAGTAATGTAAAGCAGAGTTTGAAGGTTTATTTCCACAGCAGAGACCCACAACAGTTCCAGTAACAGTCAGGCACAGAATGAATAATGCATAACAAACATTCTGGATCACAGAATCCTGTCTACATAACATTCTAATGACAACTTTTAAAGGTACACAAATATACAATTAAATAACACTCCAATGGAATATGTCAGACTTAGCTCTCAGGCAGTCCACTAGAGAAAGGGCAGCTGCCTTAGAACATTCACATTGACTGCTATCAGTTCCTTTGGTAAACGGTCTCTGTCAAGATGACCTCCCTGACTTCTGGTCATTGCAAATAGGCTCTAAAAACAGGCCCACATTATTGTTTTAATAGAATGGGGGGGTGAGAAGTGGTACTAGATAATCAAGAAAAAACTAGTATTTTGGCTTAGTCTTTTGCAGGAGTATAGCGCGCACAGATAGAGGACAAAAAGAAAAGGCAAAGTGTGTGGAGCCTACACCATTATTACACAGATGGCCATCCTCAGGCCAAAAAATATGCTCATTAACATTTATTTGTGTTTAAGCTTGGATACAGTGGAACACTGCAGTCCCACGCACTGCACCAGAACCATGGGCCTGTGGTGTTGACATCTGTTTTCATGGCAGCAGGTATGAGCTGTCCCATTGTGTCCTCACGAGAAGTGATCCTGAACTTGTTCAGAAACGCTGACCTCTGCCAGCCGCAGTTATGATTGCCTAGGTCTTACTGTTGGTGGCAATTATGTAGGAGAGCACTCAGGAACACTCCTGCTCAAGCAGCACCCTGATGTCTCATTTTTGTGCCAGGAGCTGCTCTGATGAACTGCTCAGATGAGCGGCTCCTGGGCTTTACCTGGTGGAGATGGATCAAGGTCAAGAGCTGGTAAGGGAGCCTCGTTTAATCCACAACAAACAGCATGGAGACAGACAAAGTGATTTCAGATCGAGCTCAAATATGTCCCAACTACAGTTTTAAAACACTTAACAGTCCCCATTAGTAAAATGAGTTTATGTGACAAAAATGTCAAAATACATTAATAACCCACGGATAAAACTGTCATGACATTCAGGGGACAGAGCACTCTTTTACATAAGTCTTTTTTTAACGAGCATTAGAAAGGCAATGTGTGTTTATGTGTGTACTTCCCTTGGATGTGGTGAGTGTGTGTGTGTTTGTGTGTGCTGCCCTTGGATGAGGTGAGTCTGTGTGTGTTTATGTGTTTGCTGCACTTGGATGTGGTGAGTGTGTGTGTGTTTGTGTGTGCTGCCCTTGGATGTGGTGAGTCTGTGTGTGTCTATGTGCATGCTGTCCTTGGATGTGACGAGTGTGTGTCTGTCTATGTGTGTGCTGCCCTTGGATGTGATATGTGTGTGTGTCTATGTGTGTGCTACCCTTGGATGTGGTGTGTGTGTGTTTATGTGTGTGCTGCCCTTGAATGAGTGGAATGCTCTGAAGACTGGGGGAATGTAGGACAGTTGGCACAAGGGAAGGCTTACCTGTTTTCACTACTCTTTGGACTCCTGGTTAATTTATTTAAAAGTTTTGTATAGCGCGAACAAGACCTCCAAGGGTATCAGAGCGCTTCATAGTAATGGAAGGGGGAACGAAGTTGGGGAACAATGAGGTAAGAGTGGCTATCATGTTGATCAAGTAGGATTGTACATAAATAAAAGCAAAATATAACTTAAAAAGGTAAGGCAAAACGTTACTTAATAAGGAAGGCAGAGCATCCTAGACATTAACAGTTGATAGGAAAAAAAACAAGAAAAAAATACAAAAAAACAGACATTTAAATAACAGACGAGCCATGATCCAGTTAAGGCAGGAACTTGTTCATTAGGATTGGTTTTAATCTCTGTTTGAAAGCCACCGTGTCTCTATTTTCTACTTTCTATCATATTTCATTGACAATATGTGACTTATGTGATTGCTGAATTTTTTTTTCTTGGGAAATTTTTGGGTCGAAATAAAGGGGAGAAGGTTGTACTACCCTGTATCTCCTTTCTCCCTGCTCCTCAGCCTGTGTGTGTGATGTAATCAGAATGTTCATGAATGCATGGTTTGAATAAGTGGTCAGCAGGACGGTGCTCCCGGTGGGGCCTTCTTTACCATTCTACTTGTTATGAATAAATCTACTTAACTACACATCTGGCTACTAGATTGCTTAACAACAAGAGCCCGTTCTGTGATGTAAAAGAGGTCCCTGGGGTAAAATAATGGATGTATTAGAGAATATTACAGCCTATTAATGTGTGATGTTATGCATACAAACCAACCGCATTTTCTGTATTCTGCCTTTTCTTTTGTATGATGAATTTGTCATGACCTGATCTATAGTATAAGCCCTTGTGACAAATGGGATAAAATTGTTAAAAATATATATTTTTTAAAAATGCCACTGTGTAGGGGATTTTTGCAGATTTCCGAAATGAGAGAGTTCCAGATCTTGGGGGCGTGCCCAAGAAGGCTCTGAGTCTTGTTTTCTTTTCGTGTAAAGTCTGCGGTTTGAGTAGCAATGAGGTAGCACTTCTGGAAAGTCTGCTACCACCTGATAATTCCAGGGTTGAGTCGGGTATCCAGGTGTTTTGAAATGGAGGGCTTTGTGCGTCAGACAAGCAATCTTTAGTTGTATTCTTGCTTTGTAGGGTAGCCACTTTAAAGATCTTAAGGCTGGGGAAATGTGCTTGTTTCTTTTAGTGTCAGTGATCAGCCTGGCAGCGCCATTCAGTGTCTTTCAACTACTGGCTTTTAAGTTCCATTAAGTTTGGAAGAAGAGTAACAGACCCACTTTTGTCTTCCTTGTGTCAACCCAGAACTGTCAAGGAGGAACAGGATACGCATAGGTTTGTTTTCAGACCTACATCAGTGGTGGAGACAAAAAGCTGAATCGTCATGTTACGGGGTTGCATTCTTCCCTTGTGTGTGTGCAAATTCTAATGGTGAGGAAAGTGAGATGTATTCACTCTGAATACAGGAGCTTTCCAGAGTGCATGTTCCGGTACTAAAACAAGCTTATTGGACTAGCCAGTGCAGCATAGGAATCTCAAAGGATCACGAAAAAGATCTTGCATTGCCACTGGAATTATGCATTTTCTACATAATTACGGATATGCTGTATTTGCTACATATTCCATCATCTTCTACATAGTTTGCAGATATTAACAAACCAGGTAAAACAGATCAAAAGTCACAAAAATGCTCCCACAAGAGTTGCCACTCAGTGACAGCCCTTCTCCATGCAGGAACAGGTCATCTTTATTTTGCTGATTGTTGCATTTCTGAGGAAAACTGATACTATTTAGATGATACCTCTGAAGGGGCTGCGCTAACACTGTAAAAAAAAGACAACATGATGAAGTAACCCTGCTACAAAAGACTGGTGATAAACCACATAATATGTCTCTTCTAACCACAGAATTCAGTGAACCCTGTCTCATTATGAGTTCCTTCCCTCCAGCATAATTCAGGTGGCCCTAAGGCTTAGAGGGAATTACTCATGTGGTCGCATTTCAAGACAATATTCTTTAGTAGGAACAAGCTTGTGAATGTTGCAAATCTGGCAAAGAGAAAGAGATAACCCTGATAATAGGGAAGTGTAAATTCATTTGCCCTGAGTATGAGTCCAGGGCTATTACACTACACCTTTGGGAATTAAACCTAAACACAGTTATACTAATGCAATCCTACGTAATGATGATAACGCTGGAAACAGGTCGGCGACAGTTTACAACAGGCATGGGTCCATAGGAATCGGGAACAAGAAGGCCGGCAAGGATCAGAATATCCGACGCCTTCCCTCGGTCGTTAACTCTTTTTATGGGCGTTTCTGGGCTACGCGCTACACACGCTAGGCATGCTGATGCCTGTAGTCTTTGTGTGCCGGTTGCTCCTGTCGTTCTCGTGACTCTCTTGCGCTGCTTTCCGCGAGCGATAGGGGTGCGGGGGAATTCTTGACACAGTGGATGCTAGTAATATCGGTGCTAGTGCAGGTAGGCGCAGGGAATACTAGCAATACAGGCATTAGTACAGAAAAGCACGGTGGCAGTGGAAGCTAGCAATACAGACATTAGTACAGGTAGGCACAGTGGCAGTGGATGCTAGCAATACAGGCATTAGTACAGGAAGGCACTGTGGCAGTGGATGCTAGCAATACAGGCATTAGTAAAGGAAGGCACGGTGGCAGTGGATGCTAGTAATACAGGCATTAGTACAGGAAGGCACGGTGGCAGTGGATGCTAGCAATACAGGCATTAGTACAGGAAGGCACAGTGGCAGTGGATGCTAGCAATACAGGCATTAGTACAGGAAGGTACTGTGGCAGTGGATGCTAGCAATACAGGCATTAGTACAGGAAGGCATGGTGGCAGTAGATGCTAGCAATACATGCATTAGTACAGGAAGGCACTGTGGCAGTGGTTGCTAGCAAGACAGGCATTAGTACATGAAGGCACTGTGGCAGTGAATGCTAATAATACAGGCATTAGTACAGGAAGGCACTGCGGCAGTGGTTGTTAGCAATACAGACATTAGTACAGGGAGGCACGGTGGCAGTGGATGCTAGTAATGCAGACATTAGTACAGGAAGGCACGGTGGCAGTGGATGCTAGCAATAGAGGCATTAGTACAGGAGGGCACTGGCAGTGGAAGCTAGCAATACAGGCTTTAGTACAGGAAGGCACGGTGGCAGTGGATGCTAGCAATACAGGCATTAGTACAGGAACGCAAGGTGGCAATGGATGCTAGCAATACAGGTATTAGTACAGCAAGGCACTGTGGCAGTGGATGCTAGCAATACAGGCATTAGTACAGGAAAGCATGGTGGCAGTGGATGCTAGCAATACAGGCATTAGTACAGGAAGGCAGAGTGGCAGTGGATGCTAGCAATACAGGCATTAGTACAGGAAGGCACTGTGGCAGTGGTTGCTAGCAATACAGGCATTAGTACAGGAAGGCACTGTGGCAGTGGATGCTAGTAATACAGGTATTGGTACAGGAAGGCACGGTGGCAATGGATGCTACTAATACAGGCATTAGTTCAGGAAAGCATGATGGCAGTGGATGCTAGCAATTCAGGCATTAGTACAGGACGGCACTGTGGCAGTGGATGCTAGCAATACAGGCATTCATACAGGAAGGCACAGTGGCAGTGCGTGCTAGTAATACAGGCATTAGTACAGGAAAGCATGATGGCAGTGGATGCTAGCAATACAGGCATTAGTACAGGAAAGCATGGTGGCAGTTGATGCTAGCAATACAGGCATTAGTACAGGAAGGTGCAGTGGATGCTAGCAATACAGGCATTAGTAGAGGAAAGCATGGTGGCAGTGGATGCTAGCAATACATGCATTGGTACATGAAGGCACTGTGGCAGTGGATGCTAGTAATACAGGTATTGGTACAGGAAGGCACGGTGGCAATGGATGCTAGCAATAAAGGCATTAGTACAGAAAAGCATGGTGGCAGTGGATGCTAGCAAGCAATACAGACATTAGTACAGGACCGCACTGTGGCAGTGGATGCTAACAATACAGGCATTCATACAGGTAGGCACAGTGGCAGTGCATGCTAGTAATACAGCCATTAGTACAGGAAAGCATGGTGGCAGTGGATGTGAGCAATATAGGCATTAGTACAGGAACGCATGGTGGCAGTCGATGCTAGCAATACATGCATTAGAACAGGAAGGCACAGTGGCAATGGATGCTAGCAATACAGGCATTAGTACAGGAAAGCATGGTGGCAGTGGATGCTAGCAAGCAATACAGACATTAGTACAGGACGGCACTGTGGCAGTGGATGCTAACAATACAGGCATTCATACAGGAAGGCACAGTTGCAGTGCATGCTAGTAATACAAGCATTAGTACAGGAAAGCATGGTGGCAGTGGATGTGAGCAATATAGGCATTAGTACAGGAACGCATGGTGGCAGTCGATGCTAGCAATACAGGCATTAGAACAGGAAGGCACAGTGGCAATGGATGCTAGCAATACAGGCATTAGTACAGGAAAGCATGGTGGCAGTGGATGCTAGCAAGCAATACAGACATTAGTACAGGACGGCACTGTGGCAGTGGATGCTAACAATACAGGCATTCATAAAGGAAGGCACAGTGGCAGTGCATGCTAGTATTACAGGCATTAGTACAGGAAAGCATGGTGGCAGTGGATGTGAGCAATATAGGCATTAGTACAGGAACGCATGGTGGCAGTCGATGCTAGCAATACATGCATTAGAACAGGAAGGCACAGTGGCAATGGATGCTAGCAATACAGGCATTAGTACAGGAAAGCATGGTGGCAGTGGATGCTAGTAATACAGGTATTGGTACAGGAAGGCACAGTGGCAATGGATGCTAGTAATACAGGCATTAGTACAGGAAAGCATGGTGTTTATATTTTTTTTTAAATTCATATATAATTTTAGGAGCGGGATGTTAGGTTTATAGGGGATAAGGGTGGGGAGTGTTTTAAAAATGTATATATTATATTTTGACACATTTTGAAAAATAAAAAACTAAAAAAATATTTTTTTAATTTAATAATATTATTACATTTTAGAATATTATTTTAAAAAAATCATATATAATTTTAGGAGCGGGATGTTGGGTTTATAGGGGATAAGGGTGGGGAGTGTTTTAAAATTTATATTTAATTTAAACTAAATTATACAAATCAAAAATTTGAAATTATTTATTCAAATTTAATTGAAATGTTAAATTATTATATATATTTTAATTATATTTAGATTTAAAAAAATGTTTTTAAAAATGTATACATTTTTTAAACTATTTTAAATTTGATTTTTTTTAAATAATTAAACAAAAATAATCAATTTGTTAATTATATTTAGGATTTGTAAAATTGTATAAAAAATTTGAAAAAAAATGTTATATTCTAAATATTTTTGGAAATATTTTTAAATATTTAAAAAAAATTATTCTGAATAATGTACAAATTTTAATTTATTTTAAAACAATTTAAATGTGTGAAAGTTTTAAATTAATATGTATAAAATGTATTAGATATTTAAAATAAATTACTATTGAGTTGAAATATTTCTAGAGTGTAAGGACTGATTATTTTGTAAAACATCGATAATGATTTAAATTTTACACATTTTACTCAATATAAAATGTAAATTTTAAAATTATTATTTAAAAAAATTGGATACAGTAGTATTGTATATAGTGTTTAAGGTTTTTTTTATTAATCAAAATATATATTATAGGCACCTACATCAAATTAATGTACATTGGAGTAGGATTAAAATATTATATTTAATTAGTGTCCAGCACCTACCCATAACTAATGTAGAATGGAGTGTGAATAGTAAATTATATGTAATTAGTCTCCAGCACCTACCCATAATTAATGTAGACTGGAGTGGGAATAGTAAATTATATTTCATTAGTGTCCAGCACCTACCCCAAATTAATGTAGACTGGAGTGGGAATAGTAAATTATATGTATTTAGTGTCCAGCACCTACCACAAATTAATGTAGACTGGAGTGGGAATAGTAATTTATATAAAATTAGTGTCCAGCACCTACCCCAAATTAATGTAGACTGGAGTGGGAATAGTAATTTATATCTAATTAGATTCCAGCACCTACCCATAATTAATGTAGACCGGAGTGGGAATAGTAAATTATATTTCATTAGTGTCCAGCACCTACCCCAAATTAATGTAGACTGGAGTGGGAATAGTAAATTATATGTAATTAGTGTCCAGCACCTACCCCAAATTAATGTAGACTGGAGTGGGAATAGTAATTTATATGTAAATAGTGTCCAGCACCTACCCCAAATTAATGTAGACTGGAGTGGGAATAGTATTTTTTATTATTTAGTGTCCAGCACCTACACCAAATTAATGTATTTTGGAGTGGGAATAGTTAATTATAATTAATTAGTGTCCAGCACCTACCCCAAATTAATGTAGACTGGAGTGGGAATAGTAATTTATATGCAATTAGTGTCCAGCAACTACCCCAAATTAATGTAGATTGGAGTGGGAATAGTTAATTATAATTAATTAGTGTCTATCACCTACCCTAAATTAATGTAGACTGGAGTGGGAATAGTAAATTATATTTAATTAGTGTCCAGCACCTACCCCAAATTAATGTAGACTGGAGTGGGAATAGTAAATTATATGTAATTAGTGTCCAGCACCTACCCTAAATTAATGTAGACTGGAGTGGGAATATTAATTTATATGTAATTAGTGTCCAGCAACTACCTCAAAAAGATGTAGACTGGAATAGGAATATTAAATTATATGTAATGAGTGTCCATCACCTACCCCAAATTAATGTAGACTGGAGTGGGAATAGTAATTTATATGTAATTAGTGTCCAGCACCTACCCCAAATTAATGTAGACTGGAGTGGGAATAGTAATTTTTAATATTTAGTGTCCAGTACCTACCCCAAATTAATGTAGACTGGAGTGGGAATAGTAATTTATATCTAATTAGTGTCCAGCAACTACCCCAAAATGATGTAGACTGGAATACGAATATTAAATTATATGTAATTAGTGTCCATCACCTACCTCAAATTAATGTAGACTGGAGTGGGAATAGTAATTTATATGTAATTAGTGTCCAGCACCTACCCCAAATTAATGTAGACTGGAGTGGGAATAGTAATTTATATGTAATTAGTGCCCAGCACCTACCCCAAATTAATGTAGACTGGAGTGAGAATAGTTAATTATAATTAACTAGCAGCCCGCCCCAGCGTTGCCTGGGGCAGAAAGGGGCTGGGGGCAGTACACCCGCTCCCGCCCGACCCCCTCCCGCCCCGACTCCCTCCAGCCCCCACTCCTCCCGCCAGTCCCTCTGTGCACACCCGCTCCCGCCCCCCTCCTGCCCCGACTCCCTCCCGCCCTGATTTCAATGAGCCTTTACTTTACCTGAGCTGCTCGCTCCTTCCCGCGATCTTCACTTCACCGCCGCTCCTCTTTGCCATGATGCGCCCGCGCTCCTCACTTCACCGCCGCTCCATGTCTGCCGCTCCTCTCGTCATCACGCACGTCGCGGCCAGCGCTACGTCGCAGCCAGAGCAGCGTCGCGGCCGGCGCTACTTTCAGGGCACTACTTTTTTTTAAAAGTTATATTTTTAAATGTACGTTTTTTAAAACTTTTTATAGCCTGTGTCCATCTGCACACCCTGACAATTTCTACAATGTATCGGGTGTGTGGATTGGCGCTGTGGTTCCCGAGTTTACCTGGCTCAAAGGTGCGTGTTCTCTCTTTATAATAGTAGTATAGATTAGTGTCCATCACCTACCACAAAGTAATGTAGACTGGAGTGGGAATAGTAAATTATATTTAATTTGGTGTCCAGCACCTACTCCAAATTAATGTGTACTGGAGTGGGAATAGTAAATTATATGTAATTACTGTCCAGCACCTACCCCAAATTAATGTAGACTGGAGTGGGAATAGTAATTTATATGTAATTATTGTCCAGCAACTACCCCAAAATGATGTAGACTGGAATAGGAATATTAAATTATATGTAATTAGTGTCCAGCACCTACCCCAAATTAATGTAGACTGGAGTGGGAATAGTAATTTATATGTAATTAGTGTCCAGCACCTACCCCAAATTAATGTAGACTGGAGTGGGAATAGTTAATTATAATTAATTAGTGTCCATCACCTACCACAAATTAATGTAGACTGGAGTGGGAATAGTAAATTATATTTAATTAGTGTCCAGCACCTACCCCAAATTAATGTAGACTGGAGTGGGAATAGTAAATTATATGTAATTAGTGTCCAGCACCTATTCCAAATTAAGGTAGACTGGAGTGGGAATAGTAATTTATATGTAATTAGTGTCCAGCACCTACCCCAAATTAATGTAGACTGGAAAGGGAATAGTAGTTTGTATTATTTAGTGTCCAGCACCTACCCCAAATTAATGTAGACTGGAGTGGGAATAGTAATTTATATGTAATTAGTGTCCAGCACCTACCCCAAATTAATGTAGACTGGAGTGGGACTAGTAATTTAAATGTAATTAGTGTCCAGCAACAACCCCAAAATGATGTAGACCGGAATAGGAATATTAAATTATATGTAATTAGTGTCCAGCACCTACCCCAAATTAATGTAGACTGGAGTGGGAATAGTAATGTATATGTAATTAGTGCCCGGCACCTACCCCAAATTAATGTAGACTGGAGTGGGAATAGTTATTTATAATTAATTAGTGTCCATCACCTACCCCAAATTAATGTAGACTGGAGTGGGAATAGTAAATTATATTTAATTAGTGTCCAGCACCTACCCCAAATTAATGTAGACTGGAGTGGGAATAGTAATTTATATGTAATTAGTGTCCAGCACCTACCCCAAATTAATGTAGACTGGAGTGGGAATAGTTAATCATAATTAATTAGTGTCCATCACCTACCCCAAATTAATGTAGACAGGAGTTGTAATAGTAAATTATATGTAATTAGTGTCCAGCACCTACCCCAAATTAATGTAGACTGGAGTGGGAATAGTAATTTATATGTAATTAGTGTCCAGCACCTACCCCACATTAATGTAGACTGGAGTGGGAATTGTAATTTTTATTATTTAGTGTCCAGCACCTACCCCAAATTAATGTAGACTGGAGTGGGAATAGTAATTTATATGTAATTAGTGTCCAGCACCTACCCCAAATTAATGTAGACTGGAGTGGGAATAGTAATTTAAATGTAAATAGTGTCCAGCAACAACCCCAAAATGATGTAGACTGGAATATTAAATTATATGTAATTAGTGTCCAGCACCTACTCCAAATTAATGTAGACTGGAGTGGGAATAGTAAATTATATGTAATTAGTGTCCAGCACCTACCCCATATTAGTGTAGACTGGAGTGGGAATAGTAAATTATATGTAATTAGTGTCCAGCATCTACCCCAAATTAATGTAGGCTGGAGTGGGAATAGTAATTTATTATATTTATTGTCAAGCACCTACCCCAAATTAATGTAGACTGGAGTGGGAATAGTAATTTATATGTAATTAGTGTCCAGCAACTACCCCAAAATGATGTAGAGTGGAATAGGAATATTCAATTATATGTAATTAGTGTCCAGCACCTACCGCAAATTAATGTAGACTGGAGTGGGAATAGTAATTTATATGTAATTAGTGTCCAGCACCTACCCCAAATTAATGTAGACTGGAGTGGGAATAGTAATTTATATGTAATTAGTGTCCAGCACCTACCCCAAATTAATGTAGACTGGAGTGGGAATAGTTAATTATAATTAATTAGTGTCCATCACCTACCACAAATTAATGTAGACTGGAGTGGGAATAGTAAATTATATTGAATTAGTGTCCAGCACCTACCCCAAATTAATGTAGACTGGAGTGGGAATAGTAATTTATATGTAATTAGTGTCCAGCACCTACCACAAATTCATGTAGACTGGAGTGGGAATAGTAAATTATATTTAATTAGTGTCCAGCATCTACCACAAATTAATGTAAATTGGAGTGGGAATAGTAAATTAATGTAGATTGAAATGTCATGAAAAAAATATTTTGGACAATTAAAACATTCCATACAGTTTTTGTGTTGTTGAAAATGTTTTTTTTTATGTTACTATCAGAAAAAATAACATGAAACATTAGTATGACATTTTTATTTTTTACAAATATATTTATTTATATATTTGTACAATTATGTTATTTTCCATTTTACATTTCAAATTAGTTTTTAAATATTGTTTTTCCAAAGAAAACATATTTAATAGACATAAGTATTGTTAGAAGTAAATAAAAAATACTGTTTGAAAAATAAATGTACAATGTATATATTGAAATGCATGTTGTTTGTACACAATAGTTTTCTATTAATATTAATATAAAAATATTAATATGAATATTTTAAACAAACATTTTAAATGGAAAAAATATTGTATTACAGCTTTTTTTATATACATTTTCTAAAACATTTTTTTAACATTTTTATACACCATTTAAAGATTTTTACAATTATAATAATAAATATTATGTATTTTATAATATTTCTTTTTATCATTTTACAAAATGTGTACATTTTGGTAAGTATTTTAATACAAATAAAAAAACATTTTTTTACAAATAGTATTCCTTTGTTTATTTGCTTAACTAGTATTTCGTTAACCTTAAATAATGTCATTTCTATCTTTTTATTTAGTTTTGGGTGTTTATTTTGTAACCGCTTTAGGTCGTTTTGTGTCATTTGGAAGAAGTTCAGCTCGCGGTTGGGAAACACTTCACGTCTCTGAAGGTACGGTTTGTTTTATATGTTTTAAGTGTGTTTTAAAGTAATTTTGAGAGTAGTTTGGTAGTATTTAGTGTTGTTAGAAGTAAGTTTGTTGTATTACCCATTATGATATGTTGTATTTGCGGATGTTGATTTTACGTACTTTTTAGTGTTGTATCGGCTTGTGTGTAGAGTTAGTGTTTCGATGTTTAAAGTGTAATAATAGAATATTATGTTAGTATTACTTTTAGTAGGACTTTATGTGTTATTTTAGGTGGGTGTGAATATTTGTTTTATGTATTTCTCTTGCAGGAGTTCGTGATGTCGGAAGGAAGCGTTTTTTGTTTTTGAGAAGTGTTTGTTAGTTTTATTAGCAAATCTTTTTTAGACACTTCTTCAAATTATTCGGTTTTCCTGGAGCATTTATTCTATAATTTTACATTTTTCGGGTTTCGTAAGGTATTTCGAACTACCTTCGTGTAGTGGATTTATCTGTTTTGGGACAGTTGTATTTTTTCATTTTTTTTGCGGTAATTTTTTTTTCGACACTGGATTGTTTTGGAGGAAATGGAATCTACAGCATTTGGAATATCTTTGGTAAGTGTTTTACATTTGACTAATTGTGGGTGGGTAATGTTTTAATGAATATTGTTTTGTTTTATTTATTTCAAAGATTATTAATGTGTGTATATATATTTTATATTATAATATATATTGCATACATTAATTCTTTTCGAGATAAAATGTATGATTGTAATTATATAGTATTTTTAGATTTATCTAAAGGAAATGTTTGTGGCTTAGAGTAGTTTAGAGTAGTGTTTTGGCTATTATATTGAGGTATTCTATGCCTGTTGTGCTAGGGTACAGCTTTACTTGTTGCTCTAGGTATTTGTGCATTTGCTTTGTTTGTTTGGATGTTTTTGGAGTTAGTTCAGTAATGGATTGCTCCATGCTGAATTCCTGATAACTTTGATCTTTCTGGAGGCATTTAATACATTTTTCAAATGTTGGTTTAGTTCTGCCTGTTGATTGGAGGAAGGCATTGTGCCAACCTTCAACAGCGTTGTTGGTTTTAGATTCTCCATTTCAGGTGCTTCTGTAAACATTCCACCAGGGTATTAAGAATTTTGGATTTCTCCTGTGGCCAGATCTATGGAGTCTACCTATCCAAGTATCCTCAAAGTAGTCTAAGAGAGGACTTAATTTTGCTTCATTTTGTTTGTAAAATGGGCTGTCTATTAAAAGGTTGTAGTGTTTGGCCACATCTGTTTCATGAACGTAAGCTAGTGCTATCAGTTTTTTTATTTGATATGCAAAAGCTGAGCTTGTTGCATATTCTATGCTTAGGGTTGTTTTTTGTAAATGTCTCCAAAGAAATTTTTTTTTTTTTTTTAGGTGGACATGCAAGTGCTTTAACCTTGTTTTTGTTGTGTGGGATGATGTGTGATTGATTGCTGAAGGTTCAAGAAACAACGAATGGTTGGAGGACTAGTCTCGGGGCGTCCCATGGTATTGGCCCCCCTTCCTAGTAATTGTTTTTCTTCTCTTGGAGTTGTTTCCACCCCTAATATTGAAGTCTAAGGGAGATTTCATGTTGAGACTTGTTTGGTCTTATTCCACAGATAAATTGGTGTGTGATAATTTGCAATTTCTGCATGATATTTGTTTTTTAAAATTAACCTCCTTTTATTAGGGTTGGCTTTAGTCTGGACCTTTTCATTTAGCTAAAGTCTAGCAGTCTTCATCCATCGGACTGTTAATGTAATTTGCATTTTCAAAGACACTGATTAAAATGATAATAGCAGCCTTAGATACAGGTATGGGGGTGTATTTTTAAAATAGTTGAGAGCATTGCTTGTTCAAAATCCAGTATTATTTGTTCTGGGGAATAGTCATTTGTTTTTTGTTTTATAATGTTTAATAATTCCATATATGTTGAATTAGTTTTATTTGGAAGCAGTGCATACAGTAGAGGTATATTACAGTTTTGGTATAAGCCATGTATTGTGTAAAGTTGGTAGAAAGGTCTGGTACAGATGTTAAAAGTACCGTCCATCATCCAATATTTGCATTGTTGGAGTTTTATTAGGTTTATGGCTGTACCAAAGATTATTAGTCTTTTCTCGTTGTTTTCATTGTCGTAAATAATAAAAGGTATTTTGTTTAAAGTTGTAGTTTGGTCAGGAGTTAAATTTATATCGCTATATGTTTTAGGAGGTGGAGTGGTAGTTGTTTTTTTGGTACGTGATATTGTTCTTTTGCGAGAAATTATATTAGGCATTTGGGTAGTGGCTGTTTTAGGGATTTTTGGAATTTGTTCTTTTAAGATTAGGCTTGTTGGTTTTTGGGAACCTGTACTTGCTTCTTTAATGTTTTCTAATGCTGTTCTGACTTCTATTTCTTTTACATTTGGTGGGTGGCTGTGTTCCCTGGTGTAAAGGACAGTTGCTTCTCTAGTTGTTGCTCTTCCATAACATTTGTTGGAGTAATATTTGCAACGTTTCCAGTTTACTTTAATCCAAAATTGTTTCTCTTTGGTATAAGTGTAACCCATGTAGCAGAGTAATAGTTTCCCTTTTTGGCTGGTAACAAATTCTGCTCCTTCTGTCATTTTGTTCTTTTTTAATCTATAAGAAATATATGTTATAGTTATTTTAATTATAGTTATATGTATTTTACGTTGGAATAGTAAACATTTATTTTGTGCATGCTTACCTTTGGTTGGAGTTTAGTCTGTGATTTTGATGTTCTTTACTGTTTTACTTGTGGTCTGTATTTTCTGTTTTTTCTTTTTCTGGAAAAAAACATTTATTTGTGTTAATTGTTCAGTTATATGTTTTGGGTTGCTTTTACAGGTTTTGCTTTAGGTTTTAGCGTACACTTAATTTAGCTTTTTGAAAAGTCTTTGGATATACTTACTTTGTTAGTTTTATCATTGTTTGTTTAATTCAGTTCTTTGAGATTTGTTGGTAGAGTATGTAGCAGTGGTGCTACAAAATAAAAAGGTATTTGCATTAGTTTTTAAATTATGTTTTTGTGTTTGTAGCAGTTAGTTTTAGCCACATCATTTTATTGACTTACTTTTTATTAGTTGCTTTTTATGTTGAGTTTTAATGTTCTTGTAGGTGTAGTCCAATCTGTCCAATTTTCAGTTGTGGCCTGTATTTTCTTTGGTTTCTTTATCTGTAAAAAAAAGAAATTGATTTATATTCAGTGTTTAGATTTTTTTTACGGTTGCAGTAATGTTTTATGCTTTTTGTTTTATGCTTAACTTATTTAATGTAGTTCGAGAAATATATGAACATGCTTACTTTGTAAGTTGTTTCTTTGTTTTCTTAGTTTTTTTCTGTTCTTTAATAGTGAAGTTTTCTGTAGTGCTAGGAGATAATATACAATACATATGTATGAGTTATGTTTCCATTTTAGTCATTTTTTTCATCTTAGCAGTTACTTTACTTAAGTTAATTTTAGTTACTTACTTTCAATCCTTTGATTTGTAGGTTGAATCTTGATTTTCTTGTAGGTGTTGTTGAATGTATCCACAGTATTCTCTCCTGTCTTCTCTTTTTGTCGGGTCGTTTGGTTGTCGGATTTAATTGTTTATATAGTGTTTTGGAGTTAGTAATTAGTTTGCTATTGGTTAATTTCTGTTAGTAGTGTTTTTATTGGTTTGTTTGTATTTTTGAAAAACAGTTTGTGTAATTATTTTCCATATAAGGTTAACGCTAATTAATGTTTTGCATACATATTTTTATATAATATGTTTCATAAGAATTTTTTACATTTCTAAATCATTTTATTTAAATTGTGAAAATAATTATATTTATAGCTTGTCGTGAAATGTTTATTTTAGTGTTTATAGTAATTTTTTAAATGTTAAAAAGTGTTTTAGAATATTAATAAATATGTTCGGTATTTCTCAAAAAACGATATTATTGTTGGCGATAATTTAACTCTCGATATTTTTAACTTAGTGTTTATATTTTTTAATAGTCGATAATTAAGTTTAGCAATATATATGTTGTCGATATTAGTGATATCGATGTTTATGTTGTGCGATATTTAATTTCCGATATAAGTGTATGTTTTTAATTAAGTATAGGATGTCGATATTTTTGATGTCGATATATTTGTGTCGATATTTTTGTACTACAATATTGTGTCTTTCGATATTATGTCATAGATTCGTTAAGGACATCAAAGTGTGGCAATGGATGAAGATCACACAACCTAAGAAATTGAGGAAAGGCTCTCCAAGTTGGTCAGATCCTGGTAGGGTGAAAGAAGTGTTGCATGGTGTATTGAGGACTAAAAATGGTCCAGTTTGAAACCCGGGGAGGGTAATGTGTATGATGAGAAGGAAGATTTTGGGTGTCAAGTGAAATCCTCAAGAATAGATGACAAGGTTGATGATTGTGATGTGTTTGTTGATTTACCTTTGGAGGTCTCATTTGAGTCGCAAAATATTAGGAGAGATGTTGCAGTGCTGGAAAAGTATGTTAGGTGAAGAAGCGGTTCCTACTAATGTGGTATAAGAATCTACAAGTCAGTGGGAACACTCCTGTGTCAACTGAATATAATTCCTATTTGAGGAAATTACCTGGCGAACCTTTTATGATTTTGTCACTTTTTTTTCTGGGAACGGTGCAGCGGTCTGTTTTTTTATTATTTGTTTTGTTAAAGGGTAAGATGTGTGTTAGTCTTGTTTCGGTTAAAGGTGGCTTTAAGAGGGTTAGACTGGCACATGCTTATTTATGTGTGTGCTTCCCTAAATATATGGAATGCTTGGTAGGCTTGTGGAATGTGGTGCAGTTGGTGCAGGGAAGACGTGTAGTTCATACCATCGCCTTGCTCTCCTGGCTGTTTTTAATACTAGCTTCCAGGTGTCAATGCATGTGTCAATGCAACACTACATGTTTAGCAAATTATGCTACCAAATATTTTTAGAAGAACAAACCTAGATTGCCACAAGATAGAAAACCATGTTTGTGGCTTTCTTGTAATCTTCAGAAGAATCCAAATGGATCCAGCACTCAATGCCGCCTCAAAAGGCTTTTGCCAGCTGCCATTAAGATGACAATCCACCCTAGAATACATTATGGGGCCGATTAGGATGGCGGACGGACTTGCGTCCGTCCGCCACCCCTGAGTAGGAGGGACCGTCCGCATGGGCAGCGGCGGTCCCTCCATGGCAATTAGGATGTGACCGCCACCCTGGCGGTCACATCCTGTATGTTTTACATTGCGGCGGGTGCAGCTTGAAGCAGCACCCGCCGCAATGTAAAAAACGAAAGCTGTGCATTTGCATGCACAAAGCGGCAGGCACCGCGCGGTGCCTGCCGCTTCGTGCACGCAAAGGCAGGGGGGTACCATAGGTACCCCCCATGTGCACCCCCCACGCAACCTTCACCCAGGGGGCCCGCAACGGGCCCCCAAAGTGATTGTCCGTATGCTTTTCCACGGCGGAAAAGCCGCCGCGGAAAAGCATTACTTTCCCTACATCCTAATATGGCTGGCGGTGTCTGATAGACACCGCCAGCCATGTTAGTGCTTTTCCGCCGTGGTCGCCTTCCGACCGCGGCGGAAAAGCGGCGGACACATTGTGAGACCCACCAGCCATCCTGATTTGGCGGTGGGTCTTTCAGGGCTCCTCGGCGGATTTCCCGCATACTCCGGGCCGGCGGTGGCTTCCGCCGGCCCGGAGTATGCGGAAAATCCACCATCATAATGACCCCCTTTATGTTTCAGATTTCGCCACCGAGGGGCATGTTGAAGAAACTCCAGGGGTTGCTTAATAAGTTCTTATGGAACAATAAACGACCACGTGCCATGTTCACAGTGACGACGTCCCCGAAGGCAGCTGGAGGTTTGGGCTTCCCTCAGCTCTCGGCATACTTTCAGGCATCCTGCCTACGATATGTGGTAGAATGGAATAGGCCCCTGTCCAGTAAACATTGGCTTTTCATGGATCAAACGGTAGCACGTTGCAATATCTGGAGAGAGCTTTGGTTGCCGCGTAAAAATAGAGCGTGGGGGCTGTATTCCTCTCCGGTGACATCCCCGACGCTACGGGCTTGGGACCAGCTGGCGCTTCGTAAGGGGTGGGCTTCCTTCCCCTCACCAATGACGCAGATTGTGGACAACCCTGACTTTCCCCCAGGGCGTTCGTCGCCGGTCTTCCGTCGCTGGCGGGAGAAGGGCTGCAAGGGGGTGGGTATGCTCTTTGACTTGGATGGACTGATCCCGTTCTCCGTGTTGCGGTCGGAATACTTCCCACTGGATGCGGAGGACGCTTTCTACCACACTCAAGTGGCGCACTGGGTGACCCGCCCAGCCAATGTGGCCCTTATGTCACAGCCTCTCACAGTTTTTGAGCGCTGGCTCATTAGCAAAAAAGACGACCGGAGCCTTATCTCGGAGTTGTATGCTATGATCCTACGATGCGCTCGGAAGCAGCGCACAAAGGCGCAAGTTCGGTGGGAGGTAGAGCTAGGGCATCCCCTCTCAACTAAGGAATGGGAGCAAGTGTTCTATCGAGCGAATCACACGAGATCCAACACGGCAGGGACTGAATCGGCATATAAAACAGCGACATACTGGTACTACACGCCGGCTCGCGTCACACAGTGGGATAAAGCTAAATCAGTCCTCTGCTGGAGGGGGTGCGGGATGTCTGGGAATCTGATTCACTTGCTGTGGCGCTGCCCGAAATTAGAAAGCTACTGGACGATGGTGCTTGATGAGTTGGACAGTGCGTTCAAGATAACATTGCCCCGGTTCCCCGAACACACCCTACTTGGGCTACCTCATCCTAAATGTTTCCCACTACGCTCGATTGTTGGCTGGCAACTTGCGCTGGCATTATTGGCTGCGAGGCAGGTGCCTTTGGCGCAGTGGGGTTCCCCGGTGGTGCCTGACATACGAGATTGGCTTCAGCGTTTGTGGCACACCCTTGCTATGGAATGTCTTTCCCTGGGTATGGATGGAGGGGGTTTGGAATATGCTACCCTATGGGCGCCGTTTTTGCAGCTTCTGTCCAAAGATCTTTGGGAAATGACATGCCCGAAATATCTGCAAATCCTACAGCTTATCCCTCTTGAGCCGGTCGGCGCCACACCATGCACTTGAGACTTTGGGAGTGGCACCCCAAGGGAAGGGTGGTCCTATGAGATGGTTGATCCTGGATTTGACTGATGCGGAGAGGGGTGGGTGGGGTCGGGTAGTGGGGTTGTCAGGAAAGGTGGGGGGATGGGGAAGTTGGCAATGTTTTTTTCTGTTTTCTTTGGACTATTCTCCTTTAAAAATGGCGGAAATTGTGCATCACGTGGGGTTATGATGTTGCCACAGATACGCGGGGCCGACCTCCGGGTTGTAGGCCCAGATGCTGTGTACGATTCTTGTGGGACTACGCCCTGCCGGCGAGATGATGTAGGCAGATGGGCTGTGTACAATGCTGTTCGGCCGCGTACTAAAATGTTTGATTCTAAAAAAAGGCTTTTGCCATAGAGGTCAATTCCCACGTGATGTGAAAGAGGGCCAGATATACAATTAGAGTTTTATCAAAAAGTGGTCACAAATTGCACACTGAATGTTTCGAAATCTAGTGAGATTTTGAAAACCTACCTATGTACTATTAGGAAAGTTTGCAAAGTGACCATTTGGAATGGTTTGCAATCTGACCTATCTCATTACTATTCATGCAGTGGGTCACAAATTGCAACTCCCTCCAACTGATGGCCATCACAGGGATGGTAGTCAGCTGGGGTCATCAGAATACTGAGAGCATTAAAAAAACACTCATGAATCACATACAAAGTGTTTGAGACAAGAGGGAATGTGGGAAATGAGCAGTAGCAATGCATGCCATGTTGGTGACGACTAATGATATAGAACCATACCTACTGCCTATTCCTACTGAACAGCGTTTTTACTTGATAAGGTTTCGTCTCAGCATGGCACTTTTTCTGGTATCATATCCAGCATCCGCCCACTGCGAAAGTGATTGGGAACCTTGTCCATGTGGTTCACACACGGCTCAGTCACAATTACACCTTTTTATTTGTTGTAGCCTTTACAGTGCACCTAGAAAATGTATACTTATTAAACCTTAGGCATTGTAGGCCAGTACTGTTGTATTTGTAATTGATGCAAACTGAGCTACTATGTTGTACAGTTTGTAGGAAAGTAGGATCTGCTTCTCATAGTTACCCCTACATTTTGCTTGATGTTTCACTGTTTTTGACTAGTCTGACTGGGATCCTGCTAATCAGGACCTCAGTCAATCTGCTTTCTCCCTTAAATTGTCTTGCATGTACTTTGGTACACTCCAGATTGGATACTGGGGTACCCTTATCAGTCCCTAGTATATGGTACGCATGTACCCAGGGCATAGGTACCCCAGAGGCCTCCCATGGCCTGAAGCATGTATTATGCCACCCATGAGAGGCCATGCAACATGGAACTACAGATCTGCTACTGCAACCTGTGTAAGATGGTGCTTGCACCACTTATAGCAGATATAGGTTCACTTTATAGGCCACTACGCTTAAAACTTATAAATCACCCCTATAGCAGGCCTTATCAATCCTGAAGGCAGGTGCTGGGTTCTTAGTGAAGGGGTGCCCCTGCATGAGCAGAGCCCCTCTGCAGCCTTTGGAGACCATTCTCCCCGGTTGTCTGGACTCAGCCGGACATATAGGAAGAGGTGCATTATAACCTCGCTGGAAATGCTATCTCGAAAACGGCTGAATGGAAACATATTGTGCTTGGTATCAACAACCTTGGAATCATACCTCCATACCGGTAATTGGTGTGGGAGGTATGATTCCACCCTTCTGAAGCAAGTTTCGTAGGGTCACTGGTCTAGCAAGATGGCGGCTGAGTGAGACCTCTGCTAACTCACCTCCACACCACCGCCCTGATCCCCGTGTGCTGCCCGAGAAATGTACGCTGGCTCTGGACGCTGGAACCATTGGAACCACTGGTGTTGCTGGTGGGACCCGATAGGGGTACAAGGTAACCCTGCCACTCCACGAGGTCATAGATTTCGAGCTCCGGGATACAGCCGGCGCTGGGAGACACTAGCCCGGCTTCTTTTGACAGCCCTCCCCGGCCGAGCTGAAACTGACGTGAGCCGCCCGTGGTCACCTAGCAACCAAAGCTTGGTGCGGAACGCTGAGCACGCCGAGAACGCAGAAACGTCCTCGAGGAGCGAGATGACAGCCCGAGGCGGAGCGCGGGCCAAGCCGCGATCCACTGTTCCTGTCCTAGTATCGACTTCGCAGACGGAGAACAAGGAAGCAGAGGAGATCAAGGAAGGGAAAATAAGTGCGGACCCGCGTGAAACAGCTGTAAATACCGGTAAGAAGAAAAATGTTTGGAATAAAAGCGCTAAGAGTACATTAGTAAACTCAGGCAGTGTCCCCACTACCTTAAAAGATAAAAAACAGACTGTCATTACAACCCTATTTACCGGCAAAACAACTAAAGAACTGGGCAAGGTCAAGGATTCTGTTGATATGGGGTACCCAGTATTAGCTCAGAGGGGCGATACCGAGGGCACCCCTAACAATAACGAGATAATCACGGAAGAGAACAAGGAGGAAAGTAGCAAAAGTATGGGCAAAAATGAACTGCGGCAATCATGGGGGTCAAACTCGGAGATCACGATTTTGAGCACTGATAATCAGACTGGAAACACACCCCCACCCCCAGAGGCGGGAAACAAGCTCAATGAGTCTAGAAGTGTCAATCAGCATACAAGGGACACACACGACCCTAGCGTAGTTAACACTGATAATGTAGAAATGGGCTACATGTCCCCAGACCCCACGAAAAACTTTTTCTCTCTGAATGAAGAGTCTGGGGACTCGGAAGATATGCACCAACTCAGCGGCAGCAGCGCCAAGGGTTGCGAAGACTCATCAAGAAGTAATGGTAGCCAACAAGGTAGCCAAAGGAAGCTAAAGAAATCAAATATGGCTTCAGGTGGACGTAGGTCGAGACAGCAAGTTGATACAGAGGAAGAACAAGAACAAGATCTCAAACGGGATTACTCAGACACACCCAACAGGGGAACAGGATGTTATAGCTGAGCGGAGGAAAGCCCAGGACAAAAGTGAGGATCATAAAAGCGCAACGGAACCCACGCTGGCAGTGATTTTGCAATCTCTAAATTCTTTTCAGAGAGAATTCAAGTCAGAGAATCGAATTGCCCGAGCTCAGGGGAAGAAACTCCAAGGGTTGGTTTGCAAAATTGGTAAAACATGCACGGACATCGCAAAAAGAATGAGTATGGTTGAAAACAGGACTGAAATACTGGAAAACACAGTGGAAACATTAAAAACCCAGGGGACCGCACAAAGTAGCACAGTGACTGATATCATGTGGAAGCTGGAAGAGGCAGAAAACCGACAAAGACGGAATAATCTGAGGATCCTCGGCATTCCAGAAACCAGCGTGGGGACGGACATCAGGGCATTCACCATTGACCTCTTCAAGAATGCATTTCCTGAACTAACACACTGGGACAGGGACAAAGAGATACAATGTGTGCACAGATTCCCTTTTTCACTACCCAAACACCCCAGAGGAGGTCAAACCTTTCCGAGAGTCATCCTGATCTTTTTCGGTACCTTTTTGCTAAGACAGGCTGTCTATGACCTTGCATGGCCAAATAAAAAACGGAACTGGGGGAACATTTCCTTTTTCGCCAGCCCGGATTTCGCGCATGCGACGGTGGAAAGATGCTAGCGATTGCGGCAACTGATTACGCCCTTCCAGAAAGCTGGGGCTACCGCTTTCTACAAAACCTTGCAAAACTAAAAGTAGTATCACAGGGCAAAACATTGTTTTTCACCTCGGAAATACAGGCGGAACAGGCTCTGAAGGATATTATCCTGGAGAAAAAGGGGGCTGCAGGGGGAAGCGGATGATAATGTCATATTTGTTGCTATTAATGTACTGGACTAAATTGGACTAAAGGGACTATCTCTATAGGTATTTGCTAATGCGGGGTGGGGGTGGTCATGCTTTTCCCGTTTTTTAATTTTTTTAATTTTTTCTTGGTATAGCGGCTTTTTTGCCTGCCCTTTTTTCTTCTTCACTTATTCTTAAAATGCCATCGGCACTATATGAGATATAATGTGAACGTCCAGGATCAGACAGGTTTATACTCACGGAAGCGGGGGGAAGAGGGGGTGTGGAGTGTGGGTGAGGTCGGTCAGACGCCATCACACAGGCTCAGGTTTGAGCCTCGCAGCATCAATAAAGGTGGGGAACAAAGGGGATAAGGGGGGGGAGATCAGGGCCCAAAATAGCTACTGGTGGCATGTCAAAGGTACAGAGAAATACAAAAAAAGAGGGCACGGGCAACGATACGGCTTTGAAAACAATGCAAAAAACAATCGTTGATTTACAGATATCAGTATGGCTAAACTAAAAACACTCCTAATGAATATTTGTGGGTTGAATGATTTCAAGAAAAGGCAGAAAGTGGTGGTGTGACTACAGCTGACTGGGGCAAATATCATATGTTTCCAGGAAATGCACATCGAGGGGTCACAACAACACCTGCTCAAAACACTTGGGTATCGACTTATTACAGGCTCAAAACAAGGGTCTCGCACTAGGGGGGTCGCCATATTGGCAAAAGGAGGGGTGATACAATTTACACGATCAGTTGCTGACAAGTTCGGACGATATGCAATTGACGAATTTTGCTATAACAACGGGGAAAGAAAGATGACGCTGTGCACCATTTATGGGGATATTAGTGATGACCCAGATGTACTGATTAGTGTGTCTAACGAATTGGTACATTGGCCTCTTCCTCTGATTGTTTGCAGGGACCTGAACATACATCTACCAGGGGAATGTTCTTTAGGGTCAGAATTTAAATTCCAGGGCAGGAAACAGAAAGTTTTTCAGGCTCTAAAAGATATGTATGGGCTGCATGGATTAAGTGATGGATGGACGTTGAAACACCCATGGGACCCGGCTTTACTTAATATTCGCACCCACATTCTCGACACGTCAGACTGGATTATATGCTTATCGCTGATTCTTTAAAATCGACCTTCCAAAGAGAAAAATTACCTATGGGGGTGGGGTCGCACACTACTCACACACCGGCGGTGTCGCCCCTAAGGACTCTGGTCAATGAAGTTAAGTGTTCGCGATGCATCATCTTTCGATCTTCTGCTATCTTCGCTGTCTTCGCCATCCCTGGACACGTGTTTCGGGGTATTACCCCTCATCAGCAGGGATAGGCCGTGTACTGGGGTTGCCGATGGCTGCCAATATCTGCCAGGTATAGTACCACTCAGGCGCGTAGGTGCGGGATCCCAGGCTCGTCAGCCCGCTGCTCAAGGGAGCTTTAAAGTTACAAATGGGGGTGGGGTCGCACACTACTCACACACCGGCGGTGTCGCCCCTAAGGACTCTGGTCAATGTAGTTAAGTGTTCGCGATGCATCATCTTTCGATCTTCTGCTATCTTCGCTGTCTTCGCCATCCCTGGACACGTGTTTCGGGGTATTACCCCTCATCAGCAGGGATAGGCCGTGTACTGGGGTTGCCGATGGCTGCCAATATCTGCCAGGTATAGTACCACTCAGGCGCGTAGGTGCGGGATCCCAGGCTCGTCAGCCCGCTGCTCAAGGGAGCTTTAAAGTTACAAATGGGGGTGGGGTCGCACACTACTCACACACCGGCGGTGTCGCCCCTAAGGACTCTGGTCAATGTAGTTAAGTGTTCGCGATGCATCATCTTTCGATCTTCTGCTATCTTCGCTGTCTTCGCCATCCCTGGACACGTGTTTCGGGGTATTACCCCTCATCAGCAGGGATAGGCCGTGTACTGGGGTTGCCGATGGCTGCCAATATCTGCCAGGTATAGTACCACTCAGGCGCGTAGGTGCGGGATCCCAGGCTCGTCAGCCCGCTGCTCAAGGGAGCTTTAAAGTTACAAATGGGGGTGGGGTCGCACACTACTCACACACCGGCGGTGTCGCCCCTAAGGACTCTGGTCAATGTAGTTAAGTGTTCGCGATGCATCATCTTTCGATCTTCTGCTATCTTCGCTGTCTTCGCCATCCCTGGACACGTGTTTCGGGGTATTACCCCTCATCAGCAGGGATAGGCCGTGTACTGGGGTTGCCGATGGCTGCCAATATCTGCCAGGTATAGTACCACTCAGGCGCGTAGGTGCGGGATCCCAGGCTCGTCAGCCCGCTGCTCAAGGGAGCTTTAAAGTTACAAATGGGGGTGGGGTCGCACACTACTCACACACCGGCGGTGTCGCCCCTAAGGACTCTGGTCAATGTAGTTAAGTGTTCGCGATGCATCATCTTTCGATCTTCTGCTATCTTCACTGTCTTCGCCATCCCTGGACACGTGTTTCGGGTGTTACCCCTCATCAGCAGGGATAGGCCGTGTACTGGGGTTGCCGATGGCTGCCAATATCTGCCAGGTATAGTACCACTCAGGCGCGTAGGTGCGGGATCCCAGGCTCGTCAGCCCGCTGCTCAAGGGAGCTTTAAAGTTACAAATGGGGGTGGGGTCGCACACTACTCACACACCGGCGGTGTCGCCCCTAAGGACTCTGGTCAATGTAGTTAAGTGTTCGCGATGCATCATCTTTCGATCTTCTGCTATCTTCGCTGTCTTCGCCATCCCTGGACACGTGTTTCGGGGTATTACCCCTCATCAGCAGGGATAGGCCGTGTACTGGGGTTGCCGATGGCTGCCAATATCTGCCAGGTATAGTACCACTCAGGCGCGTAGGTGCGGGATCCCAGGCTCGTCAGCCCGCTGCTCAAGGGAGCTTTAAAGTTACAAATGGGGGTGGGGTCGCACACTACTCACACACCGGCGGTGTCGCCCCTAAGGACTCTGGTCAATGTAGTTAAGTGTTCGCGATGCATCATCTTTCGATCTTCTGCTATCTTCGCTGTCTTCGCCATCCCTGGACACGTGTTTCGGGGTATTACCCCTCATCAGCAGGGATAGGCCGTGTACTGGGGTTGCCGATGGCTGCCAATATCTGCCAGGTATAGTACCACTCAGGCGCGTAGGTGCCGGATCCCAGGCTCGTCAGCCCGCTGCTCAAGGGAGCTTTAAAGTTACAAATGGGGGTGGGGTCGCACACTACTCACACACCGGCGGTGTCGCCCCTAAGGACTCTGGTCAATGTAGTTAAGTGTTCGCGATGCATCATCTTTTGATCTTCTGCTATCTTCGCTGTCTTCGCCATCCCTGGACACGTGTTTCGGGGTATTACCCCTCATCAGCAGGGATAGGCCGTGTACTGGGGTTGCCGATGGCTGCCAATATCTGCCAGGTATAGTACCACTCAGGCGCGTAGGTGCGGGATCCCAGGCTCGTCAGCCCGCTGCTCAAGGGAGCTTTAAAGTTACAAATGGGGGTGGGGTCGCACACTACTCACACACCGGCGGTGTCGCCCCTAAGGACTCTGATCAATGTAGTTAAGTGTTCGCGATGCATCATCTTTCGATCTTCTGCTATCTTCGCTGTCTTCGCCATCCCTGGACACGTGTTTCGGGTATTACCCCTTATCAGCAGGGATAGGCTGTGTACTGGGGTTGCTGATGGCTGCCAATATCTGCCAGGTATAGTACCACTCAGGCGCGTAGGTGCGGGATCCCAGGCTCGTCAGCCCGCTGCTCAAGGGAGCTTTAAAGTTACAAATGGGGGTGGGGTCGCACACTACTCACACACCGGCGGTGTCGCCCCTAAGGACTCTGGTCAATGTAGTTAAGTGTTCGCGATGCATCATCTTTCGATCTTCTGCTATCTTCGCTGTCTTCGCCATCCCTGGACACGTGTTTCGGGGTATTACCCCTCATCAGCAGGGATAGGCCGTGTACTGGGGTTGCCGATGGCTGCCAATATCTGCCAGGTATAGTACCACTCAGGCGCGTAGGTGCGGGATCCCAGGCTCGTCAGCCCGCTGCTCAAGGGAGCTTTAAAGTTACAAATGGGGGTGGGGTCGCACACTACTCACACACCGGCGGTGTCGCCCCTAAGGACTCTGGTCAATGTAGTTAAGTGTTCGCGATGCATCATCTTTCGATCTTCTGCTATCTTCGCTGTCTTCGCCATCCCTGGACACGTGTTTCGGGGTATTACCCCTCATCAGCAGGGATAGGCCGTGTACTGGGGTTGCCGATGGCTGCCAATATCTGCCAGGTATAGTACCACTCAGGCGCGTAGGTGCGGGATCCCAGGCTCGTCAGCCCGCTGCTCAAGGGAGCTTTAAAGTTACAAATGGGGGTGGGGTCGCACACTACTCACACACCGGCGGTGTCGCCCCTAAGGACTCTGGTCAATGTAGTTAAGTGTTCGCGATGCATCATCTTTCGATCTTCTGCTATCTTCGCTGTCTTCGCCATCCCTGGACACGTGTTTCGGGGTATTACCCCTCATCAGCAGGGATAGGCCGTGTACTGGGGTTGCCGATGGCTGCCAATATCTGCCAGGTATAGTACCACTCAGGCGCGTAGGTGCGGGATCCCAGGCTCGTCAGCCCGCTGCTCAAGGGAGCTTTAAAGTTACAAATGGGGGTGGGGTCGCACACTACTCACACACCGGCGGTGTCGCCCCTAAGGACTCTGGTCAATGTAGTTAAGTGTTCGCGATGCATCATCTTTCGATCTTCTGCTATCTTCGCTGTCTTCGCCATCCCTGGACACGTGTTTCGGGGTATTACCCCTCATCAGCAGGGATAGGCCATGTACTGGGGTTGCCGATGGCTGCCAATATCTGCCAGGTATAGTACCACTCAGGCCCGTAGGTGCGGGATCCCAGGCTCGTCAGCCCGCTGCTCAAGGGAGCTTTAAAGTTACAAATGGGGGTGGGGTCGCACACTACTCACACACCGGCGGTGTCGCCCCTAAGGACTCTGGTCAATGTAGTTAAGTGTTCGCGATGCATCATCTTTCGATCTTCTGCTATCTTCGCAGTCTTCGCCATCCCTGGACACGTGTTTCGGGTATTACCCCTCATCAGCAGGGATAGGCCGTGTACTGGGGTTGCCGATGGCTGCCAATATCTGCCAGGTATAGTACCACTCAGGCGCGTAGGTGCGGGATCCCAGGCTCGTCAGCCCGCTGCTCAAGGGAGCTTTAAAGTTACAAATGGGGGTGGGGTCGCACACTACTCACACACTGGCGGTGTCGCCCCTAAGGACTCTGGTCAATGTAGTTAAGTGTTCGCGATGCATCATCTTTCGATCTTCTGCTATCTTCGCTGTCTTCGCCATCCCTGGACACGTGTTTCGGGGTATTACCCCTCATCAGCAGGGATAGGCCGTGTACTGGGGTTGCCGATGGCTGCCAATATCTGCCAGGTATAGTACCACTCAGGCGCGTAGGTGCGGGATCCCAGGCTCGTCAGCCCGCTGCTCAAGGGAGCTTTAAAGTTACAAATGGAGGTGGGGTCGCACACTACTCACACACCGGCGGTGTCGCCCCTAAGGACTCTGGTCAATGTAGTTAAATGTTCGCGATGCATCATCTTTCGACCTTCTGCTATCTTCGCTGTCTTCGCCATCCCTGGACACGTGTTTCGGGGTATTACCCCTCATCAGCAGGGATAGGCCGTGTACTGGGGTTGCCGATGGCTGCCAATATCTGCCAGGTATAGTACCACTCAGGCGCGTAGGTGCGGGATCCCAGGCTCGTCAGCCCGCTGCTCAAGGGAGCTTTAAAGTTACAAATGGGGGTGGGGTCGCACACTACTCACACACCGGCGGTGTCGCCCCTAAGGACTCTGGTCAATGTAGTTAAGTGTTCGCGATGCATCATCTTTCGATCTTCTGCTATCTTCGCTGTCTTCGCCATCCCTGGACACGTGATTCGGAGTATTACCCCTCATCAGCAGGGATAGGCCGTGTACTGGGGTTGCCGATGGCTGCCAATATCTGCCAGGTATAGTACCACTCAGGCGCGTAGGTGCGGGATCCCAGGCTCGTCAGCCCGCTGCTCAAGGGAGCTTTAAAGTTACAACTGGGGGTGGGGTCGCACACTACTCACACACCGGCGGTGTCGCCCCTAAGGACTCTGGTCAATGTAGTTAAGTGTTCGCGATGCATCATCTTTCGATCTTCTGCTATCTTCGCTGTCTTCGCCATCCCTGGACACGTGTTTCGGGGTATTACCCCTCATCAGCAGGGATAGGCCGTGTACTGGGGTTGCCGATGGCTGCCAATATCTGCCAGGTATAGTACCACTCAGGCGCGTAGGTGCGGGATCCCAGGCTCGTCAGCCTGCTGCTCAAGGGAGCTTTAAAGTTACAAATGGGGGTGGGGTCGCACACTACTCACACACCGGCGGTGTCGCCCCTAAGGACTCTGGTCAATGTAGTTAAGTGTTCGCAATGCATCATCTTTCGATCTTCTGCTATCTTCGCTGTCTTCGCCATCCCAGGACACGTGTTTCGGGGTATTACCCCTCATCAGCAGGGATAGGCCGTGTACTGGGGTTGCCGATGGCTGCCAATATCTGCCAGGTATAGTACCACTCAGGCGCGTAGGTGCGGGATCCCAGGCTCGTCAGCCCGCTGCTCAAGGGAGCTTTAAAGTTACAAATGAGGGTGGGGTCGCACACTACTCACACACCGGCGGTGTCGCCCCTAAGGACTCTGGTCAATGTAGTTAAGTGTTCGCGATGCATCATCTTTCGATCTTCTGCTATCTTCGCTTTCTTCGCCATCCCTGGACACGTGTTTCGGGGTATTACCCCTCATCAGCAGGGATAGGCCGTGTACTGGGGTTGCCGATGGCTGCCAATATCTGCCAGGTATAGTACCACTCAGGCGCGTAGGTGCGGGATCCCAGGCTCGTCAGCCCGGTGCTCAAGGGAGCTTTAAAGTTACAAATGGGGGTGGGGTCGCACACTACTCACACACCGGCGGTGTCGCCCCTAAGGACTCTGGTCAATGTAGTTAAGTGTTCGCGATGCATCATCTTTCGATCTTCTGCTATCTTCGCTGTCTTCGCCATCCCTGGACACGTGTTTCTGGGTATTGCCCCTCATCAGCAGGGATAGGCCGTGTACTGGGGTTGCCGATGGCTGCCAATATCTGCCAGGTATAGTACCACTCAGGCGCGTAGGTGCGGGATCCCAGGCTCGTCAGCCCGCTGCTCAAGGGAGCTTTAAAGTTACAAATGGGGGTGGGGTCGCACACTACTCACACACCGGCGGTGTCGCCCCTAAGGACTCTGGTCAATGTAGTTAAGTGTTCGCGATGCATCATCTTTCGATCTTCTGCTATCTTCGCTGTCTTCGCCATCCCTGGACACGTGTTTCGGGGTATTACCCCTCATCAGCAGGGATAGGCCGTGTACTGGGGTTGCCGATAGCTGCCAATATCTGCCAGGTATAGTACCACTCGGGCGCGTAGGTGCGGGATCCGAGGTTCGTCAGCCCGCTGCTCAAGGGAGCTTTAAAGTTACAAATGGGGGTGGGGTCGCACACTACTCACACACCGGCGGTGTCGCCCCTAAGGACTCTGGTCAATGTAGTTAAGTGTTCGCGATGCATCATCTTTCGATCTTCTGCTATCTTCGCTGTCTTCGCCATCCCTGGACACGTGTTTCGGGGTATTACCCCTCATCAGCAGGGATAGGCCGGGTACTGGGGTTGCCGATGGCTGCCAATATCTGCCAGGTATAGTACCACTCAGGCGCGTAGGTGCGGGATCCCAGGCTCGTCAGCCCGCTGCTCAAGGGAGCTTTAAAGTTACAAATGGGGGTGGGGTCGCACACTACTCACACACCGGCGGTGTCGCCCCTAAGGACTCTGGTCAATGTAGTTAAGTGTTCGCGATGCATCATCTTTCGATTTTCTGCTATCTTCGCTGTCTTCGCCATCCCTGGACACGTGTTTCGGGGTATTACCCCTCATCAGCAGGGATAGGCCGTGTACTGGGGTTGCCGATGGCTGCCAATATCTGCCAGGTATAGTACCACTCAGGCGCGTAGGTGCGGGATCCCAGGCTCGTCAGCCCGCTGCTCAAGGGAGCTTTAAAGTTACAAATGGGGGTGGGGTCGCACACTACTCACACACCGGCGGTGTCGCCCCTAAGGACTCTGGTCAATGTAGTTAAGTGTTCGCGATGCATCATCTTTCGATCTTCTGCTATCTTCGCTGTCTTCGCCATCCCTGGACACGTGTTTCGGGGTATTACCCCTCATCAGCAGGGATAGGCCGTGTACTGGGGTTGCCGATGGCTGCCAATATCTGCCAGGTATAGTACCACTCAGGCGCGTAGCTCCCTTGAGCAGCGGGCTAACGAGCCTGGGATCCCGCACCTACGCGCCTGAGTGGTACTATACCTGGCAGATATTGGCAGCCATCGGCAACCCCAGTACACGGCCTATCCCTGCTGATGAGGGGTAATACCCCGAAACACGTGTCCAGGGATGGCGAAGACAGCGAAGATAGCAGAAGATCGAAAGATGATGCATCGCAAACACTTTACTACATTGTCCAGAGTCCTTAGGGGCGACACCGCCGGTGTGTGAGTAGTGTGCGACCCCACCCCCATTTGTAACTTTAAAGCTCCCTTGAGCAGCGGGCTGACAAGCCTGGGATCCCGCACCTACGCGCCTGAGTGGTACTATACCTGGCAGATATTGGCAGCCATCGGCAACCCCAGTACACGGCCTATCCCTGCTGATGAGGGGTAATACCCCGAAACACGTGTCCAGGGATGGCGAAGACAGCGAAGATAGCAGAAGATCGAAAGATGATGCATCGCAAACACTTTACTACATTGTCCAGAGTCCTTAGGGGCGACACCGCCGGTGTGTGAGTAGTGTGCGACCCCACCCCCATTTGTAACTTTAAAGCTCCCTTGAGCAGCGGGCTGACGAGCCTGGGATCCCGCACCTACGCGCCTGAGTGGTACTATACCTGGCAGATATTGGCAGCCATCGGCAACCCCAGTACACGGCCTATCCCTGCTGATGAGGGGTAATACCCCGAAACACGTGTCCAGGGATGGCAAAGACAGCGAAGATAGCAGAAGATCGAAAGATGATGCATCGCGAACACTTTACTACATTGTCCAGAGTCCTTAGGGGCGACACCGCCGGTGTGTGAGTAGTGTGCGACCCCACCCCCATTTGTAACTTTAAAGCTCCCTTGAGCAGCGGGCTGACGAGCCTGGGATCCCGCACCTACGCGCCTGAGTGGTACTATACCTGGCAGATATTGGCAGCCATCGGCAACCCCAGTACACGGCCTATCCCTGCTGATGAGGGGTAATACCCCGAAACACGTGTCCAGGGATGGCGAAGTCAGCGAAGATAGCAGAAGATCGAAAGATGATGCATCGCGAACACTTTACTACATTGTCCAGAGTCCTTAGGGGCGACACCGCCGGTGTGTGAGTAGTGTGCGACCCCACCCCCATTTGTAACTTTAAAGCTCCCTTGAGCAGCGGGCTGACGAGCCTGGGATCCCGCACCTACGCGCCTGAGTGGTACTATACCTGGCAGATATTGGCAGCCATCGGCAACCCCAGTACACGGCCTATCCCTGCTGATGAGGGGTAATACCCCGAAACACGTGTCCAGGGATGGCGAAGACAGCGAAGATAGCAGAAGACCGAAAGATGATGCATCGCGAACACTTTACTACATTGTCCAGAGTCCTTAGGGGCGACACCGCCGGTGTGTGAGTAGTGTGCGACCCCACCCCCATTTGTAACTTTAAAGCTCCCTTGAGCAGCGGGCTGACGAGCCTGGGATCCCGCACCTACGCGCCTGAGTGGTACTATACCTGGCAGATATTGGCAGCCATCGGCAACCCCAGTACACGGCCTATCCCTGCTGATGAGGGGTAATACCCCGAAACACGTGTCCAGGGATGGCGAAGACAGCGAAGATAGCAGAAGATCGAAAGATGATGCATCGCGAACACTTTACTACATTGTCCAGAGTCCTTAGGGGCGACACCGCCGGTGTGTGAGTAGTGTGCGACCCCACCCCCATTTGTAACTTTAAAGCTCCCTTGAGCAGCGGGCTGACGAGCCTGGGATCCCGCACCTACGCGCCTGAGTGGTACTATACCTGGCAGATATTGGCAGCCATCGGCAACCCCAGTACACGGCCTATCCCTGCTGATGAGGGGTAATAACCCGAAACACGTGTCCAGGGATGGCGAAGACAGCGAAGATAGCAGAAGATCGAAAGATGATGCATCGCGAACACTTTACTACATTGTCCAGAGTCCTTAGGGGCGACACCGCCGGTGTGTGAGTAGTGTGCGACCCCACCCCCATTTTTAACTTTAAAGCTCCCTTGAGCAGCGGGCTGACGAGCCTGGGATCCCGCACCTACGCGCCTGAGTGGTACTATACCTGGCAGATATTGGCAGCCATCGGCAACCCCAGTACACGGCCTATCCCTGCTGATGAGGGGTAATACCCCGAAACACGTGTCCAGGGATGGCGAAGACAGCGAAGATAGCAGAATATCGAAAGATGATGCATCGCGAACACTTTACTACATTGTCCAGAGTCCTTAGGGGCGACACCGCCGGTGTGTGAGTAGTGTGCGACCCCACCCCCATTTGTAACTTGAAAGCTCCCTTGAGCAGCGGGCTGACGAGCCTGGGATCCCGCACCTACGCGCCTGAGTGGTACTATACCTGGCAGATATTGGCAGCCATCGGCAACCCCAGTACACGGCCTATCCCTGCTGATGAGGGGTAATACCCCGAAACACGTGTCCAGGGATGGCGAAGACAGCAAAGATAGCAGAAGATCGAAAGATGATGCATCGCGAACACTTTACTACATTGTCCAGAGTCCTTAGGGGCGACACCGCCGGTGTGTGAGTAGTGTGCGACCCCACCCCCATTTGTAACTTTAAAGCTCCCTTGAGCAGCGGGCTGACGAGCCTGGGATCCCGCACCTACGCGCCTGAGTGGTACTATACCTGGCAGATATTGGCAGCCATCGGCAACCCCAGTACACGGCCTATCCCTGCTGATGAGGGGTAATACCCCGAAACACGTGTCCAGGGATGGCGAAGACAGCGAAGATAGCAGAAGATCGAAAGATGATGCATCGCGAACACTTTACTACATTGTCCAGAGTCCTTAGGGGCGACACCGCCGGTGTGTGAGTAGTGTGCGACCCCACCCCCATTTGTAACTTTAAAGCTCCCTTGAGCAGCGGGTTGACGAGCCTGGGATCCCGCACCTACGCGCCTGAGTGGTACTATACCTGGCAGATATTGGCAGCCATCGGCAACCCCAGTACACGGCCTATGCCTGCTGATGAGGGGTAATACCCCGAAACACGTGTCCAGGGATGGCGAAGACAGCGAAGATAGCAGAAGATCGAAAGATGATGCATCGCGAACACTTTACTACATTGTCCAGAGTCCTTAGGGGCGACACCGCCGGTGTGTGAGTAGTGTGCGACCCCACCCCCATTTGAGAAAAATTACCTAGAGTTCTTTCGGACCACAATCCCCTAGAGTTAAGCCTAACATGTGGTTCTGGTAAATCCACTATAAAAACGTGGACTTTTGAAAGGGCACTGTTAAAGAATAAGAGATACTGTCAGCACATGAGAACCTGGATTCAGGCCTTTCCGGCGGACAATCTGGGTTCCACTATGATCGAGATGGTATGGGATACCCTGAAGGTCTTTGTCAGAGGCGAAACAATGCAATTCTCCTTTCAGTATAATGGATAAGGGAAGCAGAAAATGGTAAGACTAGAACAAAACCTACATAGAGCTGAGGAAGAGTTGATTAAGGCAGTACAGGAGGGAAGGGCAACGGACAATGCAGTGAGTAGAGTGGCAATTGCTAAAAATTACATCTCAGAGATATTGATTGATAAGGCAATCACCAAAGCAAATATGTGCAAAGAGAAAACGTATGAACTAAGCGAAAAAATGGGACACCAGCTGGCGGTACGAACTAGGGAAGAAACATCAATAAACCTAGTGAAAGATATATAGGACACCGAATTCGGTCTGAGATCAGAATCCTCTGATATAAGAGCGGCATTTCAGGGATTTTACAGGAAACTTTATCACGAGGCTAACAATGAGCAAAGGGATCCCGGAACATATCTTGATCCACTAACTACAGATCGATTGGGCACAGAAGATCAGGAAATACTAGATAGTCCCCTCCATTGGGAGGAAATCCTACTGTGCATGAACTCCCTAACCAATGGAAAAGTAGCAGGGACCGACTGAGTTCTCTGTTAAATTTGCACCACAACTCAGGACTATCATGTTAGAACTATTTTTAAATATCTTTCAGGGTGGGTAACCACCGGAGTCATGGTCATCGGCCAAAATAATAGTTTTTCCTAAGAAAAACAAAGACCCCCAGGAGATGGGCTCGTATCGTCCGATTACCCTGAATAATGGGGATTCAAAAATGTATTCCAAAATATTAGCCGCGCGGCTGGCGCCAATGATTCATAAAATTGTCTCCAGCCGCCAACATGGTTTTGTACCGGGCAGATCTACGATCGACCATGTACAAGGAGTTATCTCTCCCTTTGACTACACGGGAGCAACAGGGGACCCTATGGCACTTATTCTGCTCGATGCGGAGAAAGCGTTCGATAGGGTCTCCTGGAAGTTCTCGTGGGCCGCCATGTCAGAGAGAGATTTATAACAGCGGTCCAGAAATTATATGTGAACCCTAGTGCCAGCATATTGATTAATGGGGTTTTGTCTAATAGCTTCACCATTACTAGGGGGACAAGGCAGGGCTGTCCCTGTTCGCCACTGTTGTTTTCAATTTATATCGATACATTTGTACGTAGGCTAGAAAACAATGTTTTAATCGCCCCAATCCGAGTGCACAATCATGACACGAAAATGTTAGCATGTGCTGATGACATAGCTATTGTTACATGTGATCCCAATACTGCTATGAGTCTGATTGAAAAGGAAGCCCAAATGTTTGGTACAGTCTCAGGGTATAAGCTAAATTCCAGTAAAACACAGATTGTGCTTAATAGTAAAATTAAGATGAGGGACCCTAGAATAACAGATAAGGCCACATATCTGGGAGTCAGCATCAAAGCCTATATCGAAAACATCGTTAATGACAATGTAGAACCTCTCATGCAGCGCACCAAGAAAGAATTGTTTCGATTGAATAATCTACACTTAACTATCTGGGGCAGATGTAACGTAGTTAAGATGCTTTTTTTCCCCAAATTTTAATATTTTTTCCGGGCAATCTGTTTAGCATTTTCTCCCCAATTATTCAAAAATACAGACACCATGTTCTCACGGTTTATATAGGGGTATCAGAGACCATGCCGGGCATTTAGATGGATCACACTACCAAAAGAACGTGGAGGGTGGGCACTGCTCAACTTTAAGCTATACTATTGGGTCACTGTGCTAAGATATAGCGTGACACTCATATCTGATAACCCGACTGGTAGTAACATACCCACCCCACAAGAACTGATCCTAGGGGAAAGGTACGCAGGATACCTATGGCGCCATGTAAATGACAGTTATTTAAAAAAGTTCAAGACCATCTCCAGTGTTACTAAAGTATGGGGAAATGTTAGAAAACTTCTTGGTTTGGGTCGCTACCCCTATTATACCCTCGTAAGTGGAAATACGGATCTTCTAGAGATTTTTCATGATACCTGTATGAGGAGATGGATTGATGCAGGGGCTAGACAGCTCGGGTGTTTTTTTTTCGACAAACGGACTTAAGACGTTTGACGAGCTACGGTCAGAATTTAATATCACTAATAGAGACTTTTTTAAATTCCTTCAGCTGAGAGATATTTTATTAAAAAAAGGAGGGGGCCGTATCAAATTTCAAACATGTCAAAAATAGAAAATCTATGTAAGGATTCACCCCCAAAAATTGGGGAAATATATGAATTACTGAACATATCACTGCCTGATGCCATGGATAAACATATGGTAGCATGGCAAACGAAACTAGGGGTACCTCCCCGAACTCCTCTTAGTGCATACGAAATGTAATTTACTTGTCTGATGTCTATAAAACTGCAAGCGCAATTCTGTAAAACCTTCTTCTCATTGTACTATACCCCATATAAAATAGCGAAGTGGGGAGCGGGGAAAGGAACAACATGCCCACGCTGTGCACTACCAGAGGCAGACAGTACCCACATGTTCGCCTCTTGCGGTGTACTCCCAAACTTGCTTGTAGAAATCTCCGGCTTTCTCTCTGACATTTCCCAAGTCAGGGTGATTGTCACAACAGAAGAGGTTATACTGGGCACAACTAGCAGTGCTCTACCAAAACAACTACATGGGTTGATCTTTGTGGCAATGGCTGTCTATCGATTGTGTATAGCATCATCATGGTTGGACCCGATGCCACCATCCTTTTTGCAGTCTAGACTACTAGCGGCATGTAGCCTCGAGGTGGCTATATATAGGAAGAAAGGGTATGAATATATATACACAAAGAAGGGGTATGAACATTTGGGAACCTCTGCTAGATTGGATCCAGGAGCACGGATCAGGACAACTTTAAACTGTTGCTGTTTTCTCCTCATGATAGCTTCTGGTGGCTTGCTACTACTGTTTTTTCCGCTGTGTTTTTTTTTTCTCTCTTTTCTTTGCTGCTCATCTGAAGTGTCTATTAACCCTATGAGAAATGCCCTATTGCTGCTGTTTGCTATTCATATCTCTAATTGTCTACTCATTATGAACTGATTGTCAACTGACATGTATATATGTAAATAATTGGAGTGGGAACCTGATCTCTAGGGGGGGGGGGTGGTTGTTGTGTAAAAATATAAAATCTGCTGAATAAAGATATTTAGTTCAAGTTCAAGTTCGGGAATTTGTATAGCGCACTACTCACCCAGAGGGTCTCAAGGCGCTTGAGGGAGGGTGTGTACATTACTTATCGAATAGCCAGGTTTTTAGCTGCTTTCTGAAGGAGAGGTGGTTCTGAGTAAGGCTGAGGTGAGTGGGGAGAGAATTCCAGGTTTTGGCCGCTAAGCAGGAGAAGGATCTTCCTCCCATGGTGGATCTTTGGATGCACGGAATTGCGGCGAGGGCTTGATTGGATGATCGTAGTTGGCGGGTGGGTGTGTAGAAGGACAGTCGTGTGTTGAGGCATTCGGGACCTAGGTCGTAGAGGGCCTTGTGTGCGTGGGTGAGGAGACAGAACGTTATTCTCTTGTTGACGGGGAGCCAGTGGAGGTCTTTCAGGTGACCGGAGATGTGAGCTTGACGGGGGATGTCCAATATGAGCCTGGCTGAGGCGTTTTGGATGCGTTGGAGTTTTTTCTGTAGTTTGGCTGTGGTTCCGGCATAGAGGGTATTTCCATAATCCAGTCGGCTAGTGACCAGTGCGTGGGTGACTGTCTTTCTTGTTTCGGTGGGGATCCAACGGAAGATTTTTTTGAGCATGCGAAGGATGTTGAAGCATGATGATGAGACGGCGTTGACTTGTCTGGTCATCGAGAGGGAGGAGTCTAGGATGAAGCCCATGTTACGGGCGTGATCTGTAGGTATGGGTGCTGTACCCAGGGCCGGTGGCCACCATGAGTCGTCCCAGGTAGAGGGGGATGATCCTAAGATGAGGACTTCCGTTTTGTCCGAGTTTAGCTTTAAGCGGCTGTTCTTCATCCATTCGGCTACTTCTTTCATTCCTTCGTGTAGATTGGTTTTGGCGGTGTTTGGGTCTTTGGTGAGGGAGAGGATCAGCTGGGTGTCGTCTGCGTAGGAGATGATGTTGAGGTTGTGTTGTCGCGCGATGGATGCGAGGGGACTCATGTAAACGTTGAAGAGGGTGGGACTGAGTGAAGATCCTTGTGGTACGCCGCAGATGACTTCGGTGGCCTTAGATTTGAATGGGGGGAGGCGGACTCTCTGGGTTCTCCCGGCGAGGAACGAGATGATCCAGTCCAGAGCTTTTCCTTGTATTCCGACGCTGCTGAGGCGTTGTATGAGGGTGCTATGACAGACTGTGTCGAAGGCGGCGGAGAGGTCGAGTAGGATAAGGGCAGCTGTTTCTCCGTTGTCCAGTAGCGTTCGGATGTCGTCTGTAGCTGCGATGAGGGCGGTTTCGGTGCTGTGTTTGGCTCGGAAGCCGGACTGTGAGCGGTCGAGGGAATTGTTGGATTCAAGGAAGGCGGAGAGCTGACTATTGACGGCTTTCTCAATGACTTTGGCAGGGAAAGGGAGGAGCGAGATGGGGCGGTAGTTCTTAAGTTCAGACGGGTCTGCTGTGGGTTTCTTCAGAAGGGCGCTGAGTTTGGCATGTTTCCAGATTTCTGGGAAGGTAGCGGAGTTGAAGGAACAGTTGATGACATCGCGGAGATGGGGTGCGATGATGGAGTCTGCTTTGTTGAAAATGTGGTGGGGACATGGGTCGGTGGCGATCCTGAGTGGATGGAGTTCATCAGGCGGATGGTGTCTTCAGTAGTGATTGGGTTCCAGGCGCAAAGGTTGTGAGGGTGCTGTTTTAGTTCGGAGGTGGGTGGAGTGGATTGTTCTTCGAACTGTTTTTCAAAGCTGTTATGTATGTCGGCGATTTTGTTGTGGAAGAAAGAGGATAGAGAGTCGCAGAGGTCTTGGCAGGGAGTGATGTCGTTGGTGCCTGCGGTGGGGTTGGTAAGTTCTTTGACGATGTTGAATAGTTCCTTGCTGTTGTGGGCGTTATTGTCGAGTCGATCCTTGAATGCTGATTTCTTGGTGGATCGGATCAATTGGTGGTGTTTGCGGGTGGCGTTCTTGAAGGTGGTCAGGTTGTCAGTGGTTGGGTTTTTTCTCCAGGTTTTCTCTAGAGTACGACATAACTTCTTGGATTTCTTAAGGTCATCGTTGAACCAGGGGGCCTTTTTGCTACCTTGTTTGATCTGGTGGTTTTTCAAGGGTGCTGATTCGTCAGCGCTGTGGGTGATCCATTGTGTGAGTTTGGTGGCAGCTTGGTTTGGGTCCGATGATATGGCAGGAGGGTTTTGGTTAAGCGATGTGAAGAGTTGGTCGGTGGTGATTTTGTTCCAGTTTCTTCGAGGGATAGGTTGTGGGGGGTGGTGGGTCGAGGTCTTTCTGTAGCTGAAGTGAACGCAGCTGTGGTCCGTCCAATGGAGAGCTGTGGTGTGATCGAAGGAGATGTGTTTGCTGGAGGTGAAGATAGGGTCGAGTGTGTGTCCGGCAAGGTGGGTGGGGGTGTCAACAAGTTGTTTGAGTAAAAAGAGAGCAAAAAGACCACCATGGACAACTAATTGCAAGATATTAGTTGAAGGGAGTGGCAACATAAATGTATCGTGTTTTTACCAACCTCCAGGCATTTTAAATACAGTATTACTTCAATTAATATTAATATCTGTACGGTCTGGGAAAACACAAAATACCACCAATGTATTGATGTATTTTCCTTAAAGTCCCAGGCGTTATTTGAATGTCAACCTTCAAAAGTTGGTGGTAGAAATTGCCTGCAAAAATACCACCTGAACATGCCAATCAACATGCAGTCAGTATGATCAACAAAGATCCTTGCTTTAACAGGGAATATAATCGTTTAGATCTTTCTTGAAGTCAGAAACCGTTTCGGATGCAGGGTCCCCTATAAATTGGTGACAAGCCCAAAACCGGTGTGGAAGAAACAGGTATATCTACCTTCACCTCTTCTTTTGTGCCTCAGAACTTAGCTCTGCCAGTCCTAAAAAAAAAAACAGTATCTCAATGGCTCCGAGAAATTCACAACATCATGGGTCTCATGTATTAATGCCGGGGGCAGTTTAGAGAACCTAAGTCATCAAATAACATGGTAATACTTTACAGCAAAGGAAAATGGCCAATTCCACCTGCATACCATCCAACATTGTATCTTGATGAAAAGTCGCCCAGTGCTTCTGTGGTCATTTCAGACATTGATTAATCCTATCATTTCGCGTTCTTGTCTTTTCCCCTTATTTACACTTTTAGATTAACGGCTTTGCATTTAAAGAATCTACGTTTAATACCAGCCAGTGTTTGCTTATCACCCAGACAAGAAAATAGAAGGTATCACGGATCGCTACTTACTGCTATCAGTATGTTGTCTAGACTCAGCCATGGCGCGCCCAGACGGAGGGTTGGGCTAGTTTGATCAATACAGGTTGGCTCACAAGGGAGGCTGTGGAGAATACTTGCCTAACTGTAGCTGGAAAGATGCCTACATAATTACCTATGTTTTGCTGTACAAAATATGCATTCATGAGTGTATAGATTAACACTCCCTTATATTCAGCCTAATATACCAGAAGGCAGCCAATCCCATTGAAAAGTTGAGTTCCTATCTGTATTATTGATTGATGGTGCATTGTCATGCATGGGATTTATTATCGTTTTGAAATCAATAAAATCAGTTTAAAAAAAAGGAATCATACCTCCACACCGGTAATTGGTGTGGGAGGTATGATTCCTCCCTTCTGAAGCAAGTTTCGTAGGGTCACTGGTCTATCCGGTGCCAGCCTTCTCGACCCAGTCAGTACAAAATGGATGCTGCCAACCAGAGACACATTTATGCCCTCCTGCTGCTGAGTCAAGCTCGAGGAGAGGACGGCAGCACAATAGGCATTCTGTCATGGGGAGGTGTTTCACTGTTACCGAGTGGGAGGAGTTTGGCCCCACTGTTTTCAAGTGGGTGGAGTTTTAGCACAGACCAGAGTGTGAGTGTGTATACCATTTATTAACTTTACGTGTGCAACAAATACTTAACACTCCCCTATGATAAGCCCAAAGCTGCTTGACCACACCACAAATAGACCACTTGGGATTATTGAATTAAGCCCTGTAAACCAATAAGGGTTGTCTGGATTTTTTTCGTGGTGTTCCCCTACAGTGGCACACTACATAAAAAGCCTGCTTTCTACATTGCTGGTCCAGCAGTGGGATAGAAGACTTTGTCATTAGTCAAAATGTTTTTACGAATTTTAGATTTTTTCAAATATTCTAATCTGAACTGTTAGGGCCATGTGTTAAATCCCCAGTCCATTGCTGTTAGAAATTTGAAAAGTGTAATAGATATTTAAGCTTTAAATGTCTTTTAGAATTTTTTCTCAATTTTTCTAAAAAGGTCCCAACTATTCTAAATATATTTGGCACAGAGGAGATCGTACAGGAACTCAACCTGACTCCTTATCTGCAGCTTAGTATGCAGCAGTTATGGAACCTCTGTAAAGCCAGCAACATTAAAACTTGCTTAAGGCCTACAAAAGGAAGCCTCCAGGAGGCTCTTGCAGAATTCGATGCAGCCCAGTTGGAATAACGGTCCTGACACTCTTGAAGAAGAAGTGGACAGTGACCATAAGTCTTTTATCAGTACTCCAGGGGATAGTTCCCCTACCTACACCACAGAGGATGAGGTAGCATCTATCCTAAAAATGTTCCTGGAGTGACTTCTGCATGAAGCTGGCTATTTATGTAGTGCTACAAATGTAGGGGTACACCAGGCAAATAGTCCAGACAACCCTTATTGGTTTACAGGTGCCTACTTTAAAAATTCCAAGTGCTCCTCTAGTGGTAGTGTGGGCGAGCAGCTTAGGCTTATCAGAGGGGAGTGTTGAGCATTTGTTGTACACACAGAGTTAATAAATGAGACAAACTCAAAAAGAGATCTGAGTCTAATTCAGAAAAATAATACAGATGTTTATATAATTTTAGACATCAAAATCTGGTAAGGGGGAACTTGGGGACAAGTCCGGCAGAACTCAATGTGTTGGCTCCAAGAAGATGCAGGCAGATGTTTTGTAGTTGGGCCGTGTGGGTTGGGTGCAGAGGTGCTGACTAGCTGGTCACTTAGTGTTAGAGGCTCTTACGGTTCTTGGGGTACCTGCTGAGGTGGGAAAAGAAACATAGCAGAGCCAGTCTTGGTGTGGAGCTTGGCTCCCCTGAAGCTTCTCAACATGCAAGTATGTTTTTTTCTGGCGGTGGTGTTAGGATTAAACCCAAACAAGTCATGGTGGGTATGAGTTGCCCGGTAGTCAGGATATTGGTGCGGGGGGGCTCTTGGAGAGTCTAGCATGTCACATTTCAGCAGAGAGAAGGGGCTGACCTCTTAGAGCCTCAGGAACTCCCTCCTGTCATGCTAATCTTTTGGTGGCCCGATGGCCAACAGCATGGGTTACCAGAAAGATGCTTTTGGTGCCTACAGATGCAGAGGGCCGTCCTGCACCCCAAGAGAGATGCTGACAGGTTGCTTACGTTGTTGAATGGTCCTCCTCAGCTTTGGGAGCATGCACAGCTTCTGGTCAAGTCAGTCAGTTTAGTTGTCGAGGTTCTAGCACCAAGGCAGGGTTTGATGCCAAGTCGTGTTAACATGCTCCGTTCTTACAATGACTGCTCTTTTGTGACGTTCCTTCGGGTCCCAGTAGATGAATCTGAGTTCCTGATGTCAGAGGGCCACCTGAATGTTTAATTTAAGGGTGTTATAGGTAGTATAAGGTAGTAGCCGATGGGCTACCAACAGCAGGTGTGACTACATCCCTTATAAGACCACTTCCTATGGAGAGTGGGCTTAAACCTGACCCAGAGTTTGTACTTTCACCAAAAACAAGATCGTGAAAACCTTCTTTGAGTGTCCATTTCAGATGGCCCATTTGTGCCCAACCTGATAATGTAACAAGCCAACTGACTATCTAAAATTTTCCACCTGCTCTAGTGCTAGTGCAAGGAGTGGCATTTTACAGATCTGGAGGAAGCCGGGGTCACATATCAAAGACGGCAGAGGCTTTGTAGCCTCTGGCCTTGATATGCTAATTAACTTTCCACCCTGCTGGAGGAGGTGTGATCACCATCCTCTGGAGCAGACATTGTTCCTGACCTCTGAGAGCATTGGTCTCCCAAGAGAGAGTCAGAAATGTATCTGCGGTGGCAGGCTGGAAGGTTTCAGGGGGAACCTCTAAGGTGCCCTCTGGGTGAATGTCATAATAAATACACCACTGGCATCAGTATGGTTTTATTAAGACGAGGTGTTTGATACTAAACATTATTATTTTTAGTAAGCCCTTTTGTAGCTTGGTAACTTGCAATCACCAGTGCTCAGTACATATGAGTAAGGTGGCTTCCTGAACTCCTGCAGTGTAGTGGCAATGGAACTAGACATCACTGGGGTATATCTGCTCACGTAGATATGTCCTCACATAAATTATAATGCACCCTGCCTTAGGGCTCTTAGGCCTGCTGTAGAGGTGACCTACATATAGTATATGCAGTGTGCATGGGCATGGCACACAGGGAGTGTGCCATGTTGTGTTTTCAAAATGGTTTGCACCATTTCATACACTGGCAGTATGTATGCAATTTGTATGTGGGTCCCTTAGTGTGGCATAATACATGATGCAGCCCTTTAGTACCCCTACCCTATTTACATGGATTACCATTTACTAGGAATTTACAGGGGTACTAAAGTCCATGACTATAGGATTACAATTAAACATTTACCTGTTGGAAGGGAAAAACCACTGGCACTGGGGACCCGGTTAGAAGTGACCCAGTTCACTTTCAAGTCAGGGAAGTCAAGTTAGTCTTTATTCAATATTTTTGCAATCATAAAAGACACAGCGACAAGTGTCAGCTAAAACAATAAATACATCTTAAGTGCACACCTATTCACAGTTCACTTTCAGTCGAAAAGCATCTGTACTAGGGCAAACAATTGGTGTGACCATGTCAAATGGAGACACTTTCCTACGCCTTCCCATCTGGGGATAGGTCACGTTACATAGAAGAACGAGATATCAATAGGTATTTCTTAAGTGATTAGCCATGAGAGTAGCCCTAGAAGCCAATATCCTGGCTAGAGAAAGAGAGAGGGCTGAGATTGGTCTAACACCCATGGATGGTGGCAACAAAGTAAATAAGGAGATAGAGGAAACTTTTGACTCCAAAAATCCCCAAAGGGATTATCCCCAAATATGTGGAGGGTGATGACATCACAAAGAGGTTTACAGCCTTTTGAGAGAGCTTGTAAAATAAGGACGTTACACCAACTCTGGGACTCTCTAATGTGGGAGTTATTCTCAGGAAAATGCATGGATAGACTCCTGACACTTAATGAGGAAGATGCTGAGTCCTATGACCTCATGAAGGATACCCCAATTGAGGGCTTTGGATTCACCACTGAAGAGAACAGGATCAACTTCAGGGAGGCTCACAAAACCTTTAATCAGTTCTGGGTCGTTTTTGTTAACTTCTCAGTCAAAACCCTAGGTGGCTGGTTGAAAGGCAGTAAGGTGCAAGATTATGATGGGCTCTATAATTTGATAATGAAGGAGCATCTGTTAAGTAATTGTACTTCTAAAAACCTGCATAAGTACCTAGTGTACTTAGGGTTTGACTTTTCTCAAGAGTTGGGTGAAGAAGGCTGGCCATTGGATCAAAACAAGAGTGTCCAGAAAGACCCAGGGTGGGGGTGACCAAAATAAAGACTTTACTGCTCCCCCCGTGGGAAAGATGTGGGACACAAAGGGGAAAACCCAAAGAATCTTAACAAGGCCCCTAAACATCTATTCATGAGGATGGGCGAGAGACTCTTCCCAATTTAAGGGTAGGTACAAGGGTAAAAACTTAGTTTCCAAGAAGGCATGGTGTCATCTCTGTAAGCAGAATGGTCACCAAACTGGGGGCTCTACTTGTCCCAAAAGGGTTACCACTAGTCTAGCACCCACAGGGGTTGCTAGTCTCAAGATGGGATCCTTGGTGTGCCATTACAAGGCCAAATCGAACACTAAAGCTTTTTTAATCTTGGTGGGTGGATTTGGCTATCCTGGCTCTTTGGCCCAGTAACCAGGAGAAATACAGACAGAAGCCACTCATAATTGGTGAAAAAGAGCTCTTGGAGCCTGGAATAATGATTCAAACCTCCAGAAGAAAAGGCAGGAAGGCTGGGAATCCAAAATCTGAAAAGACCCAAGCTCAGGTCCCCACTCCTCAGGAAGAAGACCTGTGAACCCTTGAAGAAACTGTGCCTCCGGACCTTGGGCCTTACACTGCAGAGCTCCTACGACCAAGGTTACCCTCTAGGAAAGGTCTGTGCCAGGGACAAAACAACCTGTCCCTCTCCTGAGAGCCTGAAACAGCAAGCTGCCGCACCGAAAAGGTGGGATGTCTGTGATTCCCACAGGACGTATTGGGAGGAAGGACTCCGTTACACTAAAGCCAGAGATCCCAAACCTGGTGCCACTAGAAGAGTGTAGTGCCTCATTTGTAAAGGGAGTTTCTACTCACTTTTTCCCATGACATCTCTCTAGCTGGGCATCTAGGCCAGACTAAAACATGGAATTGTTGGTTGCCCACTTCTTCTGGCCAAACATGTCCCAGAAAGTCAAGGAGTTCTGTATTTCCATTGTTACCTATCAAGTCAGTGGCAAGACAGTTTACAAACTAAAGACTCCCTTAATCCCACTACCAGTGGTTCTCTTTGCAAGGGTAGGGGTTGACATTACTGGCCCCTGGACCGTCAACCAGCTTCAGGCAACAGATTTATTCTGGTAATCATGGATCACACCACCAGTTTTCCTAAGGCTATTCCTCTTAAGACTGGCACTGCTGCTGTAGTTGCAAGGCCCCTCTTCAGCATTTATTTTACTAGAGTAGGTTTCCCCAAGGAGGTGGTTTCAGACAGAGATAGGAACATCATGTCTGCCTAACTGAAAGCAATGTGGTCACAGTGTGCAGTAACATATAAGTTCACCACCCCATATCATCCACAAACAAATGGCCTTACTGGGAGGTTTAACAAGACCATGAAAGGCATTATTATGGGACTCCGTGACAAACTCAGGAGGAGATGAGATGTCCTATTAAAATGCATGTTTTTTGCCTACAGAGAGGTGCCACAGAAGGGAGTGGAATTTAGTCCCTTCGAACTTCTGTTTAGCCATCCTGTTAGAAGTCGACTGAGTCTGGTTAGGGAAAGTTGAGAGAAGCCTCTCAAAATAGTCTATGTGCTTGGCCTTCGCTCAAGGTTTGCTGAGTACATAGAAAAAACAAATCACAACCTTGAAGCAAGCCAGGAGCTACAGACGCAATAGTGTGACCAAAAGGCTGCACTGGTTGAGTTTTGGCCAGGGCAGAACGTATGGGTATTAGCACCTGTGGCAACTAGGGCCCTCCAGGACAAATTGTGTGAAACCTACCCTATCCTTGAGAAAAAAAGGGGAGTTCACCTACTTGGTAGACCTTGGTACTTCCAGGAAACCCCTGGGGGTTATCCATGTGAATTACCTTAAACCCTTTCATGACAAGGCTGATGTGATTCAGCTCATGGTCACTGATAAGGATCAAAAAGAAGAGATTGAACCACTCCCTGACCTCCTCTCTTGTAATCCTAAAGATAGGTCTGTTAAAGGAGTTGCCTTGTCATACACCTTCACGGCCCAACAGCAAACTGACTGCAGGCAAGTCCTGGGACCGTAGTCTGAGCTCTTTTCCCTAACACCTGATCAGACAACCTGGTGCAAACATTATGTGGAGACTTGGAACAGCCTTCCTGTCTAAAACAAAATTTACAAGCAGCCTGACCAATTTAAAGAAAGCAGTAGAGCTGATGTTAGCAAGATGCTTGAGTTAGGGATGATTGAACCCTCGGAGTCCTGGGCCAGCCCAGTGGTCTTAGCCCCCAAACCTCATTCCAAAGGAAGTAAACCAGAGCTGAGGTTTTGTGTGGGATACAGGGGTCTCAATGCAGTCACAAAGCAGAGGCACATCCTATCCCAAGAGCTGATGAACTAATTGACAGGTTGGGTGCAGTCAAGTTTCTAAGCACCTTTGACTTAACCTCGGGATACTAGCAGATTGATCTCACCCTAGAAGCCAAAGAGAAATACACATTATTGACCCCAGATGAGCAGGCTGATGAACAATTCCTGGCTGGGCAGTAGTCTTTTAGTGCAGCATACCTTGATGAAATCGCTGTCTATGGCTCACTTGGCAGGATCACCTGATCCACCTTGGAATTGTACTTGAGGCCATGCAGAAGGTAAGACTCACTTTCCAGGCCAGTAAGTGCCAAATAGGACAGGGATCAGTTGTATACTTGGGCCACCTTGTAGGTGGAGGCCAAGTTCAACACATACTCTAACAAACCAGACTCAAGTCTGGGTATTCCTTGGCTTAACTGGGTACTACAGAAGGTTTGTGAAGGGGTATGATAGTATTGTGGCAACCCTCACAGAATTAACATCCAAAAAGCAACCAAAGAAAGTTAACTGGATGGTGAGCTGTCAAAAGGCTTTTGACACACTGAAGGAAGCAGTGTGCTCATCACCAACTCTAAAAGCTCCAGGTTATATAAAGCAGTTCATTGTGCAGGCTGATGCCTCTGAGCATGGGATAGGAGCAGTTCTATCGCAGACCAACGATGATGGCCAGGGCTAGCCTGTTGCTTTTATTAGCAGTAGATTACTTCCCAAGGAATAACGTTGGACTGCTTTTGAGAAAGAAGCATTCACTGTGATTTGCTCCCTGAATAAGCTGAGACCATACCTGTTTGGTTCTCACTTCCTTGTACAAAATGACCACATACCTCTCAGATGGTTCATAAAAAGAAAGGTGAAAACCCCAAACTGTTGAGATGGTCCATCTCCCTACAGGGAATGGACTTTACAGTGGAACAAAGGCATGGGCCTGCACATGCCAATCCAGATGACCTTTAAAGGTTCTTCTACTTAGGGAAAAAAGACTCTCTTGGGAAAGGTTAGTCTCATTCTCTTTCATTGGGGGGGGGGGGGGGGGGGGTGTAGGAAAGATCAATTTTTTCACTTGGCCACCCCCACTTTTTGCTCACTGATACTGCTGTTGATTTGTTTGGCATTGGGTTCCTGCAGTGCTCTTTTCCTAAAAACAAGTCAAATGTTCAGTTGTAACCCAATGACAAGGACTTTAGCACCCTGCAAGTCCATAGTAAATGGTGCCCCCGTTACCTAGAGCCTGAAGGCAAAGTGCATTATATTACATGTGAGGGCACATCTGCCTGAACAGATGTGTCCCTGTAATGCTGAGTTCCATTGCTAAGCATAGCAAGTGATCACAAAGCCATATTAAGGTATGTACTGGGCACAGGTCATTACAAGTTACTCAGCTACATAATGGCTTCACTGAAAATACTGAGGTTTGGTATCAAGTATCTTGTCTGAACAAATCTGTACTGATGCCAGAACCAGATTTATTCTGACATGCACCCAGAAGGCACTAGTCACAGAGTGTCCTGGCCAATGGGTAACTTCCATCCTGCCGCCACAGACAATTTTCTGACCCCCTGTGGGTGAGAGCCTGTGCTCTCTGAGGCCAGGAACAATGCCTGTCCGGCAGAAGGTGATCACACCTCCTCTAATAGGATGGCTAGCAGATTAGCATCTAAAGGCCAGAAGCTTCAAAGCCTCTATGCGTTGAAATGCAACAATGGATTACCCCCAGGGCTGGGAATGACCACCCCCTGCCCTGAGGCCCTATTGGCATTAGAGCAGGTGGGAATTTAGATAGTTAGGAGGCGTGTCACACTTATAGGCTAAATAAAGAATGAGGGTTTTGACCCATAATCAGTAAGGCTAGGCCAATTATTAACAAGCACACAAGCCAGTACTGATTTTTAGTTGATCAATATTTCATTAGAGCACACTCGACAACTTAATGTGGCCCAGAAAGATTGGTTTTTATTTCTTTTCTTTTATTTTGAGGGTTAATTTTTACAAGAAGGAAACTCAATTATTTGTACATTTATATTGGTTTTCACAAGAACAACATATAAACTAACACATCAACAGACCACAAACTCAGTTTTGACAGAAATAATACAAACAATTGTCTATCACAAATTATATCTTTGGACAAGTCCTAGGCATGACATAAACAACAAATTAGACATACAAATGAATAGGCTGGAGTGCAATGCTTTAAAAAAAAGAGAATGAACACATTTAATTACAGAAAAAGAATTAAGTGAACACATAGGTGAAACAAAAAAAATACAATAAAGCCCAAACAGGTTGAGATTACAGGCTAGGCACACCCCTAAGGTGGTCACCTAAAACGGACAGTAGAAAGATGTCATCATCTTGGTTTTGGTGGAACTAGGAACCCTGGGTCAAGATTATGCCCACTCCTTGCAGGAAGTGGTTATATAGTATATTAGACACCCCAGGGTAGGTTGCTCATTGGCTACTGCCCTACACTGCCCTAAACAAAGCCTAACTGCAGCATTTAGGGATCCACACAACACCAGAGCTTCAGATTTGTCTATGTGGGAACAAAAGAAGGACAAGAAGAGCTGACACTGCAAGAACAGAGTATGTGCTCCAAAACTGCTGCCAAACCCTTCCTAACTGCTGGTAACCTCGACAACCGCTGGGCCAGCTCGTTCAGAAGCCAAACTTCCTCCCCAAACCCCTGTAAGTATGTCCAGTGCTGCTTCAACAACTACCTAGCATCTCCCTGGAGATGGAGGAGCCATCTCCCTGCATCTACAGGCACTGACTGCACTTGTTTGATACTTTTGTTTTGCTGGCCATCGGGCCCACAAAGGGAACATCTCACCAGGAGGAGGTATTTTTGGTTCCAAGAGGTCAGCCCATCCCTCCAGCGAGTTTCAAGATGCTAGCCCCTCCAGGAGCCCCCTGCACCAATATCCTGGGCACTGGAGCATTTGCCGCCAACCAAGGCTGGTTGAGTGTCCAGCCTCGACAGCGCCACCGCCACCGCCAAAATCGACCTGACCACAGAAGGAAATCAATTCACAGGTCCCCGACCGCGTGTGCCTTTATGAACTCTGGGAACTTCTCACAAACGCTTGTCCACAGAAATTTTTAACTTTTGTAATTGTATACTTTGGTCTTAATGTAATGGTTTTAAGTAACCACACAATAAAGTTATTCATTCAGAAAGAAATCAAGACTTTCCTCCCCTCTGCAGGTCAAGACCAAGAACAATGATAGCTACCACCTCCAGGGGCCAGCCGGCCAAATACCTCTACACACCCACTGCCCTGGTTCATGGAAACCGACTGTGTGCCCGTCCTAGAACCAAGTCTCCCTTTGGGTTCTGTCAGATTTGTCCTCAAGTCTCCACTTGCAGCCTTTTTTGTTACAGATACTTTGGACTAAAATGTATAGTGCTCAAGGCTACCAACATGACCAGCACCTCTGCACCCAAACACACCAGGGCAGATAAACCTGAACTGTTGGTGCTTCTTAGGACCTTGGGTCCTAAGCTCATTAAGTACTAATGAGCACCCTCGACAAACGCTTGCAAGTATATATATCCAGTACGTGTCTTTCCTCCTATAGCATAAAATTACTGCGTTCGAGGCTCATACCTCCAAAACCGCTATTTGAGCATTTTACTGTTTTTTTGAAAAATGCATTACTCCGAAAGTACTTACCTGATTCTGATGATCTTGATGCCTAAAAATGTATAAAAGTCTAAGTTATTTTTTATAAATTGGTCCTGGAATTCTTCTTGAGTATGTATACCATATATTGACACTGTGTGTGAAACAAAATGCTTAACACTCCCTTCTGAAAAGCCTAAAGCTGCTCGACCACACAACCACTAATGGAGCACATGGGAATATTAAAGTAAGCCTTGCAAACCAATAAGTGTCATCCAGACTGTTTGCATTGTGTGCCCCTACATACAAAGTCATCCTCCTACCGTGTTCCAGATATTATTCCTTTGAAAGGTCTAGGAGGGGCTTAAAACTTTTCTGGATGGAGGATTGATGCATTAGAGTACCTGTCTTTATGATGCCGGCTCACCTCCCATGCCCTCATTACTAGTCAGGTGGAGTGTAGTTGCACAGTCGAATTCTGCTCCACCTGATTCTAAGTTGGCGGGTTTACGCACACCTGTTTCTTTCAGGTGTAGAAGAAGGAAACCTGATGTTATAGGGCTTTAATTCTGCATGGTCAAATCCCATGAGGGTTTTGCCGCAGCAGCCAGTCCTAATTCCCAGTGATTTGTTTCTTTGACAGGGGCAAGTCATGAATGCTCTCCTTGACAAACCTTCCCCTTCCCCACTCCACCCACTCAGTGGTCCTTGCATACATTTACCACTACTCACACCAGATACACAGTATATTTATGCTTTAAATTGTTAAATCTGTATGGATTTTGTGAGTGGAAAAATCGGTTTCAAGTGATAATTGCCCATTCTATGGGGCTTTAACTCTAACTGTACATTTTCAGCTAGTAATGATGGTCTTATTGTGGTAACTGGAAAGAGGGAGAGCAGCGGAATTCGCTGATAAGTAATTTAAATATCAGCTAGCAGCATGCAAACAATAGTCGCTGCTGTGTGCGATCCTGCCTTACGAAATGGACTTCAGGACACTTCACAATATCACCATAGCTCAGCATCATTAGATTAGTGCCTTGAGTCACAGAATTATGTTAACATATCAAGTGGCAGCATTGCAAAGTGTCATAGCAGCCATCTTCTCTATGAGATAATTGCATGGTTTCCCATGTAAGGTGATTAGTTATTGCGTGGCTCACAGTGTTAAATAACTCGACAAGCTTATCCTTTGAACACATTTCCGACAGTTTGAGCATTTGGTGAAGATATGACCATAAAATGCAGTTGATGCAGAAGACCATTGCCAAATGTGTTCGATTGTGTCTTAGCAAGGAGTGATAACCATCGGTAGGTTTGCCACCAGGTAATTTTTCTCATCCCCCTGGCACTCTTTTTAAGGCCATGACAGTACAAAAAGTTCAAAAAGCTGCCCAAGCTGGTATTTTTTCTATAGAACAGCAAACTAGTGAGGAAATCAGTTAACCGGCATTGGAAACGTCAATAGGTCATGTCTTTGGGTCCTATTGGCTTTGCCAAAGGGGTTTTAGCAATGCTGGAAAAGTCAATAGGTCTTGTCTTTGGCTCGTATTGGCTTTGCCAATGGTTTTTAGCGATGATGAAAAAGTCAATAGGTCTTGCCCTTGGGTCCTATTGGCTTTGCCAATGGGTTTTAGCGTTACTGGAAAAGTCAATAGGTCTTGCCTTTGGGTCCTATTGGCTTTGCCAATGGTTTTATCGATGCTGGAAAAGTCAATAGGTCTTGCCTTTGGGTCCTATTGGCTTTGCCAATGGTTTTAGCGATGCTGGAAAAGTCAATAGGTCTTTCCTTTGGGTCCAATTGGCTTTGCCAATTGGTTTTAGCAATGCTGAAAAAGTCAATAGCGGTACAAAAGGGGGTGGTGATAGACGAAGCATCTGAATCAATCAAACACTCACACCCAGTCAAAAGATCTGGGTTTAATCCGTCACCGTCCTTTAGCCCACTCTGCCACCCCAGTTCAGACATGGCTATATGCAAATCCGTCTGACCCTGTGCCTCATGGGAACAGTCCAGCCCGAACTGCCAAGCCATGTCTTTCCTGGACCGAAAACAGGCATTCCAGCCGTCTTCAGCCCGGCTTGCTTGAATCCAGTGGAAAAGTGAGCAAGGGACTCATGTCTGAGCATACCCTGCCACACTTATGGTGGCCAAAAGCAGTACAAAAGGAGATGGTGATGGACGGAGCATCTGAATCAAGCAAACACTCACACCCAGTCAAAAGATCTGGGTTTAATCCATCACCGTTCTTTAGCCCACTCTGCCACCCCAGTTCAGACATGGCTATATGCAAATCAGTCTGACCCTGTGCCTCATGGGAACAGTCCAGCCCGAACTGCCAAGCCATGTCTTCCCTGGACCGGAAACAAGCTTCCGAGGACCGGTTTCTGGCATTCCAGCCGTCTTCAGCCCGGCTTGCTTGAATCCAGTGGCAAAGTGAGCAAGGGACTCACGTCTGAGCATACCCTGCCACACTAATGGCGGCCAAAAGCGGTACAAAAGGGGGTGGTGATGGACGGAGCATCTGAATCAATCAAACACTCACACCCAGTCAAAAGATCTGGGTTTAATCCATCACCGTTCTTTAGCCCACTCTGCCACCCCAGTTCAGACATGGCTATATGCAAATCAGTCTGACCCTGTGCCTCATGGGAACAGTCCAGCCCGAACTACCAAGCCATGTCTTTCCTGGACCGGAAACAAGCTTCCGAGGACCAGTTTCTGGCATTCCAGCCGTCTTCAGCCCGGCTTGCTTGAATCCAGTGGGGGTGAGTGTTTGATTTGCTCAAACGCTCCATCCATCATCCCCTTTTGTATCGCTTTGTTCACCCTAAGTGTGTCAGGGTATGCTCAGACGTGAGTCCCTTGCTCACTTGGCCACTCGATTCAAGATAGCCTGGCTGATGAGGATTATGAATCGGAAACCGGTCCCAGGATGCTTGTTTCCGGTCCAGGGAAGACATGTCTTGGCAGTTTGGGCTGGACTGTTCCCATGAGGCACAGGGTCAGACTGATTTGCATATGACCATGTCTGAACTGGGGTGGCTGAGTGAGCTAAAGAATGGTGATGGATTAAACCCAGATCAGTTGACTGGGGGTGAGTGTTTGATTTGCTCAAACGCTCCGTCCATCATCCCCTCTTGTATCGCTTTGTTCGCCCTAAGTGTGGCAGGGTATGCTCAGACGTGAGTCCCTTGCTCACTTGGCCACTGGATTCAAGATAGCCTGGCTGATGAGGATTATGAATCCGAAACCGGTCCCAGGATGCTTGTTTCCGGTCCAGGGAAGACATGGCTTGACAGTTCGGGCTGGACTGTTCCCATGAGGCACAGGGTCAGACTGATTTGCATATGGCCATGTCTGAACTGGGGAGGCTGAGTGAGCTAAAGAATGGTGATGGATTAAACCCAGATCAGTTGACTGGGGGTGAGTGTTTGATTGGCTCAAACGCTCCGTCCATCATGCCCTTTTGTATCGCTTTGTTCGTCCTAAGTGTGGCAGGGTATGCTCAGACGTGAGTCCCTTGCTCACATGGCCACTAGATTCAAGATAGCCTGGCTGATGAGGATTATGAACCCGAAATCGGTCCCAGGATGCTTGTTTCCGGTCCAGGGAAGACATGGCTTGGCAGTTCGGGCTGGAATGTTCCCATGAGTCACAGGGTCAGACTGATTTGCATATGGCCATGTCTGAACTGGGGTGGCTGAGTTAGCTAAAGAATGGTGATGGATTAAACCCAAATTAGTTGACTGGGGGTGAGTGTTTGATTGGCTCAAACGCTCCGTCCATCATGCCCTTTTGTATCGCTTTGTTCGCCCTAAGTATGGCAGGGTATGCTCAGACGTGAGTCCCTTGCTCACATGGCCACTGGATTCAAGATAGCCTGGCTGATGAGGATTATGAACCCGAAACCGGTCCCAGGATGCTTGTTTCCGGTCCAGGGAAGACATGGCTTGGCAGATCGGGCTGGAATGTTCCCATGAGTCACAGGGTCAGACTGATTTGCATATGGCCATGTCTGAACTGGGGTGGCTGAGTTAGCTAAAGAATGGTGATGGATTAAACCCAAATTAGTTGACTGGGGGTGAGTGTTCGATTTGCTCAAACGCTCCATCCATCATCCCCTTTTGTATCGCTTTGTTCACCCTAAGTGTGGCAGGGTATGCTCAGACGTGAGTCCCTTGCTCACTTGGCCACTGGATTCAAGATAGCCTGGCTGATGAGGATTATGAATCCGAAACCGGTTCCAGGATGCTTGTTTCCGGTCCAGGGAAGACATGGCCAGGCAGTTCGAGCTGGACTGTTCCCATGAGGCACAGGGTCGGACTGATTTGCATATGGCCATGTCTGAACTGGGGTGGCTGAGTGAGCTAAAGAACGGTTATGGATTAACCCCAGATCAGTTGACTGGAGGTGAATATTTGATTTGCTCAAACGCTCCGTTCATCATCCCCTTTTGTATCGCTTTGTTCACCCTAAGTGTTCATGGGTATGCTCAGACGTGAGTCCCTTGCTCACTTGGCCACTGGATTCAAGATAGCCTGGCTGATGAGGATTATGAACCCGAAACCGGTCCCAGGATGCTTGTTTCCGGTCCAGGGAAGACATGGCTTGGCAGTTCGGGCTGGACTGTTCCCATGAGGCACAGGGTCAGACTGATTTGCATATGGCCATGTCTGAACTGGGTGGCTGAGTGAGCTAAAGAATGGTGATGGATTAAACCCAGATCAGTTGACTGGGGGTGAGTGTTTGATTTGCTTAAACGCTCCGTCCATCATCCCCTTTTGTATCGCTTTGTTCGCCCTAAGTGTGGCAGGGTATGCTCAGACGTGAGTCCCTTGCTCACTTGGCCACTGGATTCAAGATAGCCTGGCTGATGAGGATTATGAATCCGAAACCGGTCCCAGGATGCTTGTTTCCGGTCCAGGGAAGACATGGCTTGACAGTTCGGGCTGGACTGTTCCCATGAAGCACAGGGTCAGACTGATTTGCATATGGCCATGTCTGAACTGGGGAGGCTGAGTGAGCTAAAGAATGGTGATGGATTAAACCCAGATCAGTTGACTGGGGGTGAGTGTTTGATTTGCTCAAACGCTCCGTCCATCATCCCCTTTTGTATCTCTTTGTTCGCCCTAAGTGTGGCAGGGTATGCTCAGACGTGAGTCCCTTGTTCACTTGGCCACTGGATTCAAGATAGCCTGACTGATGAGGATTATGAATCCAAAACCGGTCCCAGGATGCTTGTTTCCGGTCCAGGGAAGACATGGCTTGGCAGTTCAGGCTGGACTGCTCCCATGAGGCACAGGGTCAGACTGATTTGCATATGGCCATGTCTGAACTGGGGTGGCTGAGTGAGCTAAAGAATGGTGATGGATTAAATCCAGATCAGTTGACTGGGGGTGAGTGTTTGATTTGCTCAAACGCTCCGTCCATCATCCCCTTTTGTATCGCTTTGTTCGCCCTAAGTGTGGCAGGGTATGCTAAGACGTGAGTCCCTTGCTCACTTGGCCACTGGATTCAAGATAGCCTGGCTGATGAGGATTATGAATCCGAAACCGGTCCCAGGATGCTTCTTTCCGGTCCAGGGAAGACATGGCTTGGCAGTTCGGGCTGGAATGTTCCCCCGAGGCACAGGGTTAGACTGATTTGCCTATGGCCATGTCTGAACTGGGATGGCTGAGTGAGCTAAATAATGGTGATGGATTTAAACCAGATCAGTTGACTGGGGGTGAGTGTTTGATTGGCTCAAATGCTCCGTCCATCATGCCCTTTTGTATCGCTTTGTTCGTCCTAAGTGTGGCAGGGTATGCTCAGACGTGAGTCCCTTGCTCACTTGGCCACTGGATTCAAGATAGCCTGGCTGATGAGGATTATGAACCCGAAACCGGTCCCAGGATGCTTGTTTCCGGTCCAGGGAAGACATGGCTTGGCAGATCGGGCTGGAATGTTCCCATGAGTCACAGGGTCAGACTGATTTGCATATGGCCATGTCTGAACTGGGGTGGCTGAGTTAGCTAAAGAATGGTGATGGATTAAACCCAAATTAGTTGACTGGGGGTGAGTGTTTGATTGGCTCAAACGCTCCGTCCATCATGCCCTTTTGTATCGCTTTGTTCGCCCTAAGTGTGGCAGGGTATGCTCAGACGTGAGTCCCTTGCTCACATGGCCACTGGATTCAAGATAGCCTGGCTGATGAGGATTATGAACCCGAAACCGGTCCCAGGATACTTGTTTCCGGTCCAGGGAAGACATGGCTTGGCAGATCGGGCTGGAATGTTCCCATGAGTCACAGGGTCAGACTGATTTGCATATGGCCATGTCTGAACTGGGGTGGCTGAGTTAGCTAAAGAATGGTGATGGATTAAACCCAAATTAGTTGACTGGGGGTGAGTGTTCGATTTGCTCAAACGCTCCATCCATCATCCCCTTTTGTATCGCTTTGTTCACCCTAAGTGTGGCAGGGTATGCTCAGACGTGAGTCCCTTGTTCACTTGGCCACTGGATTCAAGATAGCCTGGCTGATGAGGATTATGAATCCGAAACCGGTTCCAGGATGCTTGTTTCCGGTCCAGGGAAGACATGGCCAGGCAGTTCCAGCTGGACTGTTCCCATGAGGCACAGGGTCGGACTGATTTGCATATGGCCATGTCTGAACTGGGGTGGCTGAGTGAGCTAAAGAACGGTGATGGATTAAACCCAGATCACTTGACTGGAGGTGAATATTTGATTTGCTCAAACGCTCCGTCCATCATCCCCTTTTGTATCGCTTTGTTCACCTTTAAGTGTTGCAGGGTATGCTCAGACGTGAGTCCCTTGCTCACTTGGCCACTGGATTCAAGATAGCCTGGCTGATGAGGATTATGAACCCGAAACCGGTCCCAGGATGCTTGTTTCCGGTCCAGGGAAGACATGGCTTGGCAGTTCGGGCTGGACTGTTCCCATGAGGCACTGGGTCAGACTGATTTGCATATGGCCATGTCTGAACTGGGTGGCTGAGTGAGCTAAAGAATGGTGATGGATTAAACCCAGATCAGTTGACTGGGGGTGAGTGCTTGATTTGCTTAAACGCTCCGTCCATCATCCCCTTGTGTATCGCTTTGTTCGCCCTAAGTGTGGCAGGGTATGCTCAGACGTGAGTCCCTTGCTCACTTGGCCACTGGATTCTCAAGATAGCCTAGCTGATGAGGATTATGAATCCGAAACCGGTCCCAGGATGCTTCTTTCTGGTCCAGGGAAGACATGGCTTGGCAGTTCGGGCTGGAATGTTCCCCCGAGGCACAGGGTTAGACTGATTTGCATATTGCCATGTTTGAACTGGGGTGGCTGAGTGAGCTAAATAATGGTGGTGGATTTAAACCAGATCAGTTGACTGGGGTGAGTGTTTGATTGGCTCAAACGCTCCGTCCATCATGCCCTTTTGTATCGCTTTGTTCGTCCTAAGTGTGGCAGGGTATGCTCAGACGTGAGTCCCTTGCTCACATGGCCACTGGATTCAAGATAGCCTGGCTGATGAGGATTATGAACCCGAAACCGGTCCCAGGATGCTTGTTTCCGGTCCAGAGAAGACATGGCTTGGCAGATCGGGCTGGAATGTTCCCATGAGTCACAGGGTCAGACTGATTTGCATATGGCCATGTCTGAACTGGGGTGGCTGAGTTAGTTAAAGAATGGTGATGGATTAAACCCAAATTAGTTGACTGGGGGTGAGTGTTTGATTGGCTCAAACGCTCCGTCCATCATGCCCTTTTGTATCGCTTTGTTCGCCCTAAGTGTGGCAGGGTATGCTCAGACGTGAGTCCCTTGCTCACATGGCCACTGGATTCAAGATAGCCTGGCTGATGAGGATTATGAACCCGAAACCGGTCCCAGGATGCTTGTTTCCGGTCCAGGGAAGACATGGCTTGGCAGATCGAGCTGGAATGTTCCCATGAGTCACAGGGTCAGACTGATTTGCATATGGCCATGTCTGAACTGGGGTGGCTGAGTTAGCTAAAGAATGGTGATGGATTAAACCCAAATTAGTTGACTGGGGGTGAGTGTTCGATTTGCTCAAACGCTCCAGCCATCATCCCCTTTTGTATCGCTTTGTTCACCCTAAGTGTGGCAGGGTATGCTCTGACGTGAGTCCCTTGTTCACTTGGCCACTGGATTCAAGATAGCCTGACTGATGAGGATTATGAATCCAAAACCGGTCCCAGGATGCTTGTTTCCGGTCCAGGGAAGACATGGCTTGGCAGTTCAGGCTGGACTGCTCCCATGAGGCACAGGGTCAGACTGATTTGCATATGGCCATGTCTGAACTGGGGTGGCTGAGTGAGCTAAAGAATGGTGATGGATTAAATCCAGATCAGTTGACTGGGGGTGAGTGTTTGATTTGCTCAAACGCTCCGTCCATCATCCCCTTTTGTATCGCTTTGTTCGCCCTAAGTGTGGCAGGGTATGCTCAGACGTGAGTCCCTTGCTCACTTGGCCACTGGATTCAAGATAGCCTGGCTGATGAGGATTATGAATCCGAAACCGGTCCCAGGATGCTTCTTTCCGGTCCAGGGAAGACATGGCTGGGCAGTTCGGGCTGGAATGTTCCCCCGAGGCACAGGGTTAGACTGATTTGCATATGGCCATGTCTGAACTGGGGTGGCTGAGTGAGCTAAATAATGGTGATGGATTTAAACCAGATCAGTTGACTGGGGATTAGTGTTTGATTGGCTCAAACGCTCCGTCCATCATGCCCTTTTGTATCGCTTTGTTCGTCCTAAGTGTGGCAGGGTATGCTCAGACGTGAGTCCCTTGCTCACATGGCCACTGGATTCAAGATAGCCTGGCTGATGAGGATTATGAACCCGAAACCGGTCCCAGGATGCTTGTTTCCGGTCCAGGGAAGACATGGCTTGGCAGATCGGGCTGGAATGTTCCCATGAGTCACAGGGTCAGACTGATTTGCATATGGCCATGTCTGAACTGGGGTGGCTGAGTTAGTTAAAGAATGGTGATGGATTAAACCCAAATTAGTTGACTGGGGGTGAGTGTTTGATTGGCTCAAACGCTCCGTCCATCATGCCCTTTTGTATCGCTTTGTTCGCCCTAAGTGTGGCAGGGTATGCTCAGACGTGAGTCCCTTGCTCACATGGCCACTGGATTCAAGATAGCCTGGCTGATGAGGATTATGAACCCGAAACCGGTCCCAGGATGCTTGTTTCCGGTCCAGGGAAGACATGGCTTGGCAGATCGAGCTGGAATGTTCCCATGAGTCACAGGGTCAGACTGATTTGCATATGGCCATGTCTGAACTGGGGTGGCTGAGTTAGCTAAAGAATGGTGATGGATTAAACCCAAATTAGTTGACTGGGGGTGAGTGTTCGATTTGCTCAAACGCTCCAGCCATCATCCCCTTTTGTATCGCTTTGTTCACCCTAAGTGTGGCAGGGTATGCTCTGACGTGAGTCCCTTGTTCACTTGGCCACTGGATTCAAGATAGCCTGACTGATGAGGATTATGAATCCAAAACCGGTCCCAGGATGCTTGTTTCCGGTCCAGGGAAGACATGGCTTGGCAGTTCAGGCTGGACTGCTCCCATGAGGCACAGGGTCAGACTGATTTGCATATGGCCATGTCTGAACTGGGGTGGCTGAGTGAGCTAAAGAATGGTGATGGATTAAATCCAGATCAGTTGACTGGGGGTGAGTGTTTGATTTGCTCAAACGCTCCGTCCATCATCCCCTTTTGTATCGCTTTGTTCGCCCTAAGTGTGGCAGGGTATGCTCAGACGTGAGTCCCTTGCTCACTTGGCCACTGGATTCAAGATAGCCTGGCTGATGAGGATTATGAATCCGAAACCGGTCCCAGGATGCTTCTTTCCGGTCCAGGGAAGACATGGCTGGGCAGTTCGGGCTGGAATGTTCCCCCGAGGCACAGGGTTAGACTGATTTGCATATGGCCATGTCTGAACTGGGGTGGCTGAGTGAGCTAAATAATGGTGATGGATTTAAACCAGATCAGTTGACTGGGGATTAGTGTTTGATTGGCTCAAACGCTCCGTCCATCATGCCCTTTTGTATCGCTTTGTTCGTCCTAAGTGTGGCAGGGTATGCTCAGACGTGAGTCCCTTGCTCACATGGCCACTGGATTCAAGATAGCCTGGCTGATGAGGATTATGAACCCGAAACCGGTCCCAGGATGCTTGTTTCCGGTCCAGGGAAGACATGGCTTGGCAGATCGGGCTGGAATGTTCCCATGAGTCACAGGGTCAGACTGATTTGCATATGGCCATGTCTGAACTGGGGTGGCTGAGTTAGCTAAAGAATGGTGATGGATTAAACCCAAATTAGTTGACTGGGGGTGAGTGTTCGATTTGCTCAAACGCTCCATCCATCATCCCCTTTTGTATCGCATTGTTCACCCTAAGTGTGGCAGGGAATGCTCAGACGTGAGTCCCTTGCTCACTTGGCCACTGGATTCAAGATAGCCTGGCTGATAAGGATTATGAATCCAAAACCGGTTCCAGGATGCTTGTTTCCGGTCCAGGGAAGACATGGCCAGGCAGTTCAAGCTGGACTGTTCCCATGAGGCACAGGGTCGGACTGATTTGCATATGGCCATGTCTGAACTGGGGTGGCTGAGTGAGCTAAAGAACGGTGATGCATTAAACCCAGATCAGTTGACTGGAGGTGAATATTTGATTTGCTCAAACGCTCCGTCCATCATCCCCTTTTGTATCGCTTTGTTCACCCTAAGTGTTGCAGGGTATGCTCAGACGTGAGTCCCTTGTTCACTTGGCCACTGGATTCAAGATAGCCTGGCTGATGAGGATTATGAACCCGAAACCGGTCCCAGGATGCTTGTTTCCGGTCCAGGGAAGACATGGCTTGGCAGTTCGGGCTGGACTGTTCCCATGAGTCACAGGGTCAGACTGATTTGCATATGGCCATGTCTGAACTGGGGTGGCTGAGTTAGCTAAAGAATGTTGATGGATTAAACCCAAATTAGTTGACTGGGGTGAGTGTTTGATTGGCTCAAACGCTCCGTCCATCATGCCCTTTTGTATCGCTTTGTTCGCCCTAAGTGTGGCAGGGTATGCTCAGACGTGAGTCCCTTGCTCACATGGCCACTGGATTCAAGATAGCCTGGCTGATGAGGATTATGAACCCGAAACCGGTCCCAGGATGCTTGTTTCCGGTCCAGGGAAGACATGGCTTGGCAGATCGGGCTGGAATGTTCCCATGAGTCACAGGGTCAGACTGATTTGCATATGGCCATGTCTGAACTGGGGTGGCTGAGTTAGCTAAAGAATGGTGATGGATTAAACCCAAATTAGTTGACTGGGGGTGAGTGTTCGATTTGCTCAAACGCTCCATCCATCATCCCCTTTTGTATCGCTTTGTTCACCCTAATGTGGCAGGGTATGCTCAGACGTGAGTCCCTTGTTCACTTGGCCACTGGATTCAAGATAGCCTGGCTGATGAGGATTATGAATCCGAAACCGGTTCCAGGATGCTTGTTTCCGGTCCAGGGAAGACATGGCCAGGCAGTTCCAGCTGGACTGTTCCCATGAGGCACAGGGTCGGACTGATTTGCATATGGCCATGTCTGAACTGGGGTGGCTGAGTGAGCTAAAGAACGGTGATGGATTAAACCCAGATCACTTGACTGGAGGTGAATATTTGATTTGCTCAAACGCTCCGTCCATCATCCCCTTTTGTATCGCTTTGTTCACCTTTAAGTGTTGCAGGGTATGCTCAGACGTGAGTCCCTTGCTCACTTGGCCACTGGATTCAAGATAGCCTGGCTGATGAGGATTATGAACCCGAAACCGGTCCCAGGATGCTTGCTTCCGGTCCAGGGAAGACATGGCTTGGCAGTTCGGGCTGGACTGTTCCCATGAGGCACAGGGTCAGACTGATTTGCATATGGCCATGTCTGAACTGGGTGGCTGAGTGAGCTAAAGAATGGTGATGGATTAAACCCAGATCAGTTGACTGGGGGTGAGTGCTTGATTTGCTTAAACGCTCCGTCCATCATCCCCTTTTGTATCGCTTTGTTCGCCCTAAGTGTGGCAGGGTATGCTCAGACGTGAGTCCCTTGCTCACTTGGCCACTGGATTCTCAAGATAGCCTAGCTGATGAGGATTATGAATCCGAAACCGGTCCCAGGATGCTTCTTTCTGGTCCAGGGAAGACATGGCTTGGCAGTTCGGGCTGGAATGTTCCCCCGAGGCACAGGGTTAGACTGATTTGCATATTGCCATGTTTGAACTGGGGTGACTGAGTGAGCTAAATAATGGTGGTGGATTTAAACCAGATCAGTTGACTGGGGTGAGTGTTTGATTGGCTCAAACGCTCCGTCCATCATGCCCTTTTGTATCGCTTTGTTCGTCCTAAGTGTGGCAGGGTATGCTCAGACGTGAGTCCCTTGCTCACATGGCCACTGGATTCAAGATAGCCTGGCTGATGAGGATTATGAACCCGAAACCGGTCCCAGGATGCTTGTTTCCGGTCCAGAGAAGACATGGCTTGGCAGATCGGACTGGAATGTTCCCATGAGTCACAGGGTCAGACTGATTTGCATATGGCCATGTCTGAACTGGGGTGGCTGAGTTAGCTAAAGAATGGTGATGGATTAAACCCAAATTATTTGACTGGGGGTGAGTATTTGATTGGCTCAAACGCTCCGTCCATCATGCCCTTTTGTATCGCTTTGTTCGCCCTAAGTGTGGCAGGGTATGCTCAGACGTGAGTCCCTTGCTCACATGGCCACTGGATTCAAGATAGCCTGGCTGATGAGGATTATGAACCCGAAACCGGTCCCAGGATGCTTGTTTCCGGTCCAGGGAAGACATGGCTTGGCAGATCGGGCTGGAATGTTCCCATGAGTCACAGGGTCAGACTGATTTGCATATGGCCATGTCTGAACTGGGGTGGCTGAGGTAGCTAAAGAATGGTGATGGATTAAACCCAAATTAGTTGACTGGGGGTGAGTGTTCGATTTGCTCAAACGCTCCAGCCATCATCCCCTTTTGTATCGCTTTGTTCACCCTAAGTGTGGCAGGGTATGCTCTGACGTGAGTCCCTTGTTCACTTGGCCACTGGATTCAAGATAGCCTGACTGATGAGGATTATGAATCCAAAACCGGTCCCAGGATGCTTGTTTCCGGTCCAGGGAAGACATGGCTTGGCAGTTCGGGCTGGACTGTTCCCATGAGGCACAGGGTCAGACTGATTTGCATATGGCCATGTCTGAACTGGGTGGCTGAGTGAGCTAAAGAATGGTGATAGATTAAACCCAGATCAGTTGACTGGGGGTGAGTGCTTGATTTGCTTAAAGGCTCCGTCCATCATCCCCTTTTGTATCGCTTTGTTCGCCCTAAGTGTGGCAGGGTATGCTCAGACGTGAGTCCCTTGCTCACTTGGCCACTGGATTCAAGATAGCCTGGCTGATGAGGATTATGAATCCGAAACCGGTCCCAGGATGCTTCTTTCCGGTCCAGGGAAGACATGGCTGGGCAGTTCGGGCTGGAATGTTCCCCCGAGGCACAGGGTTAGACTGATTTGCATATGGCCATGTCTGAACTGGGGTGGCTGAGTGAGCTAAATAATGGTGATGGATTTAAACCAGATCATTTGACTGGGGATTAGTGTTTGATTGGCTCAAACGCTCCGTCCATCATGCCCTTTTGTATCGCTTTGTTCGTCCTAAGTGTGGCAGGGTATGCTCAGACGTGAGTCCCTTGCTCACATGGCCACTGGATTCAAGATAGCCTGGCTGATGAGGATTATGAACCCGAAACCGGTCCCAGGATGCTTGTTTCCGGTCCAGGGAAGACATGGCTTGGCAGATCGGGCTGGAATGTTCCCATGAGTCACAGGGTCAGACTGATTTGCATATGGCCATGTCTGAACTGGGGTGGCTGAGTTAGCTAAAGAATGGTGATGGATTAAACCCAAATTAGTTGACTGGGGGTGAGTGTTCGATTTGCTCAAACGCTCCATCCATCATCCCCTTTTGTATCGCATTGTTCACCCTAAGTGTGGCAGGGAATGCTCAGACGTGAGTCCCTTGCTCACTTGGCCACTGGATTCAAGATAGCCTGGCTGATGAGGATTATGAATCCGAAACCGGTTCCAGGATGCTTGTTTCCGGTCCAGGGAAGACATGGCCAGGCAGTTCATGCTGGACTGTTCCCATGAGGCACAGGGTCGGACTGATTTGCATATGGCCATGTCTGAACTGGGGTGGCTGAGTGAGCTAAAGAACGGTGATGCATTAAACCCAGATCAGTTGACTGGAGGTGAATATTTGATTTGCTCAAACGCTCCGTCCATCATCCCCTTTTGTATCGCTTTGTTCACCCTAAGTGTTGCAGGGTATGCTCAGACGTGAGTCCCTTGTTCACTTGGCCACTGGATTCAAGATAGCCTGGCTGATGAGGATTATGAACCCGAAACCGGTCCCAGGATGCTTGTTTCCGGTCCAGGGAAGACATGGCTTGGCAGTTCGGGCTGGACTGTTCCCATGAGGCACAGGGTCAGACTGATTTGCATATGGCCATGTCTGAACTGGGTGGCTGAGTGAGCTAAAGAATGGTGATGGATTAAACCCAGATCAGTTGACTGGGGGTGAGTGCTTGATTTGCTTAAAGGCTCCGTCCATCATCCCCTTTTGTATCGCTTTGTTCGCCCTAAGTGTGGCAGGGTATGCTCAGACGTGAGTCCCTTGCTCACTTGGCCACTGGATTCAAGATAGCCTGGCTGATGAGGATTATGAATCCGAAACCGGTCCCAGGATGCTTCTTTCCGGTCCAGGGAAGAAATGGCTTGGCAGTTCGGGCTGGAATGTTCCCCCGAGGCACAGGGTTAGACTGATTTGCATATGGCCATGTCTGAACTGGGGTGGCTGAGTTAGCTAAAGAATGGTGATGGATTAAACCCAAATTAGTTGACTTGGGGTGAGTGTTTGATTGGCTCAAACTCTCCGTCCATCATGCCCTTTTGTATCGCTTTGTTCGCCCTAAGTGTGGCAGGGTATGCTGAGACGTGAGTCCCTTGCTCACATGGCCACTGGATTAAAGATAGCCTGGCTGATGAGGATTATGAACCCGAAACCGGTCCCAGGATGCTTGTTTCCGGTCCAGGGAAGACATGGCTTGGCAGATCGGGCTGGAATGTTCCCATGAGTCACAGGGTCCGACTGATTTGCATATGGCCATGTCTGAACTGGGGTGGCTGAGTTAGCTAAAGAATGGTGATGGATTAAACCCAAATTAGTTGACTGGGGGTGAGTGTTCGATTTGCTCAAACGCTCCATCCATCATCCCCTTTTGTATCGCTTTGTTCACCCTAAGTGTTGCAGGGTATGCTCAGACGTGAGTCCCTTGTTCACTTGGCCACTGGATTCAAGATAGCCTGGCTGATGAGGATTATGAACCCGAAACCGGTCCCAGGATGCTTGTTTCCGGTCCAGGGAAGACATGGCTTGGCAGTTCGGGCTGGACTGTTCCCATGAGGCACAGGGTCAGACTGATTTGCATATGGCCATGTCTGAACTGGGTGGCTGAGTGAGCTAAAGAATGGTGATGGATTAAACCCAGATCAGTTGACTGGGGGTGAGTGCTTGATTTGCTTAAACGCTCCGTCCATCATCCCCTTTTGTATCGCTTTGTTCGCCCTAAGTGTGGCAGGGTATGCTCAGACGTGAGTCCCTTGCTCACTTGGCCACTGGATTCAAGATAGCCTGGCTGATGAGGATTATGAATCCGAAACCGGTCCCAGGATGCTTCTTTCCGGTCCAGGGAAGAAATGGCTTGGCAGTTCGGGCTGGAATGTTCCCCCGAGGCACAGGGTTAGACTGATTTGCATATGGCCATGTCTGAACTGGGGTGGCTGAGTGAGCTAAATAATGGTGATGGATTTAAACCAGATCAGTTGACTGGGGGTGAGTGTTTGATTGGCTCAAACGCTCCGTCCATCATGCCCTTTTGTATCGCTTTGTTCGTCCTAAGTGTGGCAGGGTATGCTCAGACGTGAGTCCCTTGCTCACATGGCCACTGGATTCAAGATAGCCTGGCTGATGAGGATTATGAACCCGAAACCGGTCCCAGGATGCTTGTTTCCGGTCCAGGGAAGACATGGCTTGGCAGATCGGGCTGGAATGTTCCCATGAGTCACAGGGTCAGACTGATTTGCATATGGCCATGTCTGAACTGGGGTGGCTGAGTTAGCTAAAGAATGGTGATGGATTAAACCCAAATTAGTTGACTGGGGGTGAGTGTTTGATTGGCTCAAACGCTCCGTCCATCATGCCCTTTTGTATCGCTTTGTTCGCCCAAAGTGTGGCAGGGTATGCTCAGACGTGAGTCCCTTGCTCACATGGCCACTGGATTCAAGATAGCCTGGCTGATGAGGATTATGAACCCGAAACCGGTCCCAGGATGCTTGTTTCCGGTCCAGGGAAGACATGGCTTGGCAGATCGGGCTGGAATGTTCCCATGAGTCACAGGGTCAGACTGATTTGCATATGGCCATGTCTGAACTGGGGTGGCTGAGTTAGCTAAAGAATGGTGATGGATTAAACCCAAATTAGTTGACTGGGGGTGAGTGTTCGATTTGCTCAAACGCTCCAGCCATCATCCCCTTTTGTATCGCTTTGTTCACCCTAAGTGTGGCAGGGTATGCTCTGACGTGAGTCCCTTGTTCACTTGGCCACTGGATTCAAGATAGCCTGACTGATGAGGATTATGAATCCAAAACCGGTCCCAGGATGCTTGTTTCCGGTCCAGGGAAGACATGGCTTGGCAGTTCAGGCTGGACTGCTCCCATGAGGCACAGGGTCAGACTGATTTGCATATGGCCATGTCTGAACTGGGGTGGCTGAGTGAGCTAAAGAATGGTGATGGATTAAATCCAGATCAGTTGACTGGGGGTGAGTGTTTGATTTGCTCAAACGCTCCGTCCATCATCCCCTTTTGTATCGCTTTGTTCGCCCTAAGTGTGGCAGGGTATGCTCAGACGTGAGTCCCTTGCTCACTTGGCCACTGGATTCAAGATAGCCTGGCTGATGAGGATTATGAATCCGAAACCGGTCCCAGGATGCTTCTTTCCGGTCCAGGGAAGACATGGCTTGGCAGTTCGGGCTGGAATGTTCCCCCGAGGCACAGGGTTAGACTGATTTGCATATGGCCATGTCTGAACTGGGGTGGCTGAGTGAGCTAAATAATGGTGATGGATTTAAACCAGATCAGTTGACTGGGGATTAGTGTTTGATTGGCTCAAACGCTCCGTCCATCATGCCCTTTTGTATCGCTTTGTTCGTCCTAAGTGTGGCAGGGTATGCTCAGACGTGAGTCCCTTGCTCACATGGCCACTGGATTCAAGATAGCCTGGCTGATGAGGATTATGAACCCGAAACTGGTCCCAGGATGCTTGTTTCCGGTCCAGGGAAGACATGGCTTGGCAGATCGGGCTGGAATGTTCCCATGAGTCACAGGGTCAGACTTATTTGCATATGGCCATGTCTGAACTGGGGTGGCTGAGTTAGCTAAAGAATGGTGATGGATTAAACCCAAATTAGTTGACTTGGGGTGAGTGTTTGATTGGCTCAAACTCTCCGTCCATCATGCCCTTTTGTATCGCTTTGTTCGCCCTAAGTGTGGCAGGGTATGCTGAGACGTGAGTCCCTTGCTCACATGGCCACTGGATTCAAGATAGCCTGGCTGATGAGGATTATGAACCCGAAACCGGTCCCAGGATGCTTTTTTCCGGTCCAGGGAAGACATGGCTTGGCAGATCGGGCTGGAATGTTCCCATGAGTCACAGGGTCAGACTGATTTGCATATGGCCATGTCTGAACTGGGGTGGCTGAGTTAGCTAAAGAATGGTGATGGATCAAACCCAAATTAGTTGACTGGGGGTGAGTGTTCGATTTGCTCAAACGCTCCATCCATCATCCCCTTTTGTATCGCTTTGTTCACCCTAAGTGTGGCAGGGTATGCTCAGACGTGAGTCCCTTGCTCACTTGGCCACTGGATTCAAAATAGCCTGGCTGATGAGGATTATGAATCCGAAACCGGTTCCAGGATGCTTGTTTCCGGTCCAGGGAAGACATGGCCAGGCTGTTCGAGCTGGACTGTTCCCATGAGGCGCAGGGTCGGACTGATTTGCATATGGCCATGTCTGAACTGGGGTGGCAGAGTGAGCTAAAGAACGGTGATGGATTAAACCCAGATCAGTTGACTGGAGGTGAATATTTGATTTGCTCAAACGCTCCGTCCATCATCCCCTTTTGTATCGCTTTGTTCACCCTAAGTGTTGCAGGGTATGCTCAGACGTGAGTCCCTTGCTCACTTGGCCACTGGATTCAAGATAGCCTGGCTGATGAGGATTATGAACCCGAAACCGGTCCCAGGATGCTTGTTTCCGGTCCAGGGAAGACATGTCTTGGCAGTTTGGGCTGGACTGTTCCCATGAGGCACAGGGTCAGACTGATTTGCATATGACCATGTCTGAACTGGGGTGGCTGAGTGAGCTAAAGAATGGTGATGGATTAAACCCAGATCAGTTGACTGGGGGTGAGTGTTTGATTTGCTCAAACGCTCCGTCCATCATCCCCTCTTGTATCGCTTTGTTCGCCCTAAGTGTGGCAGGGTATGCTCAGACGTGAGTCCCTTGCTCACTTGGCCACTGGATTCAAGATAGCCTGGCTGATGAGGATTATGAATCCGAAACCGGTCCCAGGATGCTTGTTTCCGGTCCAGGGAAGACATGGCTTGACAGTTCGGGCTGGACTGTTCCCATGAGGCACAGGGTCAGACTGATTTGCATATGGCCATGTCTGAACTGGGGAGGCTGAGTGAGCTAAAGAATGGTGATGGATTAAACCCAGATCAGTTGACTGGGGGTGAGTGTTTGATTGGCTCAAACGCTCCGTCCATCATGCCCTTTTGTATCGCTTTGTTCGTCCTAAGTGTGGCAGGGTATGCTCAGACGTGAGTCCCTTGCTCACATGGCCACTAGATTCAAGATAGCCTGGCTGATGAGGATTATGAACCCGAAATCGGTCCCAGGATGCTTGTTTCCGGTCCAGGGAAGACATGGCTTGGCAGTTCGGGCTGGAATGTTCCCATGAGTCACAGGGTCAGACTGATTTGCATATGGCCATGTCTGAACTGGGGTGGCTGAGTTAGCTAAAGAATGGTGATGGATTAAACCCAAATTAGTTGACTGGGGGTGAGTGTTTGATTGGCTCAAACGCTCCGTCCATCATGCCCTTTTGTATCGCTTTGTTCGCCCTAAGTATGGCAGGGTATGCTCAGACGTGAGTCCCTTGCTCACATGGCCACTGGATTCAAGATAGCCTGGCTGATGAGGATTATGAACCCGAAACCGGTCCCAGGATGCTTGTTTCCGGTCCAGGGAAGACATGGCTTGGCAGATCGGGCTGGAATGTTCCCATGAGTCACAGGGTCAGACTGATTTGCATATGGCCATGTCTGAACTGGGGTGGCTGAGTTAGCTAAAGAATGGTGATGGATTAAACCCAAATTAGTTGACTGGGGGTGAGTGTTCGATTTGCTCAAACGCTCCATCCATCATCCCCTTTTGTATCGCTTTGTTCACCCTAAGTGTGGCAGGGTATGCTCAGACGTGAGTCCCTTGCTCACTTGGCCACTGGATTCAAGATAGCCTGGCTGATGAGGATTATGAATCCGAAACCGGTTCCAGGATGCTTGTTTCCGGTCCAGGGAAGACATGGCCAGGCAGTTCGAGCTGGACTGTTCCCATGAGGCACAGGGTCGGACTGATTTGCATATGGCCATGTCTGAACTGGGGTGGCTGAGTGAGCTAAAGAACGGTTATGGATTAACCCCAGATCAGTTGACTGGAGGTGAATATTTGATTTGCTCAAACGCTCCGTCCATCATCCCCTTTTGTATCGCTTTGTTCACCCTAAGTGTTCATGGGTATGCTCAGACGTGAGTCCCTTGCTCACTTGGCCACTGGATTCAAGATAGCCTGGCTGATGAGGATTATGAACCCGAAACCGGTCCCAGGATGCTTGTTTCCGGTCCAGGGAAGACATGGCTTGGCAGTTCGGGCTGGACTGTTCCCATGAGGCACAGGGTCAGACTGATTTGCATATGGCCATGTCTGAACTGGGTGGCTGAGTGAGCTAAAGAATGGTGATGGATTAAACCCAGATCAGTTGACTGGGGGTGAGTGTTTGATTTGCTTAAACGCTCCGTCCATCATCCCCTTTTGTATCGCTTTGTTCGCCCTAAGTGTGGCAGGGTATGCTCAGACGTGAGTCCCTTGCTCACTTGGCCACTGGATTCAAGATAGCCTGGCTGATGAAGATTATGAATCCGAAACCGGTCCCAGGATGCTTGTTTCCGGTCCAGGGAAGACATGGCTTGACAGTTCGGGCTGGACTGTTCCCATGAAGCACAGGGTCAGACTGATTTGCATATGGCCATGTCTGAACTGGGGAGGCTGAGTGAGCTAAAGAATGGTGATGGATTAAACCCAGATCAGTTGACTGGGGGTGAGTGTTTGATTTGCTCAAACGCTCCGTCCATCATCCCCTTTTGTATCTCTTTGTTCGCCCTAAGTGTGGCAGGGTATGCTCAGACGTGAGTCCCTTGTTCACTTGGCCACTGGATTCAAGATAGCCTGACTGATGAGGATTATGAATCCAAAACCGGTCCCAGGATGCTTGTTTCCGGTCCAGGGAAGACATGGCTTGGCAGTTCAGGCTGGACTGCTCCCATGAGGCACAGGGTCAGACTGATTTGCATATGGCCATGTCTGAACTGGGGTGGCTGAGTGAGCTAAAGAATGGTGATGGATTAAATCCAGATCAGTTGACTGGGGGTGAGTGTTTGATTTGCTCAAACGCTCCGTCCATCATCCCCTTTTGTATCGCTTTGTTCGCCCTAAGTGTGGCAGGGTATGCTAAGACGTGAGTCCCTTGCTCACTTGGCCACTGGATTCAAGATAGCCTGGCTGATGAGGATTATGAATCCGAAACCGGTCCCAGGATGCTTCTTTCCGGTCCAGGGAAGACATGGCTTGGCAGTTCGGGCTGGAATGTTCCCCCGAGGCACAGGGTTAGACTGATTTGCCTATGGCCATGTCTGAACTGGGATGGCTGAGTGAGCTAAATAATGGTGATGGATTTAAACCAGATCAGTTGACTGGGGGTGAGTGTTTGATTGGCTCAAATGCTCCGTCCATCATGCCCTTTTGTATCGCTTTGTTCGTCCTAAGTGTGGCAGGGTATGCTCAGACGTGAGTCCCTTGCTCACTTGGCCACTGGATTCAAGATAGCCTGGCTGATGAGGATTATGAACCCGAAACCGGTCCCAGGATGCTTGTTTCCGGTCCAGGGAAGACATGGCTTGGCAGATCGGGCTGGAATGTTCCCATGAGTCACAGGGTCAGACTGATTTGCATATGGCCATGTCTGAACTGGGGTGGCTGAGTTAGCTAAAGAATGGTGATGGATTAAACCCAAATTAGTTGACTGGGGGTGAGTGTTTGATTGGCTCAAACGCTCCGTCCATCATGCCCTTTTGTATCGCTTTGTTCGCCCTAAGTGTGGCAGGGTATGCTCAGACGTGAGTCCCTTGCTCACATGGCCACTGGATTCAAGATAGCCTGGCTGATGAGGATTATGAACCCGAAACCGGTCCCAGGATACTTGTTTCCGGTCCAGGGAAGACATGGCTTGGCAGATCGGGCTGGAATGTTCCCATGAGTCACAGGGTCAGACTGATTTGCATATGGCCATGTCTGAACTGGGGTGGCTGAGTAAGCTAAAGAATGGTGATGGATTAAACCCAAATTAGTTGACTGGGGGTGAGTGTTCGATTTGCTCAAACGCTCCATCCATCATCCCCTTTTGTATCGCTTTGTTCACCCTAAGTGTGGCAGGGTATGCTCAGACGTGAGTCCCTTGTTCACTTGGCCACTGGATTCAAGATAGCCTGGCTGATGAGGATTATGAATCCGAAACCGGTTCCAGGATGCTTGTTTCCGGTCCAGGGAAGACATGGCCAGGCAGTTCCAGCTGGACTGTTCCCATGAGGCACAGGGTCGGACTGATTTGCATATGGCCATGTCTGAACTGGGGTGGCTGAGTGAGCTAAAGAACGGTGATGGATTAAACCCAGATCACTTGACTGGAGGTGAATATTTGATTTGCTCAAACGCTCCGTCCATCATCCCCTTTTGTATCGCTTTGTTCACCTTTAAGTGTTGCAGGGTATGCTCAGACGTGAGTCCCTTGCTCACTTGGCCACTGGATTCAAGATAGCCTGGCTGATGAGGATTATGAATCCGAAACCGGTCCCAGGATGCTTCTTTCCGGTCCAGGGAAGACATGGCTGGGCAGTTCGGGCTGGAATGTTCCCCCGAGGCACAGGGTTAGACTGATTTGCATATGGCCATGTCTGAACTGGGGTGGCTGAGTGAGCTAAATAATGGTGATGGATTTAAACCAGATCAGTTGACTGGGGGTGAGTGCTTGATTTGCTTAAACGCTCCGTCCATCATCCCCTTGTGTATCGCTTTGTTCGCCCTAAGTGTGGCAGGGTATGCTCAGACGTGAGTCCCTTGCTCACTTGGCCACTGGATTCTCAAGATAGCCTAGCTAATGAGGATTATGAATCCGAAACCGGTCCCAGGATGCTTCTTTCTGGTCCAGGGAAGACATGGCTTGGCAGTTCGGGCTGGAATGTTCCCCCGAGGCACAGGGTTAGACTGATTTGCATATTGCCATGTTTGAACTGGGGTGGCTGAGTGAGCTAAATAATGGTGGTGGATTTAAACCAGATCAGTTGACTGGGGTGAGTGTTTGATTGGCTCAAACGCTCCGTCCATCATGCCCTTTTGTATCGCTTTGTTCGTCCTAAGTGTGGCAGGGTATGCTCAGACGTGAGTCCCTTGCTCACATGGCCACTGGATTCAAGATAGCCTGGCTGATGAGGATTATGAACCCGAAACCGGTCCCAGGATGCTTGTTTCCGGTCCAGAGAAGACATGGCTTGGCAGATCGGGCTGGAATGTTCCCATGAGTCACAGGGTCAGACTGATTTGCATATGGCCATGTCTGAACTGGGGTGGCTGAGTTAGTTAAAGAATGGTGATGGATTAAACCCAAATTAGTTGACTGGGGGTGAGTGTTTGATTGGCTCAAACGCTCCGTCCATCATGCCCTTTTGTATCGCTTTGTTCGCCCTAAGTGTGGCAGGGTATGCTCAGACGTGAGTCCCTTGCTCACATGGCCACTGGATTCAAGATAGCCTGGCTGATGAGGATTATGAACCCGAAACCGGTCCCAGGATGCTTGTTTCCGGTCCAGGGAAGACATGGCTTGGCAGATCGAGCTGGAATGTTCCCATGAGTCACAGGGTCAGACTGATTTGCATATGGCCATGTCTGAACTGGGGTGGCTGAGTTAGCTAAAGAATGGTGATGGATTAAACCCAAATTAGTTGACTGGGGGTGAGTGTTCGATTTGCTCAAACGCTCCAGCCATCATCCCCTTTTGTATCGCTTTGTTCACCCTAAGTGTGGCAGGGTATGCTCTGACGTGAGTCCCTTGTTCACTTGGCCACTGGATTCAAGATAGCCTGACTGATGAGGATTATGAATCCAAAACCGGTCCCAGGATGCTTGTTTCCGGTCCAGGGAAGACATGGCTTGGCAGTTCAGGCTGGACTGCTCCCATGAGGCACAGGGTCAGACTGATTTGCATATGGCCATGTCTGAACTGGGGTGGCTGAGTGAGCTAAAGAATGGTGATGGATTAAATCCAGATCAGTTGACTGGGGGTGAGTGTTTGATTTGCTCAAACGCTCCGTCCATCATCCCCTTTTGTATCGCTTTGTTCGCCCTAAGTGTGGCAGGGTATGCTCAGACGTGAGTCCCTTGCTCACTTGGCCACTGGATTCAAGATAGCCTGGCTGATGAGGATTATGAATCCGAAACCGGTCCCAGGATGCTTCTTTCCGGTCCAGGGAAGACATGGCTGGGCAGTTCGGGCTGGAATGTTCCCCCGAGGCACAGGGTTAGACTGATTTGCATATGGCCATGTCTGAACTGGGGTGGCTGAGTGAGCTAAATAATGGTGATGGATTTAAACCAGATCAGTTGACTGGGGATTAGTGTTTGATTGGCTCAAACGCTCCGTCCATCATGCCCTTTTGTATCGCTTTGTTCGTCCTAAGTGTGGCAGGGTATGCTCAGACGTGAGTCCCTTGCTCACATGGCCACTGGATTCAAGATAGCCTGGCTGATGAGGATTATGAACCCGAAACCGGTCCCAGGATGCTTGTTTCCGGTCCAGGGAAGACATGGCTTGGCAGATCGGGCTGGAATGTTCCCATGAGTCACAGGGTCAGACTGATTTGCATATGGCCATGTCTGAACTGGGGTGGCTGAGTTAGCTAAAGAATGGTGATGGATTAAACCCAAATTAGTTGACTGGGGGTGAGTGTTCGATTTGCTCAAACGCTCCATCCATCATCCCCTTTTGTATCGCATTGTTCACCCTAAGTGTGGCAGGGAATGCTCAGACGTGAGTCCCTTGCTCACTTGGCCACTGGATTCAAGATAGCCTGGCTGATGAGGATTATGAATCCAAAACCGGTTCCAGGATGCTTGTTTCCGGTCCAGGGAAGACATGGCCAGGCAGTTCAAGCTGGACTGTTCCCATGAGGCACAGGGTCGGACTGATTTGCATATGGCCATGTCTGAACTGGGGTGGCTGAGTGAGCTAAAGAACGGTGATGCATTAAACCCAGATCAGTTGACTGGAGGTGAATATTTGATTTGCTCAAACGCTCCGTCCATCATCCCCTTTTGTATCGCTTTGTTCACCCTAAGTGTTGCAGGGTATGCTCAGACGTGAGTCCCTTGTTCACTTGGCCACTGGATTCAAGATAGCCTGGCTGATGAGGATTATGAACCCGAAACCGGTCCCAGGATGCTTGTTTCCGGTCCAGGGAAGACATGGCTTGGCAGTTCGGGCTGGACTGTTCCCATGAGTCACAGGGTCAGACTGATTTGCATATGGCCATGTCTGAACTGGGGTGGCTGAGTTAGCTAAAGAATGTTGATGGATTAAACCCAAATTAGTTGACTGGGGTGAGTGTTTGATTGGCTCAAACGCTCCGTCCATCATGCCCTTTTGTATCGCTTTGTTCGCCCTAAGTGTGGCAGGGTATGCTCAGACGTGAGTCCCTTGCTCACATGGCCACTGGATTCAAGATAGCCTGGCTGATGAGGATTATGAACCCGAAACCGGTCCCAGGATGCTTGTTTCCGGTCCAGGGAAGACATGGCTTGGCAGATCGGGCTGGAATGTTCCCATGAGTCACAGGGTCAGACTGATTTGCATATGGCCATGTCTGAACTGGGGTGGCTGAGTTAGCTAAAGAATGGTGATGGATTAAACCCAAATTAGTTGACTGGGGGTGAGTGTTCGATTTGCTCAAACGCTCCATCCATCATCCCCTTTTGTATCGCTTTGTTCACCCTAAGTGTGGCAGGGTATGCTCAGACGTGAGTCCCTTGTTCACTTGGCCACTGGATTCAAGATAGCCTGGCTGATGAGGATTATGAATCCGAAACCGGTTCCAGGATGCTTGTTTCCAGTCCAGGGAAGACATGGCCAGGCAGTTCCAGCTGGACTGTTCCCATGAGGCACAGGGTCGGACTGATTTGCATATGGCCATGTCTGAACTGGGGTGGCTGAGTGAGCTAAAGAACGGTGATGGATTAAACCCAGATCACTTGACTGGAGGTGAATATTTGATTTGCTCAAACGCTCCGTCCATCATCCCCTTTTGTATCGCTTTGTTCACCTTTAAGTGTTGCAGGGTATGCTCAGACGTGAGTCCCTTGCTCACTTGGCCACTGGATTCAAGATAGCCTGGCTGATGAGGATTATGAACCCGAAACCGGTCCCAGGATGCTTGCTTCCGGTCCAGGGAAGACATGGCTTGGCAGTTCGGGCTGGACTGTTCCCATGAGGCACAGGGTCAGACTGATTTGCATATGGCCATGTCTGAACTGGGTGGCTGAGTGAGCTAAAGAATGGTGATGGATTAAACCCAGATCAGTTGACTGGGGGTGAGTGCTTGATTTGCTTAAACGCTCCGTCCATCATCCCCTTTTGTATCGCTTTGTTCGCCCTAAGTGTGGCAGGGTATGCTCAGACGTGAGTCCCTTGCTCACTTGGCCACTGGATTCTCAAGATAGCCTAGCTGATGAGGATTATGAATCCGAAACCGGTCCCAGGATGCTTCTTTCTGGTCCAGGGAAGACATGGCTTGGCAGTTCGGGCTGGAATGTTCCCCCGAGGCACAGGGTTAGACTGATTTGCATATTGCCATGTTTGAACTGGGGTGACTGAGTGAGCTAAATAATGGTGGTGGATTTAAACCAGATCAGTTGACTGGGGTGAGTGTTTGATTGGCTCAAACGCTCCGTCCATCATGCCCTTTTGTATCGCTTTGTTCGTCCTAAGTGTGGCAGGGTATGCTCAGACGTGAGTCCCTTGCTCACATGGCCACTGGATTCAAGATAGCCTGGCTGATGAGGATTATGAACCCGAAACCGGTCCCAGGATGCTTGTTTCCGGTCCAGAGAAGACATGGCTTGGCAGATCGGACTGGAATGTTCCCATGAGTCACAGGGTCAGACTGATTTGCATATGGCCATGTCTGAACTGGGGTGGCTGAGTTAGCTAAAGAATGGTGATGGATTAAACCCAAATTAGTTGACTGGGGGTGAGTATTTGATTGGCTCAAACGCTCCGTCCATCATGCCCTTTTGTATCGCTTTGTTCGCCCTAAGTGTGGCAGGGTATGCTCAGACGTGAGTCCCTTGCTCACATGGCCACTGGATTCAAGATAGCCTGGCTGATGAGGATTATGAACCCGAAACCGGTCCCAGGATGCTTGTTTCCGGTCCAGGGAAGACATGGCTTGGCAGATCGGGCTGGAATGTTCCCATGAGTCACAGGGTCAGACTGATTTGCATATGGCCATGTCTGAACTGGGGTGGCTGAGGTAGCTAAAGAATGGTGATGGATTAAACCCAAATTAGTTGACTGGGGGTGAGTGTTCGATTTGCTCAAACGCTCCAGCCATCATCCCCTTTTGTATCGCTTTGTTCACCCTAAGTGTGGCAGGGTATGCTCTGACGTGAGTCCCTTGTTCACTTGGCCACTGGATTCAAGATAGCCTGACTGATGAGGATTATGAATCCAAAACCGGTCCCAGGATGCTTGTTTCCGGTCCAGGGAAGACATGGCTTGGCAGTTCGGGCTGGACTGTTCCCATGAGGCACAGGGTCAGACTGATTTGCATATGGCCATGTCTGAACTGGGTGGCTGAGTGAGCTAAAGAATGGTGATAGATTAAACCCAGATCAGTTGACTGGGGGTGAGTGCTTGATTTGCTTAAAGGCTCCGTCCATCATCCCCTTTTGTATCGCTTTGTTCGCCCTAAGTGTGGCAGGGTATGCTCAGACGTGAGTCCCTTGCTCACTTGGCCACTGGATTCAAGATAGCCTGGCTGATGAGGATTATGAATCCGAAACCGGTCCCAGGATGCTTCTTTCCGGTCCAGGGAAGACATGGCTGGGCAGTTCGGGCTGGAATGTTCCCCCGAGGCACAGGGTTAGACTGATTTGCATATGGCCATGTCTGAACTGGGGTGGCTGAGTGAGCTAAATAATGGTGATGGATTTAAACCAGATCATTTGACTGGGGATTAGTGTTTGATTGGCTCAAACGCTCCGTCCATCATGCCCTTTTGTATCGCTTTGTTCGTCCTAAGTGTGGCAGGGTATGCTCAGACGTGAGTCCCTTGCTCACATGGCCACTGGATTCAAGATAGCCTGGCTGATGAGGATTATGAACCCGAAACCGGTCCCAGGATGCTTGTTTCCGGTCCAGGGAAGACATGGCTTGGCAGATCGGGCTGGAATGTTCCCATGAGTCACAGGGTCAGACTGATTTGCATATGGCCATGTCTGAACTGGGGTGGCTGAGTTAGCTAAAGAATGGTGATGGATTAAACCCAAATTAGTTGACTGGGGGTGAGTGTTCGATTTGCTCAAACGCTCCATCCATCATCCCCTTTTGTATCGCATTGTTCACCCTAAGTGTGGCAGGGAATGCTCAGACGTGAGTCCCTTGCTCACTTGGCCACTGGATTCAAGATAGCCTGGCTGATGAGGATTATGAATCCGAAACCGGTTCCAGGATGCTTGTTTCCGGTCCAGGGAAGACATGGCCAGGCAGTTCATGCTGGACTGTTCCCATGAGGCACAGGGTCGGACTGATTTGCATATGGCCATGTCTGAACTGGGGTGGCTGAGTGAGCTAAAGAACGGTGATGCATTAAACCCAGATCAGTTGACTGGAGGTGAATATTTGATTTGCTCAAACGCTCCGTCCATCATCCCCTTTTGTATCGCTTTGTTCACCCTAAGTGTTGCAGGGTATGCTCAGACGTGAGTCCCTTGTTCACTTGGCCACTGGATTCAAGATAGCCTGGCTGATGAGGATTATGAACCCGAAACCGGTCCCAGGATGCTTGTTTCCGGTCCAGGGAAGACATGGCTTGGCAGTTCGGGCTGGACTGTTCCCATGAGGCACAGGGTCAGACTGATTTGCATATGGCCATGTCTGAACTGGGTGGCTGAGTGAGCTAAAGAATGGTGATGGATTAAACCCAGATCAGTTGACTGGGGGTGAGTGCTTGATTTGCTTAAAGGCTCCGTCCATCATCCCCTTTTGTATCGCTTTGTTCGCCCTAAGTGTGGCAGGGTATGCTCAGACGTGAGTCCCTTGCTCACTTGGCCACTGGATTCAAGATAGCCTGGCTGATGAGGATTATGAATCCGAAACCGGTCCCAGGATGCTTCTTTCCGGTCCAGGGAAGAAATGGCTTGGCAGTTCGGGCTGGAATGTTCCCCCGAGGCACAGGGTTAGACTGATTTGCATATGGCCATGTCTGAACTGGGGTGGCTGAGTTAGCTAAAGAATGGTGATGGATTAAACCCAAATTAGTTGACTTGGGGTGAGTGTTTGATTGGCTCAAACTCTCCGTCCATCATGCCCTTTTGTATCGCTTTGTTCGCCCTAAGTGTGGCAGGGTATGCTGAGACGTGAGTCCCTTGCTCACATGGCCACTGGATTAAAGATAGCCTGGCTGATGAGGATTATGAACCCGAAACCGGTCCCAGGATGCTTGTTTCCGGTCCAGGGAAGACATGGCTTGGCAGATCGGGCTGGAATGTTCCCATGAGTCACAGGGTCCGACTGATTTGCATATGGCCATGTCTGAACTGGGGTGGCTGAGTTAGCTAAAGAATGGTGATGGATTAAACCCAAATTAGTTGACTGGGGGTGAGTGTTCGATTTGCTCAAACGCTCCATCCATCATCCCCTTTTGTATCGCTTTGTTCACCCTAAGTGTTGCAGGGTATGCTCAGACGTGAGTCCCTTGTTCACTTGGCCACTGGATTCAAGATAGCCTGGCTGATGAGGATTATGAACCCGAAACCGGTCCCAGGATGCTTGTTTCCGGTCCAGGGAAGACATGGCTTGGCAGTTCGGGCTGGACTGTTCCCATGAGGCACAGGGTCAGACTGATTTGCATATGGCCATGTCTGAACTGGGTGGCTGAGTGAGCTAAAGAATGGTGATGGATTAAACCCAGATCAGTTGACTGGGGGTGAGTGCTTGATTTGCTTAAACGCTCCGTCCATCATCCCCTTTTGTATCGCTTTGTTCGCCCTAAGTGTGGCAGGGTATGCTCAGACGTGAGTCCCTTGCTCACTTGGCCACTGGATTCAAGATAGCCTGGCTGATGAGGATTATGAATCCGAAACCGGTCCCAGGATGCTTCTTTCCGGTCCAGGGAAGAAATGGCTTGGCAGTTCGGGCTGGAATGTTCCCCCGAGGCACAGGGTTAGACTGATTTGCATATGGCCATGTCTGAACTGGGGTGGCTGAGTGAGCTAAATAATGGTGATGGATTTAAACCAGATCAGTTGACTGGGGGTGAGTGTTTGATTGGCTCAAACGCTCCGTCCATCATGCCCTTTTGTATCGCTTTGTTCGTCCTAAGTGTGGCAGGGTATGCTCAGACGTGAGTCCCTTGCTCACATGGCCACTGGATTCAAGATAGCCTGGCTGATGAGGATTATGAACCCGAAACCGGTCCCAGGATGCTTGTTTCCGGTCCAGGGAAGACATGGCTTGGCAGTTCGGGCTGGACTGTTCCCATGAGGCACAGGGTCAGACTGATTTGCATATGGCCATGTCTGAACTGGGTGGCTGAGTGAGCTAAAGAATGGTGATAGATTAAACCCAGATCAGTTGACTGGGGGTGAGTGCTTGATTTGCTTAAAGGCTCCGTCCATCATCCCCTTTTGTATCGCTTTGTTCGCCCTAAGTGTGGCAGGGTATGCTCAGACGTGAGTCCCTTGCTCACTTGGCCACTGGATTCAAGATAGCCTGGCTGATGAGGATTATGAATCCGAAACCGGTCCCAGGATGCTTCTTTCCGGTCCAGGGAAGACATGGCTGGGCAGTTCGGGCTGGAATGTTCCCCCGAGGCACAGGGTTAGACTGATTTGCATATGGCCATGTCTGAACTGGGGTGGCTGAGTGAGCTAAATAATGGTGATGGATTTAAACCAGATCATTTGACTGGGGATTAGTGTTTGATTGGCTCAAACGCTCCGTCCATCATGCCCTTTTGTATCGCTTTGTTCGTCCTAAGTGTGGCAGGGTATGCTCAGACGTGAGTCCCTTGCTCACATGGCCACTGGATTCAAGATAGCCTGGCTGATGAGGATTATGAACCCGAAACCGGTCCCAGGATGCTTGTTTCCGGTCCAGGGAAGACATGGCTTGGCAGATCGGGCTGGAATGTTCCCATGAGTCACAGGGTCAGACTGATTTGCATATGGCCATGTCTGAACTGGGGTGGCTGAGTTAGCTAAAGAATGGTGATGGATTAAACCCAAATTAGTTGACTGGGGGTGAGTGTTCGATTTGCTCAAACGCTCCATCCATCATCCCCTTTTGTATCGCATTGTTCACCCTAAGTGTGGCAGGGAATGCTCAGACGTGAGTCCCTTGCTCACTTGGCCACTGGATTCAAGATAGCCTGGCTGATGAGGATTATGAATCCGAAACCGGTTCCAGGATGCTTGTTTCCGGTCCAGGGAAGACATGGCCAGGCAGTTCATGCTGGACTGTTCCCATGAGGCACAGGGTCGGACTGATTTGCATATGGCCATGTCTGAACTGGGGTGGCTGAGTGAGCTAAAGAACGGTGATGCATTAAACCCAGATCAGTTGACTGGAGGTGAATATTTGATTTGCTCAAACGCTCCGTCCATCATCCCCTTTTGTATCGCTTTGTTCACCCTAAGTGTTGCAGGGTATGCTCAGACGTGAGTCCCTTGTTCACTTGGCCACTGGATTCAAGATAGCCTGGCTGATGAGGATTATGAACCCGAAACCGGTCCCAGGATGCTTGTTTCCGGTCCAGGGAAGACATGGCTTGGCAGTTCGGGCTGGACTGTTCCCATGAGGCACAGGGTCAGACTGATTTGCATATGGCCATGTCTGAACTGGGTGGCTGAGTGAGCTAAAGAATGGTGATGGATTAAACCCAGATCAGTTGACTGGGGGTGAGTGCTTGATTTGCTTAAAGGCTCCGTCCATCATCCCCTTTTGTATCGCTTTGTTCGCCCTAAGTGTGGCAGGGTATGCTCAGACGTGAGTCCCTTGCTCACTTGGCCACTGGATTCAAGATAGCCTGGCTGATGAGGATTATGAATCCGAAACCGGTCCCAGGATGCTTCTTTCCGGTCCAGGGAAGAAATGGCTTGGCAGTTCGGGCTGGAATGTTCCCCCGAGGCACAGGGTTAGACTGATTTGCATATGGCCATGTCTGAACTGGGGTGGCTGAGTTAGCTAAAGAATGGTGATGGATTAAACCCAAATTAGTTGACTTGGGGTGAGTGTTTGATTGGCTCAAACTCTCCGTCCATCATGCCCTTTTGTATCGCTTTGTTCGCCCTAAGTGTGGCAGGGTATGCTGAGACGTGAGTCCCTTGCTCACATGGCCACTGGATTAAAGATAGCCTGGCTGATGAGGATTATGAACCCGAAACCGGTCCCAGGATGCTTGTTTCCGGTCCAGGGAAGACATGGCTTGGCAGATCGGGCTGGAATGTTCCCATGAGTCACAGGGTCCGACTGATTTGCATATGGCCATGTCTGAACTGGGGTGGCTGAGTTAGCTAAAGAATGGTGATGGATTAAACCCAAATTAGTTGACTGGGGGTGAGTGTTCGATTTGCTCAAACGCTCCATCCATCATCCCCTTTTGTATCGCTTTGTTCACCCTAAGTGTTGCAGGGTATGCTCAGACGTGAGTCCCTTGTTCACTTGGCCACTGGATTCAAGATAGCCTGGCTGATGAGGATTATGAACCCGAAACCGGTCCCAGGATGCTTGTTTCCGGTCCAGGGAAGACATGGCTTGGCAGTTCGGGCTGGACTGTTCCCATGAGGCACAGGGTCAGACTGATTTGCATATGGCCATGTCTGAACTGGGTGGCTGAGTGAGCTAAAGAATGGTGATGGATTAAACCCAGATCAGTTGACTGGGGGTGAGTGCTTGATTTGCTTAAACGCTCCGTCCATCATCCCCTTTTGTATCGCTTTGTTCGCCCTAAGTGTGGCAGGGTATGCTCAGACGTGAGTCCCTTGCTCACTTGGCCACTGGATTCAAGATAGCCTGGCTGATGAGGATTATGAATCCGAAACCGGTCCCAGGATGCTTCTTTCCGGTCCAGGGAAGAAATGGCTTGGCAGTTCGGGCTGGAATGTTCCCCCGAGGCACAGGGTTAGACTGATTTGCATATGGCCATGTCTGAACTGGGGTGGCTGAGTGAGCTAAATAATGGTGATGGATTTAAACCAGATCAGTTGACTGGGGGTGAGTGTTTGATTGGCTCAAACGCTCCGTCCATCATGCCCTTTTGTATCGCTTTGTTCGTCCTAAGTGTGGCAGGGTATGCTCAGACGTGAGTCCCTTGCTCACATGGCCACTGGATTCAAGATAGCCTGGCTGATGAGGATTATGAACCCGAAACCGGTCCCAGGATGCTTGTTTCCGGTCCAGGGAAGACATGGCTTGGCAGATCGGGCTGGAATGTTCCCATGAGTCACAGGGTCAGACTGATTTGCATATGGCCATGTCTGAACTGGGGTGGCTGAGTTAGCTAAAGAATGGTGATGGATTAAACCCAAATTAGTTGACTGGGGGTGAGTGTTTGATTGGCTCAAACGCTCCGTCCATCATGCCCTTTTGTATCGCTTTGTTCGCCCAAAGTGTGGCAGGGTATGCTCAGACGTGAGTCCCTTGCTCACATGGCCACTGGATTCAAGATAGCCTGGCTGATGAGGATTATGAACCCGAAACCGGTCCCAGGATGCTTGTTTCCGGTCCAGGGAAGACATGGCTTGGCAGATCGGGCTGGAATGTTCCCATGAGTCACAGGGTCAGACTGATTTGCATATGGCCATGTCTGAACTGGGGTGGCTGAGTTAGCTAAAGAATGGTGATGGATTAAACCCAAATTAGTTGACTGGGGGTGAGTGTTCGATTTGCTCAAACGCTCCAGCCATCATCCCCTTTTGTATCGCTTTGTTCACCCTAAGTGTGGCAGGGTATGCTCTGACGTGAGTCCCTTGTTCACTTGGCCACTGGATTCAAGATAGCCTGACTGATGAGGATTATGAATCCAAAACCGGTCCCAGGATGCTTGTTTCCGGTCCAGGGAAGACATGGCTTGGCAGTTCAGGCTGGACTGCTCCCATGAGGCACAGGGTCAGACTGATTTGCATATGGCCATGTCTGAACTGGGGTGGCTGAGTGAGCTAAAGAATGGTGATGGATTAAATCCAGATCAGTTGACTGGGGGTGAGTGTTTGATTTGCTCAAACGCTCCGTCCATCATCCCCTTTTGTATCGCTTTGTTCGCCCTAAGTGTGGCAGGGTATGCTCAGACGTGAGTCCCTTGCTCACTTGGCCACTGGATTCAAGATAGCCTGGCTGATGAGGATTATGAATCCGAAACCGGTCCCAGGATGCTTCTTTCCGGTCCAGGGAAGACATGGCTTGGCAGTTCGGGCTGGAATGTTCCCCCGAGGCACAGGGTTAGACTGATTTGCATATGGCCATGTCTGAACTGGGGTGGCTGAGTGAGCTAAATAATGGTGATGGATTTAAACCAGATCAGTTGACTGGGGATTAGTGTTTGATTGGCTCAAACGCTCCGTCCATCATGCCCTTTTGTATCGCTTTGTTCGTCCTAAGTGTGGCAGGGTATGCTCAACCGTGAGTCCCTTGCTCACATGGCCACTGGATTCAAGAAAGCCTGGCTGATGAGGATTATGAACCCGAAACTGGTCCCAGGATGCTTGTTTCCGGTCCAGGGAAGACATGGCTTGGCAGATCGGGCTGGAATGTTCCCATGAGTCACAGGGTCAGACTTATTTGCATATGGCCATGTCTGAACTGGGGTGGCTGAGTTAGCTAAAGAATGGTGATGGATTAAACCCAAATTAGTTGACTTGGGGTGAGTGTTTGATTGGCTCAAACTCTCCGTCCATCATGCCCTTTTGTATCGCTTTGTTCGCCCTAAGTGTGGCAGGGTATGCTGAGACGTGAGTCCCTTGCTCACATGGCCACTGGATTCAAGATAGCCTGGCTGATGAGGATTATGAACCCGAAACCGGTCCCAGGATGCTTTTTTCCGGTCCAGGGAAGACATGGCTTGGCAGATCGGGCTGGAATGTTCCCATGAGTCACAGGGTCAGACTGATTTGCATATGGCCATGTCTGAACTGGGGTGGCTGAGTTAGCTAAAGAATGGTGATGGATCAAACCCAAATTAGTTGACTGGGGGTGAGTGTTCGATTTGCTCAAACGCTCCATCCATCATCCCCTTTTGTATCGCTTTGTTCACCCTAAGTGTGGCAGGGTATGCTCAGACGTGAGTCCCTTGCTCACTTGGCCACTGGATTCAAAATAGCCTGGCTGATGAGGATTATGAATCCGAAACCGGTGCCAGGATGCTTGTTTCCGGTCCAGGGAAGACATGGCCAGGCTGTTCGAGCTGGACTGTTCCCATGAGGCGCAGGGTCGGACTGATTTGCATATGGCCATGTCTGAACTGGGGTGGCAGAGTGAGCTAAAGAACGGTGATGGATTAAACCCAGATCAGTTGACTGGAGGTGAATATTTGATTTGCTCAAACGCTCCGTCCATCATCCCCTTTTGTATCGCTTTGTTCACCCTAAGTGTTGCAGGGTATGCTCAGACGTGAGTCCCTTGCTCACTTGGCCACTGGATTCAAGATAGCCTGGCTGATGAGGATTATGAACCCGAAACCGGTCCCAGGATGCTTGTTTCCGGTCCAGGGAAGACATGGCTTGGCAGTTCGGGCTGGACTGTTCCCATGAGGCACAGGGTCAGACTGATTTGCATATGGCCATGTCTGAACTGGGTGGCTGAGTGAGCTAAAGAATGGTGATGGATTAAACCCAGATCAGTTGACTGGGGGTGAGTGCTTGATTTGCTTAAACGCTCCGTCCATCATCCCCTTTTGTATCGCTTTGTTCGCCCTAAGTGTGGCAGGGTATGCTCAGACGTGAGTCCCTTGCTCACTTGGCCACTGGATTCAAGATAGCCTGGCTGATGAGGATTATGAATCCGAAACTGGTCCCAGGATGCTTGTTTCCGGTCCAGGGAAGACATGGCTTGGCAGTTCGGCTGGACTGTTCCCATGAGGCACAGGGTCAGACTGATTTGCATATGGCCACGTCTGAACTGGGGTGGCTGAGTGAGCTAAAGAATTTTGATGGATTAAACCCAGATCAGTTGACTGGGGGTGAGTGTTTGATTTGCTCAAACGCTATGTCCATCATCCCCTTTTGTATCGCTTTGTTCGCCCTAAGTGTGGCAGGGTATGCTCAGACGTGAGTCGCTTGCTCACTTGGCCACTGGATTCAAGATAGCCTGGCTGATGAGGATTATGAACCCGAAACCGGTCCCAGGATGCTTGTTTCCGGTCCAGGGAAGACATGGCTTGGCAGATCGGGCTGGACTGTTCCCATGAAGCACAGGGTCAGACTGATTTGCATATGGCCACGTCTGAACTGGGGTGGCTGAGTGAGCTAAAGAATTTTGATGGATTAAACCCAGATCAGTTGACTGGGGGTGAGTGCTTGATTTGCTCAAACGCTATGCCCATTATCCCCTTTTGTATCGCTTTGTTCGCCCTAAGTGTGGCAGGGTATGCTCAGACGTGAGTCCCTTGCTCACTTGGCCACTGGATTCAAGATAGCCTGGCTGATGAGGATTATGAATCCGAAACCGGTCCCAGGATGCTTGTTTCCGGTCCAGGGAAGACATGGCTTGGCAGTTCGGTCTGGACTGTTCCCATGAGTCACAGGGTCAGACTGATTTGCATATGGCCATATCTGAACTGGGGTGGCTGAGTTAGCTAAAGAATGGTGATGGATTAAACCCAAATTAGTTGACTGGGGGTGAGTGTTCGATTTGCTCAAACGCTCCGTCCATCATCCCCTTTTGTATCGCTTTGTTCACCCTAAGTGTGGCAGGGTATGCTCAGACATGAGTCCCTTGCTCACTTGGCCACTGGATTCAAGATAGCCTGGCTGATGAGGATTATGAATCCGAAACCGGTCCCAGGATGCTTGTTTCCGTTCCAGGGAAGACATGGCTTGGCAGTACGGGCTGGACTGTTCCCATGAGGCACAGAGTCAGATTGATTTGCATTTGGCCATGTCTGAACTGGGGTGGCTGAGTTAGCTAAAGAATGGTGATGGATTAAACCCAAATTAGTTGACTGGGGGTGAGTGTTCGATTTGCTCAAACGCTCCGTCCATCATCCCCTTTTGTATCGCTTTGTTCACACTAAGTGTGGCAGGGTATGCTCAGACGGAGTCCCTTGCTCACTTGGCCACTGGATTCAAGATAGCCTGGCTGATGAGGATTATAAACCCGAAACCGGTCCTAAGATGCTTGTTTCCGGTCCAGGGAAGACATGGCTTGGCAGTTCGGGCTGGACTGTTCCCATGAGGCACAGGGTCAGACTGATTTGCATATGGCCATGTCTGAACTGGGGTGGCTGAGTGAGCTAAAGAATGGTGATGGATTAAACCCAGATCAGTTGACTGGGGGTGAGTGCTTGATTTGCTTAAACGCTCCGTCCATCATCCCCTTTTGTATCGCTTTGTTCGCCCTAAGTGTGGCAGGGTATGCTCAGACGTGAGTCCCTTGCTCACTTGGCCACTGGATTCAAGATAGCCTGGCTGATGAGGATTATGAATCCGAAACCGGTCCCAGGATGCTTGTTTCCGGTCCAGGGAAGACATGGCTTGGCAGTTCGGCTGGACTGTTCCCATGAGGCACAGGGTCAGACTGATTTGCATATGGCCACATCTGAACTGGGGTGGCTGAGTGAGCTAAAGAATTTTGATGGATTAAACCCAGATCAGTTGACTGGGGGTGAGTGTTTGATTTGCTCAAACGCTATGTCCATCATCCCCTTTTGTATCGCTTTGTTCACCCTAAGTGTGGCAGGGTATGCTCAGACGTGAGTCGCTTGCTCACTTGGCCACTGGATTCAAGATAGCCTGGCTGATGAGGATTATGAACCCGAAACCGGTCCCAGGATGCTTGTTTCCGGTCCAGGGAAGACATGGCTTGGCAGATCGGGCTGGACTGTTCCCATGAGGCACAGGGTCAGACTGATTTGCATATGGCCACGTCTGAACTGGGGTGGCTGAGTGAGCTAAAGAATTTTGATGGATTAAACCCAGATCAGTTGACTGGGGGTGAGTGCTTGATTTGCTCAAACGCTATGCCCATCATCCCCTTTTGTATCGCTTTGTTCACCCTAAGTGTGGCAGGGTATGCTCAGACATGAGTCCCTTGCTCACTTGGCCACTGGATTCAAGATAGCCTGGCTGATGAGGATTATGAATCCGAAACCGGTCCCAGGATGCTTGTTTCCGGTCCAGGGAAGACATGGCTTGGCAGTTCGGGCTGGACTGTTCCCATGAGTCACAGGGTCAGACTGATTTGCATATGGCCATGTCTGAACTGGGGTGGCTGAGTTAGCTAAAGAATGGTGATGGATTAAACCCAAATTAGTTGACTGGGGGTGAGTGTTCGCTTTGCTCAAACGCTCCGTCCATCATCCCCTTTTGTATCGCTTTGTTCACCCTAAGTGTGGCAGGGTATGCTCAGACATGAGTCCCTTGCTCACTTGGCCACTGGATTCAAGATAGCCTGGCTGATGAGGATTATGAATCCGAAACCGGTCCCAGGATGCTTGTTTCCGTTCCAGGGAAGACATGGCTTGGCAGTTCGGGCTGGACTGTTCCCATGAGGCACAGAGTCAGATTGATTTGCATTTGGCCATGTCTGAACTGGGGTGGCTGAGTTAGCTAAAGAATGGTGATGGATTAAACCCAGATCAGTTGACTGGGGGTGAGTGTTTGATTTGCTCAAACGCTCCGTCCATCATCCCCTTTTGTATCGCTTTGTTCGCCCTAAGTGTGGCAGGGTATGCTCAGACGTGAGTCCCTTGCTCACTTGACCCCTGGATTCAAGATAGCCTGGCTGATGAGGATTATGAATCCGAAACCGGTCCCTGGATGCTTGTTTCCGGTCCAGGGAAGACATGGCCAGGCAGTTCGAGCTGGACTGTTCCCATGAGGCACAGGGTCAGACTGATTTGCATATGGCCATGTCTGAACTGGGGTGGCTGAGTGAGCTAAAGAACGGTGATGGATTAAACCCAGATCAGTTGACTGGTTTTGGGCATTGCGTTTATTTTCGAGTGTTAAAACTTTATCCAGTTTCCATTTTGGCCTGCAGCCATCTTGCTGTTGTTGTTTACCCTCCCTGCCCGGACCTCCACCCCGCTACCGCCTTCCCAGGTGCTCCTCCCTCCCACTGATACTTGAGGCTTGACTCTGCTGCTTTGAAGCTGTGACCGTCCTGATAGCCTCAGAAGCGGTCGCTCCCCACGCAACTGCCAACACTGCACCGGTATCGTAGAGCTGTAGCACTGCCAGATTACCTCAGTCCTGCTTGCCTTTAATTGATTGCAGCGTAGCGCTTTAATTATTAACGCGCATTTGTGCCTACCTGCTGCTCTGTTTAGTAACTTTGTTCGTAGCGCTATATTTAAATTGCGCGATTCCATTGCATCAAGACTGTATTTTGGTTGACTGTCTGCCTCAAGCTACTGAATTGCCTTTGTGCATAGCGTGTACAATAGAGTGTATTTCGTTTTGGGCATTGCGTTTATTTTCGAGTGTTAAAACTTTACCCAGTTTCATTTTGGCCTGCAGCCATCTTGCTGTTGTTGTTTACCCTCCCTGCCCGGACCTCCACCCCGCTACCGCCTTCCCAGGTGCTCCTCCCTCCCACTGATACTTGAGGCTTGACTCGGCTGCTTTGAAGCTGTGACCGTCCTGATAGCCTCAGAAGCGGTCGCTCCCCACGCAACTGCCAACACTGCACCGGTATCGTAGAGCTGTAGCACTGCCAGATTACCTCAGTCCTGCTTGCCTTTAATTGATTGCAGCGTAGCGCTTTAATTATTAACGCGCATTTGTTCCTGCCTGCTGCTCTGTTTAGTAACTTTGTTCGTAGCGCTATATTTAAATTGCGCGATTCCATTGCATCAAGACTGTATTTTGGTTGACTGTCTGCCTCAAGCTGCTGAATTGCCTTTGTGCATAGCGTGTAGAATAGATTGTATTTCGTTTTGGGCATTGCGTTTATTTTCGAGTGTTAAAACTTTACCCAGTTACCATTTTGGCCTGCAGCCATCTTGCTGTTGTTGTTTACCCTCCCTGCCCGGACCTCCACCCCGCTACCGCCTTCCCAGGTGCTCCTCCCTCCCACTGATACTTGAGGCTTGACTCGGCTGCTTTGAAGCTGTGACCGTCCTGATAGCCTCAGAAGCGGTCACTCCCCACGCAACTACCAACACTGCACCGGTATCGTAGAGCTGTAGCACTGCCAGATTACCTCAGTCCTGCTTGCCTTTAATCGATTGCAGCGTAGCGCTTTAATTATTAACGCGCATTTGTGCCTGCCTGCTGCTCTGTTTAGTAACTTTGTTCGTAGCGCTATATTTAAATTGCGCGATTCCATTGCATCAAGACTGTATTTTGGTTGACTGTCTGCCTCAAGCTGCTGAATTGCCTTTGTGCATAGCGTGTACAATAGATTGTATTTCGTTTTGGGCATTGCGTTTATTTTCGAGTGTTAAAACTTTACCCAGTTTCCATTTTGGCCTGCAGCCATCTTGCTGTTGTTGTTTACCCTCCCTGCCCGGACCTCCACCCCGCTACCGCCTTCCCAGGTGCTCCTCCCTCGCCCCTCCCCCCCCACCATCCATTTATGACAGATGCTTTTGCGTGCAGCGTTCACGCGCAGCGGTCGCGCCCCATGCTCGCCGAAGGTGCGCCAAAGGTAAGCCTGTCTACGCCCGTCCGCGCCTGGACCGCGCCCAGTGCCAGTCCCCCTGGTCCCCGCGCAGCGCCCTCCACCCACATCACGTATGACGCTGCCACCCTCCTAGCCCTCAACCCCGGACGCAACCCTCATTGTTGCGTAGCTGCCCCCGGACACACCCACGGACCCTTCGTCTGCCACTCCTGCAAATTTACCAGCATCAAGACCCATACCACTAACCCCAAACGCAGCTCCGACTCTAACCACCTGAAGTGCATCCTGCTGAACACCCGCTCGGTCCACAGACACGCCACCGAACTCTGGGATCTACTCGACACTACATCACCGGACGTCGCCTTCCTTACTGAAACATGGATGAACGCATCATCAGCACCCAACATCGCCGTAGCCATCCCAAACAATTACAAGATTATCCGGAAAGACCGCGCCGTCCAAACGGGAGGAGGCATCGCCATTGTCCATAAGAACACCATCAAAATCACGACCCGCTCCGACGATAACCTTACAACCGCCGAACACCTCCACTTCCAGGTCCACACCGACCCCAGAACCACACTTAGAGGCACCCTCATCTACAGGCCTCCAGGAACCCGTAAACAATTCAGCGAAGACATCACCGACTTCATCAGTCCACATGCCCTCGCATCCGAGAACTACATCCTATTAGGAGACCTCAACTTTCACCTGGACAAGAAAAGCGACTACAACACCACCACCCTTCTTGACAACCTGACCAATCTCGGCCTCAAACAACTTGTTGACACCCCCACCCATATAGCCGGACACACGCTCGACCCAATATTCACCTCCAGCAAACACATCTCCTTTGACCGCACCACAGCTCTCCACTGGACAGACCACAGCTGTGTTCACTTCAGCTACAAAACAACCTCGACCCACAACCGCCCACAACCTATCCCCCGAAGAAAATGGAACAAAATCACCACCGACCAACTCCTCACATCGCTCAACCAAAACCCACCCGCCCTTTCATCGGACCCAAACCAAGCTGCCATCAAATTCAAACAATGGATCACTCACAGCGCTGACGAACTAGCACCCTTGAAAAACCATCTCACCAATCAAAACAATAATAAGGCCCCATGGTTCAATGATGACCTTAAGAAATCCAAAAAGCTATGCCGCACGCTTGAGAAGACATGGAGAAAAAACCCAACCTCCGACAACATGACCACCCTCAAGGCAGCCACCCGCAAACACCACCAGCTGATCCGATCCACGAAGAAATCAGCATTCAAGAACCGACTTGACAACAACGCCCATAACAGCAAGGAACTATTCAACATCGTCAAAGAATTCACCAACCCCACTGCAGCCTCAAACGACATCACTCCCTCCCAAGACCTCTGCGATTCGTTATCCTCCTTCTTCTACAACAAAATTGCCGACATACACAACAGCTTCGAAAAATGCTCCAACAGACAACACTCTCCACCCCCCTCAGAACATAAACCGACCTCCAACTACCTCAGCGCCTGGAACCCAATGACTACTGAAGACACCATCCGCCTCATGAACTCTATCCACTCTGGATCGCCAATCGACCCATGTCCCCACCACATCTTCAATAAAGCAGACTCCATCATCGCACCCCATCTCCGCGATATCATCAACTGCTCCTTCATCTCTGCCACCTTCCCAGAAAGCTGGAAACATGCCGAAGTCAGCGCTCTCCTGAAGAAACCCACAGCAGACCCATCTGAACTTAAAAACTACCGCCCCATATCCCTCCTCCCATTCCCGGCCAAAGTCATCGAGAAAGCCGTCAATAGCCAACTCGCCGCCTTCCTCGAATCCAACAACTCCCTCGATCCCTCACAGTCCGGCTTTCGAGCCAAACAAAGCACCGAGACCGCCCTCATCGCAGCAACAGACGACATCCGAACACTTCTGGACAACGGAGAAACAGTGGCCCTCATCCTACTCGACCTCTCCGCCGCCTTCGACACAGTATGTCATAGCACACTCATACAACGCCTCAACAACGTCGAAATAAAAGGAAAAGCTTTGAATTGGATCATCTCGTTCCTCGCCGGAAGAACCCAGAGAGTCCACCTCCCCCCATTCAAATCAGAGGCCACCAAAGTCATCTGTGGTGTACCACAAGGATCTTCACTCAGCCCCACCCTCTTCAACGTATACATGAGTCCCCTCGCACCATCGCGCGCCAACACAACCTCAACATCATCTCCTACGCAGACGACACCCAACTGATCCTCTCCCTCACCAAAGACCCAAACACCGCCAAAACCAATCTACACGAAGGAATGAAAGAAGTAGCCGAATGGATGAAGAACAGCCGTTTAAAACTTAACTCGGACAAAACAGAAGTCCTCATCTTAGGATCATCCCCCTCTGCCTGGGACGACTCATGGTGGCCACCGGCCCTGGGTACAGCACCCATACCTACAGATCACGTACATAACTTGGGCTTCATCCTAGACTCCTCCCTCTCGATGACCAGACAAGTCAACGCCGTCTCATCTTCTTGCTTCAACATCATACGCATGCTCAAAAAAATCTTCCGCTGGATCCCCACCGAAACAAGAAAGACAGTCACCCACGCACTGGTCACCAGCCGATTGGACTATGGAAATACCCTTTACGCCGGGACCACAGCCAAACTACAGAAAAAACTCCAACGAATCCAAAACGCCTCAGCCAGACTCATACTGGACATTCCCCGTCATGCTCACATTTCCGGTCACCTGAAGGATCTCCACTGGCTCCCCGTCAACAAGAGAATAACGTTCCGCCTCCTCACCCACGCACACAAGGCCCTCTACAACCTAGGACCCGAATGCCTCAACACACGACTGTCCTTCTACACACCCACCCGCCAACTACGATCATCCAATCAAGCCCTCGCCGCAATTCCGCGCATCCACAGATCCACCATGGGAGGAAGATCCTTCTCCTACTTAGCGGCCAAAACCTGGAATTCTCTCCCCACTCACCTCCGACTTACACAGAACCACCTCTCCTTCAGAAAACAACTAAAAACCTGGCTATTCGATAAGTAATTCACCCACCCTCCCTCAAGCGCCTTGAGACCCTCTGGGTGAGTAGTGCGCTATCCAAATTCCTGAACTTGAACTTGAACTGGGGGTGGGTATTTGATTTGCTCAAACGCTCCGTCCATCATCCCCTTTTGTATCGCTTTGTTCGCCCTAAGTGTTGCAGGGTATGCTCAGACGTGAGTCCCTTGCTCACTTGGCCACTGGATTCAAGATAGCCTGGCTGATGAGGATTATGAATCCGAAACCGGTCCCAGGATGCTTGTTTCCGGTCCAGGTAAGACATGGCTTGACAGTTCGGGCTGGACTGTTCCCATGAGGCACAGAGTCAGATTGATTTGCATTTGGCCATGTCTGAACTGGGGTGGCTGAGTGAGCTAAAGAATGGTGATGGATTAAATCCAGATCAGTTGACTGGGGTTGAGTGTTTGATTTGCTCAAACGCTCCGTCCATCATCCCCTTTTGTATCGCTTTGTTCGCCCTAAGTGTGGCAGGGTATGCTCAGACGTGAGTCCCTTGATCACTTGGCCACTGGATTCAAGATAGCCTGGCTGATGAGGATTATGAATCCGAAACCGGTCCCAGGATGCTTGTTTCCGGTCCAGGGAAGACATGGCTTGACAGTTCGGGCTGGACTGTTCCCATGAGGCACAGGGTCAGACTGATTTGCATATGGCCATGTCTGAACTGGGGTGGCTGAGTGAGCTAAAGAATGGTGATGGATTAAACCCAGATCAGTTGACTGGGGGTGAGTGTTTGATTTGCTCAAACGCTCCGCCCATCATCCCCTTTTGTATAGCTTTGTTCACCCTAAGTGTGGCAGGGTATGCTCAGACGTGAGTCCCTTGCTCACTTGGCCACTGGATTCAAGATAGCCTGGCTGATGAGGAATATGAATCCGAAACCGGTCCCAGGATGCTTGTTTCCGGTCCAGGGAAGACATGGCTTGGCAGTTCGGGCTGGACTGTACCCATGAGGCAGCAAACTGCAATTATTGCTTGCAAGCCAGAATCCCAAAGGCTCAGAGTGCTTCTCTCAACGGGCTGTTTAAAGGGAGAGAACACATTCCCTTAAGAGCTCCCCAGTGCGTGCGCGCATATTTTTGGAAGCCACATTTCTGTCGCCAGAAGTGTCCTGCACAATAAAGGGCCTGCAGATTTCATGTTACCTTTTAAGTTTTTCACATCCCAGAGTTGTACTGATTTTCACTGCTGAATGCTGAAGGCAGACGATCCGAGAGAGTGTGATCCAGTCCGTGGCTTCCGTGCTTCCCAGGCCGCCGTTCTGTGTGTTCTGTGTGTGCAAGCAGGCAGGCAAGGCAAGCGAGCGAGGATCAAGAACGCTGCCCAGCCGCTCCTCAAGCCTCAAGCCTCAAGCCTCCGCAGCCCCCCCAGCAGCAGCAGCAGCAGCCGTCGGTCAGAGAAGGGGACAGAGGAGCCGCGGTCGCACCCGGGAGGACAAAAGGAAGGAGATCTCCGCAATTCCGGCTTGGCAGTCAGAGGCAGGTGAGCCGAGTCGAGCCGAGCCGAGTGGAGGCAGGAACAGAGTAGAAAAAGTGCGGTGGCTTTTTTTTTTTCCCTCCATCCTTGCTCTCACCTTCGTGAGGTGAGCAGAGAGCGAGTGAGTGAGTGAGCGGGAGAGATTGGTCACCCCCCCCCGTCGTTCTTCCACGGGAGTGAATCTGTCACCAGCCACTTGCCAGCCTGCCTGCAGCCTGCCCTGGCGCTCTGCCGTCTTGTTGCCTTGCCTTCCCTGCCCGGCCGTAGCTGGTTGGACTGGAGCGGTGGCCCCAGGAAGGAGTGGGTGAGGAGTAACCTCAAAGGCAAGGCAGGGTAAGGGTGAGGGCAGAGGGTTGGCTCAAAGGCTGAAGCTGGTTTCCACAGAAGCAGCAGAGTAAGAGCAAGCAGAGGAGTGGGATATACGTACCACAAAAGGCTCATGCAGGCGCACATAGGAGGCTGGCATCCGGCGGCTTGAGCCTAGGCAACAGATGAAAGCAGCCCCACAACCTTAATACCACAGCACCTGGGTCAGGATCCAGACCCATTAACCCACGGCAACCGATTATCCCTTCCCTTACCACTGGTCTTCACCAGACTAGACCAGGGAATCCTGGGACACTGTGCTCAAAGGAACCTCTACTATTTCCACCACCACAAGGGTGCCGCTGTATGGGCGTGGGCAGAGGAAAAAGACCAGCAAGGAGAAACAAAAAAGGAAAAAAGGAAAAGAAGAAACAACCGGGGAGTAGGAACATAGGAAGGGAGACAACAAGACAAGACAAGAAGATCACCATGAGATCTGGGAGATCAAGGGACCCTCAAGTCCCCCTGAACCCAACTAAAAGACCTAGGAGAGGAAATAAAGCCAACAAGAAACTAAACATAGACTCTAAGAGTGATGGCAAAGATGAATCAAAGAAAGGGGGCGGTTGAAGGCGAAAAAGAAGGTGGTGGAAATGAGCGGCTGATCCCCCTGACCCCCTTTCTTCCAGGCCACCCTAGCTCTGACCTTTCGCGAGTTCATAAAGGGTCAAGCTTCCAGCCAAAAATTTACACAAAATTTTCATTCATAAAGGACGCTGGCTCGGTCCTTTGCTTGAACATCCGGCAGCCCAACAACCTGCCAACTCCGATATCACCGGTTTCTTACGCCTCAGTACAAGAGACCCAGGAAGAGCAAATGAAAGAGCCAACGAGAGGGGTGAAGAGAAAACCCCCTCCAGAGGCTATGGACGATGAAGAACGCGTAAACAGAGAAGGAGAAGGAGGAGAAGAAGAACAAAGTGACGACAGCGAGTGTCCAGATACCACACAGATGGAAAATCACAGTGGAACCTGTAGCGAGTATCACAGAGGGGTGACCTTGCCAAAGACCACTAGGGAGTGGGGCTCTGTCCCCGATCCTAATCCGGGCCTTACCCCGGCCCAGGTGCAGAAGAATTTAAAAATAACGGCATTGTTGAGTAAGCAGAAAATCTCCACCCGGAGTGCTAATGCCACAGGTCCAACAACAGACAGGATCCAAAAGGACACCATCACCCCACAGGGAGCAAAATGCTCCCCAGAAGACTGGCTCAATATCGCCAGAGACTCTGAGGAAACTCCTGGGATTCAAATGACCTCTAAGGTGCCCAGCAGATGCGACGAATCAGAAGCCCCAGCAACAGCGCTTTCAGTAGCCAGCTTGCCAAATAATTTGAATTCGTGGATCTCAGGTCCGGTAAAAAATGTATGGCAAGGTTCCCAAGGTCTACCACGGGACCTTAAGTCAGAGAAAAACACATCCTCATCACAAAATCTTAATCAAGAGCAACCAGAACCAGAACCTTGCAAAGGCACAGGAATGACCGCAGCCCAAGATAACAAAATAAAGGGGCAGTCGCCCGCCGGGCATCTCTCCACGGCTCCGGAGCCGTTCGTGGCCCAGGCACAAGTCCACCACCCGGCTCAGTTCGAGTATCCCCTAACCCCTCCTCGAGTTAACCTTCCTGTGCCGGTCTGCTTAGACCCCATTCCACCAAAAGCTTCGGTCCCAGAGGCCTCATATCCCACGTATCCCACGCAAGAAGAGTGGGAAGAATTGGTCGCCTTATACACTTCACCCTCTCACTCAGCCCCAAAAAAAGCTGTAACAAGCCCAAAAGAAGTTGCAACAAACCCAAAACGAAATGCCACACAATCTAGCACCACGGCCCCAACACCACATGCTAAGGTAGACATATGGGAATCTCTCTTGCACACAATGCAACTGTCTGTCAATGCCATCCAATACCAATCGGATAAAATGGACATACAGCTATCAGTTATGCACTCACTGTCCGTCTTTGTCTCCAACATCGACAACAAGCTAGCCGAACTGAACAGTCTGGTCAAAAGGGCGCAAGAGGAGACAGCACTCATTCAATCAAACTGCCCCGGCATAGCAATTGTGGATAAGCTGGCCACACTCCCTGAAGCAATGGACAATCTCCTTATAGGAATCAAGGAGGCAGTCAAAAGCAGATCACCAATGGCTCAACTTGAGAGGAATAATAGTGCAAGGGAAACAATCAACCGGGGAACCCTGACATCACCCGAGGCCCCCCCCCCCCCATCACAAAACGAAAAGGTGACAAGGTATAAGGAAAATGCAGCGCTCTTAAGAGCAAAAGGACACACTTGGGGAGGAGACACTCCAATATCAGCAAACAGTGACCCAGTTCTCAATCTGGATCCGAACCTAAACGAAGCCCTACGGAATCAGGGTCGCTCCCCAAAGCGGGGCAGAAAACAAAAGAGGAAGGGCCGCAAGTCAAAGCAATGGGCTTTGGGTGATGGTAAAGCTGGGATTAACCAAGTCAGTATTTTGTACTCCGACCCAAAGCCGGACAAGTCAGCTCCAATGAGTCCTGAGATAGATACGGAACTGGACGCATGTCCCTTCCCCAACCAGGATCATTCGCATAGGGTCCAAAGGAAAAAGAGTCGGAAAACACTTTCTTCTAACACGACGACTACAAAGAAAGCTGACGGCCCAGCCCTGAGGAGTAGCGCAGAAGTTACAAATCCTGACAACAGCAAGGTCCCGGACAAATGTGGGGAAGAAGCCACCAGAGACCAGAGCACCACAAGAAACAACAAACCACCTCCCAACGCAGGCAACGGGGCACAAGAAGAGCAGCCTCGAGATGTCACATCAGTAGGAAACCATCCAAACCAGGATCTAATAGGAGGTGAGCAACCAAAGCCCGATGACCAGAGAATGCAAACAGAGGAAACCACCAGGGTTGAGACCACCCCCGCAAGCCCACAGAGTGGTCTTAACAGGTCAAAGACGCATCTCAGCAACCCCTCAATATTACTAATCCCAGAATACACTTCAAGGGGCGCTTTCGACATCCTAAACAGGGGTAACATTTTACGCTTGATAAACTCCATAGATAGCCTAAAAAACATATCCTCCAACGACCTGGATTTAGTAGAATTTATAGTCTCACCGGAACATCCAGGGGTGGAAGTTACCAAGACAATATGGGCCACAATAAAGTTGGCCGAGAGCGTGCTCAACGAACAAGCGAAGCTTAATAGCGGGGCATAATACTTCGCCCATTTGTTAAACCAAGATACCCAGATTTCTTGGCATGTGATTTCCTACATCGGAATGCACAAAACCAGGCCAACCACGACCCTCACTCATTCTCAGTACTGCGAGGGGCTCGCAGCAACACCCCCAACGGCTCAGAACGAAAAGAACTTGGCATTAGAAGGAAACTTGCCGCGGTAGAGCGAACCAATCCAGACTGGACATGGTTGTCCAGGACAATTAATAATAAGTCAGAAAAACACTGACATGATAAGCCAGTAACTGGGAAGTCCTCCAAAAACTTCAGATTCTGCTCCTGGAACATCAACGGCATTTGTGATAAGCTCGCGGACTCAGAACTAAAAGTTTACATGCAAAGCTTCGACATCATAGCCCTGCAAGAAACTTGGTCAGACACTCTGCCTCTACTCCCAGGCTTTGCCATGAATTTTATCCCTCCAACCCAGTCGGCAATATTTGGCCACAAAAAAGGTGGCCTCGCCATATACAGTTCATTAAAAAACACGCGGAAGGTGGAGCCGCTTCAATACAACCTAGACTCTCCGAATGCAATGCAAGTTTTACGAATCTCTATTCATGGTCAGGTAAAGATGGAGGAGATAATTCTAATAAACCTCTACCTACATCCCCGAGGGAAAAAGAAGGGGGCCGTGCAACTGAAAGAAGAGCTCACTAAGCTACTAACCGCAGAGAATACAAATAATCTGATTGTTAGCGGCGACTTCAACCAGAACATGCTCAATAAGCCGTCCACTGAAGTCACCACTGGCGAGGACCAATTTGCATTGGAACAATACCCTCAGGACAACTCTTCAGGGGGAAGAAGCACAAAAGCAGCTCAGCGACTTTTAATAACTCTTGAAGAACTTGGTCTTCGAGCGCTTAACGGGAGATTCAAGCAGCGAAATTTCATAACACAACGACCAGTTCAACAATTGATTTCACTTTCCTCTCTGGCAGTTTGTTTCAAGCAACAACTGACTTTCACATTGGCTCAATTGACTACAGTGACCATTTGCCACAGGAAGTGGCACTTGAGGCTTTTATAGCGCACAGACAAGCGCGTGCCATTGGGCACGAACTGGTTTATGCAGCAAATGATAGGCGCTTAAAGTGCAGAACAGATGATCCTCCGGGCCTACTGCTCTACGCCAAACAAGTTCTAGGCGAAACCCATAATGAAACAACAGACCTAATTACCAGCTGGGAAAAATTTGCAGAAACATTACGCAAAAATATGGGAAAAATACAGAGAAAAAAACAGCTCGAAGGATGGGCCAATGCTCCCAATCAAATTCAGCACTACAGTCATGCCTTTAAAAACAATGCTCACCTAAAAAATCTAAAAACTCTCATCGGCCAAAAATTAAGAAGGGTAAGGACAGACCCTGTTGCAAAGGATGAACTGAGGTTGTTAAAACAGGATCGCAGGAGGCTGGTCTGGCGTCTTAAGCGAGAAGCAGAAGAGTCTTTGTGGGCCAAACTCTTATATGACGCTAAATCAAACAATAGCGCCCAATTTTGGAGAAAGATCAATAACTTGTCTAAGGCTCGGAGTCAAGGCGTCAATTCCTTTGTCCTAGAAGAAGACTGGATAACTTTTCTTAGCACGCACTTCAAGGGTATCGATATCAACATCCAAGGATCGTCTACACTCATAAAACATACTGAGGACTGTTCAACACTCAACTATGACCGCCACGAGTCCAAGCAACTTGACGAGACAATTATAATTAAATGCAATTTGATTTGCAAAAGAATTTCAAAGGGAAGACGCAAGGGTGCCCCGGGACCTAATGGGATCCCCCCCATATTGTTTAAGCAAGATCCTGACTTTTGGGCGGCTGCCCTTAAACCAATGTTCGTCAGGATTTTGCAAACATCATCAATTCCATCATCATGGAGGGGAGCCATTATTTCGCCCATCTTTAAAAAGGGAGACCAAAGCGATCCAAAGAACTATCGGCTAGTGGCTCTGCTCGACAACGAAGCAAAATACTTTGCGGGTCTGCTTCTAGAGGAGCTGACATCCTGGGCAGCTGAGGTTTCTGCAATCCCATACAACCAAACAGGTTTTTGCAAAGGCATGGGAACTAACTCTAATATCCTAGCCCTTTCTTTATTAATTGATGCAGCCCAGAAAGCGAATCGCCCACTCTACCTGTGTTACATTGATTATAGCTCGGCTTTCGACCATGTCGATAGAAACCTTCTGTGGGAAAAGCTACATAAGTTGAACATTCCCCCGCTGCTTTTAAATCAACTAATTCTCCTTCATAGCGATACATGGGTGCAAGTTAGGCTGGGCATAGGCGACTACCTTACAAGAAAGATTCCAACATACACAGGGGTAAAACAGGGTTGTGTACTTGCCCCAATGCTTTTTAATCTTTTTATGGGAGGCCTATCTACACTACTGAACGAATGCAACTCCCATGCTCCAAAGCTAGGGGGCTCTCAGATCTCAAACTTATTCTACGCAGACGACCTGCTACTTATCAGCCAGACCCCGGTTGGCCTCCAGCGGCTGTTGGACATCACCTCAAGATATTCTGCTGCCAATAGGCTTAACATCAACCACGAAAAATCAAAAGTTATGTGCATCAACCTTTCTGAGAAGAAAGCAACACGTAACTGGCTCTTGTCATCCAGAAAGCTAGAAAAGGTCTCCGAATATCGATACTTGGGGGTCATCATAGACCATAAGGGCAATTACTTGCTGCAACACGAAGCCATAAAAAGGAGAGGATTAATCGCTGCGGTGGCACTCAGAAACTTAAAAAACACAGTCTCTGGTCCCAGCTTATATCCTCTCATAAAGGTTATACAGGCAAAGCTAATCCCAGCGATTACCTACAGTAGTGAAGCCATGAGAGGGAGGGATGCTCCTTTATTAGACTGAACAGTGGCAAAAGCGCTACGTATGATCTTTGGCCTCCCAAGATATTCATTGCCTGCCCAAATGAGACTAGAGTTCGGGTTACAAAAAGAAGAGCTGGCACGCAAGGGAGCCTACATAAAAACTTGGCATAAATTAAGCAGAGGAGACCCGAAAACCTTAAATGCTCTTCTGTGGAAGGAACTTCAAAACAAAGAAACATGCCCGGCAAGGCGGTACCTGGAGGGAGCCATTGAGGATCTTGGCCTACAGCAACTTTGGCCACTTCCATGCTCAACAGCAGTTTTCAAAAAGATGGTCAATAAGACAGTCCGTAATGAATCATTGCTGAGAGACAAAGCCGCCCTAACAGAGCGGGCCCATGGTTGGCTTACAGTCCAATCATACACCGCGCCTTTGCCTCAAACATACCTACAGATAGGTTTTACCCAAAAAATAAAGGAGAAATTCTTGAAATATCGCTTAGGGCTACTGCCGTCAGCGGCCCACCTACCCCCATGGTTACGGCCACATTTGCCAACAACATGTCGACTCTGTGGTAACGGCAAGGAAAATACAGTCCATTTGATCACTACTTGTGCCAAGTGTCGTGTCCACGCAGTGGGCACCCTGCAGAGAATCACACGCTGGACACAGGTCAGTGTATTCAATATTCTTTATTCTTGCGCTCGATGCAGCTGGTCACACGCATCTGCCCCCGTGCTCGTCCTGATCAATACTGTCCTCTTCCTGTCCCCTGACCGGATGTGGTGTCCGGTGACCTGGTCACCTCCCTCATGACCCACAGGGTCCTAATGTCCACCTCCCACTAGTCAGGTCACTACATCTCCCCCTTTGTTACAAACAAATGTTCATGATGCTGTTCTCCGGATCATATACGCCCCTTCCACCCTTGACCGCATTTGCCTGTTGTCATGGGAAGAAAGAAAAGAAAGAAAAGAGAGAGAGAGAGAGAGAGAGAGAGAGAGAGAGAGAGAGAGAGAGAGAGAGAGAGAGAGAGAGAGAGAGAGAGAGGTCAGTTTCGTCGACCCTCCTCCCCAGTCTTTTTCTCCTACGTTTTTCTATTTAGTCTCTTTGTCCCCTTGCATCCCCTCCTTGATTTTTTTCTGCCATCGTCTTTACTTCTTCCTTTCAGTTGTTCTCCGTCTGCTCTCCCTTTGTCAGCCTCTCTTCCTCTTTGTCGTTGCTCTCTTCTCTTATCCTTCCTTCTGCTTTTCAGTTGTCCTCCGTCTGCTCTCCATTTGTCAGCCTCTCTTCCTCTTTGTCGTTGCTCCCTCCTCTTATCCTTGCTTCTTGCACCTCTCTTTCTACGGCCGCCCTTTGTTGTCTTTGTTCCCTCACTTATTCTTTTTTGTTCTCTTCCTCTTTCTCTGGTCCCTGTGTCTTCTCTTCGCTTGCTCTCAGTATCTCTTTTGTCTTCTTCATATGTCATCGTTATGAGGCCCATCGTTTGAGCGGTGCTGTTGCTCATCAGGCATGGTCCTGGGACATCGCCCTTTAGTACATGAATGTCCTCCTTCTTTATTTTGTCCTTGTACCTCAGTTCCTCTGTGAACTTTCCCATGTTTGTTACCTCTTTCTTTGCCCCCCAGGTAAAAACCTTTGCCGTGGATGCTCTCAGCGACGGCTTGACTCCCATTCTCTCGTACTCTGATACACACATGACGTTGCATGTTGCACCACTGTCCAGTACAAAGTCTGCTTCGTGTGCTCCTGCTCTTATCTTTGCATAATCCGTCTTTCTTCGGGTGCTTCTGTCTGCTGGCTGTGTTGTTTCTCTTGCTTCGTCGTCCTCGCTCCGTTCTGTGTGCACTTCCGATATGTGGTATAGTCTTTCTACTTTCTCTTCTTCCTCTTCTTCTCCTGACTCTCGTGACAAACTTCTCCTTTCGTTGTCAACATATCTGACGTACCTTGTCGTCGACTCTTGTTGTCTTCCTGTTCTTCCTGTTGACTCTTATTCTCTTCCTGTTCTTCCTGTTGACTCTTGTTGTCTTCCTGTTCTTCCCCTGTCGTCTCTGAATTGTGCACTTTGGCACATACTGGCGTAGTGATTTCTTCCACCACATCTTCTGCACGTCTGGCCAAGCGCTGGGCATGTGCCTCTGTGTGGAAATCCCATTCCGCACTTGTAGCACGTTCCTTCAAGTTGTCTCCTCTCTTTTTGTTCACTCCAGTCATTTCTCCCTCGGTCTGTGCGATATCTATGTGTCGTAAAGTGTGCGTTTTCTATTTCAACGCTCTTCCCTCTTTCCATTTCCTTGGCATGTTCCGTTGCTCTCGCCTCTGCTCTCGCCAGTGACAGGATGTTCTCCAGTGACGTCGGTTCCTTGAGTATTCTCGCCCTGAATCCCGTGTCGCGACAGCCTTCTATGATCCTTAGCCTTATTGCTTGCTCGTTATCGAATTTGTCGAACTCGCAGTGTGTCACTAATTTTCTCAGTCTTGTCGCAAAATCATCTAGCGTTTCGCCGACATGTTGACACGCAACGGTAAATGTGTATCGTTCGAAGTCAATGTTTCGTTGTGGGTCGAACTTGGCTGTTAGACATTTCTTTAGTTTTTCATATGTTTTTATTTCTTCTGTAGGCAGTGTCACCAGAAGTTCTTCGATGTCATCCCCTGCTAAATTCAGCAGTAGCCCTAGTTTCTTTCCGTCTGCTACATCTGTATCTTCTACATATCTTTCAAACCGTCTGATCCACTTCTCCCACCTTATTCCTGCTTGTGGCTCCGATAAGTTGAACGGTAGTGGACTCCTGTATTGTGCGCTGGGCTTTGGATCCGCCATTCTTGCCTTCTTCCCTTTATCTGCTCTTTTTCCTTGTGTTCACCTTTTCTTCTTTTCTCTTTTGTCTCTTTTATTTTCTTCTTTTATTTTCTTCTTTTCTTTTTCTTTATTTTAACCTGTTCTATCTTCTTTTCTCTTTTGTCTCTTTTATTTTCTTCTTTTCTTTTCTTCTTCTATTTTGACCTGTTCTATCTTCTTTTCTCTTGTGTCTCTTTTATCTTCCTATTTTCTTCTGTTCTTCTATATTTCTGCTTTCTTTTAGCCTTTTCCAGGCTTTCCTTGACTTTTTCTTGTCTTTGTCTGCCTTTTCTTCTTTGCCTGACTCTAAAATGGCCGCTCTGTTTATTCCTATGGCCTTTCTTACTAATGTCCTTTTTTCAAAATGGCCGCCCTTTTCTCGCGAGATTTCGCGATCGAAATCTCGCTCGCCTGACTCTAAAATGGCCGCTTCCTCAATATCGCCTCTGATTGGCCCAGCCGCCTGATCCTGAAATGGCCGCCGAGACTCTCGCGAGAGCTCGCGCCTCTCTTCCACGATCGCGCCCTTTCCCTCGCGCTTACCGCAGTTGCCGGTGCTTTCTCAGAGGCGGTCGGGTGGGCTCCGATGTCGCTTCTTTTCGCTTTTCATGCACATCCAGGGTGGGCACCTGGTTCTTCCTGATGGCTTCGTCTTCCTTTTTGTCGAGGTGTACGTCGGCTCGGATCCCGCCTTCGTCGCCAGTTGTCGTGTCCACGCAGTGGCCCCCCATCAGAGAATCACACGCTGGACACAGGTCAGTGTATTCAATATTCTTTATTCTTGCGCTCGATGCAGCTGGTCACACGCATCCGCCCGCGTGCTCGTCCTGATCAATACTGTCCTCTTCCTGTCCCCTGACCGGATGTGGTGTCCGGTGACCTGGTCACCTCCCTCATGACCCACAGGGTCCTAATGTCCACCTCCCACTAGTCAGGTCACTACATCAAGCTCACCCAAAATCGACGCGTCCTCCTGCGACCACTTTTCAACAACCGTAAGATACGGTCCTGCAGACAAGCAGTGCTAGCCTGCTTCAAAGGGGATGACATCCAACTGAGTTGCCGAATGGTAACATTTCTCGAAACAGCTGAGGCTTGCTTCAAAATTCAGAAAGAACCGAATAAATTGAGTAGCAGTGCAAATGGCCAAAGGGACGAGCTCAATGGTACCCCAGTGGACGAACGCTCAGAGCGACATATCTGACCCTCCTTTACAACGACTGACACAGATCATACAATAGGGACATTGTGATCTTTTATTATAACTTAACCACTTTCTTTTGTATGATGGCATAATTTTATCTTCTTTTGGCCGCTAGGGAGGTAGTTTAGCATTTAATTTTTTTTTTTCCAGGATAAATAGATTGTTCAATAATACGTTAGCCTTTTTCTTAATTGTGTTATTGCCACCTTACTACGTATTCTTGTTTGTTTTATGGACGGAATCTTTGGTTTTAACACGTTTAAATCTGATTCATGTTTTTTTTGGGGTTTTTTTTTTTTTTGTTTTGTTTTAAATTGAATTTCCTTTCTTTGATATTGTAAAGGTTTTAATTAACCATGCACAATAAAGCATATCTATCTATCCATGAGGCACAGGGTCAGACTGATTTGCATATGGCCATGTCTGAAATAGGGTGGCTGAGTGAGCTAAAGAATGGTGATGGATTAACCCAGATCAGTTGACTGGGGGTGAGTGTTTGATTTGCTCAAACGCTCCTTCCATCATCCCCTTTTGTATCGCTTTGTTCACCCTAAGTGTGGCAGGGTATGCTCAGACGTGAGTCCCTTGCTCACTTTGCCACTGGATTCAAGATAGCCTGGCTGATGAGGATTATGAATCTGAAACCGGTCCCAGGAAGCTTGTTTCCGGTCCAGGGAAGACATGGCTTTGCAGTTCGGGCTGTACTGTTCCCATGAGGCACAGGGTCAGACTGATTTGCATATGGCCATGTCTGAACTGGGGTGGCTGAGTGAGCTAAATCATGGTGATGGATTAAACCCAGATCAGTTGACTGGGCGTGAGTGTTTGATTTGCTCTTACGCTCCGTCCATCATCCCCTTTTGTATCGCTTTGTTCGCCCTAAGTGTGGCAGGGTATGCTCAGACGTGAGTCCCTTGCTCACTTGGCCACTGGATTCAAGATAGCCTGGCTGATGAGGATTATGAATCCGAAACCGGTCCCAGGATGCTTGTTTCCGGTCCAGGGAAGACATGGCTTGGCAGTTCGGGCTGGACTGTTCCCATGAGGCACAGGGTCAGACTGATTTGCATATGGCCATGTCTGAACTGGGGTGGCAGAGTGAGCTAAAGAATTGTGATGGATTAAACCCCGATCAGTTGCATGGGGGTGAGTGTTTGATTTGCTCAAACGCTCTGTCCATCATCCCCTTTTGTATCGCTTTGTTCGCCCTAAGTGTGGCAGGGTATGCTCAGACGTGAGTCCCTTGCTCACTTGGCCACTGGATTCAAGATAGCCTGGCTGATGAGGATTATGAATCCGAAACCGGTCCCAGGATGCTTGTTTCCGGTCCAGGGAAGACATGGCTTGGCAGTTCGGGCTGGACTGTTTCCATGAGGCACAGGGTCTGACTGATTTGCATATGGCCATGTCTGAACTGGGGTTGCTGAGTGAGCTAAAGAATGGTGATGGATTAAACCCAGATCAGTTGACTGGGGGTGAGTGTTTGATTTGCTCAAACGCTACGTTCATCATTCCCTTTTGTATCGCTTTGTTCGCCCTAAGTGTGGCAGGGTATGCTCAGACGTGAGTCCCTTGCTCACTTGGCCACTGGATTCAAGATAGCCTGGCTGATGAGGATTATGAATCCGAAACTGGTCCCAGGATGCTTGTTTCCGGTCCAGGGAAGACATGGCTTGGCAGTTCGGGCTGGACTGTGTCCATGAGGCACAGGGTCAGACTGATTTTCATATGGCCATGTCTGAACTGAGGTGGCTGAGTGAGCTAAAGAATGGTGATGGATTAAACCCAGATCATTTGACTGGGGGTGAGTGTTTGATTTGCTCAAACGCTCCGTCCATCATCCCCTTTTGTATCGCTTTGTTCGCCCTAAGTGTGGCAGGGTATTCTCAGACGTGAGTCCCTTGCTCACTTGGCCACTGGATTCAAGATAGCCTGGCTGATGAGGATTATGAATCCGAAACCGGTCCCAGGATGCTTGTTTCTGGTCCAGGGAAGACATGGCTTGGCAGTTCGGGCTGGACTGTTCCCATGAGGCACAGGGTCAGACTGATTTTCATATGGCCATGTCTGAGCTGAGGTGGCTGAGTGAGCTAAAGAATGGTGATGGTTTAAACCCAGATCAGTTGACTGGGGGTGAGTGTTTGATTTTCTCAAACGCTCCATCCGTCATCCCCTTTTGTATCGCTTTGTTCACCCTAGGTGTGGCAGGGTATGCTCAGATGTGAGTCCCTTGCTCACTTGGCCACTGGATTCCAGATAGCCTGGCTGATGAGGATTATGAATCCGAAACCGGTCCCAGGATGCTTGTTTCCGGTCCAGGGAAGACATGGCTTGGCAGTTCGGGCTGGACTGTTCCCTTGAGGCACAGGGTCAGACTGATTTGCATATGGCCATGTCTGAACTGGGGTGGCTGAGTGAGCTAAAGAATGGTGATGGATTAAACCCAAATCAGTTGACTGGGGGTGAGTGTTTGATTTGCTCAAACGCTCCGTTCATCATCTCCTTTTGTATCGGAAAAGTCAATAGGTCTTGCCTTTAAGTCCTATTGGCTTTGCCAATGGGTTTTAGTGATGCTGTACACCATGGGTACTTACAAACATTCTCCCCCAGAGGCCAAAACCTATAGTCTGTCGTATGGGCGAGGGCTGCACAGATGCCAGCAGGATGGGGCTCAGGGTAAAGGTAAATGAAGGAGGAAATAGGATGCGCAAAGCATGAACACGGTGTGGACTGTGAGTGAGGCTTTTGCTCCATACTGCCCTCTAAACCGAGCTGGGGGGAGGGGGGGCACCGTTTTTTGAAAGTATATTATGGTTTTACAAGCAACTCCTTGCTTCCTTGCTCCAGCAATATTCAGGCAACAATAAAAATGTCAAGACAACTCCCCTGATTAATGTTCTTTATGGAGAGAGATCACAGTTTTGTCTAGTGGAAGGTGGACTCATCGTAAGGTAGTACAGAGGGTTGATGTGCCTGCTGCAAAGTACGTGTATCATGCAGATCAAATGCGTATAATATAAATAAGTCTGTGAGTTGTTGCCTTAGTCAGAGAGATCCTTTGTTTCTTGCAGTTTGTACATTATCAGGTAAATTCATGAAAGAAAAATCGGCTCGCAAAGGGCCATATTCTGAGAATCTTGCCCTTTGCGAGTGCAATTTTTGCATTTGGGATTCATCATCCCAAATGCAAAAATCGCTAATTGCGAAATCGCATATTTGCGAGGAATTGCATTTAAGGAATCTCTATTTGAGATTCCTTAAATGAGATTCATTAACCATTTTCTATTAGCGAATTCGCTATTTCTGGCCGCTATTTACCACGAATTGTAACTTCGTGGTAAATAGCGAAAACTCAGAAAAATGCACTTTAGTGCATTTTTCTGAGTGGTATGTTACACACACACATGTCCTTTGGACATGTGTGTGCGCAACATCTGGCTACATTTGCTTTTCAGGGGTGCTACAGGGTGTCCTTTGGACACCCCTGGCACCCTTGAAATCACATCCTTATTTGCGATTAGCAAATTGCTAATCGCAAATAAGGAATGACTCCCCATTCATCCCTATGGGCCTTTAGGCCCATAGGGATGAATGGGGAGTTGTTACTTATTTGCGATTAGCAATTTGCTAATCGCAAATAAGGAAGATGTAGGAATCGCAATATTTTTTGCAATTCCTACATGAATCCCGTTTTGCAAGTCCTTAATAGCGATTCCTTATGAATCGCTATTAAAAACTCGCAAAATGGGTCTTTGATGAATCTAGCTGTATAATCCTAACATGGAACAGTGAATGACTACACATTTGTATAGAATGAATGACTACACATTTGTATAGAGCATGGCTACCCGGAGGCATCCCAGTGAGCTATTAACTGTCATCAAAGAGCTGCATGCAAACTGAAGGGTATATGTTAGAGTGTTATGATTTTTCCTCAGTTTTTCATTATCCTAATGTTGGAAAAAGGGTTCATTTGGTTAGAAATCAATTCTTATTATTAAAGAGAACCCACAACCATGGTGTTACATTTTAGATTACGAGTTTGTGCTTCTCCAGACCAAGCACTCTTAAACTATACTGTCTACCAGTATGGATGATATGTGACTCTTGCAGCTTATTGTCCTCTGTCTCATGTAATATTTCCTATACACTGATTTACACAAGTATGATTGATTGTGTCTGTGTAATGTGTGTGTGTGTGATGTAAAGTGTTTTCACACCTTACATTGGTATGAGTGGAGCTAAAAACAAATTAAATGCATCTGAGAGAGAGTGGTTATGGGGACTTGAGGGGCACTGTTAAAGGGTGATAGTGAGAAAATCTGTGGCGGAGGTGGTCAATGGAGGGTGCCAACAAACAGTGTCACACTGGGCGCCACCAGCGCTAAAGCCAGCCCTGCCTCTAAATGATGCCCCTAGTCTCTATAAGAGACACATATTTGACGATATTATGCTATGCTGCATCTGAGTCCCAGTCTCTCTATCACACCCTGTAGTATGACTTCTCTGCTTGCAATCGCTAACTTTAGCGAGTCAAGTGTGCAAAGGTAATAACTTGATTATTGAAGTAGAATTAAATAGATTCTTATGCCTCACAACCTCTTAGTTCTTTATTCTCTTGTCTGTAAAAATTAATTAGTAATGCTTAGAAGCAGGCTCAGCTAAGGTAGCAAGTGTTTTAGAAACTCTGTGAAAAGACCCCCACTTTGTCGAAACTTGCACGATAAGTGTTCCTGATAAAAGGAGCATATGTATATGAATATGTGTTCCTGCATTGTTTTCAGCTAGTCCTATTGACAGCTGTCATAAAGTTTTGTTGAGATGTGAAGTACAGATAATAATAAAGTAATTTGTAAGTATGCTTCATTGATGAAAACTAGTCTCCTTCAAACCTTGTGTGTCAACACTCAATACTGAAGTAAAAGCTAAGAAGTGTGCAGCAGCTATTTGAGCAAATTCTATTTAAATTATAGTATGTCTAGAAACATGATAATTGAAAAGAGGTGTATCAACAAGGGCACATGTGTCAATAACACTTATCAATCAGCATTTACAAGTAGGTGTGGAACAATTTTCAGAGTGCCGCCTTTAATGTTAGATCACCGAGGTCATAGTTATAGTGAAAAATCCACATGTCTGACAAAGAAAAAGAGTAGTAAATGTATTCAGCACTAGAGTGGTAAGGATGTAGTATGTGCTGGGGGCATGGCCAATGAGCATGGCCGATGGTATGCCTTCTTGAGGGGCTCTTCTCGGGCCTCGTCAATATTCTGCACAATCCTGTCTAATATTGGCTGATTTACACTGTTTCCTGGTGGGGATCGACTGGGGATTCCTTCTCTATCCCCCAAACTGCAATTGACTGGAGTTCAGCAGTGGAGGCCAATTGTGGGGTGGTAGGCGACCTCAAGGGGCCTACCTCACTGAAGGCACCGTGGGACCTATGCCCGGCACGTACCTAAGGAGCATCAGACTGGTGCCGCGACCCTCGTGGCGCAGGACGGCTGTCACATGGGCTGGTTGTGGTGCATGTGTGGCCACTGACTCCTGAGACGCATTGGGGCCTGTCCTGGAGTTGCGATGTGGGGCCTGGAGGTCGCAACCTAGTGCTCAGCTGGTGCCGGGGCTTTGTGGAGCCAACGTCCCTTTCTCCTCTGGGCGTGGTTGGCCTGTATCGGCTGCTGGATCTGCCAGGGATTGCGGCTGCACAATGATGTATTGGACTGCTCCATTGGTGCTGAAGATATAGGGCCATAAGTAGGTAATTACTGGATGTGAGGGAATCTGGTTGTGACATCTATAATTTCCCCATTGATCGCTAGATTAAATTCAGCTGATCTCGTAAAGTATTTGGGTGTCCCCCCTTCCTTCCTCTCTGTGGCGACCTCTCGTGATGCTTTGCACTCAGTAGAGAGGATTACTGCCATAGTACTGGAGAGCTGCTCATAAGTTTTGGGTTGTAACTAACTGCTTCCCCTGCTAGTTCTTCCAAAGATTACTGTAAGGCCCATTTCTAATAGAGTGTTGAAGCTCCACAACATCAGACACATCCAAATTAGGCACTGCATGTGGCAGTCTGCCTTACTTAAAAAATAAAAAAGTAGGTAATCACTATTTACCGATTTTTAAACACCGACTTTTACTGATTCGGTATTTGAACACCGGTAAATAGTATGTAGGTAATAATTCGGTAAATGTTACCGAATCGGTAGGTAATATTCGGTATTAACGATTCCGTATTTACCGATTCGGTAATTCCATTCATTCCTATGGGCCTGGAGGCCCATCGGAATGAAAGGGAAGCCATTCAGTATTACCAATTCGGTAAATACCGAATCGGTAATAGGGGGAACATATCCAAGGGTGGCAGGGTGTCACATTGACACACTGTTGCACCCCTGAATCGTGCATGTGTGCTCATGTGGCACACATACATGCCCTAAGGGCATGTGTGTCCATTTAAAAAAGCACAAAATTGCTTTTTTAAATGTTTTCGATATTTACCACCAACTTGTAGTTGGTGGTAAATAACGAATCCTTATATGAAAAATGCACTCATTTGAGTGCTCCCTACATTGGATATTAGGATTCGGTAATTTACTGATTCAGTATTTTAAGGATTCAGTAATTTACCGATTCCTTAAATTGCCTATTCGGGAATTTACCGAATCCTTATATCCTGCCACCTACGTCCCAAATCCCTAAATACCAGTCGGTAACGGTGAAATTTACCGAATTTCACCACTACCGACCGGTAATACCCCACCTACATATGGCCCAAAGCGGTGGCTCCCCAGGGAGCGAGGAGGGGCTGCAATGGCCCTGCTGATTTACCTTGCTAATTTGGCCTAGGAGGAGTTGGCAGATTAAGTTCTATGGCTGTGCCAGGGGCCCATGTGCTGCCAATGAGGGTGACTGCACCGGCGGTGCCTCATTCACTATAGTGGGACACCAGTTAGCCACAAGTACACATATCCCGCAACTGGCAAGGATAAGATTGGCTTGGGTGCAGTGGTTTTATGAGGGGGCCCCTGAGGCACTGTGATCCAGCCTGACTGTATGTTGCAATAAGCAGCGCCCGAAGTGTATAGATCTCACCCTCAACAGACACATCCCTTGGTGCGATATGTTGCAAGCTGCCTCTCAAGGTGGTATCAATCATAGACATTTGAAGGTGCAAGGTGTGTGCAACTTATGTGGCAGTGACTAAAGTGAATGGCCTCGATGCAACCTGGTGACTCTGCTGTTATGGCTGGCTACTGCTGTGCTGTTTTCACCCTCTCTGGGGGTTTAGCTTGGGGTTGTCACTGACAGAAAGTTTCACCCCCCAAGGGGTAAGGCCAGGCCTCAGGGCCCGTGTCAAGGCAAAATGACGGAGCACTATACAACGCCCCAGAAGAGCAATCACAGACAGACACAACAGAGTATTCTTCCATAGTAATATCTGAGCCTACCATATTCAGAGGTACTCGTTATGGACAATAAGGAATTATTTGTGTTCGGTACTCAAAGAATAAAGTCTCAACCTCATTTAGAGTTTCATAGGAGTGTCTAATAGTACCACCAATTGCTCATACCATTCCCACACCAGGCATTCTTGCTGTTGCTATGATTTTATATTAAAATGGGAACTGACATGTGTGAGAAGTTAGCCTGGCATATGTTGTCCACTAGTTCTAGTGGGCACCTTGCACCAGTCCAATCGACCCTTACTGATGGTGGTTGTAAAGTCAACCTTATAGAAAGCTATCCTAGTGGTAGCATGAACCAGCAGTCTTCAGGCTAAGACTTCAGTAGGCGAGTTAAGCAAGTTGTTTTACCATATATAATCCCTTGAATACCAAACGAAAGGACACCACACAAGGTATATATCAAATATATATGTATTTAATCTAAACACAACCCCTCTGCACTCTTTATGAGGTCAAAGGTAAAAATACAATACAAATCACACAGTTAATACACAATAAGTTGCACAATATACGTTATGCCGTAGGGGCCTCACTAACCATATACTAAGAAAGTGGTACCACGTGAGAGTTAGAAAGCAGGCCTAGGGCCTGTAGAATCGCTGGGGCTACACTAACCAACCAGTTGTTAGGAAGAAAAAGACCCACGGGAGCCGCGTGCAGTGTCTAAACACAGGCACGGGTTCCCATTGACTTTCTAAGGTGTTCATAAAAGTTAAAGATTAAGGACACTACCCAATGGACTTGGATGGAACCCTTTTAAACTAGGACACTTCGAGACTCAAGACCCACGGGAGCACCAGAGTACTCGAGTTTCTTCACCCAGGGAAGCCGGGTGCATAGGTGTCTTTTCGTGCCGGGTTTCGTCGTCGTTTTCTATGGAGAGCTGCAAAGAAGTGCTACAGGCGACCAGAGGAAAAGTGTCCGGGTGGATCAAAGGGTGGATCAGAGATGTGAAGAACCTGAAAGCATAGGGGTTGAGTCTGGGTCACTAGCCAGTGACCAGGAAGGGACCAGGAAGGAACCAGGCGATGTCGGGTGCTTTAAGGTGAAGAAGGTGAGTTTGTCTCTTCAGCCACAAGGTCCAGGAGGCATCGACAATGAACAAGAGCTGGATTCGAGCTGCGCCATAATGGATCTAGATGACTGCAGCGTCGGTATCCGGATTGGACCAACAAGCCTTGGCAACCGCAACCCACGCAGGATATTGAGATTGGCTCTGTTGCAAACCAGCAGGGTCTGTGGCACTTCTCCTTTGGAGGGAAGTTGGAGCATGCCTGGAGCAACCAGGAAAGCAAAGGAGTTTGAGGATGGCATCTTCGGGGGTCTCACTAGCCAACGGGCAAGGAGCCAAGAAGACGCATCAAGCACAAATGTGAAGGTGGGGCCCACGAGACACCCGTGGAGTGTTGGAGGCCTGGGCTTCAGTACAGATGATGCTCGGGGCTGGGGCTTCTCATACCCCAATGCACATCTTACTGAAGCTTCAGGAAAGGAGTGCAGTTAGCAAAATTTAGGATGTCCAAGATGTCTGGTCCCACGTCTCTCATGTCCGCCACGGGTCTCAGCTTTGCTGTGGATGTGGGTCGGTTTCAGAGAAGTCTGGAAGTCCAGTTCTTGCATCGCAGTCTTCGGGTTCCGACGGGAGCCTTGAAACTGCAGACCGGCAAAGTTGCTGTTGGTGCCTGTTTGAACAGAGTGGCCACTCCTTGACCACGAGGGAGATGTCTTCCGTCTTCCAGTCAAAATGGAATGTCGAAGGCCCAAGATATGTCTTACAAAGATTCATCCAGGATACTCTAAAGTCCTGGGGACACAGCTCCTATATTTATACTAAGGATGGGGGCTGGATTACCTGACTAGGTCCCTCCTATAGGTGGACCTGAGAAGGGGGTGGTTACACCCCTTTCTCTTTGTCCAGTTTCGCGCCAGAGCTGGGGCTGGAGTGTCCCAGCAACTGGTTTGAACCGGGCTATGCATGGAGCACCTTGTGTGCCCCAGGCATTGTGTAAATGCATTCAGTGAATGCAGCCCTCCCTGCCCGAATACACTAAACCCCTGTCTGGGGAGGTGCCAACACCTCCCTGGACAGGAAACCTATTGTCCAGGCCTCCCCTGCCGGAGTTTCGTCCAGCAGCAGGAGGTCAGACTTGTGTCTGTGGCAGCAGCATTCATTTTGTGATGCTGAGGCTCTGTTTAACTTTAACCGGGTAAAGCATTAACATACATGTATTTTCCCTCTAGAAGGGTGGAATGCTACCCCTGCCTCCAGAATTGGCAGGGGGTAGTATTCTAAAGTGTTTGACACCTTACACGACATGTTTTAATAAAGCCAAACCAAAGTTAGCATTAACTGTAAGGATTATAATGCACTTAAGAGTATATGTTATGGCTGTATCGTAGAACAGCTATACGGAGATGGTTCCAAAAGCTGCAGAGGGGCTCAGATCACGCTAGGGCACCCTCTCACATAAAACAAAGAACTCTGCCTCCAGGATTGTCTAGGCCTACCATAGCAGTGGCTTACAGGTGTATATGTGTCTATATGTAAAGTTAGATATAGGTATACTATATCTAAGTAAGGGGTGCTTACACCACCTTACCCAGACTGTGTGAACAGACCTGTGGTATCAGTTTGGAAGGCAAACCAGGGGTGGCTCCACTGGACAGACCACAGCTGCGTCCACTTCTCCTTCAAGAAAACCACAACCCACCACCACCCGCAACTGGTCCCACGCAGAAGCTGGAGCAAAATCACCGCCGACCAGCTCACCACCTCCCTCAGCCAGAACCCTCCCACCATCACGACGGACCCCAACGAAGCAGCCCGCAACCTCGCACAGTGGCTCACCAACTGCGCCGACGAACTCGCACCACTGAAGAAACCACCCAGCAGACCCCACAGCAAGAAAGCCTCATGGTTCACGGATGACCTCATCAACTCAAAGAAAACCTGCCGCTCCCTGGAGAAAACCTGGCGCCAGAACCAAACACCAGAGAACATGACAGCCCTCAAGAACGCCACCCGGAAGCACCACCAACTGATCCGTACCACCAAGAGAACTACATACAAACAGCGCCTGGACAACAACATCCACAACAGCAAGGAACTCTTCAGCATCGTCAAAGAGCTCTCCAACCCCAGCACCTGCAACAGCGACATCACACCCTCACAAGACCTCTGTGACTCCTTCGCCTCGTTCTTTCACCGCAAGATCACCGACATACACGACAGCTTCGGCGCACAGACCAACCACACAACCACCGAACCAGCGAACCCAACCGCCACCCTCTGCACCTGGAACCCGGTCAGCACCGAAGACACCGCCCGCACCATGAGCACCATCCACTCCGGCTCTCCCACCGACCCATGCCCACACCACATCTTTAACAAAGCCGAATCCATCATCGCACCCCAACTCCGCGACGTCATCAACATCTCCTTCGCATCAGCTACCTTCTCAGAGAGCTAGAAGCACGCCGAACTCAGCGACCTCCTGAAAAAACCCACCGCGGACCCCACGGACCTCAAGAACTTTCGACCCATCTCGCTCCTCCCGTTTCCTGCCAAGGTCATCAAGAAGATGGTCAACAAACAACTCTCCACCTTCCTCGAGACAAACGGATCCCTCGACCCATCACAGTCCGGCTTCCGAGCAAACCACAGCACTGAGACCGCCCTCATGGCAGCCACCGACGACATCAGGTCTATGCTCGACAACGGGGAAACCACCGCACTCATTCTCCTGGATCTCTCAGCAGCCTTCGACACGGTATGCCACCGCACCCTGATACAACGCCTCAATGACACCGGAATCCAAGGCGCGGCCTTAGAATGGATCACCTCGGTGCTCGCCAGAGAGTCTGCCTCCCCCTGTTCTGGTCCGCGGCTACCGAAGTCATCTGCGGCGTCCTACAAGGCTCCTTGCTCAGCCCCACCCTCTTCAACGTCTACATGAGCCCCCTGGCGGCCATCGCACGCAAACACAACCTCAACATCATCTCCTATGCCGACGACACACAGCTGATCCTCTCCCTCACCAACGACCCCACCACCGCCAAGACCAGCCTCCAGGAAGGAACGAAGTACGTCGCGGAATGGATGAAGCTCAGCCGGCCGAAGCTGAACTCAGACAAGACGGAAGTCCTCATCCTCGGACCATCCCCCTCTGCTTGGGACGACTCCGGGTGGCCACCTGCCCTGGGCACCGCCCCCAAACCCACAGACCACGGGCGCAACCTGGGCTTCATCCTGGACTCCTCCCTCACGATGACCAAGCAAGTCAACGCTGTATCATCGTCCTGCTTCAACACCCTGCGCATGCTCCGGAAAATCTTCCGTTGAATCCCCACCACAACCAGGAAGAGGGTCACCCAGGCCCTCGTCACCAGCCACCTAGACTACGGGAACACCCTCTACGCCGGAACCACAGCCAAGCTCTAGAAAAGACTACAGCGCATTCAGAACGCCTCTGCAAGACTCATCCTGGACATCCCCCGCCACAGCCACACCTCTGCCCATCTGAAGAATCTGCACTGGCTCCCCGTCAGCAAGAGAATCCCATTCCGACTGCTCACCCACGCACACAAGGCTCTCCACGACGCGGGCCCTATGTACCTCAACAACCGACTTGAATTCTACACGCCAACCCGCCAGCTCCGTTCCGCCAGCCTCGCCCTTGCCACCATCCCACGTATTCGCAAAGCCACCACCGGATGAAGATCCTTCTCCTACTTGGCAGCCAAGACATGGAACTCCCTCCACACCCACCTCCGGCTGACACAGGACCATCTCGCCTTCAGGAAGCAACTCAAGACCTGGCTCTTCGAGCAGTATCGACCCCCCCCGTCCCCCCCACGCGCCTTGAGACCCTAATGGGTGAGTAGCGCGCTCTACAAATCCCTTGATTGGTTGATTGATTGATGGCACAATACATGCTGCAGCCCCTGGTAGGCCTAGGGTGAACCTATGCCCTGTGTACCTATGGTACACTATACAGGAGCTCCCAAGGGTGACCAAGTAACCAATCTGATATGCACCTAAAGTGCATGGTATCAATTTATAGAGAGAACAGCTGGGCTGTGGGTCTGATTAACAGGCCCACAGCCACATTAAAGTCGAAAAACCAGAGAATCACAGCAAAAAGTGGGGGTGACCAGAGGAAGCAGACACTACTCTCTTACACAACCCCCCAAACGCAGGGATATTAAACTAACCTTGACCAGTTGAGTCTTCATGTTCTAAGTGGAAATATCTGGAGAGTCCATCTGCATTGGCATGGTCAGTCCCAGGCCTATGTTTTACTGTAAAGTCCATCCCCTGTAGGGAAATGGACCACCTAAGCAGTTTGGGATTTTCACCCTGCATCTGATTTAGCCACAAGAGGGGCTTATGGTCTGTCTGAATCTTGAAGTGAGTACCAAACAAGTATGGCCTCAGCTTCTTCAGGGCCCAAACCACAGCAAAGGCCTCCCTCTCAATAGCTGACCAACGTTTCTCTCTAGGGGTCAGCCTTCTGCTAATAAAAGCTACTGGCTGGGCTTGACCATCTTTATTCAGTTGTGAAAGCACAGGACCTACCCCCAACTCAGAAGCATCTGTTTGGACAATGAATTCTTTGGAGTAGTCTGGACTTTGCAGAATAGGAGCAGAACACATGGCCTGCTTCAGGTCATCAAATGCCTTTTGACAGCTTACTGTCCACTGAACTTTCTTTGGCATTTTCCTGGAAGTTAAGTCATGCAGGGGTGTCACTATGGCACCATACCCCATGACAAGTTTCCTGTAGTACCCAGTCAAGCCCAAGAAAGCTCTGACCTGAGCCTGGGTGGTTGGAGGAGTCCAGTCCATTATGGTCTGGATCTTGCTCTGAAATGGTTGAACCTGGCCTCTACCTACAAGGTGGCCCAGGTATACAACCTGACTCTGCCCTATCTGGCACTTGGTAGACTTGATAGTAAGGCCTGCCTTTTGCAGGGCCTCCAAAAAATTATTTAGGTGTATCAGGTGATCTTCCAAAGTGGAGCTAAAGACAGCAATATCATCAAGATAAGCAGCACAGTAGTCATCCAGACCTGAGGGGACTTGTTTCACCAACCTTTGGAATGTGGTATGTGCATTCTTCAAACCAAAGGCCATCACCACAAATTGATAATGCCCACCAGGGGATGAAAATGCTGTTTTTGGCTTTACGATACAAAAGGGGATGATGGACGGAGCGTTTGAACGTGAGTCCCAGGCTCTCCACACCACTGGAGTCAAGCTATCCAGGCTGAATGAAGGCTGATAGCCAGAAACCGGTCCTTGGATGCTTGATTCCGGTCTGGGAAAGACATGGCTTGGTAGTTCGGACTGGACTGTTCCCATGAGGCACAGGGTCAGAGCTGATTTGCATATAGCCAGTGTCTAACCCAGGGTGGTGTGGAGTGCAAAAAAACGATGGATTTAGTCCCAGATCCTTGTACTGGGGTGAATGTATGACATTGTTCTACATTCTGTCCATCAACTGTGTTTTTTGCAATTTTCACCCCGAGTGGGCTGGGTATGCTCAGACGTGAGTCCCAGGCTCTCCACACCACTGGAGTCAAGCTATCCAGGCTGAATGAAGGCTGATAGCCAGAAACCGGTCCTTGGATGCTTGATTCCGGTCTGGGAAAGACATGGCTTGGTAGTTCGGACTGGACTGTTCCCATGAGGCACAGGGTCAGAGCTGATTTGCATATAGCCAGTGTCTAACCCAGGGTGGTGTGGAGTGCAAAAAAACGATGGATTTAGGCCCAGATCCTTGTACTGGGGTGAATGTATGACATTGTTCTACATTCTGTCCATCAACTGTGTTTTTTGCAATTTTCACCCCGAGTGGGCTGGGTATGCTCAGATGTGAGTCACAGGCTCTCCACACCACTGGAGTCAAGCTATCCAGGCTGAATGAAGGCTGATAGCCAGAAACCGGTCCTTGGATGCTTGATTCCGGTCTGGGAAAGACATGGCTTGGTAGTTCGGACTGGACTGTTCTCATGAGGCACAGGGTCAGAGCTGATTTGCATATAGCCAGTGTCTAACCCAGGGTGGTGTGGAGTGCAAAAAAACGATGGATTTAGGCCCAGATCCTTGTACTGGGGTGAATGTATGACATTGTTCTACATTCTGTCCATCAACTGTGTTTTTTGCAATTTTCACCCCGAGTGGGCTGGGTATGCTCAGACGTGAGTCCCAGGCTCTCCACACCACTGGAGTCAAGCTATCCAGGCTGAATAAAGGCTGATAGCCAGAAACCGGTCCTTGGATGCTTGATTCCGGTCTGGGAAAGACATGGCTTGGTAGGTCGGACTGGACTGTTCCCATGAGGCACAGGGTCAGAGCTGATTTGCATATAGCCAGTGTCTAACCCAGGGTGGTGTGGAGTGCAAAAAAACGATGGATTTAGGCCCAGATCCTTGTACTGGGGTGAATGTATGACATTGTTCTACGTTCTGTCCATCAACTGTGTTTTTTGTCTTTGGCTTTGCATCATCAGCTAGTCTGATCTGCCAGTAGCCAGCTGTCAAGTCAAATGTAATCAAAAACTTAGCAGATGCCAGTCTGTCAATGAGTTCATCTGCCCTTGGTATTGGATGAAGCGGTACAAAAGGGGGTGGTGATGAACGGAGCATCTGAACCAATCAAACACTCACACCCAGTCAACAGATCTGGGTTTAATCCATCACCGTTCTTTAGCCCACTCTGCCACCCCAGTTCAGACATGGCCATATGCAAATCAGTTTGACCCTGTGCCTCATGGGAACAGTCCAGCCCGAACTGCCAAGCCATGCCTTCCCTGGACCGGACTCAAGCTTCCTAGGACTGGTTTCTGGCATTACAGCCATCTTCAGCCAGGCTTGCTTGAATCCAGTGGCAAAGTGAGCAAGTGACTCACGTCTGAGCATACCCTGCCAACTTATGGGGAACAAAGCGGTACAAAAGGGGGTGGTGATGAACAGAGCATCTGAACCAATCAAACACTCACACCAGGTCAACAGATCTGGGTTTAATCCATCACCGTTCTTTAGCCCACTCTGCCACCCCAGTTCAGACATGGCCATATGCAAATCAGTTTGACCCTGTGCCTCATGGGAACAGTCCAGCCTGAACTGCCAAGCCATACCTTCCCTGGACCGGACTCAAGCTTCCTAGGACCGGTTTCTGGCATTACAGATGTCTTCAGCCAGGATTGATGGAATCCAGTGGCAAAGTGAGCAAGGGACTCACGTCTGAGCATACCCTGCCAACTTATGGCGAACAAAGCAGTACAAAAGGTGGTGGTGATGAAGGGAGCATCTGAACCAATCAAACACTCACACACAGCCAACAGATCTGGGTTTAATCCATCACCGTTCTTTAGCCCACTCTGCCACCCCAGTTCAGACATGGCCGTATGCAAATCAGTTTGACCCTGTGCCTCATGGGAACAGTCCAGCCCGAACTGCCAAGCCATGCCTTCCCTGGACCGGACTCATGCTTCCTCGGACCGGTTTCTGGCATTACAGCCGTCTTCCCGGGTCCCATACTCACTAATCCACTGGAGTCAAACTATCCTGGCTGAAGACGGCTGATAGCCAGAAACCGGTCCTAGGATGCTTGGTTCCGGTCCAGGGAAGACACGGCTTAGCAGTTCGGGCTGGACTGTTCCCATGAGGCACAGGGTCAAGACTGATTTGCATATGGGCATGTCTGAACTGGGGTGGCTTGGAGAGCAAAATAACGATGGATTAAACCCAGATCTGTGACTGGGGGTGAGTGTTTTGCCATTGTGCAACATTCCGTCCATCATCTTGTGTGTTTTGATGTTCACCCTATGTGGGAAGGGTATGCCCAGACGTGGGTCTCGTGCTCACTAAGCCACTGGAGTCAAGCTATCCTGGCTGAAGACGGCTGATAGCCAGAAACCAGTCCTAGGATGCTTGATTCCGGTCCAGGGAAGACATGGCTTGGCAGTTCGGGCTGGACTGTTCCCATGAGTTACAGGATCAAGACTGATTTGCATATGGCCATGTCTGAACTGGGGTGGCTTGGTGAGCAAAATAACGATGGATTAAACCCAGATCTGTGACTGGGGGTGAGTGTTTTGCCATTGTGCAACATTCCGTCCATCATCTTGTGTGTTTTGCTTGGTATTGGATGGGCATCTGTTCTAGTGACAGCATTGAGGCCTCTGTAATCCACGCAAAGCCTCATCTCTCTTACCATCTTGGGTGTGAGGTTTAGGCACCAGGACTACTGAACTGGCCCAAGGGCTCTCTGAGCGCTCAATGACTCCCAAATCCAACATCTTTTGGACCTCTGTCCTGATACAGTCCCTGATATGATCAGGTGGCCTGTAGATTTTACTCTTGACAGACAGACTGTTCCCAGTGTCCACTTCATAAGTGCACCAGGTAGTCAGACTTGGAGTCAGAGAAAACATATGTCTGTAGGACTGTAGAATTTGTCTGCAGTCCTTCTGCTGTTGGTCAGTGAGGCTGCCTGCCAAGGCTACACCATCAACTGAACCATCATCAGGGTTCTGAGAAAGCAGGTCTGGGAGAGGGTCACTCTCCTCCTTCTGTCCCCCATCTGTAGCCATGAGCAAGCCCATGTCTGCCCTGTCAACATATGGTTTCAATCTGTTGACATGAAGCACCCTGTGGGGGGGGGGCCTGGGAGTTCCACGGTCAACCAAATAGGTGACTTCTCCCTTCTGCTCAACATCAACAATAGTGTGGGGTCCACTCCACTTGTCTTGGAGAGCTGCTGGGGCCACAGGCTCCAACACCCGAACTTTCTGTCCTGGCTGGTAAACAGTCAGCACAGCCTTTTGGTCATGCCAGGCCTTTTGCAATTCCTGGCTAGCCTCAAGGTTTTTAGATGCCTTTCTCATGTACTCGGCCATCCTGGAGCGGAGACCAAGTACATAGTCCACAATTTCCTGTTTGGGAGGTTTGAGAGGTAACTCCCATCCCTCCTTCATCAAACACAGGGGTCCTCTTACAGGATGCCCAAACAGAAGTTCAAAAGGGCTGTAGCCAACCCCCTTCTGTGGGACCTCTCTGTAGGTGAACAAAAGGCAGGGCAGCAGGATGTCCCATCTTCGCCCAAGCTTTTCAGGTAAACCCTTGATCATGCACTTCAATGTCTTGTTAAATCTCTCAACTAGACCATTGCATTGTGGATGGTAGACTGTGGTAAACTTGTAGTTCACTCCACACTCTTTCCACATAGCAGTCAAATATCCAGACATAAAGTTTGCACCTCTGTCTGAGACAACCTCCTTCGGAAAACCCACTCTTGGGAAAATTCGCAGGAGGGCTCTTGCCACAACAGGTGCTGTTGTGGTCCTTAGGGAAATAGCTTCTGGGTATCTGGTGGCATGATCCACTACCACCAGAATAAACCTGTGCCCAGAGTCTGTTTGGGGATCCATTGGTCCAACAATGTCAATCCCTACAAGTTCAAAGGGAACCCCCACCACAGGTAGTGGTATTAGCGGGGCCTTTGTGGTAACACCTGATTTGCCACTGGCTTGGCAGGTTACACAGGAGTGACAAAACTCCTTGGTATCTTCTGACATACGAGTCCAGTGAAAGTGTGGAACAAGCCTGTCCCAAGTCTTGTTCTGGCCAAGATGTCCTGCAAGGGAAATATAATGGGCTAGTGTGAGAAGCAAGCCCCTGAATGCCAAAGGTATGACCAACCTCCTGGAAGCTCCAGGCTTGGGGTCTCTAGCCTCTGAATACAGGAGTCCATCGTCCCAATATACTTGTGGGTCCCACTAGCATTCCCAGCAGCCTAAGCAGCAGCTTGCTGTCTGAGGGGTTCAAGAGAAGGGCAGTCTAACTGTGCCTGCCTCAGATGTGCTCTGGAGGGTCCCCCTGTCCCAAGAAACTCAACCTGATCAGGCTCGAGCTCTTCTAGGACAGTTTCCTCCTGGGTCTCACAATCAGCTTCCTGTGAAGTCTGATCCTCTTCCTGAGGCAAGGGGAAGGCACTGCCTTAACCCTACTGCTTTTCCTCCTCGTAGGCAACTGAACCATTGTTCCAGAATCCAGTGCCAGTTCAGTGTTGCTATTTCTGACCTGTGACCTAGTCACATCAAGGACATGTGCTGATATTCCTAACATCTCTGCATGGGTCCTATACTCCACTTAAGCTCAAGCTGAAGTCTCCAGATCATTTCCAAGCAAGCATTCTACAGGGAGGTCTGAGCTAACCATAACCTTTTTGAGGCCAGTTACCCCTCCCCAGGAGAAATTAACAATTGCCATACTGTGAGTGGTAGTGACATTGCTAGAATTGGTCACTAGGTAACTGTCACCTAGTATGATCTGTCCAGGGTTCACAAAGCCAGGCGTCACAATTGTAACACTAGCACATGTGTCCCTGTAGGCCTGAGCCACTTTATCATTGATTAAAGGAGTCTGTCTGCACTTGCCCAAGTTACTGGGACTCACAGTCGAGGACATAGCCATGTCCACATCACAGACAAGAACAGCTTGAGTTGGTATTCTGACTAGGCCAGAATCCATCTCAGTTCCCAGGGTTAACTCTACTACACCCTTCTGTTGAGAACCGCCACTTGCAGCTGAACTAGGGGGAACAGTTGCCTTAGGGGCAATGGTGGCTGGAGCTGCCTCCTTCTTGGTGCAATCACTGGTCTAGTGACTATTTACTTTACAAATCTTGCACCATGGTTTCTTTGGGCCTTCTTGCTTTTTAGATTGTTGGGAGCCCCCACCATTAGAAGCTTTTTGGGGACCTTGAGAAGACTCCTGGTCTTTTGCTTTCTCCCCACCCTTTTGGTCTTGCTTCTTCAGATCACCACCTTAGTTCTGTACCTTCTGCTTCACCCTGGTTCTGACCCATTTGTCTGCCTTCTTTCCCAATTCTTGGGGAGAGGTCGGATCAGTGTCAATCAGGTGTTGATGCAATAGCTGGTTCTGACAATTGTTAAGGATCTGTTCTCTCATAATCAAATTATACAATCCTGTGTAGTCAGTGACTTTACTGCCCAGTAACCAGCCCTCCAGAGCCTTAGTAGAACAATCTACAAAATCAGTCCAGTCCTGAGTCTGTGTCTTTTGGGTATCCCTGAACAGCAACCTGTACTGCTCAGTGGGTAGGCCAAACCCATCTATCAGAGCACTCTTCAGGACATAGTAATTGTCAGCATCCTGTTCATTAACTGTCAAGAGTTTATCTCTACCTTTATCTGAAAAGGAGAGCCACAAGATTGCTGCCCACTGACTTTGTGGTACCTGCTGTACTTTGCAAGCCCTCTCCAAAGCAGTTATCCATTTGTGGATGTCATCCCCAATCTGATAGGGAGGGACAATGTTGTTCAGGTTTCTATGGTCATGAGACCTTTCCCTATCTCTAGGAATTATGCTGCCACCAGGGGGCTCTAGCCCACACAAATGTTCTTCTCTCTCAAGAGCCAGGGTCTCTTTTGCAAGGGCAACTTCTTGCCTGTTGATCCTAAGCTTGGCCTCTCTCATCCTAGTTTTATGCTCTCTTCTCTGAGTGGAAGGCATCCTCCTCACAGCAGAAGCATTAGACCCTACTGAAGAATCAGAATGCTCAGAGCCACCCACTGGACAGTGACCTGTGCTTTCTGTTTCTAGTGTTTGGCCTACTGGGGTGAGTGGAAGGGGGCCTCCCATTGCCCTCTCCACTTCCAGATAGTCCTAGGTTGCCCAGGTCAGGGTCATCACCCTCTTCCTGTTCAGCATCCACCTCCTCATCAGGTTGTGCTGGACCATCTCCAGTATTATCTTCTGTGGATGGATGGCCCCCCTCTCTACTACCTTGGTTATCTGTGTCTGATGCATTCTCTACATCATAGGCCACTAAGATGTCTACCAGGTGGTTAAAGGTTGGACTCTGTCCTTGTCTCAGTCTTCTGACTGAACACAAACCTCTCAGTTCATGAAAAGTAAATGTGTCATACTTGGACGGTACCCTCTGGGTTTCTTCTTGAAGAGGTTCACTTGGGCCTGTTCCAAGGACATTTTCTAGTGATGTGTGGTGTGTGCACCTACCTACACTAAATGGTTTCCTACTAGAACCTCTCTAGGAGTTGTAGTCAGGGTGTGCTAGGCCCTTACCACCTACAAAACCAAAGTTCAGTAGAACGTATGTATATCTAAGACTTGATTTATATGTACCTACAGGTACCTTGATATGATCTTTCAGATGATATTACAAGCTTATTAGGTAAAACAAATTGCAAGCTCTTATCCCAATCGCTGCACACCAATGTGAGAAGTTAGCCTGGCATATGATGTCCACTAGTTCTAGTGGGCACCTTGCACCAGTCTAATCAACCCTTATTGTTAATGGTTGTAAAGTCAACCTTATAGAAAGCTATCCTAGTGGTAACATGAACCAGGAGTCTTCAGGCTAAGAATTCAGTAGGCGAGTTAAGCAATTTGTTTTACCATATATAATCTCTTGAATACCGAATGAAAGGACACCACACAAGGTATATATCAAATATATATGTATTTAATCTAAACACAACCCCTCTGCACTCTTTATGAGGTCAGAAGTAAAAATACAATACAAGTCACACAGTTAATACACAATAAGTTGCACAGTATACGTTATGCCCTAGGGGCCTCACTAACCATATACTAAGAAAGTGGTATAAGTACCATGTGAGAGTTAGAAAGCAGGCCTAGGGCCTGTAGAATCGCTGGGGCTACACTAACCAACCAGTTGTTAGGAAGTAGGAGACCCACGGGAGCCGCGTGCAGTGTCTAAACACAGGCGCGGGTTCCCATTGACTTTCGATGGTGTTCGTAAAAGTTACAAAATTAAAGATTAAGGACACTTCTGGATGGACCTAGATGGAACCCTTTTAAACTAGGACACTTCAAGAGTCAAGACCCACGGGAGCACAGGAGTACTCGAGTTACCTCACCCAGGGAAGCCAGGTGCATAGGTGTCTTTTCGTGTCGGGTTTCGTCGTCGTTTTCACTGGAGAGCTGCAAAGAAGTGCTGCAGGCGACCAGAGGAAAAGTGTCCGGGTGGATCCAAGGGTGGCACGGAGATGTGAAGAACCTGAAAGCAGAGGGGACAGAGTCTGTGTCACTAGCCAGTGACCAGGAAGGAACCAGGCGATGTTGGGTGCTTTAAGGTGAAGAAGGTGAGTTTGTTTCTTCAGCCACGAGGTCCAGGAGGCATCGACGATGACCAGGAGCTGGATTCGAGCTGTCGCACGATGGATCTAGATGACTGCAGCGTCAGTATCCCGGACCGCAGATACTTAAACAACGGCCTTCATTAAAATCATGAATTCGACCTGACTGAACACCCGATTTTGCCTTGAAAAAGTCCAGAGCCTTATTAGGCCTCTTGGGGCGAAACAAGTGTTGGCTGTCCTTTTACACAGATGAAACATGAAATAAAACTTAAGCATGTTAAACTTTCAAATAATGTTTGAATTGTCTTCTGGACCATTGTTGACAATTGTGAGGTCACAATCCTCCACTTTCCTTCAATAGTTTCAAGATGGCGTCTTCGGGGGGCTCACTAGCCAACGGGCAAGGAGCCGGTAAGACTCGTCGAGTACAAATGTGAAGGCGGGGCCCATGGGACACTCACGAAGTGTGGGGGCCTGGGCTTCGGCACAGATGATGCTCGGGGCTGGGGCTTCTCGTGCCCCAATGCACAACTTACTGAGGCTTCAGAGTGCAGTTAGCAAAATGCAGGATGTCCAAGATGTCCGGTCCCACGTCTCTCGTGTCCGCCACGGGTCTCAGCTTTGCTGTGGATGTGGGTCGGAGTCAGAGAAGTCTGGAATTCCAGTTTTTGCGTCGAAGAGTCTTTGGGTTCCGACGGGAGTCTTGAAACTGCAGACCGGCAAAGTTGCTGTTGGTGCCTGTTTGAACATGGTGGTCACTACTTGACCACAAGGGAGATGTCTTTCGTCTTCCAGTCGAAATGGAACGTCCAAGGTCCAAGATATGTCTTACAAAGATTCGTCCAGGATAATCTAAAGTCCTGGGGACACAGCTCCTATACTTATACTAAGAATGGGGGCTGGATTACCTGACTAGGTCACTCCTATGGGTGGGCCTGAGAAGGGGTGGTTAAACCCCTTTCTCTTTGTCCAGTTTTTAGCCAGAGCTGGGGCTGGAGTGCCCCAGCAACTGGTTTGAACTGGGCTATGCATGGAGCACTTTGTGTGCCCCAGGCAGTGTCTAGATGCATTCACTGAATGCAGCCCTCCCTGCTCCAATACACTAAACCCTTGTCTGGGGAGGTGGCAGCACCTCCCTGGACAGGAAACCTATTGTCCAGGCCTCCCCTGCCCGAGTTTCGTCCAGCAGCAGGAGGTCAGACTCGTGTTTGTGGCAGCCACATCCATTTTGTGATGCTGAGACTCTGTTTAACTTTAACCGGGTAAAGCAGTAACATACATGTATTTTGCCTCTAGAAGGGTGGAATGTTACCCCTGCCTCCAGAATTGGTGGGGGTAGTATTCCAAAGTGTTTGACACCTTACACGACATGTTTTGATAAAGCCAAACCAAAGTCAGCATTAACTGCGAAGATTATAATGCACTTAAGAGTATATGGTATGGCTATATCATAGAACAGCTATAAGGAGATGGTTCCGAAAGCTTCAGAGGGGCTCAGCTCAAGCTAGGGCACCCTCTCACATAAAACCAAGCACTCTGCGTCCAGGATTGTCAAGGCCTACCATAGGAGTGGTGTTAGACCTGTCAGCCCTTTGGGTAGTCCCTCCTATTTTTCCTTCTTTTTCTCCTTTGTGCCTCCTAATTTTTCTTTTATTTTTGTGTCCACTACCATTTTTGGTGTTGTCCCTAGAGTTCTGATTGCCTTTTTCCCTATAACCTTTTTGAGGCATAGGTGCTCTTTTAATATGGTGAAAACATAGACACACAAAATGGTGGCTTGTAACTGCCACATTTTTATCTCAGGGACCTGAGCCATAGGACTACACTAGGAAGGCTCTAGAACCTTCCAGCTGATTCCAGTAGTCAGGGCCCAGTCTATAAATGGGCCAGAACCGGGGCGGCCATTTTAGAGTGACCAGAGAGAGTCTGGAGGGAACCTGGTGAGGAGTGAGGCGATAGTAAAGTGAGGAAGGCGTACTGATAGAGGCTAGATTGACCCATGGGTCGGCTGCCCTTTTCTGAGGATGTCTCCCCCTAGTTATTGACTGAGCTCCACCATTGGTTTATGGACTAAATTCCACATAACCGTTGTAGCGTCCCTGGGAACGGCATCATTGAACCCCCTGTGAGAAGCGGCTGGGCGTTGTTTTAGGGAGGACATCAGGCAAGCATCTGATTTGGAAGAGACTATCCAACTTACTCCCCCCCCCCTTCGCGGACCTACCTGAACTGCTTCTTCAAGATTAGGTGGGGGGTCTGGAGAGACGCCGCTGCTTGGCCCAGGGGTTGATGTTGCTCCTGCACTGAGGGGAGGAACTTTCCTGGTGGTTACTTTCCGCTAAAGTCCCCGTCACCAGATCGCTGCTGTTGTCTTATGAGCCCCCGTTGAGGAGAACCAGCGGGAAGGGCCCAGATTGAGGTCAGCGGGGCAGCGGTGCTGAGAGAGAGGCATCGGAGTCGAGCGAGTGACAGCTGAGAGAACGCGGAAGAAGGAGGCGGGAGATCCAGGAAGGCCGACCTGTGTGAGCACCCTCCCTCTCTGACGCCTGAGGGGAGGGCGGGCCGCGTCGCTGACGAGAACGCAGAATAAGTGCAGCAGAGCTCCGGAGAGCCGGAGCCACCGCGGCGCTGCCGAACTGCGACTGGAGAGATTCTCGCAGCTGAATAACTTGACCGGGACGAATTGAAGAAAACCCGGTAAGACTGTGAGGTGACGGGCGAGGCCCCAAGGCTGAGAGGGCCTCGCTAGTGCCTCCGGCACCAAAGGGACCTCCTTTCTACCGCTGGAAGTTGTGCTGGGGGGTGGAAGACTAATTGGTCAAGTGATTCGGCCCAATTAACTCAGCTGGCAGTTACCGGAAACCCGGAGTAAGTCGGGCGGTAGTGGGAGTCAGCGGGAGCTGTACCGATCCCTCTGTTGGCTCTGGAGAAATAGGTAGATTGCCTGGCATATAGTGAACAAGTGGAAGCCAGGGGGACTCACGAAAACCACATAACTGCAACAGGCACCGCAGGGAGGAGAGCGTGAACATTCTAGGATGCCATAGACTAGTGGAACCCTGTTGATTCAATGGAAGCAGGCTGGTAATGGTGGTATAACGAGACCCAGGCAGAGGAAACCCCGAGCCTTACGGATTCAACTGCCAGGTCCACTACTTGAGCCGTGAATCCTTCTGTCCATTAGGGATTGCCCTGAACAGGGGGGGGGCAATGTAAAGTTGAAGGTTATTTACAACTGTAAGGTGATACTGAGGTCAAATTGTCTTCCTTTTCAGGAATATCCAACTAAGCAACCCAGGTTACCTTAGGTAGAGAATTCCCTTTCTTGATCCAGGATGATGTAATATGACTTTAGGAGTTGAAGGGATCCAGTCTACTAAATGAAATATGTTGACTGTATAAGGCTGGCAGGGGAACTTGATTTCTATGCAACTAAGGAAGCTTATATGAGCAAGTGAATCAACTACACTATTATAAATGAGAATGTGCTACTGTTTTTGCAACTAAGAGAACATAAGAAACGAACTGAAACAGAATATAAAGATTTTATACTTTTCTAAACACGGTGTGGTGTTTCTTTTTGGCTTACTGTAAAGGTGCGATGCAAGTATAACACAATTGCCTTAGGGATAGGTCTTACCACTCGATGTCATGCTACCCTATGTGGACTGGTAAGCCCAGGTCTAACAAGTGGTTTATTTATTTTTTTATAAATTTTTTTGTTTGCAGAGTTTTATATAGCGCAAACTATACCCAAACCGAATCGGGTATCAGAGCGCTTTATATAGCATCCGGTAATGTTAAATGAGGTCTGACACACATTCATTTTAGGCACGGGGAGATTAAGTGATTTGACCAGAATCACAGGAGGTTTTGGCGTCGTTACCGAGACTCGAACCCAGATCCCCAGGTCCGAGGTCGAGCGCCCTAGCCGCTAGGCCAACTCCTCTCCTTTATAGGTGTCTATATGTAAAGGTAGAAATAGGTATACTATATCTAAGTAAGGGGTGATTACACCACCTTACCCAGGCTGGGTGAACAGACCTGTGGTGTCAGTTTGGAAGGCAAACCAGGGGTGGCACGATACATACTGCAGCCCCTGGTAGGCCTAGGGAGCACCTATGGTACACTATACAGGGACTCACAAGGGTGACCCAGTAACTAATCTGGTATGCACCTAAAGTGCATGGCATCAATTTAGAGAGAGAACAGCTGGGCTGTGGGTCTGATTAGCAGGCCCACAGCCACATTAACGTTGAAAAACCAGAGAATCACAGCAAAAAGTGGGGGTGACCATAGGAAGCAGACCCTACTCTCCTACAACATGCACAAACCATCAATACACCGTTCTCGCTATAAAGTAAAGGTCCAGCTTGGCAATGCTGTATTGCTGAATATAAATAAAGTACAACCTCATGTTAAATAGCGAAAACATTTCAAATATGCAGCAATCCCCTTACGGTATGATAAACATCACGTTTCCTCGGATATTACCTTTTTAATGGCTGTTTCATAGCAGTTCTGTGGGCTATTGAGGCAACATTGCAACTCAGAGAGCTCTACATTTTAGATCATATATTTTCTTTCTTTCTGACTTTTTTCCCATTAGAACCTGCCTCACAGTGCTGTAGAAAGTGAAGAAAGCAGCAAGGACACTGTAAATAATTTAATTGTATCTCACATCATTTTAAAATTAAACCCCACTAATAGCATAAAGTTAGTGAACGTGTTAACCATCTCCATATGGTCTGCCACTTTGTGGTACTATTACACACTCCCCATGAATCTCTAAATGAGGTTGAAGCTTTAATCTTCGAGTACCGGACACCAATTACTCCTTCTTTCCATAATGAGTACCTGTGAATACGCTAGGATCAGATATCACTATGGAGTAATACTCTGAATATTTATTTTCTTTATTTAATTGTAGTATTTCTAAAGCATGGACCAGGCCACAAGGACAGCGGAATGCTTTAAGATAGATCATACCATAACTCAAAACATTATGAAAGAGAGCAGTAGCAAAAGTAGAGAAAACATAAGATGAATTAATCAGGAAAGCAGAGTTTAGTTTAGAATGGGGAGTGTCATGCAGTAATAGTGTTTCTATAAGATTTCCTGACATGTAAAAGTGCATCCTTTTAATGTAATAATTGCAAGGCATGCATAAATTCTACTCGAACATCTTAAAGAGGCCATCCAGGGAATGTTGTCACAACAATAGATCTCAAATACCTGGCTGATATCATCAGACAAACTTTCTAGATGAGAATGTCTATTGTTGCCAATTGATAGTTAGATAGTAGTATATACATCACAAATATAACTGCGTAATGATTGCTGTTCGACCCACAAACTGACACTTATGAAGTTTAAAAAACAAAACTGTGAAATTATCACCAGCTCTTTGTTGGGGATAAAGGATTCGATTTACCATATTGAAGTGCTGTATTATTGTGCCACACAACTGCCAGTACTGGACATCACTTAACTATTTTATAGCGACCTATATGAAGTAAACATAACGGTCCGTTTTTTTGATTTACGTCACTAGTTTATTCATTAATTTTTGCACTAGTGGAACATAGTTATTTTCATAAACAAACAAACAATTTTTATGTGCATGTACAAATATACAATATGACATTACATCTGGATCTCAATATACAATACAATTTACAAATTTACACCACATCCACACTTTCACACTGGCCAAAACTTTCATCCATCTACTATCATACCAAAAACAATTCTTAGGACCTAATGTCAAAAAATAGGTTCTTTATGCATATAAATGGTCTCACATCCTAGGAATGAAATCAGTGTGATTAACGCAGTTTTAGAGGTTTTAATCCTACTTAATGAACACTATTCATGATATAATTCAAATTTGACAGAAGGAACCAAAAACAGGTCGACGCGTTTCGAACTCCCAAGTGCGGAGTTCTCCTCAGGACCAACAATCTACAAAACACAAACAAATACTCCTTTAAATATTAGGTCCAAAAACCAAGTGTCCTTACTGCGAGTAACACCGCCTGTCAACAACCTCTAACCGTACCTTATTATTGTGAAAAAAGCACTCCTCGAGTAGATGGCATTCAGATGATAGACAACTCTGAAGTGAGAGGACACGACAGACATTTTAGAATTAGACACCGACAAACCCATTTCTCACATTTAGTCCCCATTGTACATTCATTCAACATTTCTGGGCACTTACCTATTTAGGTACTGTTTCCGCCTTTTCTGGGGGGAAAAAAATATATATATGAGGTGGTGTGGACCTAACTTAAATGCAACGTCGTTTTTAATGAACAGAAACAGCGTGGCCGACGAACGACATTGTTGGTAGCTTACCGCGTATCAGCTGGTTTTATAATTTGAATCGTAATTAGGTGTTCCGGAGGCCGCGTGTTTCTTTTCGCTGGCGTCCTGTGAATGGAAGTAACCGCGAGTCAGACAAGGGTACACCGGCGTGTGAACTGTGTTCATAGCAGCGCGATTGAATTGGCCCCTTACCTTCAAGACCGTATTCTCTCATCTGTAACAAGCGTAGAGGAATCTGATTGGCGCTCCGATGTGTAACGTGCTGTATTATTGGCAACGTGTCTGTCACATGGTGTGGAGCCCCGTAGTGTGGCACGTAATTTAAAGCGACAGTGTGACCATGCCTGATGTTTGTAAAACTTTATTGCCCGCGGTCATATGCACATAAAAATATTTATAACGGAAACCGTACATCGTGAAAGGATCTAAAGTCGAGTATTCCAAGGGGCCAATTTTCACTATATCACATTCACGTGCTGTTAGATGTGTTTGCTCATGAGGCGCTCAGACATCTATTCTTTTCCGGACACTGCTGTACTTCTGGATATAGTACTCAGTAGCAAAATGCTTGAGGGGCCAAAAATTGATGATGGTATTAGCGTAACTGATTTGCAGATATTAATCAATATACTTAAACAGTTTTTTTTAAATAAAAATAATTTGTTTTAAAAAACCACTCGATGTTACTTCTGTCTACAATCTGATTGTTTGAGCCCATTTGCAATCATGTTTATTCAGGTCATGAAAAATAGAATGTGAGTCGCTAAAAAGCCTAGCCTACTCAATGTACATCAGAACAATGAGCGTTCCTCTATGGAGCTGAAAATTTAGAGTGTGTTTTAATCATGTAATTTCACGTGTTCATCTTCATGATCTCTGAAATTTCGTTAAGCCCTGTAGTTACAGTGTTAAATTTCATTATCAGCAGTGCCTCACGCTGATTTAATTTCCCTTCAACATCACCTCCCCGGGGGTCCTTATCAATTTTAGAAATGATGGTCCACCGTAGGTCATCTTCTTTATGTTGGTGTAAAATCCAGTGATGTACTAAGGGGGCGTTCGGTGTCTTTTTTCTGATTCTGGACTTATGTTGAGTAATCCGGTGTCGGACCTCCTGAGTGGTCTTCCCTATATATAATTTCGGGCATGGACATGTGACCCCATAAACCACATTTTTGGTCAGGCAGTTTGTAAACGCGTCATGTTTCCAGTATATGCCATTGAATATAAAGACTGAACCTTCATTTGCAACTACAGGGCTTAACGAAATTTCAGAGATCATGAAGATGAACACGTGAAATTACGTGATTAAAACACACTCTAAATTTTCAGCTCCATAGAGGAACACTCATTGTTCTGATGTACATTGAGTAGGCTAGGCTTTTTAGCGACTCACATTCTATTTTTCATGACCTGAATAAACATGATTGCAAATGGGCTCAAACAATCAGATTGTAGACAGAAGTAACATCGAGTGGTTTTTTAAACAAATTATTTTTATTTAAAAAAAACTGTTTAAGTATATTGATTAATATCTGCAAATCAGTTACGCTAATACCATCATCGATTTTTGGCCCCTTAAGCATTTTGCGACTGAGTACTATATCCAGAAGTACAGCAGTGTCAGGAAAAGAATAGATCTAACAGCACGTGAATGTGATATAGTGAAAATTGGCCCCTTGGAATACTCAACTTTAGATCCTTTCACGATGTACGGTTTCCGTTATAAATATTTTTATGTGCATATGACCGTGGGCAATAAAGTTTTACAAACATCAGGCATGGTCACACTGTCGCTTTAAATTACGTGCCGCACTACGGGGTTCCACACCATGTGACAGATCGCGTTGCCAATAATACAGCACGTTACACATCGGAGCGTCAATCAGGTTCCCGTACGCTTGTTACAGATGAGAGAATACGGTCTTGAAGGTAAGGGGCCAATTCAATCACGCTGCTATGAACACAATTCACACGCCGGTGTCCCCTCGTCTAACTCGCGGTTACTTCCATTCACAGGACGCCAGCGAAAAGAAACACAAGGCTTCCAGAACACCTAATTACGATTCAAATTATAAAACCAACTAATACGCGGTAAGCTACCAACAATGTCATTCGCCGGCCACGCTGTTTCTGTTCATTAAAAACGACGTTGTATTTAAGTTAGGTCCACACCACCTCATATATATATCTTTTTACCCCCAGAAAAGGCGGCAACAGTACCTAAATAGGTAAGTGCCCAGAAATGTTGAATGAATGTACAATGGAGACTAAATGTGAGAAATGGGTATGTCGGTGTCTAATTCTAAAATGTCTGTCATGTCCTCTCACTTCAGAGTTGTCTATCATCTGAACGCCATCTACTCGAGGAGGGCTTTTTTCACAATAATAAGGTACGGTTAGAGGTTGTTGACAGGCGGTGTTACTCGCAGTTAGGAAACTTGGTTTTTGGACCTAATATTTAAAGGAGTGTTTGTTTGTGTTTTGTAGATTGTTGGTCCTGAGGAGAACTCCGCACTTGGGAGTTCGAAACGCGTCGACCTGTCTTTGGTTCCTTCTGTCAAATTTGAATTATATCATGAATAGTGTTCATTAAGTAGGATTAAAACCTCTAAAACTGCGTTCATCACACTAATTTCATTCCTAGGATGTGAGACCATTTATATGCATAAAGAACCTATTTTTTGACATTAGGGGCTAGATGTAGGTAATCTGAATTTACCGATTCATAAATACCGAATTTTACCGATTTTGTATTTATGAATCGGTAAATATGTAGGAGGGAGATGTAGGAAGAATCGGTAATTGAATTACCGATTCTTTAATATTCGGTATTTACCGATTCGGTAAGTACCGAATCGGTATTTCCAATTGATTCATATGGGCTGTGAAGCCCATAGGAGTCAATGGGAAATACCGAATCGGTATTTACCGAATCGGTAAATACCGATTTCAGCAAGGGTGCAGGGGGTGTCACTTTGACACCCTCTAGCACCCCGAATACCGGCATGTGTGCCATGTGACACACAGACATGCCCTAAGGACATGTCTGTCTGTCACATGGCATAAGTGTGGATGCACACATGTGCATGCACACCTGGATTCGGTATTTTACCACCCAATTGGATTGGGTGGTAAAATACCGATTCTGTAAGGCCTTTGGGACTCTGAAGAGTCCCACCTACATCTGAAAGTTTCCGAATCGGTAAAAATACCGATTCGGTATTTTACCGATTCGGTAAATTTACCGATTCGGTAAATTTACCGAATAGGTAAAATATGCCCCCTACATGCCAATTCTTAAATACCGGTAGGTAACGGCCGAAATCGGCCGTTACCGACCGGTATTTTGGCTCCTACATCTGGCCCTAGGTCCTAAGAATTTTTTTGGGTATGATAGTAGATGGATGAAAGTTTTGGCTAGTGTGAAAGTGTAGATGTGGTGTAAATTTGTAAATTGTATTGTATATTAAGATCCAGATGTAATGTCATATTGTATATTTGTACATGCACATAAAAATTGTTTGTTTGTTTATGAAAATAACTATGTTCCACTAGTGCAAACATGAATGAATAAACTAGTGACGTAAATCAAAAAAACGGACCGTTATGTTCACTTCATATAGGTCGCTATAAAATAGTTAAGTGATGTCCAGTACTGGCAGTTGTGTTGTTCTTTAGATAGTTTGGGCTCAGCCTTACTGGTTCAGAGTCACGACCCTGTGTCGTTTTTCCTAGTATTATTGTGCCAGACATGGAGTGCAATCCCTTTACAGCACCTTCAACATGGGCTTTATATGGACCTAACCTTATCCAAATGTGGGTGTGACTGCAGTTGTGCGAGTGATAGAGGCTCTGACTCCACCTTTACATTAATGATCATAGATTGCCTCTCATGGAGAACTCTTTCTGACTTTTTCATTTACCATTAGAGCTCGCCTCCCAGTGCGGTGGATGGTGAAGAGGCCATCAAAGGCACAGTTGTTTGGCCTATAATAGTTATGTTGCTTTAATGATTAAATCCAAAACTATTTCACAATGCAAAGCATGGGTTTTCCTAAAAGTAGAATGCAATCATATTATTGTTTATTTTGTTATATGTCTCCATGTGAGAGTCCATTTTATGGCATTTGTGATAATTTTTTTCCTACTGCAATTCTCAGAGACTCTCACTCTTTTAGCTCTATATATCCAACCCCTCCTCCCCTTCACTCTTCTCTTCGTCTCCAGCCTGTATAAAATAGTATTGAAACATACAAGGACCTGTTTCCCAGTTAAAATCTTCATCGTCTGGACCTTCGGCTTTGCTAATGCATACACTTCAATGCACATAGAGGTTTATGTCTTGTGTTTTTAGTTTGCTACAAAGCAAGAACCAGTTCCAGGTTATTCCCTTCACCATATCTAATTACCCCTCTGTTCTCTTGTGTAGTCAGTCTTTACGCATTCTTAGACTCCTGTTCCTTCTGTTCAATTCAACCATCAGGCATGCCACTTGTCCAAGGTCATTTCTCATCTTTTCTTGTATGTGGTCTTTTAACACATTATCATGTCCTCCCAGCCAGTGTTCTATGATTTCTGGATATGCATTTTCTGTTCCATAAACACAGTTTGAGGTTATTTTGACACAGTTAAACGTGAACTTAGCATGTTCACGAATAATCATTATACAAAATGAGTAAATATCGGTGTGAGTACCCATACTGTAACCGCAAGACCCATTTAGAGATTGATGAAAAATAAGTAACAATACCAAAAATTGGTGATAGGATTCCCACACACGGTTTACAAATTCATTTGCAAAAAGAATATGGAATTAGCAGAAGCTTTTTGTTGGTAATAAAATAATTAGTTCTTCATGTTGTGATGCTGTAAAATTGTGCCACAAATGTAATATTAAATCTTTACATTGCACTCAACATTGGTTTTAGCTGGTCTGGCCTTATGTAAATGAAGGTAACTCTACAGTTGTTTAGGTTATAGAGACTATAATTGCATCTGTTAAAACTCTACATTAATTCTCATAGTCTGTCATTAATTGAGAAGACTTTTCTACCTTTTCTTTTGCCATTAGAGTGTGCCTCCCCGTGCAGTGGCTAGTGAAAATGCCACGAGGGACACAGTAAGTAGTTTTGCTCTGTAATGATATGATAAAAGCCATTTCTCAGTCCATTGAAGCTTGGACATCCGAAAAGCAGAAAACATGTATCAAGTTGATCATGTCCCTTCATATCTGTACTTGAGAAGCCGTTCAATGTAATTTGTGCTTATTTTCTTCCTCTTAAAATCCTCGAAGACTCACAATGCTTTCGCTCTCTATTCCAAATCTCTTCCTCTTCACTCATCTCTTTTATCATGCTTTACTACTTTATCCTCAATTTGTATATGAAAGTAATGTAAACATTTTCTAGTTTTCATGAACTTTTCTGGAGATCTGTTAATTTTGACGACTATTTATATACTGTGACTATTTTTAAGACTCTCATACACATGCCCATTTCCCATCAGCCAAATTAATTTCTTGGAGTGGTCATTGCATACCTCTATTTGTAAAATTACTTTTTACTTACACTTATGGCTCCATCACCAATGGTAAAGAGGCAGGGGCATTAGAAACCCAGGAATCATACCAGATGAAAGTATTTAATGTCTGTAAAAAGAAATGTAAAATGATGAGCACACATCATTTTGTCTTGTAAATGTTAGTTCTTTTTTGGGTTTCTTCCAGTCACCTACACCCAATGTTGCTGTCCAGAAGCTGGATCAGACAACTGAGGCAAAATCACTTGAAGAGGTTAGTGGATTAAGTCTGTGAATATACATTTGTGAAAAACTGAACAATGTCCTGCGTTGCACTGAGTTGCCAATGCTTATAATGGGTCCACGTCCTAGATTTTCCCGGGAACCCATGGTCAACAGATCATTGGTTCTTGCTTAAAAGTGTAGAGGGGAGAAATATCTTATCTGATTAGATTTCACAATTCGAATAACCCATGACTCCGAAGAATCACTGATTCCAGGTTCTAAATTTAGATAGTTTATCACAATGCCAAGAACAATTGGACATACAAACACCTCAGAATGAGGGTGTAAAAAAACATTAGAACTAATACAAAGCCAAACCTAAGGGCAATGTTCAATCTATACAACATGCAGAGAATGACCAGTTCTAAAATCAGAATGCAGATGATCACTGCAGCGACATCAAGAGAATTCTTTTTTTGATGTTCATAAGTAAAAGCATTAGAATGTCCCTACACTAACACTAACATGACATCCCTACTTAGCATTTCCCCAAGCAAGTTAAGGAAAAAAGTGTCAGCGCGTGAAGACTTCTTAAGAAGTGTACTCACGTTGAATGGGCCAAGTAGCATAAAGCTACGGAGATCATTCTAAGATGCTCCTTCTCTCTCCATCAGAGCTCCTCTTCTAACCCCAAAAGCCCAGGGCACTGTCCCCAATTCCAACATCACAATCCTAGGACACGCCCATCTTTGCATCACAAAATCATCCCATCCAGCTGGACTCCTCCTCGTAGGTAACTTTCTATTCAGTTTCGAAATTCTTGGCCTCTGGCTTGATGACCTTGATTCTCAGGCCTTCTCCAGTGAGAAAGAACACTGTCCCACATTATCAGCAATCCTTGTTCAAATGTATCCTCTCCTCCCAATGCCTAATTCCTAAAACAAAAGCGTTATTCTAACTAACAAAGAGGAATGTTTCCACCTGCAACAGAAACGTGAGAAAGATACGATTCTGCATACACATGAACATTACAAATGCTTCAGTTGTGAGAGCCAGGGAGAAATACACATGAGGCATACACGTCAGCTAATATAAGAATCGTCATAGATCTTCCTTAAACACACATATACAAGAACATTGTTACTGTGCACCTTTAAATCAGTGCATTATATGTCAGTAAATTAATTTCTCATTTATCACTTGTAAAATGAACATTAAGACTTTACCATTCAAGGCACAATTACAATAATTCCTCCACGTTGCACGAAATCCCTCTATCTCATTACTTTACACGTTATTACATTTCACACTCTAATGATCAAATGTTCACACAACAAAACAATATATGCAGGTGCAGACTACTCATGATTAAAATGCACCCCTTGCTAAGAGAGAACACTAGAGATACACTTTGTCCACTATGTATGACAGAGCAGGACCTGGTTCCATGGTTAAATTCTCCACCCCCTGGACCATCTTGGGTTTGCTGATATTCAGAGCCTACTGAGAGTGAAGTCTGGTGGACTGACTTGGGTACACAGCATAAACTGTTTCACACTATTCATTCCTCCGTTCTTTGATTTAGGCAGCCCTTCTTCAGTTTTATGACTCCAGCTCCTTCAGTCCAGCCCACCCCTCAGACATCAAGTACCATCTGACCAAGGTACCATCTTCTGTAATTTGCACCAGCTTTTGTTGGTTCTAAAAGGATTTGATTCCTTTTAAGCAATGCTGCATTATAGTGTCACAAATGCAGTATGGTTTTATATGGATCTGACATTGCCTAATTGTCGGCACCACTACACTTGATTTGGTCACAGAGACTAACATTGCACCTGAGAAAACTGTCATCAGTTATCATAGTTAGCCTTTCATGGAGGTCTCTTAATCACTTTCTCTTTTACTTTTAGACTATTCCTCCCATAGCAATCAATAGTGAGGAAGCCACAAGGGACACAGGAAGTAGTTTTGTTCTCTAATATATGTGCTGTTTTTATGTTAAAGCCAAAAACATTCCATAGTTCACTGAAGCTTGGGTGCATAAGCTTGGAATTCCTGTAAGCAGAATATATTTGTGAAATTGTTCCTGTTGTTACATATCTCCACTCAATAAGCAGTTTAATGTCATTTCTGCTTATTTTCCTCCTAGAATCCTCGAATACTCTCACTGCTCATACTCTTCACGGATCTATTTTATTATTGCTTCAGCACTTCATTCCCAATCTGTATTTCCAAATCTTTCTGAACTTTTTTGGACAGCTTTTGTTTTCAACGACTGTTGGCATATACTGTGGCAATTTTTAGAATGCTTTTACACTTGTCCGTTTACTATCACATACTTCCATTTCTGAAAATTAATTTTTGACTTACACTTATGATTCTGTCACCAATAGTAAAAATCAATGATTTGTGAAAAGAAATGCGGAAGGACGAACACACTTAATTTTGATTTGTTATAAATGTCTATTGTTTTTAATTCTTTCAGCCATCTGCATCCAATGTTGCTGACCAGAAACTGGATCAGACAATTGGGGAAAAACCCCTTGATGATGTAATTATATTCAGTCCATTGAAATACATTTGTGAAAAACTGATGAATATGCTGTTTGCCACTGCGCTGCATTGCTCATGGTTATCATGCTAACAGAGAACTAGAGACACTTTTTGTCAATTATATATGAAACGGCTGGACCTGGTTCTAAGGTTAAACTCTCCACCATCTGTACTATCTTTGCTTTGGTGGTGCACACATTGTAGAGCATATTCATGCACAAGAACAAAGTACAAATGTACATTCATTCATGCTCATATTTGGGCAGGCCAACCCCTCTGGAGCACCTTCGGGCCCCATCTGGAATTCTGCTGGTGGGTTTACACTTGACACCACTTGGGCCCTTTGGCTCCTTTCCTGGATCCGGATCCCCTCCAGACATAAGTCCATGACCTTTGCCGGAGTCCATTCCAGTGGCATCATTCCTGGTGCTGCTGCACCCCTTGGGGGTGCCAATCCCATTGTTGTACACAACTCCAATACAGAGCCAGACAAGCATTATCCGACTATCCGACGTCTACTCCAGGGTCAACCGGGTCCAAGAACATCCAGGTCAGAGATAGTGTCTCCCTTTACCGAGAGGCCATGTGAAGAATATGCTTGGGCAGGATCCGAGGATCCATATGTTTTGGTTTTAAAAATTTTTTTTTTTTTTTACTTTATACACTGTAACAGTACAAACAATAGACCAACGAGTCAGCTACATCCATCATCAACTATGCACAGAAGATTCAGCCAGTGATACATTAACAGATCCATAAATTAGCATCATACTTATAGCGATCTCATTTGCCATTGTCAATGGTATAGCTTGGGTGACACCAGTCCTACCAGGTTAGCAGAGACCTTATCAGTAATTACATTTATGCATCCATGGAGGTGGTGGAATCATCCTCGTCCATGGAGGAGTGTTGTCTAGACCTCTCAAGGGCCAGAAAATCAGCAAGGAGCTCCCCGCAAACCTCAAGATCTTCCCCCACTTTATCATTGTGCCCACACTTTTTTAACCGCTTCTTCTCTGCACCACCTATTCAGTCACATTTGTCGTCCAGCGCTCCAAGCTAGGACCACCTTGATGCATCCAGGTAATCGCCATAGGTAGTAACAGTAACAAATGTAAAAACGTAAACACCATTTTCTTGGCTTTCTGTCTAAGGATGTCTCCCAGGAGGCAAACGGTGGGCTGCGCAGTAAGTGGAATTGGAACTACTGTTCTTACTTGTGCCAACATTGTCATCCAAAATGTCTGCATGGGTGGGCATACCCATGCAAATGCAAAAACAAAGCAACAGGACTCCGACATCAGGGGCAGCAGAGGGGCTGAGCAGGGTTCTTTTTATGAAAGAGCACAGGTGTTATGTATGTGCGATGTAGGAAATGGAAGTGAGTAAGTCTGGATATAGCATTACTCAGGATGGATCTCACTAATGGACAAATTCTCTCCCGTTGGGCATCTTCAAAATGTACCCACAGGTCATTGTTCCAAGCTGCACGGGCACACGCTGGGGTGCATGTCCAATCAGCCGTCATGGACTTATAGAGGAGACAAACCAAGTGGTGCTCCTCAGCAGCACCCGTAATGTATGGGATGTGACCGGTGCATCGGGGGAAGGAGGGCCAAATGCCCCCAACTATAGGATTGAGACTGGCCTGTTGTAGGAAGCTGTCCCTCTGTCAACTTGTCGTAATTTCTTGACATGGGATGGGCTGGTCAGAAAGGGTAGGGAGTATCGCCTTTGGGCAAGCCGCAAATCCTACAGTCGAATGTTATTGACCTCCTGTGGTGCAGGTAATGGTGTATCCTTCCCTCCACTGGTTACCCATGATGGTTAGAGGGCAAACTAAAGGGGTTTGGAGACTGAGGCTCTGGGGGGGGGGGGGGGGGGTGGAATAGATGGGGGTTGGTGGACTGGTCTGACTTCTGGCTGCCTGTACCATGTGGTCTGTGGTAACAGTGTCCTCGGCTACGAAAATACTGCAAAGCTTGCTGGACATGGTGGCTGGGAGTGTAGAGAAAGGGTTGGAAACCCTTTATGTTGGCATGAAATGGGAAGAAGGCAGACATGGTTGTTGAGTGGTCATAGAAAGGCCCAAGGGTCTGGCTGTAGCTCTACTGTCCTTGAAACTCTCCGGCGCTGAGTCTGCCTTCTCACTAAACAGAGAGGAGACATCAAAGTGCATGTCCATGAGCAAAGCTTGTACATCCCCATTATAAAGCCAGTGGTTCTCAGCCAGGTGTGGTGTCTAAGGGCCACTGGCGAGGAAATCGTTCTGCCCTGCTAGTCAGTCGTATCGGGCCCACATCTTATGGTGAATTTGGCTGCATCTCTCTCATCAGCAATTGACTGAGATAATATGACTTGGGCCTCTTTCAAGGCCACAGGCGGCACCTGCCCACCCAGGTCCCAGAGCGGCCCAAGAGGTATGCAGAGTTTACTAACCACAATGCCTGGCTGGCAGAAGAAAACATCCTATTACCATAGGCACCCAGCCTTTTGAATTCCCTATCCAGTTGGGTGGAAGGAAATGTGGCAGGGTTAGTTTTGGACATAAAGGCTTGGACCACGTAGCTATCCGAGTTGGGGAGCTGTGTGGGCTGCTGTGTTGGAAAACAGGGGCTCCCTGTGGCAGGAGTAGGCAATCAGTGCATGGCTTGGACAAGGCAACTGTAAGGGGTTCATTAAATTTTAAGATGTTTGTCTTGACTGCCACTGAGAGCAGCGTAAGGTCCAGGGCCTCCCCGTCTTGCTGATGGAGGAAGAGAGGGTGCCTCCGGGCACACCCTATATTATATGCCAGGTGTGTAGGCTATGGGATATGGCGGTTGCTAGAGTGATATGCTGGGCCCCGTAGGCACATTAAGATATATATTAAAATTGAAGACTTTAAGAGACGAAGCGTCTCGGTACACCTTCAATAGGAACCTTTCAAAAGCCCTTGAGGTGTCACAATGCACTGTTACACTTTTGCAGGGCTGGTCTCCAGTGCACCTGAACCTGTTTTTAAAACATATGATGCCGAGAATAAGCTATGAAATGCACAAAGAATATTGAATCTAATTAAAGCATTACAAAACCTTTTCGGAAAACATAGTATTTAAAACCCCCGAACATTATCTACAGTTTCAATTAGATCACAGTGTAATGCGCTGTATCCTTCTTTGGCGATTGGGTATTCTCCCTTTAAAAACATATTCTTCCAGATGAGACGCCCCAAATAATCCTCTAGGCAAATGTGACTTGTGCAATGGCGGACCACAAGATCTGTACCATGTATTATTAATTTGTCATAACCCAATATAGGTAGAGGCTAGGCGTCGATATATAAAACCAATCAGTTTAAGACAGAACGCTATTTTAGCTCTAGATCTAATCATGGTGTGTGAGTCTACCCCAAATGAATTTGTTTGTTATAACTTGTTAAAGTTTTTAAAGAGTTTCTTTAAGTTATTTTAAAGAAAAAGTGCACAAATGTAATAGTTTTAACTTTTGTGTGTTGTTCGTGCTGACCACAAACTATTTTCTATGCCTTTCCTTATAAAGAGATTTAAAAATGTTTTTAATAACATAATCTAACATAATCCAACACTTTCTATTTTAGATACTCGTATTTGTTGACCTCTGTTGAGGTCTGAATCAAATACAATTATTTGTCATTATTTGTCATTTGTATGGTGGAATTAGAACTAGGCAGGACGGGGCATTGCATGGGAGAATTTTTGTCTCAGGGTTCTAAACAATTGTCAAGAGCAGGGGATGGCTGGGGTTGTTGGGGAACGGTTGTTGCTTTTTGCCTTTTTAGATTTGAAATGGTAGTGAGCCATAGCTGTAATTGTAACACGCCTATGTACCTTGTATCATCAAAACTATAAATAAAAAATATATTTTTTGAAAATATCATCAAAACTATAAATAAAAAATATATTTTTTCAAAAAGGTCTAGGACCTTAGCTGCACTCCACACCTCACGAGGAACGCTCCTCAATATCCACAGTAGATGAAACGCCCAGGCCAGTGTCTGGGATATCCAGGCCACTGGCATCATCCAGTTCCTCATACCAGATGTCCTCAGGATCTTCTGTTTGATAGCCATAAGGGTCCGCAAATCCCTCCCATTCATCAACCAATCAAGACCTATCTTAGCAATAAACCCCTGGCTCAGATATCTGAAGTTTACCCCCGGTGGACTGCCGTAGTGGCAACACCTTCTGTATTGGAATCAGGAATGATGATGAGGTGGTGTCTCCGCTGGGCGTTGGTGGAGCTGAGGGTGTCAGCACTGGAGCAGGTGACATGGAAGGTCAAGGACACTTGACTGGCACCGCTATAGATCTGTAACTGGATCCCTGGGGCCCGACTGAAGCAGAGGGTGAACCTGCCATTGGAAGACCAGTCGGGCCTCTCCCAGACACCAATGGGCCTCAGGGACACCAGAGGGGTCGAGCCGCCCAAAGATGAGCTACATTGCCTTGTTAAATTCTTTGAGTTGGGCAGGAGTCGCTCTGTCTCCTGGAAACTCAGGAAGCCTCAGGGATTCCCCAGGCTCCACCACAGAGCTAAGCGATGAGTTCTGACAGCCGTTCAACTCATCCGGACACTTACGTGCCAAAGGCAAAGAACTCTTTGGCTTCTTCTTTTTCTCGTGGGACTTACCCGACTTCCTTAAAGGCTTGGAGTGGGACAATGATCAAGGGGTACAACTGCACTAGTGATCTTGGTACCTTTCTCACAACCAAAATCTGTAGTGTTGCAGAGTTGTTAGACACTGGGCAGCAAGGTGCTTGAGGGACTACTCCCTCAGTGCCTTGGGATGCATGGTGCAGCAATCCTTCCATGTATTCACGTTGTGGTCCTGCTCAGGACATCAGAGTGCAGCACCAAGTGCAGGTCTGTCACCGACATCTGCTGGTGACAGGCACAGCAAGGTTTAAAACCTGCCTTTCTGGAGGACATCCTACACACCAGACTACAAAGTCTCAAAGTTCTTTGACAAAAAATTAAAAAAGGTCAGTCAAAAAGTGACAGGAGATAGCCCTCTCTGGATCAGCGCTGACTGGCACGGAAAGAAAAGAACTGATATCAGTGCACTGGGATGGTGCATGTATGGAACAGCACACGTCACTTCCAGCGCAGACAATGTCACTTAGAGCCGAACTATGCCACCTAACGGGGTACGGCTCACCAAATGTTTCCGGCTCCAGCCTGACGCCTGGGAAATATTCTAAGGTAAGGAATCTGTGGCTAGAAGTCCCAATCAGATATACACAACTTTTGTGAGCATATCTCTAGCGTTCACATTCATCATCCAAACTCCTTACATACAATCCTCTTCACTCATGCGGCATCCAGCCACACAAAGATGCTCCAGCTAGCAATCCATTAAATAAGGGAACAGCACCCCAAGACCACACTAGTGGCACCTCTGCAAATAGCACATAACAATAACATAGCACAGGTCATTTTCAGTAAGGTGGGAAGAAAGATGTGCACAATATCTCTCTGGCTCCTGTCCTATGTGTCCATATAAGTCAGTGCGTGCGTCCCAGGGAAGTGTGAGGTCACCTGTGTGTTGGGCACTCTGGAGAGGAACAGCGGTACCCCACCACATATCCATGCTGGTGTGCATACTTGTGAAGATTATTGGCTACTAAATGTCTTGAACGACTCTGTCGAAAGTCCTTTCAAGAAATTGCAAGGAAAAGACTTCAAGTAATGTAAAGCAGAGTTTGAAGGTGTATTTCCACAGCAGAGACCCACAACAGTTCCAGTAACAGTCAGGCACAGAAAGAATAATGCATAACAAACATTCTGGATTACAGAATCCTGTCTACATAACATTCTAATTACAACTTTTAAAGGTACACACATATACTAATAAATAACACTCCTATGGAATATGTCAGATTCAGCTCTCAGCCAGCTGCCTTACAACATTCACATTGACTGCTATCAGTTCCTTTGGTAAAACGTCTCTGTCAAGATGACCTCCCCGACTTCTGGTCATTGCAAATAGTCTCTAAAAACAGGCCCACATTATTGTTTTAATAGAATGGGGGGGTGAGAAGTGGTACTAGATAATCAAGAAAAAATAAGTATTTTGGCTTAGTCTTTTGCAGGAGTATAGCGCGCACAGATAGAGGACGAAAAGAAAAGGGAAACTGTGTGGACCCTACACCATTATTACACAGATGGCCATCCTCAGGCCAAAAAATGCTCATTAACAATAATTTGTGTTTAAGCTTGGATACAGTGGAACACTGCAGTCCCACGCACTGCCCCAGAACCATGGGCCTGTGGTGTTGACATCTGTTTCCATGGCAGCAGGTATGAGCTGTCCCATTGTGTCCTCACGAGAAGTGATCCTGAACTTGTTCAGAAACGCTGACCTCTGCCAGCCGCAGTTATGATTGCCTAGGTCTTACTGTTGGTGGCAATTATGTAGGAGAGCACTCAGGAACACGCCTGCTGAAGTGGCACCCTGATGTCTCCTTTTTTTGCCAGGAGCTGCTCTGATGAACTGCTCAGATGAGCGGTTCCTGGGCTTTACCTGATGGAGATGGATCGAGGTCAAGAGCTGGTAAGGGAGCTTCGTTCAATCCACAACAAACAGCATGGAGACAGACAAAGTGATTTCAGATCAAGCTCAAATATGTCCCAACTACAGTTTTAAAAATACGTAACAGTCCCCATTAGTAAAATGACAAAAATGTCAAAATACATTAATAACCCACGGATAAAACTGTCATGACATTCAGGGGACAAAGCACTCTTTTACTTAAGTCTTTTTTTAACAAGCATTGGAAAGGCAATGTGTATTAATGTGTTTACCACCCTTGGATGTGGGGTGTATGCATGTGTTTATGTGTGTACTTCCCTTGGATGTGGTGAGTGTGTGTGTGTTTGTGTGTGCTGCCCTTGGATGAGGTGAGTCTGCGTGTGTTTATGTGTGTGCTGCACTTGGATGTGGTGAGTGTGTGTGTGTTTGTGTGTGCTGCCCTTGGATGTGGTGAGTCTGTGTGTGTCTATGTGCATGCTGTCCTTGGATGTGGCGAGTGCGTGTCTGTATATGTGTGTGCTGCCCTTGGATGTGGTATGTGTGTGTGTCTATGTGAGTGCTACCCTTGGATGTGGTGTGTGTGTGTTTATGTTTGTGCTGCCCTTGAACGAGTGGAATGCTCTGAAGACTGGGGAAATGTAGGACAGTTGGCACAAGGGAAGGCTTACCTGTTTTCACTACTCCTTGGACTCCTGGTTATTTTATTTAAAGGTTTTGTATAGCGCGAGCAAGACCTCCAAGGGTTTCAGAGTGCTTCACAGTAATGGAAGGGGGAAAAAGTTGGGGAACGATGAGGTAAGAGTGGCTAACATGTTGAACAAATAAGATTGTACATAAATGCAACCAAAATATAACCTAACAAGGTAAGGTGAAACGTTACTTAAGAAGGAAGGCAGAGCATCCTAGACATTAACAGTTGATAGAAAAAAAAAAAAGAAAAAAATACTAAAAAAAAAACGGACATTTAAAAAAGAGACGAGCCATGCTCCAGTTAAGGCAGGAACTTGTTCATTAGGATTGTTTTTAATTTCTGTTTGAAAGCCACCGTGTCTCTATTTTCTACTTGCTATCATATTTCATTGACAATATGTGACTTATGTGATTGCTGAATTTTTTTTCTTGTGAATTTTCTGGGTGGAAATAAAGGGGAGGAGGTTGACCTACTCTCTATCTCCTTTCTCCCTGCTCCTCAGCCTGTGTGTGTGATGTAATTAGAATGTTCATGAATGCATGGTTTGAATGAGTGGTCAGCAGGACGGTGCTCCCGGTGGGGCCTTCTTTACCATTCTACTTGTTATGAATATGTCTACTTAACTACACATCTGGCTACTGGATTACTTAACAACAAGAGGCCGTTCTGTGATGTAAAAGAGGACCCTGGGGTAAAATAATGGATGTTTTAGATAATATTACAGCCTATTTATGTGTGATGTTATGCATACAAACCAAACGCATTTTATGTATTCTGCCTTGTCTTTTGTATGATGAATTTGTCATGACCTGATCTATAGTATAGGCCCTTGTGAAAAAAGGGATAACATTGCTAAAAATATATATATTTTTTTAAATGCCTCTGTGTAGGGGATTTTGCAGATTTCCGGAAAGAGAGAGTTCCAGATCTTGGGGGCATGCCCAAGAAGGCTCTGAGTCTTGTTTTCTTTTCGCGTAAAGTCTGCGGTTCGAGTAGCAATGAGGTAGCACTTCTGGAAGGTCTGCTACCACCTGATAATTCCAGTTTTGAGTCGGGTATCCAGGTGTTTTGAAATGGAGGGCTTTCTGCGTCAGACTAGCAATCTTTAGTTGCTTTGTAGGGTAGCCACTTTAAAGATCTTAAGGCTCGGGAAATGTGCTTGTTTCTTTTAGTGTCAGTGATCAGCCTAGCAGCGGCATTCAGTGTGTTTCAACTACTGGCTTTCAAGTTCCATTTAGTTTAGAAGAAGAGTACCAGACCCACTTTTGTCTTCCTTGTGTCAACCCAGAACTGTCGAGGAGGAACAGGATAAGCATAGGGTTGTTATCAGACCTACATCAGTGGTTAGATTAGATTTCGTTTTTATAAAGCGCGATAGCTACCCGCAGGCGTCCTAGCGCTAATGATTAACAAGTGGGTGTGAGAAGGAGATTATGTTTATCTGCTGAATAGGAAAGTTTTCAGTTTTTTCCGGAAAGGAAGAAGATTGGGCTCGGAACGTAGGGAGAGGGGGAGGGAGTGCCAGAGTCTGGCCGAATTCACAGAGAAGGTTCGACCTCCACATCTCGCTCTTTGAAACCTAGGGTTGCTTGCTCGAAAGGCGTGCGTCGACCTAAGCTGTCTGGTGGGGTTGTATGGATGGATCAGAGTGTGATTTAAAACTGCTCCTTTCCTCCAGAAAGCGCGATGGGCAATACACAGGCTTTTAAACTTAATAGGTAGCCAGTGGAGATCTTTTAATTCAGTTTTCACAGATTGGCGGCGAGGGATGCCCAGGAGGATACGAGCGGCACAGTTTTGAATCACCTGGAGTTTTTTTAGGGTTGATTGAGGTGCTCCCAGGTAGAGGGCGTTCCCAAAGTCCAGCCGAGAGAGAATTAGGCCCTGGATCATAATCTGTTTTTCCTTTAGAGGGAGGAGCGGGAGGATTTTACAGATGAGCCTAAGGATACCCAGGCACGTAGCGGATAGTTTTACTGCCTGATGGTTAAAAGTGAGTGTTTTATCCATCCAAATTGCTAGGCTTTTAATTGTGTCTTTAGGTTCGGGGGCAGAGCCCAAAGAGGATGGCCAAATGGAGTTGATGGATTTTGACAGAGAATTACCTAGTATCATTAGCTCCGTCTTGTCTCCATTTAATTTTAAATATGACTGGGACATCCAAGCACACACGGCTTCCATACAACCCCTTAGATCACTTGGCTGGGTTGAAGGGTGATTCAGTGTTACCACCAGCTGGGTGTCATCAGCATATGAAATGGTTTGAACACCAAACGGGCGGATTATCACAGCAAGAGGGCGCATGTAAATATTAAACAGCGTGGGGCTCAGGGAGGTGAAGATGTGTGTTAGTCTTGTTTCGGTTAAAGGTGGCTTAAAGAGGGTTAGACTGCCACATGCTTATATATGTGTGTGCTTCCCTAAATGTATGTAATGCTTTGTAGGCTGGTGCAGTTGGTGGTGCAGTTGGTGCAGGGAAGACGTGTAATTCATACCATCGCCTCGCTCTCCTGGTTGTTTTTAATACTAGCTTCCAGATGTCAATGCATGTGACAATGCAACACTACATGGTTAGCAAATTAATCTAGCAAATATTTATAGCAGAACAAACCTAGATTGCCACAAGATAGAAAACCATGTTTGTGGCTTTCTTGTAATCTTCAGAAGAATCCAAATGGATCCAGCACTCAATGTCGCCTCAAAAGGCTTTTGCCATAGAGGTCAATTCCCCCGTGATGTGAAAGAGGGCCAGATATACAATTAGAGTTTTATCAAAAAGTGGTCACAAATTGCACACTGATATTTTTTGAAATCCAGTGAGATTTTGAAAACCTACCTATGTACTATTAGGGAAGTTTGCAAAGTGACCATTTGGAATGGTTTGTAATCTGACCTATCTCATTACTATTCATGCAGTGGGTCACAAATTGCAACTCACTCCAACTGATGGCCATCGCTGGGATGGTAGTCAGCTGGGGTCATCAGAATACTGAGTGCATTAAAAAACACTCATGAACCACATACAAAGGGTGTGAGTCGAGAGGGAATGAGGAAAATGAGCAGTAGCAATACATGCCATGTTGGTGACGACTAATGATATAGCTCCTTACCTACTGCCCATCCCTTCTGAACAGCGTTTTTACTTGATATGTTTTCATATCAGCATGGCACTTTTTCTGGTATCATATCCAGCAACCACCTACTGCGAAAGTGATTGGGAACTTTGTCCATGTGGTTCACACACTGCTCAGTCACAATTACACCTTTTTATTTTTTGTAGCCTTTACAGTGCACCTAGAAAATGTATACTTAGGCCACTGCTTAGGATATTAAACCTTAAGCAATGTAGGCCAGTACTGTTGTATTTGTAATTGATGCAAACTGAGCTACTATGTTGTACAGTTTGTAGGAAAGTAGGATCTGCTTCTCATAGTTACCCCTACATTTTGCTTGATGTTTCACTGTTTTTGACTAGTCTGACTGGGATCCTGCTAATCAGGACCTCAGTCAATCTGCTTTCTCCCTTAAATTGTCATGCATGTACTTTGGTACACTCCAGATTGGCTACTGGGGTACCCTTATCAGTCCCTAGTATATGGTACCCATGTATCCAAGGCATAGGTACCCCAGAGGCCTCCCATGGCCTGAAGCATGTATTATGCCACCTATGAGAGGCCATGCAAAATGGAACTACAGGTCTGCTACTGCAACCTGTGTAAGATGATGCTTGCACCACTTATGGCAGATAAAGATTCACTGTATAGGTCACTACACTTAAAACTTATAAATCACCTCTATAGCAGGCCTTATCAATCCTGAAGGCAGGGTGCTGGGTTTTTAGTGAAGGGTGCCACTGAATGAGCAGAGCCCCTCTGCAGCCTTTGGAGACCATTCTCCCCGGTTGTCTGGACTCAGCCAGACATATAGGAAGAGGTGCATTATAACCTCGCTGTAAATGCTATCTTGAAAACAGCAGAATGGAAACATATTGTGCTTGGTATCAACAACCTTGAAATCATACCTCCATACCGGTAATTGGTGTGGGAGGTATGATTCCACCCTTCTGAAGCAAGTTTCGTAGGGTCACTGGTCTATCCGTTGCCACCCTGCTCGACCCAGTCAGCACAAAATGGATGCTGCCAACCAGAGACACATTTCTGCCCTGCTGCTGCTGAGCCAAGCTCGAGGAGAGGAAGGCAGCACAATAGGCATCCAGTCATGGGGAGGTGTTTCACTGTTACCGAGTGGGAGGAGTTTTGGCCCCACTGTTATCAAGTAGGTGGAGTTTCAGCACAGACCAGCGTGTGAGCGTATATACCATTTATTAACTTTATGTGTGCAACAAATACTTAACACTCCCTTATGATAAGCCCAAAGCTGCTTGACCACACCACAAATAGACCACTTGGGATTATTAAATTAAGCCCTGTAAACCAATAAGTGTTGTCTGGACTTTTTCGTGGCGTTCCCCTAAGGTGGCCCACTACATAAAAAGCCTGCTTTCTACATTGGTGGTCCAGCAGTGGGATAGAAGACTTTGTCATTAATCAAAAATGTTTTTACGAATTTTAGATTTTTTCAAATATTCTAATCTGAACTGTTAGGACCAGGTGTTAAATCCCCAGTCCATTGCTGTTAGACATTTGAACATTGTAATAGATATTTAAGCTTTAAATGTCTTTTAGAATTTTTTCTCAATTTTCCTAAAAAGGTCCCAACTATTCTAAATATATTTGGCACAGAGGAGATAGTACAGGAACTCAACCTCACTCCTTATCTGCAGCTTACTATGCAGCAAAGCCTCCAGGAGGCTCTCGCAGAATTCGATGCAGCCCAGTTGGAAAAACAGTCCTGACACTCTTGAAGAAGAAGTGGACAGTGACCATAAGTCTTTTATCAGTACTCCAGGGGAGAGTTCCCCTACCTACACCACAGAGGAAGAGGTAGCAGGCAGACACCTCTATCCTAAAAATGTTCCTGGAGTGCCTTCTGCAGGAAGCTGGCTATTTATGTAGTGCTACAAATGTAGGGGTACACCAGGCAAATAGTCCAGACAACCCTTATTGGTTTACAGGTGCCTACTTTAATAATTCCAAGTGCTTATCAGAGGGGAGTGTTGAGCATTTGTTGTACACACAGAGTTAATAAATGAGACACACTCAAAAAGAGATCCGAGTCCAATTCAGAAAAATAACACAGATGTTTATATAATTTTAGACATCAAAATCTTCGGGATCAGGTAAGGGGGTACTTGGGGACAAGTTCGGCAGAACTCAATGTGTTGGCTCCAAGAAGATGCAGGCAGATGTTTTGTAGTTGGGCCGTGTGGGTTGGGTGCAGAGGTGCTGACTAGCTGGTCACTTAGTGTTAGAGGCTCTTACGGTTCTTGGGGTACCTGCTGAGGTGGGTAAAGTAACATAGCAGGGCCGGTCTCGTGTGGAGCTTGGCTCCCCAGAAGCTTCTCAACATGCAGGAATGTTTTTTTCTGGTGGTGGTGTTAGGATTAAACTCAAACAAGTCATGGTGGGCATGAGTTGCCCGGTAGTCAGGTTATTGGTGCAGGGGGGCTCTTGGAGAGTCTAGCATGTCAAATTTCAGCAGAGAGAAGGGGTTGACCTCTTAGAGCCTCAGGAACTCCCTCCTGTCATGCTGCTCTTTTGGTGGCCCGATGGCAAACAGCATTGGTTACCAGAAAGATGTTTTGGTGCCTACAGATGCAGAGGGCCACCCTGCACCCCAAGAGAGATGCTGCCAGGTTGCTTAAGTTGCTGAATGGTCCTCCACAGCTTTGGAAGCATGCACAGCTTCTGGACAAGTCAGTCAGTTCAGTTGTTGAGGTTCTAGCAGCAAGGCAGGGTTTGATGCCAAGTCGTGTTAACATCCTCCGTTCTTACAATGACTGCTCTTCTTTGCCGTTCCTTCGGTCCCCAGTAGATGAATCTGAGTTCCTGATGTCAGAGGGCCACCTGAATGTTGAATTTAAGGGTGTTATAGGGAGTATAAGGTAGTAGCCGAAGGGCTACCAACAGCTGGTGTGACTACATACCTTATAAGACCACTTCCTATGGAGAGTAGTCTTAAACATGACCCAGAGTTTGTACTTTCACCAAAAACAAGATGATGAAACCCTTCTTTGAGTGTCCATTTCAGATGGCCCATTTGTGCCCAACCTGATAATGTAACAAGCCTACTGACTATCTAAATTTCCCACCTGCTCTAGTGCCAGTGCAGGGAGTGGCATTTTACAGATCTGGAGGAAGCCGGGGTCACATATCAAAGACACAAAGGCTTTGTATCCTCTGGCCCTGATATGCTAATTAACTTTCCACCCTGCTGGAGGAGGCGTGATCATCATCCTCTGGAGCAGACATTGTTCCTAACCTCTGAGAGCATTGGTCTCCCAAGAGAGGGTCAGAAATGTATCTGCAGTGGCAGGCTGGAAGGTTTCAGGGGGAACCTCTAAGGTGCCCTCTGGGTGAATGTTATAATAAATACACCACTGGCATCAGTATGGTTTTATTAAGATGAAGTGTTTGATACCAAACATCATTATTTTTTGTTAAGCCCTTTTGTAGCTTGGTAACTTACAATCACCAGTGCTCAGTACATATGAGTAAGGTGGCTTCCTGAACTCCTGCAGTGTAGTGGCAATGGAACTAGACATCACAGGGGTATATCTGCTCATGTAGATATGTCCTCACATAAATTATAATGCACCCTGCCTTAGGGCTCTAAGGCCTGCTGTAGAGGTGACCTACATATAGTATATGCAGCGTGCATGGGCATGGCACACAGGGAGTGTGCCATGTTGTGTTTTCAAATGGTTCGCACCATTTCATACACTGGCAGTATGTATGCAATTTGTGTGTGAGTCCCTTAGTGTGGCATAATACATGCTTCAGCCCTTAGGGACCCTCTTTAGTACCCCTACCCTATTTATATGGATTACCATTTACTAGGGACTTACAAGGGTGCTAAAGTCCGTGACAATAGGATTACAATTACACATTTACCTGTTTGAAGGGAAAAAACACTGGCACTGTGGACCTGGTTAGAAGAGACCCAGTTCAATTTCAGTCGAAAATCATCTGTACTAGGGCAAAAAATGGGTGTGACCATGTCAAATGGAGAAACTTTCCTACGCCTTCCCATCTGGGGATAGGTCACGTCACATAGAAGAACTAGATGATCAATAGGTATTTCTTAAGAGATTAGCCATAAGAGTAGCCCGAGAAGCCAACATCCTGGCTAGAGAAGAGAGAGGGCCGAGATGGGTCTAACACCCATGGATGGTGGCAGCAAAGTAAATAAGGAGATAGAGGAATCTTTTGACTCCATAATCCCCAAAGGGATTGTCCCCAAAAATGTGGAGGGTGATGACATCACAAAGAGGTTTACAGTCTTTTGAGAGAGCTTGTAAAATAAGGACATTACACCAACTCTGGGACTCTCTAATGTGGGAGTTATTCTCAGAAAAAAGCATGGATAGACTCCTGACACTTCATGAGGAAGATGCTGAGTCCTAGGACCTCATGAAGGATACCCCAATTGAGGCCTTTGGATTCACCACTGAAGAGTACAGGATCAACTTCAGGGAGGCTCACAAAACCTTTAATCAGTTCTGGGTAGATTTTGTTAACTTGTCAGTCAAAACCCTAGGTGGCTGAGTTCAGCCCACTGGAGGCTAAAGTTTTCATGGGGGAGTTGCCCGATAAGAAACTGTCCTGTATCTACCAAACCCTTGTACGGCACTGCTCCACAGACCTGCAACGACTTAAGAATACATGGGAACAGGATGTTGGGGAATTGGATGAGGAGGATTGGGTGGAGGCTCTGGAGACCCCAGGGGAGCTGCAATTTCCACGCGCCTGCGACTCATCCAATTCAGATACCTCCATCGTACATACTATACCAGACAGCGCTTGTAGAGAGCGGGCTTGGTTGCATCCCCAGATTGCCTTAGGTGCGGGTCAGAGGTGGGAACGTTGATGCATACGGTATGGGACTGCAGGGTGTTATGGAAATTCTGGAATGGAGTGTTCCGGTACCTCGATGAGGTTCTGGCCTGGGTGCTTCAGAGGGATCCTAAGCTGGCTCTGCTACACGTCATGGCTGGGGTAGGGGCAATAGGTATAAATGCCATTTACTTTTACTGGGGCTAACGCTGGCCAAAAGAGACATTGCACGATCATGGAAGGCGCCCCGGGCTCCGTCGCTCATAGCCTGGAAAAATGGAATGGACTTTTGTATGGGGTTGGAGCAACCCATATATGTAGCTAGGGGCTGCCCTCGAAAGCACCTCAAAATTTGGAAGAGGTGGATGGACTATCGTGGTCTGGAGCTGGATCCGCCACTGAGGACAATGCTATCCAGCCTCCCTGACAGTTCGACAGTCATGACTATATTGCTGATACATTGGGGCACATGGCATGCGTTATATTTGATGTATATGATACAGGCGGAGCAGGCAGCGGCGCGCGGGGTGGTGGGACCTATGGGTGGGTGGGGGGTGGGAGGAGGGTCTCCTTAGTTTCACCTTTTGCTTGTATGTTTGTTTCTTTACAGGAACTGAATGCATTTGTGATTGACACATTGATACTGGTAATTTTCTCTGGATGTCAGAGCATTGCGTAATATGTGCTTACTATGCAATCAATAAAATCTGTTTTAAAAAAAAAAAAACCCTAGCTGGCTGGTTGAAAGGCAGTAAGGTGCAAGATTATGATGGGCTCTATAATTTGATAATGAAGGAGCATCTGTTAAGTAATTGTACTTCTAAAAACCTGCATCAGTACCTAGTGTACTTAGGGTTTGACTTTTCTCAAGAGCTGGGGAAGAAGGCTTGCCATTGGGTTAAAACAAGAGTGTCCAGAAAGACCCGGGGGGGGGGGGGTGACCAAAAGAAAGGCTTTACTGCTCCCCCCATGGGAAAACCCAAAGAATCTTATAAAGGGCCCTAAACATCTGTTCATGAGGATGGGCCAGAGACTATTCCCAATTTGAGGATAGGTACGAGGGCAAAAACTTAGTTTCCAAGAAGGCATGGTGCCATCTCTCTAAGCAGAATGGTCACCAAACTGGGGGCACTACTTGTCCCAAAAGGGTTACCACTAGTCTAGCACCCACAGGGGTTGCTAGTCTCAAGATGGGATCCTTGGAGTGCCATTACAAGGCCAAATCGAACACTAAAGCTTTTTTAATCTCGGGTGGATTTGGCTATCCTAGCTGTTTGGCCCAGTAACCAGGTGAAATACAGACAGAAGCCACTCATAATTGGTGAAAAAGAGCTCTTGGAGCCTGGAATAATGATTCAAACCTCCAGAAGAAAAGGCAGGAAGGCTGGGAATCCAACATCTGAAAAGACACAAGCTCAGGTCCCCACTCCTCAGGAAGAAGACCCGTGAACCCTTGAGGAAACTGAGCCTCCAGAACTTGGGCCTTACGCGGCAGTGCTCCTAAGACCAAGGTTACCCTCTTGGAAAGGTCTGTGCCAGGGAAAAAACAACCTGTCCCTCTCCTGAGAGCCTAAAACAGCAAGCTGCCGCACGGAAAAGTGGGGATGTCTGTGATTCCCACAGGACGTATTGGGGGTAAGGACTCCTTTACACTAAAGCCAGAGATGCCAAATCTGGTGCCACTAGGAGAGTGTAGTGCCTCATTTGTAAAGGGAGTTTCTACTCACTTTATCCCATGACATCTCTCTAGCTGGGCATCTGAGCCAGACTAAAACATGGAATGGTTGGTTGCCCACTTCTTCTGGCCAAACATGTCCCAGAAAGTCAAGGAGTTCCATTGTTACCTATCAAGTCAGTGGCAAGACAGTTTACAAACTAAAGACTCCCTTAATCCCACTACCAGTGGTTCCCTTTGCAAGGGTAGGGGTTGACATTGCTGGCTCCCTGGCCGTCAACCAGCTTCAGGCAACAGATTTATTCTGGTAATCATGGATCACACCACCAGTTTTCCTAAGGCTATTCCCCTTAAGACTGGCACTGCTGCTGAAGTTGCAAGGCCCCTCTTCAACATTTATTTTACTAGAGTGGGTTTCCTCAAAGAGGTGGTTTCAGACAGAGATAGGAACTTCATGTCTGCCTAACTGAAAGCAATGTGGGCACAGTGTGCAGTAACATATAAGTTCACCACCCCATATCATCCACTAACAAATGGCCTTACTGAGAGGTTTAACAAGACCATGAAAGGCATTATTATGGGACTCCGTGACAAACTCAGGAGGGGATGAGATGTCCTATTAAAATGCATGTTTTTTGCCTACAGAGAGGTGCCACAGAAGGGAGTGGAATTTAGTCCCTTTGTACTTCTGTTTAGCCATCCTGTTAGAAAACTGAGTCTGGTTAGGGAAAGCTGAGAGAAGCCTCTCAAAATAGTCTAAGTGCTTTGCCTTTGCTCAAGGATGGCTGAGTACATAGAAAAAACATATCACAACCTTGAAGCAAGCCAGGAGCTACAGACGCAATAGTGTGACCAAAAGGCTGCACTGGGTGAGTTTTGGCCAGGGCAGAACGTATATAGAATATTAGACACCCCAGGGCAGGTTGCTCATTGGCTACTGCCCTAAACACAGTCTAACTGCAGCATTTAGGGATCCACACAACACCAGACCTTCAGATTTGTCTATGTGGGAACAAAAGAAGGACAAGATGAGCTGACACTGCCAGAACAGAGGATGTGCTCCAAAACTGCTGCGAAACCCTGCCTAACTGCTGGTAACCTCGATAACTGCATGGCCAACTTATTCAGAAGCCAAACATCCTCCTCAACTCCATGTAAGTCTGTCCAGTGCTTCAACAACCACCTAGCCTCTCCCTGGAGGTGGAGGAGCCATCTTCCTGCATCTACAGGCACCGACTGAACTTGTTTGATACTTTGTTTTGCTGGCCATCGGGCCCACAAAGGGAACATCTCACCAGGAGGAGGTCTGTTTGGTTCCAAGAAGTCGGCCCATCCCTCCAGCGAGTTTCGATACATTAGGCCCTCCAGGAGCCCCCCTGCACCAATATCCTGGGCACTAGAGCATTTGCCGCCAAACAAGGCTGGTTGAGTGTCCAGCCTGGACACCGCCACCGCCAAAATCGACCTGAACACAGAAGGAAATCAAGACCAATGAGGCTCACATGGAGAGTGGCCCTGCTGTCTTTTTTCCTCCCCTTTGCAGGTCAAGTCCGAGAACAATGAGAGCTACCACCTCAAGGGACCAGCCAGCCAAACACCGCTACACACCCACTGCCCTGGTTCATGAAAACCGACTGCATCCCCTTCCTAGAACCAAGTCTCCCCTTGGGTTCTGCCAGACTTGTCCTCAAGTCCACACTTGCAGCCTTTTTTCTTACAGATATTTTGGACTAAACCGTAAAGCGCTCATGGCTACCAACATGACCAGCAACTCTGCACCCAAACACACCAGGGCAGATAAACCTGAACTGCTGGTGCTTCTTAGGACCTTGGGTCCCAAGCACATTAAGTACTAATGGGCACCCTCGACAAACGCTTGCAAGTATATATATCCAGTACGTGTCTTTCCTCCCATAGGATAAAATTACTGCGTTCGATGCTCATACCTCCAAAACCGCTATTTGAGCATTTTACTGTTTCTTCGTAAAAAGCATTACTCCGAAAGTACTTACCTGATTCTGATGATCTTGATACCTAAAAATTTATAAAAATCTATGTTATTTTTTATAAATTGGTCCTGGAATTCTTCTTGAGTATGTATACCATATATTGACTCTGTGTGTGAAACAAAATGCTTAACACTCCCTTCTGATAAGCCTAAAACTGCTCTACCAATCAACCACTAATGGAGCACATGGGAATATTAAAGTAAGCCTTGTAAACCAATAAGGGTCATCCAGACTGTTTGCATGGTGTGCCCCTACATTGGCACACTACATAAAAAGTCATCTTCCTACCGTGTTCCAGATATTATTCCTTTGAAAGGTCTAGGAGGGGCTTAACACTTTTCTGGATGGAGGATTGATCCATTAGAGTACCTGTCTTTATGATGCCAGCTCACCTCCCAGGTCCTCATTACTGGTCAGGAGGAGTGTAGTTGCACAGTCAAATTCTGCTCCACCTGATTCTAAGTTGGCCGGTTTACGTACACCTGTTTCCTTCAGGTGTAGAAGAATGAAACCTGATGTTATAGGGCTTTAATTCTGCATGGTCAAATCCCATGAGGGTTTTGCCGCAGCAGCCAGTCCTAATTCCCAGTGATTTGTTTCTTTGACAGGGGCAAGTCATGAATGCTCTCCTTGACAAACCTTCCCCTTCTCCACCCCACCCACTCAGTGGTCCTTGCATACATTTACCACTACTCACACCAGGTACACAGTACATTTATGCTTTATATTGTTAAATCTGTATGGATTTTGTTAGTGGAAAAATCAGTTTCACGTGACAATTGCCCATTCTTTGGGGCTTTAACTCTAACTGTACATTTTCAGCTAGTAATGATGGTCTTATTGTGGTAATTGGAAAGAGGGAGAGCAGCGGAATTGCTGATAAGTAATTTAAATTTCAGCTAGCAGCATGCAAACAATATTCGCCTGCTGTGTGCGATCCTGCCTTACGCAATGGACTTCAGGACACTTCACGCTATCACCATAGCTCAGCATCATTAGATTAGTGCCTTGAGTCACAGAATGATGTTAACATATCAAGTGGCAGCATTTCAAAGTGTCATAGCAGCCATCTTCTCTATGAGATAATTGCATGGTTTCCCATGTAAGGTGATTAGTTATTGCATGGCTCGCAGTGTTAAATAACTCCACAAGCATATCCTTTGAACATATTTCTGACAGTTCGAGCATCTGGTGAAGATATGGCCATAAAATGCAGTTGCTGCACAAGACCATTGCCCAAATGTCTTCGATTGTGTATAAGCAAGGAGTGATAACCATAGGTAGGATTGCCACCAGGTAATTTTTCTCACCCCCCTGGCACTCTTTTTAAGGCCATGCCAGTACAAAAAGTTAAAAAAGCAGCCCAAGCTGGTATTTTTTCTATAGAACAGCAAACTAGTGAGGAAATCAGTTAACGGTCATTGGAAACGTCAATTGGTCTTTTCTTTGGGTCCTATTGGCTTTGCCAATGGGTTTAAGCAATGCTGGAAAAATCAATAAGTCTTGTCTTTAGGTCCTATAGGCTTGGCCAATGGGTTTTAGCGATGCTAGAAAATTCAATAGGTCTTGCCTTTGGGTCCTATTGGCTTTGCCAATAAGTTTTAGCGATGCTGGAAAAGTCAATAGGTCTTGCCTTTGGGTCCGATGGACAGTAGGAGAAAGATTTAATCATCTTGGTGTTTGGTGGAACTAGGAACCCTGGGTCAAGATTTTGCCCACTCCTTGCACAAAGTGGCTATATAGTATATTACACACCCCAGGGTAGGATGCTCATTGGCTACTGCCCTAAACTGCCCTAAACACAGCCTAACTGCAGCATTTAGGGATCCATACAACACCAGAGCTTCAGATGTGTCTATGTGGGAACAAAAAAGGGCAAGTAGAGCTGACACTGCAAGAACAGAGGATGAGCTCCAAAACTGCCACCAAACCATGCTTAACTGCTGGTAACCTCGACAACTGCCGGGCCAACTCATTCAGAAGCCAAACTTCCTCCCCAAACCCTTGTAAGTCTGTCCAGTGCTTCAACAACCACCTAGCATCTCCCTGGAGGTGGAGGAGCCATCTTCCTGCATCTACAGACACCGACTGCATTTGTTTGATGCTTTTTTTTGCTGGCCATCGGGCCCACAAAGGGAACATCTCACCAGGAGGAGGTATGTTTGGTTCGAAGAGGTCAGCCCATCTCTCCATCGAGTTTCGAGATGATAGGCCCTCCAGTATCCAATATCCTGGACACCGCCACTGCCAAAATCAACCTGACCACAGAAGGAAATCAAGACCGATGAGGCTCACATGGAGAGTGGCCCTGATGTCTTTTTTCCTCCCCTCTTCAGGTCAAGACCGAGAACAATGAGAGCTACCACCTCAAGGGGCTAGCCGGCCAAACACCTCTACACACCAACTGCCCTGGTTCATGGAAACCGCTGTGTCCCCTTCCTAGAACCAAGTCTCCCTTTGGGTTCTGCCAGACTTGTCCTCAAGACCCCACTTGCAGCCTTTTTTGTTGCAGATACTCTGGACTAAACCGTATAGCGCTCAAGGCTACCAACATGACCAGCACCTCTGCACCCAAACACACCAGGGCAGATAAACCTGAACTGCTGGTGGTTCTTAGGACCTTCGGTCCCAAGCACATTAAGTACTAATGGGCACCCTCAACAAACGCTTGCAAGTATATCCAGGACGTGGATACCTCCAAAACCGCTATTTGAGCACTGTTTCTTCGTAAAATGCATTACTCTGAAAGTACTTACCTGATTCTGATGATCTTGATGCCTAAAAATTTATAAAAATCTAAGTTATTTTTTATAAATTGGTCCTGGAATTCTTCTTGAGTATGTATACCATATATTGACTCTGTGTGTGAAACAAAATGCTTAACACTCCCTTCTGATAAGCCTAAAGCTGCTCGACCACACAACCACTAATGGACCACATGGGAATATTCAAGTAAGCCTTGTAAACCAATAAGGGTCATCCAGACTGTTTGCATGGTGTGCCCCTACATTGGCACACTACATAAAAAGTCATCTTCCTACAGTGTTCCAGATATTATTCCTTTGAAAGGTCTAGGAGGGGTTTAAAACTTTTCTGGATGGAGGATTGATGCATTAGAGTACCTGTCTTTATGATGCCGGCTCACCTCCCAGGCCCTCATTACTGGTCAGGAGGAGTGTAGTTGCACAGTCAAATTCTGCTCCACCTGGTTCTAAGTTGGCCGGTTTACGCACACCTGTTTCCTTCAGGTGTAGAAGAATGAAACCTGATGTTATAGGGCTTTAATTCTGCATGGTTAAATCCCATGAGGGTTTTGCTGCAGCAGCCAGTCCTAATTCCCAGTGATTTGTTTCGTTGACAGGGGCAAGTCATGAATGCTCTCCTTGACAAACCTTCCCCTTCCCCACCCCACCCACTCAGTGGTCCTTGCATACATTTACCACTACTCACACCAGGTACACAGTATGTTTATGCTTTATATTGTTAAATCTGTATGGATTTTGTGAGTGGAAAAATCAGTTTCATGTGATAATTGCCCATGCTATGGGGCTTTAACTCTAACTGTGCATTTTCAGCTAGTAATGATGGTCTTATTGTGGTAACTGGAAAGAGGGAGAGCAGCGGAATTGCTGATGAGTAATTTAAATATCAGCTAGCAGCATGCAAACAATATTTGCCTGCTGTGTGCGATCTTGCCTTCCGCAATGGACTTCAGGACACTTCACGATATCACCATAGAGCAGAATCATTAGATTAGTGCCTTGAGTCACAGAATGATGTTATTAACATATCAAGTGGCAGCATTTCAAAGCGTCATAGCAGCCATCTTCTCTATGAGATAATTGCATGGTTTCCCATGTAAGGTGATTAGTTATTGCATGGCTCACAGTGTTATATAACTCCACAAGCATATCCAATGAACACATTTCCGACAGTTCGCGCATCTGGTGAAGATATGACCATAAAATGCAGTTGCTGCACAAGACCATTGCCCAAATGTCTTCGATTGTGTCTAAGCAAGGAGTGATAACCATAGGTAGGATTGCCACCAGGTAATTTTTCTCATCCCCTGGCACTCTTTTTAAGGCCCTGCCAGTACAAAAAGTTCAAAAAGCAGCCCAAGCTGGTATTTTTTCTTTATAACAGAAACTAGTGAGGAAATCAGTTAATGGGCATTGGAAACGTCAATAGGTCTTGTCTTTGGGTCCTATTGGCTTTGCCAATGGGTTTTAGCAATAACTGCTGGAAAAGTCAATAGGTCTTGTATTTGGGTCCTATTGGCTTTGCCAATCGGTTTTAGCGATGCTAAAAAAAAAAAAGGTCTTGCCCATGGGTCCTATTAGCTTTGCCAATGGGTTTTAGCGATGCTAGAAAAGTCAATAGGTCTTGCCTTTGGGTCCTATTGGCTTTGCCAGTGGGTTTTAGCGATGCTGGAGAAGTCAATAGGTCTTGTCTTTGGGTCCATTTGGCTTTGTCAATAGGTTTTAGCAATGCTAGAAAAGTCAATAGGTCGTGCCTTTGGGTCCTATTGGCGTTGCCAATGGTTTTAGCAATGCTAGAAAAGTCAATAGGTCGTGCCTTTGGGTCCTATTGGCGTTGCCAATGGTTTTAGCAATGTTGGAAAAGTCAATAGGTCTTGCCTCTGGGTCCTATTGGCTTTGTCAATAGGTTTTAGCAATGCTAGAAAAGTCAATAGGTCTTGCCTTTGGGTCCTATTGGCTTTTCCAATGGGTTTTAGCAATGCTGGAGAAGTCAATAGGTCTTGCCTTTGAGTCCTATTGGCTTTGCCAATGGGTTTTAACGATGCTAGAAAAGTCAATAGGTCTTGTCTTTGGGTCCTTTTGGCTTTGTCAATAAGTTTTAGCAATGCTAGAAAAGTCAATAGGTCGTGCCTTTGGGTCCTATTGGCGTTGCCAATGGTTTTAGCAATGTTGGAAAAGTCAATAGGTCTCGCCTCTGGGTCCTATTGGCTTTGTCAATAGGTTTTAGCAATGCTAGAAAAGTCAATAGGTCTTGCCTTTGGGTCCTATTGGCTTTGCCAATGGGTTTTAGCGATGCTGGAGAAGTCAATAGGTCTTGCCTTTGGGTCCTATTGGCTTTGCCAATGGGTTTTAGCGATGCTAGAAAAGTCATCAGGTCTTGCCTTTGGGTCCTATTGGCTTTGCCAATGGTTTTAGCAATGCTGGAAAAGTCAATAGTCCTTGCCTTTGGGTCCTATTGGCTTTGCCAATTGGTTTTAGCAATGCTGGAAAAGTCAATAGGTTTTGCCTTTAAGTCCTATTGGCTTTGCCAATGGGTTTTAGTGATTCTGTACACCATGGGTACTTGCAAACATTCTCCCAGAGGCCAAAACCTATAGTCTGTTGTATGGGCAAGGGCTGCACTGATTCCAGCAGGGTGTGGCTCAGGGTAAAGGTAAATGAAGCTGGAAATAGGATGCACAAAGCATTAACATGGTGTGGACTGTGAGTGATGGAGTTATTTTGAGGCTTTTGCTCCATACTGCCCTCTAAACCGAGCTGGGGGGGTGGCACCATTTTGGTAAGAATATTATGGTTTTACAAGCACCTCCTGCTGTGTTCCTTGCTCCAGCAATTTTCAGGCAACAATAAAAATGTCGTACGGTAGTCTTGTGGCAACCCTCACAGAATTGACATCCAAAAAGCAACCAAAGAAAGTTAACTGGATGGTGAGCTGTCAAAAGGCGTTTGACACACTGAAGGAAGTAGTGTGCTCATCACCAACTCTAAAAGCTCCAGGTTATACAAAGCAGTTCATTGTGCAGACTGATGCCTCTGAGCATGGCATAGGAGCAGTTCTATCGCAGACCAACGATGATGGCCAGGACTAGCCTGTTGCTTTTATTAGCAGTAGATTACTTCCCAGGGAATAACATTGGACTGCTATTGAGAAAGAAGCATTCACTGTGATTTGCTCCCTGAATAGGCTGAGACCATACCTGTTTGGTTCTCACTTCCTTGTTCAAAATGACCACATACTTCTCAGATGGCTCATAAAAAAGAAAGTTGAAAACCCCATACTGTTGAGATTGTGTAGGAAAGTTCCACTTTTTCACTTGGCCACCCCCACTTTTTGCTCACTGGTACTGTTGTTGATTGGTATGGCATTGGGTTCCTGCTGACCAGGCCCCATGGTCAGTGCTCTTTTACTAAAAACAAGTCAAATGTTCAATTGTAACCCAAATGACAAGGACTTTAGCACCCTGTAAGTCCATAGTAAATTGTACCCCCGTTAGCCAGTGCCTGAAGGCAGGGTGCATTATATTACATGTGGGGGAACATCTGCCTGAACAGATGTGTCCCAGTAATGCTGAGTTCCATTGCTAAGCATAGCAAGTGATCACAAAGCCATATTAAGGTATGTACTGGGCACAGGTCATTACGAGTTACTCAGCTACATAATGGCTTCACTGAAAATACTCAGGTTTAGTATCAAATATCTTGTCTGAACAAATCCGTACAGATGCCAGACCCAGATTTATTCTGACATGCGCCCAGAAGGCACCTTGGAGGTGCCCCCTGGAAACCTACTAGTCACAGAGTGTTCTGGCCAATGGGTAACTTCCATCCTGCCGCCACATACAATTTTCTGGCCCCCTGTGGGTGAGAGCCTGTGCTCTCTGAGGCCAGGAACAATGCCTGTCCGGCAGAAGGTGCTCACACCTCCTCTAGCAGGATGGCTAGCAGATTAGCATCTAAAGGCCAGAAGCTTCAAAGCCTCTATCCTTTGAAATGCGACCATGGCTTCCGCCCAGGGCTGGGAATGACCACCCTCTGCCCTGAGGCTCATTTGGCATCAGAGCAGGTGGGAATTTAGATAGTTAGGAGGCGTGTCACACTTGCAGGCGAAATAACTAATGAGGGTTCTGACCCATAATCCGTAAGGCTAGGCCAATTATTAACAAGCACACAAGCCAGTACTGATTTTTAATTGATCAATATTTCATTAGAGCACACACGACAACTTAATGTGACCCAGAAACATTTGTTTTTATTTCTTTTATTTTATTTTGAGGGTTAATTTTTCCAAGATGGAAACTCAATTATTTGTAAATTTATATCGGTTTTCACAAGAACAACATATAAACTAATACACCAACAGACCACAAACTCAGTTTTGACAGAAATAATACAAAAAATTGACTATCACAAATTATATCTTTGGACAAGTCCTAGGCATGACAAAAACAACAAATTAGACATACAAATGAAGAGGCTAGAGTGCAATGCTATCAAAAAAAGAGAGTGAACACATTTAATAACAGAAAAAGGATAAGTGAACACATAGGTGAAACAAAAAAAATACAATAAAGCCCAAACAGGTTGAGATTACAAGCTAGGCACACCCCTAAGGTGGTCACCTAAAATGGACAGTAGGAGAAAGATGTAATCATCTTGGTTTTTGTGGAACTAGGAACCCTGGGTCAAGAGTATGCCCACTCCTTGCAGGAAGTGGTTATATAGTATATTAGACAACCCAGGGTGGGTTGCTCATTGGCTACTGCCCTACACTGCCCTAAACACAGCCTAACTGCAGCATTTAGGGATCCACACAACACCAGACCTTCAGATTTGTCTATGTGGGAACAAAAAAGGACAAGAAGAGCTGACACTGCAAGAACAGAGGATGAGCTCCAAAACTGCTGCCAAACCCTGCCTAACTGCTGGTAACCTCGACAACTGCCGGGCCAACTCATTCAGAAGCCAAACATTCTCCCCAAACCCTTGTAAGTCTGTCCAGTGCTTCAACAACCACCTAGCATCTCCCTGGAGGTGGAGGAGCCATCGTCCTGCATCTACAGGCACCGACTGCACTTGTTTGATACTTTATTTTGCTGGCCATCGGGCCCACAAAGGGAACATCTCACCAGGAGGAGGTCTGTTTGGTTCCAAGAGGTCAGCCTATCCCTCCAGCGAGTTTAGAGACGCTAGGCCCTCCAGGAGCCCCCCTGCACTAAATTCTGGGCACTAGAGCATTTGCCGCCAACCAAGGCTGGTTGAATGTCCAGCCTGGACACCGCCACCGCCAAAATCGACCTTACCACAGAAGGAACTCAAGACCAATGAGGCTCACATGGAGAGTGGCCCTGCTGTCTTTTTTCCTCCCCTCTGCAGGTCAAGACCGAGAACAATGAGAGCTACCACCTCAAGGGGGCAGCCGGCCAAACACCTCTACACACCTAGAGCCCTGGTTCATGGAAACCGACTGCGTCCCCTTCCTAGAACCAAGTCTGCCAGACTTGTCCTCAACTCCCCACTTGCAGCCTTTTTTGTTACAGATACTTTGGACTAAACCGTATAGTGCTCATGGCTACCAACATGACTAGCACCTCGGCACCCAAACACACCAGGGCAGATAAACCTGAACTGCTGGAGCTTCTTAGACCTTGGGTCCCGAGCACATTAAGTACTAATGGGCACCCTCGACAAAGGCTTGCAAGTATATATATCCAGTATGTGTCTTCCCTCCCATAGGATAATATTACTGCGTTCGAGGCTCATACCTCCAAAACCGCTATTTGAGCATTTTACTGTTTTTTCGTAAAATGCATAACTCCAAAAGTACTTACCTGATTCTGATGATCTTGATGCCTAAAAATGTATAAAAATGTAAGTCATTTTTTATAAATTGGTCCTGGAATTCTTCTTGAGTATGTCTACCATATATTGAATTTGTGTGTGAAACAAAATGCTTAACACTCCCTTCTGATAAGCCTAAAGCTGCTCGACCACACAACCAGTAAAGGAGCACATGGGAATATTAAAGTAAGCCTTGTAAACCAAAAAGGGTCACTCAGACTCTTTGCATGGTGTGCCCCTACATTGGCACACTACATAAAAAGTCATCTTCCTACCGTGTTCCAGATATTATTCCTTTGAAAGGTCTAGGAGGGGCTTAAAACTTTTATGGATGGAGGATTGATGCATTAGATTACCTGTCTTTATGATGCCGGCTCACCTCCCAGGCCCTCATTACTGGTAAGGAGGAGTGTAGTTGCACAGTCGAATTCTGCTCCACCTGATTCTAAGTTGGCCGGTTTACGCACACCTGTTTCCTTCAGGTGTAGAAGAATGAAACCTGATGTTATAGGGCTTTAATTCTGCATGGTCAAATCCATGAGGGTTTTGCCGCAGCAGTTAGTCCTAATTCCCAGTGATTTGTTTCTTTGACAGGGGCAAGTCATGAATGCTCTCCTTGACAAACCTTCCCCTTCCCCACCCCATCCACTCAGTGGTCCTTGCATACATTTACCACTACTCTCACCAGGTACACAGTACATTTATGCTTTATATTGTTAAATCTGTATGGATTTTGTGAGTGGAAAAATAACTTTCATGTGATAATTGCCCATTCTATGGGGCTTTAACTCTAACTGTACATTTTCAGCTAGTAATGATGGTCTTATTGTGGTAACTGGAAAGTAATTTAAATATCAGCTAGCAGCATGCAAACAATATTCGCCTGCTGTGTGCGATACTGCCTTACGCAATGGACTTCAGGACACTTCACGATATCACCATAGCTCAGCATCATTAGATTAGTGCCTTGAGTCACAGAATGATGTTAACATATCAAGTGGCAGCATTGCAAAGTGTCATAGCAGCCATCTTCTCTATGAGATAATTGCATGGTTTCCCATGTAAGGTGATTAGTTATTGCGTGGCTCACAGACGTGTTAAATAACTCCACAAGCATATCCTTTGAACAGACTTCGGACAGTTCGAGCATCTGGTGAAGATATGGCCATAAAATACAGTTGCTGCACAAGATCATTGCCCAAATGTCTTCGATTGTGTCTAAGAAAGGAGTGATAACCATAGGTAGGATTGCCACCAGGTAATTTTTCTCATCCCCCTGGCACTCATTTTAAGGCCATGCCAGTACAAAAAGTTCAAAAAGCAGCTCAAGCTGGTATTTTTTCTATTGAACAGCAAACTAGGGAGGAAATCAGTTAACGGGCATTGGAAACGTCAATAGGTCTTGTCTTTGGGTCCTTTTGGCTTCGCCAATGGGTTTAAGCAATGCTGGAAAAGTCAATAGGTCTTGTCTTTGGGTCCTGTTGGCTTTGATATGGGTTTTAGCAATGCTGAAAAGTCAATAGGTCTTGCCCCTGGGTCCTATTGGCTTTGCCAATGGGTTTTAGCGATGCTGGAAAAGTCAATAGGTCTTGCCTTTGGGTCCTATTGGCTTTGCCAATCAGTTTTAGCGATGCTGGAAAAGTCAATAGGTCTTGCCTTTGGGTCCTATTGGCTTTGCCAATAGGTTTTAGCGATGCTAGAAAAGTCAATAGGTCTTGCCTTTGGGTACTATTGGCTTTGCCAATTGGATTTAGCAATGCTGGAAAAGTCAATAGGTCTTGCCTTTAATTCCTATTGGCTTTGCCAATGGGTTTTAGTGATGCTGTACACCATGGGTACTTGCAAACATTCTCCCAGAGGCCAAAACCTACAGTCTGTGGTATGGGCGAAGGTTGCACTGATGCCAGCAGGGTGGGGCTCAGGGTAAAGGTAAATGAAGGTGGAAATAGGATGCGCAAAGCATGAACACGGTGTGGACTGTGAGTGATGGAGTTATTTTGAGGCTTTTGCTCCATACTGCCCTCTAAACTGAGCTGGGGGGGAGGGGCATAGAGATTCTTTATTTCTTGCAGTTTGTACATTATAATCCTAACATGGAACAGTGAGCTATTAACTGTCATCAAAGAGCTGCAAGCAAACTGCAGGGTATATGTTAGAGTGTTATGATTTTTTCCTCAGTTTTTTATTATCCTAATATTGGAAAAAGGGTTCATTAGGTTAGAAATCATTTCTTATTATTAAAGAGAACCAACAACCATGGTGGTACATTTTAGATTACGAGTTTGTGCTTCTTCAGTCCAAGCACTCTTAAACTATACTGTCCACCAGTATGGATGATATGTGACTCTTGCAGCTTATTGTCCTCTGTCTTATGTAATACTCCCTATACACTGATTTACACAAGTATGATTGATTTTGTCTGTGTAATGTGTGTGTGTGATGTAAAGTGTTTTGACACCTTACATTGGTATGAGTGGTGCTAAAACACAAATTAAATGCATCTGAGAGAGAGTGGTTATGGGGACTTGAGGGGCATTGTTAACCCCTTCCATGCTGATGAAGGCCCCCGGCCCTCATGCACCACGGTGGGCGTGTGCTGATGACGGTTGGGGGCCGTCATGAACCCGTCCACTCAATAAAAGTGCAGCACAGGCGCAGAATCGCGGCCGCGCCCAAGGGGTTAAAGGGTGATAGCGAGAAAATCTGTGGCGGAGGTGGTCAATGGAGGGTGCCAACAAACACTGTCACACTGGGCGCCACCACTGCTAAAGCCAGTCCTGCCTCTAAATGATGCCCCTAATCTCTATAAGAGACACAGATTTGACAATATTATGCTATGGTGCATCTGAGTCGCAGTCTCTCTATTACACCCTGGAGTATGACTTCTACGCTTGCAATCGCTAACTTTAGCGAGTCAAGTGTGCAAAGGTAATAACTTGATTATTGAAGTAGAATGAAATAGATTCTTATGCCTCACAACCTCTTAGTTCTTTATTCTCTTGTCTGTAAAAATAAATTAGTGTTGCTTAGAAGCAGGCTCAGCTAAGGTAGCAAGTGTTTTAGAAACTCTATGACAAAGACCCCCACTTTGTCAAGACTTGCACGATAAATGTTTCTGATAAAGCTGTCATAAAGTTTTGTTGAGATGTGAAGTACAGATGATAATAAAGTAATTTGTAAGTGTGCTTCATTGATGAAAACTAGTCATCATCATCAAAGCTTTATTCGAGGATTTATACTCATAAAAGCACAAACATACATTTGAAATACATCATTTAAAAGATTAAATTTGAATCATACAAAATTTTAAAACAATTGTGCAGACATAGTCAATAAAAAACGTTGATGTATAGTTACACAGAACCCACAAAAAGTACCCCGATCAGTTTGAATTAATGAGAATTGCCCTTCGTCTGATGGACCATGCCCACCCCAAGTACTTTGCTGTTGCTAGGACAACAGGCATATCGGTGGAGGTACAAAGTATTCGTAATGCCTCGACACCCCTAAGTGTCCCTAAATTTCTACAGACAGGGGCTAACCAGGTTTTTCTCGGGGTGATATAACCTGTACGCATAAATAAAAAGTGGCCTATACTTTCATCTGCTGCACCACAAACTGGGCAGCAGGAGGTGGTGGAGCTCCTCCACCTACCCGTCAATGATCTAAGAGGAAGGGCACCTGATCTTAACTGGAAGAAAAGCTTCCTATCCCCTGGGCTAGTAATACTGTCCCAATATGGTTCCAGTGCAGGATATTGTTTAACTTCAAGAAAACGCCCGTCATAGTGTCAGATCTCGTTTTTTTCCAGAGTCTTTCAGCTACCTGGTCCCAATATAGGCTTTTAATCGTATTTTTACTTGGGAAGGGTTCCACAGATGGGTTGTCCCATAAATTTGAGAGGCCAAGATCGCATAAGGCAGTCCTGAGATTTTTTAGCCAAACTATCTTGTGAAAAGTATTGGCTTTAATTATGGCTAAAAACCCATCTGCATAATGCCGGATCTCCGGGGTAGTCCAGAGGCGTCTCCAATAGAGAATCGGGCGCAACCTCGCTAGGTCGCTAACTGGTCTTCTCCCTAAATCAAGACCAAGTGGGAATAATGGTGTACTCTGCGGGAGACTTGTGATTCCCCTAAGAAATCTATTCTCAGATAACTGCAAAGGGAGGAGCTTCCCAAATCCCCACAGCTCTGCCCCATAAAGGGCAGACCCAAGAGCCTTGGCATCATATACAGCCAAGACCGGTTTTATTGGCTTAGTCTTCCACTTTTTATGTTCCGCCCGGAGTGCACCCGAGATCTGTTGGTGCCTCAAAACCACCTTTTCTATGTGTTGGGACCATCTTGAGTCATTTGCTATCTGTATCCCCAGATAGGTGAATACACCGACCACCTCAAGCTGACAGTTGCTGAGAAATATTTTCTGCCGGGGTCTACGTTTTGATGTAAAGGCCATCAGCTTGGTCTTACCCACGTTGACTTCTAGGCCATGCTCCCTGCAAAAAAGATCGAAAATATTTTCAAAGCTCGCTGGTGGCCAGCCGGTGTTTTAGATAGAATTAGCGTATCGTCGGCGAACATCAGGATCGGAACCCTGAGGCCCGCCAACGAAGGTGCGTCTACACTGGCGTCCAGCATCCGAGCCACTATCCCATTAATAAATAGGGAAAAGAGCAGGGGAGCCATTGCGCACCCCTGCCGTACTCCACGCTCGATCGGGAAGTCAGCAGATGATTCACCATTCATGCCCCATTGGACTTTGGCGAAATTGCACTCATGCAACCTCATTATCAGGGTAGGTAACTCAGCCGGAAGACCTGTTTCGCTCAGAACTGCCCAGAGCTTTCTCCTTGGGACCAGGTCGAAGGCAGCCTGCAGGTCAACAAAAGCAACATACAGGCTGCCCTCGCCTAGCACCACCTTCCCCCACTGCAGCAGAGCAAAGCAAAACACCTGGTCGATTGTGCTTGTTGCCCGCCGAAAACCAGCCTGATAAGGGGACAGGACATTGTTCTCGTCAACCCAATCCATTAGTTTGTTTACCACCATCCTCCCTACCACTTTTTGGACCGATCCCCTTTTTTATATATCGGTATGATGGTAGCTCCCTTCCATAGTTCAGGGACGGCCGTTCCCTTTGCTATAGCATTTCCCAGAAGGAATACATATCTGGCCCACCTCACCTTGTCGTTAGTAAAAACATCAGAAGGTACACCATCTAAGCCTGGGGCCCTTCCCCCGGGGGCAGCGTGTATTGCAACTTCGGTTTCTTTAAGGGAAAATAAATTCCCAGTCGGAAATACAGCCGAAATTGCTTCCACATCCTTAAACTCTGCAGTCTCAGCATATTGGGGTTTGAAATAATCCACCCAGGCACCCTCAGCAACATTATTATCAGGTTTATCTGGAGTTCAACCTCTACCCCACTTGACAATGTTCCAGAATAACCTAGAGTCCTTAGCCCCCGAAGCCTCCTTCAATTCAACCCAATGATTTTCATCCCATGTTTTTTTTGCTCGAGATATGCTAACCTTGTAGTCCCTCCTGGCACCACTAATCGCTACCCTGTCCCTGCTCCTAATTGCTCTACCCAAATTTAACCTGGCTTCCCTGCACTGAAGGTTAAACCACCTAGCTGGTTTAGGTGGTTGTTTCCTGTTTGTTTTGCGAGGCCTCAGGAAGTACGGTTTTAAGAGGGAGAAAAGCCGGTCATGTATGTCGGTTATTTCCCTTGACCCAGGGATTACTGGGTTTGCATCCTCCATAGCGGTGATTGCAATATCTACCTTAGATCTTATAAATGCCATGGATTCTGCATTAGCCAATACACTCGGCCATTTAAGTCTGCGCATGTCGTTGGCCATAATAGGCAGTAGGCCATCAGTCAATGGAGAGCTCCCTGATTTGTCCAACCACCAACTGTGGGTCACACAGAGAGGATTGTGATCACTCTCCAATCTGTCCTTAATTTCCATGTCGCATACCAACTGCCACAGGTTTAGGCTACAAAGGACGTAATCTATCCGGCTTTGGTAACAACCATTGTCGAATGTGCAAGCACCTTCCCTATCACTCTTCGTTCTCCCATTTAGGGCTCTTAGGCCTTGTTCCAGACAAATGGCATTCAGTTGTAATATATCTTTCATCCATCGCTTAACCGGGGCCAGATTTAAAGTAGGGACGCCCCACTGTATGTCTTCCTCTTGCCCCAAGGGAACATCGGAGCTATCCAATGGTTCGAAAGTCCTATTTAGGTCACCAGCTACTACAACTTTATTTCCCAAGGACTGTGTTTCCAAAAATGGGTGAATTCCCTATAGTACTGCCCCTAGCATAGATGTTGTAAACGTCTATCCCTCCCCAGTATTCTGATGCTATTCTTACCATTTGGATATCCTTGTTGCAACCCAAATCCACCACTCTGATTGTTGCATGTAGGCTTTGCCGTATCCAAATTGTAAGACCTCCCATCGGTCGACCCCTGCCGCCTCTCCTAGCCGGGATTGCAAAATTTAAATAGCCAGGAAGGATTATAGAATCGCAGGCCCATTTCTCTTGGAATAGACATACATCAAAACCATTGATGAAGTCTATCCAATTTTGGGATTCCAGCTTGTTACTCAACCCCGCGATGTTCCATGAGACCATCTTCCCTAAACAGGGACCTTCAATAAGGGCTGCTCTTACAGACACCCCAGAGTGACATGTTGAATTTCCTACAGGCACCTCCATGCCGAAATTTTTGACCTCATTATTTTGCACAACCTCCAGAGTGCCAACAGTGCTAGTTGTAATTTCATCTTCATTTGCAGATTCCCCAAAAATTGGGATAGATTCCCCACATATTACCTCCAAATTCACAGTTTCCCCACTAATGCTAATATCATTTGGCTCCATATTTTCAATTGTCAAAAGAGTTATTACAGACTCCCCACATATGTCCCAAAGATTCATATTTTCCCAGTTATACGTGGTATAATCAAATTTGGGTTCGCCATAACCCGAAACCTGGGAATTTTTCCCATTTGGTCAATGAACCCACCCTGGATCTGCCATCACTTCAAAACGATTATACGTTGGTACATTACAATAGTTTTCCCGTTGGAAGGGTACAGTGAAAGGAACAAATCCTGGGAAGGGGGGATTGTTAAAACAACCTGCTTCTGGAACTATGCCAAATTGAATGCCTGGTGGTCTTGGATAGAAGAATGTAAGGTCCACAACACCAATTCCAGCACTATTTGTGCCCCAATTTTGTCTCGTTATCAGGCGTACCACCCTGGGATCCTGGAAATTAACAACAATACAATCCCCCTCCAAAGACTTAGGAGTACAACCTATCCAATCTTTCCTTCTTACACCAATGATCAACCCATCCACTTCCCTGGGCAATGGTCTATTGATCCTTAACCAGTGCATTACCTTGTTTTTCAGCATCTGGAAGGATTCTCTCTGCCCAACCTGCAAAGGTGGTACATTGGTGAGGGTAACAACGAAGGGATAAGAATCTGGAGGGAGGTTTATAGGTGGTGTCCTGCGAGGGGCCCTCATAGGAAGTGTAACAGGCGGACCAGGGGCAGGAACAACAGGGCGGGATATTGGAATGCTTGGCGGGGCTTGGGAATTATTCGATACAGGACCACCAGTTTTAGAACTGTATTTGTTACCCGTGTCTACCACATCAGAGCTCATTTTAGTTTGAAGAGTATTCCTACTCGGGCTGTCCGATAAGTGTAAGTTAGTATTTGGGACTTTACCCGTTGACTGAGGCCTATTTGTACTAGTGACTACAAGGGGGAGAGGCGGGGGGAGAGGCTCAGCAACGAAAGCACTGTTTGCCAACCTACTTGATTTTGGAGGATTGTTGCCTTGGAATAGGACTTGACTAATGATTTGGTGGAGAAAAAATTATCAAGGGTAGCCTGCTCGAAATGATCGAATCGATCGGCTAGTCTTTTGACACGTTCTTCGATAGGAGTCAGGAGGGACCTCATCAACCTCTCCAACTGAGCAAGCAAAGGTGGAGCAGGAAATAGGGTCTCAGCCGATCCCACCGTTGAAGGGTCACTAGGGTTAGATGCAGGGCTAGCAGAAGTAACTCCATCCTTAATGATCTTGGCCCCGTTGGAACCAACCCCATTAGGCTCGCCAGGGGTACACAAGCCTATTCCAATTTTCCTTATTTTTTGGGGATGTTTGGGAAGATAGCACTTCTTCGGGGCAATGCATCTTTTCCTTTTGGTGCACGGTTTGTTAGGGACCACATGGAGTGGCACACTTGATTGGGCAGTGTTTACCTCACTAATAGATAGATCAGTTGATACAATAGGCAAGATAGGAACCAAAATGGTCCCATCATCACCCGCAGGAGGATTAATCAATGGGCCAGGTGACTGGGGGAAAACATAGGGTGTTTCAGTTCCCGTGGCAGGGTTAGGGATGATAAAGGGGGGACCAATGCCGGGAAACCCAGAGGTGGCCGTTTCTCCAAGGGAATCTTAAGGAGTTCAATAGATAGCCTACGCTCGGCGCGTCGCTCCGCCAAAGCAATCTCCTTATCAATATCTTGAGTTGCCCGACTAAAATATTTATCTAGGGGACCCAAAATTGTTTGGCCCATCTCGGGCTGGGGGGAGCTTTGGACAGGGGTAATCAGAGGGGAAGGCACACTTAACAGGCACACAGTAACAAAATATGGCAATGAATTGAAATTTAAGCCAATCAATATGTCAGAGTGGCTTACAAGTGGAATCAGAGCCCCCACAGCAGTAACACGATGTCAGAGAGTGGGCACAGCCCAGCCTCCTGCAGCCCCTGACGGCCACAGACGGTCCCGCCCTTGTCCCGGGCTTCTCCCGGGACGCTCCCGCGCAGCGGTGTCCTGTTTGTGCTATGAAGGGGTGGTGGGCGTGGCCAGCAGGGAGAGCGGACCAGGTGTGGACAATGGTCTGAGCAGGGGCTCCTGGGAAACGGAGTCCCTCCTGCTCTGCTCGCAGCCCTGCCGCAGATGCTTCAATGCCCCTCACGCTCTGCTCCAGATACAACTAAGCTCCCACCTTAAACTGCGAAGCGGGACCCGCAAAGCGGGTCCAGCAAGCAGTTAGTAGTCCAGGGGGTTAACAGTGAAGGAGAACAAGTGGCAGCCTGCTCCCAGACAAAACAGCAGCAACAGTCAGTAGAGTCCCACGGAGATTCTAGGAAGCGAAGGTTTTCTCCTCTCAGGGGCGGGGGGCGTGGCCAGCAGGGAGAGCGGACCAGGTGTGGACAATGGTCTGAGCAGGGGCTCCTGGGAAACGGAGTGCCTCCTGCTCTGCTCGCAGCCCTGCCACAGATGCTTCAATGCCCCTCACGCTCTGCTCCAGATACAAGTAAGCTCCCACCTTAAACTGCGAAGCGGGACCGGCGAGCAGTTAGTAGTCCAGGGGGTTAACAGTGAAGGAGAACAAGTGGCAGCCTGCTCCCAGACGAAACAGCAGCAACAGTCAGTAGAGTCCCATGGAGATTCTAGGAAGCGAAGGTTTTCTCCTCTCAGGGGTGGGGGGCGTGGCCAGCAGGGAGAGCAGACCAGGTGTGGACAATGGTCTGAGCAGGGGCTCCTGGGAAACGGAGTCCCTCCTGCTCTGCTCGCAGCCCTGCCGCAGATGCTTCAATGCCCCTCACGCTCTGCTCCAGATACAAGTAAGCTCCCACCTTAAACTGCGAAGCGGGAGCCGCGAAGCGGGTCCGGCGAGCAGATAGTAGTCCAGGGGGTTAACAGTGAAGGAGAACAAGTGGCAGCCTGCTCCCAGACGAAACAGCAGCAACAGTCAGTAGAGTCCCATGGAGATTCTAGGAAGCGAAGGTTTTCTCCTCTCAGGGGTGGGGGGCGTGGCCAGCAGGGAGAGCGGACCGGGTGTGGACAATGGTCTGAGCAGGGGCTCCTGGGAAACGGAGTCCCTCCTGCTCTGCTCGCAGCCCTGCCGCAGATGCTTCAATGCCCCTCACGCTCTGCTCCAGATACAAGTAAGCTCCCACCTTAAACTGCGAAGCGGGACCGGCGAGCAGTTAGTAGTCCAGGGGGTTAACAGTGAAGGAGAACAAGTGGCAGCCTGCTCCCAGACGAAACAGCAGCAACAGTCAGTAGAGTCAGGATAATTCAAAAGAAGTGTATCAACAAGGGCACATGTGTCAATAACACTTATCAATCAGCATTTACAAGTAGGTGTGGAACAATTTTCAGAGTGCTGCCTTTAATGTTCCACATGTCTGACAAAGAAAAAGTGTAGTAAATGTATTCAGCATGAGAGTGGTAAGAAGGTAGTATGTAGTGGGGGAATGGCCATTGAGCATGGCCGATGGTACGCCTTCTTGAGGGGCTCTTCTGGGGCCTCGTCAATATTCTGCACAATCCTGTCTAATATATTGGCTGATTTACACTGTTTCCTGGTGGGGATCGACTGGGGATTCCTTCTCTATCCTCCAAACTGCAATTGACTGGATTTCGGCAGTGTAGACCAATTGTGGGGTGGTAGGCAACCTCAAGGGGCCTACCTCACTTGAGGGCACTGTGGGACCTATGCCCGGCATGTACCTAATGTGCATCAGACTGGTGCCGCGACCCTGGTGGCGCAGGACCGCTGTCATGTGGGGTTGGTTGTGGTGCTTGTGTGGCTGCTGACTCCTGAGACGCATTGGGGCCTGTCCTGGAGTTGCGGTGTGGGGCCTGGAGGTCGCGACCTAGTGCTCAGCTGGTGCCGGGGCTTTGTGGAGCCAACGTCCCTTTCTCCTCTGGGAGTGGTTGGCCCTCATCGGCTGCTGGAGCCGCCAGGGATTGCATTCATTCCTATTGGCCTGGAGGCCCATAGGAATGAATGGGAAGCAATTCAGTATTACCAATTCGGTAAATACCGAATTGGTAATAGGGGGAACATATCCAAGGGTGGCAGGGTGTCACATTGACACACTGATGCACCCCTAAATCGTGCATGTGTGCACATGTGCCACACATACATGCCCAAAGGGCATGTATGTCTGCCTCATGGCACATTTAAAAAAGCACAAAATTGCTTTTTTAAAGTTTTTGTAGTTGGTGGTAAATAACGAATCCTTAAATGAAAAATGCACTCACTTGAGTGCTCCCTACATTGGATATTAGGATTTGGTAATACCGGTTCGGTATTTTAAGGATTCGGTAATTTACCGATTCCTTAAATTACCGATTCAGTAAATTACCGAATCCTTATATCCTGCAACCTACATCTCAAATCCCTAAATACCGATCGGTAACGGTGAAATTTACAGAATTTCACCATTACCAACCGGTAATACCCCACCTACATATGGCCCATAGTGGTGGCTCCCCAGGGAGTGAGGAGGGGCTGCAATGGCCCTGCTGATTTACCTTGCCAATTTGGCCTAGGAGGAGTTGCCAGATTAAGTTCTATGGCAGTGCCAGGGGCCCATGTGCTACCAATGAGGGTGACTGCATCAGCGGTGCCTCATTCACTATAGTGGTACACCGGTTGGCCACATGTACGCAACTGGCAAGGATAAGATTGGCTCAGGTGCGGTGGTTTTATGAGGGGGTCCCTGAGGCACTGTGATTCATCCTGAATGTATGTTGCAATAAGCAGCACCCGAAGTGTATAGATCTCACCCTCAACAGACACATCCCTCGGTGCGATATGTTGCAAGCTGCCTCTCAAGGTGGTATCATTCGTAAACATTTGAAGGTGCATGGTGTGTGCAACGTACCTGGCAGTGACTAAAGTGAATGGCCTCCGATGCAACCTGGTGACTCTGCTGTTATGGCTGGTTGCTGCTGTGCTGTTTTCACCCTCTCTGGGGGTTTAACTTGGGGTTGTCACTGACAGAAAGTTTCACCCCCCCAGGTGTAAGGCCAGGCCTCAGGGCCCGTGTCAAGGCAAAATTATGGAGCACTATACAACGCCCCAGAAGAGCAATCACAGACAGACACGACAGAGTATTCTTCCATAGTAATATCTGAGCCTACTATATTCACAGGTACTCATTACGGACACTAAGGAATTATTTGTGTTCGGTACTCAAAGAATAAAGCCTCAACCTCCCTTAGAGTTTCATAGGAGTGTCTAGTACCACAAATTGCTCATACCATTCCCACACCCGGCATTCTTGCTGTTGCTATGATTTTATATTAAAATGGGAACTGACATGTGTGAGAAGTTAGCCTGGCATATGATGTCCACTTGTTCTAGTGGGCACCGTGCAGCAGTCTAATCGACACTTATTGATGGTGGTTGTAAAGTCAACCTTATAGAAAGCTATCCTGGTGGTAGCATGAACCAGCAGTTTTACCATATATAATCCCTTGACTACAAAATGAAAGGACACCACACAAGGTATATATGCCAGAAACCGGTCCTAGGAAGCTTGTTTCCGGTCCAGGGAAGGCCTGGCTTGGCAGTTCGTGCTGGACTGTTCCCATGAGGCACAGGGTCAGACTGATTTGCATATAGCCATGTCTGAACTGGGGTGGCAGAGTGGGCTAAAGAACGGTGATGGATTAAACCCAGATCTTTTGACTGGGTGTGAGTGTTTGATTGGTTCAGATGCTCCGTCCATCCCCACCCCCTTTTGTACCACTAGTTCTAGTGGGCACCGTGCAGCAGTCTAATCGACCCTTATTGATGGTGGTTGTAAAGTCAACCTTATAGAAAGCTATCCTGGTGGTAGCATGAACCAGCAGTCTTCAGGCTAAGACTTCAGTAGACGAGTTAAGCAAGTTGTTTTACCATATATAATCCCTTTACGAGGTCAAAGGTAAAAATACAATACAAATCACGCAGTTAATACACAATAAGTTGCACAGTATACGTTATGCCCTAGGGGCCTCACTAACCGTATACTAAGAAAGGGGTATAAGTACCACATGAGAGTTAGAAAGCAGGCCTAGGACCTGTAGAATCGCTGGGGCTACACTAACCAACCAGTTGTTAGGAAGTAGGAGACCCACGGGAGCCGCGTGCAGTGTCTAAAGACAGGCGCGGTTTCCCATTGGCTTTCTATGGTGTTCGTAAAAGTTACAAAGTTAAAGATTAAGGACACTTCCGGATGGACTTGGATGGAACCCTTTTAAACTAGGACACTTCGAGAGTCAAGACCCACGGAAGCACCAGAGTACACGAGTTACTTCACCCAGGGAAGCCGGGTGCGTAGGTGTCTTTTCGTGTCAGGTTTCGTCGTCGTTTTCTATGGAGAGCTGCAAAGAAGTGCTGCAGGCGACCAGAGGAAAAGTGTCCGGTTGGATCCAAGGGTGAATTGGAGATGTGAAGAACCTGAAAGCAGAGTGGACAGAGTCTGGGTCACTAGCCAGTGACCAGGAAGGAACCAGGCGATGTTGGGTACTTTAAGGTGAAGAAGGTGAGTTTGTCTCTTCAGCCACGAGGTCCAGGAGGCATCGACAATAAACAGGAGCTGGATTCAAGCTGTGCCACAGTGGATCTAGATGACTGCAGCGCGGTATCCGGATTGTACCCAACAAGCCTTGGCAACCGCAATCCAAGCAGGATGTTGAGATTGGCTCTGTTGTAAATCAGCAAGGTCTGTGGCACTTCTCCTTTGGAGGGAAGTTGGAGCAAACCTGGAGCAACCAGGAAAGCAAAGTGGTTTCTGGATGGCATCTTCAGGGGGCTCACTAGCCAACGGGCAAGGAGCCGGGAAGACATATCAAGCACAAATGTGAAGGCGGGGACACTGCACACTCGCAGAGTGTGGGGGGCCTGTGCTTCAGTACAGATGAAGCTCGTGGCTGGGGCTTCTCGTACCCCAATGCACATCTTACTGAGGCTTCAGGAAAGGAGTGCAGTTAGCAAACTTTAGGATGTCCAAGATGTCCGGTCCCACATCTCTTGTGTCTGCCACGGGTCTCAGCTTTTCTGTGGATGTGGGTCGGGGTCAGAGAAGTCTGGAAGTCCAGTTCTTGCATCACAGAGTCTTCGGGTTCCGACGGGAGCATTGAAACTGCAGACCGGCAAAGTTGCTGTTGGTGCCTGTTTGAACAGGGTGGTCACTCCTTGACCACAAGGGAGATGTCTTCCGTCTTCCAGTTGAAATGGAACATCGAAGGTCCAAGATATGTCTTACAGAGATTCGTCCAGGATAATCTAAAGTCCTGGGGATACAGCTCCTATACTTATACTAAGGATGGGGGCTGGATTACCTGACTAGGTCCCTCCTATAGGTGGACCTGAGAAGGGGGTGGCTACACTCCTTTCTCTTTGTCCAGTTTCGCGCCAGAGCTGGGGCTGGAGTGCCCCAGCAACTGGTTTGAACCGGGCTATGCATGGAGCACCTTGTGTGCCCCAGGCAGTGTCTAGATGCATTCACGGAATGCAGCCCTCCCTGCCCCAATACACTAAACCCCTGTCTGGGGAGGTGCCAGCACCTCCCTGGACAGGAAGCCTATTGTCCAGGCCTCCCCTGCCGGAGTTTCGTCCAGCAGCAGGAGGTCAGATTCGTGTCTTTGGCAGCAGCATCCATTTTGTGATGCTGAGGCTCTGTTTAACTTTAACAGCCAAACCAAAGTTAGCATTAACTGCGAGGATTATAATGCACTTAAGAGTATATGGTATGGCTACATCATAGAACATCTATAAGGAGATGGTTCTGAAATCTGCAGAGGGACTCAGCTCATGCTAGGGCACCCTCTCACATAAAACCAAGCACTCTGCCTCCAGGATTGTCGAGGCCTACCATAGGAGTGGCTTATAGGTGTATATGTGTCTATATGTAAAGATAGATAAAGGTATACTATATCTAAGTAAGGGGTGATTACACCACCGTACCCAGGATGTGTGAACAGACCTGTGGTGTCAGTTTGGAAGGCGAACCAGGGGTGGCACAATACATGCTGCAGCCCCTGGTAGGCCTAGGGTGCACCTATGGTACACAATACAGGGGCTCACAAGGGTGACCCAGTAACCAATCTGGTATGCACCTAAAGTGCATGGAATCAATTTAGAGAGAGAACAGCTGGGCTGTGGGTCTGATTAGCAGGCCCATAGCCACATTAAAGTCGAAAAACCAGAGAATCACACGAAAAAAATAGGGGTGACTATAGGAAGCAAACTCTACTCTCCTACAACATGCACAAACCATAAATACACTGTTCTCGCTGTAAAGTAAAGGCCCAGCTTGGCAATGCTGTATTGCTGAACATAAATAAAGTAAAACCTCACGTTAAATAGCGAGAACATTTCTAATATGCAGCAATCCCCTTACGGTATGATAAACATCACGTTTCCTCGGATATAACCTTTTTAATGGCTGTTTCATAGCAGTTCTGTGGGCTATTGAGGCAAAAATTGCAAATGAGAAAGCTCTACATTTTAGATCATATATTTTCTTTCTTTCTGACTTTTTTCCCCATTAGAACCTGCCTCACAGTGCTGTAGAAAGTGAAGAAACCAGCATGGACACTGTAAATAATTCAATTGTATTTCACACCATTTTAAAATGAAACCCCCACTAATAGCATAAAGTTAGTGAACGTGTTAACCATCTCCATATGGTCGGCCACTCAGGGTCACTCATGCTTATTTTCTCCCTCTTACAGCACTGAAGACTCTCCCCTTTGAGTTCTATATTCGCAACCTCTACCCATTTGCCTCATGCATCCCACTTCAACTCTTCATTCCCAGTCTACGAGAATTCTCCAGAGTTTCATGGACATTTGTGGACTGCTATTTTGAAAAACAATTTATATACAGAGCATGTTCTTTAAGTCTCACACAGTTGTCCATTTCCCATCAGTTTAATTTTTTATGGAAGAATCTTTATCTATTCATTTTGCAAAATTGTCTTTTGGCTACCACCCATGGTTTCACCACCAATGACGAAAAGGTCACAGCTGATAAAGTTCTGTCGTGTAGTGGTATCGAAGTGTAAAATGATGAATACACATAAATTTGTCTTTGTAAATGTTAGTTAGGTTTGGTTTCTCCCAGCCACCTTCTTCTAATGTTGCCAGCCAGAAGCTGGACCAGACAATGGCGGAAACATCACTCAATGAGGTTTGGGTGTTCAGCGAATGATAGACATTTGTGAAAAATGCTGGAGTGGCCTGTTTGGTTTGAGCCACTCATACTTTTCACAAAAAGTGAGACCTAAAGAGACACTTTCTCCATCATTTACAACAGACTATGAATCAATTTCCTAGTTAAATTCTCTATTTCCTGGACCTTCTTGGCTTTTTTTATTTTATATATTTTTTATTGGATTTTTTACAGAAAAAAGACGATACAACACATAAGACAACACCCCCCCCCCCCTCCGATCGGGCATGTTAAATGTGAAACAAATAGAATTTCGAAAGCATAAATGCATAATGAAAGAAAAGAGTAAGTATATGAATTAACACATGATTATTCAAGGACAATAAACGTTGGATTAAATAGGTACACGTTAAGACTAGACAATTGTAGCCAGGTTATCATTATATAAGTCATTAGGATTCAGACCATTCTATTAAGGGTGACCACATTTTTAAACCTTTTATTCTACGTTTCCTACCTTTGGTTTTATATATTGCCATTTCAGGATTAAAAATTGCTAACAATCTTGAAAACCACTGTTGGTATGAGGGGGCAATAGGATCTAGCCAAGCTGACGCTATACAGATTCTTAATACGGCCTTTGAGATAAAGATCAATTCATGGCCAAAATTCTGATTAGTTCAATTTGTTAGACCCAAAACAACTCTTTGATCAGGTAAAGTAACAGCGGTTTTAAGAATCAATGAGAGGAAATGTTCGATTTTTGATTTGAGAAGAGTTAAAGATGGGCAAGATGAAAAAATATGAATACAGTCCGCATCTTGTAGGTTACATCGAAAACAGCATGTTCCTTTCCCACTACCCCATTTGGCGATTCTATCGGGAGTATAATACATAAAAAAACTAATTTTATAAAATTGTGTTTGCAGTTTAGTTGACATAAGTGTAGTTTGTGATAGCCCATATATATATATTCAAATTCTTCTGTGGAGATTATAAATTTATTTTGCCATTTCTGAATAATCTTCTGCCTGTCATTCGATAAATGTATCAATAATATCTGGTATAGCCCCCCAATTCGTATTTTTTCCTGATAGCGGGTAAGAATTTCAGCTAGAGAATTTTTATTCATAGTGTCCTCTCCCCTAACTCGTCGTGATAGAAAATCTCTTATTTGGAGAAATTTAAAAAAATCTCTCCATTCCAAATGATATTTGTCTTTCAAAAATTCAAAAGAATATAGCCCTTCTGAGGAAAAGAAACATCCTATATGAGTAATTCCGGCTATGATCCATCTAATGATATAGGAATCCTTAAATATGTCTGGTAAGAGAGGATTATTTTGTATGAGTGTATAGAAAGATAATCGTCCCAAACCGATCGTTTTTCTAACAGATTTCCAAACTGTTTTTAATCTTACTTTTTTATGGTAACTATCGAAGAGATATCTCCAGAGATAGCCCGTACTTCTGTCACCTAATATTATTTGATGAATTGTAGGTGCGTCTTTATCCCCAGTTGTCCCTATTCCATCAAGAAGAAAAAGCTCATGGTTATATAACAAGACTGTTGCCCCATAATATAACCTAAGGTTTGGAAGAGATAATCCTCCTCTTTCTTTAGGAAGTGTCATCAGTTTATACGCGCGACGAGGCTGTTTATATGACCAGATAAAATCCACAACTATGTGCTCCATTCTTTTAAACCATTGGTCTGAGATTTCTAGATTGATGGCTCTGAATATATACAAGAGTTTTGGAAAATAAACCATTTTTAAAGCATTGACCGGTCCGATCAAAGAGAGATGTAAATTATTGATACGGCAGAGATCTTTTTGCATTTTATTTATTTATTTATTTATTTATTTAATTGCTTATATCGCGCTAGAATCGACCCATGAGGTATCTCCGCGCTTTGCTCGCAAGAGTTCTAAAGTATATTGTTTCTGCGGAATACCACAGGGAGGGTTATGCTAGCTGAAACAGAAGAGTTTTTAAGGCCTTCCTAAAACAAAGATGGTTGTCGTTGTGTCTTAGGTCAGATGGAAGTTTGTTCCACATGGTTGGGCCTATAAATGATAGGGCACGTCCACCTTGTCTGACTTTTTTTACAGTGGGGATTTCCAGTAGACATTGGTTGCTGGAACGTAATAAACGTTCAGGTTTGTATATCTGAAATTTTTGTGCCAGATATCTGGGGCCTTGCCCATAGAGGCATTTGTGCACTAGGCAGCAGATTTTAAATGTGACACGTTGTCGTATGGGCAACCAATGAAGGTGACTTAACAGAGGTTTGGACGGGGTCCTTGCGGGAGCATTTAGAATTAGTCTGGCCGCCGTATTTTGGACCACCTGCAAACGATTTAACGCCTCCTCATTTGCTGATATGAGGAGGCCGTTGCAGTAGTCTAGGCGGCTTATCACCAGTGCCTGTACAAGAGTCTTCTTGTGGTTGTCAGGCAGCATAGGGAAGATTCGCCTTAACTGGCCAATTGTTCTAAAACAGGCTCCTGTGACATAGTTAGCATGCTCCTTTAAACTCAGGTTCTGATCCAGTTTTACCCCCAAGTTCTTAACAGTTGGCTTTGGGCATGGGACGGGGCCAAGATCTAAAGGCCACCAGTCGGGAGACCAGAGCATGCTAGCTTTCCCAAATAGCATTACCTCGGTCTTCCCGACGTTACACTGGAGGCAGTTGGTAGCCATCCAGTGGGACACTGCTCTCATGCCCTAGGCAAATTTGTTCTTCACATCGGGCGTAAGAGAGTTGAAAGGGAAGAGCAGCTGGGTGTCATCAGCGTATGACACTGGGGTGAACCCAAACCTTCTCACAATCGCTGCAAGGGGGGCCACATACACATTAAATAATGTGGGGCTTAGACATGAGCCCTGTGGCACCCCCTTAGTGAGTACCCTCGAGGTGGAACGATAGGGTCCCATGCTAACAGATTGTGAGCGGCCGGAGAGAAAACTCTCCAACCAGGACAGTGCCAATCCTCCAATACCCACTCTCTGCAATCGGCCGAGAAGAATCTCATGAGACACAGTATCAAAGGCTGCCGACAGGTCTAACAGCACCAGAATCATTGATCCTCCTCTATCCTGTGACATCTTGATGTTATCAGTCACGGAGAGGAGTGCCGATTCTGTGCTGTAGTTGGGCCTGAACCCAGATTGTGATGGGTCCAGGCCCCCTGTCGCCTCTATGAACCTGGAAACATGGATGTTTACATGCTTCTCGGCCAATTTACCTAAGAAAGGTAAGAGAGAGATGGGACGGAGGTTGGAGAGTTCTGTCCATGGCAAGGCCGTGTTCTTCCGTATTGGGTTCACAACTGCCTCCTTCCACTTCCGTGGGAGCTGACCTTCTTTAAAAGAAAGGTTTAGAATCTTTTGAATTGTGGGGCAAAGAATTTTGTTCAAGGTGACAGTTAGCTTAGCTGGTATCAAATCAAGAGGGGATCCTGTTTTCATATTGTTTATTAGTGTTTGGGTGTCACTATAGCTAATCTCAGGGAAGGTGAGTAGAACACCTCTAGATGTGTCAGGATGATTTATACTGGAATGCTCCGGATCACTGGGATATTGGGCAGTGATGATTTTTTTATAAATTGTCTCAATTTTGTCCTCAAAAAATTGGGAGGTGTTATTACACAAAAGTTGTGTGAATTCGTCTGGACTTTCACATACAGTTGGTTTAGTGAAAGTGTCTAGGATTTTATACAACTCTCTGGGGGAATTGCCAGCTACCTCTAACTGTGCATTAATGCTATTCTTTCTTGCCTGGTTAATATTTTTATAATAAGCAGACATTGCTTTTTGATAGTTGATCTTATTTTCACTGGTATGAGTTTTCCTCCAGAGTTTTTCCAGCTTCCTACACCTTTGCTTTTCCAATTTTAAGGATTCAGTGTACCACACATCTCTCTTGGCCACAGACGGTTGTTTAATTGTTCTTAAAGGGGCCAGATGGTTCAACATGTCAGATAAGGTGGCATCAAATTTAGACAAGGGTAACCCAATGTTATCGGAGTCCAGTATTACGGGCTCATTCCAGACTTCTTTCACTGTTTCTACAGTAATTTTATGCCAGGGCCTTCGTTTAATGGTCGGTATGATAGAAGGTTTATTTTGTTTATTTAAACCTTTAAGGGTAAATTCCAGCATACTATGATCTGACCAATTAACTGCTTTAGGATGATGACAATATACCGAGGTGCAATTAGTAAATATTAGGTCCAGTGTATGGCCACCTCTATGGGTGGGCCCACTATTCTGTAGCTCAAGACCCAATAAGGCCAGATCAGATATTAAAGTTTTCGTCTCTGGATGGTCCGCTTTGTCCACATGAAAGTTGAAGTCTCCCAATAAAATGAACTTTTCTCCAACTTTCATGTGTTGTGCCAGTAATTCCATCAGTGCTAAGGTAAAACCAGCATTGGGTCCAGGGGGGCGATAAACTAAGGCACCCTTCCAGCGCTCCTTAGGTCCTAGTACAATTGAAAATATCATGACTTCCATAGCAAGCTGGGTAATCTGTTCTAGAACGATGACTTTAAGATGTTCTTTATGTATAATGGCAATACCACCACCAATTTTGTCAGGACGATCCTGCCTTAGAATTTTATATCCAGCAGGGATCCCCAATGTAATGGAAGGGGTAGTATGCGGTTTTAGCCACGTTTCAGTAAGAACGCTTATTTCAGGTTTAAGGGTATGGATGAGGTCCCATATTTGTAAATAATGTCGTGGTAAGGAGCGAACATTTAACAGGAAGCATTTCCAGCCTTCTGTCATAGCAGTATTCTTCCTAACGTGACCCTTGATAATTGATGTGTGTGTAGCCTGAAACCTACACTTGGCACATGAAAAGGGTCCTTCAAGACTTGGCCAACAGTCACTAATACAACTATCCAACCCCTGAGGCTGTAGATTTAATAGATCGTGAGAGGAGTACCTGAATCGTAAATCTTGCAAGGATTCCATGACAGTAGGGACAGAATAACAGGCCCCAGGCCCATTCTGGCACGGACGGGCACAGACGGGCCACTCTTTGGCTACTCTTCGGCTCCGCTGCGCGCTCCCGCTGCGCGTACACAGGGAGGCGAGGGCTAAATAGCCCCAAGCTAGTAAACCGCTAGAGCGCTGACCGCTAATATAGGTTTTAAGTTCAGGTCAACTAGATTCTCTAATTCAGATGTCATTGTAACGCCTAAATAGGTGGCTAAGCTTGTTATGCGTGGATCTGTCTTAACACATTTGTTGTTGATGATTATTTGAGTTTTCCCTCGATTAAGAGCATAGCCTGAAATTTTGCCAAAACTTAAAGCCTCCTGCTCTATATTTGGCATTGCTTGATTAGGATTAGCAGTAACGATAGCGATATCGTCTGCGTAAGCGAGAATTTTTGTTGAATATTTATTTGTCAAAATGGCAGTTATGTTCCTATTATTTTGCAATCTCCTGATAAATGGGTCAATATAAAGAGCGAACAGCAGCGGGGAGCAAGGGCATCCCTGCCTAGTTCCTCTCGAGATTTTTTGTTTTTTTGAATTATCTCCGTTAATCATCACCGTAGCCTGAGGATTAATATAAAGTTTTTGTATGGCCTGTATAAAGGCTTGGTTGAAACCGACCCTGGACATCGCCTGCCACAGGAATGGCCAGGCGACCCGATCAAAAGCTTTCTCGGCATCGAGTAGTATTAATGCCATCAGGTCTCCTGCCACCTGGGTATGATCAAATAAGCTAATTACCCTCCCTGTATAATTGGTAGTGTCTCTCCTGAGGATAAAGCCATGCTGAAATTTGGATGTAACTTTATGAATTATTGATGAGATACGGTTGGCAAGTAATTTGGAGTAGATTTTAGAATCTACATTTATTAATGTGATGGGTCGATAAGAGCCCATCTGGTCTGGGGGTTTATTTTTCTTAGGGAATATCACGATTTTTGCCATAGACCATAAGTTGGGGGGTTGCCCTCCTCTAAATAAATGCAAGCATAAATTCAACAAAGTTTCTTGTAGTTGATCCAGAAATACTATGTAAAATTCGAGAGGTATAGCATCTACTCCTTCTTGGCTTTGATGATGCACTCGTTTCAAAGCTCAAAAGGCTTACCCCTTGAGTAGTGATTCTGGAACATAGTGAGAACCATTCCAGGATACTTCCTTCACATTATCTATTCATTCCTCAGTTCTCCGGTTTAGGTGGCCCTTAACAATTCTTCTTGACTCCCGATCCTTCATTATAGTCTACCCATCATACACACAGTGTCACTTGAGGAAGAATGGAGAGAATATGGTCAATTTGTGGTACTATTACACACTCCCCATGGAACTCTAAATGAGGTTGAAGCTTTACTCTTCGAGTACCGGACACCAATTACTCCTTTTTTCCATGATGAGTACCTGTGAATACGCTAGGATTAGATATCACTATGGAGTAATACTCTGAATATTTATTTTCTTTATTTAATTGTAGTATTTCTAAAGCATGGACCAGTCCACAAGGGCAGCGGAATGCTTTAATAGATAGATCACACCATAACTCAAAACATTATGAAAGAGAGCAGTAGCAAAAGTAGAGAAAACATAAGATGAATTAATCAGGAAAGCAGAGTTTAGTTTAGAAAGGGGGAGTGTCATGCAGAAAGAGTGTTTCTATAAGATTTCCTGACATGTAAAATTGCAGCCTTTTAATGTAAAAATTGCAAGGCATGCATGGATTCTACTGGAACATCTTAAAGAGGCCATCCAGGGAATGTTGTCACAATAGATCTCAAATTCCTGGCAGATATCATCATACAAATATTCTAGATTACAATATCTATTGTTGCCAATTGATAGTTAGATATGCCGATCGGGGCAAAAAACCTCTGTTTTTCCTTTATAGTAGTATATACATGACCGATATAACTGCGTAATGATTGCTGTTCGACCCACAAACTGACACTATTAATGAAGTTTAATAAACAAAACTGTGAAATTAGCACCAGCTCTTTGCTGGTGATAAAGGATTCGATTTACCATATTGAAGTGCTGTATTGTTGTGCCAGACATGGAGTGCGATCCCTATACAGCACCTTCAACATGGGCTTTATATGGACCTGACCTTAACCAAATGAGTGTGTGACTGCAGTTGTGCGAGTGATAGAGGCTCTGACTCCACCTTTACATTAATGATCATAGATCCCTCTCATGGAGAACTCTTTCTGACTTTTTCATTTACCATTAGAGCTCGCCTCCCAGTGCGGTGGATGGTGAAGAGGCCATCAAAGGCACAGTAAGTAGTTTTGCCTATAATAGTTATGTTGCTTTAATGATTAAATCCAAAACTATTTCACAGTGCAAAGCATGGGTTTTCCTAAAAGTAGAAATCAATCATATTATTGTTTATTTTATTATATATCTCCATGTGAGAGTCCATTTTATGGCATTTGCGATAATTTTGTTCCTACTGCAATTATCAAAGACTCTCACTCTTTTAGCTCTATATTTCCAACCCCTCATCTCCTTCACACTTCTCTTTGTCTCCAGCCTGTATAAAATAGTATTGAAACATACAAGGACCTGTTTTCCAGTTACAATCTTCATCGTCTGGACCTTCGGCTTTGCTAATGCATACACTTCAATGCACATAGAGGTTTATGTCTTGTTTTTTTAGTTTTGTACACAGCAAGAACCAGTTCCAGGTTATTCCCTTCACCATATCTAATTACCCCTCTGTTCTCTTGTGTAGTCAGTCTTTACCCATCCTTAGACTCCTGTTCCTTCAGTTCAATTCAACCATCAGGCATGCCACGTGTCCAAGGTCATTTCTCACCTTTTCTTGTATCATGTCCTCCCAGCCAGTGTTCTATGATTTCTGGATATGCATTTTCTGTTCCATAAACACAGTTTGAAGGTATTTTGCCACAGTTAAACGTGAGCTTAGCATGTTCACGAATAATCATTATACGTAATGAGTAAATATCGGTGTCAGTACCCATACTGTAACCGCAAGACCCATTTAGAGATTGATGAAAAATAAGTAACAATACCAAAAATTGGTGATAGGATTCCCACACACGGTTTACAAATTCATTTGCAAAAAGAATATGGAATTAGCACAAGCTTTTTGGTGGTAATAAAATAATTATTTCTTCATGTTGTGATGCTGTAAAATTGTGCCACAAATGCAATATTAAATCTTTACATTGCACTCAACATTGGTTTTAGCTGGTCTGGCCTTATGTAAATGAAGGTAACTCTACAGTTGTTTAGGTTATAGAGAGTATAATTGCATCTGTTAAAACTCTACATTAATTCTCATAGTCTGTCATTCACTGAGAAGACTTTTCTACGTTTTCTTTTGCCATTAGAGTGTGCCTCCCCGTGCAGTGGACAGCGAAAATGCCACGAGGGACACTGTAAGTAGTTTTGCTCTGTAATGATATGATGAAGGCCATTTCTCAGTCCATTGAAGCTTGGACGTCCGAAAAGCAGAAAACATTTATAAAGTTGATCATGTCCCTACATATCTGTACTTGAGAAGCCGTTCAATGTAATTTGTGCTTATTTTCTTCCTCTTAAAATCCTCGAAGACTCACAATGCTTTCGCTCTCTATTCCAAATCTCTTCCTGTTCACTCATCTCATTTAGCATGCTTTACTACTTTATCTTCAATCTGTATATAAAAGTAATGTAAACATTTTCTAGTTTTCATGAACTTTTCTGGAGATCTGTTAATTCTGACGACTATTTATATACTGTGACTATTTTTAAGATTCTCATACACATGCCCATTTCCCATCAGCCAAATTAATTTCTTGGAGTGGTCATCACATACCTCCATTTGTAAAATTACTTTTTACTTATACTTATAGCTCCATCACCAATGGTAAAGAGGCAAGGGCATTAGAAACCCAGGAATCATACCAGATGAAAGTATTTAATGTCTGAAAAAGAAATGTAAAATGATGAGCACACATCATTTTGTCTTGTTGTAAATCTTAGTTCTTTTTTCGGTTTCTTCCAGTCACCTACACCCAATGTTGCTGTCCAGAAGCTGGATCAGACAACTGAGGCAAAATCACTTGAAGAGGTTAGTGGATTAAGTCTGTGAATATACATTTGTGAAAAACTGAACAATGTCCTGTGTTGCACTGAGTTGCCAATGCTTATGATGAGTCTGGGTTCCACGTCCTAGATTTTGCTGGGAACCCATGGTCAAAAGACTGTTGGTTCTTGCTTAAAAGTGTAGAGGGGAGAAATATTTTATCTGATTAGATTTCACAATTCGAATAACACATGACTCCTAAGAATCACTGACTCCAGGTTCTAAATTTAGATAGTTTATCACAAAGCCAAGAACAATTGGACATACAAACACCTCAGAATGAGGGTGTAAAAAAACATTAGAACTAATACAAAGCCAAACCTAAGGGCAACATTCAATCTATGCAACATGCAGAGAATGACCAGTTCTAAAATCAGAATGCAGATGATCACTGCGTCGACATCAAGAGTATTCTTCATTTGACGTTCATATGTAAAAGCATTAGTATGTCCCTACACTAACACTAACATGACATCCCTACTTAGCATTTCCCCAAGCAAGTTAAGGAAAAAAGTGTCCGCGCGTGAAGACTTCCTAAGAAGTGCACTCATGTTGAATGGGCCAAGTAGCATAAAGCTATGGAGTTCATTCTAAGATGCTCCTTCTCTCTCCATCAGATCTCCTCTTCTAACCCCAAAAGCCCAGGGCACTGTCCCCAATTCCAACATCTCAATCCTAGGACAAGCCCATCTTTGCATCACAAAATCATCCCATCCAGTTGGACTCCTCCTCGTAGGTAACTTTCCATTCAGTTTCGAAACTCTTGGCCTCTGACTTGATGACCTTGATTCTCAGGCCTTCTCCAGTGAGAAAGAACACCGTCCCACATTATCAGCACTCCTAGTTCAAATGTATCCTCTCCTCCCAATGCCTAATTCCTAAAACAAAAGCGTTATTCTAACTAACAAAGAGGAATTTTTCCACCTGCAACAGAAACGTGAGAAAGATACGATTCTGCATACACATGAACATTACAAATACTTCAGTTATGAGAGCCAGGGAGAAATACACATGAGGCATACACAACATCAGCTAATATAAGAATCGTCATAGATCTTCCTTAAACACACATATACAAGAACATTGTTACTGTGCACCTCTAAATCAGTGCACTACATGTCAGTAAATTAATTTCTCATTTATCACTTGTAAAACGAACATTAAGATTTTACCATTCAAGGCACAATTACAATAATTCCTCCACGTTGCACGAAATCCCTCTATCATATTACTTTACATGTTATTACATTTCACACTCTAATGATCAAATGTTCACACAACACAAGACAATATGCAGGTGCAGACTACTCGTGATTATAATGCGCCCCTTGCTAAGAGAGAACACTAGAGATACACTTTGTACACTATGTATGACAGAGCAGGACCTGGTTCCATGGTTAAATTCTCCACCCCCTGGACCATCTTGGGTTTGCTGATATTCAGAGCCTACTGATAGTGAAGTCTTGTGCACTGACTTGGGTACACAGCATAAACTGTTTCAGGCTATTCCCTTCACACTATTCATTCCTCCGTTCTCCCTTCACACTATTCATGACTCCAGCTCCTTCAGTCCAGCCCACCCCTCAGACATCAAGTACCATCTGACAAAGGTAACAACTTTTGTAATTTGCACCAGCTTTTGTTGGTTCTAAAAGGATTAGGTTCCTATTACGCAATGCTGCATTGCAGTGTCACAAATGCAGTATGGTTTTATATAGATCTGACATTGCCTAAATGTCGGCAACATTGCACCTGAGAAAACTGTCATCAATTATCATAGTTTGCCTTTCATGGAGGTCTCTTAATCACTTTCTCTTTTACCTTTAGACTATTCCTCCCATAGCAATCAATAGTGAGGAAGCCACAAGGGACACAGAAAGTAGTTTTGTTCTCTAATATATGTGCTGTTTTAATATTAATTCCCAAAACATTTCATAGTTCCCTGAAGCTTGGGTGCATAAGCTTGGAATTCCTGTAAGCAGAATATATTTATAAAATTGTTCCTGTTGTTACGTATCTCCACTCAAGAAGCAGTTAAATGTCATTTCTGCTTATTTTCCTCCTAGAATCCTCGAATACTCTCACTATTCATACTCTTCACAGATCTATTTTATTATTGCTTCAGCACTTCAACCCCAATCTGTATTTCCAAATTTTTCTGAACTTTTCTGGACAGCTTTTGTATTCAACGACTATTCATATACTGTGGCAATTTTTAGAATGCTTTTACACTTGTCCATTTACTATCACATACTTCCATTTCTGATAATTAATTTTTGACTTACACTTATGATTCCGTCCCCAATGGTAAAAATCAATGATTTGTGAAAAGAAATGCAAAAGGACGACCAAACTTAATTTTGATTTGTTATAAATGTCTATTTTTTTTTAAATTCTTTCAGCCATCTTCATTCAATGTTGCTGACCAGAAACTGGATCAGACAATTGGGGGAAAACCCCTTGATGATGTAAGTATATTTAGTCCATTGAAATACATTTGTGAAAAACTGATGAATATGCTGTTTGCCACTGCGCTGCATTGCTCATGGTTATCATGCTAACAGAGAACTAGAGAAACTTTTTGTCAATTATATATGAAAAGGCTGGACCTGGTAAGGTTAAACTCTCCACCATCTGTACTCTCTTTGCTTTGGTGGTGCACACATTGTAGAGCATATTCAGTCTAAAGTCTTGTACATTGACTTGGGCACGATGACACCCACCAATATATACTGGACTATTTCAATCAAACCAAATGCTCTGTGGGAACCATCCTACACTATGGGAAGCCTTTAGGGACTTTATTCTGGGTTACTGCATTTCCAAACAATCCAGCATATTACGGTTGACCCAAAACACTCTAAATTCTGTGGAAAAAACACTGAAAAAACTGACTTCCCATGCACACACACAAGACCCTACCTTATCCTCTCAAATTCAAACAGCATTACTTCAGTATAAAGATGAAGCTGGTATAGTTGTCAAATACCCCTGGAAATTGGCCAAAGCAAGGCAAAATGGTGCCAATTATCAAGCGTACCGCGTGACTCTAATGCATTTCAGTGTGGTGTTTCACATCACCGCACTGAAATGCATTGTCACACATTTGTGGCTCTGTTGTACCAGCACTCACCACTGAAGCCAGCCACGCCAGGCTGCTAGCGCGCCTGTGCCAGCTCTGCTGCACCCCGCAAATGGGCGCTGCCACCATCACAGGTTAAGTATTTTAACAGTTTACCACTCTGCTGCGACATTGTATTTTACAGCTGCAGTGCTGCAATGAAATACCCGCCCGCTGCGGGTCTGAGTCCCACAGGAGGGATCATGTGACCACACAGCCTCCTGGAAGGAAGTGAGGTCGGCTGGGAATTCAGGAAGTGGGGACTGGAAGCGCCCTGCGCACCGCACGCAGTCACTGCGTCTGTTCCATGGGGTACCTGCCTTCTGCGTCCCGGTGTCGTCATTCATACCGGAAAGTGGACTGCGCACAATTTATATTACCGTCGTCGTCGCGGCACTAGCATCAGCATTTTGTCACCTGAGAGGCCTTGGCCGTACTGTGGAGTGTGCTACGTTGGCCATAATCATATTTCTGATAGATACATCTGCCTTGTGGATTCCTCACCTTGTGAATATCCCCCTTGCGTCAGCAACGTTCGAAATTTTTCTTTGTAGCACGCCGGCGTGGACGACGTCATAGGAACGCGGCATCGCGTGCGACTCCGTCTGATGTCACCGACCCCTTATTAGGCCTACGTCGGCGTGATGACATCAGTTCCCTTTTTTCTGCGTCGTCGACGCTAACGGTTTCAGGGATCTTCTGTAGTTACAGATAGAGACTTTGTTACTTTTTGGCTGTTACTGTTTCTGTTCTTTGTCGAGGATGTCGTCGAAGAAAACGGGATTCAAACAGTGTGGCTCGTGTGCCAGGATGATGGAAATTACTGATCCACACGAGGATTGTTTATGGTGTTTGGGATCGGATCACGACGTCAAGGGTTGTCGAACATGTTCAAAAATGAATCCGAATGCTCTGCGTGAACGAGAAGCAAAACTTTTATTAGCCAAAATTAAAAGTAAAGAAGCCGATAGATCTTCGAGATCAAGATCAAGACACCCCAGATCGAGACCGAAGTCAAGATCGAAGTCGCGTTCGAGGTCGCGATCGAAATCATCGAGGTCGCGATCGCGGTCGAGGGCCAGATCGGAGTCGGCGTCGAAATCCGCTTCTGGGCATGCTTCGGGTTTCTCAAAGAAAAAACATAAGAGGAAGAAGCATAGTTCTCACCATCATTCGGGGTCTTTGGACTCTAAGAAGAAATCTTCTCGAAAGCATCGCAAGGACTTTGTGTCTCCATCTCCTGTGGGTGGTACCACTTCGGTACGATCTCGAGAGCATACACCGGAGCCGGAACTGGATCCGAATCCGGCTTCGGGTCAGTCTTCGGAGTATGAGGACGTCGTGGAGGTTCCTCAATCTCCAATTCCGGAGGATGAACCGGAAAATCAAAAGGATCAAGAGGATCCGAATCCAGTACAGCCTCCTACGAATCCAATGGGTTCTTACCCTTCTTTTCCTGGTCCTGGTCAAGATCCATCGCATTTCCTAAATGCTATGTATGGAGTGTATGCGAGGGCAATGTACCCCACTGGAGCACCTGCGGGTCCTATGGGTCCTTTGTCTTTCAACTTGGGTGTCCCCCAAGCTTATGCACCGGCGCCTTTTCTACCTTTTATGCCGACTCCATATCCTTCTTGGATCGGTTCAGCGCCGCCGAGGTCATCGACTCCGCGCACGGCTTCGCCGACTCCGGAGCGACTTCGGAATTCGGATCGAGGCTCGACGCCGGTTCCTGTTTCTTTTCCTCCTGTTATTCCGGCTCCTCGGTCGATGCCGGCTCCGAATCCATCGGAGTCGTTACCGGATCCGTCGACGTCGATCCGTATGGAGTGGTCGAGACGTAGAGCCCAACGTCTACTTGAGGAGAAAGAGTATGTGGAACCTGAAGTGGAGGAAGGTGAACTTCAGGAACATAATGATTGTTTTGAGGATCTTCATTCTGCTAGCAATCTTGAACTTTCTCCGGAATGGGGATCACCTGTGGTTTCAGATGCACACTCCAAGGATGTGGTACCATACCATATGGTAATTAGAAAAGCGTCTGATTTACTGAACTTAACTTTACCAACAGTTGAGTTCAAACCTAATATCCTCACAGAAGTCTTACATTCGCCTTCTTCTGTCATTGAGCCCACTCTACCTTTCACTGAAGCTCTGACCGAACCAATTCTGGAAGTTTGGAAAAAGCCTTTGTCTGCACCTGCAATTTCTAGATCGGTGGCGAGACGTTATAGGGTGGCTCCTGGGGATCCTGAGTTATTGTCATCTCACCCTTGTAAAATTACTTTTTACTTACACTTATAGCTCCATCACCAATGGTAAAGAGGCAGGGGCATTAGAAACCTAGGAATCATACCAGATGAAAGTATTTAATGTCTGAAAAAGAACTGTAAAATGATGAGCACACATCATTTTGTCTTGTTGGAAATCTTAGTTCTTTTTTGGGTTTCTTCCAGTCACCTACACACAATGTTGCTGTCCAGAAGCTGGATCAGACAACTGAGGCAAAATCACTTGAAGATGTTAGTGGATTAAGTCTGTGAATATACATTTGTGAAAAACTGAACAATGTCCTGTGTTGCACTGAGTTGCCAATGCTTATGATGAGTCTGGGTTCCACTTCCTAGATTTTGCTGGGAACCCATGGTCAAAAGACCGTTGGTTCTTGCTTAAAAGTGTAGAGGGGAGAAATATCTTATCTAATTAGATTTCACAATTCGAATAACCCATGACTCCTAAGAATCACTGACTCCAGGTTCTAAATTTAGATAGTTTATCACAAAGCCAAGAACAATTGGACATACAAACACCTCAGAATGAGGGTGTAAAAAAACATTAGAACTAATACAAAGCCAAACCTAAGGGCAATATTCAATCTATGCAACATGCAGAGAATGACCAGTTCTAAAATCAGAATGCAGATGATCACTGCGTCGACATCAAGAGTATTCTTCATTTGACGTTCATAAGTAAAAGCATTAGTATGTCCCTACACTAACACTAACATGACATCCCTACTTAGCATTTCCCCAAGCAAGTTAAGGAAAAAAGTGTCCGCGCGTGAAGACTTCCTAAGAAGTGCACTCATGTTGAATGGGCCAAGTAGCATAAAGCTATGGAGTTCATTCTAAGATGCTCCTTCTCTCTCCATCAGATCTCCTCTTCTAACCCAAAAAGCCCAGGGCACTGTCCCCAATTCCAACATCTCAATCCTAGGACAAGCCCATCTTTGCATCACAAAATCATCCCATCCAGCTGGACTCCTCCTCGTAGGTAACTTTCCATTCAGTTTCGAAACTCTTGGCCTCTGACTTGATGACCTTGATTCTCAGGCCTTCTCCAGTGAGAAAGAACACCGTCCCACATTATCAGCACTCCTAGTTCAAATGTATCCTCTCCTCCCAATGCCTAATTCCTAAAACAAAAGCGTTATTCTAACTAACAAAGAGGAATTTTTCCACCTGCAACAGAAATGTGAGAAAGATACGATTCTGCATACACATGAACATTACAAATGCTTCAGTTATGAGAGCCAGGGAGAAATACACATGAGGCATACACAACATCAGCTAATATAAGAATCGTCATAGATCTTCCTTAAACACACATATACAAGAACATTGTTACTGTGCACCTTTAAATCAGTGCACTACATGTCAGTAAATTAATTTCTCATTTATCACTTGTAAAACGAACATTAAGATTTTACCATTCAAGGCACAATTACAATAATTCCTCCACGTTGCACGAAATCCCTCTATCATATTACTTTACATGTTATTACTTTTCACACTCTAATGATCAAATGTTCACACAACACAAGAATATATGCAGGTGCAGACTACTCGTGATTATAATGCGCCCCTTGCTAAGAGAGAACACTAGAGATACACTTTGTACACTATGTATGACAGAGCAGGACCTGGTTCCATGGTTAAATTCTCCACCCCCTGGACCATCTTGGGTTTGCTGATATTCAGAGCCTACTGATAGTGAAGTCTTGTGCACTGACTTGGGTACACAGCATAAACTGTTTCAGGCTATTCCCTTCAGACTATTCATCCCTACGTTCTCCCTTCACACTATTTATGACTCCAGCTCCTTCAGTCCAGCCCACCCCTCAGACATCAAGTACCATCTGACCAAGGTAACAACTTCTGTAATTTGCACCAGCTTTTGTTGGTTCTAAAAGGATTAGGTTCCTATTACGCAATGCTGCATTACAGTGTCACAAATGCAGTATGGTTTTATATAGATTTGACATTGCCTAAATGTCGGCACCACTGCACTTGATTTGGTCAGAGAGACTAACATTGCACCTGAGAAAACTGTCATCAATTATCATAGTTTGCCTTTCATGGAGGTCTCTTAATCACTTTCTCTTTTACCTTTAGACTATTCCTCCCATAGCAATCAATAGTGAGGTAGCCACAAGGGACACAGAAAGTAGTTTTGTTCTCTAATATATGTGCTGTTTTAATATTAAATCCCAAAACATTTCATAGTTGCCTGAAGCTTGGGTGCATAAGCTTGGAATTCCTGTAAGCAGAATATATTTATAAAATTGTTCCTGTTGTTACGTATCTCCACTCAAGAAGCAGTTCAATGTAATTTCTGCTTATTTTCCTCCTAGAATCCTCGAATACTCTCACTATTCATACTCTTCACAGATCTATTTTATTATTGCTTCAGCACTTCAACCCCAATCTGTATTTCCAAATTTTTCTGAACTTTTCTGGACAGCTTTTGTTTTCAACGACTATTCATATACTGTGGCAATTTTTAGAATGCTTTTACACTTGTCCGTTTACTATCACATACTTCCATTTCTGATAATTAATTTTTGACTCACACTTATGATTCCGTCCCCAATGGTAAAAATCAATGATTTGTGAAAAGAAATGCAAAAGGACGACCACACTTAGGGGCCGATTAGGATGGCGGACGGACTTGCGTCCGTCCGCCATCCCAGAGGTGGAGGGACCGTCCGCATGGGCTGCGGCGGTCCCTCCGTGCAAATTAGGATGTGACCACCACCCTGGCGGTCACATCCTGGATATTTCACATTGCGGCGGGTGCTGCTTCAAGCAGCACCCGCCGCAATGTTAAAAGTGCATGTTTTACATTTACATGCACAAAGCGGCAGGCACCGCGCCGTGCCTGCCGCTTTGTGCATGTAAATGCTGGGGGGTACCATAGGTACCCCCCATGTGCACCTCCCACCCGTCCACCCCCTGGGGGCCCGCAACGGGCCCCCAAAATCAAAAGTACACATGCTTTTCCACGGCGGAAAAACCGCCGCGGAAAAGCATGTTTACAAATGTTTCCTAATTTGGCTGGCGGTGTCTGATAGACACTGCCAGCCAAATGAGAGCTTTTCCGCCGCGGTTGTAATCCGACCGCGGCGGAAAAGCAGCGGACCGAAACCAAGACCCACCAGCCATCGTAATGCGGCGGTGGGTCTTATGTGACTCCACAGAGGATTTTCCGCCTCCTCCGGGCCGGAGGTGGCTTCCGCCGGCCCGGAGGAGGCGGAAAATCCTCCATCCTAATCGGCCCCTAAATTTTGATTTGTTATAAATGTCTATTTTTTTTTAAATTCTTTCAGCCATCTTCATCCAATGTTGCTGACCAGAAACTGGATCAGACAATTGGGAGAAAACCCCTTGATGATGTAAGTATATTCAGTCCATTGAAATACATTTGTGAAAAACTGATGAATATGCTGTTTGCCACTGCGCTGCATTGCTCTTGGTTATCATGCTAACAGAGAACTAGAGAAACTTTTTGTCAATTATATATGAAAAGGCTGGACCTGGTTCTAAGGTTAAACTCTCCACCATATGTACTATCTTTGCTTTGGTGGTGCACACATTGTAGAGCATATTCAGTCTAAAGTCTTGTACATTGACTTGGGCACGATGACACCCACCAATATATACTGGACTATTTCAATCAAACCAAATGCTCTGTGGGAACCATCCTAAACTATGGGAAGCCTTTAGGGACTTTATTCGGGGTTACTGCATTTCCAAACAATCCAGCATATTACGGTTGACCCAAAACACTCTAAATTCTGTGGAATAAACACTGAAAAAACTGACTTCCTATGCACACACACAAGACCCTACCTTATCCTCTCAAATTCAAACAGCATTACTTCAGTATAAAGATGAAGCTGGTAGAGTTGTCAAATACCCCTGGAAATTGGCCAAAGCAAGGCAAAATGGCGAGGGAGAGCGTCATTCCTGCCAATTATCAAGCGTACCGCGTGACTCTAATGCATTTCAGTGTGGTGTTTCGCATCACTGCACTGAAATGCATTGTCACGCATTTGTGGCTCTGTTGTACCAGCACTCACCACTGAAGCCAGCCACGCCAGGCTGCTAGCGTGCCTGTGCCACCTTTGCTGCACCCCGCAAATGGGCGCTGCCACCATCACAGGCTAAGTATTTTAACAGTTTACCACTCTGCTGCGACATTGTATTTTACAGCTGCAGTGCTGCAATGAAATACCCGCCCGCTGCGGGTCTGAGTCCCACAGGAGGGATCATGTGACCACACAGCCTCCTGGACGGAAGTGAGGTCGGCTGGGAATTCAGGAAGTGGGGACTGGAAGCGCCCTGCGCACCGCATGCAGTCACTGCGTCTGTTCCATGGGGTACCTGCCTTCTGCGTCCCGGTGTCCTCATTCATACCGGACAGTGGACTGCGCACAATTTATATTACCGGCGTCGTCGCGCCACTAGCATCAGCATTTTGTCACCTGAGAGGCCTTGGCCGTACTGTGGAGTGTGCCACGTTGGCTATAATAATATTTCTGATAGATACATCTGCCTTGTGGATTCCTCCCCTTGTGAATATCCCCCTTGCATCAGCAACGTTTGAAATTTTTCTTTGTAGCGCGCCGGCGTGGACGACGTTATAGGAACGCGGCATCGTGTGCGACTTCGTCTGATGTCACCAACCCCTTATTAGGCCTACGTCGGCGTGATGACATCCGTTCCCTTTTTTCTGCGTCGTCGACGCTAACGGTTTCAGGGATCTTCTGTAGTTACAGATAGAGACTTTGTTACTTTTTGGCGGTTACTGTTTCTGTTCTTCATCGAGGATGTCTTCGAAGAAAACGGGATTCAAACAGTGTGGCTCGTGTGCCAGGATGATGTCAATTACTGATCCACACGAGGATTGTTTATGGTGTTTGGGATCGGATCACGACGTCAAGGGTTGTCGATCCTGTTAAAAAATGAATCCGAAGGCTCTGCGTGAACGAGAAGCAAAACTTTTATTAGCCAAAATTAAAAGTAAAGAAGCCAATAGATCTTCGAGATCAAGATCAAGACACTCCAGATCGAGACCGAAGTCAAGATCGAAGTCGCGTTCGAGGTCGCGATCGAAGTCATCGAGGTGGCGATCGAGGTCGAGGGCCAGATCGGAGTCGGCGTCGAAATCCGCTTCTGGGCATGCTTCGGGTTTCTCAAAGAAAAAACATAGGAGGAAGAAGCATAGTTCTCACCATCATTCGGGGTCTTCGGACTCTAAGAAGAAATCTTCTTGAAAGCATCGCAAGGACTTTGTGTCTCCATCTCCTGTTGGTGGTACCACTCCGGTACGATCTCGAGAGCATACAACGGAGCCGGAACTGGATCCGAATCCGGCTTCGGGTCAGTCTTCGGAGCATGAGGACGTTGTGGAGGTTTCTCAATCTCCAATTCCGGAGGATGAACCGGAAAATCAAAAGGATCAAGAGGAGCCGAATCCAGTACAGCCTCCTACGAATCCAATGGGTTCTTACCCTTCTTTTCCTGGTCCTGGTCAAGATCCATCGCATTTCCTAAATGCTATGTATGGAGTGTATGCGAGGGCAATGTACCCCACTGGAGCACCTGCGGGTCCTATGGGTCCTTTGTCTTTCAACTTGGGTGTCCCCCAAGCTTATGCACCGGCGCCTTTTCTACCTTTTATGCCGACTCCATATCCTTCTTGGATCGGTTCAGCGCCGCCGAGGTCATCGACTCCGCGCACGGCTTCGCCGACTCCGGAGCGACTTCGGAATTCGGATCGAGGCTCGACGACGGTTCCTGTTTCTTTTCCTCCTGTTATTCCGGCTCCTCGGTCGACGCCGGCTCCGACTCCATCGGAGTCGTTACCGGATCCGTCGACGTCGATCCGTATGGAGTGGTCGAGACGTAGAGCCCAACGTCTACTTGAGGAGAAAGAGTATGTGGAACCTGAAGTGGAGGAAGGTGAACTTCAGGAACATAATGATTGTTTTGAGGATCTTCATTCTGCTAGCAATCTTGAACTTTCTCCGGAATGGGGATTACCTGTGGTTTCAGATGCACCCTCCAAGGATGTGGTACCATACCATATGATAATTAGAAAAGCGTCTGATTTACTGAACTTAACTTTACCAACAGTTGAGTTCAAACCTAATATCCTCACAGAAGTCTTACATTCGCCTTCTTCTATCATTGAGCCTACTCTACCTTTCACTGAAGCTCTGACCGAACCAATTCTGGAAGTTTGGAAAAAGACTTTGTCTGCACCTGCAGTATCTAGATCGGTGGCGAGACGTTATAGGGTGGCTCCTGGGGATCCTGAGTTATTGTCATCTCACCCTTGTAAAATTACTTTTTACTTACACTTATAGCTCCATCACCAATGGTAAAGAGGCAGGGGCATTAGAAACCCAGGAATCATACCAGATGAAAGTATTTAATGTCTGAAAAAGAAATGTAAAATGATGAGCACACCTCATTTTGTCTTGTTGTAAATCTTAGTTCTTTTTTGGGTTTCTTCCAGTCACCTACACACAATGTTGCTGTCCAGAAGCTGGATCAGACAACTGAGGCAAAATCACTTGAAGATGTTAGTGGATTAAGTCTGTGAATATACATTTGTGAAAAACTGAACAATGTCCTGTGTTGCACTGAGTTGCCAATGCTTATGATGAGTCTGGGTTCCACGTCCTAGATTTTGCTGGGAACCCATGGTCAAAAGACCGTTGGTTCTTGCTTAAAAGTGTAGAGGGGAGAAATATCTTATCTGATTAGATTTCACAATTCAAATAACCCATGACTCCTAAGAATCACTGACTCCAGGTTCTAAATTTAGATAGTTTATCACAAAGCCAAGAACAATTGGACATACAAACACCTCAGAATGAGGGTGTAAAAAAACATTAGAACTAATACAAAGCCAAACCTAAGGGCAACATTCAATCTATGCAACATGCAGAGAATGACCAGTTCTAAAATCAGAATGCAGATGATCACTGCGTCGACATCAAGAGTATTCTTCATTTGACGTTCATAAGTAAAAGCATTAGTATGTCCCTACACTAACACTAACATGACATCCCTACTTAGCATTTCCCCAAGAAAGTTAAGGAAAAAAGTGTCCGTGCGTGAAGACTTCCTAAGAAGTGCACTCATGTTGAATGGGCCAAGTAGCATAAAGCTATGGAGTTCATTCTAAGATGCTCCTTCTCTCTGCATCAGATCTCCTCTTCTAACCCAAAAAGCCCAGGGCACTGTCCCCAATTCCAACATCTCAATCCTAGGACAAGCCCATCTTTGCATCACAAAATCATCCCATCCAGCTGGACTCCTCCTCGTAGCTAACTTTCCATTCAGTTTCGAAACTCTTGGCCTCTGACTTGATGACCTTGATTCTCAGGCCTTCTCCAGTGAGAAAGAACACCGTCCCACATTATCAGCACTCCTTGTTCAAATGTATCCTCTCCTCCCAATGCCTAATTCCTAAAACAAAAGCGTTATTCTAACTAACAAGGAGGAATTTTTCCACCTACAACAGAAACGTGAGAAAGATACGATTCTGCATACACATGAACATTACAAATGCTTCAGTTATGAGAGCCAGGGAGAAATACACATGAGGCATACACAACATCAGCTAATATAAGAATCGTCATAGATCTTCCTTAAACACACATATACAAAACATTGTTACTGTGCACCTTTAAATCAGTGCACTACATGTCAGTAAATTAATTTCTCATTTATCACTTGTAAAACGAACATTAAGATTTTACCATTCAAGGCACAATTACAATAATTCCTCCACGTTGCACGAAATCCCTCTATCATATTACTTTACATGTTATTACATTTCACACTCTAATGATCAAATGTTCACACAACACAAGAATATATGCAGGTGCAGACTACTCGTGATTATAATGCGCCCCTTGCTAAGAGAGAACACTAGAGATACACTTTGTACACTATTTATGACAGAGCAGGACCTGGTTCCATGGTTAAATTCTCCACCCCCTGGACCATCTTGGGTTTGCTGATATTCAGAGCCTACTGATAGTGAAGTCTTGTGCACTGACTTGGGTACACAGCATAAACTGTTTCAGGCTCTTCCCTTCACACTATTCATTCCTACGTTCTCCCTTCACACTATTCATGACTCCAGCTCCTTCAGTCCAGCCCACCCCTCAGACATCAAGTACCATCTGACCAAGGTAACAACTTCTGTAATTTGCACCAGCTTTTGTTGGTTCTAAAAGGATTAGGTTCCTATTACGCAATGCTGCATTACAGTGTCACAAATGCAGTATGGTTTTATATAGATCTGACATTGCCTAAATGTCGGCACCACTGCACTTGATTTGGTCAGAGAGACTAACATTGCACCTGAGAAAACTGTCATCAATTATCCAAGTTCCAAGTTCATAAGTCTTTATTTCGAATAAAATTCATAAAAGACCACAGAGTAAAAACATTTACAAAGTATCAACATTTGTTACGTAATCCAAGGAACCCCAAGTATAAAAAGATAGATAGCCCGTGGGCAACATACAAAATTTAAAAAACAGTTTAAAAAGCAAGTTAATCAAAGCGGGGTTACACATTCTTTGCACGAATCAGCCACATCCACCCCAGAAATTTAGCAACACAAATCACAGTTTTTTCATTGCGCATGTCGCGTAATTTCAACAGGGCAGTGCGATTCTCCACACAATTTAAAGTTTTACAAATTGGTTGCAGCCATTTTAGTCGAGGCAATCGATATGCTGGGCAAGCAAAAAATATATGGCCAATACTCTCAACCTGATCAGAGCAAAAGGGACACTTGGAGGTAGAAGGCTTTGTCCATTTTGCAGTAAAGGAATTGATCGGCAACGTTCCCACCCGAAACTGAAAGTACAGCTTACGGTCAAGGGCTTTGCATATCAAATCCCAAAAAGGCTCAAGGGATGGTGTAATCTTATTTGTTAGGAATAATCCCGTTAGGCTATTTTCTGATGAGAGTAGAACCAGTGCAGATTTCTTTGCAGCCCAAAATAGCTCTTTAAATTCCACTTTGGAAGGGAACCTAGCACGTTCCGGATGTGACCATAATTCAGAAAGGCCCATGGAGTGCAGAATCTGTATGACCTCCCGCAACCAAGGGATTTTCATGGCACCCCACAATGATCTAATTTCGCACAATTCGTGGGCAAAGAGGCTAAGCTCTTGAGTCGTCCAGAGTCGTCGCCAAAAAGCGACGAGCCGATACTGTGCCATCTCATCCAGGGGTCTACAGCCTAAATCCAAAAGCAGTGGTTTTATGGGTGTTGATTGCGGAAGCCCAACTAGACTCCGAAGGAACCTATTCTGTGCTATGCTCAATGTTGTCAAGCTTTTGTAGCCCCAAATGTCCGCACCGTACAAGGTGGCTGCATTGACCTTGGCCTCATAGATTTTTAACGCTGGTGTAATGCGTTTTGTCAAGGTTTTTTTTTGTTCCCTTAGCAAGCAGCCAGTAAGGCGGACAAATTTCAGAATTAAAACCTCCAACTGTGGATTCCAGTTAAGTTGATGGTCCAAGGTCACGCCTAGATAGGTCATGACTTTGACCTGTTCAATGGGGACACCTTCTAATAAAAATGAACTTGTAGTTTGTTTGTTTTTGTTAAATACCATAAATTTGGTTTTATCAGCGTTGATCTGAAGGTCGTTTTCAGTGCAAAATACTGCAAATCTATTTAAAGCTGCCTGAAGGCCACTTCGAGTCCTAGAAAGGAGCAAGGTATCATCGGCAAATATTAGCATGGGGTACTTGGCCCCCCCCAGGGTGGGTGCATCAGTTTGTGTTTCATTAAAGAAAGCAACCACCCGATTAATAAACAGGAGGAACAGCGTGGGTGCCAACACACAACCCTGCCGAACCCCACGTTCGACAGGGAAGTTAGCGGTTACCTGGCCCTGCTTCCCCCATCTTACACGGGCAAAATTATCCTCGTGTAGACGCCTAACCAGCTCTAAAAGTTCAGGTGGAAAGCCCATAAGTCTAAGGGCATCCCATAACTTGGCCCTCGGAACCAAGTCGAAAGCCGACCTGAGATCAACAAAGGCGGCGTACATGACACCTCCGCCCAAAAGGACCACCTTCCAATATAACATTGTAAGGCGAAACACCTGATCTAGGGTGCTAGTACCAGATCTAAACCCTGCTTGCATAGGGGAGAGTATATTATTCTGCTCCATCCACCCCTGAATTCTATCTAGGGCCATTCTTGAAACCACTTTCTGAATAGTATCGATCAAACTAATGGGGCGATAGTTTTTCGGAGAAGATCGATCCCCTTTCTTGTGTACAGGAAGTATTTCGGCACCCTTCCAGGATTGTGGCACCCTAGCTCCCGCTGCAATAGAATTTGCTAAAATTGTTATATAGGGGACCCAAAGATCTAAGTTTGATTTAAAAAGATCTGCAGGAACAGCATCTATACCTGGGGCTTTTCCAGACTGGACTAAGCGTAAAGCATGTTCAGTATCTGAGGTGCAGAAATTAAGGCCATCCCCGTAAACTACTGGTGAAGTCCCCACTACAGACTCAGCACCTAAATGAACAATATTAGGGTCCTTAAATTGAGAGGAAAAAAATTCCACCCAATCAGCAGAAGAAACATAATTTTCCGGAGTAAGTGAGTCAGAACCCCGACCCCACCTAACCAACTCCCAAAACTTAATCTGGTTAGACGATTCACAGGCTTTAAGGAGTTCCAGCCAATATGAATCGTCCCATTCCCTTTTGGCTTCCCAAATAATATGTTTATAAGCCTGTCGCGCTGTCCTAATTTTTAAGGTGTTTCTGGATTTAACAGCAGCGATTAGGATACTGTGTGCTTCTCTACAATTTTTATTGTACCAACCTTTGGGTTGCTTCACTTTCTGTTTTCTGTATGGCCTAGTAAGCAGTTCTTTAATGGCCACGAAACATGCCTCGTGAAGATCAACAATAGTGGGCTTGGCCCTATCATCAGGTGAAGATGCAAGCATCTTGTCTCTGGTTTCGAGGACAAGTTTTTCTATTTGGCTGACAAGTTCCTGATTGACTATGACCCTCGGCCATTGGACCCGTCTTCTATTGTCACTCAAAACTAGATCTGATGTAATGCAAGCTGTTTCTACCTGGGAGGGCGCTAAACCCGGGACCTTAAAGACAAATAAGAGCGGATCATGGTCACTCTCTGGCCTAGTTTCAATTGACATGTCCACTACTGTGTCCCAGGAATCAATATTGACCAAAATATAGTCAATACGACTCACCCCAAGCCCATTATTAAAGGTTGGATTGCCCACCTTATCAGATAGGCAACGCCCATTCACCGCCCGGAACCCCCATTCCAGACAGAGTCCAAGCCAGTGAAAGGCAGCCTCCGTACCCCTAGCTCCCTTAGTTATAGCCAACGGGGGAATGTTCCAGACGATATCATCCTCCAACCCTATATCCTCAACAAGATTCATAATAGGTTCGAATGTGCAGTTCAAGTTGCCAGCCACTAACACGAGCTGGTCACTTTTCTGCTCATTTAGGAGGGCTTCCAGGTCATTAAGGATGGGTTGCTTTTTGCCACCCTGACAACCCCGGGCATAGATATTGATTAAGAGAATATCCTTGCAATTCTCCTTACTTAATAATAAACAAAGGAGATCGGGGTTCTTCACCTGGATTTCCCTCGCACTGAATCCGAGTGAGCTATTTATCCATATGGTTAACCCACCTGATGGCCTACCCCTAAGACCCTGCAAAGCAGGTGTATAAAAGTTAAGAAAACCTACTCTAAACAGGGGATCAACTGACCAGGTTTCCTGGAAGACGATGATATCGTTAGTAGTGATGAAATCGACCCAATCATCGTTATCCAGGCGACCCCTTAAACCTGCTATATTCCAGGAGGCCATTTTAATTACATTCGCTGGATTACTAAGGCTGGGGGTCTCAATATGTCCCGGAACTCCTGACTCAATCAGAATTCGATCACCAACAATGTCCACTATAGGTAGTAAACCTGATGGCGACATAGAACAATCTATACTGGGTGATACCCGGGGGGGCGAGGTGAGATCAACTGGATGTTTTAAAGCGACCCCCCCCCCATGTCAGTCGACCTCATCTAAACAGCCAAACATGTTAAAAGTAGGCACACCTTGCCACCCAGTGTTCCGTCTGGGCCCACCATATCTAAAACCTCTATGCCTGGGCTTTTGGATTGTCGTCCAAGACCCTCCCATGTCAAATTGCCTTTGAGGGGGATAAAAGAAAGTGAGGGGTCTAGCAACGATTAACTGATCACCTTCGCAAGAGGCCCATGAGCAAAGGTGCTGTGCTGTGTTGGGATCAGCAAATGACACCACTATACAGTCACCAGTAATGTTTTTATGAGTGCGCCCAACCCATGGTACTCTTCGCACCATTAAAACCTGGCTTCTTAGGTGACTAGGTAACTGTCTGTTCTTATTTAGCCAGTGAATGACCTTATTTTTAAGAGACCAAGGGTCCTCTTTTGACTGATGATCAAGAGTAGGTACACCGGTTAGTATGATGACATATGAACTGGCCTCTGGAGGTAGATCAATATAGCCACCACGAAAATTTGGTCGACTAGATTCTAAGGGTGGCCGGTTCTTGTTAATCAAGTGATTAGAACGTTGTGCATCAGGTTGTTGCCTAGGTTTAGGATGTGTTGTGTTCTGTAGTGAGCTAATGTGAGCCTTCGCCTTTGGTGGAATTATAGTTTTATCAGGGCAAGCTTGTTGTGTGCGTTTAGATGGTATTAAGCCCCGAGGCAGGGAACAAAGGCTAAGATTGGAAGAGTTGATGGCACTATCCCCAACTATTGTACGAGGTTTTGGTACAGGTTTGGAGTTTGTGGTGGGGTGGGCCGGGGGGTCTACCGCTGATGGCTGTAAAGTCAGGCTCTCATCCTGTGTGACCCTAGCTTCCATTTGCTTAAGACTAAGGCTGGCCAGTGTAACTATAGTTTTATCCATTTCTAGCAAATGATTTTCCATGCGGCAAAGTCTCAGTTCTAGGGGATTAAGTAACTTTTTGAGTGTGTCCCAAACTGTTTGTAAAAATTCCTCGTCCCTCCTTATGTCCCCCTCAACCTCACTCAATCTACACTTATTTGGTACTGTATTATTGTTGTCCTGGGAATTTTCCACTAAGGATTCAAACTCAACATCACTTGGGACAAAACTAATATCACTACTCGCTGGTGCTGAGACAATATTTTCTTTTACATCCCCGAACCCTGGTGTACCCAATGGTCGTCGATTATTAAAAAATTGGGAACGGGCAATCCTTGCCTTTTTACGAGCAAAGGTAGACCTTGCCAGAATTTTTTTCCGCTGGAGGGCAGCCTTTCTAGCGATAGCAGCGGTCTTGGGCATAACGGTTTTTCCTGGTGATCTTTTCCCTGCCACAAACATAGACGGTACAGGCACCTCTAAAGCAGGTGGAATAGGAATCTTAACTTGCTTAAGGGGAGATGTGGGAGGCGGGTGATGCATATCAGCCATAATAATCAAGGGGCGTGGACCATCTGTGCGCTCGGGAGTTAGTGCTAAGGCCAACTTGCCTAAGGACGATTTCTTAGAAGAAACAATGTCCATAGACAATTTACGCGCAGCATCTAATTCAAGGGAAACCCTGTGCTGCATTTTATTTATTTCTGCATCAATTGCCTGGTTAGTCTTCGTAAGGAAATCATCCAAAGTCCCACTCGGTTTTTTAAGACCCATGGCAGTTTTGCTCCGACTACCCCGTGAACACATCGTTGACACAGCAGAGCACAAAATGAGGTTAACACAAGTAACAGTAAGGGTGATGTAGAGAACCCAAGGGGAATGGCCCAGCCCAGACCTCTAAGACCTCGAACGGCCTCAAACGGCCCGCTCTTAGCCCGGTCTTCGCCCCGGCGCTGCGGGAGTTTAGAAATGTTATATGGGCGTTGCAAAAGTCGGGGGGCGGGCCGGCAGGGAGAGCGGACCGGATGCTCTTCCCCGGTCTCGCAGGGACTCCTGGTAATCCGAGTCCCCGCACGCTCGCAGCCCCGCCGAGCCTCTCACCCTAAGCCGCCTTGAAGCCCTCAGTGAACAGCTGGTGCTTGGAACAGCGCGACGCGGCACCCGCAGCGCGGGTGCGGCGAGAGGTGGGTGTAAGGGCTGCTGGGTCCGCTGTCCTGACGCCGCAGGATTTCAAAGAGCCTTCGTGCGTTAGTTCCAGAAAGGATAGGTGTCCCAGTGAAGAAGGGTTGAAGGAGCCTTAAGTAACTGCAAAAGGCGGGGGGCGGGCCGGCAGGGAGAGCGGACCGGATGCTCGTCCCCGGTCTCGCAGGGACTCCTGGTAATCCGAGTCCCCGCACGCTCGCAGCCCCGCCGAGCCTCTCACCCTAAGCCGCCTTGAAGCCCTCAGTGAACAGCTGGCGCTTGGAACAGCGCGACGCGGCACCCGCGGAGCGGGTGCGGCGAGAGGTGGGTGTAAGGGCTGCTGGGTCCGCTGTCCTGACGCCGCAGGATTTCAAAGAGCCTTCGTGCGTTAGTTCCAGAAAGGATAGGTGTCCCAGTGAAGAAGGGTTGAAGGAGCCTTAAGTAACTGCAAAAGGCGGGGGGCGGGCCGGCAGGGAGAGCGGACCGGATGCTCTTCCCCGGTCTCGCAGGGACTCCTGGTAATCCGAGTCCCCGCACGCTCGCAGCCCCGCCGAGCCTCTCACCCTAAGCCGCCTTGAAGCCCTCAGTGAACAGCTGGCGCTTGGAACAGCGCGACGCGGCACCCGCGGAGCGGGTGCGGCGAGAGGTGGGTGTAAGGGTGTAAGGGGTGTAAGGGCTGCTGGGTCCGCTGTCCTGATGCCGTAGGATTTCAAAGAGCCTTCGTGCGTTAGTTCCAGAAAGGATAGGTGTCCCCTATCAATTATCATAGTTTGCCTTTCATGGAGGTCTCTTAATCACTTTCTCTTTTACCTTTAGACTATTCCTCCCATAGCAATCAATAGTGAGGAAGCCACAAGGGACACAGAAAATAGTTTTGTTCTCTAATATATGTGCTGTTTTAATATTAAATCCAAAAACATTTCATAGTTCCCTGAAGCTTGGGTGCATAAGCTTGGAATTCCTGTAAGCAGAATATATTTATAAAATTGTTCCTGTTGTTACGTATCTCCACTCAAGAAGCAGTTCAATGTCATTTCTGCTTATTTTCCTCCTAGAATCCTAGAATACTCTCACTATTCATACTCTTCACAGATCTATTTTATTATTGCTTCAGCACTTCAACCCCAATCTGTATTTCCAAATTTTTCTGAACTTTTCTGGACAGCTTTTGTTTTCAACGACTATTCATATACTGTGGCAATTTTTAGAATGCTTTTACACTTGTCCGTTTACTATCACATACTTCCATTTCTGATAATTAATTTTTGACTCACACTTATGATTCCGTCCCCAATGGTAAAAATCAATGATTTGTGAAAAGAAATGCAAAAGGACGACCACACTTAGGGGCCGATTAGGATGGCGGACGGACTTGCGTCCGTCCGCCATCCCAGAGGTGGAGGGACCGTCCGCATGGGCTGCGGCGGTCCCTCTGTGCAAATTAGGATGTGACCACCACCCTGGCGGTCACATCCTGGATATTTCACATTGCGGCGGGTGCTGCTTCAAGCAGCACCCGCCGCAATGTTAAAAGTGCATGTTTTACATTTACATGCACAAAGCGGCAGGCACCGCGCCGTGCCTGCCGCTTTGTGCATGTAAATGTTGGGGGGTACCATAGGTACCCCCCATGTGCACCCCCCACCCGTCCACCCCCTGGGGGCCCGCAACGGGCCCCCAAAATCAAAAGTACACATGCTTTTCCACGGCTCCGTGCACGGCTTCGCCGACTCCGGAGCGACTTCGGAATTCGGATCGAGGCTCGACGCCGGTTCCTGTTTCTTTTCCTCCTGTTATTCCGCCTCCTCGGTCGACGCCGGCTCCGACTCCATCGGAGTCGTTACCGGATCCGTCGATGTCAATCCGTATGGAGTGGTCGAGACGTAGAGCCCAACGTCAACTTGAGGAGAAAGAGTATGTGGAACCTGAAGTGGAGGAAGGTGAACTTCAGGAACATAATGATTGTTTTGAGGATCTTCATTCTGCTAGCAATCTTGAACTTTCTCCGGAATGGGGATTACCTGTGGTTTCAGATGCACCCTCCAAGGATGTGGTACCATACCATATGGTAATTAGAAAAGCGTCTGATTTACTGAACTTAACTTTACCAACAGTTGAGTTCAAACCTAATATCCTCACAGAAGTCATACATTCGCCTTCTTCTATCATTGAGCCTACTCTACCTTTCACTGAAGCTCTGACGGAACCAATTCTGGAAGTTTGGAAAAAGCCTTTGTCTGCACCTGCAGTATCTAGATCGGTGGCGAGACGTTATAGGGTGGCTCCTGGGGATCCTGAGTTATTGTCATCTCACCCTTGTAAAATTACTTTTTACTTACACTTATAGCTCCATCACCAATGGTAAAGAGGCAGGGGCATTAGAAACCCAGGAATTATACCAGATGAAAGTATTTAATGTCTGAAAAAGAAATGTAAAATGATGAGCACACATCATTTTGTCTTGTTGTAAATCTTAGTTCTTTTTTGGGTTTCTTCCAGTCACCTACACACAATGTTGCTGTCCAGAAGCTGGATCAGACAACTGAGGCAAAATCACTTGAAGATGTTAGTGGATTAAGTCTGTGAATATACATTTGTGAAAAACTGAACAATGTCCTGTGTTGCACTGAGTTGCCAATGCTTATGATGAGTCTGGGTTCCACATCCTAGATTTTGCTGGGAACCCATGGTCAAAAGACCGTTGGTTCTTGCTTAAAAGTGTAGAGGGGAGAAATATCTTATCTGATTAGATTTCACAATTCGAATAACCCATGACTCCTAAGAATCACTGACTCCAGGATCTAAATTTAGATAGTTTATCACAAAGCCAAGAACAATTGGACATACAAACACCTCAGAATGAGGGTGTAAAAAAAACATTAGAACTAATACAAAGCCAAACCTAAGGGCAACATTCAATCTATGCAACATGCAGAGAATGACCAGTTCTAAAATCAGAATGCAGATGATCACTGCGTCGACATCAAGAGTATTCTTCATTTGACGTTCAAAAGTAAAAGCATTAGTATGTCCCTACACTAACACTAACATGACATCCCTACTTAGCATTTCCCCAAGCAAGTTAAGGAAAAAAGTGTCCGTGCGTGAAGACTTCCTAAGAAGTGCACTCATGTTGAATGGGCCAAGTAGCATAAAGCTATGGAGTTCATTCTAAGATGCTCCTTCTCTCTCCATCAGATCTCCTCTTCTAACCCAAAAAGCCCAGGGCACTGTCCCCAATTCCAACATCTCAATCCTTGGACAAGCCCATCTTTGCATCACAAAATCATCCCATCCAGCTGGACTCCTCCTCGTAGGTAACTTTCCATTCAGTTTCGAAACTCTTGGCCTCTGACTTGATGACCTTGATTCTCAGGCCTTCTCCAGTGAGAAAGAACACCGTAACACATTATCAGCACTCCTAGTTCAAATGTATCCTCTCCTCCCAATGCCTAATTCCTAAAACAAAAGCGTTATTCTAACTAACAAAGAGGAATTTTTCCACCTGCAACAGAAATGTGAGAAAGATACGATTCTGCATACACATGAACATTACAAATGCTTCAGTTATGAGAGCCAGGGAGAAATACACATGAGGCATACACAACATCAGCTAATATAAGAATCGTCATAGATCTTCCTTAAACACACATATACAAGAACATTGTTACTGTGCACCTTTAAATCAGTGCACTATATGTCAGTAAATTAATTTCTCATTTATCACTTGTAAAACGAACATTAAGATTTTACCATTCAAGGCACAATTACAATAATTCCTCCACGTTGCACGAAATCCCTCTATCATATTACTTTACATGTTATTACTTTTCACACTCTAATGATCAAATGTTCACACAACACAAGAATTTATGCAGGTGCAGACTACTCGTGATTATAATGCGCCCCTTGCTAAGAGAGAACACTAGAGATACACTTTGTACACTATGTATGACAGAGCAGGACCTGGTTCCATGGTTAAATTCTCCACCCCCTGGACCATCTTGGGTTTGCTGGTATTCAGAGCCTACTGATAGTGAAGTCTTGTGCACTGACTTGGGTACACAGCATAAACTGTTTCAGGCTATTCCCTTCACACTATTCATTCCTACGTTCTCCCTTCACACTATTCATGACTCCAGCTCCTTCAGTCCAGCCCACCCCTCAGACATCAAGTACCATCTGACCAAGGTAACAACTTCTGTAATTTGCACCAGCTTTTGTTGGTTCTAAAAGGATTCGGTTCCTATTACGCAATGCTGCATTACAGTGTCACAAATGCAGTATGGTTTTATATAGATCTGACATTGCCTAAATGTCGGCACCACTGCACTTGATTTGGTCAGAGAGACTAACATTGCACCTGAGAAAACTGTCATCAATTATCATAGTTTGCCTTTCATGGAGGTCTCTTAATCACTTTCTCTTTTACCTTTAGACTATTCCTCCCATAACAATCAATAGTGAGGAAGCCACAAGGGACACAGAAAGTAGTTTTGTTCTCTAATATATGTGCTGTTTTAATATTAAATCCCAAAACATTTCATAGTTGCCTGAAGCTTGGGTGCATAAGCTTGGAATTCCTGTAAGCAGAATATATTTATAAAATTGTTCCTGTTGTTACGTATCTCCACTCAAGAAGCAGTTCAATGTCATTTCTGCTTATTTTCCTCCTAGAATCCTCGAATACTCTCACTATTCATACTCTTCACAGATCTATTTTATTATTGCTTCAGCACTTCAACCCCAATCTGTATTTCCAAATTTTTCCGAACTTTTCTGGACAGCTTTTGTTTTCAACCACTATTCATATACTGTGGCAATTTTTAGAATGCTTTTACACTTGTCCGTTTACTATCACATACTTCCATTTCTGATAATTAATTTTTGACTTACACTTATGATTCCGTCCCCAATGGTAAAAATCAATGATTTGTGAAAAGAAATGCAAAAGGACGACCACACTTAATTTTGATTTGTTATAAATGTCTATTTTTTTAAAAATTCTTTCAGCCATCTTCATCCAATGTTGCTGACCAGAAACTGGATCAGACAATTGGGGGAAAACCCCTTGATGATGTAAGTATATTCAGTCCATTGAAATACATTTGTGAAAAACTGATGAATATGCTGTTTGCCACTGCGCTGCATTGCTCATGGTTATCATGCTAACAGAGAACTAGAGAAACTTTTTGTCAATTATATATGAAAAGGCTGGACCTGGTTCTAAGGTTAAACTCTCCACCATCTGTACTATCTTTGCTTTGGTGGTGCACACATTGTAGAGCATATTCAGTCTAAAGTCTTGTACATTTACTTGGGCACGATGACACCCACCAATATATACTGGACTATTTCAATCAAACCAAACGCTCTGTGGGAACCATCCTACACTATGGGAAGCCTTTAGGGACTTTATTCTGGGTTTCTGCATTTCCAAACAATCCAGCATATTACGGTTGACTCAAAACACTCTAAATTCTGTGGAATAAACACTGAAAAAACTGACTTCCCATGCACACACACAAGACCCTACCTTATCCTCTCAAATTCAAACAGCATTACTTCAGTATAAAGATGAAGCTGGTAGAGTTGTCAAATACCCCTGGAAATTGGCCAAAGCAAGGCAAAATGGTGAGGGAGAGCGTCATTCCTGCCAATTATCAAGCGTACCGCGTGACTCTAATGCATTTCAGTGTGGTGTTTCGCATCACTGCACTGAAATGCATTGTCACGCATTTGTGGCTCTGTTGTACCAGCACTCACCACTGAAGCCAGCCACGCCAGGCTGCTAGCGTGCCTGTGCCAGCTCTGCTGCACCCCGCAAATGGGCGCTGCCACCATCACAGGCTAAGTATTTTAACAGTTTACCACTCTGCTGCGACATTGTATTTTACAGCTGCAGTGCTGCAATGAAATACCCGCCCGCTGCGGGTCTGAGTCCCACAGGAGGGATCATGTGACCACACAGCCTCCTGGAAGGAAGTGAGGTCGGCTGGGAATTCAGGAAGTGGGGACTGGAAGCCCCCTGTGCACCGCACGCAGTCACTGCGTCTGTTCCATGGGGTACCTGCCTTCTGCGTCCCGGTGTCCTCATTCATACCGGACAGTGGACTGCGCACAATTTATATTACCGGCGTCGTCGCGGCACTAGCATCAGCATTTTGTCACCTGAGAGGCCTTGGCCGTACTGTGGAGTGTGCCACGTTGGCTATAATATTATTTCTGATAGATACATCTGCCTTGTGGATTCCTCCCCATGTGAATATCCCCCTTGCGTCAGCAACGTTCGAAATTTTTCTTTGTAGCACGCCGGCGTGGACGACGTTATAGGAACGCGGCATCGTGTGCGACTCCGTCTGATGTCACCGACTCCTTATTAGGCCTACGTCGGCGTGATGACATCCGTTCACTTTTTTCTGCGTCATCGACGCTAACGGTTTCAGGGATCTTCTGTAGTTACAGATAGAGACTTTGTTACTTTTTGGCGGTTACTGTTTCTGTTCTTCATCGAGGATGTCGTCGAAGAAAACGGGATTCAAACAGTGTGGCTCGTGTGCCAGGATGATGTCAATTACTGATCCACACGAGGATTGTTTATGGTGTTTGGGATCGGATCACGACGTCAAGGGTTGTCGATCCTGTTAAAAAATGAATCCGAAGGCTCTGCATGAACGAAAGGCAAAACTTTTATTAGCCAAAATTAAAAGTAAAGAAGCCGATAGATCTTCGAGATCAAGATCAAGACACTCCAGATCGAGACCGAAGTCAAGATCGAAGTCGCGTTCGAGGTCGCGATCGAAGTCATCGAGGTCGCGATCGAGGGCCAGATCGGAGTCGGCGTCGAAATCCGCTTCTGGGCATGCTTAGGGTTTCTCAAAGAAAAAACATAGGAGGAAGAAGCATAGTTCTCACCATCATTCGGGGTCTTCGGACTCTAAGAAGAAATCTTCTCGAAAGCATCGCAAGGACTTTGTGTCTCCATCTCCTGTTGGTGGTACCACTCCGGTACGATCTCGAGAGCATACACCGGAGCCGGAACTGGATCCGAATCCGGCTTCGGGTCAGTCTTCGGAGCATGAGGACGTCGTGGAGGTTCCTCAATCTCCAATTCCGGAGGATGAACCGGAAAATCAAAAGGATCAAGAGGAGCCGAATCCAGTACAGCCTCCTACGAATCCAATGGGTTCTTACCCTTCTTTTCCTGGTCCCGGTCATGATCCATCGCATTTCCTAAATGCTATGTATGGAGTGTATGCGAGGGCAATGTACCCCACTGGAGCACCTGCAGGTCCTATGGGTCCTTTGTCTTTCAACTTGGGTGTCCCCCAAGCTTAGGCACCGGCGCCTTTTCTACCTTTTATGCCGACTCCATATCCTTCTTGGATCGGTTCAGCGCCGCCGAGATCATCGACTCCGCGCACGGCTTCGCCGACTCCGGAGCGACTTCGGAATTCGGATCGAGGCTCGACGCCGGTTCCTGTTTCTTTTCCTCCTGTTCTCCAGTATTCAATCTTGCATAGATTCACATGCTTGTATCTTCCCCGTCGTCATGGTGGGAGTCTCCCGGTAAATGATAACCATAGCAGTAGAAGAAAAAACTGCCTGGAAGCCATAGAGTAGTGAAACCACTAGGAAACCTCTCCTCCTCATTATGTGGCCCAAACTACAGCCAATCAGCAGCCAGCACCAGCCTACACCATTCCCAGCAGAGCCACCATACCACAGATTTCCAACCGCCTTCGTGTGAGAAGGAGTCTCCCTGAGCTCTGCTCAGTTTATTCTCTCTTCACTGAACTTTTGACCTTTCACAGTTGGAAGTCAGGTACTGTTCTTTATTATCAACCATCATTTCATTCAGTATGTCTGAAAGCTCCAAGAAGAGCCTTTTCAGAGCTTGCAGGTCCTGTGGCAAGGCCAGACTGTATTCTGAGGATCCTCACAAGGAATGCTTGTACTGTTTGTACCCTAAGCATATTCCTAAGGACTGCAAATATTGCCGGACCTTCTCTGCCAAAACACTGAAGGATAGAGAAGCGCGCCTCTTATTATGGCTTCAGAAAAGGAAAACTCATGACTCGGAGTCTGAGGGAGAAGCTAAGGGACACACCTCTAAGAAATTAAAAAGAGGGTCCTCTGAGGAAAAGGGTGAGGTGTAGAAACAAAAAGCAGGAAAATCTAAGGAAGGTGAACCTTCTACTTCACTCCCTCCAACTCCTCTCAAGCCTTCCTCAGAAAAGAAGGCTCCGTCGTCGCTTCCGTCGACGAAATCTACTGAAATTCCAGTCAGACCGCCGACGAGGCCGTCGACGACCTCGACGACGACCGTCTCGTCAACGACGACGACGACGACAATCTCGACGACGACAGCTTCGTCAACGACGGCGACGACTCCGTCGACGGTGAGTGCCAGACCTTCGTCGACGGCAAGATCTTCGTCGACGAGTATCCCGCCTTCGATGCGGATGATTGTCCCGTCGACGGTCCCGTCGACGATGAAAAAATCGGCGACGATACCATCTCCAACAAGAATAACTTCAACATATATTTCTATAAAGAGCATTGCTCCGTCGACGGGAGCGTTGACGAGCAAAAGAGGGGAGTTTTCTACGCCGAAAATTTCACCCTTACTGCCCTCTACCATTCTGGATTGCCAGGAATCAGAGGAGGAAGGTTCTTTTGGTGTTGCTTACAGTCCTTCGCAACTCCATATTAAACATCAGGATTCCGAGGAGGAAGACCACCAGGAGTCACAGGAACACTTCTCTTTTACGGATCGGCCGGTCAAAGGCCAGATGAGATACGAGTCATTTCACCAGGCCTACCACTATGATGATGAAGAGGAAGTGGATACGCATGTGCGGGAAGAGGCCATGTCGGTGCCTATTTCTTTAATATCAGACCTAAGAAGCATGATAGATAGCTATTATCGTTGCTTTCCTGAAGATAATGCTCCTGCGGCCGCTGGAAAAATCTCTCAACCTGCAAAGGAAATACCACTGGCTCAGCCGCCGCCTCCTCCTCCTCAGAAGGAGGTCCAAAATGTTATTATAATTCGTGATGACTTAAATGATTCCGATCAGGACGATCAAGAGGAGGAAGGGGAACTTCCTCAGGATGAGGGGGTTGGAGATGAATGGGATCAATATATTGCTCCAACGTCCCCGGTGTCACCTTTGCCTCAATCAAGCTCTCCTCCAGAGGACATAGCAAGTTTTCATGATTTGATGGGAAAAGCGGCAAAAAGATTTAAGCTGGATATGCCAATCAAGGAAAGCGAATGCTTCCTTTATGATTTCAAGGAGTCCTCCAGGAAGTCGGTAAGAGCCATTCATATTATTGAACATATCTGGGATGAAGGACTCAAACTAATGAAGAATCCAGCATCAGTCCCAGCATCCATACCCAAGCTGGACAAAAAGTATCGTGCTATAGAGACGGCTCCAGCATGTCTTATTGGTCATCCTCGACCGGACTCAGTTGTGACTCAAGCAGCGCAGAAGCGCTCCAAGAAACCTATGGCAACATGTATGGTGCCCCCCGATAAGGAAGGCAAGAAGATGGATGGCATAGGTAAATGTTTTGCAGTCATGGCAGCAGCTTCCATCAAGGCTACCAACGCGATGGCCCTTCTGAGCCGGTTCAATAGACAGATGTGGTCTGACATCGCTCCATTCCTGTCGCACCTTCCGGAGGACAAGAAAGAGGAGGCGACTACCATCCTGCAGGATGGAGCCAGAGCAGCGTCGGAGTCCATAGACGTGGCAATGGACATAGTGTCTATAGCTTTCCGCCAGATGGCGGGGGCGGTAACCCTACGGAGACAAGGATGGCTCAAGGCTACATCCTTTCGGCCGGAGGTCCAGGCTAAAATCTTGGACATGCCATTCGATGGCGAAAGCCTCTTCGGTAAACAGATTGATGAAGCGTTACAGGGGATAAAAGCCGATACTGATACTGCTAGATCCTTGGGATCTTTACAGCAAGGTCGTTATCAGTCCTTTCGTGGCCGAGGATCCAGAGGACGCTTTCAACAGCAACGTTCCTCTTACCAATCTAATCGGTACCAACCTTACAACCAACAGGGATACCGCCAATACTCCTCCAACCAGCAATACCGGTCCTCGAACACTTCTTTCCAACAACAAGGAAGAAGAAAGTCCGCCGCCAGAGGGAAGCAAGACTCTGGTCGCAGACAGTGATATTTATCAGGCGCCTCCAATTCCGCTTCAGATCGACCAGTTCCACTACCTCTCTCAGTTTCTCCCGCATTGGCAGTCCATAACATCGGACAGATGGGTATTAGACATCATTACACAGGGTCACACCCTGGAATTTTCGCAAAGGCCTCCAGATCGTCCTCCTCTCTGCAGAGTTCATCAACATATAGCAGCTCTCAAAGCAGAGATCTTATCACTCATTCTGAAAGGAGCGATAGAGGAAGTCCCATCAGACCAGCGAGGAACAGGTTTTTATTCACACTTCTTCCTTATAAGGAAAAAGCAATCATCAAAATGGAGTCAGGTACTGGACCTCAGAGATCTGAACACATACATAAAGAAAATGTCTTTCCGTATGCTGTCCTTGCAGGAAATTCTTCTACTGCTCCGCAAGGGAGACTACATGGTCTCTCTAGACCTGTTGGACGCATACTTCCACATTCTGATACACAAAAAACACAAGAAGTATCTGCGATTTATGGTGGCGGGGCGCCATTACCAGTTCAGAGTTTTGCCTTTCGGCCTGAAGTCTGCCCCCAGAATATTCGCAAAATGCATGGCTCCAATAGCGGCGCATTTAAGGCAACAAAGTCTCCAGGTGTTCCCATACCTCGACGACTGGTTAATAAAAGGACCATCGTTTCAGGCAACACAGAGATCCCTACGGATGTGCACAGATCTCTTCCACAAATTAGGCCTTCGGATAAACAAAGAAAAATAATTTTTTCTTCCGACTTGTACTCTACAATTCCTAGGAGCAATTTTGAAAACACAGGAAATGAAAGCTTACCCATCAGAAGAACGGGTAACAAAAATCTTGAATTTGACTGCATCTCTAGCAACAAAAAAGTTCACTTCCATCAGAATATTCAAGTCATTACTGGGAATGATGTCCTCTTGTATCCCATTGATTCCCAATTGCCGTTTACAGATGAGACCGTTGCAAGAAGCCCTGGACAAACAATGGGTCCAAGCCCTGGGTTCCTTCGACGACAAGCTGGTCATAACCCATCAGATCAAATGTGCAATGTCATGGTGGGGTATCAGGAGCAATCTAACAAAGGGCCTGGTATTCGAAACTCAATCTCCAAGCTACGTCATGACATCAGATGTTTCATTACGAGGTTGGGGGGCACATCTACAAGACCTGGAGGTTCAAGGCCTTTGGTCTCCTCAAGAGACAAAACTTCACATCAATCTCTTGGAATTGAAAGCCGTCTTCCTGGGCCTTCAGGCGTTCCTTCCCAGGATCCAAGGTTCATTGGTCTTAGTGCGAACGGACAGCACAACAACAATGTTTTACCTGCGCAAGCAAGGTGGAACGAGCTCAAAACCTCTGTCGATTCAGGCACAAAGGATCTGGAAATGGCTACTGTGTCAAAACATATCGCTGCAAGTGGAACATGTTCCAGGAGTAGACAACTCAAAAGCGGATCTGTTAAGCAGGTCATCCGACATTTGCCACGAATGGGAACTGTGTCAAGTCCAGCTGAATCGGATTTTCAATGTGTGGGGCAAGCCAAGTCTGGACCTGTTTGCAACTCGAGACAACAAGAAGTCCAGACATTATGCCAGCAGGTTCCCCCAACAGGGTTCGAGAGGGAATGCTCTTCACCTCCGATGGACAGGGATGTTTGCTTATGCCTTCCCTCCCTTTCCCCTAATTCCCTTATTACTGAGGAAAATGAGATCAGAACCTTGCCAAATAATACTGATAGCCGCAGCCTGGCTGAGGCAGTTTTGGTATACAGAGCTTCTCCAGTTGTCGGTGGAGCCAAGAATTCAGCTACCAACAACCAGGGATTTGATTTCCATGAACAAAGGCCAAGTACTTCATCCGCAATTGACATCTCTAAAATTGTCGGCTTGGAACCTTTTGAGCACGAATTCCAGTCATTAGATATCACCCCGGAATGTCGCGAAATTTTGCAAAGTTCCGCAGCATTGTCTACCAACAAAACATATTCCGCTAAATGGAAGCGATTCTGTATTTGGGGCCTTGCTCATGCAGTGCATCCTTTGACGTCTTCTCCAGAGCAAATTCTTCCTTATTTGTTGCATTTAGCCAGATCAGGGCTTGCGCACTCATCTATTAAAGTCCACTTGGCAGCAATATCTAGATACAGAAGATCTCCAGGATGTCCATCTCTGTGGTCTAACAGACTGATCAAGGAGTTTTTAAAAGGACTATTTAGAAGGTTTCCTCCAATTAAGCGTCCTCCACCCACATGGCAACTTAACACAGTCTTGTCACAACTTATGAAAGCTCCGTTCGAGCCGATCCACAAATCTGAACTGCAATTCCTGTCATGGAAAGTAGCATTACTGCTGGCGCTCACATCAGCCAGAAGGGTCAGCGAGATCCAAGCTTTTTCTATACAGGATCCCTTCATACAATTCAGGCCAGATAAGGTGATGCTAAGGATTAATCCGAAATTTGTACCTAAAATACCTTCGTCTTTTCATCTAAAAGAACCAGTGATCCTACCTACATATTTTAAAAATCCTTCTACAGCGGCTGAGAAAGCTCTTCATACTTTAGACATTGGCAGATGCCTAAAGTTCTACATTGAAAAGACTAAAAGCTTTCGCAAATCAAACCAACTGTTTGTCTCCTACTCGGGGCCCAGAAAAGGTCTGGCCCTATCACGTTCCTCCATCTCCAGATGGATTGCATCCGCCATTGTCTTTTGTCAAGAGAAAGCAGGAAGGCCTCTCGACATGAAAGTCCGTGCCCATGATACAAGGAAGATGGCGACATCTTCTGCATTGCTAGCAGGAGTATCACTTCCAGACATATGCAGAGCAGCGACTTGTTCGAGTGTTCATACATTCACGAAACATTACTGTCTGGACACGGAATGGAAAGCAGATGCGGCAGTGGGACAGGCAGTTCTACGACATCTTTTTAAATAAGGTACATGTTTATGAATTTTATTCAAATGTTTTTCCTATATAATGTGGTTTTTTCCATCTGTGCTAATATCTGAAATAACAAAGTTTTATTGTTAGTACTTTTTAATTTGTAATGAGTTCTTTTTTCTGAAAGGAATTTATGGCACGCAGCCCCGAGAAAAGAAAGGGGTCTAGCCTAGAAACGCTCTAACTACAAAAACTGCTATCTACTCTGATACAAGTATGTGAATCTATGAAAGATTGAATACTGGAGAAAGAACTAGTTACTTTCCTGTACACTATGGTTCTCCAGTATTATCTTTCATAGATTCACATGCGCCCGCCCGCCTCCCCGTTTCCATTAGGCAGACCACCTTTTTTATCTCTGGTTTCCTGCATAGCTCACTCTTGGGCGGTAGGAAATCTGAGGTATGGTGGCTCTGCTGGGAATGGTGTAGGCTGGTGCTGGCTGCTGATTGGCTGTAGTTTGGGCCACATAATGAGGAGGAGAGGTTTCCTAGTGGTTTCACTACTCTATGGCTTCCAGGCAGTTTTTTCTTCTACTGCTATGGTTATCATTTACCGGGAGACTCCCACCATGACGACGGGGAAGTTACAAGCATGTGAATCTATGCAAGATAATACTGGAGAACCATAGTGTACAGGTAAGTAACTAGTTCTTTATTCCAGCTCCTCGGTCGACGCCGGCTCCGACTCCATCGGAGTCGTTACCGGATCCGTCGACGTCGATCCGTATGGAGTGGTCGAGACGTAGAGCCCAACGTCTACTTGAGGAGAAAGAGTATGTGGAACCTGAAGTGGAGGAAGGTGAACTTCAGGAACATAATGATTGTTTTGAGGATCTTCATTCTGCTAGCAATCTTGAACTTTCTCCGGAATGGGGATTACCTGTGGTTTCAGATGCACCCTCCAAGGATGTGGTACCATACCATATGGTAATTAGAAAAGCGTCTGATTTACTGAACTTAACTTTACCAACAGTTGAGTTCAAACCTAATATCCTCACAAAAGTCTTACATTCGCCTTCTTCTATCATTGAGCCTACTCTACCTTTCACTGAAGCTCTGACCGAACCAATTCTGGAAGTTTGGAAAAAGCCTTTGTCTGCACCTGCAGTATCTAGATCGGTGGCGAGACGTTATAGGCTGGCTCCTGGGGATCCTGAGTTATTGTCATCTCACCCTTGTAAAATTACTTTTTACTTACACTTATAGCTCCATCACCAATGGTAAAGAGGCAGGGGCATTAGAAACCCAGGAATCATACCAGATGAAAGTATTTAATGTCTGAAAAAGAAATGTAAAATGATGAGCACACATCATTTTGTCTTGTTGTAAATCTTAGTTCTTTTTTGGGTTTCTTCCAGTCACCTACACACAATGTTGCTGTCCAGAAGCTGGATCAGACAACTGAGGCAAAATCACTTGAAGATGTTAGTGGATTAAGTCTGTGAATATACATTTGTGAAAAACTGAACAATGTCCTGTGTTGCACTGAGTTGCCAATGCTTATGATGAGTCTGGGTTCCACGTCCTAGATTTTGCTGGGAACCCATGGTCAAAAGACCGTTGGTTCTTGCTTAAAAGTGTAGAGGGGAGAAATATCTTATCTGATTAGATTTCACAATTCGAATAACCCATGACTCCTAAGAATCACTGACTCCAGGTTCTAAATTTAGATAGTTTATCACAAAGCCAAGAACAATTGGACATACAAACACCTCAGAATGAGGGTGTAAAAAAACATTAGAACTAATACAAAGCCAAACCTAAGGGCAACATTCAATCTATGCAACATGCAGAGAATGACCAGTTCTAAATCAGAATGCAGATGATCACTGCGTCGACATCAAGAGTATTCTTCATTTGACGTTCATAAGTAAAAGCATTAGTATGTCCCTACACTAACACTAACATGACATCCCTACTTAGCATTTCCCCAAGCAAGTTAAGGAAAAAAGTGTCCGTGCGTGAAGACTTCCTAAGAAGTGCACTCATGTTGAATGGGCCAAGTAGCATAAAGCTATGGAGTTCATTCTAAGATGCTCCTTCTCTCTCCATCAGATCTCCTCTTCTAACCCAAAAAGCCCAGGGCACTGTCCCCAATTCCAACATCTCAATCCTAGGACAAGCCCATCTTTGCATCACAAAATCATCCCATCCAGCTGGACTCCTCCTCGTAGGTGACTTTCCATTCAGTTTCGAAACTCTTGGCCTCTGACTTGATGACCTTGATTCTCAGGCCTTCTCCAGTGAGAAAGAACACCGTCCCACATAATCAGCACTCCTAGTTCAAATGTATCCTCTCCTCCCAATGCCTAATTCCTAAAACAAAAGTGTTATTCTAACTAACAAAGAGGAATTTTTCCACCTGCAACAGAAATGTGAGAAAGATACGATTCTGCATACACATGAACATTACAAATGCTTCAGTTATGAGAGCCAGGGAGAAATACACATGAGGCATACACAACATCAGCTAATATAAGAATCGTCATAGATCTTCATTAAACACACATATACAAGAACATTGTTACTGTGCACCTTTAAATCAGTGCACTACATGTCAGTAAATTAATTTCTCATTAATCACTTGTAAAACGAACATTAAGATTTTACCATTCAAGGCACAATTACAATAATTCCTCCACGTTGCACGAAATCCCTCTATCATATTACTTTACATGTTATTACTTTTCACACTCTAATGATCAAATGTTCACACAACACAAGAATATATGCAGGTGCAGACTACTCGTGATTATAATGCGCCCCTTGCTAAGAGAGAACACTAGTGATACACTTTGTACACAATGTATGACAGAGCAGGACCTGGTTCCATGGTTAAATTCTCCACCCCCTGGACCATCTTGGGTTTGCTGATATTCAGAGCCTACTGATAGTGAAGTCTTGTGCACTGACTTGGGTACACAGCATAAACTGTTTCAGGCTATTCCCTTCACACTATTCATTCCTACGTTCTCCCTTCACACTATTCATGACTCCAGCTCCTTCAGTCCAGCCCACCCCTCAGACATCAAGTACCATCTGACCAAAGTAACAACTTCTGTAATTTGCACCAGCTTTCGTTGGGTCTAAAAGGATTAGGTTCCTATTACGCAATGCTGCATTACAGTGTCACAAATGCAGTATGGTTTTATATAGATCTGACATTGCCTAAATGTCGGCACCACTGCACTTGATTTGGTCAGAGAGACTAACATTGCACCTGAGAAAACTGTCATCAATTATCATAGTTTGCCTTTCATGGAGGTCTCTTAATCACTTTCTCTTTTACCTTTAGACTATTCCTCCCATAGCAATCAATAGTGAGGAAGTCACAAGGGACACAGAAAGTAGTTTTGTTCTCTAATATATGTGCTGTTTTAATATTAAATCCCAAAACATTTCATAGTTGCCTGAAGCTTGGGTGCATAAGCTTGGAATTCCTGTAAGCAGAATATATTTATAAAATTGTTCCTGTTGTTACGTATCTCCACTCAAGAAGCAGTTCAATGTCATTTCTGCTTATTTTCCTCCTAGAATCCTCGAATACTCTCACTATTCATACTCTTCACAGATCTATTTTATTATTGCTTCAGCACTTCAACCCCAATCTGTATTTCCAAATTTTTCTGAACTTTTTTGGACAGCTTTTGTTTTCAACGACTATTCATATGCTGTGGCAATTTTTAGAATGCTTTCACACTTGTCCGTTTACTATCACATACTTCCATTTCTGATAATTAATTTTTGACTTACACTTATGATTCCGTCCCCAATGGTAAAAACCAATGATTTGTGAAAAGAAATGCAAAAGGACGACCACACTTAATTTTGATTTGTTATAAATGTCTATTTTTTTTAAATTCTTTCAGCCATCTTCATCCAATGTTGCTGACCAGAAACTGGATCAGACAATTGGGGGAAAACCCCTTGATAATGTAAGTATATTCGCTCCATTGAAATACATTTGTGAAAAACTGATGAATATGCTGTTTGCCACTGCGCTGCATTGCTCATGGTTATCATGCTAACAGAGAACTAGAGAAACTTTTTGTCAATTATATATGAAAAGGCTGGACCTGGTTCTAAGGTTAAACTCTCCACCATCTGTACTATCTTTGCTTTGGTGGTGCACACATTGTAGAGCATATTCAGTCTAAAGTCTTGTACATTGACTTGGGCACGATGACACCCACCGATATATACTGGACTATTAAATCAAACCAAACGCCCTGTGGGAACCATCCTACACTATGGGAAGCCTTTAGGGACTTTATTCTGGGTTACTGCATTTCCAAACAATCCAGCATATTACGGTTGACCCAAAACACTCTAAATTCTGTGGAATAAACACTGAAAAAACTGACTGCCCATGCACACACACAAGACCCTACCATATCCTCTCAAATTCAAACAGCATTACTTCAGTATAAAGATGAAGCTGGTAGAGTTGTCAAATACCCCTGGAAATTGGCCAAAGCAAGGCAAAATGGTGAGGGAGAGCGTCATTCCTGCCAATTATCAAGCGTACCGCGTGACTCTAATGGATTTCTGTGTGGTGTTTCGCATCAATGCACTGAAATGCATTGTCACGCATTTGTGGCTCTGTTGTACCAGCACTCACCACTGAAGCCAGCCACGCCAGGCTGCTAGCGTGCCTGTGCCAGCTCTGCTGCACCACACAAATGGGCGCTGCCACCATCACAGGCTAAGTATTTTAACAGTTTACCACTCTGCTGCGACATTGTATTTTACAGCTGCAGTGCTGCAATGAAATACCCGCCCGCTGCGCGTCTGAGTCCCACAGGAAGGATCATGTGACCACACAGCCTCCTGGAAGGAAGTGAGGTCGGCTGGGAATTCAGGAAGTGGGGACTGGAAGCACCCTGCGCACCGCACGCAGTCACTGCGTCCGTTCCATGGGGTACCTGCCTTCTGCGTCCCGGTGTCCTCATTCATACCGGACAGTGGACTGCGCACAATTTATATTACCGGCGTCGTCGCGGCACTAGCATCAGCATTTTGTCACCTGAGAGGCCTTGGCCGTACTGTGGAGTGTGCCACGTTGGCTATAATAATATTTCTGATAGATACATCTGCCTTGTGGATTCCTCACCTTGTGAATATCCCCCTTGCGTCAGCAACGTTCGAAATTTTTCTTTGTAGCACGCCGGCGTGGACGACGTTATAGGAACGCGGCATCGTGTGCGACTCCGTCTGATGTCACCGACCCCTTATTAGGCCTACGTCGGCGTGATGACATCCGTTCCCTTTTTTCTGCGTCGTCGACGCTAACGGTTTCAGGGATCTTCTGTAGTTACAGATAGAGACTTTGTTACTTTTTGGCGGTTACTGTTTCTGGTCTTCATCGAGGATGTCGTCGAAGAAAACGGGATTCAAACAGTGTGGCTCGTGTGCCAGGATGATGTCAATTACTGATCCACACGAGGATTGTTTATGGTGTTTGGGATCGGATCACGACGTCAAGGGTTGTCGATCCTGTTCAAAAATGAATCCGAAGGCTCTGCGTGAACGAGAAGCAAAACTTTTATTAGCCAAAATTAAAAGTAAAGAAGCCGATAGATCTTCGAGATCAAGATCAAGACACTCCAGATCGAGACCGAAGTCAAGATCGAAGTCGTGTTCGAGGTCGCGATCGAAGTCATCGAGGTCGCGATCGAGGTCGAGGGCCAGATCGGAGTCGGCGTCGAAATCCGCTTCTGGGCATGCTTCGGGTTTCTCAAAGAAAAAACATAGGAGGAAGAAGCATAGTTCTCACCATCATTCGGGGTCTTCGGACTCTAAGAAGAAATCTTCTCGAAAGCATCGCAAGGACTTTGTGTCTCCATCTCCTGTTGGTGGTACCACTCCGGTACGATCTCGAGAGCATACACCGGAGCCGGAGCTGGATCCGAATCCGGCTTCGGGTCAGTCTTCGGAGCATGAGGACGTCGTGGAGGTTCCTCAATCTCCAATTTCCGGAGGATGAACCGGAAAATCAAAAGGATCAAGAGGAGCCGAATCCAGTACAGCCTCCTACGAATCCAATGTGTTCTTACCCTTCTTTTCCTGGTCCTGGTCAAGATCCATCGCATTTCCTAAATGCTATGTATGGAGTGTATGCGAGGGCAATGTACCCCACTGGAGCACCTGCGGGTCCTATGGGTCCTTTGTCTTTCAACTTGGGTGTCCCCCAAGCTTATGCACCGGCGCCTTTTCTACCTTTTATGCCGACTCCATATCCTTCTTGGATCGGTTCAGCGCCGCCGAGGTCATCGACTCCGCGCACGGCTTCGCCGACTCCGGAGCGACTTCGGAATTCGGATCGAGGCTCGACGCCGGTTCCTGTTTCTTTTCCTCCTGTTATTCCGGCTCCTCGGTCGACGCCGGCTCCGACTCCATCGGAGTCGTTACCGGATCCGTCGACGTTGATCCGTATGGAGTGGTCGAGACGTAGAGCCCAACGATTACTTGAGGAGAAAGAGTATGTGGAACCTGAAGTGGAGGAAGGTGAACTTCAGGAACATAATGATTGTTTTGAGGAACTTCATTCTGCTAGCAATCTTGAACTTTCTCCGGAATGGGGATTACCTGTGGTTTCAGATGCACCCTCCAAGGATGTGGTACCATACCATATGGTAATTAGAAAAGCGTCTGATTTACTGAACTTAACTTTACCAACAGTTGAGTTCAAACCTAATATCCTCACAGAAGTCTTACATTCGCCTTCTTCTATCATTGAGCCTACTCTACCTTTCACTGAAGCTCTGACCGAACCAATTCTGGAAGTTTGGAAAAAGCCTTTGTCTGCACCTGCAGTATCTAGATCGGTGGCGAGACGTTATAGGGTGGCTCCTGGGGATCCTGAGTTATTGTCATCTCACCCTTGTAAAATTACTTTTTACTTACACTTATAGCTCCATCACCAATGGTAAAGAGGCAGGGGCATTAGAAACCCAGGAATCATACCAGATGAAAGTGTTTAATGTCTGAAAAAGAAATGTAAAATGATGAGCACACATCATTTTGTCTTGTTGTAAATCTTAGTTCTTTTTTGGGTTTCTTCCAGTCACCTACACACAATGTTGCTGTCCAGAAGCTGGATCAGACAACTGAGGCAAAATCACTTGAAGATGTTAGTGGATTAAGTCTGTGAATATACATTTGTGAAAAACTGAACAATGTCCTGTGTTGCACTGAGTTGCCAATGCTTATGATGAGTCTGGGTTCCACGTCCTAGATTTTGCTGGGAACCCACGGTCAAAAGACCGTTGGTTCTTGCTTAAAAGTGTAGAGGGGAGAAATATCTTATCTGATTAGATTTCACAATTCGAATAACCCATGACTCCTAAGAATCACTGACTCCAGGTTCTAAATTTAGATAGTTTATCACAAAGCCAAGAACAATTGGACATACAAACACCTCAGAATGAGGGTGTAAAAAAACATTAGAACTAATACAAAGCCAAACCTAAGGGCAACATTCAATCTATGCAACATGCAGAGAATGACCAGTTCTAAAATCAGAATTCAGATGATCACTGCGTCGACATCAAGAGTGTTCTTCATTTGAGGTTCATAAGTAAAAGCATTAGTATGTCCCTACACTAACACTAACATGACATCCCTACTTAGCATTTCCCCAAGCAAGTTAAGGAAAAAAGTGTCCGCGCGTGAAGACTTCCTAAGAAGTGCACTCATGTTGAATGGGCCAAGTAGCATAAAGCTATGGAGTTCATTCTAAGATGCTCCTTCTCTCTCCATCAGATCTCCTCTTCTAACCCAAAAAGCCCAGGGCACTGTCCCCAATTCCAACATCTCAATCCTAGGACAAGCCCATCTTTGCATCACAAAATCATCCCATCCAGCTGGACTCCTCCTCGTAGGTAACTTTCCATTCAGTTTTGAAACTCTTGGCCTCTGACTTGATTACCTTGATTCTCAGGCCTTCTCCAGTGAGAAAGAACACCGTCCCACATTATCAGCACTCCTAGTTCAAATGTATCCTCTCCTCCCAATGCCTAATTCCTAAAACAAAAGCGTTATTGTAACTAACAAAGAGGAATTTTTCCACCTGCAACAAAAATGTGAGAAAGATACGATTCTGCATACACATGAACATTACAAATGCTTCAGTTATGAGAGCCAGGGAGAAATACACATGAGGCATACACAACATCAGCTAATATAAGAATCGTCATAGATCTTCCTTAAACACACATATACAAGAACATTGTTACTGTGCACCTTTAAATCAGTGCACTACATGTCAGTAAACTAATTTCTCATTAATCACTTGTAAAACGAACATTAAGATTTTACCATTCAAGGAACAATTACAATAATTCCTCCACGTTGCACGAAATCCCTCTATCATATTACTTTACATGTTATTACTTTTCACACTCTAATGATCAAATGTTCACACAACACAAGAATATATGCAGGTGCAGACTACTCGTGATTATAATGCGCCCCTTGCTAAGAGAGAACACTAGAGATACACTTTGTACACTATGTATGACAGAGCAGGACCTGGTTCCATGGTTAAATTCTCCACCCCCTGGACCATCTTGGGTTTGCTGATATTCAGAGCCTACTGATAGTGAAGTCTTGTGCACTGACTTGGGTACACAGCATACACAGTTTCAGGCTATTCCCTTCACACTATTCATTCCCACGTTCTCCCTTCACACTATTCATGACTCCAGCTCCTTCAGTCCAGCCCACCCCTCAGACATCAAGTACCATCTGACCAAGGTAACAACTTCTGTAATTTGCACCAGCTTTTGTTGGTTCTAAAAGGATTAGGTTCCTATTACGCAATGCTGCATTACAGTGTCACAAATGCAGTATGGTTTTATATAGATCTGACATTGCCTAAATGTCGGCACCACTGCACTTGATTTGGTCAGAAAGACTAACATTGCACCTGAGAAAACTGTCATCAATTATCATAGTTTGCCTTTCATGGAGGTCTCTTAATCACTTTCTCTTTTACCTTTAGACTATTCCTCCCATAGCAATCAATAGTGAGGAAGCCACAAGGGACACAGAAAGTAGTTTTGTTCTCTAATATATGTGCTGTTTTAATATTAAATCCCAAAACATTTCATAGTTGCCTGAAGCTTGGGTGCATAAGCTTGGAATTCCTGTAAGCAGAATATATTTATAAAATTGTTCCTGTTGTTATGTATCTCCACTCAAGAAGCAGTTCAATGTCATTTCTGCTTATTTTCCTCCTAGAATCCTCGAATACTCTCACTATTCATACTCTACACAGATCTATTTTATTATTGCTTCAGCACTTCAACCCCAATCTGTATTTCCAAATTGTTCTGAACTTTTCTGGACAGCTTTTGTTTTCAACGACTATTCATATACTGTGGCAATTTTTAGAATGCTTTTACACTTGTCCGTTTACTATCACATTCTTCCATTTCTGATAATTAATTTTTGACTTACACTTATGATTCCGTCCCCAATGGTAAATATCAATGATTTGTGAAAAGAAATGCAAAAGGACGACCACACTTAATTTTGATTTGTTATAAATGTCTATTTTTTTTTTAATTCTTTCAGCCATCTTCATCCAATGTTGCTGACCAGAAACTGGATCAGACAATTGGGGGAAAACCCCTTGATGATGTAAGTATATTCAGTCCATTGAAATACATTTGTGAAAAACTGATGAATATGCTGTTTGCCACTGCGCTGCATTGCTCATGGTTATCATGCTAACAGAGAACTAGAGAAACTTTTTGTCAATTATATATGAAAAGGCTGGACCTGGTTCTAAGGTTAAACTCTCCACCATCTGTACTATCTTTGCTTTGGTGGTGCACACATTGTAGAGCATATTCAGTCTAAAGTCTTGTACATTGACTTGGGCACGATGACACCCACCAATATATACTGGACTATTTCAATCAAACCAAACCCTCTGTGGGAACCATCCTACACTATGGGAAGCCTTTAGGGACTTTATTCTGGGTTACTGCATTTCCAAACAATCCAGCATATTACGGTTGACCCAAAACACTCTAAATTCTGTGGAATAAACACTGAAAAAACTGACTTCCCATGCACACACACAAGACCCTACCTTATCCTCTCAAATTCAAACAGCATTACTTCAGTATAAAGATGAAGCTGGTAGAGTTGTCAAATACCCCTGGAAACTGGCCAAAGCAAGGCAAAATGGTGAGGGAGAGCGTCATTCCTGCCAATTATCAAGCGTACCGCGTGACTCTAATGGATTTCAGTGTGGTGTTTCGCATCAATGCACTGAAATGCATTGTCACGCATTTGTGGCTCTGTTGTACCAGCACTCACCACTGAAGCCAGCCACGCCAGGCTGCTAGCGTGCCTGTGCCAGCTCTGCTGCACCCCGCAAATGGGCGCTGCCACCATCACAGGCTAAGTATTTTAACAGTTTACCACTCTGCTGCGACATTGTATTTTACAGCTGCAGTGCTGCAATGAAATACCCGCCCGCTGCGGGTCTGAGTCCCACAGGAGGGATCATGTGACCACACAGCCTCCTGGAAGGAAGTGAGGTCGGCTGGGAATTCAGGAAGTGGGGACTGGAAGCGCCCTGCGCACCGCACGCAGTCACTGCGTCCGTTCCATGGGGTACCTGCCTTCTGCGTCCCGGTGTCCTCATTCATACCGGACAGTGGACTGCGCACAATTTATATTACCGGCGTCGTCGCGGCACTAGCATCAGCATTTTGTCACCTGAGAGGCCATGGCCGGACTGTGGAGTGTGCCACGTTGGCTATAATAATATTTCTGATAGATACATCTGCCTTGTGGATTCCTCACCTTGTGAATATCCCCCTTGCGTCAGCAACGTTCGAAATTTTTCATTGTAGCACGCCGGCGTGGACGACGTTATAGGAACGCGGCATCGTGTGCGACTCCGTCTGATGTCACCGACCCCATATTAGGCCTACGTCGGCGTGATGACATCCGTTCCCTTTTTTCTGCGTCGTCGACGCTAACGGTTTCAGGGATCTTCTGTAGTTACAGATAGAGACTTTGTTACTTTTTGGCGGTTACTGTTTCTGTTCTTCATCGAGGATGTCATTGAAGAAAACGGGATTCAAACAGTGTGGCTCGTGTGCCAGGATGATGTCAATTACTGATCCACACTAAGATTGTTTATGGTGTTTGGGATCGGATCACGACGTCAAGGGTTGTCGATCCTGTTCAAAAATGAATCCGAAGGCTCTGCGTGAACGAGAAGCAAAACTTTTTTTAGCCAAAATTAAAAGTAAAGAAGCCGATAGATCTTCGAGATCAAGATCAAGACACTCCAGATCGAGACCGAAGTCAAGATCGAAGTCGCGTTCGAGGTCGCGATCGAAGTCATCGAGGTCGCGATCGAGGTCGAGGGCCAGATGGGAGTTGGCGTCGAAATCCGCTTCTGGGCATGCTTCGGGTTTCTCAAAGAAAAAACATAGGAGGAAGAAGCATAGTTCTCACCATCATTCGGGGTCTTCGAACTCTAAGAAGAAATCTTCTCGAAAGCATCGCAAGGACTTTGTGTCTCCATCTCCTGTTGGTGGTACCACTCCGGTACGATCTCGAGAGCATACACCGGAGCCGGAACTGGATCCGAATCCGGCTTCGGGTCAGTCTTCGGAGCAGGAGGACGTCGTGGAGGTTCCTCAATCTCCAATTTCCGGAGGATGAACTGGAAAATCAAAAGGATCAAGAGGAGCCGAATCCAGTACAGCCTCCTACGAATCCAATGGGTTCTTACCCTTCTTTTCCTGGTCCTGGTCAAGATCCATTGCATTTCCTAAATGCTATGTATGGAGTGTATGCGAGGGCAATGTACCCCACTGGAGCACCTGCGGGTCCTATGGGTCCTTTGTCTTTCAACGTGGGTGTCCCCCAAGCTTATGCACCGGCGCCTTTTCTACCTTTTATGCCGACTCCATATCCTTCTTGGATCGGTTCAGCGCCGCCGAGGTCATCGACTCCGCGCACGGCTTCGCCGACTCCGGAGCGACTTCGGAATTCGGATCGAGGCTCGACGCCGGTTCCTGTTTCTTTTCCTCCTGTTATTCCGGCTCCTCGGTCGACGCCGGCTCCGACTCCATCGGAGTCGTTACCGGATCCGTCGACGTCGATCCGTATGGAGTGGTCGAGACGTAGCGCCCAACGATTACTTGAGGAAAAAGAGTATGTGGAACCTGAAGTGGAGGAAGGTGAACTTCAGGAACATAATGATTGTTTTGAGGATCTTCATTCTGCTAGCAATCTTGAACTTTCTCCGGAATGGGGATTACCTGTGGTTTCAGATGTACCCTTCAAGGATGTGGTACCATACCATATGGTAATTAGAAAAGTGTCTGATTTACTGAACTTAACTTTACCAACAGTTGAGTTCAAACCTAATATCCTCACAGAAGTCTTACATTCGCCTTCTTCTATCATTGAGCCTACTCTATCTTTCACTGAAGCTCTGACCGAACCAATTCTGGAAGTTTGGAAAAAGCCTTTGTCTGCACCTGCAGTATCTAGATCGGTGGCGAGACGTTATAGGGTGGCTCCTGGGGATCCTGAGTTATTGTCATCTCACCCTTGTAAATTTACTTTTTACTTACACTTATAGCTCCATCACCAATGGTAAAGAGGCAGGGGCATTAGAAACCCAGGAATCATACCAGATGAAAGTATTTAATGTCTGAAAAGAAATGTAAAATGATGAGCACACATCATTTTGTCTTGTTGTAAATCTTAGTTCTTTTTTGGGTTTCTTCCAGTCACCTACACACAATGTTGCTGTCCAGAAGCTGGATCAGACAACTGAGGCAAAATCACTTGAAGATGTTAGTGGATTAAGTCTGTGAATATACATTTGTGAAAAACTGAACAATGTCCTGTGTTGCACTGAGTTGCCAATGCTTATGATGAGTCTGGGTTCCACGTCCTAGATTTTGCTGGGAACCCATGGTCAAAAGACCGTTGGTTCTTGCTTAAAAGTGTAGAGGGGAGAAATATCTTATCTGATTAGATTTCACAATTCGAATAACCCATGACTCCTAAGAATCACTGACTCCAGGTTCTAAATTTAGATAGTTTATCACAAAGCCAAGAACAATTGGACATACAAACACCTCAGAATGAGGGTGTAAAAAAACATTAGAACTAATACAAAGCCAAACCTAAGGGCAACATTCAATCTATGCAACATGCAGAGAATGACCAGTTCTAAAATCAGAATGCAGATGATCACTGCGTCGACATCAAGAGTATTCTTCATTTGACGTTCATAAGTAAAAGCATTAGTATGTCCCTACACTAACACTAACATGACATCCCTACTTAGCATTTCCCCAAGCAAGTTAAGGAAAAAAGTGTCCGTGCATGAAGACTTCCTAAGAAGTGCACTCATGTTGAATGGGCCAAGTAGCATAAAGCTATGGAGTTCATTCTAAGATGCTCCTTCTCTCTCCATCAGATCTCCTCTTCTAACCCAAAAAGCCCAGGGCACTGTCCCCAATTCCAACATCTCAATCCTGGGACAAGCCCATCTTTGCATCACAAAATCATCCCATCCAGCTGGACTCCTCCTCGTAGGTAACTTTCCATTCAGTTTCGAAACTCTTGGCCTCTGACTTGATGACCTTGATTCTCAGGCCTTCTCCAGTGAGAAAGAACACCATCCCACATTATCAGCACTCCTTCTTCAAATGTATCCTCTCCTCCCAATGCCTAATTCCTAAAACAAAAGCGTTATTCTAACTAACAAGGAGGAATTTTTCCACCTGCAACAGAAACGTGAGAAAGATACGATTCTGCATACACATGAACATTACAAATGCTTCAGTTATGAGAGCCAGGGAGAAATACACATGAGGCATACACAACTTCAGCTAATATAAGAATCGTCATAGATCTTCCTTAACCCCTTCGACGCTCATGACGAGCCCAGCTCGTCATGGAGTTTCCATTGATTTCAATGGAAATTACATTAAAGATCTAAAATAGCCTTAGCATCCAAGTGGTTAAACACACATATACAAAACATTGTTACTGTGCACCTTTAAATCAGTGCACTACATGTCAGTAAATTAATTTCTCATTTATCACTTGTAAAACGAACATTAAGATTTTACCATTCAAGGCACAATTACAATAATTCCTCCACGTTGCACGAAATCCCTATATCATATTACTTTACATGTTATTACATTTCACACTCTAATGATCAAATGTTCACACAACACAAGAATATATGCAGGTGCAGACTACTCGTGATTATAATGCACCCCTTGCTAAGAGAGGACACTAGAGATACACTTTGTACACTATGTATGACAGAGCAGGACCTGGTTCCATGGTTAAATTCTCCACCCCCTGGACCATCTTGGGTTTGCTGATATTCAGAGCCTACTGATAGTGAAGTCTTGTGCACTGACTTGGGTACACAGCATAAACTGTTTCAGGCTCTTCCCTTCACACTATTCATTCCTACGTTCTCCCTTCACACTATTCATGACTCCAGCTCCTTCAGTCCAGCCCACCCCTCAGACATCAAGTACCATCTGACCAAGGTAACAACTTCTGTAATTTGCACCAGCTTTTGTTGGTTCTAAAAGGATTAGGTTCCTATTACGCAATGCTGCATTACAGTGTCACAAATGCAGTATGGTTTTATAAAGATCTGACATTGCCTAAATGTCGGCACCACTGCACTTGATTTGGTCAGAGAGACTAACATTGCACCTGAGAAAACTATCATCAATTATCATAGTTTGCCTTTCATGGAGGTCTCTTAATCACTTTCTCTTTTACCTTTAGACTATTCCTCCCATAGCAATCAATAGAGAGGAAGCCACAAGGGACACAGAAAGTAGTTTTGTTCTCTAATATATGTGCTGTTTTAATATTAAATCCAAAAACATTTCATAGTTCCCTGAAGCTTGGGTGCATAAGCTTGGAATTCCTGTAAGCAGAATATATTTATAAAATTGTTCCTGTTGTTACGTATCTCCACTCAAGAAGCAGTTCAATGTCATTTCTGCTTATTTTCCTCCTAGAATCCTCGAATACTCTCACTATTCATACTCTTCACAGATCTATTTTATTATTGCTTCAGCACTTCAACCCCAATCTGTATTTCCAAATTTTTCTGGACTTTTCTGGACAGCTTTTGTTTTCAACGACTATTCATATACTGTGGAAATTTTTAGAATGCTTTTCCACTTGTCCGTTTACTATCACATACTTCCATTTCTGATAATTGATTTTTGACTTACACTTATGATTCCGTCCCCAATGGTAAAAATCAATGATTTGTGAAAAGAAATGCAAAAGGACGACCACGCTTAATTTTGATTTGTTATAAATGTCTATTTTTTTTTTAATTCTTTCAGCCATCTTTATCCAATGTTGCTGACCAGAAACTGGATCAGACAATTGGGGGAAAACCCCTTGATGATGTAAGTATATTCGGTCCATTGATATATATTTGTGAAAAACTGATGAATATGCTGTTCGCCACTGCGCTGCATTGCTCATGGTTATCATGCTAACAGAGAATTAGAGAACCTTTTTGTCAATTATATATGAAAAGGCTGGACCTGGTTCTAAGGTTAAACTCTCCACCATCTGTACTATCTTTGCTTTGGTGGTGCACACATTGTAGAGCATATTCAGTCTAAAGTCTTGTACATTGACTTGGGCACGATGACACCCACCAATATATACTGGACTATTTCAATCAAACCAAACGCTCTGTGAGAACCATCCTACACTATGGGAAGCTTTTAGGGACTTTATTCTGGGTTACTGCATTTCCAAACAATCCAGCATATTACGGTTGACCCAAAACACTCTAAATTCTGTGGAAAAAACACTGAACAAACTGACTTCCCATGCACACACACAAGACCCTACATTATCCTCTCAAATTCAAACAGCATTACTTCAGTATAAAGATGAAGCTGGTATAGTTGTCAAATACCCCTGGAAATTGGCCAAAGCAAGGCAAAATGGTGCCAATTATCAAGCTTACCGCGTGACTCTAATGCATTTCAGTGTGGTGTTTCACATCACCGCACTGAAATGCATTGTCACGCATTTGTGGCTCTGTTGTACCAGCACTCACCACTGAAGCCAGCCACGCCAGGCTGCTAGTGCGCCTGTGCCAGCTCTTCTGCACCCCGCAAATGGGCGCTGCCACCATCACAGGCTAAGTATTTTAACAGTTTACCACTCTGCTGCGACATTGTATTTTACAGCTGCAGTGCTGCAATGAAATAGCCGCCCGCTGCGGGTCTGAGTCCCACAGGAGGGATCATGTGACCACACAGCCTCCTGGAAGGAAGTGAGGTCGGCTGGGAATTCAGGAAGTGGGGACTGGAAGCGCCCTGCGCACCGCACGCAGTCACTGCGTCTGGTCCATGGGGTACCTGCCTTCTGCGTCCTGGTGTCCTCATTCATACCGGACAGTGGACTGCGCACAATTTATATTACCGGCGTCGTCGCGGCACTAGCATCAGCATTTTGTCACCCGAGAGGCCTTGGCCGTACTGTGGAGTGTGCCACGTTGGCTATAATATTATTTCTGATAGATACATCTGCCTTGTGGATTCCTCACCTTGTGAATATCCCCCTTGCGTCAGCAACGTTCGGAATTTTTCTTTGTAGCACGCGGGCGTGGATGACGTCATAGGAACGCGGCATCGCGTGCGACTCCGTCTGACGTCACCGACCCCTTATTAGGCCTACGTTGGCGTGATGACATCAGTTCCCTTTTTTCTGCGTCGTCGACGCTAACGGTTTCAGGGATCTTCTGTAGTTACAGATAGAGACTTTGTTACTTTTTGGCTGTTACTGTTTCTGTTCTTCGTCGAGGATGTCGTCGAAGAAAACGGGATTCAAACAGTGTGGCTCGTGTGCCAGGATGATGTCAATTACTGATCCACACGAGGATTGTTTATGGTGTTTGGGATCGGATCACGACGTCAAGGGTTGTCGATCCTGTTCAAAAATGAATCCGAAGGCTCTGTGTGAACGAGAAGCAAAACTTTTATTAGCCAAAATTAAAAGTAAAGAAGCCGATAGATCTTCGAGATCAAGATCAAGACACTCCAGATCGAGACCGAAGTCAAGATCGAAGTCGCGTTCGAGGTCGCAATCGAAGTCATCGAGGTCGCGATTGAGGTCGAGGGCCAGATCGGAGTCGGCGTCGAAATCCGCTTCCGGGCATGCTTCGGGTTTTTCAAAGAAAAAACATAAGAGGAAGAAGCATAGTTCTCACCATCATTCGGGGTCTTCGGACTCTAAGAAGAAATCTTCTCGAAAGCATCGCAAGGACTTTGTGTCTCCATCTCCTGTTGGTGGTACCACTCCGGTACGATCTCGAGAGCATACACCGGAGCCGGAACTGGATCCGAATCCGGCTTCGGGTCAGTCTTCGGAGCATGAGGATGTCGTGGAGGTTCCTCAATCTCCAATTCTGGAGGATGAACCAAAAAGTCAAAAGGATCAAGAGGAGCCGAATCCAGTACAGCCTCCTACGAATCCAATGGGTTCTTACCCTTCTTTTCCTGGTCCTGGTCAAGATCCATCGCATTTCCTAAATGCTATGTATGGAGTGTATGCGAGGGCAATGTACCCCACTGGAGCACCTGCGGGTCCTATGGGTCGTTTGTCTTTCAACTTGGGTGTCCCCCAAGCTTATGCACCGGCGCCTTTTCTACCTTTTATGCCGACTCCATATACTTCTTGGATCGGTTCAGCGCCGCCGAGGTCATCGACTCCGCGCACGGCTTCGCCGACTCCGGAGCGACTTCGGAATTCGGATCGAGGCTCGACGTCGGTTCCTGTTTCTTTTCCTCCTGTTATTTTGGCTCCTCAGTCGACGCCGGCTCCGACTCCATCGGAGTAGTTACCGGATCCGTCGACGTCGATCCGTATGGAGTGGTCGAGACGTAGAGCCCAACGTCTACTTGAGGAGAAAGAGTATGTGGAACCTGAAGTGGAGGAAGGTGAACTTCAGGAACATAATGATTGTTTTGAGGATCTTCATTCTGCTAGCAAACTTGAACTTTCTCCGGAATGGGGATTACCTGTGGTTTCAGATGCACCCTCCAAGGATGTGGTACCATACCATATGGCAATTAGAAAAGCGTCTGATTTACTGAACTTAACTTTACCAACGGTTGAGTTCAAACCTAATATCCTCACAGAAGTCTTACATTCGCCTTCTTCTATCATTGAGCCTACTCTACCTTTCACTGAAGCTCTGACCGAACCAATTCTGGAAGTTTGGAAAAAGCCTTTGTCTGCACCTGCAGTATCTAGATCGGTGGCGAGACGTTATAGGGTGGCTCCTGGGGATCCTGAGTTATTGTCATCTCAACCTTGTAAAATTACTTTTTACTTACACTTATAGCTCCATCACCAATGGTAAAGAGGCAGGGGCATTAGAAACCCAGGAATCATACCAGATGAAAGTATTTAATGTCTGAAAAAGAAATGTAAAATGATGAGCACACATCATTTTGTCTTGTTGTAAATCTTAGTTCTTTTTTGGGTTTCTTCCAGTCACCTACACACAATGTTGCTGTCCAGAAGCTGGATCAGACAACTGAGGCAAAATCACTTGAAGATGTTAGTGGATTAAGTCTGTGAATATACATTTGTGAAAAACCGAACAATGTCCTGTGTTGCACTGAGTTGCCAATGCTTATGATGAGTCTGAGTTCCACGTCCTAGATTTTGCTGGGAACCCATGGTCAAAAGACCGTTGGTTCTTGCTTAAAAGTGTAGAGGGGAGCAATATCTTATCTGATTAGATTTCCCAATTCGAATAACCCATGACTCCTAAGAATCACTGACTCCAGGTTCTAAATTTAGATAGTTTATCACAAAGCCAAGAACAATTGGACATACAAACACCTCAGAATGAGGATGTAAAAAAACATTAGAACTAATACAAAGCCAAACCTAAGGGCAACATTCAATCTATGCAACATGCAGAGAATGACCAGTTCTAAAATCAGAATGCAGATGATCACTGCGTCGACATCAAGAGTATTCTTCATTTGACGTTAATAAGTAAAAGCATTAGTATGTCCCTACACTAACACTAACATGACATCCCTACTTAGCATTTCCCCAAGCAAGTTAAGGAAAAAAGTGTCCGTGCGTGAAGACTTCCTAAGAAGTGCACTCATGTTGAATGGGCCAAGTAGCATAAAGCTATGGAGTTCATTCTAAGATGCTCCTTCTCTCTCCATCAGATCTCCTCTTCTAACCCAAAAAGCCCAGGGCACTGTCCCCAATTCCAACATCTCAATCCTAGGACAAGCCCATCTTTGCATCACAAAATCATCCCATCCAGCTGGACTCCTCCTCGTAGGTAACTTTCCATTCAGTTTCGAAACTCTTGGCCTCTGACTTGATGACCTTGATTCAAAGGCCTTCTCCAGTGAGAAAGAACACCGTCCCACATTATCAGCACTCCTTGTTCAAATGTATCCTGTCCTCCCAATGCCTAATTCCTAAAACAAAAGCGTTATTCTAACTAACAAAGAGGAATTTTTCCACCTGCAAGAGAAACGTGAGAAAGATACGATTCTGCATACACATGAACATTACAAATGCTTCAGTTATGAGAGCCAGGGAGAAATACACATGAGGCATACACAACATCAGCTGATATAAGAATCGTCATAGATCTTCCTTAAACACACATATACAAAACATTGTTACTGTGCACCTTTAAATCAGTGCACTACATGTCAGTAAATTAATTTCTCATTTATCACTTGTAAAACGAACATTAAGATTTTACCATTCAAGGCACAATTACAATAATTCCTCCACGTTGCTCGAAATCCCTCTATCATATTACTTTACATGTTATTACATTTCACACTCTAATGATCAAATGTTCACACAACACAAGAATATATGCAGGTGCAGACTACTCGTGATTATAATGCGCCCCTTGCTAAGAGAGAACACTAGAGATATACTTTGTACACTATGTATGACAGAGCAGGACCTGGTTCCATGGTTAAATTCTCCACCTCCTGGACCATCTTGGGTTTGCTGATATTCAGAGCCTACTGATAGTGAAGTCTTGTGCACTGACTTGGGTACACAGCATAAACTGTTTCAGGCTATTCCCTTCACACTATTCATTCCTACGTTCTCCCTTCACACTATTCATGACTCCAGCTCCTTCAGTCCAGCCCACCCCTCAGACATCAAGTACCATCTGACCAAGGTAACAACTTCTGTAATTTGCACCAGCTTTTGTTGGTTCTAAAAGGATTAGGTTCCTATTACGCAATGCTGCATTACAGTGTCACAAATGCAGTATGGTTTTATATAGATCTGACATTGCCTAAATGTCGGCACCACTGCACTTGATTTGGTCAGAGAGACTAACATTGCACCTGAGAAAACTGTCATCAATTATCATAGTTTGCCTTTCATGGAGGTCTCTTAATCACTTTCTCTTTAGACTATTCCTCCCATAGCAATCAATAGTGAGGAAGCCACAAGGGACACAGAAAGTAGTTTTGTTCTCTATAATATGTGCTGTTTTAATATTAAATCCAAAAACATTTCATAGTTCCCTGAAGCTTGGGTGCATGAGCTTGGAATTTCTGTAAGCAGAATATATTTATAAAATTGTTCCTGTTGTTACGTATCTCCACTCAAGAAGCAGTTCAATGTCATTTCTGCTTATTTTCCTCCTAGAATCCTCGAATACTCTCACTATTCATACTCTTCACAGATCTATTTTATTATTGCTTCAGCACTTCAACCCCAATCTGTATTTCCAAATTTTTCTGAACTTTTCTGGACAGCTTTTGTTTTCAACGACTATTCATATACTGTGGACATTTTTAGAATGCTTTTACACTTGTCCGTTTACTATCACATACTTCCATTTCTGATAATTAATTTTTGACTTACACTTATGATTCCGTTCCCAATGGTAAAAATCAATGATTTGTGAAAAGAAATGCAAAAGGACGACCACACTTAATTTTGATTTGTTATAAATGTCTATTTTTTTTAAAATTCTTTCAGCCATCTTTATCCAATGTTGCTGACCAGAAACTGGATCAGACAATTGGGGGCAAACCCCTTGATGATGTAAGTATATTCGGTCCATTGAAATACATTTGTGAAAAACTGATGAATATGCTGTTTGCCATCGCGCTGCATTGCTCATGGTTATCATGCTAACAGAGAACTAGAGAAACTTTTTGTCAATTATATATGAAAAGGCTGGAGCTGGTTCTAAGGTTAAACTCTCCACCATCTGTACTATCTTTGCTTTGGTGGTGCACACATTGTAGAGCATATTCAGTCTAAAGTATTGTACATTGACTTGGGCACGATGACACCCACCAATATATACTGGACTATTTCAATCAAACCAAACGCTCTGTGAGAACCATCCTACACTATGGGAAGCCTTTAGGGACTTTATTCTGGGTTACTGCATTTCCAAACAATCCAGCATATTACGGTTGACCCAAAACACTCTAAATTCTGTGGAAAAAACACTGAAAAAACTGACTTCCCATGCACACACACAAGACCCTACCTTATCCTCTCAAATTCAAACAGCATTACTTCAGTATAAAGATGAAGCTGGTATAGTTGTCAAATACCCCTGGAAATTGGCCAAAGCAAGGCAAAATGGTGCCAATTATCAAGCGTACCGCGTGACTCTAATGCATTTCAGTGTGGTGTTTCACATCACCGCACTGAAATGCATTGTCACGCATTTGTGGCTCTGTTGTATCAGCACTCACCACTGAAGCCAGCCACGCCAGGCTGCTAGCGCGCCTGTGCCAGCTCTGCTGCACCCCGCAAATGGGCGCTGCCACCATCACAGGCTAAGTATTTTAACAGTTTACCACTCTGCTGCAACATTGTATTTTACAGCTGCAGTGCTGCAATGAAATACCCGCCCGCTGCGGGTCTGAGTCCCACAGGAGGGATCCTGTGACCACACAGCCTCCTGGAAGGAAGTGAGGTCGGCTGGGAATTCAGGAAGTGGGGACTGGAAGCGCCCTGCGCACCGCACGCAGTCACTGCGTCTGGTCCATGGGGTACCTGCCTTCTGCGTCCCGGTGTCCTCATTCATACCGGACAGTGGACTGCGCACAATTTATATTACCGGCGTCGTCACGGCACTAGCATCAGCATTTTGTCACCCGAGAGGCCTTGGCCGTACTGTGGAGTGTGCCACGTTGGCTATAATAATATTTCTGATAGATACATCTGCCTTGTGGATTCCTCACCTTGTGAATATCCCCCTTGCGTCAGCAATGTTCGGAATTTTTCTTTGTAGCACGCGGGCGTGGACGACGTCATAGGAACGCGGCATCGCGTGCGACTCCGTCTGACGTCACCGACCCCTTATTAGGCCTACGTTGGCGTGATGACATCAGTTCCCTTTTTTCTGCGTCGTCGACGCTAACGGTTTCAGGGATCTTCTGTAGTTACAGATAGAGACTTTGTTACTTTTTGGCTGTTACTGTTTCTGTTCTTCGTCGAGGATGTCGTCGAAGAAAACGGGATTCAAACAGTGTGGCTCGTGTGCCAGGATGATGTCAATTACTGATCCACACGAGGATTGTTTATGGTGTTTGGGATCGGATCACGACGTCAAGGGTTGTCGATCCTGTTCAAAAATGAATCCGAAGGCTCTGTGTGAACGAGAAGCAAAACTTTTATTAGCCAAAATTAAAAGTAAAGAAGCCGATAGATCTTCGAGATCAAGATCAAGACACTCCAGATCGAGACCGAAGTCAAGATCGAAGTCGCGTTCGAGGTCGCAATCGAAGTCATCGAGGTCGCGATTGAGGTCGAGGGCCAGATCGGAGTCGGCGTCGAAATCCGCTTCCGGGCATGCTTCGGGTTTTTCAAAGAAAAAACATAAGAGGAAGAAGCATAGTTCTCACCATCATTCGGGGTCTTCGGACTCTAAGAAGAAATCTTCTCGAAAGCATCGCAAGGACTTTGTGTCTCCATCTCCTGTTGGTGGTACCACTCCGGTACGATCTCGAGAGCATACACCGGAGCCGGAACTGGATCCGAATCCGGCTTCGGGTCAGTCTTCGGAGCATGAGGATGTCGTGGAGGTTCCTCAATCTCCAATTCTGGAGGATGAACCAAAAAGTCAAAAGGATCAAGAGGAGCCGAATCCAGTACAGCCTCCTACGAATCCAATGGGTTCTTACCCTTCTTTTCCTGGTCCTGGTCAAGATCCATCGCATTTCCTAAATGCTATGTATGGAGTGTATGCGAGGGCAATGTACCCCACTGGAGCACCTGCGGGTCCTATGGGTCGTTTGTCTTTCAACTTGGGTGTCCCCCAAGCTTATGCACCGGCGCCTTTTCTACCTTTTATGCCGACTCCATATCCTTCTTGGATCGGTTCAGCGCCGCCGAGGTCATCGACTCCGCGCACGGCTTCGCCGACTCCGGAGCGACTTCGGAATTCGGATCGAGGCTCGACGCCGGTTCCTGTTTCTTTTCCTCCTGTTATTTTGGCTCCTCAGTCGACGCCGGCTCCGACTCCATCGGAGTAGTTACCGGATCCGTCGACGTCGATCCGTATGGAGTGGTCGAGATGTAGAGCCCAACGTCTACTTGAGGAGAAAGAGTATGTGGAACCTGAAGTGGAGGAAGGTGAACTTCAGGAACATAATGATTGTTTTGAGGATCTTCATTCTGCTAGCAAACTTGAACTTTCTCCGGAATGGGGATTACCTGTGGTTTCAGATGCACCCTCCAAGGATGTGGTACCATACCATATGGCAATTAGAAAAGCGTCTGATTTACTGAACTTAACTTTACCAACGGTTGAGTTCAAACCTAATATCCTCACAGAAGTCTTACATTCGCCTTCTTCTATCATTGAGCCTACTCTACCTTTCACTGAAGCTCTGACCGAACCAATTCTGGAAGTTTGGAAAAAGCCTTTGTCTGCACCTGCAGTATCTAGATCGGTGGCGAGACGTTATAGGGTGGCTCCTGGGGATCCTGAGTTATTGTCATCTCAACCTTGTAAAATTACTTTTTACTTACACTTATAGCTCCATCACCAATGGTAAAGAGGCAGGGGCATTAGAAACCCAGGAATCATACCAGATGAAAGTATTTAATGTCTGAAAAAGAAATGTAAAATGATGAGCACACATCATTTTGTCTTGTTGTAAATCTTAGTTCTTTTTTGGGTTTCTTCCAGTCACCTACACACAATGTTGCTGTCCAGAAGCTGGATCAGACAACTGAGGCAAAATCACTTGAAGATGTTAGTGGATTAAGTCTGTGAATATACATTTGTGAAAAACCGAACAATGTCCTGTGTTGCACTGAGTTGCCAATGCTTATGATGAGTCTGAGTTCCACGTCCTAGATTTTGCTGGGAACCCATGGTCAAAAGACCGTTGGTTCTTGCTTAAAAGTGTAGAGGGGAGCAATATCTTATCTGATTAGATTTCCCAATTCGAATAACCCATGACTCCTAAGAATCACTGACTCCAGGTTCTAAATTTAGATAGTTTATCACAAAGCCAAGAACAATTGGACATACAAACACCTCAGAATGAGGATGTAAAAAAACATTAGAACTAATACAAAGCCAAACCTAAGGGCAACATTCAATCTATGCAACATGCAGAGAATGACCAGTTCTAAAATCAGAATGCAGATGATCACTGCGTCGACATCAAGAGTATTCTTCATTTGACGTTCATAAGTAAAAGCATTAGTATGTCCCTACACTAACACTAACATGACATCCCTACTTAGCATTTCCCCAAGCAAGTTAAGGAAAAAAGTGTCCGTGCGTGAAGACTTCCTAAGAAGTGCACTCATGTTGAATGGGCCAAGTAGCATAAAGCTATGGAGTTCATTCTAAGATGCTCCTTCTCTCTCCATCAGATCTCCTCTTCTAACCCAAAAAGCCCAGGGCACTGTCCCCAATTCCAACATCTCAATCCTAGGACAAGCCCATCTTTGCATCACAAAATCATCCCATCCAGCTGGACTCCTCCTCGTAGGTAACTTTCCATTCAGTTTCGAAACTCTTGGCCTCTGACTTGATGACCTTGATTCAAAGGCCTTCTCCAGTGAGAAAGAACACCGTCCCACATTATCAGCACTCCTTGTTCAAATGTATCCTGTCCTCCCAATGCCTAATTCCTAAAACAAAAGCGTTATTCTAACTAACAAAGAGGAATTTTTCCACCTGCAAGAGAAACGTGAGAAAGATACGATTCTGCATACACATGAACATTACAAATGCTTCAGTTATGAGAGCCAGGGAGAAATACACATGAGGCATACACAACATCAGCTGATATAAGAATCGTCATAGATCTTCCTTAAACACACATATACAAAACATTGTTACTGTGCACCTTTAAATCAGTGCACTACATGTCAGTAAATTAATTTCTCATTTATCACTTGTAAAACGAACATTAAGATTTTACCATTCAAGGCACAATTACAATAATTCCTCCACGTTGCTCGAAATCCCTCTATCATATTACTTTACATGTTATTACATTTCACACTCTAATGATCAAATGTTCACACAACACAAGAATATATGCAGGTGCAGACTACTCGTGATTATAATGCGCCCCTTGCTAAGAGAGAACACTAGAGATATACTTTGTACACTATGTATGACAGAGCAGGACCTGGTTCCATGGTTAAATTCTCCACCTCCTGGACCATCTTGGGTTTGCTGATATTCAGAGCCTACTGATAGTGAAGTCTTGTGCACTGACTTGGGTACACAGCATAAACTGTTTCAGGCTATTCCCTTCACACTATTCATTCCTACGTTCTCCCTTCACACTATTCATGACTCCAGCTCCTTCAGTCCAGCCCACCCCTCAGACATCAAGTACCATCTGACCAAGGTAACAACTTCTGTAATTTGCACCAGCTTTTGTTGGTTCTAAAAGGATTAGGTTCCTATTACGCAATGCTGCATTACAGTGTCACAAATGCAGTATGGTTTTATATAGATCTGACATTGCCTAAATGTCGGCACCACTGCACTTGATTTGGTCAGAGAGACTAACATTGCACCTGAGAAAACTGTCATCAATTATCATAGTGTGCCTTTCATGGAGGTCCCTTAATCACTTTCTCTTTAGACTATTCCTCCCATAGCAATCAATAGTGAGGAAGCCACAAGGGACACAGAAAGTAGTTTTGTTCTCTATAATATGTGCTGTTTTAATATTAAATCCAAAAACATTTCATAGTTCCCTGAAGCTTGGATGCATGAGCTTGGAATTTCTGTAAGCAGAATATATTTATAAAATTGTTCCTGTTGTTACGTATCTCCACTCAAGAAGCAGTTCAATGTCATTTCTGCCTATTTTCCTCCTAGAATCCTCGAATACTCTCACTATTCATACTCTTCACAGATCTATTTTATTATTGCTTCAGCACTTCAACCCCAATCTGTATTTCCAAATTTTTCTGAACTTTTCTGGACAGCTTTTGTTTTCAACGACTATTCATATACTGTGGACATTTTTAGAATGCTTTTACACTTGTCCGTTTACTATCACATACTTCCATTTCTGATAATTAATTTTTGACTTACACTTATGATTCCGTTCCCAATGGTAAAAATCAATGATTTGTGAAAAGAAATGCAAAAGGACGACCACACTTAATTTTGATTTGTTATAAATGTCTATTTTTTTTTAAATTCTTTCAGCCATCTTTATCCAATGTTGCTGACCAGAAACTGGATCAGACAATTGGGGGCAAACCCCTTGATGATGTAAGTATATTCGGTCCATTGAAATACATTTGTGAAAAACTGATGAATATGCTGTTTGCCATCGCGCTGCATTGCTCATGGTTATCATGCTAACAGAGAACTAGAGAAACTTTTTGTCAATTATATATGAAAAGGCTGGAGTTGGTTCTAAGGTTAAACTCTCCACCATCTGTACTATCTTTGCTTTGGTGGTGCACACATTGTAGAGCATATTCAGTCTAAAGTATTGTACATTGACTTGGGCACGATGACACCCACCAATATATACTGGACTATTTCAATCAAACCAAACGCTCTGTGAGAACCATCCTACACTATGGGAAGCCTTTAGGGACTTTATTTTGGGTTACTGCATTTCCAAACAATCCAGCATATTACGGTTGACCCAAAACACTCTAAATTCTGTGGAAAAAACACTGAAAAAACTGACTTCCCATGCACACACACAAGACCCTACCTTATCCTCTCAAATTCAAACAGCATTACTTCAGTATAAAGATGAAGCTGGTATAGTTGTCAAATACCCCTGGAAATTGGCCAAAGCAAGGCAAAATGGTGCCAATTATCAAGCGTACCGCGTGACTCTAATGCATTTCAGTGTGGTGTTTCACATCACCGCACTGAAATGCATTGTCACGCATTTGTGGCTCTGTTGTATCAGCACTCACCACTGAAGCCAGCCACGCCAGGCTGCTAGCCCGCCTGTGCCAGCTCTGCTGCACCCCGCAAATGGGCGCTGCCACCATCACAGGCTAAGTATTTTAACAGTTTACCACTCTGCTGCAACATTGTATTTTACAGCTGCAGTGCTGCAATGAAATACCCGCCCGCTGCGGGTCTGAGTCCCACAGGAGGGATCCTGTGACCACACAGCCTCCTGGAAGGAAGTGAGGTCGGCTGGGAATTCAGGAAGTGGGGACTGGAAGCGCCCTGCGCACCGCACGCAATCACTGCGTCTGGTCCATGGGGTACCTGCCTTCTGCGTCCCGGTGTCCTCATTCATACCGGACAGTGGACTGCGCACAATTTATATTACCGGCGTCGTCACGGCACTAGCATCAGCATTTTGTCACCCGAGAGGCCTTGGCCGTACTGTGGAGTGTGCCACGTTGGCTATAATAATATTTCTGATAGATACATCTGCCTTGTGGATTCCTCACCTTGTGAATATCCCCCTTGCGTCAGCAACGTTCGGAATTTTTCTTTATAGTACGCCGGAGTGGACGACGTCATAGGAACGCGGCATCGCGTACGACTCCGTCTGACGTCACCGACCCCTTATTAGGCCTACGTCGGCGTGATGACATCAGTTCCCTTTTTTCTGCGTCGTCGACGCTAACGGTTTCAGGAATCTTCTGTAGTTACAGATAGAGACTTTGTTACTTTTTGGCTGTTACTGTTTCTGTTCTTCGTCGAGGATGTCGTCGAAGAAAACGGGATTCAAACAGTGTGGCTCGTGTGCCAGGATGATGTCAATTACTGATCCACACGAGGATTGTTTATGGTGTTTGGGATCGGATCACGACGTCAAGGGTTGTCGATCCTGTTCAAAAATGAATCCGAAGGCTCTGTGTGAACGAGAAGCAAAACTTTTATTAGCCAAAATTAAAAGTAAAGAAGCCGATAGATCTTCGAGATCAAGATCAAGACACTCCAGATCGAGACCGAAGTCAAGATCGAAGTCGCGTTCGAGGTCGCAATCGAAGTCATCGAGGTCGCGATCGAGGTCGAGGGCCAGATCGGAGTCGGCGTCGAAATCCGCTTCCGGGCATGCTTTGGGTTTTTCAAAGAAAAAACATAAGAGGAAGAAGCATAGTTCTCACCATCATTCGGGGTCTTCGGACTCTAAGAAGAAATCTTCTTGAAAGCATCGCAAGGACTTTGTGTCTCCATCTCCTGTTGGTGGTACCACTCCGGTACGATCTCGAGAGCATACACCGGAGCCGGAACTGGATCCGAATCCGGCTTCGGGTCAGTCTTCGGAGCATGAGGATGTCGTGGAGGTTCCTCAATCTCCAATTCTGGAGGATGAACCAAAAAGTCAAAAGGATCAAGAGGAGCCGAATCCAGTACAGCCTCCTACGAATCCAATGGGTTCTTACCCTTCTTTTCCTGGTCCTGGTCAAGATCCATCGCATTTCCTAAATGCTATGTATGGAGTGTATGCGAGGGCAATGTACCCCACTGGAGCACCTGCGGGTCCTATGGGTCGTTTGTCTTTCAACTTGGGTGTCCCCCAAGCTTATGCACCGGCGCCTTTTCTACCTTTTATGCCGACTCCATATCCTTCTTGGATCGGTTCAGCGCCGCCGAGATCATCGACTCCGCGCACGGCTTCGCCGACTCCGGAGCGACTTCGGAATTCGGATCGAGGCTCGACGCCGGTTCCTGTTTCTTTTCCTTCTGTTATTTTGGCTCCTCAGTCGACGCCGGCTCCGACTCCATCGGAGTAGTTACCGGATCCGTCGACGTCGATCCGTATGGAGTGGTCGAGACGTAGAGCCCAACGTCTACTTGAGGAGAAAGAGTATGTGGAACCTGAAGTGGAGGAAGGTGAACTTCAGGAACATAATGATTGTTTTGAGGATCTTCATTCTGCTAGCAAACTTGAACTTTCTCCGGAATGGGGATTACCTGTGGTTTCAGATGCACCCTCCAAGGATGTGGTACCATACCATATGGCAATTAGAAAAGCGTCTGATTTACTGAACTTAACTTTACCAAAGGTTGAGTTCAAACCTAATATCCTCACAGAAGTCTTACATTCGCCTTCTTCTATCATTGAGCCTACTCTACCTTTCACTGAAGCTCTGACCGAACCAATTCTGGAAGTTTGGAAAAAGCCTTTGTCTGCACCTGCAGTATCTAGATCGGTGGCGAGACGTTATAGGGTGGCTCCTGGGGATCCTGAGTTATTGTCATCTCAACCTTGTAAAATTACTTTTTACTTACACTTATAGCTCCATCACCAATGGTAAAGAGGCAGGGGCATTAGAAACCCAGGAATCATACCAGATGAAAGTATTTAATGTCTGAAAAAGAAATGTAAAATGATGAGCACACATCATTTTGTCTTGTTGTAAATCTTAGTTCTTTTTTGGGTTTCTTCCAGTCACCTACACACAATGTTGCTGTCCAGAAGCTGGATCAGACAACTGAGGCAAAATCACTTGAAGATGTTAGTGGATTAAGTCTGTGAATATACATTTGTGAAAAACCGAACAATGTCCTGTGTTGCACTGAGTTGCCAATGCTTATGATGAGTCTGAGTTCCACGTCCTAGATTTTGCTGGGAACCCATGGTCAAAAGACCGTTGGTTCTTGCTTAAAAGTGTAGAGGGGAGCAATATCTTATCTGATTAGATTTCCCAATTCGAATAACCCATGACTCCTAAGAATCACTGACTCCAGGTTCTAAATTTAGATAGTTTATCACAAAGCCAAGAACAATTGGACATACAAACACCTCAGAATGAGGATGTAAAAAAACATTAGAACTAATACAAAGCCAAACCTAAGGGCAACATTCAATCTATGCAACATGCAGAGAATGACCAGTTCTAAAATCAGAATGCAGATGATCACTGCGTCGACATCAAGAGTATTCTTCATTTGACGTTCATAAGTAAAAGCATTAGTATGTCCCTACACTAACACTAACATGACATCCCTACTTACCATTTCCCCAAGCAAGTTAAGGAAAAAAGTGTCCGTGCGTGAAGACTTCCTAAGAAGTGCACTCATGTTGAATGGGCCAAGTAGCATAAAGCTATGGAGTTCATTCTAAGATGCTCCTTCTCTCTCCATCAGATCTCCTCTTCTAACCCAAAAAGCCCAGGGCACTGTCCCCAATTCCAACATATCAATCCTAGGACAAGCCCATCTTTGCATCACAAAATCATCCCATCCAGCTGGACTCCTCCTCGTAGGTAACTTTCCATTCAGTTTCGAAACTCTTGGCCTCTGACTTGATGACCTTGATTCAAAGGCCTTCTCCAGTGAGAAAGAACACCGTCCCACATTATCAGCACTCCTTGTTCAAATGTATCCTGTCCTCCCAATGCCTAATTCCTAAAACAAAAGCGTTATTCTAACTAACAAAGAGGAATTTTTCCACCTGCAACAGAAACGTGAGAAAGATACGATTCTGCATACACATGAACATTACAAATGCTTCAGTTATGAGAGCCAGGGAGAAATACACATGAGGCATACACAACATCAGCTGATATAAGAATCGTCATAGATCTTCCTTAAACACACATATACAAAACATTGTTACTGTGCACCTTTAAATCAGTGCACTACATGTCAGTAAATTAATTTCTCATTTATCACTTGTAAAACGAACATTAAGATTTTACCATTCAAGGCACAATTACAATAATTCCTCCACGTTGCTCGAAATCCCTCTATCATATTACTTTACATGTTATTACATTTCACACTCTAATGATCAAATGTTCACACAACACAAGAATATATGCAGGTGCAGACTACTCGTGATTATAATGCGCCCCTTGCTAAGAGAGAACACTAGAGATATACTTTGTACACTATGTATGACAGAGCAGGACCTGGTTCCATGGTTAAATTCTCCACCTCCTGGACCATCTTGGGTTTGCTGATATTCAGAGCCTACTGATAGTGAAGTCTTGTGCACTGACTTGGGTACACAGCATAAACTGTTTCAGGCTATTCCCTTCACACTATTCATTCCTACGTTCTCCCTTCACACTATTCATGACTCCAGCTCCTTCAGTCCAGCCCACCCCTCAGACATCAAGTACCATCTGACCAAGGTAACAACTTCTGTAATTTGCACCAGCTTTTGTTGGTTCTAAAAGGATTAGGTTCCTATTACGCAATGCTGCATTACAGTGTCACAAATGCAGTATGGTTTTATATAGATCTGACATTGCCTAAATGTCGGCACCACTGCACTTGATTTGGTCAGAGAGACTAACATTGCACCTGAGAAAACTGTCATCAATTATCATAGTTTGCCTTTCATGGAGGTCTCTTAATCACTTTCTCTTTTACCTTTAGACTATTCCTCCCATAGCAATCAATAGTGAGGAAGCCACAAGGGACACAGAAAGTAGTTTTGTTCTCTAATATATGTGCTGTTTTAATATTAAATCCAAAAACATTTCATAGTTCCCTGAAGCTTGGGTGCATAAGCTTGGAATTTCTGTAAGCAGAATATATTTATAAAATTGTTCCTGTTGTTACGTATCTCCACTCAAGAAGCAGTTCAATGTCATTTCTGCTTATTTTCCTCCTAGAATCCTCGAATACTCTCACTATTCATACTCTTCACAGATCTATTTTGTTATTGCTTCAGCACTTCAACCCCAATCTGTATTTCCAAATTTTTCTGAACTTTTCTGGACAGCTTTTGTTTTCAACGACTATTCATATACTGTGGAAATTTTTAGAATGCTTTTACACTTGTCCGTTTACTATCACATACTTCCATTTCTGATAATTAATTTTTGACTTACACTTATGATTCCGTTCCCAATGGTAAAAATCAATGATTTGTGAAAAGAAATGCAAAAGGACGACCACACTTAATTTTGATTTGTTATAAATGTCTATTTTTTTTTAAATTCTTTCAGCCATCTTTATCCAATGTTGCTGACCACAAACTGGATCAGACAATTGGGGGAAAACCCCTTGATGATGTAAGTATATTCGGTCCATTGAAATACATTTGTGAAAAACTGATGAATATGCTGTTTGCCACTGCGCTGCATTGCTCATGGTTATCATGCTAACAGAGAACTAGAGAAACTTTTTGTCAATTATATATGAAAAGGCTGGAGCTGGTTCTAAGGTTAAACTCTCCACCATCTGTACTATCTTTGCTTTGGCGGTGCACACATTGTAGAGCATATTCAGTCTAAAGTCTTGTACATTGACTTGGGCACGATGACACCCACCAATATATACTGGACTATTTCAATCAAACCAAACGCTCTGAGAGAACCTTCCTACACTATGGGAAGCCTTTAGGGACTTTATTCTGGGTTACTGCATTTCCAAACAATCCAGCATATTACGGTTGACCCAAAACACTCTAAATTCTGTGGAAAAAACACTGAAAAAACTGACTTCCCACGCACACACACAAGACCCTACCTTATGCTCTCAAATTCAAACAGCATTACTTCAGTATAAAGATGAAGCTGGTATAGTTGTCAAATACCCCTGGAAATTGACCAAAGCAAGGCAAAATGGTGCCAATTATCAAGCGTACCGCGTGACTCTAATGCATTTCAGTGTGGTGTTTCACATCACCGCACTGAAATGCATTGTCACCCATTTGTGGCTCTGTTGTACCAGCACTCACCACTGAAGCCAGCCAGGCCAGGCTGCTAGCGCGCCTGTGCCAGCTCTGCTGCACCCCGCAAATGGGCGCTGCCACCATCACAGGCTAAGTATTTTAACAGTTTACCACTCTGCTGCGACATTGTATTTTACAGCTGCAGTGCTGCAATTAAATACCCGCCCGCTGCGGTTCTGAGTCCCACAGGAGGGATCATGTGACCACACTGCCTCCTGGAAGGAAGTGAGGTCGGCTGGGAATTCAGGAAGTGGGGACTGGAAGCGCCCTGCGCACCGCACGCAGTCACTGCGTCTGGTCCATGGGGTACCTGCCTTCTGCATCCCGGTGTCCTCATTCATACCGGACAGTGGACTGCGCACAATTTATATTACCGGCGTCTTCGCGGCACTAGCATCAGCATTTTGTCACCCGAGAGGCCTTGGCCGTACTGTGGAGTGTGCCACGTTGGCTATAATATTATTTCTGATAGATACATCTGCCTTGTGGATTCCTCACCTTGTGAATATCCCCTTTGCGTCAGCAACGTTCGGAATTTTTCTTTGTAGCACGCCGGCGTGGACGACGTCATAGGAACGCGGCATCGCGTGTGACTCCGTCTGACGTCACCGACCCCTTATTAGGCCTAAGTCGGCGTGATGACATCAGTTCCCTTTTTTCTGCGTCGTCGACGCTAACGGTTTCAGGGATCTTCTGTAGTTACAGATAGAGACTATGTTACTTTTTGGCTGTTACTGTTTCTGTTCTTCGTCGAGGATGTCGTAGAAGAAAACGGGTTTCAAACAGTGTGGCTCGTGTGCCAGGATGATGTCAATTACTGATCCACACGAGGATTGTTTATGGTGTTTGGGATCGGATCACGACGTCAAGGGTTGTCGATCCTGTTCAAAAATGAATCGGAAGGCTCTGTGAGAACGAGAAGCAAAACTTTTATTAGCCAAAATTAAAAGTAAAGAAGCCGATAGATCTTCGAGATCAAGATCAAGACACTCCAGATCGAGACCGAAGTCAAGATCGAAGTCGCGTTCGAGGTCGCAATCAAAGTCATCGAGGTCGCGATCGAGGTCGAGGGCCAGATCGGAGTCGGCGTCGAAATCCGCTTCTGGGCATGCTTCGGGTTTCTCAAAGAAAAAACATAAGAGGGAGAAGCATAGTTCTCACCATCATTCGGGGTCTTCGGACTCTAAGAAGAAATCTTCTCGAAAGCATCGCAAGGACTTTGTGTCTCCATCTCCTGTTGGTGGTACCACTCCGGTACGATCTCGAGAGCATACACCGGAGCCGGAACTAGATCCGAATCCGGCTTCGGGTCAGTCTTCGGAGCATGAGGACGTCGTGGAGGTTCCTCAATCTCCAATTCCGGAGGATGAACCGGAAAATCAAAAGGATCAAGAGGAGCTGAATCCAGTACAGCCTCCTACGAATCCAATGGGTTCTTACCCTTCTTTTCCTGGTCAAGATCCATCACATTTCCTAAATGCTATGTATGGAGTGTATGCGAGAGCAATGTACCCCACTGGAGCACCTGCGGGTCCTATGGGTCCTTTGTCTTTCAACTTGGGTGTCCCCCAAGCTTATGCACCGGCGCCTTTTCTACCTTTTATGCCGACTCCATATCCTTCTTGGATCGGTTCAGCGCCGCCGAGGTCATCGACTCCGCGCACGGCTTCGCCGACTCCGGAGCGACTTCGGAATTCGGATCGAGGCTCGACGCCGGTTCCTGTTTCTTTTCCTCCTGTTATTCCGGCTCCTCGGTCGACGCCGGCTCCGACTCCATCGGAGTCGTTACCGGATCCGTCGACGTCGATCCGTATGGAGTGGTCGAGACGTAGAGCCCAACGTCTACTTGAGGAGAAAGAGTATGTGGAACCTGAAGTGGAGGAAGGTGAACTTCAGGAACATAATGATTGTTTTGAGGATCTTCATTCTGCTAGCAATCTTGAAGTTTCTCCGGAATGGGGATTACCTGTGGTTTCAGATGCACCCTCCAAGGATGTGGTACCATACCATATGGTAATTAGAAAAGCGTCTGATTTACTGAACTTAACTTTACCAACAGTTGAGTTCAAACCTAATATCCTCACAGAAGTCTTACATTCGCCTTCTTCTATCATTGAGCCTACTCTACCTTTCACTGAAGCTCTAACCGAACCAATTCTGGAAGTTTGGAAAAAGCCTTTGTCTGCACCTGCAGTATCTAGATCGGTGGCGAGACGTTATAGGGTGGCTCCTGGGGATCCTGAGTTATTGTCATCTCACCCTTGTAAAATTACTTTTTACTTCCACTTATAGCTCCATCACCAATGGTAAAGAGGCAGGGGCATTAGAAACCCAGGAATCATACCAGATGAAAGTATTTAATGTCTGAAAAAGAAATGTAAAATGATGAGCACACATCATTTTGTCTTGTTGTAAATCTTAGTTCTTTTTTGGGTTTCTTACAGTCACCTACACACAATGTTGCTGTCCGGAAGCTGGATCAGACAACTGAGGCAAAATCACTTGAAGATGTTAGTGGATTAAGTCTGTGAATATACATTTGTGAAAAACTGAACAATGTCCTGTGTTGCACTGAGTTGCCAATGCTTATGATGAGTCTGGGTTCCACGTCCTAGATTTTGCTGGGAACCCATGGTCAAAAGACCATTGGTTCTTGCTTAAAAAGTGTAGAGGGGAGAAATATCTTATCTGATTAGATTTCACAATTCGAATAACTCATGACTCCTAAGAATCATTGACTCCAGGTTCTAAATTTAGATAGTTTATCACAAAGCCAAGAACAATTGGACATACAAACACCTCAGAATGAGGGTGTAAAAAAGCATTAGAACTAATACAAAGCCAAACCTAAGGGCAACATTCAATCTATGCAACATGCAGAGAATGACCAGTTCTAAAATCAGAATGCAGATGATCACTGCGTCGACATCAAGAGTATTCTTCATTTGACGTTCATAAGTAAAAGCATTAGTATGTCCCTACACTAACACTAACATGACATCCCTACTTAGCATTTCCCCAAGCAAGTTAAGGAAAAAAGTGTCCGTGCGTGAAGACTTCCTAAGAAGTGCACTCATGTTGAATGGGCCAAGTAGCATAAAGCTATGGAGTTCATTCTAAGATGCTCCTTTTCTCTCCATCAGATCTCCTCTTCTAACCCAAAAAGCCCAGGGCACTGTCCCCAATTCCAACATCTCAATCCTAGGACAAGCCCATCTTTGCATCACAAAATCATCCCATCCAGCTGGACTCCTCCTCGTAGGTAACTTTCCATTCAGTTTCGAAACTCTTGGCCTCTGACTTGATGACCTTGATTCTCAGGCCTTCTCCAGTGAGAAAGAACACCGTCCCACATTATCAGCACTCCTTGTTCAAATGTATCCTCTCCTCCCAATGCCTAATTCCTTAAACAAAAGCGTTATTCTAACTAACAAAGAGGAATTTTTCCACCTGCAACAGAAACATGAGAAAGATACGATTCTGCATTCACATGAACATTACAAATGCTTCAGTTATGAGAGCCAGGGAGAAATACACATGAGGCATACACAACATCAGCTAATATAAGAATCGTCATAGATCTTCCTTAAACACACATATACAAAACATTGTTACTGTGCACCTTTAAATCAGTGCACTACATGTCAGTAAATTAATTTCTCATTTATCACTTGTAAAACGAACATTAAGATTTTACCATTCAAGGCACAATTACAATAATTCCTCCATGTGAGAAGTTGGCCTGGTAGGGGATGTTTCCAATTCTGGAACCACCTACTACCTGACCAAACAATCCCCTTATGGTGTCTGGTTGTAAGTCAACCTTATTAGACAAGCTATCCTAGGGGTAGCATGGACTAAGCAGCCTAAAGGCTTAACTTAAGAGGTCGTGTTAAGCGAGCTGTTTTACCATATACAATCCTGTAATACCAAATGAAAGGACACCACACAAGTATATATTATAAAAATATATGTGTTTATTACTAAAAACAATCCCCAGTATTCTTTATGAATAAAGGGGCACAAGCGTTAAATCAAAAAGCACTGTTTAAACATACAAGTTGCACAATTATGGATGAGGGCGGGTGGCCACTCAAACCATATACTAAACAAGTGGTATAAGAAAGGCCACTCGAGCAGTGGTTAGGCCTAGGGCCTAGGGAATCGCTGGGAGCAGTCAGGACAAGCAATGCTGAAGTCGGGAATGGCCCTCGGGATTCGGGAGATGTGCGGAAAGCGCACGCATGCACCAATGTTAACCAATGGTGCGTAAAAGTCAAAGAGTTAAAGTTTAAGGACACTTCCGCTGAACCTTAAGGAACAAAACTTAACACACAGACCCTAGAGGTGTGCACCAGTGTGGGAACACCGGCGGAGCAAAGTTACCTCACCCACAGGAAGTGGGTGCACAGGGTCGAAGTGGCGTCGGGTTTTGACACGCAGGCTCTTGGTGCTTGAAGCTGAAAGGGCTGCAGGCAGGGTGAAGACGAAGTGTCCGGTGGAGTCCAAGGGTGGACTCAAGTTGTAGAGTACCTGAAAGCAGAGGGGACAGAGTCTGGGTCACTCAGCAGTGACCAGGGTGGAACCAGGACGGAACCAGGCAATGTTGGGCGCAATCAGGTGGTCGTCGAGGAGCTTCTCTCCGCTGTCACGTGGGCTCTGGGGCATCTGCGACGTCCAGGAGCAGGTCACGATCTGTCCCACGCAGGCTCTCACCGTCGGTGCAGTCGGCTTCAAGTTTGGAGCAAACAAGCCTTGGTAAGAGCAATCCACGCAGGATCGGAAGATTGCTTCTCACTCGGACCAGGAAGGTCAGAGTCGGGGCTCCTTTTCAGGGGAGCTGGTGTGGATCTGGAGCAACCAGAATCACAAGTCTTCTTAGGTAGTTCGTCGGCACAGGGACCACAAGCCAGTGGGCAAGTGACCGGGCCAACGCGTTGAGCCAAATCGTGCCAAAGGGCCCCACGCAACACTCGTCGAGTGTGGAGGGCTGAACTTCGGCTCAGGAGTAGCTCAGGGTGGGGGCTTCTCAAACCCCGGTGTACAGCTTCGAGGGTCACTCGTGGGCTGCACGGTCAGCGTCTCGTGGTCACTTCAAGATGGCGGGCCCCACGCTTCCGGTCGCCTCCACGGGTCTCAGCTTTGCATGGACTGTGGATCGGGCTGTAAGAAGCTGGGCAGGCTTGATCTCGTCGATCTCAGTCGCTCGAGTTCCGGCGGGAACTGCAACTAAGTAGACGTCGAGGGCTGGATGGTGCCTGCTGCTGCAGGGTGGTCACTCCTTGACCACAAGGGAGATTCTTCGGGCTTCCACGTTGAGATGGAGGGCGAAGGGTCCAGAATATCGTTTCAAATGTTTCTTCCAGGAAATCTGCTGTGCATTGGCACTGCTCCCACTCTTATTCGAATCTGGTGGGCGTGATTACCTGCTAGGTCCCCTCCTATGGGTGGGACCCAGGAAGTGGGTGGATACACCCCCTTCCTTTGATCCAGGCCGCCCTGGCACGAGGGCTGGAGTGCCCCAGAACCGGTTTGGCCGGATTATGCAAGGGGCAGCCTTGTGCGCCCCAGGCAGTGTCTGGTTTCTTTCAAACCTCCCTGCTACAATACACTATCTCCTGTCTGGAGGGCGGTGACACCCTCCTGTGACAGGAAACCCTTTGTCCAGGACCCCCTTGACTGGGTTTCGGTCAGCTCCAGGGGTCCAGACATTTGTCTGTGGCAGAGGCATCCATTTTGTGGATCTTAAGGCCTTTGGAGAAATCAACCGCATTAAAGTGAAGTAACATGTCTTACCCCTCTAGAGGGGTGGAATGCCATCCCCGTCGCCAGAACTGGCGAGGGGATGGTATTCCAAAGCATATGACACCTTACACGACATGTTTTGATAAAGCCAAACCAGAGTTGCTAAATAACCGCGAGGATTATAAGGCACTTAATAGTATATGGTATGGCATTATCCTGAAACAGCTTAGGGATTTGTTCCCGACGGCTGCAGACAGGCTCAGCTCATGCTAGAGCTCCATCTCACATAAAAACCATGCACCCAGCCTCCAGGATTGGTGAGGCCTGTCTATAGGAGTGGCTCACAGGTTTACATGTGTCCAGATATAGGTTTAGACATAGGTATACTATATCTAAGCAAGGGGTGTGTACACCACCTTACCCCAGCTGAGTGATCAGCCAGTTGTGTCAATTTAAGAACCAGCCAGGGGTGGCAAAAGATATGCTGCAGCCCCTGGTAGGCCTTAGTGGCTCCTGTGCCCTGTGCACCTATAGTGCATTCTACAGGGGCTGACAAGGAGTCCATTTCCAATTGGTATGTGCCTATAGCACATGTGTCATTAATTTAGTGAGAGAACAGCAGGCTGGGGGTCTGATCAGCAGGCCCACAGCCTCAGTAGTCGAAAACCAGTGAAGCAAAAAGCAAAAATTTGGGGTGACCATAGGATAGCAGACCCTACTCTCCTACACAACCCCCCCCCAAACGCAGGGACATTAAACTAACCTTGACCAGATAAGTCTTCATGTTCTAAGTGGAAGTACCTGGAGAGACCATCTGCATTACCATGGTCAGTCCCTGGGCGGTGCTCCACTGTAAAGTCCATCCCCTGTAGGGAAATGGACCACCTGAGCAGTTTGGGATTTTCACCCTTCATCTGATTAAGCCATAAGAGGGGCTTATGGTCTGTTTGCACCAGGAAGTGAGTTCCAAACAAGTAGGACCTCAACTTCTTTAATGCCCAAACCACAGCAAAGGCCTCCCTCTCAATGGCTGACCAACGTTTTTCTCTTGGGGTTAGCCTCCTGCTAATGAAAGCAATTGGCTGGTCTTGACCATCTTGATTAAGTTGTGAGAGTACAGCTCCCACCCCCAACTCAGAAGCATCTGTCTGAACAATGAACTGTTTGGAGTAGTCAGGACTCTTTAGGATAGGTGCAGAGCACATGGCCTTCTTCAGGTCTTCAAATGCCTTCTGACAGCTAACTGTCCACTGAACCTTTTTTGGCATCTTCTTGGATGTCAAGTCATTTAATGGTGTCACTATAGACCCATAGTTTTTCACAAACTTTCTGTAATACCCAGTCAGGCCCAAGAAGGCTCTGACTTGTGTCTGGGTAACTGGAGGAGCCCAGTCCTGTATGGCCTGGATTTTGCTTTCCAGTGGCTGAACCTGGCCTCCACCTACTAGGTGGCCCAGGTATACAACCTTACTCTGCCCTATCTGGCACTTTGTGGCCTTGATAGTTAGGCCTGCCTTTTGCAGGGCCTCCAAAACTTTCTTCAGGTGGATCAGGTGATCCTCCCAGGTGGAGCTAAAGACAGCAATATCATCCAGATAAGCTGCACAAAAGTCATCCAACCCAGTAAGGACTTGGTTCACCAACCTTTGGAAAGTGGCAGGTGCATTCTTCAACCCAAAGGGCATTACCACAAACTGATAATGTCCACTAGGGGTAGAGAATGCTGTTTTGGCTTTTGACTCCTCAGCTAGTCTGATTTGCCAGTAGCCAGCTGTCAGATCAAATGTGCTCAGAAACTTGGCAGAAGCCAATCTGTCAATGAGCTCATCTGCTCTTGGAATGGGGTGAGCATCTGTCCTAGTGACAGCATTGAGACCCCTGTAATCCACGCAAAACCTCATTTCTCTCTTACCATCTTGGGTATGAGGTTTTGGCACCAGGACTACTGGGCTGGCCCATGGGCTCTCTGATGGCTCAATCACTCCAAGCTCCAACATCTTTTGCACCTCAGCCCTGATGCAATCCCTGACATGATCAGGTTGCCTGTAGATCTTATTCTTGACAGGCAGACTGTCACCAGTGTCCACAACATGGGTACACCAGTCAGTTTGGCTGGGTGTGAGTGAAAACATTTGCCTGTGAGCCTGCAAAACTTGTCTGCAGTCCCTCTGTTGCTGGTCAGTGAGGCTGCCTGCCAAGGCTACTCCATCAACTGAACCATCATCAGGGTTCTGAGAAAGCAGGTCTGGGAGAGGGTCACTCTCTTCCTCCTGTTCCCCATCTGTGGCCATGAGCAAGCTCATGTCCTCCCTGTCTACAAATGCTTTCAAGCGATTCACATGGATTACCCTGTGAGGGCTCCTGGGGGTTCCAAAGTCTACCAAGTAGGTGACTTCCCCTTTCTTCTCAATAATAGGATAGGGTCCACTCCACTTGTCTTGGAGTGCTGCTGGAGCCACTGGCTCCAGTACCCATACCTTCTGTCCTGGTTGGAACTCTACCAGCACAGCCTTTTGGTCATGCCAAGCTTTCTGCAATTCTTGGCTGGCCTCCAGGTTTTTGGATGCTCTTTCCATGTACTCAGCCATCCTGGAGCGGAGACCAAGTACATAGTCCACTATGTCTAGTTTGGGCTTTTTGAGAGGTAACTCCCATCCTTCCTTCACCAAACACAATGGACCTCTCACAGGGTGGCCAAACAAAAGTTCAAAAGGGCTGTAGCCAACCCCCTTCTGTGGGACCTCTCTGTAAGCAAAGAGCAGGCAGGGTAAAAGAATGTCCCATTTCCGCCTGAGCTTCTCTGGTAATCCTTTTATCATGCCTTTAAGGGTCTTGTTAAATCTCTCCACAAGCCCATTGCATTGTGGATGATATGGGGTGGTAAACTTATAGTTTACTCCACATTCCTTCCACATTGCTTTTAGATAGCTGGACATGAAATTTGTCCCTCTATCTGATAGTACCTCCTTAGGAAAGCCCACTCTTGAGAAAACTGCAATGAGGGCTTTTGCCACCACAGGTGCTGTGGTGGTCCTTAGGGGAATAGCCTCTGGGTACCTGGTGGCATGATCCACTACCACCAGTATGAATCTGTTCCCAGATGCTGTTTGGGGGTCCATTGGACCCACAATATCAATTCCAACTCTCTCAAAGGGGACCCCCACCACAGGTAGTGGTATTAGGGGGGCCTTTGTTGTGCCACCTGACTTACCACTGGCTTGGCAAGTGACACAGGAGCGACAAAACTCCTTGACATCCTCTGACATGTGAGGCCAGTGGAAGTGTGGAACCAGCCTGTCCCACGTCTTGTTCTGGCCTAAGTGTCCTGCAAGGGGAATATCATGGGCCAAGGTAAGGAGGAATCCCCTAAACTGCAGAGGTATCACCAACCTCCTGGTCATGCCAGGCTTGGGGGCTCTAGCCTCTGAGTAAAGGAGTCCCTCATCCCAATACACAGTATGGGTACCTTGGGCATCCCCAGCAGCCTCAGCAGCAGCCTGCTGTCTGAGGGGTTCAAGGGAAGGGCAATCTAATTGAGCCTGCCTCAGGTCTGCCCTTGAGGGTCCCCCTGTCCCCAGAAACTCAACCTGGTCAGGTTCAAGCTCCTCAGAGACAGTCTCCTCTTGGACTGCAGAATCAGTTTCCTCTGAAACCTGATCCTCAACCTGGGGCAAGGTGGAAGGCGAGGCCTTTCCTCTCTTGCTCCTTCTCTTGGGTTGTGGCTGGTCTATTGTCTCAAGATCCACCACTGGTTCAGGAAGGCACTTCTTAGCCTGAGCCCTTGTCATGGCAAGGACATGCTCTGAAATCCCTAGCATTTCTGCATGAGTCCTGTACTCCACTTCTGACCATGCTGAGCTTTCAAGGTCATTGCCTAACAGACAGTCTACTGGTAGGTCTGCACTCACCACAACTTTCTTTAGGCCATCAACCCCTCCCCAGGAGAAGTTCACAACTGCCACACTATGGGAGGTAGTGGAGTTGCTTGCATTGGTTACTAGGTAGCTCTCTCCTAGTACAATCTGCCCAGGGTCCACAAAGCCAGGGGTCACCATGGTGACACTAGCACATGTGTCCCTGTAAGCTTGAGCCAGTTTCTCATTTATTAAGGGAGTCTGCCTGTATTTGCCCAGGTTAGTGGGGCTTACTGCAGTGGGCAACTCAATGTCCACATCATACAGGAGAACTGCCTGTGTAGGGACTCTGACTAGGCCAGATCCTACTTCAATACCCAGGGTCAACCCAGCTACACCCTTGGACTGTGTTCCACCACTGCTTACTGTACTTGGGGTTGCAGTTGCTTTAGGAGCTGTAGTGGTGGGAACTGGATTTGCCTTGGTGCACTCACTGCCCCAGTGTGAAACTGATTTGCAGGTATTGCACCAAGGTGTCTTTGGACCTTTGTTCTTCTTCTTCTTGTTACCAGTTTGGGAACCACCCTCCTTACTATTAGTTTGGGGGCCTGAAGACTTCTGGTCTTTTTCTTTATCTTTCTGATTCTGATTACCACCCTTCTGGTCTGTTTTCTTCTGGTCACCACCTTGGTTCTGGGGTTTCTGCTTAATCCTTGTTCTGACCCATTTGTCTGCCTTCTTTCCCAATTCTTGGGGAGAGGTCAGATCAGAGTCAATAAGGTATTGATGCAACAGCTGGTTTGTACAGTTATTAAGGATCTGTTCTCTCATCATAAGATTGTACAATCCTGTATAGTCTGAAACTTTACTTCCCTGTAACCAACCCTCCAAAGCCTTAGTGGCACACTCCACAAAATCAGTCCAGTCTTGAGTCTGTGCTTTCTGGGTGTCTCTGAACAACAACCTGTATTGCTCAGTGGTTAGGCCATACCCTTCAATGAGAGCACTCTTCAAAACAGAGTAGTTTTTGGCATCCTCAGGTCTAACTGTGAGGAGCCTGTCCCTCCCTTTCTCAGAAAAGGAGTACCACAAAATTGCAGCCCACTGATTCTCAGGAACCTGCTGTACCATGCAGGCTCTCTCAAGAGCAGTCATCCATTTGTGGATGTCATCCCCTTCTTTAAAGGGGGGCACAATCTTGGTCAGGTTTCTATTATCATAGGCCCTGTCTTTTTCTCTTGGAAAATTGCTGCCACCAGTGACATCTAAGCCACTTAATTTCTGCTCTCTTGCCAAGGCAAGTCTAGCTTGAGCCAAGGCTACCTCCTCCCTCTCTATCTGGAGTTTGACAGCCCTCATTCTGGCCCTATGCTCTAACTTTTGAGAAGCATTCATGCCTCTCTGTGATTCCCTGGAGGCACTAGAAAGATGAGAGTCCCCTGAGGGAGATCTCACTCTTCTGTTGCCTGGGGGAATCATATGTTGGGTTCTGGGGAGGTGCTGGCCCTCTCCATTCCCCAGTAGGTCCAAGTTGGCCTGGCTAAGCCTACCAACTGGAACCTGGCTACCCTGATCCTGTACTCCTAAGTCCTCAGCATCTGAGTCCTCATCCAAGTCATCATCATCCTCTTCTTCAAGGGGATCAACTGCAGGGGGGTTCCCTCCAGTTCCTGTATCTAGGGAAGCTGCTTTTGCCTTCTCTAAGTCATCCTGTTCTAGGATTTCTACCAGGATTAGGCAGGTGGGGCTTCTGCCCCTTTTTAACCCTCTTGCTTTGCACAAGGCAATCAAGTCTCTGCGGGTTAGTTTGTCATATCCAAAAGTTGCCTGGGTAGGGTCAACTGTCACAGGACTAGACCCTGAGGCCTTTCCTGTGTCAGACATGGTTACTAGTGAGGTGTAAGTGGTGCACTTACCTACACTAAGTGTTTTCCTACTGGACCTTGCTAGTGAGTTGTAGTCAGGGGTGTGCTACTCCCTTCAACCTACAACTACAAAGTTCAGTAGAACTTAATATGCTAAGCTTTTGATTTTATATGTACCTAGAGGTACTTGATGTGATCTTTCAATTTGATATAAAGATTGCAATGGTAAAACAACAGCAAGCTCAAATCCGCACCGCTGCTCACCAATGTGAGAAGTTGGCCTGGTAGGGGATGTTTCCAATTCTGGAACCACCTACTACCTGACCAAACAATCCCCTTATGGTGTCTGGTTGTAAGTCAACCTTATTAGACAAGCTATCCTAGGGGTAGCATGGACTAAGCAGCCTAAAGGCTTAACTTAAGAGGTCGTGTTAAGCGAGCTGTTTTACCATATACAATCCTGTAATACCAAATGAAAGGACACCACACAAGTATATATTATAAAAATATATGTGTTTATTACTAAAAACAATCCCCAGTATTCTTTATGAATAAAGGGGCACAAGCGTTAAATCAAAAAGCACTGTTTAAACATACAAGTTGCACAATTATGGATGAGGGCGGGTGGCCACTCAAACCATATACTAAACAAGTGGTATAAGAAAGGCCACTCGAGCAGTGGTTAGGCCTAGGGCCTAGGGAATCGCTGGGAGCAGTCAGGACAAGCAATGCTGAAGTCGGGAATGGCCCTCGGGATTCGGGAGATGTGCGGAAAGCGCACGCATGCACCAATGTTAACCAATGGTGCGTAAAAGTCAAAGAGTTAAAGTTTAAGGACACTTCCGCTGAACCTTAAGGAACAAAACTTAACACACAGACCCTAGAGGTGTGCACCAGTGTGGGAACACCGGCGGAGCAAAGTTACCTCACCCACAGGAAGTGGGTGCACAGGGTCGAAGTGGCGTCGGGTTTTGACACGCAGGCTCTTGGTGCTTGAAGCTGAAAGGGCTGCAGGCAGGGTGAAGACGAAGTGTCCGGTGGAGTCCAAGGGTGGACTCAAGTTGTAGAGTACCTGAAAGCAGAGGGGAAAGAGTCTGGGTCACTCAGCAGTGACCAGGGTGGAACCAGGACGGAACCAGGCAATGTCGGGCGCAATCAGGTGGTCGTCGAGGAGCTTCTCTCCGCTGTCACGTGGGCTCTGGGGCATCTGCGACGTCCAGGAGCAGGTCACGATCTGTCCCACGCAGGCTCTCACCGTCGGTGCAGTCGGCTTCAAGTTTGGAGCAAACAAGCCTTGGTAAGAGCAATCCACGCAGGATCGGAAGATTGCTTCTCACTCGGACCAGGAAGGTCAGAGTCGGGGCTCCTTTTCAGGGGAGCTGGTGTGGATCTGGAGCAACCAGAATCACAAGTCTTCTTAGGTAGTTCGTCGGCACAGGGACCACAAGCCAGCGGGCAAGTGACCGGGCCAACGCGTTGAGCCAAATCGTGCCAAAGGGCCCCACGCAACACTCGTCGAGTGTGGAGGGCTGAACTTCGGCTCAGGAGTAGCTCAGGGTGGGGGTTTCTCAAACCCTGGTGTACAGCTTCGAGGGTCACTCGTGGGCTGCACGGTCAGCGTCTCGTGGTCACTTCAAGATGGCGGGCCCCACGCTTCCGGTCGCCTCCACGGGTCTCAGCTTTGCATGGACTGTGGATCGGGCTGTAAGAAGCTGGGCAGGCTTGATCTCGTCGATCTCAGTCGCTCGAGTTCCGGCGGGAACTGCAACTAAGTAGACGTCGAGGGCTGGATGGTGCCTGCTGCTGCAGGGTGGTCACTCCTTGACCACAAGGGAGATTCTTCGGGCTTCCACGTTGAGATGGAGGGCGAAGGGTCCAGAATATCGTTTCAAATGTTTCTTCCAGGAAATCTGCTGTGCATTGGCACTGCTCCCACTCTTATTCGAATCTGGTGGGCGTGATTACCTGCTAGGTCCCCTCCTATGGGTGGGACCCAGGAAGTGGGTGGATACACCCCCTTCCTTTGATCCAGGCCGCCCTGGCACGAGGGCTGGAGTGCCCCAGAACCGGTTTGGCCGGATTATGCAAGGGGCAGCCTTGTGCGCCCCAGGCAGTGTCTGGTTTCTTTCAAACCTCCCTGCTACAATACACTATCTCCTGTCTGGAGGGCGGTGACACCCTCCTGTGACAGGAAACCCTTTGTCCAGGACCCCCTTGACTGGGTTTCGGTCAGCTCCAGGGGTCCAGACATTTGTCTGTGGCAGAGGCATCCATTTTGTGGATCTTAAGGCCTTTGGAGAAATCAACCGCATTAAAGTGAAGTAACATGTCTTACCCCTCTAGAGGGGTGGAATGCCATCCCCGTCGCCAGAACTGGCGAGGGGATGGTATTCCAAAGCGTATGACACCTTACACGACATGTTTTGATAAAGCCAAACCAGAGTTGCTAAATAACCGCGAGGATTATAAGGCACTTAATAGTATATGGTATGGCATTATCCTGAAACAGCTTAGGGATTTGTTCCCGACGGCTGCAGACAGGCTCAGCTCATGCTAGAGCTCCATCTCACATAAAAACCATGCACCCAGCCTCCAGGATTGGTGAGGCCTGTCTATAGGAGTGGCTCACAGGTTTACATGTGTCCAGATATAGGTTTAGACATAGGTATACTATATCTAAGCAAGGGGTGTGTACACCACCTTACCCCAGCTGAGTGATCAGCCAGTTGTGTCAATTTAAGAACCAGCCAGGGGTGGCAAAAGATATGCTGCAGCCCCTGGTAGGCCTTAGTGGCTCCTGTGCCCTGTGCACCTATAGTGCATTCTACAGGGGCTGACAAGGAGTCCATTTCCAATTGGTATGTGCCTATAGCACATGTGTCATTAATTTAGTGAGAGAACAGCAGGCTGGGGGTCTGATCAGCAGGCCCACAGCCTCAGTAGTCGAAAACCAGTGAAGCAAAAAGCAAAAATTTGGGGTGACCATAGGATAGCAGACCCTACTCTCCTACACTCCACGTTGCACGAAATCCCTCTATCATATTAATTTACATGTTATTACATTTCACACTCTAATGATCAAATGTTCACACAACACAAGAATATATGCAGGTGCAGACTACTCGTGATTATAATGCGCCCCTTGCTAAGAGAGAACACTAGAGATACACTTTTTACACTATGTATGACAGAGCAGGACCTGGTTCCATGGTTAAATTCTCCACCCCCTGGACCATCTTGGGTTTGTTGATATTCAGAGCCTACTGATAGTGAAGTCTTGTGCACTGACTTGGGTACACAGCATAAACTGTTTCAGGCTATTCCCTTCACACTATTCATTCCTACGTTCTCCCTTCACACTATTCATGACTCCAGCTCCTTCAGTCCAGCCCACCCCTCAGACATCAAGTACCATCTGACCAAGGTAAAAACTTCTGTAATTTGCACCAGCTTTTGTTGGTTCTAAAAGGATTAGGTTCCTATTACGCAATGCTGCATTACAGTGTCACAAATGCAGTATGGTTTTATATAGATCTGACATTGCCTAAATGTCGGCACCACTGCACTTGATTTGGTCAGAGAGTCTAACATTGCACCTGAGAAAACTGTCATCAATTATCATAGTTTGCCTTTCATGGAGGTCTCTTAATCACTTTCTCTTTTACCTTTAGACTATTCCTCCCATAGCAATCAATAGTGAGGAAGCCACAAGGGACACAGAAAGTAGTTTTGTTCTCTAATATATGTGCTGTTTTAATATTAAATCCAAAAACATTTCATAGTTGCCTGAAGCTTGGGTGCATAAGCTTGGAATTCCTGTAAGCAGAATATATTTATAAAATTGTTCCTGTTGTTACGTATCTCCACTCAAGAAGCAGTTCAATGTCATTTCTGCTTATTTTCCTCCTAGAATCCTCGAATACTCTCACTATTCATACTCTTCACAGATCTATTTTATTATTGCTTCAGCACTTCAACCCCAATCTGTATTTCCAAATTTTTCTGAACTTTTCTGGACAGCTTTTGTTTTCAACGACTATTCATATACTGTGGCAATTTTTAGAATGCTTTTACACTTGTCCGTTTACTATCACATACTTCCATTTCTGATAATTAATTTTTGACTTACACTTATGATTCCGTCCCCAATGGTAAAAATCAATGATTTGTGAAAAGAAATGCAAAAGGACGACCATACTTAATTTTGATTTCTTATAAATGTCTATGTTTTTTTTTAATTCTTTCAGCCATCTTTATCCAATGTTGCTGACCAGAAACTGGATCAGACAATTGGGGGAAAACCCCTTGATGATGTAAGTATATTCGGTCCATTGAAATACATTTGTGAAAAACTGATGAATATGCTGTTTGCCACTGCGCTGCATTGCTCATGGTTATCATGCTAACAGAGAACTAGAGAAACTTTTTGTCAATTATATATGAAAAGGCTGGACCTGGTTCTAAGGTTAAACTCTCCACCATCTGTACTATCTTTGCTTTGGTGGTGCACACATTGTAGAGCATATTCAGTCTAAAGTCTTGTACATTGACTTGGGCACAATGACACCCACCAATATATACTGGACTATTTCAATCAAACCAAACGCTCTGTGAGAACCATCCTACACTATGGGAAGCCTTTAGGGACTTTATTCTGGGTTACTGCATTTCCAAACAATCCAGCATATTACGGTTGACCCAAAACACTCTAAATTCTGTGGAAAAAACACTGAAAAAACTGACTTCCCATGCACACACACAAGACCCTACCTTATCCTCTCAAATTCAAACAGCATTACTTCAGTATAAAGATGAAGCTGGTATAGTTGTCAAATACCCCTGAAAATTGGCCAAAGCAAGGCAAAATGGTGCCAATTATCAAGCGTACCGCGTGACTCTAATGCATTTCAGTGTGGTGTTTCACATCACCGCACTGAACTGCATTGTCACGCATTTGTGGCTCTGTTGTACCAGCACTCACCACTGAAGCCAGCCACGCCAGGCTGCTAGCGCGCCTGTGCCAGCTCTGCTGCACCCCGCAAATGGGCGCTGCCACCATCACAGGCTAAGTATTTTAACAGTTTACCACTCTGCTGCGACATTGTATTTTACAGCTGCAGTGCTGCAATGAAATACCCGCCCGCTGTGGGTCTGAGTCCCACAGGAGGGATCATGTGACCACACAGCCTCCTGGAAGGAAGTGAGGTCGGCTGGGAATTCAGGAAGTGGGGACTGGAAGCGCCCTGCGCCCCGCACGCAGTCACTGCGTCTGGTCCATGGGGTACCTGCCTTCTGCGTCCCGGTGTCCTCATTCATACCGGACAGTGGACTGCGCACAATTTATATTACCGGCGTCGTCGCGGCACTAGCATCAGCATTTTGTCACCCGAGAGGCCTTGGCCGTACTCTGGAGTGTGCCACGTTGGCTATAATATTATTTCTGATAGATACATCTGCTTTGTGGATTCCTCACCTTGTGAATATCCCCCTTGCGTCAGCAACGTTCGGAATTTTTCTTTGTAGCACGCCGGCGTGGACGACGTCATAGGAACGCGGCATCGCGTGCGACTCCGTCTGACGTCACCGACTCCTTATTAGGCCTACGTCGGCGTGATGACATCAGTTCCCTTTTTTCTGCGTCGTCGACGCTAACGGTTTCAGGGATCTTCTGTAGTTACAGATAGAGACTTTGTTACTTTTTGGCTGTTACTGTTTCTGTTCTTCGTCGAGGATGTCGTCGAAGAAAACGGGATTCAAACAGTGTGGCTCGTGTGCCAGGATGATGTCAATTACTGATCCACACAAGGATTGTTTATGGTGTTTGGGATCGGATCACGACGTCAAGGGTTGTCGATCCTGTTCAAAAAGGAATCCGAAGGCTCTGTGTGAACGAGAAGCAAAACTTTTATTAGCCAAAATTAAAAGTAAAGAAGCCGATAGATCTTCGAGATCAAGATCAAGACACTCCAGATCGAGAGCGAAGTCAAGATCGAAGTCGCGTTCGAGGTCGCAATCGAAGTCACCGAGGTCGCGATCGAGGTCGAGGGCCAGATCGGAGTCGGCATCGAAATCCGCTTCTGGGCATGCTTCGGGTTTCTCAAAGAAAAAACATAAGAGGAAGAAGCATAGTTCTCACCATCATTCGGGGTCTTCGGACTCTAAGAAGAAATCTTCTCGAAAGCATCGCAAGGACTTTGTGTCTCCATCTCCTGTTGGCGGTACCACTCCGGTACGATCTCGAGAGCATACACCGGAGCCGGAACTGGATCCAAATCCGGCTTCGGGTCAGTCTTCGGGGCATGAGGACGTCGTGGAGGTTCCTCAATCTCCAATTCCGGAGGATGAACGGGAAAATCAAAAGGATCAAGAGGAGCCGAATCCAGTACAGCCTCCTACGAATCCAATGGGTACTTACACTTCTTTTCCTGGTCCTGGTCAAGATCTATCGCATTTCCTAAATGCTATGTATGGAGTGTATGCGAGGGCAATGTACCCCACTGGAGCACCTGCGGGTCCTATGGGTCCTTTGTCTTTCAACTTGGGTGTCCCCCAAGCTTATGCACCGGCGCCTTTTCTCCCTTTTATGCCGACTCCATATCCTTCTTGGATCGGTTCAGCGCCGCCGAGGTCATCGACTCTGTGCACGGCTTCGCCAACTCCGGAGCGACTTCGGAATTCGGAACGAGGCTCGACGCCGGTTCCTGTTTCTTTTCCTCCTGTTATTACGGCTCCTCGGTCAACGCCGGCTCTGACTCCATCGGAGTCGTTACCGGATCCGTCGACATCGATCCGTTTGGAGTGGTCGAGACGTAGAGCCCAACGTCTACTTGAGGAGAAAGAGTATGTGGAACCTGAAGTGGAGGAAGGTGAACTTCAGGAACATAATGATTGTTTTGAGGATCTTCATTCTGCTAGCAATCTTGAACTTTCTCCGGAATGGGGATCACCTGTGGTTTCAGATGCACCCTCCAAGGATGTGGTACCATACCATATGGTAATTAGAAAAGCGTCTGATTTACTGAACTTAACTTTACCAACAGTTGAGTTCAAACCTAATATCCTCACAGAAGTCTTACATTCGCCTTCTTCTATCATTGAGCCTACTCTACCTTTCACTGAAGCTCTGACCGAACCAATTCTGGAAGTTTGGAAAAAGCCTTTGTCTGCACCTGCAATATCTAGATCGGTGGCGACACGTTATAGGGTGGCTCCTGGGGATCCTGAGTTATTGTCTTCTCACCCTTGTAAAATTACTTTTTACTTACACTTATAGCTCCATCACCAATGGTAAAGAGGCAGGGGCATTAGAAACCCAGGAATCATACCAGATGAAAGTATTTAATGTCTGAAAAATAAATGTAAAATGATGAGCACACATCATTTTGTCTTGTTGTAAATCTTAGTTCTTTTTTGGGTTTCTTCCAGTCACCTACACACAATGTTGCTGTCCAGAAGCTGGATCAGACAACTGAGGCAAAATCACTTGAAGATGTTAGTGGATTAAGTCTGTGAATATACATTTGTGAAAAACTGAACAATGTCCTGTGTTGCACTGAGTTGCCAATGCTTATGATGAGTCTGGGTTCCACGTCCTAGATTTTGCTGGGAACCCATGGTCAAAAGACCGTTGGTTCTTGCTCAAAAGTGTAGAGGGGAGAAATATCTTATCTGATTAGATTTCACAATTCGAATAACCCATGACTCCTAAGAATCACTGACTCCAGGTTCTAAATTTAGATAGTTTATCACAAAGCCAAGAACAATTGGACATACAAACACCTCAGAATGAGGGTGTAAAAAAACATTAGAACTAATACAAAGCCAAACCTAAGGGCAATATTCAATCTATGCAACATGCAGAGAATGACCAGTTCTAAAATCAGAATGCAGATGATCACTGTGTCGACATCAAGAGTATTCTTCATTTGACGTTCATAAGTAAAAGCATTAGTATGTCCCTACACTAACACTAACATGACATCCCTACTTAGCATTTCCCCAAGCAAGTTAAGGAAAAAAGTGTCCATGCGTGAAGACTTCCTAAGAAGTGCACTCATGTTGAATGGGCCAAGTAGCATAAAGCTATGGAGTTCATTCTAAGATGCTCCTTCTCTCTCCATCAGATCTCCTCTTCTAACCCAAAAAGCCCAGGGCACTGTCACCAATTCCAACATCTCAATCCTAGGACAAGCCCATCTTTGCATCACAAAATCATCCCATCCAGCTGGACTCCTCCTCGTAGGTAACTTTCCATTCAGTTTCGAAACTCTTGGCCTCTGACTTGATGACCTTGATTCTCAGGCCTTCTCCAGTGAGAAAGAACACCGTCCCACATTATCAGCACTCCTTGTTCAAATGTATCCTCTCCTCCCAATGCCTAATTCCTAAAACAAAAGCGTTATTCTAACTAACAAAGAGGAATGTTTCCACCTGCAACAGAAACGTGAGAAAGATACGATTCTGCATACACATGAACATTACAAATGCTTCAGTTATGAGAGCCAGGGAGAAATACACATGAGGCATACACAACATCAGCTAATATAAGAATCGTCATAGATCTTCCTTAAACACACATATACAAAACATTATTACTGTGCACCTTTAAATCAGTGCATTACATGTCAGTAAATTAATTTCTCATTTATCACTTGTAAAACGAACATTAAGATTTTACCATTCAAGGCACAATTACAATAATTCCTCTACGTTGCACGAAATCCCTCTATCATATTACTTTACATGTTATTACATTTCACACTCTAATGATCAAATGTTCACACAACACAAGAATATATGCAGGTGCAGACTACTCGTGATTATAATGCGCCCCTTGCTAAGAGAGAACACTAGAGATACACTTTGTACACTATGTATGACAGAGCAGGACCTGGTTCCATGGTTAAATTCTCCACCCCCTGGACCATCTTGGGTTTGCTGATATTCAGAGCCTACTGATAGTGAAGTCTTGTGCACTGACTTGGGTACACAGCATAAACTGTTTCAGGCTATTCCCTTCACACTACTCATTCCTACGTTCTCCCTTCACACTATTCATGACTCCAGCTCCTTCAGTCCAGCCCACCCCTCAGACATCAAGTACCATCTGACCAAGGTAAAAACTTCTGTAATTTGCACCAGCTTTTGTTGGTTCTAAAAGGATTAGGTTCCTATTACGCAATGCTGCATTATAGTGTCACAAATCCAGTATGGTTTTATATAGATCTGACATTGCCTAAATGTCGGCACCACTGCACTTGATTTGGTCAGAGAGTCTAACATTGCACCTGAGAAAACTGTCATCAATTATCATAGTTTGCCTTTCATGGAGGTCTCTTAATCACTTTCTCTTTTACCTTTAGACTATTCCTCCCATAGCAATCAATAGTGAGGAAGCCACAAGGGACACAGAAAGTAGTTTTGTTCTCTAATATATGTGCTGTTTTAATATTAAATCCAAAAACATTTCATAGTTCCCTGAAGCTTGGGTGCATAAGCTTGGAATTCCTGTAAGCAGAATATATTTATAAAATTGTTCCTGTTGTTACGTATCTCCACTCAAGAAGCAGTTCAATGTCATTTCTGCTTATTTTCCTCCTAGAATCCTCGAATACTCTCACTATTCATACTCTTCACAGATCTATTTTATTATTGCTTCAGCACTTCAACCCCAATCTGTATTTCCAAATTTTTCTGAACTTTTCTGGACAGCTTTTGTTTTCAACGACTATTCATATACTGTGGCAATTTTTAGAATGCTTTTACACTTGTCCGTTTACTATCACATACTTCCATTTCTGATAATTAATTTTTGACTTACACTTATGATTCCGTCCCCAATGGTAAAAATCAATGATTTGTGAAAAGAAATGCAAAAGGACGACCACACTTAATTTTGATTTGTTATAAATGTCTATTTTTTTTTAATTCTTTCAACCATCTTTATCCAATGTTGCTGACCAGAAACTGGATCAGACAATTGGGGGAAAACCCCTTGATGATGTAAGTATATTCGGTCCATTGAAATACATTTGTGAAAAACTGATGAATATGCTGTTTGCCACTGCGCTGCATTGCTCATGGTTATCATGCTAACAGAGAACTAGAGAAACTTTTTGTCAATTATATATGAAAAGGCTGGACCTGGTTCTAAGGTTAAACTCTCCACCATCTGTACTATCTTTGCTTTGGTGGTGCACACATTGTAGAGCATATTCAGTCTAAAGTCTTGTACATTGACTTGGGCACGATGACACCCACCAATATATACTGGACTATTTCAATCAAACCAAATGCTCTGTGAGAACCATCCTACACTATGGGAAGCCTTCAGGGACTTTATTCTTGGTTACTGCATTTCCAAACAATTCAGCATATTACGGTTGACCCAAAACACTCTAAATTCTGTGGAAAAAACACTGAAAAAACTGACTTCCCATGCACACACACAAGACCCTACCTTATCCTCTCAAATTCAAACAGCATTACTTCAGTATAAAGATGAAGCTGGTATAGTTGTCAAATACCCCTGGAAATAGGCCAAAGCAAGGCAAAATGGTGCCAATTATCAAGCGTACCGCAAGACTCTAATGCATTTCAGTGTGGTGTTTCACATCACCGCACTGAAATGCATTGTCACGCATTTGTGGCTCTGTTGTACCAGCACTCACCACTGAAGCCAGCCACGCCAGGCTGCTAGCGCGCCTGTGCCAGCTCTGCTGCACCCCGCAAATGGCCGCTGCCACCATCACAGGCTAAGTATTTTAACCAGCATTTGTACCTGCCTTCTGCGTCCCGGTGTCCTCATTCATACCAGACAGTGGACTGCGCACAATTTATATTACCGGCGTTGTCGCGGCACTAGCATCAGCATTTTGTCACCCGAGAGGCCTTGGCCGTACTTTGGAGTGTGCCACGTTGGCTATAATATTATTTCTGATAGATACATCTGCCTTGTGGATTCCTCACCTTGTGAATATCAACTTTGCGTCAGCAACGTTCGGAATTTTTCTTTGTAGCACGCTGGCGTGGACGACGTCATAGGAACGCGGCATCGCGTGCGACTCCGTCTGACGTCACCGACCCCTTATTAGGCCTACGTCGGCGTGATGACATCAGTTCCCTTTTTTCTGCGTCGTCGACGCTAACGGTTTCAGGGATCTTCTGTAGTTACAGATAGAGACTTTGTTACTTTTTGGCTGTTACTGTTTCTGTTCTTCGTCGAGGATGTCGTTGAAGAAAACGGGATTCAAACAGTGTGGCTCGTGTGCCAGGATGATGTCAATTACTGATCCACACGAGGATTGTTTATGGTGTTTGGGATCGGATCACGACGTCAAGGGTTGTTGATCTTGTTCAAAAATGAATCCGAAGGCTCTGTGTGAACGAGATGCAAAACTTTTATTAGCCAAAATTAAAAGTAAAGAAGCCGATAGATCTTCGAGATCAAGATCAAGACACTCCAGATCGAGACCGAAGTCAAGATCGAAGTCGCGTTCGAGGTCGCAATCGAAGTCATCGAGGTCGCGATCGAGGTCGAGGGCCAGATCGGAGTCGGCGTCGAAATCCGCTTCTGGGCATGCTTCGGGTTTCTCAAAGAAAAAACATAAGAGGAAGAAGCATAGTTCTCACCATCATTCGGGGTCTTCGGACTCTAAGAAGAAATCTTCTTGAAAGCATCGCAAGGACTTTGTGTCTCCATCTCCTGTTGGTGGTACCACTCCGGTACGATCTCGAGAGCATACACCGGAGCCGGAACTGGATCCGAATCCGGCTTCGGGTCAGTCTTCGGAGCATGAGGACGTCGTGGAGGTTACACAATCTCCAATTCCGGAGGATGAACGGGAAAATCAAAAGGATCAAGAGGAGCCGAATCCAGTACAGCCTCCTACGAATCCAATGGGTTCTTACCCTTCTTTTCCTGGTCCTGGTCAAGATCCATCGCATTTCCTAAATGCTATGTATGGAGTGTATGCGAGGGCAATGTACCCCACTGGAGCACCTGCGGGTCCTATGGGTCCTTTGTCTTTCAATTTGGGTGTCCCCCAAGCTTATGCACCGGTGCCTTTTCTACCTTTTATGCCGACTCCATATCCTTCTTGGATCGGTTCAGCGCCGCCGAGGTCATCGACTCCGCGCACGGCTTCGCCGACTCCAGAGCGACTTCGGAATTCGGATCGAGGCTCGACGCCGGTTCCTGTTTCTTTTCCTCCTGTTAATCCGGCTCCTCGGTCGACGCCGGCTCCCACTCCATCGGAGTCGTTACCGGATCCGTCGACGCCGATCCGTATGGAGTGGTCGAGACGTAGAGCCCAACGTCTACTTGAGGAGAAAGAGTATGTGGAACCTGAAGTGGAGGAAGGTGAACTTCAGGAACATAATGATTGTTTTGAGGATCTTCATTCTGCTAGCAATCTTGAAGTTTCTCCGGAATGGGGATTACCTGTGGTTTTAGATGCACCCTCCAAGGATGTGGTACCATACCATATGGTAATTAGAAAAGCGTCTGATTTACTGAACTTAACTTTACCAACAGTTGAGTTCAAACCTAATATCCTCACAGAAGTCTTACATTCGCCTTCTTCTATCATTGAGCCTACTCTACCTTTGACTGAAGCTCTGACCGAACCAATTCTGGAAGTTTGGAAAAAGCCTTTGTCTGCACCTGCAGTATCTAGATCGGTGGCAAGACGTTATAGGGTGGCTCCTGGGGATCCTGAGTTATTGTCATCTCACCCTTGTAAAATTACTTTTTACTTACACTTATAGCTCCATCACCAATGGTAAAGAGGCAGGGGCATTATAAACCCAGGAATCATACCAGATGAAAGTATTTAATGTCTGAAAAAGAAATGTAAAATGATGAGCACACATCATTTTGTCTTGTTGTAAATCTTAGTTCTTTTTTGGGTTTCTTCCAGTCACCTACACACAATGTTGCTGTCCAGAAGCTGGATCAGACAACTGAGGCAAAATCACTTGAAGATGTTAGTGGATTAAGTCTGTGAATATACATTTGTGAAAAACTGAACAATGTCCTGTGTTGCACTGAGTTGCCAATGCTTATGATGAGTCTGGGTTCCACGTCCTAGATTTTGCTGGGAACCCATGGTCAAAAGACCGTTGGTTCTTGCTTAAAAGTGTAGAGGGGAGAAATATCTTATCTGATTAGATTTCACAATTCGAATAACCCATGACTCCTAAGAATCACTGACTCCAGGTTCTAAATTTAGATAGTTTATCACAAAGCCAAGAACAATTGGACATACAAACACCTCAGAATGAGGGTGTAAAAAAACATTAGAACTAATACAAAGCCAAACCTAAGGGCAACATTCAATCTATGCAACATGCAGAGAATGACCAGTTCTAAAATCAGAATGCAGATGATCACTGCGTGGACATCAAGAGTATTCTTCATTTGACGTTCATAAGTAAAAGCATTAGTATGTCCCTACACTAACACTAACATGACATCCCTACTTAGCATCTCCCCAAGCAAGTTAAGGAAAAAAGTGTCCGTGCGTGAAGACTTCCTAAGAAGTGCACTCATGTTGAATGGGCCAAGTAGCATAAAGCTATGGAGTTCATTCTAAGATGCTCCTTCTCTCTCCATCAGATCTCCTCTTCTAACCCAAAAAGCCCAGGGCACTGTCCCCAATTCCAACATCTCAATCCTAGGACAAGCCCATCTTTGCATCACAAAATCATCCCATTCAGCTGGACTCCTCCTCCTAGGTAACTTTCCATTCAGTTTCGAAAATCTTGGCCTCTGACTTGATGACCTTGATTCTCAGGCCTTCTCCGGTGAGAAAGAACACCGTCCCACATTATCAGCACTCCTTGTTCAAATGTATCCTCTCCTCCCAATGCCTAATTCCTAAAACAAAAGCGTTATTCTAACTAACAAAGAGGAATTTTTCAACCTGCAACAGAAACGTGAGAAAGATACGATTCTGCATACACATGAACATTACAAATGCTTCAGTTATGAGAGCCAGGGAGAAATACACATGAGGCATACACAACATCAGCTAATATAAGAATCGTCATAGATCTTCCTTAAACACACATATACAAAACATTGTTACTGTGCACCTTTAAATCAGTGCACTACATGTCAGTAAATTAATTTCTCATTTATCACTTGTAAAACGAACATTAAGATTTTACCATTCAAGGCACAATTACAATAATTCCTCCACGTTGCACGAAATCCCTCTATCATATTACTTTACATGTTATTACATTTCACACTCTAATGATCAAATGTTCACACAACACAAGAATATATGCAGGTGCAGACTACTCGTGATTATAATGCGCCCCTTGCTAAGAGAGAACACTAGAGATACACTTTGTACACTATGTATGACAGAGCAGGACCTGGTTCCATGGTTAAATTCTCCACCCCCTGGACCATCTTGGGTTTGCTGATATTCAGAGCCTACTGATAGTGAAGTCTTGTGCACTGACTTGGGTACACAGCATAAACTGTTTCAGGCTATTCCCTTCACACTATTCATTCCTACGTTCTCCCTTCACACTATTCATGACTCCAGCTCCTTCAGTCCAGCCCACCCCTCAGACATCAAGTACAATCTGACCAAGGTAACAACTTCTGTAATTTGCACCAGCTTTTGTTGGTTCTAAAAGGATTAGGTTCCTATTACGCAATGCTGCATTACAGTGTCACAAATGCAGTATGGTTTTATATAGATCTGACATTGCCTAAATGTCGGCACCACTGCACTTGATTTGGCCAGAGAGACTAACATTGCACCTGAGAAAACTGTCATCAATTATCATAGTTTGCCTTTCATGGAGGTCTCTTAATCACTTTCTCTTTTACCTTTAGACTATTCCTCCCATAGCAATCAATAGTGAGGAAGCCACAAGGGACACAGAAAGTAGTTTTGTTCTCTAATATATGTGCTGTTTTAATATTAAATCCAAAAACATTTCATAGTTCCCTGAAGCTTGGGTGCATAAGCTTGGAATTCCTGTAAGCAGAATATATTTATAAAATTGTTCCTGTTGTTACGTATCTCCACTCAAGAAGCAGTTCAATGTCATTTCTGCTTATTTTTCTCCTAGAATCCTCGAATACTCTCACTATTCATACTCTTCACAGATCTATTTCATTATTGCTTCAGCACTTCAACCCCAATCTGTATTTCCAAATGTTTCTGAACTTTTCTGGACAGCTTTTGTTTTCAACGACTATTCATATACTGTGGCAATTTTTAGAATGCTTTTACACTTGTCCGTTTACTATCACATACTTCCATTTCTGATAATTAATTTTTGACTTACACTTATGATTCCGTCCCCAATGGTAAAAATCAATGATTTGTGAAAAGAAATGCAAAAGGACGACCACACTTAATTTTGATTTGTTATGAATGTCTATTTTTTTTTTAATTCTTTCAGCCATCTTTATCCAATGTTGCTGACCAGAAACTGGATCAGACAATTGGGGGAAAACCCCTTGATGATGTAAGTATATTCGGTCCATTGAAATACATTTGTGAAAAACTGATGAATATGCTGTTTGCCACTGCGCTGCATTGCTCATGGTTATCATGCTAACAGAGAACTAGAGAAACTTTTTGTCAATTATATATGAAAAGGCTGGACCTGGTTCTAAGGTTAAACTCTCCACCATCTGTACTATCTTTGCTTTGGTGGTGCACACATTGTAGAGCATATTCAGTCTAAAGTCTTGTACATTGACTTGGGCACGATGACACCCACCAATATATACTGGACTATTTCAATCAAACCAAACGCTCTGTGAGAACCATCCTACACTATGGGAAGCCTTTATGGACTTTATTCTGGGTTACTGCATTTCCAAACAATCCAGCATATTACGGTTGACCCAAAACACTCTAAATTCTGTGGAAAAAACACTGAAAAAACTGACTTCCCATGCACACACACAAGACCCTACCTTATCCTCTCAAATTCAAACAGCATTACTTCAGTATAAAGATGAAGCTGGTATAGTTGTCAAATACCCCTGGAAATTGGCCAAAGCAAGGCAAAATGGTGCCAATTATCAAGCGTACCGCGTGACTCTAATGCATTTCAGTGTGGTGTTTCACATCACCGCACTGAAATGCATTGTCACGCATTTGTGGCTCTGTTGTACCAGCACTCACCACTGAAGCCAGCCACGCCAGGCTGCTAGCGCACCTGTGCCAGCTCTGCTGCACCCCGCAAATGGGCGCTGCCACCATCACAGGCTAAGTATTTTAACAGTTTACCACTCTGCTGCGACATTGTATTTTACAGCTGCAGTGCTGCAATGAAATACCCGCCCGCTGTGGGTCTGAGTCCCACAGGAGGGATCATGTGACCACACAGCCTCCTGGAAGGAAGTGAGGTCGGCTGGGAATTCAGGAAGTGGGGACTGGAAGCGCCCTGCGCACCGCACGCAGTCACTGCGTCTGGTCCATGGGGTACCTGCCTTCTGCGTCCCGGTGTCCTCATTCATACCGGACAGTGGACTGCGCATAATTTATATTACCGGCGTCGTCGCGGCACTAGCATCAGCATTTTGTCACCCGAGAGGCCTTGGCCGTACTGTGGAGTGTGCATCGTTGGTTATAATATTATTTCTGATAGATATATCTGCCTTGTGGATTCCTCACCTTGTGAATATCCCCCTTGCGTCAGCAACGTTCGGAATTTTTCTTTGTAGCACGCCGGCGTGGACGACGTCATAGGAACGCGGCATCGCGTGCGACGTCTGACGTCACCGACCCCTTATTAGGCCTACGTCGGCGTGATGACATCAGTTCCCTTTTTTCTGCATCGTCGACGCTAACGGTTTCAGGGATCTTCTGTAGTTACACATAGAGACTTTGTTACTTTTTGGCTGTTACTGTTTCTGTTCTTCGTCGAGGATGTCGTCGAAGAAAACGGGATTCAAACAGTGTGGCTCGTGTGCCAGGATGATGTCAATTACTGATCCACACGAGGATTGTTTATGGTGTTTGGGATCGGATCACGACGTCAAGGGTTGTCGATCCTGTTCAAAAATGAATCCGAAGGCTCTGTGTGAACGAGAAGAAAAACTTTTATTAGCCAAAATTAAAAGTAAAGAAGCCGATAGATCTTCGTGATCAAGATCAAGACACTCCAGATCGAGACCGAAGTCAAGATCGAAGTCGCGTTCGAGGTCGCAATCGAAGTCATCGAGGTCGCGATCGAGGTCGAGGGCCAGATCGGAGTCGGCGTCGAAATCCGCTTCTGGGCATGCTTCGGGTTTCTCAAAGAAAAAACATAAGAGGAAGAAGCATAGTTCTCACCATCATTCGGGGTCTTCGGACTCTAAGAAGAAATCTTCTCGAAAGCATCGCAAGGACTTTGTGTCTCCATCTCCTGTTGGTGGTACCACTCCGGTACGGTCTCGAGAGCATACACCGGAGCCGGAACTGGATCCGAATCCGGCTTCGGGTCAGTCTTCGGAGCATGAGGACGTCGTGGAGGTTCCTCAATCTCCAATTCCGGAGGATGAACCGGAAAATCAAAAGGATCAAGAGGAGCCGAATCCAGTACAGCCTCCTACGAATCCAATGGGTTCTTACCCTTTTTTTCCCTGGTCCTGGTCAAGATCCATCGCATTTCCTAAATGCTATGTATGGAGTGTATGCGAGGGCAATGTACCCCACTGGAGCACCTGCGGGTCCTATGGGTCCTTTGTCTTTCAACTTGGGTGTCCCCCAAGCTTATGCACCGGCGCCTTTTCTAGCTTTTATGCCGACTCCATATCCTTCTTGGATCGGTTCAGCGCCGCCGAGGTCATCGACTCCGCGCACGGCTTCGCCGACTCCGGTGCGACTTCGGAATTCGGATCGAGGCTCGACGCCGGTTCCTGTTTCTTTTCCTCCTGTTATTCCGGCTCCTCGGTCGACGCCGGCTCCGACTCCATCGGAGTCGTTACCGGATCCGTCGACGTCGATCCGTATGGAGTGGTCGAGACGTAGAGCCCAACGTCTACTTGAGGAGAAAGAGTATGTGGAACCTGAAGTGGAGGAAGGTGAACTTCAGGAACATAATGATTGTTTTGAGGATCTTCATTCTGCTAGCAATCTTGAACTTTCTCCGGAATGGGGATTACCTGTGGTTTCAGATGCACCCTCCAAGGATGTGGTACCATACCATATGGTAATTAGAAAAGCGTCTGATTTACTGAACTTAACTTTACCAACAGTTGAGTTCAAACCTAATATCCTCACAGAAGTCTTACATTCGCCTTCTTCTATCATTGAGCCTACTCTACCTTTTACTGAAGCTGTAACCGAACCAATTCTGGAAGTTTGGAAAAAGCCTTTGTCTGCACCTGCAGTATCTAGATCGGTGGCGAGACGTTATAGGGTGGCTCCTGGGGATCCTGAGTTATTGTCATCTCACCCTTGTAAAATTACTTTTTACTTACACTTATAGCTCCGTCACCAATGGTAAAGAGGCAGGGGCATTAGAAACCCAGGAATCATACCAGATGAAAGTATTTAATGTCTGAAAAAGAAATGTAAAATGATGAGCACACATCATTTTGTCTCGTTGTAAATCTTAGTTCTTTTTTGGGTTTCTTACAGTCACCTACACACAATGTTGCTGTCCAGAAGCTGGATCAGACAACTGAGGCAAAATCACTTGAAGATGTTAGTGGATTAAGTCTGTGAATATACATTTGTGAAAAACTGAACAATGTCCTGTGTTGCACTGAGTTGCCAATGCTTATGATGAGTCTGGGTTCCTCGTCCTAGATTTTGCTGGGAACCCATGGTCAAAAGACCGTTGGTTCTTGCTTAAAAGTGTAGAGGGGAGAAATATCTTATCTGATTAGATTTCACAATTCGAATAACCCATGACTCCTAAGAATCACTTACTCCAGGTTCTAAATTTAGATAGTTTATCACAAAGCCAAGAACAATTGGACATACAAACACCTCAGAATGAGGGTGTAAAAAACATTAGAACTAATACAAAGCCAAACCTAAGGGCAACATTCAATCTATGCAACATGCAGAGAATGACCAGTTCTAAAATCAGAATGCAGATGATCACTGCGTCGACATCAAGAGTATTCTTCATTTGATGTTCATAAATAAAAGCATTAGTATGTCCCTACACTAACACTAACATGACATCCCTACTTAGCATTTCCCCAAGCATTTTAAGGAAAAAAGTGTCCGTGCGTGAAGACTTCCTAAGAAGTGCACTCATGTTGAATGGGCCAAGTAGCATAAAGCTATGGAGTTCATTCTAAGATGCTCCTTCTCTCTCCATCAGATCTCCTCTTCTAACCCAAAAAGCCCAGGGCACTGTCCCCAATTCCAACATCTCAATCCTAGGACAAGCCCATCTTTGCATCACAAAATCATCCCATCCAGCTGGACTCCTCCTCGTAGGTAACTTTCCATTCAGTTTCGAAACTCTTGGCCTCTGACTTGATGACCTTGATTCTCAGGCCTTCTCCAGTGAGAAAGAACACCGTCCCACATTATCAGCACTCCTTGTTCAAATGTATTCTCTCCTCCCAATGCCTAATTCCTAAAACAAAAGCGTTATTCTAACTAACAAAGAGGAATGTTTCCACCTGCAACAGAAACGTGAGAAAGATACGATTCTGCATACACATGAACATTACAAATGCTTCAGTTATGAGAGCCAGGGAGAAATACACATGAGGCATACACAACATCAGCTAATATAAGAATCGTCATAGATCTTCCTTAAACACACATATACAAAACATTGTTACTATGCACCTTTAAATCAGTGCACTACATGTCAGTAAATTAATTTCTCATTTATCACTTGGAAAACGAACATTAAGATTTTACCATTCAAGGCACAATTACAATAATTCCTCCACGTTGCACGAAATCCCTCTATCATATTACTTTACATGTTATTACATTTCACACTCTACTGATCAAATGTTCACACAACACAAGAATATATGCAGGTGCAGACTACTCGTGATTATAATGCGCCCCTTGCTAAGAGAGAACACTAGAGATACACTTTGTACACTATGTATGACAGAGCAGGACCTGGTTCCATGGTTAAATTCTCCACCCCCTGGACCATCTTGGGTTTGCTGATATTCAGAGCCTACTGATAGTGAAGTCTTGTGCACTGACTTGGGTACACAGCATAAACTGTTTCAGGCTATTCCCTTCACACTATTCATTCCTACGTTCTCCCTTCACACTATTCATGAATCCAGCTCCTTCAGTCCAGCCCACCCCTCAGACATCAAGTACCATCTGACCAAGGTAACAACTTCTGTAATTTGCACCAGCTTTTGTTGGTTCTAAAAGGATTAGGTTCCTATTACGCAATGCTGCATTACAGTGTCACAAATGCAGTATGGTTTTATATAGATCTGACATTGCCTAAATGTCGGCACCACTGCACTTGATTTGGTCAGAGAGACTAACATTGCACCTGAGAAAACTGTCATCAATTATCATAGTTTGCCTTTCATGGAGGTCTCTTAATCACTTTCTCTTTTACCTTTAGACTATTCCTCCCATAGCAATCAATAGTGAGGAAGCCACAAGGGACACAGAAAGTAGTTTTATTCTCTAATATATGTGCTGTTTTAATATTAAATCCAAAAACATTTCATAGTTCCCTGAAGCTTGGGTGCATAAGCTTGGAATTCCTGTAAGCAGAATATATTTATAAAATTGTTCCTGTTGTTACGTATCTCCACTCAAGAAGCAGTTCAATGTCATTTCTGCTTATTTTCCTCCTAGAATCCTCGAATACTCTCACTATTCATACTCTTCACAGATCTATTTTATTATTGCTTCAGCACTTCAACCCCAATCTGTATTTCCAAATTTTTCGGAACTTTTCTGGACAGCTTTTGTTTTCAACGACTATTCATATACTGTGGCAATTTTAAGAATGCTTTTACACTTGTCCGTTTACTATCACATACTTCCATTTCTGATAATTAATTTTTGACTTACACTTATGATTCCGTCCCCAATGGTAAAAATCAATGATTTGTGAAAAGAAATGCAAAAGGACGACCACACTTAATTTTGATTTGTTATAAATGTCTATTTTTTAAAAAATTCTTTCAGCCATCTTTATCCAATGTTGCTGACCAGAAACTGGATCAGACAATTGGGGGAAAACCCCTTGATGATGTAAGTATATTCGGTCCATTGAAATACATTTGTGAAAAACTGATGAATATGCTGTTTTCCACTGCGCTGCATTGCTCATGGTTATCATGCTAACAGAGAACTAGAGAAACTTTTTGTCAATTATATATGAAAAGGCTGGACCTGGTTCTAAGGTTAAACTCTCCACCATCTGTACTATCTTTGCTTTGGTGGTGCACACATTGTAGAGCATATTCAGTCTAAAGTCTTGTACATTGACTTGGGCACGATGACACCCACCAATATATACTGGACTATTTCAATCAAACCAAACGCTCTGTGAGAACCATCCTACACTATGGGAAGCCTTTAGGGACTTTATTCTGGGTTACTGCATTTCCAAACAATCCAGCATATTACGATTGACCCAAAACACTCTAAATTCTGTGGAAAAAACACTGAAAAAACTGACTTCCCATGCACACACACAAGACCCTACCTTATCCTCTCAAATTCAAACAGCATTACTTTAGTATAAAGATGAAGCTGGTATAGTTGTCAAATACCCCTGGAAATTGGCCAAAGCAAGGCAAAATGGTGCCAATTATCAAGCGTACCGCGTGACTCTAATGCATTTCAGTGTGGTGTTTCACATCACCGCACTGAAATGCATTGTCACGCATTTGTGGCTCTGCTGTACCAGCACTCACCACTGAAGCCAGCCACGCCAGGCTGCTAGCGCGCCTGTGCCAGCTCTGCTGCACCCCGCAAATGGGCGCTGCCACCATCACAGGCTAAGTATTTTAACAGTTTACCACTCTGCTGCGACATTGTATTTTACAGCTGCAGTGCTGCAATGAAATACCCGCACACTGCGGGTCTGAGTCCCACAGGAGGGATCATGTGACCACACAGCCTCCTGGAAGGAAGTGAGGTCGGCTGGGAATTCAGGAAGTGGGGACTGGAAGCGCCCTGCGCACCGCACGCAGTCACTGCGTCTGGTCCATGGGGTACCTGCCTTCTGCGTCCCGGTGTCCTCATTCATACCGGACAGTGGACTGTGCACAATTTATATTTCCGGCGTCGTCGCGGCACTAGCATCAGCATTTTGTCACCCGAGAGGCCTTGGCCGTACTGTGGAGTGTGCCACGTTGGCGATAATATTATTTCTGATAGATACATCTGCCTTGTGGATTCCTCACCTTGTGAATATCCCCCTTGCGTCAGCAACGTTCGGAATTTTTCTTTGTAGCACACCGGCGTGGACGACGTCATAGGAATGCGGCATCGCGTGCGACTCCGTCTGACGTCACCGACCCCTCATTAGGCCTACGTCGGCGTGATGACATCAGTTCCCTTTTTTCTGCGTCGTCGACGCTAACGGTTTCAGGGATCGTCTGTAGTTACAGAGAGAGACTTTGTTACTTTTTGGCTGTTACTGTTTCTGTTCTTCGTCGAGGATGTCGTCGAAGAAAACGGGATTCAAACAGTGTGGCTCGTGTGCCAGGATGATGTCAATTACTGATCCAAACGAGGATTGTTTATGGTGTTTGGGATCGGATCACAACGTCAAGGGTTGTCGATCCTGTTCAAAAATGAATCCGAAGGCTCTGTGTGAACGAGAAGCAAAACTTTTATTAGCCAAAATTAAAAGTAAAGAAGCCGATAGATCTTCGAGATCAAGATCAAGACACTCCAGATCGAGACCGAAGTCAAGATCGAAGTCGCGTTCGAGGTCGCAATTGAAGTCATCGAGGTCGCGATCGAGGTCGAGGGCCAGATCGGAGTCGGCGTCGAAATCCGCTTCTGGGCATGCTTCGGGTTTCTCAAAGAAAAAACATAAGAGGAAGAAGCATAGTTCTCACCATCATTCGGGGTCTTCGGACTCTTAAGAAGAAATCTTCTCGAAAGCATCGCAAGGACTTTGTGTCTCCATCTCCTGTTGGTGGTACCACTCCGGTACGATCTCGAGAGCATACACCGGAGCCGGAACTAGATCCGAATCCGGCTTCGGGTCAGTCTTCGGAGCATGAGGACGTCGTGGAGGTTCCTCAATCTCCAATTCCGGAGGATGAACCGGAAAATCAAAAGGATCAAGAGGAGCCGAATCCAGTACAGCCTCCTACGAATCCAATGGGTTCTTACCCTTCTTTTCCTGGTCCTGGTCAAGATCCATCACATTTCCTAAATGCTATGTATGGAGTGTATGGAGTGTATGCGAGAGCAATGTACCCCACTGGAGCACCTGCGGGTCCTATAGGTCCTTTGTCTTTCAACTTGGGTGTCCCCCAAGCTTATGCACCGGCGCCTTTTCTACCTTTTATGCCGACTCCATATCCTTCTTGGATCGGTTCAGCGCCGCCGAGGTCACGACTCCGCGCACGGCTTCGCCGACTCCGGAGCGACTTCGGAATTCGGATCGAGGCTCGACGCCGGTTCCCGTTTCTTTTCCTCCTGTTATTCCGGCTCCTCGGTCGACGCCGGCTCCGACTCCATCGGAGTCGTTACGGGATCCGTCGACGTCGATCCGTATGGAGTGGTCGAGACGTAGAGCCCAACGTCTGAAAGAAACAGGTTAGTATTAGATTCCTTACCTTAGAATATCCCCAGGCGTCAGTCTGGATCCGGAAACTTTTGCGTAGCAGTACCCCTGCGCATCGGTAGGCGTCGTCTGCAGGCGTCCCCTGCGGCTCCGCGTCCGTCGTCGGCGTCGTGCGCCGTGATGATGTCGCTGGAGTATATAGACGCCGCCTCCGCGCGCTGACGTCAGTTCTTCTTTTTTCCGCGCCAGTTAGCGCAGATCCGAAGAGCAGTACTCCGGTCTTTTGACCATAGTTTTTTGATTATCTACTCTTAAGGTGCCGGTAGGATGCCCGGTTTTAAGAATTGTGATGGGTGTGACCGCACGATGTCGGTCACGGACCACCACCGACTCTGCCTCCGGTGCCTGGGCCCGGACCACGACGTGGACTCCTGCGTCGACTGCCGGGCCTTGACGAGCAAGGCTAGGCGGGAGCGGTCTTGCAAGCTGCTCGAGCTCCGGGTGTCGGCCCCGCGTCGAGAGCGGTCCCGGTCCGGCCGGAGGTCGAGGGAGCGGTCGAGGGAGCGGTCGCGGAGCCACCACGGGCGCTCCGGAAGTCATCGCCATTCCTCTAGTTCCTCAGGTAAGAAACACAAGAAGTCGGGGCGTCGTCACCGTACCCCCGACTCCCCCCGACGCTCGCGCGATGCGGCCGGGTGTTCGGGTGGCCCCACCCCCGCGGCTCCGCGTGGGTCGCCGACGCTGCCTGCTCCATACCCGACGGTCCCTGGGCCCGGCGCGTCGCGCGAGGAGATAGAGGAGTTCCTCATGGCCATGAGGGCACTGTCTCCTCCGACGGGGCCTACGGCGCCTGCGGGCCCGGTGGTCCCGTCCGGGGGCCCGAGCGGTTCGGGTGCTCCTGCCCCGGCGCCGTCGGGTGCTCCGGCCCCGACGCCGCCGGCGGCTCCGGCCCCGGCGCCGCTGGGTCCTTCGGGGTCGACGCCGGCTGGTCCACCGGCCTCTCCGGCGCCGATTCCATCGGGGCAACCCGTGGTGCCGCCTCCGCGCGGCGCCGGGCCTCCGACGCCAGCTCCGGCCGGCGTCGGGGCTCCGGCGCCGGCTCCGGGCGGCGCCACCCCCATTCCCTCTCCGACTCCGGACGCGGAGTAGGACCGGCGTCGGCCGACGCCGAGTCCGACGCCGATGGGGCCCATGGGCCCTGAGGAGCCGGTCTACATTGTTGACTCCGAATACGGGGATGATGTAGAATACGGTGAGGGTTGGGAGGGGTCTGAGGACCCTCTGTCACGCGAGTGTCAGTATGACGTGGACTGGGCAGGTGATTTGGGTGACGCCAGTGGTCTGGATGACTCTCCTAACCCTGGTTTTGTCTCGCCTCCTACCGTGGCCTCGGAGGCTGGGGCTGCTTATTCAGTGGTGTTGATGAGGGCTGCCAAGGCCTTACACCTTGAGCTCCCCGTCGCGGCCGTGAGGACTAACATCCTCACCGAGGTCTTCAAACCGCAGGCATGCCCGCAGGAGCCTCTGCTGCCGTTCAATGAAGCCTTGACAGACGTTCTTTTGGGCACGTGGTCCAGGCCCGCTTCAGGTTCGCCTGTTGATAGGAACGTGGCCAGACGCCACCGTCCATGTCCGGACGACCCCAAGTTCCTGTCCACCCATCCCACCCCTGAGAGTCTGGTGATCCAGGCCTCAACTTCCCAGACCGCATTCCCGTTGGCCCCGCCCGACCAGGAATCTAAGAGGTACGACCAGTATGGAAAAAAGGTCTTCTCGTCCCTGAGTTTGGGACTGCGGTCTTGCAACACCGCGTGCCTCTTGGGCCGCTACACCCACTCTCTGTGGGATACGGTCGCGGAGTTGCTGCCTGAATGCCCGCAGGAGGTACGGGCGAAACTCGGCCAGGCTATGATTGAAGGCCGAGATGCAGCAAGATATTCCATCAGGTGTGGTCTTGATACGACCGACTCGCTGGGCAGGGAGATGTCCACGACGGTGGCGATTCGTCGCCACACCTGGCTGAGATCCGCCAATTTTTCGGCAGATGTCCAAAATGCTTTGATGGACATGCCGTTCGATGGCAGTCGCCTGTTTGGCGACAAGGCGGACCACGCGCTGGAGCGCTTCAAGGACTCCAGGGTCACGGCCAAGTCCTTGGGTCTTTCGACCCAGCGCCAGCAAACGGGTTCGTTTCGCTCCTTTCGTGGCCAAGGAAGGGGCGGTCCCACACGTGCTGCCAGCCACGCACCGCAGAACACTTCTCAACGCGGTGGCGGCCGTGGATTCCGCCGTGGAGGCGGTCGGGGACAACGGCGAGGTCAGACCACACCTTCCCCCGCAGCGACAGCCTCCAAATCCTCCTAGTCCGTGCTTTCAGGCCCATGTGACGCCAGTGGGTGGCAGGGTTCGCCATCACCACTCCCGCTGGCGCACTATCACATCGGACAGGTGGGTGCTGCAGCTTGTCCGAAGGGGCTACTCCCTCCCCTTCGAGACCACTCCTCCAGCCATGCCACCGCAGAACCACCGTGTGTCGGGGGACCACTTGATACTTCTGCAGGAGGAAGTTACGGCCCTCTTGGCCAAGGGGGCCATCGAGCGTGTTCCTGGGCCAGAAGTAGGGTGTGGTTGCTATTCCCACTACTTTCTGGTGCCCAAGAAGGACAAGGGGGGCCTGCGTCCTATCTTGGATCTACGGAACGTCAACGGCTTCCTCCGGAAGGAGAAGTTCAAGATGTTGACTTTGGCTCAGGTCTTGGCTGCTCTAGACCCGCAAGACTGGATGGTGGCGTTGGACTTGCAGGATGCGTTTTTTCACATCCCCGTCCTGCCGGCCCACCGGCGTTACCTGCGGTTCACGGTAGGCCACGAGCACTTTCAGTTTATCGTGCTCCCTTTCGGCCTTACCAGCGCCCCACGGGTGTTCACGAAAGTGATGGCGGTGGTCGCAGCTCATCTGCGCCGGTTAGGGGTTTCAGTCTTCCCCTACCTCGACGACTGGTTGTTGAAGGCGGGCTCGCCCCAGACAGTCGTCCACCACCTTCAGATGACGGCAGACCTCCTGCACGAGCTGGGGTTTTCCATCAATGTGCCGAAATCACACCTGTGTCCCTCTCAAAAGCTCCTTTTCATCGGAGCGGTTCTCGACTCGGCGCAGTTTCGGGTTTATCCTCCGGAACTGCGGGTCCGGGATATACAGGCTTTGATTCCCATCTTTCAGCCGTTATCCCGGGTCTCGGTCAGGTTGACGCTGCGGCTTCTGGGGCTGATGGCCTCCTGCATCCTTCTGGTGCATCATGCCAGGTGGCGGATGCGGGCTCTGCAGTGGGACCTGAAGTTTCAGTGGGCCCAGCATCAAGGCAACCTATCCGACCATGTCCTGATCTCGGAGGGCACTGCGAGACAGTTGCAGTGGTGGCTTACGGACCGCGATTGGGTCAGAGGCAGATCCCTCTCCCTTCCCCAACCGGAGCACGTAGTTGTGACGGACGCGTCCCTCCAGGGCTGGGGAGGCCACTTGGGAGAGGCGGAGATCAGAGGCATCTGGTCTCCGGCGGAGTCCCGGCTCCATATCAACATGTTGGAGCTGCGGGCGATTCGCCTAGCACTGAAGGCATTCCTCCCCTTTGTCAACGGGAGTGTAGTGCAGGTGTTCACGGACAACACCACCGCCATGTGGTACTGCAACAAGCAGGGCGGAGTGGGGTCGTGGACCCTTTGCCAGGAGGCCCTGCGTCTCTGGCAATGGCTGGAACGTCAGAGCGTGACTCTGACGGTTCAACACCTGGCAGGTTCTCTGAACGCCAGGGCGGACGAACTCAGCCGTCGGTGCTCGGTGGATCACGAATGGCGTCTGAACTCGGACGTGGCGAAAGGCCTCTTTCTGCAATGGGGAGAGCCTTGGTTAGATCTATTCGCCACAGAAGAGAACGCGCAATGTCATCAGTTCTGCGCGTTGGAGTTTCCAAGACGGCACTCGCTCGGAGACGCCTTTCGGCGCGAGTGGAGTTGCGGTCTGTTGTACGCCTTTCCACCTATACCACTTCTGCCCAGAGTGCTGAAGAAGATCAGGCGCGACCGGGCCCAAGTTATCCTTGTGGCTCCGGACTGGGCTCGAAGGTACTGGTATCCCGAGCTACTCAGCATGTCAGTCGGTCCCTCGATCCGCCTGCCCCTTCAGGAGGACCTTCTGTCGCAGCAGCAGGGGACGGTCCTCCACCCGAACCTGTCCAGTCTCCACCTCCATGCGTGGAGATTGAGCGGCGACAGTTGAGGCCATTTGACTTGCCTCCTGAAGTCTGTGATGTGATTCTGGCAGCCAGGCGTCCCTCCACAAAGTCGGTATACGCCTGCCGGTGGAACAGATTTGTGGCATGGTGCACAGCAAAGGCTGTGGATCCCCTTTCTGCCTCTCTCTCCGAGGTTCTCCTCTTTCTTCTCTCTCTTGCCCAGCAGGGCTCTGCTCTGGGCACTATCAAGGGCTACCTTTCTGCCCTTTCCGCCTTCTTAAGGCTACCTGATCAGCCATCTTTGTTCAAGTCCCCTATTGTAACGAGATTCTTGAAGGGCATCACGCACATGTATCCACCTGTTCCGTTCGTGATGCCTCAGTGGGACTTGAACCTGGTTCTGACTTTCTTGATGTGCGCTCCCTTTGAGCCGCTTCATTCCTGTCCTCTCCGTCTCCTGACTTTAAAGACGGCCTTCCTGGTTGCCATCACCTCTGCCATGAGAGTGAGTGAGCTCCAGGCTCTTTCTGTCAAACCTCCTTTCATGTCCATTCATCCAGACAAGGTGGTTCTGAGAACTAGACCTTCTTTCCTGCCCAAAGTAGTTTCTGCTTTTCACATCGGGCAGTCCATCACCTTACCCTCCTTCTTCCCGCCTCCGCATCCTTCAAAAGATGAAGAGCGGCTCCATCGTCTGGACCCAAAACGTGCGCTTTCATTTTATATGGATCGCACACGCCAGTTCCGGGTGGATGACCAACTGTTTGTTGGCTACGTGGGTGAGAAGAAGGGAAGGGCGGTACAGAAACGAACCATCTCTCAGTGGGTCGTCCTGTGCATCAAAGCGTGCTACTCTTTGGCTCGGAAGGAGCCTCCTGTTGGGCTGAGAGCCCATTCCACTCGGGCCACGGCGGCTACTACTGCCCTGGGCCGGGGAGTCCCTTTGCAGGACATTTGCCAGGCGGCTACGTGGGCCTCGCTGCACACCTTTGCGAGGCACTACTGCCTGGACAGTCAAGTCCGGAGGGATGGCTTCTTTGGCCGTTCGGTCCTCCAGGACTTTCTGGTGTAGGTTTGTATTGGTTCGCAGACCCACCACCGGGGTTGGTATTGCTGGGGTATCTATTCTAAGGTAAGGAATCTAATACTAACCTGTTTCTTTCAGATGAACAAGTTACTTACCTTCGGTAACGATATATCTGTAAGAAACAGTAGTTAGTATTAGATTCCTTACCGCCCCTCCCATCCTCCCCGTTCTGCGAACTGATACCTAGGGTTAAGGACATCCCTTTCAGGGCCCTCGTTTCAAATGGCACCAGTGTTGGTTCTCACATGGCTCTGCGTGTTCTGGCGTGGAAAAGTTGTGTGCAAAGAACTGACGTCAGCGCGCGGAGGCGGCGTCTATATACTCCAGCGACGTCATCACGGCGCACGGCGCCGACGACGGACGCGGAGCCGCAGGGGACGCCTGCAGACGACGCCTACCGACGCGCAGGGGTACTGCTACGCAAAAGTTTCCGGATCCAGACTGACGCCTGGGGATATTCTAAGGTAAGGAATCTAATACTAACTACTGTTTCTTACAGATATATCGTTACCGAAGGTAAGTAACTTGTTCTTTACTTACACTTATAGCTCCATCACCAATGGTAAAGAGGCAGGGGCATTAGAAACCCAGGAATCATACCAGATGAAAGTATTTAATGTCTGAAAAAGAAATGTAAAATGATGAGCACACATCATTTTGTCTTGTTGTAAATATTAGTTCTTTTTTGGGTTTCTTCCAGTCACCTACACACAATGTTGCTGTCCAGAAGCTGGATCAGACAACTGAGGCAAAATCACTTGAAGATGTTAGTGGATTAAGTCTGTGAATATACATTTGTGAAAAACTGAACAATGTCCTGTGTTGCACTGAGTTGCCAATGCTTATGATGAGTCTGGGTTCCACGTCCTAGATTTTGCTGGGAACCCATGGTCAAAAGACCGTTGGTTCTTGCTTAAAAGTGTAGAGGGGAGAAATATCTTATCTGATTAGATTTCACAATTCGAATAACCCATGACTCCTAAGAATCACTGACTCTTGTTTCTAAATGTAGATAGTTTATCACAAAGCCAAGAACAATTGGACATACAAACACCTCAGAATGAGGGTGTAAAAAAACATTAGAACTAATACAAAGCCAAACCTAAGGGCAACATTCAATCTATGCAACATGCAGAGAATGACCAGTTCTAAAATCAGAATGCAGATGATCACTGCGTCGACATCAAGAGTATTCTTCATTTGACGTTCATAAATAAAAGCATTAGTATGTCCCTACACTAACACTAACATGACATCCCTACTTAGCATTTCCCCAAGCAAGTTAAGGAAAAAAGTGTCCGTGCGTGAAGACTTCCTAAGAAGTGCACTCATGTTGAATGGGCCAAGTAGCATAAAGCTATGGAGTTCATTCTAAGATGCTCCTTCTCTCTCCATCAGATCTCCTCTTCTAACCCAAAAAGCCCAGGGCACTGTCCCCAATTCCAACATCTCAATCCTAGGACAAGCCCATCTTTGCATCACAAAATCATCCCATCCAGCTGGACTCTTCCTCGTAGGTAACTTTCCATTCAGTTTCGAAACTCTTGGCCTCTGACTTGATGACCTTGATTCTCAGGCCTTCTCCAGTGAGAAAGAACACCGTCCCACATTATCAGCACTCCTTGTTCAAATGTATCCTCTCCTCCCAATGCCTAATTCCTAAAACAAAAGCGTTATTCTAACTAACAAAGAGGAATGTTTCCACCTGCAACAGAAACGTGAGAAAGATACGATTCTGCATACACATGAACATTACAAATGCTTCAGTTATGAGAGCCAGGGAGAAATACACATGAGGCATACACAACATCAGCTAATATAAGAATCGTCATAGATCTTCCTTAAACACACATATACAAAACATTGTTACTGTGCACCTTTAAATCAGTGCACTACATGTCAGTAAATTAATTTCTCATTTATCACTTGTAAAACGAACATTAAGATTTTACCATTCAAGGCACAATTACAATAATTCCTCCACGTTGCACGAAATCCCTCTATCATATTACTTTACATGTTATTACATTTCACACTCTAATGATCAAATGTTCACACAACACAAGAATATATGCAGGTGCAGACTACTCGTGATTATAATGCGCCCCTTGCTAAGAGAGAACACTAGAGATACACTTTGTACACTATGTGTGACAGAGCAGGACCTGGTTCCATGGTTAAATTCTCCACCCCCTGGACCATCTTGGGTTTGCTGATATTCAGAGCCTACTGATAGTGAAGTCTTGTGCACTGACTTGGGTACACAGCATAAACTGTTTCAGGCTATTCCCTCCACACTATTCATTCCTACGTTCTCCCTTCACACTATTCATGACTCCAGCTCCTTCAGTCCAGCCCACCCCTCAGACATCAAGTACCATCTGACCAAGGTAACAACTTCTGTAATTTGCACCAGCTTTTGTTGGTTCTAAAAGGATTAGGTTCCTATTACGCAATGCTGCATTACAGTGTCACAAATGCAGTATGGTTTTATATAGATCTGACATTGCCTAAATGTCGGCACCACTGCACTTGATTTGGTCAGAGAGACTAACATTGCACCTGAGAAAACTGTCATCAATTATCATAGTTTGCCTTTCATGGAGGTCTCTTAATCACTTTCTCTTTTACCTTTAGACTATTCCTCCCATAGCAATCAATAGTGAGGCAGCCACAAGGGACACAGAAAGTAGTTTTGTTCTCTAATATATGTGCTGTTTTAATATTAAATCCAAAAACATTTCATAGTTGCCTGAAGCTTGGGTGCATAAGCTTGGAATTCCTGTAAGCAGAATATATTTATAAAATTGTTCCTGTTGTTACGTATCTCCACTCAAGAAGCAGTTCAATGTCATTTCTGCTTATTTTCCTCCTAGAATCCTCGAATACTCTCACTATTCATACTCTTCACAGATCTATTTTATTATTGCTTCAGCACTTCAACCCCAATCTGTATTTCCAAATTTTTCGGAACATTTCTGGACAGCTTTTGTTTTCAACGACTATTCATATACTGTGGCAATTTTTAGAATGCTTTTACACTTGTCCGTTTACTATCACATACTTCCATTTCTGATAATTAATTTTTGACTTACACTTATGATTCCGTCCCCAATGGTAAAAATCAATGATTTGTGAAAAGAAATGCAAAAGGACGACCACACTTAATTTTGATTTGTTATAAATGTCTATTTTTTTTTTAATTCTTTCAGCCATCTTTATCCAATGTTGCTGACCATAAACTGGATCAGACAATTGGGGGAAAACCCCTTGATGATGTAAGTATATTCGGTCCATTGAAATACATTTGTGAAAAACTGATGAATATGCTGTTTGCCACTGCGCTGCATTGCTCATGGTTATCATGCTAACAGAGAACTAGAGAAACTTTTTGTCAATTATATATGAAAAGGCTGGACCTGGTTCTAAGGTTAAACTCTCCACCATCTGTACTATCTTTGCTTTGGTGGTGCACACATTGTAGAGCATATTCAGTCTAAAGTCTTGTACATTGACTTGGGCACGATGACACCCACCAATATATACTGGACTATTTCAATCAAACCAAACGCTCTGTGAGAACCATCCTACACTATGGGAAGCCTTTAGGGACTTTATTCTGGGTTACTGCATTTCCAAACAATCCAGCATATTACGGTTGACCCAAAACACTCTAAATTCTGTGGAAAAAACACTGAAAAAACTGACTTCCCATGCACACACACAAGACCCTACCTTATCCTCTCAAATTCAAACAGCATTACTTCAGTATAAAGATGAAGCTGGTATAGTTGTCAAATACCCCTGGAAATTGGCCAAAGCAAGGCAAAATGGTGCCAATTATCAAGCGTACCGCGTGACTCTAATGCATTTCAGTGTGGTGTTTCACATCACCGCACTGAAATGCATTGTCACGCATTTGTGGCTCTGTTGTACCAGCACTCACCACTAAAGCCAGCCACGCCAGGCTGCTAGCGTGCCTTTGCCAGCTCTGCTGCACCCCGCAAATGGGCGCTGCCACCATCACAGGCTAAGTATTTTAACAGTTTACCACTCTGCTGTGACATTGTATTTTACAGCTGCAGTGCTGCAATGAAATACCCGCCCGCTGCGGGTCTGAGTCCCACAGGAGGGATCATGTGACCACACAGCCTCCTGGAAGGAAGTGAGGTCGGCTGGGAATTCAGGAAGTGGGGACTGGAAGCGCCCTGCGCACCGCACGCAGTCACTGCGTCTGGTCCATGGGGTACCTGCCTTCTGCGTCCCGGTGTCCTCATTCATACCGGACAGTGGACTGTGCACAATTTATATTACCGGCGTCGTCGCGGCACTAGCATCAGCATTTTGTCACCCGAGAGGCCTTGGCCGTACTGTGGAGTGTGCCACGTTGGCTATAATATTATTTCTGATAGATACATCTGCCTTGTGGATTCCTCACCTTGTGAATATCCCCCTTGCATCAGCAACGTTCGGAATTTTTCTTTGTAGCACGCCGGCGTGGACGACGTCATAGGAATGCGGCATCGCGTGCGACTCCGTCTGACGTCACCGACCCCTTATTAGGCCTACGTCGGCGTGATGACATCAGTTCCCTTTTTTCTGCGTCGTCGACGCTAACGGTTTCAGGGATCTTCTGTAGTTACAGATAGAGACTTTGTTACTTTTTGGCTGTTACTGTTTCTGTTCTTCGTCGAGGATGTCGTCGAAGAAAACGGGATTCAAACAGTGTGGCTCGTGTGCCAGGATGATGTCAATTACTGATCCACACGAGGATTGTTTATGGTGTTTGGGATCGGATCACGACGTCAAGGGTTGTCGATCCTGTTCAAAAATGAATCCGAAGGCTCTGTGTGAACGAGAAGCAAAACTTTTATTAGCCAAAATTAAAAGTAAAGAAGCCGATAGATCTTCGAGATCAAGATCAAGACACTCCAGATCGAGACCGAAGTCAAGATCGAAGTCGCGTTCGAGGTCGCAATCGAAGTCATCGAGGTCGCGATCGAGGTCGAGGGCCAGATCGGAGTCGGCGTCGAAATCCGCTTCTGGGCATGCTTCGGGTTTCTCAAAGAAAAAACATAAGAGGAAGAAGCATAGTTCTCACCATCATTCGGGGTCTTCGAACTCTAAGAAGAAATCTTCTCGAAAGCATCGCAAGGACTTTGTGTCTCCATCTCCTGTTGGTGGTACCACTCCGGTACGATCTCGAGAGCATACACCAGAGCCGGAACTAGATCCGAATCCGGCTTCGGGTCAGTCTTCGGAGCATGAGGACGTCGTGGAGGTTCCTCAATCTCCAATTCCGGAGGATGAACCGGAAAATCAAAAGGATCAAGAGGAGCCGAATCCAGTACAGCCTCCTACGAATCCAATGGGTTCTTACCCTTCTTTTCCTGGTCCTGGTCAAGATCCATCACATTTCCTAAATGCTATGTATGGAGTGTATGCGAGAGCAATGTACCCCACTGGAGCACCTGCGGGTCCTATGGGTCCTTTGTCTTTCAACTTGGGTGTCCCCCAAGCTTATTCACCGGTGCCTTTTCTACCTTTTATGCCGACTCCATATCCTTCTTGGATCGGTTCAGCGCCGCCGAGGTCATCGACTCCGCGCACGGCTTCGCCGACTCCGGAGTGACTTCGGAATTCGGATCGAGGCTCGACGCCGGTTCCTGTTTCTTTTCCTCCTGTTATTCCGGCTCCTCGGTCGACGCCGGCTCCGACTCCATCGGAGTCGTTACCGGATCCGTCGACGTCGATCCGTATGGAGTGGTCGAGATGTAGAGCCCAACGTCTACTTGAGGAGAAAGAGTATGTGGAACCTGAAGTGGAGGAAGGTGAACTTCAGGAACATAATGATTGTTTTGAGGATCTTCATTCTGCTAGCAATCTTGAACTTTCTCCGGAATGGGGATTACCTGTGGTTTCAGATGCACCCTCCAAGGATGTGGTACCATACCATATGGTAATTAGAAAAGCGTCTGATTTACTGAACTTAACTTTACCAACAGTTGAGTTCAAACCTAATATCCTCACAGAAGTCTTACATTCGCCTTCTTCTATCATTGAGCCTACTCTACCTTTCACTGAAGCTCTGACCGAACCAATTCTGGAAGTTTGGAAAAAGCCTTTGTCTGCACCTGCAGTATCTAGATCGGTGGCGAGACGTTATAGGGTGGCTCCTGGGGATCCTGAGTTATTGTCATCTCACCCTTGTAAAATTACTATTTACTTACACTTATAGCTTCATCACCAATGGTAAAGAGGCAGGGGCATTAGAAACCCAGGAATCATACCAGATGAAAGTATTTAATGTCTGAAAAAGAAATGTAAAATGATGAGCACACATCATTTTGTCTTGTTGTAAATCTTAGTTCTTTTTTGGGTTTCTTCCAGTCACCTACACACAATGTTGCTGTCCAGAAGCTGGATCAGACAACTGAGGCAAAATCACTTGAAGATGTTAGTGGATTAAGTCTGTGAATATACATTTGTGAAAAACTGAACAATGTCCTGTGTTGCACTGAGTTGCCAATGCTTATGATAAGTCTGGGTTCCAAGTCCTAGATTTTGCTGGGAACCCATGGTCAAAAGACCGTTGGTTCTTGCTTAAAAGTGTAGAGGGGAGAAATATCTTATCTGATTAGATTTCACAATTCGAATAACCCATGACTCCTAAGAATCACTGACTCCAGGTTCTAAATTTAGATAGTTTATCACAAAGCCAAGAACAATTGGACATACAAACACCTCAGAATGAGGGTGTAAAAAAACATTAGAACTAATACAAAGCCAAACCTAAGGGCAACATTCAATCTATGCAACATGCAGAGAATGACCAGTTCTAAAATCAGAATGCAGATGATCACTGCGTCGACATCAAGAGTATTCTTCATTTGACGTTCATAAATAAAAGCATTAGTATGTCCCTACACTAACACTAACATGACATCCCTACTTAGCATTTCCCCAAGCAAGTTAAGGAAAAAAGTGTCCGTGCGTGAAGACTTCCTAAGAAGTGCACTCATGTTGAATGGGCCAAGTAGCATAAAGCTATGGAGTTCATTCTAAGATGCTCCTTCTCTCTCCATCAGATCTCCTCTTCTAACCCAAAAAGCCCAGGGCACTGTCCCCAATTCGAACATCTCAATCCTAGGACAAGCCCATCTTTGCATCACAAAATCATCCCATCCAGCTGGACTCCTCCTCGTAGGTAACTTTCCATTCAGTTTCGAAACTCTTGGCCTCTGACTTGATGACCTTGATTCTCAGGCCTTCTCCAGTGAGAAAGAACACCGTCCCACATTATCAGCACTCCTTGTTCAAATGTATCCTTTCCTCCCAATGCCTAATTCCTAAAACAAAAGCGTTATTCTAACTAACAAAGAGGAATGTTTCCACCTGCAACAGAAACGTGAGAAAGATACGATTCTGCATACACATGAACATTACAAATGCTTCAGTTATGAGAGCCAGGGAGAAATACACATGAGGCATACACAACATCAGCTAATATAAGAATCGTCATAGATCTTCCTTAAACACACATATACAAAACATTGTTACTGTGCACCTTTAAATCAGTGCACTACATGTCAGTAAATTAATTTCTCATTTATCACTTGTAAAACGAACATTAAGATTTTACCATTCAAGGCACAATTACAATAATTCCTCCACGTTGCACGAAATCCCTCTTTCATATTACTTTACATGTTATTACATTTCACACTCTAATGATCAAATGTTCACACAACACAAGAATATAAGCAGGTGCAGACTACTCGTGATTATAATGCGCCCCTTGCCAAGAGAGAACACTAGAGATACACTTTGTACACTATGTATGACAGAGCAGGACCTGGTTCCATGGTTAAATTCTCCACCCCCTGGACCATCTTGGGTTTGCTGATATTCATAGCCTACTAATAGTGAAGTCTTGTGCACTGACTTGGGTACACAGCATAAACTGTTTCAGGCTATTCCCTTCACACTATTCATTCCTACGTTCTCCCTTCACACTATTCATGACTCCAGCTCCTTCAGTCCAGCCCACCCCTCAGACATCAAGTACCATCTGACCAAGGTAACAACTTCTGTAATTTGCACCAGCTTTTGTTGGTTCTAAAAGGATTAGGTTCCTATTACGCAATGCTGCATTACAGTGTCACAAATGCAGTATGGTTTTATATAGATCTGACATTGCCTAAATGTCGGCACCACTGCACTTGATTTGGTCAGAGAGACTAACATTGCACCTGAGAAAACTGTCATCAATTATCATAGTTTGCCTTTCATGGAGGTGTCTTAATCACTTTCTCTTTTACCTTTAGACTATTCCTCCCATAGCAATCAATAGTGAGGAAGCCACAAGGGACACAGAAAGTAGTTTTGTTCTCTAATATATGTGCTGTTTTAATATTAAATCCAAAAACATTTCATAGTTGCCTGAAGCTTGGGTGCATAAGCTTGGAGTTCCTGTAAGCAGAATATATTTATAAAATTGTTCCTGTTGTTACGTATCTCCACTCAAGAAGCAGTTCAATGTCATTTCTGCTTATTTTCCTCCTAGAATCCTCGAATACTCTCACTATTCATACTCTTCACAGATCTATTTTATTATTGCTTCAGCACTTCAACCCCAATCTGTATTTCCAAATTTTTCGGAACTTTTCTGGACAGCTTTTGTTTTCAACGACTATTCATATACTGTGGCAATTTTTAGAATGCTTTTACACTTGTCCGTTTACTATCACATACTTCCATTTCTGATAATTAATTCTTGACTTACACTTATGATTCCGTCCCCAATGGTAAAAATCAATGATTTGTGAAAAGAAATGCAAAAGGACGACCACACTTAATTTTGATTTGTTATAAATGTCTATTTTTTTTTAAATTCTTTCAGCCATCTTTATCCAATGTTGCTGACCATAAACTGGATCAGACAATTGGGGGAAAACCCCTTGATGATGTAAGTATATTCGGTCCATTGAAATACATTTGTGAAAAACTGATGAATATGCTGTTTGCCACTGCGCTGCATTGCTCATGGTTATCATGCTAACAGAGAACTAGAGAAACTTTTTGTCAATTATATATGAAAAGGCTGGACCTGGTTCTAAGGTTAAACTCTCCACCATCTGTACTATCTTTGCTTTGGTGGAGCACACATTGTAGAGCAAATTCAGTCTAAAGTCTTGTACATTGACTTGGGCACGATGACACCCACCAATATATACTGGACTATTTCAATCAAACCAAACGCTCTGTGAGAACCATCCTACACTATGGGAAGCCTTTAGGGACTTTATTCTGGGTTACTGCATTTCCAAACAATCCAGCATATTACGGTTGACCCAAAACACTCTAAATTCTGTGGAAAAAACACTGAAAAAACTGACTTCCCATGCACACACACAAGACCCTACCTTATCCTCTCAAATTCAAACAGCATTACTTCAGTATAAAGATGAAGCTGGTATAGTTGTCGAATACCCCTGGAAATTGGCCAAAGCAAGGCAAAATGGTGCCAATTATCAAGCGTACCGCGTGACTCTAATGCATTTCAGTGTGGTGTTTCACATCACCGCACTGAAATGCATTGTCATGCATTTGTGGCTCTGTTGTACCAGCACTCACCACTAAAGCCAGCCACGCCAGGCTGCTAGCGCGCCTTTGCCAGCTCTGCTGCACCCCGCAATTGGGCGCTGCCACCATCACAGGCTAAGTATTTTAACAGTTTACCACTCTGCTGTGACATTGTATTTTACAGCTGCAGTGCTGCAATGAAATACCCGCCCGCTGCGGGTCTGAGTCCCACAGGAGGGATCATGTGACCACACAGCCTCCTGGAAGGAAGTGAGGTCGGCTGGGAATTCAGGAAGTGGGGACTGGAAGCGCCCTGCGCACCGCACGCAGTCACTGCGTCTGGTCCTTGGGGTACCTGCCTTCTGCGTCCCGGTGTCCTCATTCATACCGGACAGTGGACTGTGCACAATTTATATTACCGGCGTCGTCGCGGCACTAGCATCAGCATTTTGTCACCCGAGAGGCCTTGGCCGTACTGTGGAGTGTGCCACGTTGGCTATAATATTATTTCTGATAGATACATCTGCCTTGTGGATTCCTCACCTTGTGAATATCCCCCTTGCGTCAGCAACGTTCGGAATTTTTCTTTGTAGCACACCGGCGTGGACGACGTCATAGGAATGCGGCATCGCGTGCGACTCCGTCTGACGTCACCGACCCCTTATTAGGCCTACGTCGGCGTGATGACATCAGTTCCCTTTTTTCTGCGTCGTCGACGCTAACGGTTTCAGGGATCTTCTGTAGTTACAGATAGAGACTTTGTTACTTTTTGGCTGTTACTGTTTCTGTTCTTCGTCGAGGATGTCGTCGAAGAAAACGGGATTCAAACAGTATGGCTCGTGTGCCAGGATGATGTCAATTACTGATCCACACGAGGATTGTTTATGGTGTTTGGGATCGGATCACGACGTCAAGGGTTGTCGATCCTGTTCAAAAATGAATCCGAAGGCTCTGTGTGAACGAGAAGCAAAACTTTTATTAGCCAAAATTAAAAGTAAAGAAGCCGATAGATCTTCGAGATCAAGATCAAGACACTCCAGATCGAGACCGAAGTCAAGATCGAAGTCGCGTTCGAGGTCGCAATCGAAGTCATCGAGGTCGCGATCGAGGTCGAGGGCCAGATCGGAGTCGGCGTCGAAATCCGCTTCTGGGCATGCTTCGGGTTTCTCAAAGAAAAAACATAAGAGGAAGAAGCATAGTTCTCACCATCATTCGGGGTCTTCGGACTCTAAGAAGAAATCTTCTCGAAAGCATCGCAAGGACTTTGTGTCTCCATCTCCTGTTGGTGGTACCACTCCGGTACGATCTCGAGAGCATACACCGGAGCCGGAACTAGATCCGAATCCGGCTTCGGGTCAGTCTTCGGAGCATGAGGACGTCGTGGAGGTTCCTCAATCTCCAATTCCGGAGGATGAACCGGAAAATCAAAAGGATCAAGAGGAGCCGAATCCAGTACAGCCTCCTACGAATCCAATGGGTTCTTACCCTTCTTTTCCTGGTCCTGGTCAAGATCCATCACATTTCCTAAATGCTATGTATGGAGTGTATGCGAGAGCAATGTACCCCACTGGAGCACCTGCGGGTCCTATGGGTCCTTTGTCTTTCAACTTGGGTGTCCCCCAAGCTTATTCACCGGCGCCTTTTCTACCTTTTATGCCGACTCCATATCCTTCTTGGATCGGTTCAGCGCCGCCGAGGTCATCGACTCCGCGCACGGCTTTGCCGACTCCGGAGCGACTTCGGAATTCGGATCGAGGCTCGACGCCGGTTCCTGTTTCTTTTCCTCCTGTTATTCCGGCTCCTCGGTCGACGCCGGCTCCGACTCCATCGGAGTCGTTACCGGATCCGTCGACGTCGATCCGTATGGAGTGGTCGAGACGTAGAGCCCAACGTCTACTTGAGGAGAAAGAGTATGTGGAACCTGAAGTGGAGGAAGGTGAACTTCAGGAACATAATGATTGTTTTGAGGATCTTCATTCTGCTAGCAATCTTGAACTTTCTCCGGAATGGGGATTACCTGTGGTTTCAGATGCACCCTCCAAGGATGTGGTACCATACCATATGGTAATTAGAAAAGCGTCTGATTTACTGAACTTAACTTTACCAACAGTTGAGTTCAAACCTAATATCCTCACAGAAGTCTTACATTCGCCTTCTTCTATCATTGAGCCTACTCTACCTTTCACTGAAGCTCTGACCGAACCAATTCTGGAAGTTTGGAAAAAGCCTTTGTCTGCACCTGCAGTATCTAGATCGGTGGCGAGACGTTATAGGGTGGCTCCTGGGGATCCTGAGTTATTGTCATCTCACCCTTGTAAAATTACTATTTACTTACACGTATAGCTCCATCACCAATGGTAAAGAGGCAGGGGCATTAGAAACCCAGGAATCATACCAGATGAAAGTATTTAATGTCTGAAAAAGAAATGTAAAATGATGAGCACACATCATTTTGTCTTGTTGTAAATCTTAGTTCTTTTTTGGGTTTCTTCCAGTCACCTACACACAATGTTGCTGTCCAGAAGCTGGATCAGACAACTGAGGCAAAATCACTTGAAGATGTTAGTGGATTAAGTCTGTGAATATACATTTGTGAAAAACTGAACAATGTCCTGTGTTGCACTGAGTTGCCAATGCTTATGATAAGTCTGGGTTCCACGTCCTAGATTTTGCTGGGAACCCATGGTCAAAAGACCGTTGGTTCTTGCTTAAAAGTGTAGAGGGGAGAAATATCTTATCTGATTAGATTTCACAATTCGAATAACCCATGACTCCTAAGAATCACTGACTCCAGGTTCTAAATTTAGATAGTTTATCACAAAGCCAAGAACAATTGGACATACAAACACCTCAGAATGAGGGTGTAAAAAAACATTAGAACTAATACAAAGCCAAACCTAAGGGCAACATTCAATCTATGCAACATGCAGAGAATGACCAGTTCTAAAATCAGAATGCAGATGATCACTGCGTCGACATCAAGAGTATTCTTCATTTGACGTTCATAAATAAAAGCATTAGTATGTCCCTACACTAACACTAACATGACATCCCTACTTAGCATTTCCCCAAGCAAGTTAAGGAAAAAAGTGTCCGTGCGTGAAGACTTCCTAAGAAGTGCACTCATGTTGAATGGGCCAAGTAGCATAAAGCTATGGAGTTCATTCTAAGATGCTCCTTCTCTCTCCATCAGATCTCCTCTTCTAACCCAAAAAGCCCAGGGCACTGTCCCCAATTCGAACATCTCAATCCTAGGACAAGCCCATCTTTGCATCACAAAATCATCCCATCCAGCTGGACTCCTCCTCGTAGGTAACTTTCCATTCAGTTTCGAAACTCTTGGCCTCTGACTTGATGACCTTGATTCTCAGGCCTTCTCCAGTGAGAAAGAACACCGTCCCACATTATCAGCACTCCTTGTTCAAATGTATCCTCTCCTCCCAATGCCTAATTCCTAAAACAAAAGCATTATTCTAACTAACAAAGAGGAATGTTTCCACCTGCAACAGAAACGTGAGAAAGATACGATTCTGCATACACATGAACATTACAAATGCTTCAGTTATGAGAGCCAGGGAGAAATACACATGAGGCATACACAACATCAGCTAATATAAGAATCGTCATAGATCTTCCTTAAACACACATATACAAAACATTGTTACTGTGCACCTTTAAATCAGTGCACTACATGTCAGTAAATTAATTTCTCATTTATCACTTGTAAAACGAACATTAAGATTTTACCATTCAAGGCACAATTACAATAATTCCTCCACGTTGCACGAAATCCCTCTATCATATTACTTTACATGTTATTACATTTCACACTCTAATGATCAAATGTTCACACAACACAAGAATATATGCAGGTGCAGACTACTCGTGATTATAATGCGCCCCTTGCTAAGAGAGAACACTAGAGATACACTTTGTACACTATGTATGACAGAGCAGGACCTGGTTCCATGGTTAAATTCTCCACCCCCTGGACCATCTTGGGTTTGCTGATATTCAGAGCCCACTAATAGTGAAGTCTTGTGCACTGACTTGGGTACACAGCATAAACTGTTTCAGGCTATTCCCTTCACACTATTCATTCCTACGTTCTCCCTTCACACTATTCATGACTCCAGCTCCTTTAGTCCAGCCCACCCCTCAGACATCAAGTACCATCTGACCAAGGTAACAACTTCTGTAATTTGCACCAGCTTTTGTTGGTTCTAAAAGGATTAGGTTCCTATTACGCAATGCTGCATTACAGTGTCACAAATGCAGTATGGTTTTATATAGATCTGACATTGCCTAAATGTCGGCACCACTGCACTTGATTTGGTCAGAGAGACTAACATTGCACCTGAGAAAACTGTCATCAATTATCATAGTTTGCCTTTCATGGAGGTCTCTTAATCACTTTCTCTTTTACCTTTAGACTATTCCTCCCATAGCAATCAATAGTGAGGAAGCCACAAGGGACACAGAAAGTAGTTTTGTTCTCTAATATATGTGCTGTTTTAATATTAAATCCAAAAACATTTCATAGTTCCCTGAAGCTTGGGTGCATAAGCTTGGAATTCCTGTAAGCAGAATATATTTATAAAATTGTTCCTGTTGTTACGTATCTCCACTCAAGAAGCAGTTCAATGTCATTTCTGCTTATTTTCCTCCTAGAATCCTCGAATACTCTCACTATTCATACTCTTCACAGATCTATTTTATTATTGCTTCAGCACTTCAACCCCAATCTGTATTTCCAAATTTTTCGGAACTTTTCTGGACAGCTTTTGTTTTCAACGACTATTCATATACTGTGGCAATTTTTAGAATGCTTTTACACTTGTCCGTTTACTATCACATACTTCCATTTCTGATAATTAATTTTTGACTTACACTTATGATTCCGTCCCCAATGGTAAAAATCAATGATTTGTGAAAAGAAATGCAAAAGGACAACCATACTTAATTTTGATTTGTTATAAATGTCTATTTTTTTTAAAATTCTTTCAGCCATCTTTATCCAATGTTGCTGACCAGAAACTGGATCAGACAATTGGGGGAAAACCCCTTGATGATGTAAGTATATTCGGTCCATTGAAATACATTTGTGAAAAAACTGATGAATATGCTGTTTGCCACTGCGCTGCATTGCTCATGGTTATCATGCTAACAGAGAACTAGAGAAACTTTTTGTCAATTATATTTGAAAAGGCTGGACCTGGTTCTAAGGTTAAACTCTCCACCATCTGTACTATCTTTGCTTTGGTGGTGCACACATTGTAGAGCATATTCAGTCTAAAGTCTTGTACATTGACTTGGGCACGATGACACCCACCAATATATACTGGACTATTTCAATCAAACCAAACGCTCTGTGAGAACCATCCTACACTATGGGAAGCCTTTAGGGACTTTATTCTGGGTTACTGCATTTCCAAACAATCCAGCATATTACGGTTGACCCAAAACACTCTAAATTCTGTGGAAAAAACACTGAAAAAACTGACTTCCCATGCACACACACAAGACCCTACCTTATCCTCTCAAATTCAAACAGCATTACTTCAGTATAAAGATGAAGCTGGTATAGTTGTCAAATACCCCTGGAAATTGGCCAAAGCAAGGCAAAATGGTGCCAATTATCAAGCGTACCGCGTGACTCTAATGCATTTCAGTGTGGTGTTTCACATCACTGCACTGAAATGCATTGTCACGCATTTGTGGCTCTGTTGTACCAGCACTCACCACTGAATCCAGCCACGCCAGGCTGCTAGCGCGCCTGTGCCAGCTCTGCTGCACCCCGCAAATGGGCGCTGCCACCATCACAGGCTAAGTATTTTAACAGTTTACCACTCTGCTGCGACATTGTATTTTACAGCTGCAGTGCTGCAATGAATTACCCGCCCGCTGCGGGTCTGAGTCCCACAGGAGGGATCATGTGACCACACAGCCTCCTGGAAGGAAGTGAGGTCGGCTGGGAATTCAGGAAGTGGGGACTGGAAGCGCCCTGCGCACCGCACGCAGTCACTGCGTCTGGTCCATGGGGTACCTGCCTTCTGATTCCCGGTGTCCTCATTCATACCGGACAGTGGACTGCGCACAATTTATATTACCGGCGTCGTCGCGGCACTAGCATCAGCATTTTGTCACCCGAGAGGCCTTGGCCGTACTGTGGAGTGTGCCACGTTGGCTATAATATTATTTCTGATAGATACATCTGCCTTGTGGATTCCTCACCTTGTGAATATCCCCCTTGCTTCACCAACGTTCTGAATTTTTCTTTGTAGCACGCCGGCGTGGACGACGTCATAGGAATGCGGCATCGCGTGCGACTCCGTCTGACGTCACCGACCCCTTATTAGGCCTACGTCGGCGTGATGACATCAGTTCTCTTTTTTCTGCGTCGTTGACGCTAACGGTTTCAGGGATCTTCTGTAGTTACAGATAGAGACTTTGTTACTTTTTGGCTGTTACTGTTTCTGTTCTTCGTCGAGGATGTCGTCGAAGAAAACGGGATTCAAACAGTGTGGCTCGTGTGCCAGGATGATGTCAATTACTGATCCACGCGAGGATTGTTTATGGTGTTTGGGATCGGATCACGACGTCAAGGGTTCTCGATCCTGTTCAAAAATGAAACCGAAGGCTCTGTGTGAACGAGAAGCAAAACTTTTATTAGCCAAAATTAAAAGTAAAGAAGCCGATAGATCTTCGAGATCAAGATCAAGACACTCCAGATCGAGACCGAAGTCACGATCGAAGTCGCGTTCGAGGTCGCAATCGAAGTCATCGAGGTCGCGATCGAGGTCGAGGGCCAGATCGGAGTCGGCGTCGAAATCCGCTTCTGGGCATGCTTCGGGTTTCTCAAAGAAAAAACATAAGAGGAAGAAGCATAGTTCTCACCATCATTCGGGGTCTTCGGACTCTAAGAAGAAATCTTCTCGAAAGCATCGCAAGGACTTTGTGTCTCCATCTCCTGTTGGTGGTACCACTCCGGTACGATCTCGAGAGCATACACCGGAGCCAGAACTAAATCCGAATCCGGCTTCGGGTCAGTCTTCGGAGCATGAGGACGTCGTGGAGGTTCTTCAATCTCCAATTCCGGAGGATGAACCGGAAAATCAAAAGGATCAAGAGGAGCCGAATCCAGTACAGCCTCCTACGAATCCAATGGGTTCTTACCCTTCTTTTCCTGGTCCTGGTCAAGATCCATCACATTTCCTAAATGCTATGTATGGAGTGTATGCGAGAGCAATGTACCTCACTGGAGCACCTGCGGGTCCTATGGGTCCTTTGTCTTTCAACTTGGGTGTCCCCCAAGCTTATGCACCGGCGCCTTTTCTACCTTTTATGCCGACTCCATATCCTTCTTGGATCGGTTCAGCGCCGCCGAGGTCATCGACTCCGCGCACGGCTTCGCCGACTCCGGAGCGACTTCGGAATTCGGATTGAGGCTCGACGCCGGTTCCTGTTTCTTTTCCTCCTGTTATTCCAGCTCCTCGGTCGACGCCGGCTCTGACTCCATCGGAGTCGTTACCGGATCCGTCGACGTCGATCCGTATGGAGTGGTCGAGACGTAGAGCCCAACGTCTACTTGAGGAGAAAGAGTATGTGGAACCTGAAGTGGAGGAAGGTGAACTTCAGGAACATAATGATTGTTTTGAGGATCTTCATTCTGCTAGCAATCTTGAACTTTCTCCGGAATGGGGATTACCTGTGGTTTCAGATGCACCCTCCAAGGATGTGGTACCATACCATATGGTAATTAGAAAAGCGTCTGATTTACTGAACTTAACTTTACCAACAGTTGAGTTCAAACCTAATATCCTCACAGAAGTCTTACATTCGCCTTCTTCTATCATTGAGCCTACTCTACCTTTCACTGAAGCTCTGACCGATCCAATTCTGGAAGTTTGGAAAAAGCCTTTGTCTGCACCTGCAGTATCTAGATCGGTGGCGAGACGTTATAGGGTGGCTCCTGGGGATCCTGAGTTATTGTCATCTCACCCTTGTAAAATTACTTTTTACTTACACTTATAGCTCCATCACCAATGGTAAAGAGGCAGGGGCATTAGAAACCCAGGAATCATACCAGATGAAAGTATTTAATGTCTGAAAAAGAAATGTAAAATGATGAGCACACATCATTTTGTCTTGTTGTAAATCTTAGTTCTTTTTTGGGTTTCTTCCAGTCACCTACACAGAATGTTGCTGTCCAGAAGCTGGATCAGACAACTGAGGCAAAATCACTTGAAGATGTTAGTGGATTAAGTCTGTGAATATACATTTGTGAAAAACTGAACAATGTCCTGTGTTGCACTGAGTTGCCAATGCTTATGATGAGTCTGGGTTCCACGTCCTAGATTTTGCTGGGAACCCATGGTCAAAAGACCGTTGGTTCTTGCTTAAAAGTGTAGAATGGAGAAATATCTTATCTGATTAGATTTCACAATTCGAATAACCCATGACTCCTAAGAATCACTGACTCCAGGTTCTAAATTTAGATAGTTTATCACAAAGCC